>NC_138898.1:40416264-42816264 GCF_965194825.1 Balaenoptera physalus | reverse complement strand
ATCCCACGCATATACCATGTACATGCTCAAACAAACTATGAACAACTTCTACAATTGAGGGATCTGGAATCTACATCCTGTTAGAAACACAAGCTTAAATAATTATGGAAGGAAAACCAAGTGCAATTACACCAAAAACAGCACTAATATTATTCAACTGAATGAAGAACACTTGTAAACCACAGTATAGCAGATGTGCATATGTTTCAACATGTTTCATTAATTACATTAGCCAGTATGGTCAAGAATTAGTACTGTGTAAGATCCAAGGTAGTACATGGAGAGGTACAACAGTGAAATCATCAGGTAATTCTCTGTAATCTCCTGGTTAAAGAATTACTAGCTACATGCATGAATTTGAAATAAAATAGATTTAAATGTAGTCATTACAGCTATTCAAATATTACTAGTCCATAGAAGCATGAGCTAAAATAAAGCATCTAATAGGTATTACTCAAAATATGACCCCAGGAAGCAGCCACAAAACTTCAGGTTGTTTAGTTATCTACTGCCCCAAATATTAGGAAAATAAAGGGTCACGTAGGACTTTGATAGCTACTCCTGAGTGCTCATTGTTGATAGGTGATTTTTTTTCTTTTTACCGTTTTGATTTTCCAAATTTCCTAATTTAAAAAAGTAGTATATTCTTTTTATGACTGGGGAAAAATGATCCCTTTATTTAAGGATATTATCTGAGGGATCAAATTTATTTGAATATGACAGTAAGGCCATTTAAAATCTTTGTCCTTGAAGAGGCTGAATCATGTTCTCTCTCAAAAAAAATTTGTCTTGGGTTCTCCTCATTTTGTACAATAAAAAATACAAGAAAAAATAATAATACGAGGGCTGAAATTCCATGTTTTGCTTTCAATTGTAGGTCTTTGAAAGGATGGCTCACAGTAGCAATGCTAAATGATGACAACAATTTCACTGGTAGTGACAGAAGAATTCCTCCTATTCATCTAATGTGCGATCCCAAGATGTGTTGGAAACCCAGTGAAGGCTGGCAAATGAAGAATGCTTCTCCTCTCTGAGCAAAAGGAGAGCCAACTTTTCTACTGGATTGTCCTTAAGAGTATAGGACATACCCATAGAATGACTTTTATTACTCATCCTTTACCCTTTCAACCTCCAATTTCCCACTCCCTCCATCTTTACTTTTTTCTTTCCTACTCTCTTTTTAGCTTTGGCCTATATCCACAACCAGTTCCTTTAGGAGGCACTCAAAGGCATTGCTATTCCCATGAATTTAAAAAGGGACAATTGCAGACAGACCTTGGAATATGTGGAGGAGATCTATACAGCCTCCCATGAAGATAAACATGGGCACTTCCTTGAGCTAATCCACAATTGATTTCTTAGGGGATACTGCATTTATAAGATGGATTTAGTCATTTTCCCTGAGCCTTTCTCAAATTTCCTCCAGCACCATGTTAAGAAACTTACATGGTATGATAAGTCTAGGTTCCCTGACTTAATACTGTTTCAGAAGGCAATAAGGATACATAGGGCAAGGAATTCACTATGAGTCTTTAAAAATAATAACACCCATACAGAAAGGCATCTATCAAAGTGAGTTCCATACAATGATCTGGACAAAGTCAGAAGATGTAAACCGTTTTAATCCATCGCCTTTAGCTACTCAAGATCCAGATTCCACTGCTCACTGCAAGACTTCAGCTAACAAAGAATCAACACAAGGGAACTCAGCAATGCCTAGTGACAGAGCTCTCTTGAGGTTCTCAAACCGAGAGCTGTTTGCTTTGGGTTTACATAGCGCAGAAACAACTAGGGAGGCAAATAACATTAATGCCATCACCATGTTCCAGTCCAGAAGTTTTTATTACAGCAAGTTTACCTCTGGGCAAGCTGCAGCAATCGGCACATTGTGATGGCAAATACACTGACTGTATTTTCTTCCCGAGCAGTATATAGCACTTGGGCTGCTCCTGAGAAGGATTCGTGAAACAGCTCCAATCAACACATTATAGCTGGAACAGCTAGATGTAGCACTCACAATTTGTATGCTTTAATTGTCAAAATCGTTTGCTTTTCAGACGAAAAGCAATTTAAACTTTCAGTTAAACAGTCAACTTTAAATTTCAGTAAAATCATCTTAACTAGTTTATCAACTGACGTGAAAAAGAATCACACTCTCCCACCACCAATGACATCCTCTGAGATATAACTCAATTGTTACAAAAGAAAAACCTAGAAATGGATACAAATGACAAAATAATTTACCAAAATGAATCACCAGAAGCGAAGTTAAATAAGAAAATTTTTCCCCAAAATTTCAAAGATCATTGTTAATTTTGAAGGTTCTTATTGAGTTTATGGCAATCTAAAGTTTTATAAATGGTGTGTCTTCTGAAAGTTGCATAGTTCTCTTTCCAGCTTATTGTTTTCTCACATATTCACATACTAACCTCAAATTTCATAGCTCTAAAAGGAGCTTGACAATTGTTATTCTAGACTATATCCAAAAAACATAGTTTCTCAAATCAATGAAAACACCTGGATAATTCTTACAATTTTATTTAAAGAAAAGATGAGCAGAAGAAGCCCACATAATCCTCCAACTTAATTTTTAAAAAAGCCAAATTTCTTCGAAGTGCCTGTCCCTCATGTACCCAGATGATCAGTTTAGGACAAGATTCAAGTGTCTTTCACATTCCTCACCAAAATTCAGAAGCACACATGCAAAGGGGTGAATCTTGAATCAATATTAAGATTTCAAACTTTATGTCAAGTTTATTACATTAATGGGGAGGGTATCTCATTCTCAAATTTTGTGCTAAAATTTTCAAATTCATGGTAAGCAACTATCAATATCTTCCCTAACATGTACACTTGTACTTTACCTCCTTCTCTGATTCATAAAATCCCCTTCCTTTCCTCTCAATAGTCAATAGTGTGTGTGTGTGTGTGTGCGTGTGTGTGGTCCATGGACCACACACACTTTGAGTAGGACAGAATGGCTAGGTTCCAGCTGTAGGAATCCAACAATATCCAACTCAGGTCCAACTATTGATTTGCTACTGGTTAGCTGTATTTGCCCATGTAGCATAAATATTCAAGGGACATGTGAGACTTTGACTGACTGGCACCTCTAGGATAGCTCCAGCAATTCAGGGGCTTCCTATTTATTTGACCTTCATTTTGTCAACCCAATATGAGGAGAGAATATTAGGGCCATGTTCACTCTCAGCCTTTCTGCTCTTTAAGATCTATCTGACTGCTGTTTTGCTCCCCTCCATGACTTGTCCTCTTTCCTATAGGATAAGAAATTTAGCTTATCCTTGTTTGAGAATGAGGAGCTGGCTTGCAGACACTTCAAGTATCAATTGCCAATTGCCTTATGTCAAAATTTGTCTTATTGTGAGGTGCACTCCTGTGTAATTTTCATCTGATCATGATTTCAGTACAGCATTTAACACTTTTTAATTATATCCTCCAGGACCAGATGGAGGACCCCAAGCTGCATAGTAATGTTATTAGGTAGACTGAATAACAAAACCCCAAACTGATCAGCAACATCCTGGAGAGAGGTCTCTAATAGCACATCACAGGACTCTGTCCTCAAGCTGAAATTTTTCAAGTTTTTTACTAATAACTTCAATAATGATACACAAAGCCTTCCTACCAATAATTGTATCTTAGAGGTAGAATTAAAATGTTTAATGGCAGAAGCAGATTTCAAATTCATGCTTTCATACAAGAAAAAAAATTATTGAGTGATTATGATACGCTAGGTGGCAAACCTTGAGCAATATACAAATTAAAAATACAGTGTGTCTTCAGAAAATTTATGACCTAGTAAAAGAGATAAAGAAATAAATGATTAGGCTACCATAGATTTCTTAACAGAAATTCTATAGGTCAGGAGAGAGTAGAATGACATACTCAAAATATTGAGAGATTAAAAACTGTCAGCCAAGACTACTCTATCCAGTAAAGTTATCCTTCAGATATGAAAGAGAAGTAAAAGCTTTCCCAGACAAACAAAAGCTGAAGGAGTTCATCACCACTAGACCTGCCTTACAAGAAATGTTGAAAGGAGCTCTTCTACCTGAAATGAAAAAGCAAAAGTACATAAAATTTTGAGTGAGGTGATAAATAGACAGAATCAGAAAATTGCAACTCTCTAACAGAATAGGTTGTTAAACACTTGATCATAGCATAAAGGTTAAAGGAAAAAAAGCAGTAAAAATAACTATAGCTGCTTTGATTTGGTAACAAACTCACAACACAAAAAGGGATAATGTGAGACAACAAAAACATAAAAAGGGAAGAGGAAAAGGACAGAACCTGTATAGGCAAATGACGGTAAGCTGCTATCAACAGAAAAAGGACTATTTTATCTCTAAGATGTTTTATAGAAACCTCATAGTAACCACAGAACATAAAAACAGAGGAGACTGAGATAAAAAATAATAGAAAACCACCAAAAAAAGGGCAGACAGAAACACAAGAAAAAAGAAAAATGGCGATATGGAACAACCAAAACACAAAATGGCAGTATTAAGTATTCATCTGTCAATAATTACACAAGATGTAAATGGATTGAATTCACCAATCAATATATGCAAAGTGGCTGGCTGGATCAAAAAGAAGATCCAACTATACGCCACCTCCAAGATGCTTATCTCAGTTCTAAAGACAAACATAGGCTCAAAGTGAAAAGATACTCCAAGCAAATGGCAGCCAAAATAAAGCAGGGGTAGTCTTACTCATATCAGACAAAATAGACTTCAAGCCAAAAAAGGTAACAAGAGACAAAAATGGACATTATAAAATGTTAAAAAGAATAATCCATAAAGATGACATAACACTTATTAATATATATGCACCTTACATAGGAACAACAAAATATATAAAGCAACTATTAACAGACCTAAAGGGAGAAACTGACAGCAACTCAATAATAGCAGGAACCTTTAACACCTCTACTTGCATCAATGGATAGATCATAAAGACAGAAAGTCCACAAAGAAACAGCAGCCTTAAATGAAGCATTAGACCAGATGAACTTAAAAGTTTTATACAGAACATTCCATCCAAATGCAGCAGAATACACATTCTTCTCAAGTGCATATGAACCATTCTCAAGGAGAGACCATATGCCGTGACACAAAACAAGTCTCAATAAATTTAAGAAAATTGAAATCATATCAAGAATATTTTCTGGCCACAATGGTATGAAACTAGAAATCAACCACAAGAAGAAACCTGGAAAAAAATCACAAAATTTGGAGACTAAACAACATGCTACTGATCAACTATTGGGTCAATGAAGAAATCAAAGGAGAAATAAAAAAATACCTAAGACATATGAAAATGAAAATATGACATACTAAATTCTATGGGATGCAGCAAGAGTGGTACTAAGAGGAAAATTTATAGCAATATAGACCTACCTCAAGAAACAAAAAAATCTCAAATAAACAATCTGACCTTACACCTAAAGGAGCTAGCAAAAGAAAGACAAAGGCCAAAGTCAGTAGAAGGAAGAAAATAATAAAAATCAGAGTGGAATTAAATGAAATAGAGACTATAAAAGATAATAGAAAAGATTAGTGAAACTAAGAGTTGGTTCTTTGAAAAGACAAACAAATTGAAAACTTTTAGCCAGACTCACTAAGAAATAAAGAGCAAAAGCTCAAATAAAATCAGAAACCAAAGAGAAGTTATAACAGACATCACAGAAATGCAAAGGATTATAAGAGACTTATGAACAGCTATATGACAACAAATTGGACAACCTAGAAGAAATGGATAAATTCTTACAATCATATAACCTTCCAAGACTAAATCAGGAAGAAATAAAAAACATGAAAAGACCAATCACTAGTAAAGAGATTGAAACAGTAACCAAAAACCAAAAGTTCAGGACCACACGGCTTCACTGGTGAATTCTACCAAACATTCAAAGAAGAGTTAATACCTATCCTTCACAAATTCTTCCAAAAAACTGAAGAGGAAGAAATGCTTCCTAATTCATTTTATAAGGCCAATATTACTCTGATACCAAAACCAGACAAGAACAACACAAGAAAAGAAAACTATAGGCCAATATCTTTCATGAACATAGGTGCAAATATCCTCAAGAAAATATTAGCAAACAGAATTCAACAAACATTAAAAGGATCATACACAATGATCAAGTGGGATTTATTCCAGGGAAGCAAGGGTGATTCAACATGTACAAATCAATCAATGTGATACACCACATTAACAAAATGAAGGATAAAAATCATATGATCATTTCAATAGATAAAGAAAAAGCATTTGAAAAGATTCAACATTCATTTAAACAACATCAATCAGTATAGAAGGAATGTACCTCAACATAATAAAGGCCACATATGACAAACCCAGGCTAACATCACACTCAATGGTGAAAAACTGAAACATGTACTAACAAGATCAGGAACAGGACAAGGATGCCCACTCCCACCACTCTTATTCAACACAGTATTAGAAGTCCTAGACAGAGCAATTATGCAAAAAAAAAAAATAAAGAAAGAAATAAAAGGAATACAAATTGGAAAAGAAAAAGTTAAAGTGTAACTATTTGCAGATGACATTTTATATATTAAAAACCCTAAAGACTCTACCCAAAAACTATCAGAAATCGTAAACAAATACAGTAAAATTGTAGTTTACAAAAATCTGTTGCATTTCAATAAAATAACAACAAACTAGCATAAAGAGAAATTAAGAAAATAACCCCATTTACAATTACAACAAAAAAAGTAAAATACCTGGGAATAAATTTAACCAGGAGGTAAGAGACCTGTACACTGAAAAGTATAAGACATTGTTGAAAGAAACTGAAGACACAAAAACATAGAAAGATATTCCATGCCCAAGGGCTAGGCATTTTTTAAATGTCCATATTACCTAAATCAATCTACAGATTCAGTGCAGTCCCTATCAAAATCCCAATGACAGTTTTCACAGAAATAGAACAAAAAAATCCTAAAATTCATATGGACCACAAAAAACCCTAAATAGCCAAAGCAATCCTAAGAAAAAAGAACAAGGCTGGAGATATCACACTCCCTGATTTCAAACTGTAGTATAAAGCTATAGTAATCAAAACAGTATGTAAGTGGCTCAAAAACAGACATATAGATCAATGGAACAGAATAAAGACCTCAGAAATGAACCCATGTTCATATGATCACTTAAATTATGACACTGGAGCCAAGAATATACAGTAGGGAAAAGACAGTCAGTTCAATAAATGGTATTGGGAAAACTGGACAGCTATGTGCAAAAGAATGAAACTGGATCACTTTCTTATACCACATACAAAAATAAACTCAAAATGGAATAGAGATTTAAATGTAAAACTTGAAACCATAAAACTCCTAGGAGAAAACATGGGCAGTAAGCTCTTCTACATTGGTATGAGCAGTATCTCTCTAGATATGTCTTCTCAGGCAAGGGAAACAAAAGCAAAAACAAATAAATGGGACTATATAAAACTTAAAAGATTCTGCACCCAAAGGAAACCATAAACCAAACGGAAAGACAACCTACTGAATGGGAGAAGATATTTGCAGATCATATACCTGATAAGAGGTTAATATCCAAAATATATAAAGAACTCATACGACCCAACAACAAAAAGAATCCAAACAACCCAATTTAAAAAATCGGAAGAGGATCTGAATAAATATTTTTCCAAAGAAGACATACAGATGACCAATAGGCTCATGAAAAAAAATGTTCAACATCACTAATTATTAGGAAAATACAAATCAAAACTGCAATGAGATATCATTACATGCCCGTTAGTATGGCCACTATCAAAAAGGCAAGAAATAACAAGTATTGGAGAGGATGTGGAGAAAAGGGAACCCTCAAACACTATTGGTGGGAATGGTAATTGGTGCAGCCACTATGGAAAATAGTATGGAAACTCTTCAGAACATTAAGAATAGAACTACCATGTGATCCAGATATCCACTTCCGGGTATCTGTCTAAAGAATATGGAAACCCTAACTGGAAAAGATATATGCACCCCATATTCACCACAGCATTGTTTACAATAGCCAAGTTATGGAATCAATGTAAGTACCCATCAACAAAGGAATGGATAAAGATGTGATATATACATACAGTGGAATACTGCTCAGCCACAAAAAGTGATTAAATCTTGTCATTTGCAACAACATGGATGGATCTCCAGGGCATTATGCTCAGTGAAATAAGTCAGACAGAGAAAGACAAATACCATATGATATCACTCATATATGTAATATTTTTAAAAAACAAAACCAAAACAAACACATAGATACAGAGAATAGTGTTTACTAGAGGAAAAGGGATGTGGGGGAGGGCAAAATGGGTTAAGGAGGTCAACTGTATGGTGATGGATAGAAACTAAACTTTTGGTGGTGAGTATGCTATAGTGTATATAGAAGTCAAAATATAATGTTGTACACATGAAACATAATGTTACAAACCAATGTTACCTCAATAAAAAAGAGTAGTGCAGAACCATGAAGAATCTCAAAATATAGTGATTCCGATAAATGATAAAAGACTGGAGTTATAAAGCCAAGAAGTCATGGTATTTCAAGGGGCATCAATGTAGATTTTGAATTCACACAAAAGAATCATAGAAGGGACTGTGACATAGCTGACCCCTATCCTTCATTAGAAGGACCCCCAATGTACTTTATGAATGAGCCCCTGTATTGACTCTAATGGAAAATTTTGTTCTGCTGAAATGTCTTTAAATTAACTGGGATGTTTGACTCATTAAAAAAATATGAGACTGTACTGAACTGAAAAGGCTATAAATTTTAAAAAAGAAACAAGTTTGATGCATATTAAGCACCAGTTATAAAAGAAACAGGGGTCTGCTGAATCCTCAAATGGTGGCGTCAGGTGAGAGATTCAGAGATTAGAAAGTACATGCAGGATGTATATTCTGTTCACAGTCTGTCTTTTCAATGAATGAAAGTCAAATAGAGCAAAGATGAGCTGAGGTAGCTGTGAGGTCTTATACCTTGAGGACAACTTTTCTTTTCTTCTGGACATTGATCAGCACTGTGGCTTTCCAGAGAGGATATGAGAGGTATGACCACTGTGGATGTGACCACCCACCTTGGGAAAGTAAGCTCTCTGGAGCATGTGGAAACCTGCAAGGTCTCTCTGTAGTCAGAGTCAGGCAAGGGAAAAGATTAACTCATCCCTCTGTACTTGCTTCTTTCTTGAGGACTGGGGCATTTCTACTGGGAAATGGCTGGTGGGATAAGATTTGAGGTAGGCATGAAAATAGATAGGTTTCATTGCAAAAATGTCCCACAGCAAAGCTATGTTCTCTAAATCAAGAAAACTGAAAAGATAAGTTTTCTGTGAAATTCAATTCACTCACAACATGTTCTGCGTTTACCATAAATTAAAGCCACAGTAAGTGGCTCTAACTCTCCACTGACATATCAGAGGAAGGAAGTTTGGAATCAGAGTTAGGCTACTTATCACCTCCTTTACTAAATGTTTAACAATATTTCAGTGAACGCAGGAGAAATAAACACTTTTCACCAATTTTGAGATGATTTCCAAGTCTGGATTCTAATATATGGAAAGGGAATAATAAATTTTAAAAAACGTATACAAAACAACATGTTCCTTTTAAGAAATCAATAGGTGGAAGGATATTAAAACACTCAGGTAAAGCAAGTGCCTATTTCAAGTGCTCTATCAGTATCAAATCTCAAGGCAATACCCAAATCATAAATACTTTGCTATCTCTCTATGGTAGGCAGAATTCTAAGAATGGTCTCCACTGACTTTCACTCTTGTATAATAACCCATCACATTGAGTGTGGGTGGAAGTGACATCAGAAAGCTTACAAGCTAGAGAAGGATATAATGTATCATTGCTGGCCTTGAAAATGGAGAGGCCACAAAGAGCTCAAAATGGCTCCTTGTTGACAATCAGCAAGAAAACAGGAACCTCAGTCCAACAACCACACGGAACTGAATTCTGCCAACAATCTGAATGATCCTGGAAGCAGATTTATTTCCCCTGAATCTCCAGATAAAAGCCCAGCGGACTGATGCTGTGATTTTAACCTTCTGATACCCTGAGCAGAGAACCCAGTCAAGCCTGAAAGACTTCTGATTTACAGAACTTTAAGATAATAAATGTGTGTTGTTTTAAGCTACTAAATGCTCAGTAATTACAAAGTAATAGAAAACTAATACAGTTTCTACACATAGTTCTTCCATCTATCCAAAGAAATACAGATAAAGAATCTGATTTTCTACACTGTTACAAGAAAAAGACTTAATTTAAAAAGAAGTTAATGGGACTTCTCTGGTGGCGCAGTGGTTAAGAATCCGCCTGCCAATGCAGGCGACATGGGTTTGAGCCCTGGTCCAGGAAGATCCCACATGCCATGGAGCAACTAAGCCCGTGCGCCACAACTACTGAGCCTGCGCTCTAGAGCCCACGAGCCACAACTACTGAAGCCCGCGTGCCTAGAGCCCGTGCTCCGCAACAAGAGACGCCACCACAATGAGAAGTCCGCGCACTGCAACGAAGAGTAGCCCCCGCTCTCGGCAACTAGCCCGCATGCAGCAATAAAGACCCAACGCAGCCAAAAATAAAATAAAATAAATAACCTTATAAAAAAGAAAAAAAAAAGAAGTTAAAAGAACTCACAGATTTCATGACAGTTACCCATAGAAGATCTGAATTAAAATAAAATTCATATTTTGTAAATCAATACAAATTGAGTTCCAGAAACCAATGTTGTATACATTAAACCCCATACCTATTTCAAAAAATGAAAACATGTGAGATAAATAAATCCCAAAATATCTTAGTAAATAAAATATATGTATAATGATTTAAGGGGAAAACAATATAACTTTTCCATTTTGAATCTTTGGTAAAATAAAAACATCCTGTTTTTAAAAGAGAAGTTGGAATCAATACATACAAAGGTCATTTTTTTGAGCAAGGAATGACAAGGGACCAATACATCTGGTCACCATTCATTTCAAAACATTACTTTAAGGAAATCCAAAAGAACATTTCTTTGGCACTTGATCTCTACTCACTAAGGGGTTCATGAAAAGAGTTCACAAATGCTTGGCAGTGTGATAAACCTACACTAGGAGATTTACTGTCTTATGGACTATAAGGCAATCAAACCATAAATGCCTTTCTTCCTCTGCAGATAGTTCCACTTAAAATAAATCAAAAGATGCAATATGCCACAATACTTGATGTCCTTTCATTTTCTTCTTAATATAGAGTATGTTCACATCCAAATCTCTCTTCAACTCAAGAAGAGGCAGTGCCATACAGTGGTTCATATGTGAGTTCTAAAATTAGCCTTCCTCAATTCAAATCCTCAACCTACCACTTACTAAGTGTGTGATCTTGGACAAGTTAGCTAACTTCTT
This sequence comes from Balaenoptera physalus, assembly GCF_965194825.1. Classification (NCBI taxonomy): domain Eukaryota; kingdom Metazoa; phylum Chordata; class Mammalia; order Artiodactyla; family Balaenopteridae; genus Balaenoptera; species Balaenoptera physalus. The sequence continues at coordinate 42,804,824 of NC_138898.1, read as the reverse complement.
TGCCTCTATTTCCCTTCTGTAAATGGGGAGAATAAGAATACATACATCGTCGGATTTGTAAAGTCTTTGCAACAGTGCCTGAAACATATTAAGTGCTCAGTAAATCTTAGCTATTAAGAAAATTGCCAAAGCTTTTCCTTATAGTCATCTCATTTCTTTAGGCAAAATTAGACATCCTAACAATGGATACATTTTTCAAATAAAAGCCTGTGCAACATGGTGGCATACTACAAACCTTCACCTATTTCTTCTGTCTGTCCCATTACTCCTGCATTATACCAGGGTCTTTTATTCAATGACTGCTTATAGGTAAGACAGAAATTGGATATGTAAAACATAAGAGGGGCTCTGAAACTGGTCCAGCTGAGTCTCAGACATAAGTCCAGAAATGTAGTCTAAAACTGAACCAGTCCTTGAGATATGTAGTTTGACCATCTTTGCTTTGAATTTTACTTAAAAACATTAAGTACTTGGCCAAGGAGGCCTCAAAGATGCATAAAGAACATCAGTGGGACAGGAATGAAGAGCCTGTCAACTCTTTAAATTTTCCATTTGAATTAAATGTAACATTAAACAATAAAAGAATGTTTGATTTGTTCTGCACTCGTGAACTAAATGAATCCACTATGAGGTATACATTCAAGCAGTAAAAAGCAAGGGCTTTGGACTTAGACCGATTTTCAATCCCCCATCTGAATCTCAGTTTCCTCACCTCTAGAATGAGAATAATATTAGTATGCAACCTCAGGGAGTAGTTGTGAGATGCACATGCGATAATGCAAGCATGCACACATATCAGACTGTGTGGTACACATAAGCTCTCAAATAGAGACGTTATAACAAACATTAGCTGTTATCATTAGTAAATTTGTGTTTTACTTCCATGTGAAATCAATTTCTTCCCTGTAAAAGCTGTGGATAAGTTTCTCTCAAACTACCAGCAATCTCATTTTTATGATTTGGGAAAACTTTAAAATAGGTAAAAAAGAAAAAAAAAAAAAAAAAAAAAAAACTATGTGTGAAGGTGCTAGAGAAGCTGCACTGGCATCTCCAAGGCATGATTCAGGTATGACACATTGCACCTGTGTGTATTATAATCCTACATTATTCTTTTGAATTTCTTTGAATAAATTTGGGAGTCTAACACAGACAGAATATGAAATGTAGGACTGATAATATGAGAATCTCAATTAATCAACACCTCTCTGTATATATCAAAAGCAAGTCTGTGCAAAAAAATTAAATCTTGGGCCAGGTGCCTCTGCTTTCTGTTCAGAGGTTTCTGCAAATAACGTTATCCGTCTACTCTACAAGGTACTTTACAAATATTAATACTCAGAACAGTCCCAGGGTTAAGTAGTTATATTCAGGGGTTTTTTTAATTTGTGAAATACAAATCACATTTTTTGTGCATAAAACATAATCGAGCAGCTTAATGGATGATCGTAAAGTGAATATGTTTACACCACCATCCAGGTGAAGAAAAAGAACACTGTCGGCCTCCTGGATGTTCTTCACTTGCTTCTTCATAATCACAACCCTTGCCTAAAAGTTATTCCTATCATTACTTTTATGGTTATCATTTCCTTGTTTTGCTTAATAGTTTATCTACATTTGCACCTCTTCATACTTTGGTTCAGTTTTGCCTGTTTTTGAACTTTACACAAATGGAATCACCTACCATGTATTCTTTTATGTCTGACTTCTTTCAAGCAAACATTATATTAGTGTGATTCATCTTTGTTATTTATACATGTAACTTCTTCATCTTTACCAGAATATACTGTTACATTATACAAATCTACCAAAATATACTAATCTATTTTACTGCTGATGGACATATGGGTTGTTTTGAGTTTTGCACTATTGTGAATAATGCAGCTAAGAACTTCTTGTACATGTCTCTAAGTGCACAGAAGCATGCATAAATATGCTGGGTATACATGTGGGAATAGAATTGCTGAGTCTCTAGATATACATAACTTCAAATTTAGTAGATGATACCAAGTTTTTCCAAGGTGGTTGCACCCTAGGTATTATTTATAACATGCTTATAAATATGAGAATTTGTTCAAACTCTTGAGTCACAGTCTACAGGCAAGGTTGCAAAACAGTTCTAGAAAGTGCTGTCACTGTAACTATGAGTCACATTGATGAGCATGGTTCCAGCTATAGGGTAGGAAAATCCATGTTTATTTCCATGTCCATCTAGCTAGGTTTCCATATAGATAGATGATTCCATCAGGTTGAATCAGGATGGATTATAAAACTATTCTATTGCTGTACAGGTACCATCAGTCTGAGTAACTGACAGGCCAAGAATAGGACCTCAAAATTCTGTCTGACCTGGCACCAGAGCCCAGCATACTAATGAGTTTTTACAATTCCTGAATATTGGAAGCTAATGATCTAGGAGACAGTAACATGTGCAATAAAACTTTATCATCCAGTAGCGTGTCGGTGGGAGGAAGAAACATACATTCAAAAGGTCCGTTCAAGTTACAGCTCTGACAAAATACATCTGGATAACCTATAGGGCAATTATGACCATTTTAAAGCACACTTGATATCACCTGACTTGGAAAAGCAGATATTGACATACAAATCTTAAACTGCCTCTTGACCACTTACGGAAAGAAAGGGTTTTCAACATGTTATTTTTTTTTCTGATATGCTCCTTCAGGTTTTTATTTTAAAAATTAGGGCATGATACTTTCCCTATTTGTAAATTAGGACTACAAAATGGAAGGCACTTAGATAATAAAGGCAATCACACCGATATAGTCAACTGCACCAGCATACTCACCAAAAAAAAAAAGGAGTTTAGGAAGCTATGTAGACTAACAACTAGCCGAACTACTACAATGTGACATGGATATAAATTACAACACAACCCCTATTTCTCTGATCAAAGACAGTTCTGTCATATCATGCATTTAAATAAATCTCAGCACTATAAAGTAATTATGGGTCAGAAACAGGTACTACTGGGTTTATAATTAGATGAGACAGTAATAAATTGCCAGGGTTATACTAAAAAAGGAAACTTGCTTACTCATTTTCATTTATAAATAGACATTTAGAGCAATTACAAATCTTGCTAAACATTCATGTCATTTAAAAAATCTACTTAAAAGAGCTCTGTCTTTAGCCAAATTTATAATATATAAGCCTTGAAAATCTGTCTCAAAAGGGAAGATTCTACCAAAAGAATGCCCACTCTTTATTAGTGAAATAATGCTGGTTGCCACTATACCTTATATACATATAAAATATACTTTATATATTTTAATATATTAAACATATATTTAAATTATATATGATATAGATTTCATATATATGATGTATTAGCTAATTTTTAAATAAACTACTTGTCTACAAAGTATCTCCATAAAATATTCCAGCTCCTTTGGGCTTTTGTCAAGATTCCTATTAATGTATCAGAAATTTTATTAGCTACCAACACATAAAAGAATGCATTTTACATGCTGTTTTCCGTGAACACCAGAATAAACATTTAGAGAGAATGACAAAATAGTGTCATTCAAACTCAAGGCAAGACTACACTGACGCTTGTTTCTCACCAAAGGTCTGTGAGAAGACTGTAATTAGGCTGTAAACCCTGGGTTGAAAGCTGTTCTCAAAAATCATTCTAGAAACTCTTCATCTAGCAGTCCTTTTATTTATATCTTAAGAGAAATTCAATCCTCTAGTCACCGTGCTACACACACAGAGGAAAGAAATTATTCAATGACTGATTGTTCATCCTATGCTGCTTCATCATGCAAAGTAAAGAACTATATATATTTAAAAAGTTGAAAGTGATTTGATTTGTTTCGGAAGAGATTCCGAATAAATTTTAGGTAGCTAATGTCTTAACTCACTAATCTGAAGGGTCTCCTCTTTCTAAAAACGTATCCACCTTTGGGACACAGCAAAATGAATGCTTCATTGCTCTTTAAAGCTCAAACATAATATCCATTCCCTTCTTCAGAAATAGTGCAGTGTTGTTAGAAAAAGTGACATGTTAAATATATTTCAATATTTCCACATTCTTTGGTGGTAGATGTTTTACCCAGTAAAGTGAAAGTATAAGATAACAGGGAAAGACAAGTTGGGAGACACTGCAGGCGGGCGCACAATGTCCCTCTTGGTGATCATTATCTTCCACTGAATTACTGCAGGAAAATCCTTGCGGGACCATCAAACGTCTCCCAAAAAAATCATCTCAAAAAATAATTCACATCATGCCACCATTTTGCTTTAAAAACCTCCAATGGATTTCCATTGTAATTAGATTAAAATCCAAACTCTTTTACTGGTCTAGAGGACCCTGCATCATCTGGCCCCTCTCCTCTCTGAACTCATTCCTCACCCCCGCTCATGCCCTCTGATGCAGCTACACTGGTCTTTTGGTTCCTCAACAAGACCAAGCATCTTCCTCTTCCTGAAATAGACCTTCCTCTTTCCCCAGAACTTCACATGGCTGACTTCCTCTCATCAATAAGGTTTCACCTGAATGGTAATCCCTTCAAAGGTGTGTTCTCTGATCACCTTTACTAAAATATGGTGCCCACAACTCCTACCACAGCCCTCCATCCCACTTGTTTCTTCTGGGTTCTTCATAGCACTTATCTCTATTTAAAATTTTATTATTTATATATTTGTTTGTTTGAATGTTTATGAGCTATTCTTCCCACTGGATTATAGACACTGATGGCAAAGTATTTTTTCCATATTGTTCACTGCTATATCTCCAGTGCCTAGAATAGCTCCTGTTATATAGTAGATAATTAATAATAAATAATATGTATTGGGTAAATGATTGAAATATTTATGTTTTGGTTAGTACATGCAACCTGTGTTAATGTGTATTCTCTCTTTTACATTTGACAAAGCCACTAGAATGTGATATCGCCCACTTCTTGTTTTCTGAGCTTCCTGACAGCAGAGGCCATGTTGTACTTATCCCTATAGCCCCACTACCTGGCCCAGTACCCGATCATAATAGGTGTTCAATAATTACTTGATGAATCAACCTACTGAATAAATGCATGCATGAATAAGTAAATGGATGGATGGATGGATGGATGGATGGATGGATGGATGAGGGTTTTGATTTTTTTTTTACCTGATATGGTCCAAGTAAGAATGGTTCCTACTATTGCAGTTTACACAGAATAGCATACATGGAAAGGAAGGTGTAGTAGTCACTGCTGGTGTTCTGCTCAGATTCCCTTTGCATAGGGTTTCTCAAGCCTGGTGCTGTTGACATTTTGGACTGGATAATTCTTTGTGGTAAAGGGGCTGTCCTGTGCATTGTAGGATGTTTAGGAACATCCCTGACTTCTACCCACTAGATGCCAGTAGCAACACCACTACTACCTCTCTATCTGAGCCGTGACAATCAAAATTATCTCCAAACATTGCCAAACATCTCTCATCTCTCAGGGACAAAACTGACTCCAGTTAAAAACTACTGCCCTTTGGGACTTCCCTGGTGGCGCAGTGGTTAAGAATCCGCCTGCCAATGCAGGGGACACAGGTTCAAGCCCTGGTCCAGGAAGATCCCACATGAAGCGGAGCAACTAAGCCCATGCACCACACCTACTGAGCCTGTGCTCTAGAGCCCACGAGCCACAACTACTGATGCCCGCATGCCACAACTACTGAAGCCCACGCGCCACAACTACTGAAGCCCATGCACCTAGAGCCCATGCTCCGCAACAAGAGAAGCCACCGCAATGAGAAGCCCACACACTGCAATGAAGAGTAGCCCCCGCTTGCCACAATTAGAGAAAAGCCCACGTGCAGCAACAAAGACCAAACACGGCCAAAAAAAAAAAAAAAAAAAAAAAACTAGTGCCCTTTATCTGTACCCTTCTCCTACTTGTTGTAGGTATTGGCTGTTAACAAAAGCACTCTTCTTCTGAGAAATGTCCCCAGCCTCTGTGAGCTTCCTCTCTGGGAAGTTAAGCCACCCCTCCAAGGATAACTTTACACTGAATAAGAAAGAGAGGAATACAAGGACTAAGTCCCTTTGCCTCCAAGATGCTATCCCTGCTTCAGAGTTCCAGTAGGCTCAGATCACCATTAGACTTCGGGCAAAACTACATCTCAGCCTAGCTGTCCCTGGGTCCTATCTTACTTCCCTCACTCTCTTACAGGATTCTCTCGATAGCACTATTTCAATAAACCACTTGCATAAAAATTCCCATCTCAGGGTCAGGTTCCTAGGAACCCAACCTAAGACATGTAAGACAATAGGTAAAGAGAAAGTAAATAAAATAATGCTTAGACAAGCATTAAAAGTACATCCCCAAAATTTGAGAGACAGATTTTATTCAGGGTGTTAAATGGTATCTGATCTCTCTGCAGAAATAATGCAGTACTTATGTGTGGTAAGTTGACAGGGTGTGGATGGGTGTGGAGGTACAGGTAGCAGCTCAGTTGTGCTACTTGCCTTCTGCCCTTCAGGATTTTCAACATGCTTATTTTACTTATATGATCCTAAGTTTTCCCCTTTTTATGGTACATATATAATATACCATATATATACTTAATATATATTTAGCAATTTTGCAAAACTCATATGACTCATTCAACATGTATTACACTAGATGTAAAACAAAGGGCAAGACTTTCTCCATTTGGAAGCCACACATTCTTTTTCAAAATGTGTATTTAATGGTCATTCCATCAAAATCAAGCAGAATCACATTTCAAAAATATGTGTGTGTGTGTGTGTGTGTGTGTGTGTGTGTGTGTGTATGCATATATATACACACTTTTTAAAAGGTGCATTTTCAAATTTTATTTGAAAATGAAAACCCAGATGTATTTGTTCATGTTGGATCATCTGTCTAGAACATCTTTTATCAAAATGTTCATATCTTACCTACATATTAAGTACAAATTTCAAGCTCAAATTGCTCCACAAAAGATTCCCAAATTCCCAAGGCTAAAATTAATCACTCCAGGACTTCCCTGGTGGTCCAGTGGGTAAGACTCCCTGCTCCCAATGCAGGGGGCCCAGGCTCGATCCCTGGTCGGGGAACTAGATCCCACATGCATGTTGCAGCTAAGAGTCCGCATGCTGCAACTAAAGATCCTGCATGCCGCAACAAAAATTCCGTGTGCCACAGCTAAAACCCAGCACAGCCAAAATAAATAAATAAATAAATAATAAATATTTTAAATAAATAAAGTAATCACTCCCTCCCCTGCAACTTTTTTAATGCATTATATTTATTTGTATTTAATTCATATCATCTCCCTAAAATCCCCTAGGGCTGGACGAATGCTCTGCTCTAAATTTCTTGCCTCCAGCCTTATCCAGTGTGCTTCAAAGAAATGAACTAATGAAATGAAGTGAGGAAAGGTTACTTCTGTGGACTCTTATTACTTCTTTCCTTTTTGATAAAACTTGTACAAATTAATGACTTAAAAATTTTAGGAAGGATTAAGAGAACAGCAAGTCATGTACAAATACATGATTTTAATGAATATAACTAATATACCAATCAACTATGAATATGACCTTTGATTTTTTGAAAGTTCTTCAGTCATGAAGTGTGTTCCCAAATTAATTCCCAAGCAGCTGTGATAATAATAAGGCACACTTTCTGCTTTTCAGAAATTCCTAAATAAATGCCAGTTTTCAGAAAGAATTATCTGAAGAGCTTGTTAAAAATACAGCTACCCAGGCCTCACTCCTGAAATTCTGTCCCATTAGATTTGAGGTGGGATGAAGGAAAGCTCAGCCAGGTCTGGGGACAGCTTCTCTGTTTCATGCCAAGGATTCTCAGGACAGCCCCAAGTTTCTCTGTCCTCCCCTGTCCAGTTCTAGGCCTAGCTTGTCTTTAAGAAACTTCTGGGACTATTCCAGATCTTTGCCTTCCCTTTTTCTACATGCACAGTTGTGGTGGTAACTGTCCAACTAAAAACTGATTAAATACATGATTAGCACCTTCTTATTCACTTATTTAAAGCCTTTCATCCCCTAACTTAGCTGTTAAGTTCCTACTAGGGAAAGACTAATGAATCCTTACTTCCATTGTCTCCAAAGTGCCGGGCAATTTTATCTGCTTTGGATTTAATAACTTATTCTTTGTTTAGGCCAAAAATATTTTAAAACCTTGTAATTACTGAAATAAAGGCTATGAAAAGTAGTGAATCAGATAATTTTTAAAAAATGAACATTTGATCAATGTAAGGCTAAAAGCAGTAAGTGAAAGGGAGATTGAAAGCAGAAGACTCCCCAAGAGATTAGCATCTGTTTTAAACACAGGAGGCCGCACCTCTATATAGTTCGCCTTACTACAGTGAGCAATAGTTACTTTGGTATTTTCTAAAAATCCTATAATAAATTCAATACCACTTTTCCCCAAAATGAAGACTATTGGTATGGAGACTGATACACAGATTAGGAAGGATGAATCACTTTAGCATCCTAACGCCCTGTGACATCTGCATCAATCCACGGGCACAGAGACATCAATTCTCACCATTTACACAAGTATCTCTGAGATCCATACTGAATAGGAACCCCCAATTCCACTTGAGTCAGTCATGACTAATCCTGCTGCAGTCAGGGATTCAGAGCAGTTCTCTCAGAGTCTTCCTTTCTGTGCTATTTCTAACCTCCGGTAAAAGCTTCCTCTAGACCATTCCCTAAATATCAGCCATTATTATGAAGTAGTTCAGTTTGCTTATATGCCCCCGGAGCCATCTCTGTCAAGCAACAACAGTCTCAAGAGTCAGGCAAAGTCTGTTTCTCCTTAAGAATTATTGCTATATTCAGGTTTTGTCATAATTTCTCAGCAAAAATTTTCAGATGAACTCTGATTAGAGTGACATAGGTCACAGTCCCAGCCCTGTAAGCAGGAGACAGAATGTGCTGATTAGCTTAACTTTGACCTAAGGGTAATTTCAAATTTCTTGGGAAAAAAAAAAAAACAACATACACCACAAAATGGAAATGCAGAGTTGTTGGAAAGAGAAAAGGCGAGAATAGATGATACAAAAGAACATCAGTTAAGATTAGGTTCAGCTGCAAGGGACAGACAAAAATAACAATGGTTTAAACAAAATAAAAGCTTATTTTCGTCTCACATTAAAAAAGTCAGGAGTAGAGAATCTTCAAAGGCTGACAGGTGACTTCACAAAATCCTCAAAGTTCCAAAGTCTTTTATCTTGCTGCTCTGCTTTACTTAGTCACAGGGCCATACCTAACTACAAGGGAATCTAAGGAATAAAATCTTTATTCCAGATGACCACATATCCATTTAACAATGAGGTGATTTCTATTTCTTAGGGGAGAAAAAGAAAGAATAGATGTTGGGGGATAAACAGCAACCCCTGCCAGCAGTGCACTGACTCCTAAGTGGCTCCCATGATTCCTACCACCTTATGTTCACATCCTTGTGAAATGCTCTCCTCTCAGTATGGGCAGGACCCGTGACTTGCTTCTAAGCAATACAGTATGGAAAAGATGATGAGATATAGATGACTAATGTATAGGATTACATTACATAAGATTTAGCATTTGTCTTGCAGGAGTTTTTCTCTCTCCCAGGGATGGCTGTGAGAAAGTGGGTGGCCATGTCATTCCACATGGCAAGGAACTGAGGGTGGCCTCTAGGAGCTGAGGGTGGCCTCCGGCCAACAGCCAGCAAAGAGTAAAGCTCTCAGTCCAACAACCACAAGAGTGAGGAAATCGATCCTTTCCTGGTTGAGCCTCTAGATGAGAATCCAGTCCTGACTGAAACGTTTATTGTTGTCTTGTATGACTTTAAGCAGAAAGCTCAGCTAAGCTGTACCTGGACTCCTCATGCACAGAAACTAAGATGATAAATGTGTGTTGTATTAAGCCACTAAGTTTATGGTAATTTGTTAAGCAGTAATAGAAAGCTAATACACTGACAATGAAGGCAACCAACAGATGCTCACCATACTGCATAAAAGGCCTAACTCAGTCCCTAATATATAATAAGTGTTCGATAAATGTTAGTTGCCATGCTCATCATCATCATCAACATTATAATCATCATCACTTCCTAATCCTGGACTCCTCCAATACCATCATCACCTTGCCTAGCAGCTTAGCAGCAAGGAATAAAATCCCAACAGGGCAAACAATTCTATTCATTTTACTTCTAGACTTTTTGGAAGCAACCAACTTTAAAATCTAATTGGAGTTGAATTTCCATTAGCACTGCACTGGTGATTCTTGTATATCCATCTGCCACTCCATTCCAAGAATTTGCCTCTCAAGGATACAACAATCTCTTGGTCATGCCTCACTGGGGAAGAATTGAAAAGAATAAGATAGGACACAGTACTCTAGGGGTTCAGTTAAGAATTGCAGGCAAGCCTACGAAAAATAGATCCATCACTCTGTGGAGTCAGGCTGAGGAGAAAAGAAACAATTAGCTAGAGGTTAAGTAGCGAAACAGCTGCTAGAAGCCTTAGGTAAAAATGTCATGGAGTAGGAGTAAAATATTGGAAGAATAATGTGGGAGTGAAAGTTATCAATTGCCTTGAAACCTGAATTTATGTATTTTAATATTATCTAGCAGAGTCAATCTAAGCATCTGCTTAATATCCTGGTATGTGACAAGAATACCAGGAGGAATTTTTTTTAATTTTGAAAAGAGAGTAAAAAATAAAGCACCTTTTAGAGAATTTCAAGATGAAGTTTTTACAAGACCATACAAAACCTGAGATATTTTAGATGGTAATATGTTAAAGCAAATTAATGTCCCCTAAATCAAGTAAAGATTTCAAAGCTAAGCCATTACATATAATGGAGTGAGGCAGAAAAGTGAAATCTATTCTATGAAGTATATAATAAAATAGAAACTGCTGTTATGAGAAACCATAAAATAGTCAATAATTCAAAAGATGATTAAAATAAACAACATATTAGTAATAAAAACCTGGCATGGGGGACATTCCAATAATGGATCTTGGTTTTTGGCTTATATCAACTCAAGAATCTTAGAAGGAATATGAGAATAGATACTACACCAAAAACTACTGTAGCTTTTGTTTATGTTTACTTTTATAGAGAAAAATCATGTAAAATAGCACATTTTATAAGGAGTAAAGAGTACCTGAAAATAATGAAAAACTAAAACACAGAGATGCTAAAAATAGAAAAGATGGATTTATCCCATAAGTATGTGGCATTAATTGATAGAAGATATCAGAATGATTACATAAATTTTGATGACCATAATACTAAGAGTGATTTTTAAATTCTTGGAATCACTTAGGGTTTTTTTCCCTATGTGGTTCAAACCTCTGTTCTACAAATATGGTGTATTAACCCCCAAATGCTAGTGAATATACATGGAAAATATTTTAACTTTGTTCCTGTGTAGAAAATTCCATTTCTAAAGAATCATTTTTCACTTATTTTGCTGCAGAATCTGTCCCTATTTTTTTTTCAAGCCAGTGAAGAAATGATTCATTTAATTTTTGCCAAATTAAACTGAAACATCAGTTTCAGGATAATAACAAGGTCATCATCCCAAAGATAAGATCCTTCCATTGTGAGTCAGCTTTGTACGAAAAGATACATACTATGACACAAGACTGCAGGGACCACTAAACCTCATCAACAAATATCACTGTTCGTTGTGGGGAAGGAGGAAGAATGAGAAAATATAATTGTTAGTGGTCTCAACAGAAACAATCTCCACTCCAGTAACACATCATACTAATGGTAGGCCGATAATGTCATCCATAACCAAAAAGTTTTACAGGTATTACCTTCCTGTAAAATATGAGATTGACAGAAGGATAGAAAGGGAGAGAGAAAAGTTCTCAGGGTTTTTTTTTTTTTTTTGCTCTACATTTAGTTTTGTTTGTTTTGTCTTTTACTTTTCACTAAAGAGGTATGCTCATGGCTCAAATCAAAAATCTTCCTAATGGATGTACTATGAGCCAACTGATGACACTTATTAACTCAAAAGTGAACATTACAAGGTAGCTTAATCAGGTTCTTTTTTAGTAATTTTTTTCCTCAGGGGAAATGGTGTGTTCACAGTACAACAGAGAGAATGTGGGCTTCCTTGGTTACTATAGAGTTCCAAATAGTACATTCATTTTAATATGTTAATTTTTGATGACTTCTAGGAATTTACATTTTCACCATTTTTACAATCAACCCATAAAAAAGTGTAATTGATGGCATATAATAGTTAGTTGTAAAAATATCTTTGAAATATTGTGAACAATTTTTTCTGCAGTAGAATAGTGACCCAGATGGAGACTAACATTAATATATCAATGTCCAAAGGGAAATCAGAATAGACATTTAAGGGTCACACTACAGAAGAAGTCAGGGCAGATTTCTGGATCTGGAGATACTGACATGTTTTCAGTTAAAAAAAAAAAAATTGTTTCCTTATTATTCCTTAATACTTACTGAACTGGAGTTAATCTGAAGTCCTCCAAACTCAAGCTATTCTTCCTCGCTCTTGTGTTTTCTAACTTAGTTCCTTCTACCAGGAATGCCGTCCTGTACCATCTTTTTCACCTCGAAAAACCTTACCCATCCATCCCTTAATGTCCAGCTCAATGCCTATTTTCCATGATGCCTTCATCCTGATCACCACTCTAAAAGTGATTCTTTTTATGGGAGAAAGTCTATTGGGGGAAATAATCAAAATGAATTCCAGTGGCACCATTTCACACATAGTGCTTTGTATTATGACTATTTCTTCTTTATGTGCCTCATTTTGAGGGTAAAGATTGAACACAACTTTATTTCCACTATAGAAACAAGAACAGTGCCTTGCAAATTACACTGAAAAGTATGATAAATGTTCATTGGAGAAAAGAATGAATGAATGAGTGAGAGGATAAAAGAATGAAATGAATAGAGAAGAGAGAATTTCTCAACTGTGTGCTATTACCTCTAACTAGGAATGCAAAGAAGAGAGAGATGAATTAAGGTTAAAGTAGTTTGTCAGGGCATCACGGGGAGCTGAGCTGAGGACTGAGAAATGTCAATGAGTGGGTAAAAGATAATTTAGGCATTGGCATGAGGTAAGGCACTAAAGCAGGGCAGAATAGCACAAAAGTCAAAATGAGGAATCTAGCCTCTATTCTACGATGTGGCCTTGCCCAAATTCCATCATGAAAACATTACAAGGTTATTTACAGGGAAACTCAGAGCTGACTCATTGAAATGTGAACTCTCCAAAATGGACCAGCAACCAAAAGTGATCAGAGAAATCATTTAGCTAGGCCAAATAGAAGGAAAGGGAATATGGAGCAGCCACAGAAGTGAAGAAATGCACTGGGATTGCTACAGGCATCTAGGAAATATTATGCAATTTAGAACAGTCTGAATCACAAGGGCTGTTCCCCTTTATACTCAATAAGGTATAAGGTGTGGTAGCTACACCCTAGCTCAGATCTAATCTAGAAACTCATCTTAATGAGAGTTTAGTTGCCAGTAAAATTTTAGCTAAAATGATGCCTCAAAAGTCTACATCTTCGGGCTTCCCTGGTGGCGCAGTGGTTGAGAATCTGCCTGCTAATTCAGGGAACACGGGTTCGAGCCCTGGTCTGGGAAGATCCCGCGTGCCGCGGAGCGGCTGGGCCCGTGAGCCACGATTGCTGAGCCTGCGCCTGCGTGTCTGGAGCCTGTGCTCCGCAACGGGAGAGGCCGCGATGGTGAGAGGCCCGCGCACCGCGACGAGGAGTGGCCCCCGCTTGCCACAACTAGAGGGAGCCCTCGCACAGAAGCGAAGACCCAACACAGCCATAAATTAAAAAAAAAAAAAAAAAAAGACGTCTACATCTTCCTCTCAAGAATACTTAAAATCCACATCCTGGATTTTCAGATGTGACTAAAATAGCCAGAAGGTTTCTGAGGGACACACATTATACCATAGTAAGGTAATTTGCTGTTTGAAATGGCAATGGTGACCAATTATGCTTTGGTACTGCAAATACTTAGAGTTGACAGCAACGCTCTGGAAAAATTTTGTACACTAGGTTCCAACTTTTATAATGTCTTTCTACCAAATATTTTGAAACAAATTTAACATTAAGATTTTCAGTATGCTGAGCTGTCAATCAATCTTTAGTTTCCCTGATACTGCACTCTTAAGAAAGCACAGTGCATCACTTAGCCATGATCAGTAACAGCAGGCCTGTCCAACTTAACACCCCTACTAACAATCTACAGACACTTTGCCATTTTGCAACGGAGAAAAAGCTTAATTTTCTGTACAGCATGGATAAGGCTTTCAGAAAGCAATTTCAAAGCAGATTTCCAGAAGCAGCTTTTAAGGGCAGCTGCAAGAATGACGCCTTTAGCATGCTTTGATAACTATCAAAATTCCCAAATTACATAAATGCTTAATAACAAGTAAGCATTTCTAACCTGGGCTTGCATAAAATATTACCTTTTGCAGAGAAACTAAAAGAAAACTTGAAAGGCATTTCATCAGCATTTTAACTTCAGGACATGTGAAAAGCAAATTGAAAACTGTAGCCAGTTAAAAAAATTTTTTTCTCACTCTTTTTTTGTCTCCACATTAAGAAACACATTTTTATTTACTGTTTTGTGGGCTTAATCTCCTTCTTCCAAAGAACTATATAACTATATAAATGAACTATATAACTATATAGTTATATAGTTATAACTATATATAACTATATAAATGAACTATATAACTATATAAATGAAGCCCTAGTTTACCTTCTTATAACTACTGCTGATAGATAACCCTTAAGGGCAAAACCAGGGCACTCTTACAGACTAAACATTAAGAGGAAGTGGAGAGACATAATTTAGAAATAGCAGACTGATACTAGGGTAGACAGTCAATATTCTATTTATATTACATTTTTTATATCACATTGAAATTAATTGTTCTTAAGTAACTGAATATCAACAACAATGGGCAGATAATAAAAAGCCATAAGTCACTCTTGACTCTCATTGTATTAAATATTTTGCATTTGGTAATATACTTCAAATAATTCAAACAAAAGCATCCAGTTAAGATGCTGTTAATTTGCAAAGCAGAAGTTACAACAGTGTAAAGAACAATACCTAATGACAGTACATGCCAAGCTCCCATAATCCGTGGCACTCAAGGTGTCAGAACAGGGTATATGGTACAGGATAGACAGCTGCAAGTTCTTTGCCACTCTTCCCATCAAAAAGTGGAGTCTCTTTCAATGTCTAAAATAGTTAATTCATTGGGTATTAGTATTGACTATTATTATTTTTAGGTGAATAAATTATTTTTTCCCTACAAAGATGCTAAAAAAGGTGAAATGTTTTATTACATTTTATAAACTGCTAGAGCTTTCTAAAAATATTAAACTTCAATTCATGTACACAAGCTCTTCAAACCCATGACCTAAATGGGCTACAGGCCCCTGTGTCAATCCTCGAACTTTTGAATAATTTTCTTGGCTCCTTTACACTTGGGGGAGAGATACTTGGTCCCAGTCTCCCCAGATGACTGTCAATATAGTTTTTATCAAAGTTCTGGTAGTTGGCATTCCTCTGCCCTCTACTCATTGCTCAAACAATATTCTTTTTACTAGGCATTTCACAGTCATAATTCTAGAACCACTGTTGTATATTCAACCTTAGGAAAAGTCTCAAAATTTCCTATTAAGAAACACATTCACCACAATTTTTTTCCAAAAGTTGTTAAATTCATAAACTTCTATAGTAGCTCTTAGTTTCTTTGGTTTTTTTAAAATGATTATACATGTGGCAAAATTGTCATACCCTTTGACCCATGACTATATACTTCTTGCTTTCTGAATTTCTCCGAATTTAAAAAACACATTCATGTAGTAAACCAGATGCTTAAAGACTTTAGATCATGTTTTTTCTGTAAGTGATAATTTAAAGTTCTAAACAGACACTGGAAAAAAGAAAAGTTATCATAAGATATTTGGTTATTCTCCCATTATTAAAAGAACTATTTTCAATAATAAGCTTATGTTCTAGGATAATAATTTAGTGTTCTTTATTGAGGATTGAAAGTGAAATCCTCTTTCACTGGAGGACCGCTCCATGGAACAGAATAGAAACTTCTCTCTGAGAGCCCATCTTAATTTTCTTAAAGATCCATCCCGTTGGATTCCCACGTGACACACTGATCTAGAAATGTTTCCTCATTAGTGCTGACATCTCCCATGTGTTGGAAAGAACTTCACATATTACATCATTCATTTGAAATGTGTATTCAGAAAGAGAAAAAAAAACACATTCTTTTAGATCTTTGGATATGATTTTATATGTATCCTATAAAAGAGAAGATATGTTATAATCAAAAGGCATTAGAGGGACTTCCCTGGTGGCGCAGTGGTTAGGAGTCCGCCTGCCAATGCAGGGGACATGGGTTTGATCCCTGGTCCCGGAAGATCCCACATGCCGCGGAGCAACTAAGCCCATGCACCGCAACTACTGAGCTTGTGCTCTAGAGCCTGCAAGCCACAACTACTGAGCCCACATGCCACAACTACTGAAGCCCACATGCCTAGAGCCCGTGCTCCACAACAAGAGAAGCCACCGCAATGAGAAGCCCATGCACTGCAACAAAGAGTAGCCCCCGCTCGATGCAACTAGAGAAAGCCCATGCGCAGCAACGAAGACTCAACACAACCAAAAATAAATTAATTAATTAAGAAAAAAAAAGGCATTAGAGTAGCCTGAAAAGTCAAATGCTTTAAAGTTCAAATCTGGCCTCCGTTTCTTATAAACTGAGAGACCTCAGGAAAAGTTATTGAGCTTCTCTGAGACTCAGTTACCTCATCTGCAAAAATAAAAGCAACATCTTTGCAGAATTATCAAAATGCAAGTAAATTGCCTGATAAAACACAGAGGGGATTTGTATATTGCTATCTTTTATTAAAGTTCTCATTACTATTATCACAGTAAAAATCACCTTAAGATTTACCATGAAATTCACTGCCATCCCCGGAGTAGAAGAATGGCTATTACCTAACCATATCAAGAGCAAGCATAATGGTAATGGAAGAAAAGGTATGATTATATTATCCTGTATGTCCACTGGTCAAATAAAATATCACCATTGTTTTTTTTAGGAGGAAGGGGAGGAAGGACAGTCTGTGAGGAAAAAAAAAAAACCAAAAATGATTTCTGCTTCTATCGCATGAGATCCGGAGGGGAAATCATTTTTGCTGGAACTCCAAAAATTTTCTGTCTTATTTGGTGTCCCAGCCTTTAGGCACCTCCTATCTTCAAAACATATCGCAGGCATAGAACAGAAATATTTCCCTCGAACACCACTTCAGTGTGCTCCCTCGCCCTGCCCAGTATACAAAGGCCCACAATGATCTCCAAGACCCCACACAACCTCCTGCTCCAAGTCCTACCTACCCCTCCAACCCACTCCTCATGAGTTTCACGTCACAGCCACTCAGCGCTATAGTCACAAAAACTCAATGTAAGAATGGATTCAAAGTGACTGTTCTTACTTAAACTGCAATCTATTTAAAACAATAAGTAACTCTCATTTAAAACTCACTGTATATATTTTGACGCACCCATAAGGCAGAAAACAACTCATGTATTCTGAAATGTTTCTAAATATGATAGGAATTTATTCAAAACGGTAGTACTCTGAAGTACTGATTATTTTCCTGTACTGATGTCCTCTAATAAAATTAGAGTGACCTAAACACAATTAATGTGAAGTATATTCCATTCCATTGCTTAAGATTTAATTATAGATCATATTTATATTATTCATACAGATTTATTTACAGTGATACCAACCTTATGTTTTTCCAAAACCGATTAGATTTAAAAAGGAGAGAGATTACTGCTGAAAAGGACTATTGGAACTTATAGCAATATTATTGTGCTTCTCAAGCAAGTACTCGAGTAGTATGGATTCATTTGTAGTCATACCAATTAATTTTCAATCCTTTTAAAGTTAAATTTTGGTAACTTATCCACTAGTGGATAACCTGTGGCCTTCTCCTCTCCACTGCCCAGTACATTGCAAATAGAAAGGCCAGGTAGGCAACAAAGTAGGTGGAAATTGTGTTATGAGTGTGCTGTGTAAGTATATGCCCGTGTGTATATCTGAATACTTTTGAAATACTATTGAAATCAACAATACTTACTTTACTGAAATAACTAACTTTTAAAAAAATGTTGACTGCTAAGCAAAGATACTATTTAAAATCAATCTGAGAGCAAATTTAAAAGTAAACAGTTAGCTATAGAAATTCACTAACCATTCACTATTCATTAATTATTATCAGCATTTTCTAAACATTTCCTTACACCCAGCTCTGACTGAATGCTCTTGTACCTCATCTCAGTCATCTTAGCCTGAAGTTGGAAGCCCTTTCCCCAAAATTATTCCTTCCTTCCTCAGGAAAACTAAGCATCAAGGTGCTTCTCTCCAGGAGGCCAATTAGTATTTCAACCTAGAAAACTTTCTTTTGCCTGCTTTTTTTTTTCCTACCTGAAAAATGCTGAAATAATTCTGTATATTTTATTTCATCCTATCAGCACTATGTTTCCCTTCTTCCCATATGGAAAAATTAGAAAGTACTCCCCCCCACCCCCAGCGCCTCCAATTATAGAACAGTAGATTCTCTGCCCATTTCCTTTCTTTCTTTTTTTAAAGAGTACAATGCCTGGCACTAAAGTGGTGCCAAATAAATATTTGATAAATGGACGAATAAATGAGAGGGAAACAACAGTTTCCACCCTTTTCTTTGATGTAAGCTCTTCCAACTCACAGTGTTTAATCAGTTAACCACGAGATTCTCGGTTAAGTTATTCATACACCACTTCGCCTCTCAAAACCCTTACACCATCAAGCAAACTAGGTCTTTGGAAGACATTTTCGGAGTTTATATATCTTAAAGTGATTATTTTGAACATGTTCATTCAACAAGTTCTTTCTTGACCATCTATTCTGGTAACTTAAATAAGGTTTGTAAAAGACTCAGTGCGGTTTCATTAGTATGTTTCTAAGTGTACTCCAAATTTACATCTATTTCTATATCCCCTCAATTCAAAATTATTATTATAGGTCGACTATATTTTTAAAGGTTATACTGC
This sequence comes from Balaenoptera physalus, assembly GCF_965194825.1. Taxonomy (NCBI): domain Eukaryota; kingdom Metazoa; phylum Chordata; class Mammalia; order Artiodactyla; family Balaenopteridae; genus Balaenoptera; species Balaenoptera physalus. The sequence goes on along the minus strand of NC_138898.1, from coordinate 42,785,725 downwards.
AAGGAGGCTTCTTCAAAGCAAAACAACAACACTAAACGGCAACAAGATTTGAAATTCACTGAATCATGAACAGAGCCAAGCAAAGTACCTTGCTCAAAATACTGCCTCATCAATATTTATTGATTTGATTGTCTATGGGATTTTCTTTATATTAAAGGCTCTTTAAGTTAATTTTGGAAAAAGTTCTTAGAAACAAAGAATAAAGGAACTAAAGAAAACTTCTGTTATTCAATTGAGCACTTATTGAGCATCAGAAAAGGTGCAGATAATTCCTACCAAAGAATCAACTGTGAAGTAAAAGGGAGCCTGTATCCATTATACTCCTTCCCAATTAGACTCTAACAGGAAGCCAAATGATTCTGTGTCAAAACTGTCTCTCTATTCGAAATTAAATTGTGCTTATAGATGAAGTTTGATCAACGTAAGAATATGTTCAATTGTCTTACTTTTAACTATCTTGGGAAAAACTGCCTCTGCAGTGATGTTTATACAGATTAATGACATGCATAATAACTAAATAAATAAAGATAAGAACAATATGAAGAGAAGGATAAAGGCCTTTACTAAACATTTCCTGAGATGAACAAAAAAAAATTTAAGTCTAAATCTGAGGGTTTATTTAAACTTAATTTCAGCAAGATGAACAGGAAACATCGATCCTGATTCCCAGAATGAATATATTCTCCATTATACAGCAAAAGGGATATATATTGTTTTAAATTCAAGATTATTCAGAGTTCTCTCCAACGTTTGCCTAGCAGAAATTAGTCAGGGTTTTACCAAGAACACGGCTTGAAAACAATATGGGATGGAATTCCCTGGCGGTCTAGTGGTTATGGCTTCACCCTTCCACTGTAGGGGGCAAGGGGTTCGATCCCTGGTCGGGGAACCCTCATGCCGCATGGTGCGGCCAGAAAAACAAAACAAAAAACGATAAGGGTTTAGGGGTTATCTAGCAAGTGGTTGATTAATATAGATTCTTCTATGTACAAGCTCAACAATGGGAAGAAAATGTACACGTATCAAACGCCTTTTATATGCACATGCTAAAAGCTGTGCGTGTGTTATGTCATCTAACCTTCACAACTATGTTCTATCCAGGCTTTATAAATGCAAAAATTAAAGTTCACAGAGGCTCAATCTCTTACCCACAGCCTCACAACTTGTAAATGGGAGAGTTGAGTTTAGAACTCAAACTTTCTTTGAAAGGATCAATATTAAAAGGGAGGAAAGGAAGAGATTTTTGACCAATACAAATTGTAACTCTTCTGATAACGTGTATGTAAAGCGGAGAGTTAATGTGTTGTATGATAGAACAGGGTTTCAAACATCTCTTGGAGCCTCAACTAACCACACATAAAATGAGGAAGATATGACCTGACAGTATTTTTTGTTTTAAAAACAGATGACAAAACACATAAAGATTAATTGGCCATAGTAATCTGTGATTTTGCAACTAAAAACTATCTCATGCATTAGGCTGCATTAATGGAAAAACCAAGAGCACAAAATTCAGAGGTCAGGAAATAATAGTTTTAATGCTCTGACCAGACCACACCTGGGTAGTGTGTTAGGTAGTAAGTACTATATTCCAAAAACAGTGTCAAAATGCAGTGATTTAAAGGAGCTTGAATAGAATTATGAAGTTTTGAAATGATGGCATAGGAAAAAGAGTTGAGAAAATAGAGATTTGGCCTTGAAAAAAGAGGCTGAGAAGAGACATGTTTGTCTTCATATATTTCATATATTTTAATTTGAAAAGCTTCCAAGTAAAAGGGAAGAAATAGGCATAGATACATTTAATATTATACCAGAAAACAGAAACTAAGTGGAAGTTCTGGAGAAAAGAATTTTAATTCAGTTTAGAGGGCACAGTCTAATAATTAGATCTACCTTGGAATGGAATCACTTCTCTGAAATATATATATACACACATACACACACACATATATATATATATATATGTATAGAGAGACTTTTATATGTTGCTTTTGAGAGAAACTCATATATATGTTTATATGTTAATTTATTGAAGCTTTATGGGTCTTACTATTTTTTTTTTTTTTTTTTTTGGCTGCACTGGGTCTCTGTTGCTGCCCCCGGGCTTTTCTCTAGTTGAGGCGAGTGGGGGCTACTCTTTGCTGCGGTGCACTGGCTTCTCATTGCGGTGGCCTCCCTTGTTGCGGAGCGCCGGCTCTAGAGCGCAGGCTCAGTAGTTGTGGCACACGGGCTTAGTTGCTCCGCGGCATGTGGGATCCTCCCGGACCAGGGCTCGAACCGGTGTCCCCTGCATTGGCAGACGGATTCTTAACCACTGCGCCACCAGGGAAGCTCCATATTTTTAATTTTACTCCATATCCCCTTCTAAAATGAGACTGCTTTGAATACTAAAGAAATAATTTTGCATGTGGCATCTGCTTAATGCCCTGCCCTGTAATTTCTTTACTGAACATAATGCATATTAATACACATTTTATGCAGATTTCTTGGACTAGTAGATAAAAATGCTTATAAAATATCCCCAAGCAATGGGAGTAACCACCAACAGGAATTTTTCCCAGGGTTAGAATTGAGAGTGGCAAGCAGGAGGTTTCCAACACAATGAACTATAACTAAAGGGAGATACAAATCCCAAAATCTCTTTAAAAACCAATATGATAAAAAATACAAGTTTGTCTAAGAGGCTGAAGAAAATCTGACTTTCAAACTACAACATGTTTACAGAATGGCTTCAGTGTTTCAAAAATCCTTCAAATCTTTAGCCAGCAGCCTATTCATTACTTATTTTATTAATTTCTATTTTATAATAAAGGCCAAAGGAACTGAATGAAAAATATTCTTCACCTTAGTTTCCTGTAAACTCCAAATATAATAAAAGAAAGAAAAACTTCAAACTTTTTTCTCACATACTCTTTGCCCCCATACTTCTTATTTATGTTGCTAAGAATAATAAGATCTAACTTGTCAATACTAACTTGTCAATACTAACTTGAAAGAGAGTAAAAATGAGGAAAAGCCAGCTTAGTAATTTATTTGAGCCAAAGACTCATCCCTCCCTGATAGTATCTGTGTCCTAAGGAATGCAAATCAAACCTTAGCAAATCAAAACATTTCAGTTCTGAGATGACAGATACCAGCACATTTTTCAGACAAGCCCCAATTAAACTGGCTATACCCCTACATTCTCATTTCCAAATTAAAAGTCACTACATAATATGCTTTTTTCCCAGTGATTTGCTGTATGCTTCATTCAGCTAGTTCAGTCTCGTTTTGGTTGATCTGTGTATTATCTAAGCCAATTTATGTAGGTCGGCACTAATTTCTACACACACAATAAGGCAATGAAACATTCACAACAGGTCCTAACAAAGCAGCTCACATCACCAAATCTTGATTATGTAGCGCTGAAGAAGTCCTCTGAGGAGTTTTAGTATGTTTAGAGACTAGCTTGCTACCCTCCGTGGCTATTAGCAATGTGCTCATGTCCCTGTGTGTTATTACGCCAACACACAAACTGTACGATAATTATTGGCTCTGTGCTTTGGTATTTCAACCATGATGTTGATAGTTATCTGTCTTGGTAAAGGCTGCAATGGGAACTGATGGCCTGTTTTTTTAAAGGATGGGATAAAGGAAACCAGAAAAGGGAGGGGGCAGCAGTAAAAAGCACATGCTCCATGTAGTAATTTAAATGAATATTCTAGGAAAAACTATTTGACATTGTTGCTTTTTATAAATATTTTGTATTCTTAACATTTCGATGGTCATAAGAACCTTGGGGTAGAACACAGACACCTTGGGAAGGTGAAGAAGAAGGATTAATCATGGCATTTCTTTTGGTCATAAGATTATAATTTCTGATGATCAACAATTCCTGAAATTAAACATCACAGTTCTATATAGAAGCATCTATAAAACATACAGCATCATCTGTGAACAACCCCATGAAAAAAGGAAATAAACTTAACCTGAATCTAATCAAGCCTACTAACTCACTTCTTGTTTACAAGAAATACAGGGGCAGGGAATTACATCATGTGAAGCTGCAGGGAAGCAAACACACGGATGTAGAATATGAGACAGCTGGCCCAGTCTGCTTCAAAAAGAGAGGAAGGGTGTGGAGCAATTGTAAAAATAAAATGCAATGTATGGTATATCTTTGGATACTAATTCAAATAAAGCAAATGGAAAATAACATTTTTGAGACAATTGACAATTGTGAATATAAACAGAGTATTAGATAGACCAAAGGATCAATTTTGTTAGTTTGTGATAATGACATTGTAGTAAAGTAAAAAAATATCCATTTTTTAGAGACGTCTACTAAAATATTTGGGGGAGAAATGACATGTAATCTGGGATTTGCTCTTAATTGCTTCAGCAACAACCACAACTAAAAAAGAAATAAGTGAAATAAGTGTGAAAAGTTCTTGATAGTTCTTGATTTGGGGTGATAGTTATATAAGGGTTTGTTATTCTTTCTATTTTTATGTATGTTTGACTTTTTATAATGAATTTTTAACTTTTATATTATGATTCATTAAAATGGCTTAAGTACTACTGGCTATGGGCAGCTCTTTTGCTATATTAAAACAATCGCTATACTATTTTTTTGTTCTGCCTTTGAGCTGAAATTCTTGCCCATGGATGGGTTTCAAGGGTCCTGATCTTTCATTCTTAACCCATTTCTCTGGAAGAGAGGCCAATGTCATCACATTGTCTAAGATATCGCTGCCCTGAAAAATGGTTAGGAACCACTGGAAAAGAAGCTTACTGAGAAAGGTTTTTGTTTATTTCCCTTCAGTTGGCACTTTAGCTAGCATATGTCTAGGCATTTTTAGCAAATAATCAGAAATGAGAGTAGACATGTGATAGACCCTAGCTAGCGAAAGTATATATCCCTGTTTACCTGGAATAGACCTACTTAATGTCTGTTGCCCTGGTTTGGATGATGAAATTACGCAGTCACCCCAACCTGCCACTGTTAAAGTCTAAGGTAGAAAATAATTGGAATGTAGACAGATACTTGAAATAAGTTAGTTTTGTTGTTATTATTGTTTTTGCGTTCATTTTATTATACTTGCATAAAATGCCCCTCTACTAACCGCATATATCAATGGCTAAGTCGGTGCTTCACTACCAATTATCCTGAATTTCCTAGATAATCATTAATTTTATATATTTTTTTAATGCTCTACCACTCATATTAAATCCTTCCCCTAAATGGACTACATACACATCCTTGCAGCATTCTTGCAGTCTTAGTCTGTGCTTTCACTAAGGGATATTGGGGTTCAAATATCTACGAAATTACAAGGCATTTAAAGTAATTTCCCTAGGAATTTGTAAGGAACTATTCTCTTCCTTCATAGCTAGTTTTCTCACATATGGGGCCATTACTGTACACTTCTCTTGGATCTTTGTCCACTCTAGTGATAATCTGATATAGTATCTACTCTGTAATTAAGACCTGACAATAGCATTACATTCCTAAAAAAAATCAACAGTGTAGCTAGCCCAAAAGCAATCACTTGGCAAATAAAGAGAACTTGGTGCTCAACTATTTTCACATGCAAGTGAGTTTATTTTCCAGGATTTATCACTGCTAAAAAATACTGATTACCATATGTGTTATATAAACAACCATTCCAATTCGATTAGATAACATACAATCCCTATGTTCTAGGTGATCTGATAAGAAACAATATGACTTCTATCCATTTTATTTTATGGTAAACTTGCCATATACATATATGCATGTGGTGATCCACAGCAAATAATCTCTTCTAAATTTTCAATCGTCTGACTATTTTTTTATTTATGCCAGAGACAACAGAAAATAATGATTCCCCAGGAAAGAATTAAATATCTAAATTATTCACTACAAAATGTATTGAATCTTTACATCATACTTGAAGAGAGGGCCCTATATTATATTTTATCCAGTAGATCAATGTAACTGAAGATGATGTTGCTGGATGCCAATGTCCAGGGGCTTGGCAGCAATAAAATCAGAAGATACATAATTTTAAGGGATAAGTATGAGAAGAGAGGCAGAATTCTCTGTGCCACTGCTTCCCTACCCTCATTCCTCAAAAGGACTTGTTGGCCAAAGAGTAGGGATTTGTTGGCCCTCTGAGGAATCAGGGAGCCAAAATATTTCAAAACAAAAAGAGACCTTTGATATAATTAAGCCCCAACTCCTCATTTTACATATGAGAAAATTATGACCCAAAGAGGTTGAATGAGTTGCCCAATGGCTACCTGATAGCTTAATGAAAGAGCAGAGCTTGGAGAGGTTTTACTACATGCTATCTTCTTATGATTTCGGAGAAAAAAAACAATATTTCAAGCGGACCACAAGCCAGAAGAAAAATGAAGTTGGAATAAAAAGTATGAAGGAAACAAGGTGAAGATTAAACAGAGTTCCAGAAATTAAAGAAATTAAGCACATAGAAAATAAAAGGACTTTAAAAATGTAAGACAGAGTAGGGGGTGGATGAGAATGAAAACAAGGACTTAAGAGATTTTACTAACTCCAAGATGGCATTTTATGAACCCATACAAAAGGAAAAAAATACAACGAACTCTAATTGCAACATGCCATTGATTTAACATTTCACAAATATTAAAATGTGAAAAGAAACACTGCTTCTTAGAATCAATGAAACTAGGTAGATGGCTAAGAACGGCATATTTTGTGTCTGCCAAATATTAGCGTTAGTCATTTCAGTAATTTAGTACCCCCTGTTCTTTCTTCTCTTCCTCCTCTCACTCCCCTTCTCAAGATCATCACAAGCAACATTACTAAATACCCGCTCTATGAAAATCAAACAACCCATCTAACAGCCCTAACCAGGATCCATTCTATTACAGAAATAGTCTTCTGCTCACTGTGATTCCCGCAACTCATCTGTGGTAAATAAAGATAACCCAGTGTAAACATTAAAACTTCCAAAAACTGTACTCTAAGGCTATGCCAGAATGAACGAACATGAACTACTTCACACATTTAGTGTGTTTGAATGAAGAGCACAGGGAGGAAGGGAAGCAGCAACATGGAGCCTCTGAGCACTGAGCAAGGGCTGCTAAACACAGGGTTCCCCAAACCTGCTGGGACCCCAGCCTGCTGAGGGCAGGAATTTTGAACCTCGTTGATCTAATCTCTCCTTTCATTTTGGTTATTCTTGGCCACACATCAAAATCCAGTCTCCTCTGTTACTGCCCAAACAGCTGTTATTTCCTACCCACAGCTCCAGCTGGCCTCTAACCATTTTATTCTCAAACTCTCCTCTTGTTGTAAATACCCTCCATCTTCAACCTAATTCTAGAGTATTCTCTAAACCTTATTTCTTCAACTAGACCCTGGCCTTCTCATAAAGAAATGCCTCATTCTCTCACCACATACCATAGGACCACAGGTGGCACTCTTCTAGTTGTCACATTTAGACCATTACTTGCCCAATCTCATCACAAAGCCTCCCCACTTGGAGCTACACATCACCTGACCACATTACTCTGCTCCTCCCTGCTGCTGTCATTTTTCCCTCTTTCAGATATCCCCTTAATTCCGTGAAGACTCTGACACCTGATTGAGACTTACTTCCCACTCCAAAGTATGTTAGAACATTGCTGACTTCAACATGTATGTCACTAGCTCTTTAACAACCTAGTATGCAAGTTCTTTGACCTTCTCTCCAACGTTATAAACCATCCTTACTTAGACTTCTGCGAAACTTATTAGTACTTAGAACTGTTCAACTTCAAAATACTGAATTCCAGCACGGTAGTCTCTCGTGGTTGCTCCCTTTTCAAGCTTTCTCACTTCTTAACTTACATATATCTACTTGAAGGTCAGAGAAGTCTCTAGAATTGATTGTGGTATGTGCACAGTTTTAGGGCATTCTTTCTTGACTCTTCCTTTCCTTCAGTTGCTTAAGAAGTACATGGGACAGAATTTAGGGAGATCTACAGTGCAAGGTCAAAATAAGATGCAAATTACACGCAAATCTGTATGTCCTACTATGTGTCCAGCATGGACTAGATGTTAAAAGAATTAAGAGAGGTGGTAAAAACAAGGACAATTCCTGAGAGATTGTTTGGCACCCTGCCAAGTGTTTTAAGTGACCAGAAAAAACTGACATGCTTAGCTGACAAGAAAACAAAAAGAGAGGAAGCTACTATCAAGTAAAACAAGACAGTAACTTTGGAATGTCAGGAAGTGAGGTTTTTTATTTCATTGTAGAAATGAGGAAGCATTCAGAAAATTTAATTTAGGTTGATAAAAGGTACCTTCTGTTATGATGTCTGTATCCCTAAAAAAAAGTCTATCTCCTTTTCTATATTTGCATTTAATATTGCTTTTTCTACACTTCTTTTGGAGCCACTAAAATATATATACTTTATATTATCTCTTTCGTTTTAATATTTATAGTCCAGAGGAAGTGAAAAATAATATGCTGATCTCCTTATCAATGTGTCTGTATTTCTGTGCGTGTGTGTGTGTGTGTGTGTGTGTGTGTGTAATCAAAAAAAGCATAGGATTAAGAATTCAGGAATTTATATTCTAGCCTTAGTTCACCTCACCTATAAAATATGCGAATGTTGAACCAGGACTTTATAAATGCAAATGATTTCCTTCCTGCCTTCCTGCCTTCTTGCCTTCCTTCCTTCTTTCTTTCCTTAAAACTATCCACATACCACAACCAAGTCCCAGTATTCAGGAACTGTTAGAAAAGAATGAAACTCCATGGCATGCTCTATTTAATTCTAGACTTGCACTTTATCACACTGCATGTAACTTTCTTTTTCCTTGTCTATATCCCCACTAGTCTGGCAGCTCCCTGAGGAAAATGCTATATTCGGTTCATTATGGGGTCCCTGGCACCTAGCATAGTGCTTGACACATAGCAGATACACAAATATCTGATGAATGGTGCATAAACAAACAGATACTCTTTCCATTTTTTTTTTTTTGTTTTCAGTACTTGTTTTTGCATGGAGTTATAGTCACAATACTTTGTAATATACAGCATACATTCAAAGAATGACAAACTGAGGATAAGTGTGCAGATTATGGCTACAAAACAAAATAGCTACCAAAGTATAGAACATACATATATACACTTTAATCCTCACAATAATCCTACAAAATAGGTATTATTATTATCATCCTCATTTTATAGTCGTAAAACCAGGGCACAGAAAGGTTAAGTAATGTATTAAAAGTAATAAATGGTGGAAGTAAGATTCAAACCCAGGCAGTCTGGCTCCAGAGTCTGTGCTCTTAGCCACTATGTCACATTGCCTCTTTAAAAGGTGCTTAGGATTATCCAAAGTGCCTTTAAGAAAGAACATGACAATATGACCACGTGCCCTTGTAACAAGAAATCTTACAAAGTCAATTCTGGCAAGTTCTCGCTGACACTATCCACTTATGGCCTAAATATGTTTAACCAGAGTTCCTCTGTCATGTGCATCCATACAAATACACATTACACACATGCACTCATATAAAAATACATATGCATGTGTACTCATACTTCTACTATGCACACATGTGTGCACACACACATACACACAATATTGTTCTTTTTAAAACATTTCTATCACATTACTCTATTTCATGGCATTTCTACTAATATCCAAGTTCTACTCTTCTCTTTTAAGAACCGATGACAGTACAATGAATAGCATAAATTGGGGGTGGATACAGGTCAATAAAATGACAAACTATCTTTCATGCACTAGAGCTTGGCAAAAGTAAAGCATACTTGGCCCCAACCATTTTCAGGGCTTCATGAGCTAAGGAACGTCAATCTGTTTCCAATTCATTTACACAACTCTTTGGAATGTTGTTCTGTAACAACTGATTGATTCACAAATTCTCCCCGCCTCCCCTCCAATTCCTTATAAACAAAGAACAGAAGAGGCTCCTACTCCTTCAAATACCCAAGACAGTGTTCAGCAACTGTTAGAAAAGAATGAAACTCCATGGCATGCTCTATTTAATTCTAGACTTGCACTTTATCACACTGCATGTAACTTTCTTTTTCCTTGTCTATATCCCCACTAGTCTGGCAGCTCCCTGAGGAAAATGCTATATTCGGTTCATTTTGGGGGTCCCTGGCACCTAGCATAGTGCTTGACACATAGCAGACACATAAATATTTGATGAATGGTGCATAAACAAACAGATACTCTTCCCATTTTTTTTTTTTTGTTTTCAGTACTTGTTTTTGCATGGAGTTATAGTCACAATACTTTGTAATATACAGCATACATTCAAAGAATGACAAACTGAGGATAAGTGTGTAGATTATGGCTATAAAACAAAATAGCTACCGAAGTATAGAACCTAGTATATTAAAAATAACTGGCCCCAAAGCAGTAGTAAAATTGAATTATAAAATTTAAGAGAAAAGAACTATTTATTTTTAGCACCTTAACTTTACATATTTGTACTTAGAAAGTTCAAAACATTTATTGTTTTTCAAATGATTCTAACTATTCAAGTTAAGGGAGTTGACATTAAAGAAATCTTTATATTAATCAATATATCATCATCAACATAACTGTAACTTTAAAATGCTTTTCAGAGATGAAAGATACTCAAACGATACAGATAATAATTGAAATGTTCTAAGGAGTAAAAGCAGTTGATTCCTGTTAACTTCTATTAGCTGTCAACTTTTACCATGAAATCTCAAAATAACTAATTAGTACCCATTTAATAAAAGAATAAGCTAGTTTATAAATCATCAGTAAATTACAGGGCTCCTTAATATAAAAACAGAATTTTTTTAAAGTTGTGAAAACATTCTGACTCCCTTTATATTTTAAATAATCTTAACAGAAAGTACTGTATTAAAAAGAATGCTTACATTTATACTGAAATATTTCCTTAAAGAGTTTTTATACAAAATATAGTGTACTTTTTAAAAAAAAATTTTAAACTGTCCAGTTTTAGACTTAAAATAAAAGTGAAAAATCAATTCCAGGTAGTTTGCAGAACTAAATAAGAAAAGCAAAGTAATAAAATGTCTAAAGGAATACATAGGAAAATACTTTAAGTAGGGAAAGAGTTCTTTAACAGGCACAAAAAGCACTGGCAATACAGTAAACAATCAATAAATTGGATTACATTAAAAATAAAAGCTTCAATTTTAAAAAGACGCTATTAAAAGAGTGAAAGGTACACCTCATAGTGAGAAAAGGTATTTCCAACACAGACAATGAACAAAAGTCTCTAGAACTCCTACAATTCTATTTTGCAACATCCTAGAGGGAGTATCAAAGAATAGTAGGTTGTAGTTATTGGTGTGGTTTGCCAAAGATTTCCAGCTCTTTCTACTTCCTGTCCTCGTTGTGATTTGGTGGGAACATGCAATGCGTTCTGGCAAATGAGCAGTGAGCAGAAGCTGCATGTTTGAGACCTCCCATCGTTCTCTCTTTTGCCCTGACCTGGCATCCAATGACATTGAAAATGATGGCTGCTCTGTCAGAAGGGAGCTCCAGGAGTTATCTTCAATGGACATGTAGGCAGGTGAGGTAGTATGAGGGGTATGTGTGTAGTAGACTGTGATATAAAGCGTATTCTTAGTGTGGATCACAGTAAAAAATAAATCTGAAGGGATATTCTAAAAAGAATCATTTGAATGAACTGTCCCTAGGTGGAGGGGGTTCCTGTGAGGCACTATCAACCAAAGACAAATTGAAATTGAACTAAATTCCTGAGAATGAGTAACTAAAGCAAGGAAAATGGATAGGGTGAATGCTACTCCCTCCAAACTTATCTGCACATATTCTCCATCAGAATCACTGGCGGAGCCTGTATGAAAATTCATCCATTCATTCAATAAATGTTCGAGAGCCTTTATTAAGTGTCATATCACAGGAGACAGAGCAGTGAACAAAGTAGATCAAGCCCATATCCACACTGGCCTGTATTGTGGGGGAGATCTTAGAAGTAGCTTCTAAAGCCACACACTCTGTTCTCCTAAGCTCATCTCAGGGTTACTTTGTTTTAAAAATGTATCCTTCATGTTCACTTCCAGCCAGGAGATCTACATATCTTTCTCTGCTAATTTTTCACCAAGAAGATGAATAATAAGAATAGTGTGTTTTTATCACATGTGTTTCAATAAGTTCATCAACTAGATGATAAAAGGAAAAAGGGTTGGAAATACTATTAGAATGCACATATTAAAATGGAGGCTTTATTAGCAAGTAACACTACATACTTGAAATTTTATCTTATAATTTATATATAATTTGCACCTTTTAATTCTATTTTTAGAACCTAATGCTAATTACAGCATTATCACTGAAATATAATAGAGCAAAAGATGTTTAACGTAACTTCTTAGCAACTCTGGCAAAGAATTATTTTGTGGAAATGGTTAATACTCTGTCATGAAAATTAGCTGAATTCTTTAAAAGTAAAAAGTAATCCCTTTTCTCCTTATATTACTACAAATAGATGGTAAATGACAAGAATTAAAGTGCTAATTTTACATAATAAAAGAAAAATACAACAAAATATTGTAAAATATGTGGGAAACTAGGACCTATCGGTACCTTAATTTTATATTACCACACGTTATGACGCAACATTCATCCTTTTTTTCTCTAAGATACTACAAGCCATACTTCAGTGCTAATCATTACAGTTACCCCATCCGCGGGTTCCGCATCTGCAGATACGGAGGGTCCACTGCTCTAGGTCGTTGTACTTAAGGGACTTGATCATTCGCAGATTTTGGCATCCTCTGAGGTGAAGAAGAGAGGACCAATCTCCCCGCAGATACCAAGAAACAACTGTATAGACATACTCAAGTGTATTTTTTAGCAGCCCTTAAAGCAAACGTCAAATGAATATTCAAAATTTGATTGAAAAATAGTTTCTAATTATTTTTGAGAGAATTAGGGCACTGGAAAAATATCTGAAAAGCAAAATAATATTAGCAAAATCCTCAATATACCACAGAATTCAGCCCTGAATAGTAATATACCAGTAAGTGTTTCAAATAAACGTGTTCAGAAAGATTTTAGTGTTACACGTTCTTTAGTAAAGAAAACAAACGTTCTCCAAAATAGCGTATTTGCATCCCTATCTTTTTTAATGCTCTATTTGCTATCAGAGATTACAAATTTGTGTATTAATGATATTTTAAATTATCAGACATTTGGAAATATATTTGCTATTCACATTTGAGAGTCCCTGATTTTTCTGAATAATTTTTGCTTTAAATTTTTGTTTTATATTTCTTCTCATTTAATTTACCTATTTGTTAAGATTTTTAAAGTGAAGAGCATACAAAACAAGCAAATGTGCATAATCTGTATCTCACACTAAACAAGAAAGTAATGTGTGATTCTTGCTGTCTTACCCAGGCTTAAAAAATATATATGCCTTGCATTATCATTTGAACTGTAGAGGTCAAAGAGGAAGTCATCCTCTAACCTAGAAAACACACAGAATTTCAAATTCAGAAGTCTGAAAAAGTTTATATTTTGACCCCTTAGTGATGAAATCTTCTGATTTTGATCAAAACCACTCTACTTGATCTGAATTGCAAAGATGAGGAAGAGAATCTGAACATGTCTTTGAGTAATAAAAATTCAAACACATAATAAACATTTTTTAAAAGTAGCTTTTATGGAAACATATTCACAAACTAAAAATCTAGATTAAGATTTTAGAAAATACCCAAAATAGGGGAAATTAGTACATTTGGGGGGAAATCTACTGTACCATATTTCATATACCTTAGAGAAGATAAAAATATACTCTGGCCATGTGGATCAATGCATACAACCCATGCTCTTTGTCAGTTATTTGTTAAGGATACACTTTAAGCATTAAAGAAATACGAAGTCAATAAGTTTTAAAAAAGTTATGTGTAAACATTTCCTTTGAAAACCACAAGGTTATATTTACTAACATAAGACCAAAAATACACTTATCTGAAGTAAAAGGTGTTTATTAAAGCAAGAGGGAAATGGAAGCTCTGAAATGTTTTTCACAAAATCCCTACTACTCATAAAATATACCATTTATATGTACCATTTGTATCAAATGACTGAAGTTTAAAGCACAAGAGGTACAATGACAAGCAAAACAACAGGGAATTATATTGCAAAACTGAATTTTACAGAATAAAGAAAATTAATTGGGCACACCTAATGTTTTGGAGTTTCAATGCTAAATTAATGTTTCAACTAAGTAAGAGTGTAGCTCTAAAAGTTAGAGTCTAAACAAACATGTACTGAACACCTACTATTGCCAGGTTCTGTTCTAGGAGTTCAAGATACAGCAGTGAACAAAACACACAAACCCCTGTCTTCATGGGACTATGTGCTAGTAAGGGGAAAAAAGACAAAAAACAAAATAAGTAACATATACATTATGTGAATATTTAAGCAGAATTGCACAGACTAAAGTGGGGAAATCAATAGATTTTAATGGTCAGAGTCTCTTCTTTGGAGTTTTTATATGGAGAAGAGAAAAAAGAACATCAGCAGTAAACCTTCTAGATGAAAATAAAGCCATCCAAAGCTCATTCCACATTTTTTCTGATCTCAGATAGCCAGGATCATTATTGGGGGAGGGGGGGGGCTGGGGGAGGGGAGGAGAGACAGGAAAGTCTCCAAATAGATTCACATCACCCACTCACAATATATTTGGAGAGACCTAATTTGGATAAACTTAGCATAGATTTAATGTAATTTTCTCCTGCTTCTGGTAATTATGCAATTCTGTATTTAGCTCTCTAGATTTCTTCCTCCATTTTCTATCTCTCATTTTTTAGGAACACTTCCCTTCTGATACATTTAACATAATTTTCTCAAGGCAATGTGTCCATAGTGAGACACATGCAATGATTATAAGTGGTAGACAATTTAAAATTTTTTAAATTTTATTTATAGATATGTGCCTAGAAAAAGATTTAGAATTTTTCAAAAATGACTACATTTAAAGTAAACCTCAAAGAAAAAAAGTAAATAAATGGTCGATTATTTGGGCACAAAAATTATGCAGATGAGCTCCTCAAGAGAATAAGTTAATGACAGAAGCTTGAGAAACAGTTTTAAGGAAATTCAGCTTCCTTAAACTTCATTGGTTTTTAACCATTCTAGACATTTTTTCTAGTATTTGCCTAAACTTCGCCAACTTTATACTTTAATGGTATCTTTATCTTGTACTGCCCACTATGTCCATGTATAGAAAAGCATAGTAAAGAAATTTTAAAACATAATTTTTCCTAGGTGTCTGTTTTCCAATAGCTTCAATAAGTATTTCTTTTCCATTGGCTTCAGAAGCTGTTTTTTAGCATTAAGATAAACAAATGCTAGTGGTAATGCTATTTTGGTTCCTTTTATTTAATCTTTAATAGGTTTTAGCCATTTTACCTTTCGTATTCTAGCATGTGTAGAAATAGTATCATTTACTTTATTCTACCTTTAATTCAGTCATTTCTTACTTGAGAAAAATATCCAGCAGTCTGAAAAAGTATGGTGAATTCAGTTAAATCTTATCCAGACATACCCTTCGAAACACAAGGTTAGATAAAACAAAGACAGTAAAGTAAGACTAAAATTAAATGTTTTAAAGGTAAAAATGCAAATACTTCATTATATAATAAAGAATACAGAACATTCGCCAACTGCACCAGCCCAATTTCAGCTTTCTTTCTTGAAGTACCCTTAGCAAATGTTTTTCAGGAGAAAAAGAAGATAAGCAATTATGAAGGAGAGGAAAAAGCATGCTGCACAGTGCCATAAGACAGATGGTTTCATCCCTGAATCTATTTTTTAGTACATGGCAGTTATGAAGTTTTGTTGTGATCTGATAGTACATAGGTCTTCAAACACATTTGAATTCATCTGTCACTTAATTTCGTAACTCTAGGAGTACCAGCAATAAGTGTGTGTAGCTTTCAAAATCTGTATATGATGTTATCAAACTTTTATAAAAATGTTATTTTCCAGTTAGGTAACAAATATTCATTTAGATCATAGTATTTGCTGACAATCAATTACAACTCCATGAGGAACAAAAAAATATCTTAAAATAGCAATGCTATCACTGGCTTGAAATCAAATCACTTTATAAAATCACACTTTCAGCTATCCTTATTATTGCATTTTAAAAATCAGATTCAAGTAACTCTGGCAAAAAGGCTGGCATTATTATTATTGTCATTATTGTTATTATTATTATTTTATTTCTACAATAAGCTGGAATCTGAAAAATTAAATTATGTATACCAAGGACAATTTGATATATTTGAAAAGGTAATAAGATAGCAAATTGTATGGGTGAAAGAAGATTAAGGAATCAGACAATCCCCCACCCATCTACAATTCCCCAAAGGCAAGCAACAATTTTCCAAATGAATGGCCATTTTCAAAAGGATATGATGGTTTAAGCAGAGCAGTCATACTACTTAAGAATCTGGCTCAAGGAGCATCTTCCAATCTACTTTTTAGAAGTAGCATGGGGCTAGAAGAGGTGGTAAATATTCACATTATGTTTAGACAATTAAATAAAATAAAAAGAAATGAATAATGATAATCACCTATTTCCGTAATGACTTCTATTTTTCAAAGTAAAACTAAAAGAAATGTAAATGAAGAGACTATGATATCTGGAGGTGGCGTGGGGACAGGGAGAAATCTGTTTATAATAAAACACAGACATGTCATTACTTAAAATTGGCAGCTGAGCATCTATTTATGTAGTTCCCTTACTCTGCCCTTAATATGATAAAAATGGGACAGTACACCCCCTCACCCACACCCACACAGAGCCCCCAAACAGGTACAAATCAGTTCTTTATTTCAGAATGAAAAAACCTATGCATAGTCAATCTTGGTTGGAAAAAGGTGAGTTATTTCATCCTTTTCAGCATCCCCTATCTAATCCTTCTGGGTAGGCTAGATGTCAGAGTTGTTACCCCTATACTTTGTAAAGTTACTCTCCTTTATCCACCTACCTCTTCCATGGGGCTTTGAACTCTTAAACTCCTGCTCCAAAGTCCTGCCTCTTCTCCTTCCAGACTCTGACTTAAGTTGATGATCATTTTATTCTGGTTCCCACCCATCTGAGTGTAGCTCTAGAGTACTTCCCATTATTCAATTACTCCACTATCAGTTGTATTATAAAATGCCACCTTATGTTTTCCTAGCTTAGTATGTTTTATGTCCTCAGAAAGGTGGTAGGGTACACATTTTGCCGGACATATATCTCAAAATCACTCTGAAGGATTAAAACCAAAAAGCTTTACAAGACAGGATAGCACTTGATTACAATGGATTCTGCTATAAAAACAAACTTGATATGACAATAAGGATCCTGATGGTAGATCTCATGGAGGAACTTCAAAAAAGGTAGAATCCAAAGCCCTTGAATGGTGTCTTAGGGCCACCTCTAATTCTGATGCTGGAGACATCAAAATTAGATGCTGTGACCCTCTGTGGCCCCTCTCCAAAACTTGTTGATGCAGCTAGGTGAGCAGAACCAGGACAAAGCCTGTCTCTTGGGAATCCATGGTCTTTTCTCCATCTTTGCCACCTTCACCTTGCCTTTGCCCCTTCCCAGTTCTTTTCAAAATAATATGATTGAGCTTCAGGTCTCTAGTCTTGTCTCTCCACTTCATCTGATCACTTTTTCCACTTGGCTTCTGACTCTGGTTTTTGTCATGATCATCCTATTCTTGCCCCTCTGGACGTGGGGATGATAATCTCATTGTTCCTGCTTCTCTCTTGGCTCCCCCTCAAGATCTTAGCCTGGACCTACCCTACTAGCCCCCCTCCTTCCTGCCACTGCAGGATGGATCACTTGTCCTGATGAACCCTTTAGCACTCCTGCTTGAGGGGCCCTCTGGTCAAACTTACCTGTTCCTCTTACTACCAAAAAGGACTTGTCATATTCAAACTTACCTGTTCCTCTTACTACCAAAAAGGACTTGTCATATTCAAGACAAACTCCAAATTCTGTTGCATGGTACATATAGTGGAAAACCTGTGTTTTTGTTTTGTCCAGCATTCATCCCCCACTTCTTCTAGTAACAGTAACTTGAATTTTCCTTGGAAATTTATGACACTACCATTAGATACTGCCATGATACTTCAATCATGGTATACCCATTTTTGCTAAGGGGTAGAGAGGTGATAAAAACATGGCCAAAAACTGCTCTCTCCTTAGAATATAATTGCTGAGCAGAGTGACAAAAGTCTGCAAGAAGTTCAGCCTGAGACATTCTAACGGCATACCCCTACTGAGGTATGAACACAGAAGCCTGGCCTCTGCTCTTTCCTAAACTGGTTCCTCAAATTTCCCTTCAAGCATGGTGTCTATGAGTACCCACTCAGTCGTCCAATATATCCCCTGGATGGCTATTAGCAGAGTTGGCTTCTGCTGATGGCAATCAAAACTTTACCTTTTTCAGTCTAAAAAAAAATCATGACAGAATCTACTTCTGTATGTTTCTGTCACCTCACTCACAAAAGCAGAACCTTTGATACATCCTTCAATGTCTTCCCCTCCATCCCATCATCATGACCATGCTGTCCTGGCCTGTATTTAGAAATGCAACATCCTCTGCCTGAAAAGATTTTTCATCCATTTCTATTTCTAACACGAGAATAACAGCTGTCTTATCCCTGCTCTGTGCTCCTTATTTGAACTTATCCTATCACATTATAATAATCTGTTGGCTAGTTTATTTTCTCTAAGTAAAAGCACTGTATCTTTCATTGCCATATATCCAGCACAGTACCTAACATATGGTAGGTGCCTAAATTCTTGTTGAATAATGAATGATGAACAAAAACTCTGAGATATAACATGTAGTACCCACTGCTGGTGTCCTACTAAACTCCTTTCACTGGCTGGTGTACCCATTATCCACCTGCTATAAGTGCTGACTGCCAATGTCTCCCACCTGCCCCATTCTCTGGAGAAATGAACTGCAACCAATGACTAAGTGGAGGACTTTGAAATGCCAGCCCCCTGCCTCAATGTGGGACAAATTCTGTGGTACAATTCACAGATACCCATAGTATCACACGAAAGCTGAACTATAACTGATGTATAACCTAATCTTGCTTAACTTCTTTGCCATGTCCTGCTTCCCTCCCTCTCCTTCTCCTGAGAATCCTCCCTCAATTAATAATGTGCACACAAATCCCTTTCTCAGGTTCCATTTATAGAAAATCCAACCTCCGGAGGTAACACTAACACAAGATTTTTAAATATATTTCCATCCAAAATTGAGGTTGTTGGGATGAATTCAGGGGACTGCATCAGAGCAAATCTATTTCAGATCATGCAGTAGAACAAAATGTAAAGTTGGTGTGTGGCCTACACAAAGATCTTTGAGACTATTAAAAAGAAGATCCTAAGCAGAACAAAGACGCCTCAAAGGACAATTATTGTTATTTTTGAGAAGATCCTCCCTCTAGAAAAACTTCCTCTATCAGACATTAAATCAGAGTAATAATAGGAATAAAAAAATGGCCATTTGGTTCATCAGTGCTATTTAATTTGACAGAGAATGTAAAAGATATTATTTGCTAAGTGACTAAGCAACATTAAAGAAAATGTATTTAAAAAAATCTAATCTCGGGATAGCTTCAAGATGGTGGAAGAGTAAGACGTGGAGATCACCTTCCTCCCCACAAATACATCAGAAATACATCTACATGTCGAACAACTCCTACAGAACACCTACTGAACACTGGCAGAAGACCTCAGATTACCAAAAAGGGTCTTGGTGCTCCAGCCGGGTGTCAGGCCTGTGCCTCTGAGGCGGGAGAGCCGAGTTCAGGACACTGGTCCACCAGAGACCTCCTGGCTCCACATAATATCAAACAGCAAAACCTCTCCCAGACATCTCGATCTCAACGTTAAGACCCAGCTCCACTCAATGACCAGCAAGCTACAGTGCTGGACACCCTATGTCAAACAACTAGCAAGACAGGAACACAAACTCACATATTAGCAGAGAGGCAGCCTAAAAGCATAATAACATCACAGACACCCGAAAACACACACCGGACGCGGGCCTGCCCACCAGAAAGACAAGATCCAGCCTCATCCACCAGAACACAGGCACCAGTCCCCTCCACGAGGAAGCCTACACAACCCACTGAACCAACCTCACCCACTGTGGACAGACACCAAAAACAACAGGAACTACGAACCTACAGCCTGCAAAAAGGAGACCCCAAACACAGTAAGTTAAGCAAAATGAGAAGACAGAGAAATATGTAGCAGATGAAGGAGCAAGGTAAAAACCCACCAGACTGAACAAATGAAGAGGAAATAGGCAGTCTACCTGAAAAAGAATTCAGAGTAATGATACTAAAGATGATCCAAAATCTTGGAAATAGAATGGAGAAAATACAAGAAACGTTTAACAAGCACCTAGAAGAACTAAAGAGCAAACAAACAATGATGAACAACACAATAAATGAAATTAAAAGTTCTCTAGAAGGAATCAACAGCAGAAGAACTGAGGCAGAAGAACGGATAAGTGTCTTGGAAGATAAAAGAGTGGAAATAACTACTGCAGAGCAGAATAAAGAAAACAGAATGAAAAGAATTGAGGCCAGTCTCAGAGATCTCTGGAACAACATTAAACGCACCAACATTAAAATTGAAGGGGTCCCAGAAGAAGAAGAGAAAAAGAAAGGGACTGAGAAAATATTTGAAGAGATTAGAGTTGAAAACTTCCCTAATATGGGAAAGGAAATAAATAATCAAGTCCAGGAAGCGCAAACAGTCTCATACAGGATAAATCCAAGGAGAAACACATCAAGACACATATTAATCAAACTACCAAAAATTTAATAGAAAGAAAAAATATTAAAAGCAGCAAGGGAAAAAAACCAAATAACATACAAGGGAATCCCCATAAGGTTAACAGCTGATCTTTCAGTGGAAACTCTGCAAGCCAGAAGGGAATGGCAGGACATATTCAAAGTGATGAAAGGGAAAAACCTACAACTAAGATTACTCTACCCAGAAAGGATCTCATTCAGATTCGACAGAGAAATTAAAAACTTTACAGACAAGCAAAAGCTAAGAGAATTCAGCACCACCAAACCAGCTTTACAACAAATGCAAAAGGAACTTCTCTAGGCAGGAAACACAAGAGAAGGAAAAGACCTACAGTAACAAACCCAAAACAATTAAGAAAATGGTAATAGTAACATACATATTGATAATTACCTTAAATGTAAAAGGATTAAATACTCCAACCAAAACACATAGACTGGCTGAATGTATAAAAAAGCAAGACCATATATATGCTGCCTACAAGAGACCCACTTCAGACCTAGGGACACACACAGAGTGAAAGTGAGGGGATGGAAAAACATATTCCATGCAAATGGAAAGCAAAAGAAAGCTGGAGTAGCAATTCTCATATCAGACAAAATAGACTTTAAAATAAAGACTATTACAAGACACAAAGAGGACACTACATAATGATCAAGGGATCAATCCAACAAGAACATATAACAATTGTAAATATTTATGCACCCAACACAGGAGCACCTCAATACATAAGGCAAATGCTAACAGCCATAAAAGGGGAAATTAACAGTAACACATTATAGTAAGGGACTTTAACACCCCACTTTCACCAATGGACAGATCATCCAAAATGAAAACAAATAAGGAAACACAAGCTTTAAATAATACATTAAACAACATGGACTTAACTGATATTTATAGGACATTCCATCCAAAAACAACAGAATACACTTTCTTCTCAAGTGTTCATGGAACATTCTCCAGCATAGATCATATCTTGGGTCACAAATCAAGCCTTGGTAAATTTAAGAAAATTGAAAGTGTATCAAGCATCTTTTCTGACCATAACACTATGAGACTAGATATCAATTACAGGAAAAAATACATAAAATATACAAACACAAGGAGGTTAAACAATAAACTACTTAATAGCCAAGAGATCACTGAAGAAATGAAAGAGGAAATAAAAAAATACTGAGAAACAAATGACAATGAAAACACAACGACCCAAAACCTATGGGATGCAGCAAAAGCAGTTCTAAGGGAAGTTTATAGCAATACAATCCTCAAGAAACAAGAAAAATCTCAGATAAACAACCTAACCTTACACCTAAAGCAATTACAGAAAAAAGACCAAAAAAAAACCCCAAAGTTAGCAGAAGGAAAGAAATCATAAAGATCAGATCAAAAATAAATGAAAAAGAAATGAGGAAACAATAGCAAAGATCAATAAAATTAAAAGCTGGTTCTTTGAGAAGATAAACAAAATTGATAAACCATTAGCCAGATGCATCAAGAAAAAAAGGGAGAAGACTCAAATCAATAGAATTAGAAATGAAAAAGGAGAAGAACTGACACTGCAGAAATACAAAGGATCATGAGAGATTACTACAAGCAACTATATGCCAATAAAATGGACAACCTGGAAGAAATGGACAAATTTTTAGAAAAGCACAACCTCCCGAGACTGAACCAGGAAGAAATAGAAAATATAAACAGACCAATCACAAGCACTGAAATTGAGACTGTGATTAAAAATCTTCCAACAAACAAAAGCCCAGGACCAGATGGCTTCACAGGCAAATTCTATCAAACATTTAGAGAAGAGCTAACATCTATCCTTCTCAAACTCTTCCCAAATATAGCAGAGGGAGGAACACTCCCAAGCTCATTCTACGAGGCCACCATCACCCAGATACCAAAACCAGACAAAGACATCACAAACAAAGAAAACTACAGGCTAATATCACTGATGAACATAGATGCAAAAATCCTCAACGCAATACTAGCAAACAGAATCCAACAGCACATTAAAATGTTCATACACGATGATCAAGTGGGGTTTATCCCAGGAATGCAAGGATTATTCAAAATACGCAAATCAATCAATGTGATAAACCATATTAAAAACTGAAGGATGAAACCAAATGATCATCTCAATAGACGCAGAAAAAGCTTTCGACAAAATTCAACACCCATTTATGATAAAAGCCCTCCAGAAAGTAGGCATAAAGGGAACTTACCTCAACATAATAAAGGCCATATAATATAAAGCCACGGCCAATATCGTTCTCAATGGTGAAAAACTGAAACCATTTCCACTAAGATCAGAAACAAAACAAGGTTGCCCACTCTCACCACTATTATTCAACATAGTTTTGGAAGTTTTAGCAATCAGAGAAGAAAAATAAATAAAAGGAATCTAAATCGGAAAATAGGTAAAGCTGTCACTGTTTGCAGATGACATGATACTATAAATAGAGAATCCTAAAGATGTTACCAGAAAACTACCAGAGCTAATCAATGAATTTGGTAAACTAGCACAATACAAAATTAATGCACAGAAATCTCTTGCATTCCTATACACTAATGATGAAAAATCTGAAAGAGAAATAAAGGAAACACTCCCATTTACCACTGCAACAAAAAGAATAAAATACCTAGGAATAAACCTACTTAAGGACACAAAAGACCTGTATGCAGAAAAGTATAAGACACTGATGAAAGAAATTAAAGATGATACAAACAGATGGAGAGATATACCATGTTTGTGGATTGAAGAATCAACATTGTGAAAATGACTATACTACCCAAAGCAATCTACAGATTCAACGCATCCCTATCAAACTACCACTGGCATTTTTCACAGAACTAGAACAAAAAATGTCACAATTTGTATGGAAACACAAAAGACCCCGAACAGCCAAAGCAATCTTGAGAAAGAAAAACGGAGCTGGAGGAATCAGATTCCCTGACTTCAGATTATACTCCAAAGCTACAGTAATCAAGACAGTATGGTACTGGCACAAAAAAAGAAGTATAGATCAATGGAACAGGATAGAAAGCCCCGAAATAAAGCCACGCACACATAGTCACCTTTGATAAAGGAGGAAAGAATATACAATGGAGAAATGACAGCCTGTTCAATAAGTCACGCTGGGAAAACTGGACAGCTACAAGTAAAAGAATGAAATTAGAACACTCCCTAACACCATACATAAAAATAAACTCAAAATGGATTAAAGACCTAAATGTAAGGCCAGACACTATAAAACTCTTAGAGGAAAACATAGGCAGAACACTCTATGACATAAATCACAGCAAGATCCTTTTTGACCCATCTCCTAGAGAAATGGAAATAAAAACAAAAATAAACAAATGGGACCTAATGAAACTTAAAAGCTTTTGCACAGCAAAGGAAACCATTAACAAGACGAAAAGACAACCCTCAGAATGGGAGACAATATTTGCAAATGAAGCAACTGACAAAGGATTAATCTCCAAAATACACAAGCAGCTCATGGAGCTCAATATCAAAAAAACAAACAACCCAATCCAAAAATGGGCAGAAGACCTAAATAGACATTTCTCCAAAGAACATATACAGATTGCCAACAAACACATGAAAGGATGCTCAACATCACTAATCATTAGGGAAATGCAAACCAAAACTACAAGGAGGTATCACCTCACACCGGTCAGAATGGCCATCATCAAAAAATCTACAAACAATAAATGCTGGGAAGGGTGTGGAGAAAAGGGAACCCTCTTGCACTGCTGGTGGGAATGTAAATTGATACAGCCACTATGGAGAACAGTATGGAGGTTCCTTAAAAAACTAAAAATAGAACTATCATACAACCCAGCAATCCCACTACTGGGCATATGCCCTGAGAAAACCATAATTCAAAAAGAGTCATGTACCACAATGTTCATTGCAGCTCTATTTACAATAGCCAGGACATGGAAGCAACCTAAGTGTCCATTGACAGATGAATGGATAAAGAAGATGTGACACATATATACAATGGAATATTAGCCATAAAAAGAAATGAAGTTGAGTTATTTGTTGTGAGGTGGATGGACCTAGAATCTGTCATACAGAGTGAAGTTAGTCATAAAGAGAAAAACAAATACCGTATGCAACACATATATATGGAATCTAAAAAAAAAAAAAAAATGGTTCTGACAAACCTAGGGCCAGGACTGGAAAAGATGCAGACGTAGAGAATGGACTGAAGTACACCGATAGGGGGAAGGGTGAGCTGGGATGAAGTGAGAGAGTGGCACTGACATATATACACTACCAAATGTAAAACGGATAGCTAGTGGGAAGCAGCCTCATAGCACAGGGAGATCAGTTCTGTGCTTTGTGACCACCTAGAGGGGTGGGATAGGGAGGGTGGGATGGAGACGCAAGAGGAAGGAGATATGGGGATATATGTTTATGTATAGCTGATTCACTTTGTTATACAGCAGAAACTAACACACCACTGTAAAGCAATTATACTCCAATAAAGATGTTAAAAAAAATAGATAAGTAGTGTTTGGAAAAAAATTATATAAAGTAATGGGAGAGAGAGGGTCTGAGCAAATTTCGCTAAATAGTCATGGAAATCCTCTTTGATGAGATACCGACTGAGCCAAAAGCTTAATGATGAGAAAGAAGCACCCACACAGAGACTTGGAGAAATGTGTTCAGACATTTAATAAACAGGCACGGATTGACTATTCCTTGCCGTGCACTGTGCTGGGTACAAAAGTGTCACCATAAAAGGGAAATGCCAGAGTATGTGACTTGATCAGGGTGAAAGTTATTGTTTGTATTTATTTATTTATTTTATTGGAGTAACACTGCTTTACAATGTTGTGTTACTTTCTGTTGTACAGTGAAGTGAATCAGCTATATGTATTCCTATATCCCCTCCCTCTTGGACCTCCCTCCCACCCCACCCCCATCTTACCCATCTAGGTGTTCACAGAGCACCGAGCTGAGCTCCGTGTGCTATACAGCAGGTTCCCACTAGCTATCTGTTTTACACATGGTAGTGTATTTATGTCAAACCTAATCTTCCAATTCATCCCACCCTCCCCTTCCCTCTCTGTGTCCACATGTCCATTCTCTACGTCTACGTCTCTATTCCTGCCCTACGAATAGGTTCATCTGTACCATTTTTCGAGATTCCACAAATATGCGTTAATATACTATATTTGTTTCTCTCTTTCTGGCTTACTTCACTCTATATGACTATCAGAGAGGGGAAAATGTATCAAGGTTAGGTAAATAACCTAGAGGACAATGTTACCTATTTTGGGGACGAGTGTACAGATCCAAGAAACCTTACAGTTAGATAGAACAGCCAGGGGAATAGAACATTCTGCATTCTTTTCTTTTTTTTTTTTTTTTTTAATAAATAAATAAATAAATAAATTCATTTATTTATTTATGGCTACACTGGGTCTTCATTGCTGCACGCGGGCTTTCTCTAGTTGCGGTGAGCGGGGGCTACTCTTCGTTGTGGTGCATGGGCTTCTCACTGCAGTGGCTTCTCTTGTGGCAGAACATGGGCTCTAAGCGTGCGGGCTTCAATAATTGTGGCACGTGGGCTCAGTAGCTGTGGCTCATGGGCTCTAGAGCACCGGTTCAGTAGTTGTGGCGCACGGGCTTAGTTGCTCCATGGCATGTGGGAACTTCCTGGGCCAGGGCTCGAACCTGTGTCCCCTGCATTGGCAGTCGGAATCTTAACCACTGAGCCACCAGGGAAGTCCTGCATTCTTTTAATCACAGGAAAGAGAGGAGCCAAGAAGGCATTTCGGAATTTGACTACGTAAAGATTTTGGTAAAGTGAAAACTTCACTCCTGGTTGCCCTGGAAATGAGGCCCCCAGCTTTTGATAATTATATTATAATGTGAAATGACACATATGAAGTACTTTGTAATTAACTGGTGTAATTACAAGTTCGCCTCGGGGGAAGCCTGGGTAAGAGTTTTGCAGAGGTTTGTATAACAGAATAAAGAGAAGAACTTAATTATGTATTAAAGGGTTAAACTGGATTTGTGTGCTAGAAAGTTTGTGATTCTGATAAACCTGTTCTTTGGTCAGAACAAGTGTAAATAAAGAAAATGGATGCATAATCACATCTTGTTCTATCTGCCCCCTTACTATCTATTAATCTGGAAGGTTGAGACTACCTAGGAAAGGAAGCAGAAGTAGAGTGAAGAGTTAACACGGTGTGGTCTGTAGAGAGACCTAAGACATCAGAGAGGATAAACAGACTGATTTAAATTAGAAATTAGGAAATACTTCACAGAATGGAGATTCTTAAGACTCCGAGACGACTGGGTTTTTCTCAGGCATTAAATAGAGAGAAGAGTTCTTCCTAGGGAGAAGGTACAAGCATGACTTGTTCAGGGAAGATTTCTCATACCTTATCCTGCTCTAATATCCACAGCACCAACAGTATTATAGAAAGAGACAGAAGTTACGATGATGCTGATATTATCCTGAGCCTCCTCAGAGCACATGCATGCCTGCCTGCATGTTGAAGCACCATGAGGTATACGGGTGTGCTGGGATTCTTAGAGGAACTAGTAATGAGCCCTAAACAGATAAAACTCAGGTAGAAGCAAAAACTTTCTTGCCAGAAAACTTTATGTAAAAGGTTAATTTAATTTAGCCTTATAGTAGATGATGGTTAGGAATAATTACAAGCTAGAATTTATGCTAGAGGAGGAATCTGACCTTCACAAAGTAGACCACCATGGCTGTCCCCATCTTAAATGGACAGGTTAGCCTGAGAGAAAACACAGCAGTACTTACAGCAGTACTATGTCCACTTTGTAAGATGTATAGAACCTGATAGCATACCTCTGGGATTGGAGAAGGCATGGAGAGCTTGCTGGGATCTAAGCCAGAGCAGCCTGGGAGGAATGAGAGGAATGGAATGGTGTCTGTGAACTTTCAACTCTCAGGGTGTCTGAGAGTGTTGGGGTAGAGGTGAAAAGCAATGGGAACAAGAAAAGGATCCCACTCTCTCTTTTAGTGTTGGTACAAGTTGTACCAATAAGTGCTAGACACCAATTTTCTAATGAGCTTGTAATATCCTTTTATTATTCTAAAGGAAGCTGGTAGGTACTTTAATTTTAGTCTTTGAAGTGCTAAAATTGTCTATTTCACAATATCTGAGGATGAGATAACAAAAGCAAAGCTGGGAGCTCCTCATACCTGGATTCTGATCCCAGATTCAGTGCTTACTAACTGTGCAACTTTATGCAAATTACTCAACCTCTCTGGGCTTCACTTTCCGCCACTGAAAAATAGAGATGAATATACCTTCATTTCCAGGGTTTATGTGAGGAATAAATGACATAGTACATAGAAAGTGCCTAGCAAGGGCATTTGAAATTGTTAGCTTCTATAGCCCCCAAGCTTCAGTCTATTTTCCTTCATACACAAAGCAGGTACAGCTTACCCATGAAGGAAGGATATATGAAGCTTAACTTTTTCTACGAATGAAAAACAAGAGAAATCGGGCTCAATTAAAAAAAAAAATGTTTACTGAACAACAACTGTGTGCTTGGTGCTTTATTTGGAACTACAAGAATATTGCACTAGCACTTATGGCTGGTGGCCACGTTAATCTTTTTCTAAAAGATCATGGTTATTTCATATCTACTGAGGACTTACAGTAAGCCAAGTAATATCACAGCATGCATAAGGTTCTATGTATTCAGGTTATAAGAGTAATGAGGAGTAATTTATCTCTTAAAAATGTGACGAACCTGGAGGCTCCAGCCATTAACTGCCATCATTTGTACCTGATCTGGAGGAAAGGACTCCTCTGCCAATGTCCTTTGACCATACTCAGAAGCTGCTTTAATAGGAGGCCAGAAAAAAGGACAAACCTGTTCTTAGGTGTGCTTTGCGTACACACATTCACTGGCTCACTGAGATCTTTGTGCCAGGTTCCAAATCCATTCACAGCCTGCACACTGTGATAATGTACCTCCCTCCTGGGATGGACTGTCTACATACCGACACCCCAACCAAACCTTACTGATGACACTTCCTCTTCTGCTCACTGCTGAATGTGGTTTTCTGAATATCACCCCTAGCATATGCTCGTGGATTTAGAATTTTGCTTCTCTCCACATATGACTTAACATGCCAGGCTCTGACCTCACCCTCAGCCTGAGAGACAACAAAACAGTGACTGAGGTGCCCTTGGGCAGACTACCTGTGTTCAAATCCTGACTCTCTCATTCATCTAACTATGTGCCCTTGAGAAAGCTTCTTAACCTCTCTCTGCCTCAGTTTTCCCAGCTACAAAATGGGGATAATATATCAGTATCTCAGAGAATTATGAAAAGTAAATTAATTGGTACCTATAAAGCAATTAGAAAAGAGCCTAAAGTATTGCGATGCTCAGCAAAGGTCAAACAATGATTGCGTTTAGATGTTCTATTAAGGACACGCTGCCTCCTTACTGCCTAATCCGGCCCCTCCACAGGGATGCATAGCCAGTGTAATATCTAGAAAGGTGTCATTTTTTTTGCCTTGGCTCTGTCTGGCATATGCTGTCATGGAACTGTTCACCATAGACTTGATAAGACATGCTACATGGAATGTGCACAAGAGCTTTCCTGAGCTTACAAATGCTTGATAATTTTCCTAACAGGATATGTAATTTATTGTCAAGTGCCAAATGATAGAATACATATTGTCACTTTCTAGAGTATGTTGTTTAAAACAGTCATGGTTTCCAATGAAAGACAAGTGAATTGGGACAATCTACCCCCTAAAGAGTTAAGTTCTTAACTCCTCTTGAGTTAGCAGTTTGTCTATTATATCTACAATTTTCCCCATGTCAGAAATCCCCAGGAGGACTCTTAGCCAAAGCGTAACTGAACTGTGTTTTCTTTAAAACAGGCAATGCCAGAGTATGTATCATGAACCTTCATCTGCGTTCATCAGCAAGGGAGAATAATAGCATAGGGGGGTCTAGCCAAAAAAAGCTTTCCTAACATAGTTTAGACATATGTTTTCAATCAAATTAACCAGCTGACATAGTTTTTATAGTGAACTTATAGATGAAAAAGTAAAAGACTGGAGAGAAACAGCTAAATGATTGGCTAAAAAGAAAGAAAGCAAGGGAATTATTAGGCTTCCAGTTAACTTCACTTTGTTTCAAACTGAATGTGTATCAGTATTGCCTACGATTAGTATTCCACCCTATGCAAAAGAACATAAAAGGTGACAAGTTTTATCACAATAGATGCAGCATACAGTTTATGGTCTGTATGCAAAATTCAGTCAACTGAACTGAAAGACTCTCTCTGCAGACATTTAAGCTGAAGAGGAATCCTCAGCATGTCTCCAAAGATAGCCCGCTGACGACCCAAAACATACCATCAATACATATGAAGGCCAATGCACTTTATATTTGGGGTCATGCATAGTTTCTTCAATTTGAGAAGGGATTTCCTTGCTGAAAAATAATTCGTGAAAAAGAGAGGAGACAAGGTTGTTTTTACTTGGTGGTATCTGTTTGATTTGAAAACTTAATAAAATAATTTAAAATAATGGACAAAAATACTTCTTCTGAAATAAATGCTCTGAACATTAAGCATGTGACAGTAATGAAAACTGTATGAGCTCATGTCCCTTGAATTGGAAGAATTTTTTACGTTGCTTTAAATGCTTGCAATAGGAAAGGTGTATAATTTGGCTTTCTCCACTTAGGAATTATGTAAAGCTAAAATTAGTAGTACATGAGGATAAACAAAGAGCCCCATTTTCTATTTTTTCACAAAAATCATGTCAGTTGACCATTTTTAGAAGAAAATAATTGAATGATTAACACCTGAATGTTATCTGCCATCCAATAGAGCATTTTTATAGTTCCAGTAAGTAAAATTATTTCAATGTAAGAATTTCTTTATGTTATGAATATATGTGGCCCAAAGTCTCCTTTTGACCTACACTCACTATCTCTAGAGTAGACTTGCATACTTCTGCTGGCATATAAATATTCCATATGGAAATTCTGATCCAATATGATTTAAATTCAAGGTCATATGTATTTTCAAATACTGTATGTAAAAAGTGACAAGAATATTTCCCAAAGTCTAAATTCTAAATGCATGTATTTCTGTGCCTTTTTAGAATGCTTAATGTGTTGAAATGAAGTCTGTGATTTTTCAAAGTACTTAATATAGAAACAGAAAAATTGTTATCAGATAGGAAGGTTAATCCAAAATTTTAAAATAAGACAAGTGATAAATGAAATGGCATGTCACTTTGTAGAAGCCAAGTCAAAGCTAAAAAGAGAGAACATACAAATTTTCATCTCCTCAACACTCAGGATAGAATTTAATGACCTTTAATCTGCCTTTTAAGACTAACACTACGTGTCTTCTGATTTTAACACAAATGACTAAGATTACTAAAACGTAATTTTAAGCAGTCGTATTGTTCAAATGAATATTAAGGTTTATGACATCTACTGTAGGTCCCTAACATAAATTAACATATATTGTGTGAAGGAATCAATTTGGGTTGCCTCCATTAAGTTTATGTGAAAGACCATTACTAGACAATGTATTAGCACAAGTATCGGTAAAATTAAAGACTAAATGCAAAGATATTTTTTCATCTGTTTTTCCTTCTGCCACAGGGCACCTCCCTGAAATGGTATCCCAACTCTTCAGCCAACTCAAATACATCATCCCACAGGTTAGAGTTCAAGCATCACTTGTTCAGGGAGGTGGAGTCAAGATGGCAGTGTGGGAAGATGCAGAGTTAGAGTCTCCTCAGAACTAGGGCCCCTGCCGGCCACTGGTGAGGGACTGTGAAGCCCAAGGAGATGGGAGGAACCCCAAAGTGAAGTGGCGGCTTGCAGGATCCTAGTTCACAAGCCTGGGGTCGGGCCGAAGCTCCTGCGGTGGGAGCTCCAAGTCCATACCACTGGACTAACAGAGAACCTCAGACCCCAGGGAATATTCATCAGAGTGAGGTCTCACAGAGGTCCTCATCTCAGCACCAAGACCCAGATATACCCAACAGCCTACAAACTCCAGTGCTGGAAGCCTCAGGCCAAACAACCAGTAAGACAGGAACACAATCCCACTCATTAAAAAAAAAAAAAAAAAGAGACGGCAAAACAATATGTCACAAATGAAAGAGCAAGGTAAAACCCTACAAGACCAAATAAATAAAGAGGAAATAGGCAATCTATCTGAAAAAGAATTCAGAGTAATGATAGTAAAGATGATCCAGAACCTCAGAAATAGAATGGAGGCACGGATTGAGAAAATACAAGAAATGTTTAACAAAGATCTAGAAGAACTAAAGAACAAACAAACAGACATGAACAACACAATAACTGAAATTAAAAATACACTAGAAGGAATCAATAACGGAATAACTTAGGCAGAAGAATGAATAAGTGAGGTGGTAGACAAAATGGTGGAAATAACTGCTGAGGACCAGAATAAAGAAAAAAGAATGAAAAGAACTGAAGACAATCTCAGAGACCTCTGGGACAACCCTAAACGCACCAACATTCGAATTATAGAGGTCCCAGAAGAAGAAGAGAAAAAGAAAGGGTCTGAGAAAATATCTGAAGAGACTATAGTTGAAAACTTCCCTAACATGGGAAAAGATATAGTCACCCAAGTCCAGGAAGCGCAGAGAGTCCCATACAGGATAAACCCTAGGAAAAACACACCGACACATATTAATCAAACTAAAAAAATTAAATTCAAAGAAAAAATATTAAAAGCAGCAAGGGAAAAACAAAAAAATAACATACAAAGGAATCCCCATAAGGTTATCAGCTGATTTTTCAGTGGAAACTCTGCAGGCCAGAAGGGAGTGGCAGGATATACTTAAAGTGATGAAAGAGAAAAACCTACAACCAAGATTACTCTACCCAGAAAGGATTTCATTCAGACTCAATGGAGCAGTCAAAAGCTTTTCAGACAAGTAAAAGCTAAGAGAATTCAGCACCACCAAACCAGTTTTACAACAAATGCTAAAGAAACTTCTCTAGGCAGGAAACTCAAGAGAAGAAAAAGACCCACAAAAACAAACCCAAAACAATTAAGAAAATGGTAACAGGAAGATACATATCGATAACAACCTTCAATATAAATGGATTAAATGCCCCAACCAAAAGACACAGACTGGCTGAATGGATACAAAAACAAGACCCATACATATTCTGTCTACAAGAGACCCACTTCAGACCTAGGGACACAGACAGAATGAAAATGAAGGGATGGAAAAAGATATTCCATGCAAATGGGAATCAAAAGAAAGCTGGAGCAGCAATACGCGTATCAGATAAAATAGAGAGATAAGGAGGAACACTATATAATGATCAAAGGATCAATCCAAGAAAAAGGTATAACAATTATAAATGTTTATGCACCCAACATAGGAGCACCTCAATACATGAGGAAAATGCTAACAACCATGAAAGGAGAAATCAACAGTAGCAAAATAATAGTAGGGGACTTTAACACCCCACTTACACCAATGGACAGATCATCCAAACAGAAAATAAATAAGGAAACACAAGCTTTAAATGACACAACAGACAGTTAGATAGATCTAATTGATGTTTATAGAGCATTCCACCCGAAATTGGTAGAATACACTTTCTTCTCAAGTGCATATGGAACATTCTCCAGGATAGATCACATCTTGGGTCACAAATCAAGCCTTGGAAAATTTAAGAAAACTGAAATTGTATCAAGCATCTTTTCTGACCACAAACACTATGAGATTGGAAATCAATTACAGGAAAAAAACTGTAAAAATAAAACAAATACATGGAGGCTAAATAGTGCACTACTAAATAACAAAGAGATCACTGAAGAAATCAAGGAAGAAAGTAAAAAATACACAGAAAAAATTGAAAACGAAAACACGACGACCCAAAACCTATAGGATACAGCAAAAGCAGTTCTAAGAGGGAAGTTTATAGCAATACAAACTCACCTCAAGAACAAGAAAAATCTCAAATAAACAATCTAACCCTACACTTAAAACAACTACAGAGACTCCCTCTTGAGAGAGCACCAGAATCACAACTGGCTGCTGGACAATCATCGACAGGACACTGGACTTCACCAAGGAGGATACCCCACGTCCAAGGACAGAGGAGAAGCCACAGTGAGATGGTAGGAGGGGCGCAATCAGAGTAAAATCAAATCCCATAACTGCTGGGAGGGTGACTCACAGACTGGCGAACACTTATACCACAGAAGTCCACCCACTGGAGTGAAGGTTCTCAGCCCCACGTCAGGCTTCCCAACCTGGGGGTCCGGCAACGGGAGGAGGAATTCATAGAGAATCAGACTCTGAAGCCTAGTGGGAATTGATTGCAGGACTTCGACAGGACTGGGGGAAACAGAGACCCCACTCTTGGAGGGCACACACGGAATAGTGTGGGCATCGGGACCCGGGGGAAGGAGCCGTGACCCTGAGGGAGACTGAACCAGACTTACCTGCTAGTGTTGGAGGGTCTCCTGCAGAGGCGGGGGCTGGCTCTGTTTCATCGTGGGGACAATGACACTGGCAGCGGAGGTTCTGGGAAGTACTCCTTGGCGTGAGCCCTCCCAGAGTCTGCCATTAGCCCCACCAAAGAGCCCAGGTAGGCTCCAGTGTTGGGTTGCCTCAGGCAAAACAACCAACAGGGAGGGAACTCAGCCCCACCCATCAACAGTCAAGTGGATTAAAGTTTTACGGAGCTCTGACCGCCACAGCAACAGTCAGCTCTACCCACCACCAGAGCCTCCCATCAAGCCTCTTAGATAGCCTCAACCACCAGAGGGCAGACAGCAGAAGCAAGAAAAACTACAATCCTGCAGCCTGTGGAACAAAAACCACATTTACAGAAAGATACACAAGATGAAAAGGCAGAAGGCTATGTACCAGATGAAGGAACAAGAAAAATCCCCAGAAAAACAACTAAATGAAGTGGAGATAGGCAACCTTCCAGAAAAAGAATTCAGAATAATGATAGTGAAGATGATCCAGAACGTCGGAATAAGAATAGAGACAAAGATCGAGAAGATGCAAGAAATTACTAACAAAGACCTAGAAGAATTAAAGAACAAACAAACAGAGATGACCAATATAATAACTGAAATGAAAACTACACTAGAAGGAATCAATAGTAGAATAGCTGAGGCAGAAGAACAGATAAGTGACTTGGAAGACAGAATGGTTGAATTCACTGCTGCGGAAGAGACTAAAGAAAAAAAATGAAAAGAAATGAAGACAGCCTAAGAGACCTCTGGGACAACATTAAACGCAACAACATTCGCATTATAGGGGTCCCAGAAGGAGAAGAGAGAGAGGAAGGACCAGAGGAAATATTTGAAGAGATTATAGTTGAAAACTTCCCTAACATGGGAAAGGAAATAGCCACCCAAGTCCAGGAAGCACAGACAG
The DNA here is from genome assembly GCF_965194825.1 of Balaenoptera physalus. Classification (NCBI taxonomy): domain Eukaryota; kingdom Metazoa; phylum Chordata; class Mammalia; order Artiodactyla; family Balaenopteridae; genus Balaenoptera; species Balaenoptera physalus. The sequence continues at coordinate 42,750,433 of NC_138898.1, read as the reverse complement.
TCCCATACAGGATAAACCCAAGGAGAAACACGCCGAGACACATAGTAATCAAAGTGGCAAAAATTAAAGACAAAGAAAAATTATTGAAAGCAGCAAGGGAAAAACGACAAATAACATACAAGAGAACTCCCATAAGGTTAACAGCTGATTTCTCAGCAGAAACTCTACAAGCCAGAAGGGAGTGGCATGATATACTTAAAGTGATGAAAGGGAAGAACCTACAACCAAGATTACTCTACCCGGCAAGGATCTCATTTAGATTTGATGGAGAACTCAAAAGCTTTACAGACAAGCAAAAGCTAAGAGAATACAGCACCACCAAACCAGCTCTACAGCAAATGCTAAAGGAACTTCTCTAAGTGGGAAACACAGGAGAAGAAAAGGGCCTACAAAAACAAACCCAAAACAATTAAGAAAATGGTCATAGGAACATACATATTGATAATTACCTTAAACGTGAATGGATTAAATGCTCCAACCAAAAGACACAGGCTTGCTGAATGGATACAAAAACAAGACCTATATATATGCTGTCTACAAGAGACCCACTTTAGACCTAGGGACACATACAGACTGAAAGTGAGGGAATGGAAAAAGATATTCCATGCAATGGAAATCAAAAGAAAGCTGGAGTAGCTATACTCATATCAGATAAAATAGACTTTAAAATAAAGAATGTTACAAGAGAAAAGGAAGGACACTACATAATGATCAAGGGATCAATCCAACAAGAACATATAACAATTGTAAATATTTATGCACCCAACATAGGAGCACCTCAATACATAAGGCAACTGCTAACAGCTATAAAAGAGGAAATTGACAGTAACACAATAATAGTGGGGGACTTTAACACCTCACTTACACCAATGGACACATCATCCAAAATGAAAATAAATAAGGAAACAGAAGCTTTAAATGACACAATAGACCAGATAGATTTAATTGATATTTATAGGACATTCCATCCAAAAACAGCAGATTACACGTTGTTCTCAAGTGCGCACAGAACATTCTCCAGGATAGATCACATCTTGGGTCACAAATCAAGCCTCAGTAAATTTAAGAAAATTGAAATCATATCAAGCATCTTTTCTGAACACAACGCTATGAGATTAGAAATGAACTACAAGGAAAAAAACGTAAAAAACACAAACACATGGAGGCTAAACAATACGTTACTAAATAACCAAGAGATCACTGAATAAATCAAAGAGGAAATCAAAAAATACTTAGAGACAAATGACAATGAAAACACGACAACCCAAAACCTATGGGATGCAGCAAAAGCAGTTCTAAGAGGGAAGTTTATAGCTATACAAGACTACCTAAAGAAACAAGAAAAATCTCAAGTAAACAATCTAACCTTACACCTAAAGAAAATAGAGAAAGAACAAACAAAACCCAAAGTTAGCAGAAGGAAAGAAATCATAAAGATCAGATCAGAAATAAATGAAATAGAAACAAAGAAAACAATAGCAAAGATCAATAAAACTAAAAGCTGGTTCTTTGAGAAGATAAACAAAATTGATAAGCCATTAGCCAGACTCATCAAGAAAAAGAGGGAGAGGACTCAAATCAATAAAATCAGAAATAAAAAAGGAGAAGTTACAACAGACACCGCAGAAATACAAAGCATCCTAAGAGACTACTAAAAGCAACTTTATGCCAATAAAATGGACAACCTGGAAGAAATGGACAAATTCTTAGAAAGGTATAACCTTCCAAGACTGAACCAGGAAGAAACAGAAAATATGAACAGACCAATCACAAGTAATGAAATTGAAACTGGGATTAAAAATCTTCCAACAAACAAAAGTCCAGGACCAGATGGCTTCACAGGTGAATTCTATCAAACATTTAGAGAAGAGCTAACACCTATCCTTCTCAAACTCTTCCAAAAGATTGCAGAGGAAGGAACACTCCCAAACTCGTTCTATGAGGCCACCATCACCCTGATACCAAAACCAGACAAAGACACTGCAAAAAAAGAAAATTACAGACCAATATCTCTGATGAATATAGATGCAAAAATCCTCAACAAAATACTGGCAAACAGAATCCAACAACACATTAAAAGGATCATACACCACGATCAAGTGGGATTTATCCCAGGGATGCAAGGATTCTTCAATATACGCAAATCAATCAATGTGATACACCATATTAACAAATTGAAGAATAACAACCATATGATCATCTCAATAGATGCAGAAAAAGCTTTTGACAAAATTCAACACCCATTTATGATAAAAACTCTCCAGAAAGTGGGCATAGAGGGAACCTACCTCAACATAATAAAGGCCATATATGACAAACCCACAGCAAACATATTTCTCAATGGTGAAAAACTGAAAGCATTTCCTCTAAGATCAGGAACGAGACAAGGATGTCCACTCTCACCACTATTATTCACCATAGTTCTGGAAGTCCTAGCCACGGCAATCAGAGAAGAAAAAGAAATAAAAGGAATACAAATTGGAAAAGAAGAAGTAAAACTGTCAGTGTTTGCAGATGACATGATACTATACATAGAGAATCCTAAAACTGCCACCAGAAAACTGCTAGAGCTAATTAATGAATATGGTAAAGTTGCAGGATACACAATAAATGCACAGAAATCTCTTGCATTCCTATACACTAATGATGAAAAATCTGAAAGAGAAATTATGGAAACACTCCCATTTACCATTGCAACAAAAGGAATAAAATACCTAGGAATAAACCTACCTAGGGAGACCAAAGACCTGTATGCAGAAAACTATAAGACACTGATGAAAGAAATTAAAGATGATACCAACAGATGGAGAGATATACCATGTTCTTAGATTGGAAAAATCAACATTGTGAAAATGACTATACTACCCAAAGCAATCTACAGATTCAATGCAATCCCTATCAAATTACCAATGGCATTTTTTACGGAACTAGAACAAATCATCTTAAAATTTGTATGGAGACACAAAAGACCCCGAATAGCCAAAGCAGTCTTGAGGGAAAAAAACGGAGCTGGAGGAATCAGACTCCCTGACTTCAGACTCTACTACAAAGCAACAGTAATCAAGACAATATGGTACTGGCACAAAAACAGAAACATAGATCAATGGAACATGATAGAAAGCCCAGAAATAAACCCACGCACCTATGGTCAACTAATCTATGACAAAGGAGGCAAAGATATACAATGGAGAAAAGACTGTCTCTTCAATAAGTGGTGCTGGGAAAACTGGACAGCTACATGTAAAAGAATGAAATTAGAATACTCCCTAACACCATACACAAAAATAAACTCAAAATGCATTAGAGACCTAAATGTAAGACTGGACACTATAAAACTCTTAGAGGAAAACATAGGAAGAACGCTCTTTGACATCAATCACAGCAAGATCTTTTTTGATCCACCTCCTAGAGTAATGGAAATAAAAAGAAAAATAAACTAATGGGACCTAATGAAACTTCAAAGCTTTTGCACAGCAAAGGAAACCATAAACAAGACCAAAAGACAACCCTCAGAATGGGAGAAAATATTTGCAAATGAATCAACGGACAAAGGATTAATCTCCAAAATATATAAACAGCTCATTCAGCTCAATATTAAAGAAACAAACACCCCAATCCAAAAATGGGCAGAAGACCTAAATAGACATTTCTCCAAAGAAGACATACAGACGGCCACGAAGCACATGAAAAGATGCTCAACATCACTAATTATTAGAGAAATGCAAATCAAAACTACAATGAGGTATCACCTCACACCAGTTAGAATGGGCATCATCAGAAAATCTACAAACAACAAATGCTGGAGAGGGTGTGGAGAAAAGGGAACCCTCTTGCACTGTTGGTGGGAATGTAAATTGATACAGCCACTATGGAGAACAATATGGAGGTTCCTTAAAAAACTAAAAATAGAATTACCATATGACCCAGCAATTCCACTACTGGGCATGTACCCAGAGAAAACCGTAATTCAAAAAGACACATGCACCCCAATGTTCATTGCAGCACTATTTACAATAGCCAGGTCATGGAAGCAACCTAAATGCCCATCAACAGACGAATGGATAAAGAAGTTGTGGTACATATATACAATGGAATATTACTCAGCCATAAAAAGGAACGAAATTGAGTCATTTGTTGAGACGTGGACAGATCTAGAGACTGTCATACAGAGTGAAGTAAGTCAGAAAGAGAAAAACAAATATCGTATATTAACGCATGTATGTGCAACCTAGAAAAATGGTACAGATGAGCCGGTTTGCAGGGCAGAAGTTGAGACACTGATGTAGAGAACAGACATATGGACACCAAGGGGGGAAAACTGCGGTGGGGTGGGGATGGTTGTGTGCTGAATTGGGCGATTGGGATTGACATGTATACACTGATGTGTATAAAATTGATGACTAATAAGAACCTGCAGTATAAAAAACAAACAAACAAACAAAACAACTAATACTAAACTTTCATTGGGTTATTTGTTTGGAAATATGTTAATATAAATGTTTCAGACATTACATGAAATTTCTAAAAATCTTATATGTTCTGGTATAATGTTATAAGTCATAATGCTAGTTATTACTTTAAAATGTATATCTCAAAAATAACTAATTTTCTTGTCAACTGCATTATTATGAACTTTCATCAAATCTTTAACCGTGGTCATTTTAAAGTCTTTTGTCATTTACAGACAGTTCTGGGTGTACTCTGATGCTTTTGCAAATATGTTCCTATAAAAGGGTTTCATCTTCAAGAAATTCATGGAAAAGACTCTGCCAAGTACAGGTTTCTGGTAACTGACGGTACTGCTGAACTGAATGAATAAGCATTTTCAGAACTCTAATGAAAAACTGATGAACTCATAAAAGGGCTAATAAAAGATCAAGATAAAAAAAAATTAATTACATTGGACTGAGTGAACTGATGAGGATGAGTATAAGTTTTGTGACTTTCTGTTTGAATTTAAAAAAAAAAATCCCACAAGGACTCAGAGGCAAAGAATATACAAATCAATTTTCACTGCAAAGTAAAGGAGCTGCTACAGTGGAGGATTACTGGACTGAATGTCAATATTATGACATAGTATGAGTGTGTTTCATGTTTGGTAATTGCAATCATTGTTGCTTTTGTTGTGGTCATTCATGTAGAATGCTTGATGTCTATTTATCTCTTGTAAAAATAAAATACAGTGTGCATGTGTGTGAAAAAAAAACTCTTTCAAATAAAAGAAAATTAATTAATGGAAAAAAAATAAAAAATAAAAAAATCTAAAAAAAAAAAAAAAAAACCAACTAGAGAAAGAAGAACAAAGAAAACCCAAAATCAGGGGAAGGAAAGAAATCATAAAGATCAGAGCAGAAATAAATGAAACAGAAATGAAGAAAACGATAGCAAAGATCAAAAAAACTAAAAGCTGGTTCTTTGAGAAGATAAACAAAACTGATAAACCCTTAGCCAGACTCATCAAGAAAGAAAAGGAGAGGACACAAATCAATAAAATTAGAAATGAAAAAGGAGAAATCACAACTGACACTGCAGAAATACAAAGGGTTATAAGAGATTACTACAAACAACAATAGGCCAATAAGATGGACAACCATGAAGAAATGGACAAATTTTTGGAAAGGCACAATTTTCCAAGACTGAACCAGGAAGAATTAGAAAATGTAAGCAGACATATCACAAGTAATGAAATAGAAACCATAATTAAAAATCTTCCAACAAACAACAGTCCAGGACCAGATGGCTTCACAGGTGAATTCTATCAAACATTTAGAGAAAAGCTAACACCAGTCCTTCTCAAACTCTTCCAAAATATAGCAGAGGGAGAAACACTCCTAAATTCATTCTACAAAGCCACCATCACCCTGATACCAAAACCAGAAAAAGATATCACAAACAAAGAAAATTATAGACCAATATCACTGATGAACATAGATGCAAAAATCCTGAAGAAAACACCAGTAAACAGAATCCAACAGCACATTAAAAGGATCATACACCATGATCCAGTGGGATTTATCCCAGGGATGCAAGAATTCTTCAATATACGCAAATCAATCAATGTGATACACCACATTAACAAACTAGGGAATATAAACCATATGATCATCTCAATAGATGCAGAGAAAGCTTCTGACAAAATTCAACACCCATTTATGATAAAAACTCTCCAGAAAATGGGCATAGAGGGAACCTACCTCAACATAATAAAGGCCATATATGACAAACCCACACCAAGCATCATAAGCAGTGGTGAAAAACTGAAAGCATTTCCACTAAGATCAGGAAAAAGACAATGATGTCCACTCTCGCCACTCTTATTTAGCATAGCTTTGGAAGTCCTAGCCATGGCAATCAGAGAAGAAAAAGAAATAAAAGGAATACAAATTGGAAAAGAAGAAGTAAAACTGTCACTGTTTGCCAATCACCTGATACTATACATAGAAAATCCTAAAGATGCCACCAGAAAACTACTAGAACTAATCAATGAATTTCGTAAGGTTTCAGGATACAAAATTAATGCACAGAAATCTCTGGCATTCCTATACACCAACAACAAAAAATCAGAAAGAGAAATTAAGGAAACACTCCCATTTACCATTGCAACAAAAAGAATAAAACACCTAGGAATAAACTTGCCTAAGGAGGCAAAAGACCTGTACTCAGAAAACTATAAAACACTGATGAAAGAAATCAAAGATGACATAAACAGATGGAGAGATATACCATGTTCTTGGATTGGAAGAATCAATATTGTGAAAATGACTATACTACCCAAAGCAATCTACAGAGTCAATGCAATCCCTATCAAACTACCAATGTCATTCTTCACAGAATTAGAACAAAAAATTTTACAATTTGCATGGAAACAGAAAAGACCCCGAATAGCCAAAGCAATCTTGAGAAAGAAAAACAGAGTTGGAGGACTCAGGCTCCCCGACTTCAAACTATACCACAAAGCTACAGTAATCAAGACAATGTGATACTGGCACAAAAACAGAAATATAGATCAGTGGTACAGGATAGAATGCCCAGAGATAAACCCACTTACATATGGGCACCTAATTTACAACAAAGGAGGCAAGAACATACAATGGAGAAAAGGCAGCCTCTTCAGTAAGTGGTGCTGGGAAAACTGGACAGCTACATGTAAAACAATGAAATGAGAACACTCCCTAACACCATACACAAAAATAAACTCCAAATGGATTAAAGACTTAAATGTAAGACCAGACACTCCAAAACTCTTAGAGGAAAACATAGGAAAAACACTCTTTGACATAAACCATAGCAAGATCTTTTTTGACCCACCTCCTAGAGTAATGGAAATAAAAACAAAAATAAACAAATGGGACCTAATGAAACTTAAAAGCTTTTGCACAGTAAAGGAAACCATAAACAAGATGAAAAGACAAACAACCCTCAGAATGGGAGAAAATATCTGCAAAGGAAGCAACGGACAGAGGATTAATCTCCAAAATATACAAACAGCTCAGGGAGCTCAATATCAAAAAAACAAACAATCCAGTTAAAAAATGGGTGGAAGACCTAAATACACATTTCACCAAGGAAGACACACAGATGGCCAAGAGGTACATGAAAAGATGCTCAACATCACTAATTATTAGAGAAATGCAAATCAAAAACTAAAATGAGGCATCACCTCACACGGGTCAGAATGGCCATTATCAAAAAATCTTGAAACAATAAATGCTGGAGAGGGTGTGGTGAAAAGGGAGCTCTCCTACACTGTTGGTGGGATTGTAAATTGATACAACTACTATAGAAAACAGTATGGAGGTTCCTTAAAAAACTAAAACTAGAACTACCATATGACGCAGCAATCCCACTACTGGGCATATACCCTGTGAAAACCATAATTCAAAAAGAGACATGTACCACAATATTCATTGCAGCACTATTTACAATAGCCAGGACATGGAACAAACCTAAATGTCCATCAACAGATGAATGGATGAAGAAGATGTGGCACATATATACAACGGAATATTACTTAGCCATAAAAACAAAAGAAATTGAGTTATTTGTAGTGAGGTGGATGAACCTAGAGTCTGTCATTCAGTGTGAAGTAAGTTAGAAAGAGAAAAACAAATACCGTATGCTAACTCATATATATGGAATCTAAAAAAAAGGAAAAAAATGGTACTGATGAACTTAGCTGCAGGGCAGTAATAAAGAGGTAGACATAGAGAATGGACTTGAGGACGTAGAGGGTGGGAGGGCGAAGCTGGGGTGAGGTGAGACTAGCATCGAGATATACACACTACCGAATGTAAAATAGTTGGCTGGTGGGAAGCAGCAGCATAGTACAGGGAGATCGGCTCGGTGCTTTGCGATGACCTAGAGGGGTGGGATAGGGAGGATGGGAGGGAGGCTCAAAAGGGAGGGGATGGGGGACATCTGTATGCATATGGCTGATTTGCTTTGCTGTGCAACAGAAACTAACACAGCATTGTGAAGCAATTATACTCCAATAAAGATCCATTAAAAAAAAAAAAATCACTTGCTCAGGAAAGCCTTCCCTGACCTTCCTAAATAGGTAATTCCCTATCATAAGCATTCACATCATCGTGCACCTTTACTTCAAGGCAATGGTCACAAGTTTACTTATTTATGTATATGTAACTTGATAAATGTCTGCTTATTCTTCACACTGTGTGTGCTCCCATTTCTGCAATGTTTCTGTATTTACAGTCCATTGAATCCCCAAGCACTGGCTCATGTAAAGTGATCATAAAGAAATTGTCTACCCCCCCCCACAAAAAAAATCATACACCAATCTGAATGAAAATCACATTATTTTTTAAGACTTCTGTAGATAAACCACATAAATTTTCAGTTCTCTTGACAACTGTCAAGAGAATGAATTGACAATTCATTTTTGGCACAGTTATAACCACTGAGTAACCACTGATATTTTCCTTTACAAATTTCTCAGGAAGGTAATGCTAGTTAATAATAATAAATAAGTAAATATATATTATATATATAAAGCCCTGAAAGAAAAATATGCTCTAGGAAATAACTCTTCATATTAGTCCTTCAAAGAATAAAAGTAATTGTTTGAAAAGAAACTTCTAAAAAAAATAGAGGGTAAATACAAACTTTGATTCTAGCCCAAATAGAAAACTTTCGGGCCAAATTCAAGCCCAAATAGAAACTATGAGGAGTTAAAATCCTCATAGTACATATATTTAATATATTTAAAAAGTAGCATGCAATACTTATCATGTCGTAAGCCAAAGAAAGGGTAATAACAGACCACTAATTATGCATATGGGGTGGGAGGGAATTGGGTGGTAGATAAAAGGAAAAGTCAGATGATTGATGCTTATTACATAATATTTATAAAACCAGGAAACATATTTATATTAACAAACCAGGTAGTGACATCAATGTTAATGCTTTTTTTTTTTAAATAATATTTGATTAGCACTTATAGCACAAGGCCTGGCACAGAATAAGCATTTAATACTTAGTTATTATTAATGATACTCCATTTTTTAAAAAATATTAATTAATTAATTAATTTAGGCTGTGTTGGGTCTTCGTTTCTGTGCGAGGGCTTTCTCTAGTTGCCGCAAGTGGGGGCCACTCTTCATCAGGGTGCGCGGGCCTCTCACTATCGCGGCCTCTCTTGTTGCGGAGCACAGGCTCCAGACGCGCAGGCTCAGTAACTGTGGCTCACGGGCCTAGCCACTCCGCGGCATGTGGGATCTTCCCAGACCAGGGATCGAACCCGTGTCCCCTGCATTGGCAGGCAGATTCTCAACCACTGCGCCACCAGGGAAGCCCGTTAATGCTTTTTAAAAGTCTCCTTACCAACGCATCTGAACGTTAACTAATTTTCAGTGTTACAGAACTTCCAAAGTACTCAGCAGAGAGTTAATTTTTTCTTTTTCTCAAAGGAAGTCTGTCATGTATGCTTCAGTGAAAATTTCCTTAACATAAAATTGCTTTCTCAAAACATCTCAATTCTTCTGACCTATAATTTAGACTCTCCAAGGGACAAGAAAGAGTTAAATGCAGATTGAGAAGAAAAAAACATAAGAAAATTTTAGCTCTGAAAGGCAGTCCCTACTGGAGTTTTTCTCCTTTAGAGGAACTATGTCATATAGAAAATTTAGAGGAAAATATAGCAAGCTGCAAATACAAGTAAGAGGAAATTGACAAATGCTTTATCCTAAATAATAAAGATGAAGAAGACATAAAAGAAGTGGGAAAGTTTGTCAGACTTCCCCAAAGAAAATTAATAAATCAATTCACATTTCTATTATATACTGAGTAATACCTCCATCCTAAAATGGGAATTCAACTTGAATAAAAAATATAGCAGATTTTTAAATCATTATCAATTAACGTGAACTTCACAAACAAGAAAGGACGTGTCTAAAAGCAAGAATAATTTGGAAATAAAATGTTTAAGAATAAACAGATTTTAATGCTCCAATCAAGTGAAACAGTGAACAAAACCATCATGACAGAAGCACCCACTTTTTCTGTCTTCAGCACCTGATGCCAGCGTAAACCTTAGGGATTTATTTTACTTTTAATTATGGCCATATTTTTCAAAATGTAAAATTAAAATGGCAACATTAGGGAAAGTTTAGAAAATGAGTGAGGTATCTCAAAAACCTTGTAATTGTTTCTTTTTTCCTTTTTTTTTTTTTGCTATTAATAAAGTTGGATGGTGGATATATGGTATTTTCAAAATCTTAGCTTCAGACCATGATAAACAATTTTGTGGATTCCCCTCTCAAATATTATTTCTATAGAAATATATAGGCTTTATCACTCTTTTAGGTGATATAGATTATGTAGGTTATAATCACTACTGTGCCAAAATCTTCTATCCTTTTTTCACTTGTGACAGACTATAGTTTTCAAAATGGCTGAGGTAAAATCTCCCATCCCATAAACTCTTCTTACAATGTGACTCTGACTCATGGAGAGGTAGGATCTATGTTCCCTTCCTTTGAATCTTGGCTGGCTTTTGACTACGGTGGAAGTGATGATATGGCTTCTGAGGCTAGAAAGGTGACAGAGCTTCTGCCAGCTCCTATGGGACACTTGCTCCTGGAACTCTCCCACCATGAGGGAGGCCAAGCTGCCCATGGAGAGGCCACATGGAGAGGAACCAAGGACTCTTTCAGCCACAGCAACCCAGTTGACAGCTAGCAACAATCTACCAGCCATGTAGGAGGCAATCTTAGAAGAGACGCTCTAGCCCCCAGCTGAGCCTCCCTGGTGATGCCACCTAGAACAGAGAGGAGCCTTCTCCAACAAGCTCTGCCCAAATTACAGAATCATAAGGTAAATAAATTACTGTTGTTTTTAAAAGTTTGGGATAATTTGTTACACAGCAACAGATAAGCAGACATTTGACTTTATAGTATAAGCCAAATCATTATAAGACTTAGTTTACATCAGTTTATACTATATTATATTCCAATAAATGCATGTACCATGATTTAATTAGACATTTTCTGAAAACTGGATATTCTGAGCGTTGTTTTCTATACCTTTTCCTTGTACTTAAAAGAAGTAAGTCAAATTTGTAAAGACTTAGGACATAAAAGACACCTATTCCTGAAACAGATCCTAAGAAAACATTGGCTTTAGTATCTCCCCAACTGCCTACAATAAAATTTCTAAAGCATCTGTTAAACTCTAGCAGAAATAATTTGAGAGAAAAAGATTAGCTTTCATCATTTAAAAACTGCATGAGTTCTACCTTTAAATATATATTTTAATTTTGTAAAATAACTTTATTTTACTATAGTCTTCTGACACAAAAAGACTAACTCCCCCCAAAAAATGACTATTTTGAAGGCTATTTTGTCTTAATCTCTGGCCCTAATATTTCTAAATCAAAATAAATATGAAACAGAAATAAAAATTCACCTGGAAAAATTTCAAAGAGGGAGCTCCAAATGCCATTCCACGATCAAGTACCAGAATAGTACCCTCAGACTCCAGAGAGTTCTTTAATAATACAAATTCTTGCTCCCTCAAAATCTCATTCCCTAGCTCTCAAAGATGTGGGTATTTGCTTGTTGATATTTATCATACACTCCCTTCCCAGACCCCCACCCCCAGGCTCACCCCCTCTCTACAGCTCATTTCTTCAGCTGAGCTCTAAGTCCTGTGCTCCGGCTCCAGGCTCTTCGCTCCCACTCTCAACTTCTCCCTCTCAATAGGTTTATGGTTTAATTTTACTTTTACTGTAATTTCTCACATGCTACTAACTCTTTCAAATGTTCACAAGTCTTTGATTTTTTTAAAAAAATACTTCTTTTGCCCCCATGCCTCTTCTAGCGATTATTTTATTTCTTACACTCCTTGTCTTACCTATTTTTTCAAATAAATGTACAAAATCTCCTGCTTCAACTTCCGGCAGTCTGGCTTCTCTCCTAACTCCTTTGTTTCCAAATCCAAAGACTCTTTCACTCTCCTTCACTCTTCTGCTGCAGAGTCTCCTTTTTTCTTGCAACTATCTTTGGTTGCTTGGCTTCCATAGCATCCTGCCATCCTGGCTTTTTTCTTAACCTTTTGGATTTCTTTCCTGCCTTAGTCTCCGAATGATGCTTCTTCCTCTGTAAAGATAACCTCCCAATATGCTAGGCAGAGTAGGCTTCTCCTCCACAGACCACTGTCTGATATCATCCACTCTCCTAACGTCCTTGATATGACTCCCCAATCTTTATCTTCAATCCTAATTTATTCCTGATATTATACCTATGTCATTCACTATTAACTAGATATTTACTCTTAATTTCCTAACATCAAAATCAAAGTGCTGAAAAATAACCACATTATCTTCCTTGCCAGCTACATGTTCCTCCAGAAACAACGGAAATCCTTGATTTATTCTATTGTGTATAATCTACTACTACTAGGTGATATTTGAGGTATTTTTAAAACAAAAAATACAGAAAATCTAAAAGCCACATAAAAAATGTTAATTCATGTCATGAGCGGGGTTAGGTAAGTATGCCAGAAAAAACTTCTTGTTAACCAATCTTTGAAAACACTCTTTGAAAAAGAAAAAACTATTTAAAAGCATCTATGATTTTATATATATATACATATATATACTGATACAGTACAAATATTAGAAAAATCAGTTCCTTTCCAAGTTTTTTCAGCAAATCTTGAATCTCTGAATTATATTTTCCTGTATCACACGTTCTTCACATATTCTGAGTATCAAGATATGTAAAATTATGTCAAATTAGAACCATGGCAGTTTTAATGGAAAAAAATTCAAAGTCACTTAAGCAAAATTTTCATTTTGTAGATTTTTAATAATATATAAAATGTAAATTTTGGTTGAGGTACAAAATATTCTAAAGTCAGCTGTCAGGTAAGATTGCAATTTTCAAAGGACGTATCTGAAAACCATAAAACTATTAAACCCTTCATCTACTCTATTATGAGAGTCAGTATTTAGAGATTAACATAATAAAGACTGAGGAGTAGATTCTGAGGAGAGCTTCTGCACATGGTGAAGCTCCAACCCCTAATAAAAGGGAGGAGCGTGTGGGTGTCTCTTCCTTGCCTCTCAGCTTAATATATGGCCCCTAAAGGGGACATATTGCAGAGTGACAAGGTATTAATGGTGTCTGACTTCGCCTGGAAGATCTAAAAAGTGACAGAGGGGTTTTTCACTTGCTCTGATGGCAGGAGCTGTGTGAAGGAATCAGCCTGCTTTCCCCGAGATTTTTGGGTCAAAGAATGGTTTTCCCTTGAGCCACACGTGGACCATGTTTGAGAGAGTGCTGGTGTGGGGTCATGTGACGTCTGGTCCAAGAGAGCCACCTAGAGAAGAATATGAGGCCTCAGAAGAAACTGTAGGTGTCACCATCAGGTACATATGGACATAAGAAGTAGTAAGTAACCACCTAGAATCAGGATATACGTATTCCCTTTGACAAAGGAAACAGAAGTAGAGGGAGAGGGTGGGAAAGAAAGAGCCCACAACAAAGAATCAACTTTAAATATGACTCCAGTGTAAAACAATACCAGTCAAGTAAAAACTTTTATTGTTCTTTTATCTCTTCTTCACCATTCTAACCCTGGAGAACAGATGGCCCTGCCCTTCTTCCCTACATGCAAGCAACTGCCCTGCAATAAACCCCATTTAGAAGAGAAAAGAAGCCTCAACTTTAAATCACGTTTGCAGTTTTGATTATTACACAGAACTGCTAGACATATTAAGTACTGAATTCAGACTATTTGTGATTTAAGACCATAGGCTTTCTATTGCTACCTGGAAGTGACCTGAAAAGTCACAGACTTACAATAGATCTGTCCAGGAGCTGGGGGAAATTGAGCCTACTGAAGAGAGAACTTCACGACTGTGTTCAAAGAGAGGTTACATACTCATACATGCATGCACACATGCACACTCACATGTGATTTATTGATAAAATGCATATAAAACTACATTGTGGTGTTAATTCTTCAAATTTCACTTAATAAATTTTGTATTTCAAATTTTGGCTAATATACATCATGAAAATGCATTTCAAAGAAATTCTAAAGCTCAAAAATTTTATTTTTAAAATATGAGAATTTGTAAAAGGATTCATTATCAAGTATTAACTGCCCCTCTGTTAGAAAAGGAAATCAAATGTGGGATTCAATGGATAAATTATCTTGACTGATGAAATGAATACATTCAAGTTGTATTTCAAAATAATATTTGTGAAAGCAAGTCCTGAAAAGGATAAGCAAAACTAAGGAGTCTTTTTTAAAAAAAGATTTAAAATAATTTATAAAAGTAATACAACAAAGGTATTCATGTGAGAGATATTATAAAAAATCAGGTTTACTCCTGTTTTTAAGAATCCCAAGTGCCACATCCATTCAAAGATATGTGCTTTCTTATCCATCTCAGCAAAGTGATTTATAATCCCATCACAGGGCTTAATTTCCTTTTACCGCGTCCATGGTATGCACAGCAATAGACTGTGGAAACAATTCATTAGATGGGCTTACATTGGGGCTTGCTTGTATTACCAATACTTTACAAGAATGAATTTAGATGAGATGCAAAATAAAAAGGCAAATCATGGATAAATTGAGGGTTAATCATTCAAAATATCGATAGCTGAATACTTTGTAGTACACAGGAGATAGCACCCTATAACAGTTACTGAAGAAAAATATTTAACACTTGCAATTTTATCAATGGTTATATTACATTAGAAAAATGGAAACGTTCAATATCACATTTTAAACACCAAGTAATCCCACTTTACTGATTTTTTGCAACAACCCTTCAAAGGGTTTTGCTGTCCAATGATAACTTTCACAGATACATCTATTTTCGACAGCTAATCCTTTCCTCTTATGTTGAACAAGTTTGTAATAATACTTTTTGACTCTTCTCCCATATTTGCATGTAGCCAATTCATTCAAATATAAAGAAAATAATTTTAATGTTCCTTCTTTTTCTTTTATTTAATAACTAATTATACAGTATGTGGGTTGTCAAACTTCCTTCTTTCTTCTTTGCTTGCCTATTTACCTTTGAACTTTCCATCAGCATTTGCAACGTAGAAGACAAGAACATCTGTGTACATGTTTTCACTCCCCTATGTAACTTCTTCAGTGAGCATGAACAATCTATTACATTTATAACCCTCATCACTCTTAGCTCAATGCTTTATACATATTACATTCCAAATGCATATTTGATGACTAACTCTAAGATACGAGGTCCTTTCCTTTCTTGACCTGATTCACAGTCCTTCCAGAGTCAGCTTTCCCACTTTTATATCCCTACCTGGACTTCTGACCATTACCAGCAGCCAGACCCTGATGGTGCTACTTTCTGTGTCCTTTCCAAGGACTGCATCATAACACTAGGCTCCTTTATCACTTGCCTAAACTTCCAACAGACTCTCTAAGGCCAGTCTCTCTACCAATGGTCTACTTTGGAACCCTCCTATGAGCCCTTGCCACAGCCCAGTAGACTGTTCCCCAAACGCCTGGTCTGATTCATCCCATCCCAAACCCAAGAATGCCTGTAGAAAGGCATTCAGCATTATCCAACAAATGAAGGATCTTTACCAGCCTCATATCCTAAACTTATTTTTTTATGATCCATGCAAATAGATTCATCATTATATTTATACATTTAAATCTTAATTATAGGGGATTTACAGCATCAAACATGAACACAAAATTGAACTCTTTCTATTTCTCAATTATATTTTATGACAGGTTTTCTGTCCAGGTCAAAAAAAAAATTCTTTTAGATTCTCAGAAACAATTGACTAAAATGAACCATGTGGTCAGCACAATAAATATATATTATAGCCCGCAGCCTCTAAAAGTTTGTCTGTATATAAATATCTTATTATGGACATTTTTACTTTTAAAATTTATAACTTCCAATCCAAAATATTTTTTTAAGGATGGACTTATTTCCCACAAATTTCTTTTCCAGTGTTTCCTATATTTTCATGTATCTATTCACACCAAACTCCAACTCAAGAATCTAAAATATCCAACACCAAATGGCTCATTTGATAAGATGCACAACCTTAACACTGTTAGAAGACTATCATCTCTTTTAAAAGATAATGCACAACTGCCTGATCTCTATACATTTCAAGAATACTATATAAAAGTTATAAAAGTTCATATAGACAACTTTTTAAGTACAAATTTCTTCAAGAAAATGTTTCCATCTTATTTCTCCTGCCCATTTCATTTCAAAAAAAAAAAAAAATTTTTCTATTTCAAAGTTTAGTTATGCTGCCAACATGTTTATAATTCCAGAATTGCCATTCTATGTTCCCAAACCTTTGGCTACCTGTTTTTCAATAAGAGATTACTGTCCTGCAGGAAGCACCTTAAATTGAAAAATATTCATCACAACAAAAAACGTGTTAGAATATTCACTATTGGAGACTTTAGAGCTACGTATAATCCAAAATACTTCTTAAATACCTTGTTATAGGCTGAGCTCATGGCATTTTTATATTGACTCAAACTATTTCACTGACATCACTGTAGTAAATTTGCAGATGGAAACCATAAGAGTGATAACTTTTTACAGAAATTTATACAGAAACTGTACTACAAAAAGTTAAACAGAAAATATATTGGATTAATCTCATACTATTGATCTTAACAACCATGTATTCAGGATTTATATTTATATTTATATTTATTTATTTTATTATATATATTTATTTACATGCCAAGTATTATATCAAGCACTTCCTAGGTATAATATTACCTGAGTCTCACAGAAACCCAGTGGTGTAGCGATTATTGAATCCATTTTACACATGAAGGTGCTAAAGCTCAGAAAGTAAAAAAGGGCAACAAATAGCCAAATAAATACCAAAGAAATGTGGATTCAAACCCATGCCAGTCTGATGCCAAAGTCTTAATCCCTAAAACACATTGCTTTCCTAAATCTATATTACTCCACAGTTACTGTTTTAAAAGAAGACACTGTGGAAATTAAAAATGTTTAAAACTTTATATATTATATTGAACTACTTTAATGTTGTTCTACATCAAAAGCTGTTCACTTGGTTCCTTTCAGAGTGTAGCATCTTAAGACTTTGGCTCAAGAGGACCAGAGAGTCACTGGATAGGATGTAGGGCATATTAATTATCACTATCACAACAGGATACAGAATTACAGGAAGGAAGACTTTGCAGAGACAGGACTTAAAAACGCCTCGGCTGGGGACTTCCCTGGTGGCACAGTGGTTAAGAATCCGCCTGTCAACGCAGGGGACACGGGTTCGAGCCCTGGTCCAGGAAGATCCCACATGCTGCGGAGCAACTAAGCCCGTGTACCACAACTACTGAGCCTGGGCTCTAGAGCCCAGGAGCCGCAACTACTTAGCCCACGTGCCACAACTACTGCAGCCTGCGCGCCTAAAGCCCGTGCTCCACAACAAGACAAACCACCTCAATGAGAAGCCCATGCACCGCAACGAAGAGTAGCCCCCACTCACCACAACTAGAGAAAGCCCGCACATGCAGCAATGAAGAACCAGCGCAGCCAAAAATAAATAAATAAATAAAATAAATTTATTTTTAAAAATACCTGGGTTTTTGCTCGACAACTGGCATACATGATAATAGTATATTCTCTATATAAAATAATAGTGTATTCTCTACTTAAGGAATTTCAGAAGTGTGTGTGTAAGACAGAAAATGAAAGCTGTCCATTCTAGGAAACTTCTGAACCTGATTATTCTTTTTGCCAGAGTACAAGCACCCTAAAGAGCTGCCCAATGTTTTGCATTTAGGTTCTAGGTGAAGCAATTTTAGTTCTCTGTCGAACCACCTCCCTAGATAATTTAACTTTTCTTCTCTTACTCTCACCCTCTTCATGCAGTGACACTAATGGTACTACCCTCACTGTCACAGGAGGATGGTCTTCCATATCTGTTTCTAGATAGATAGATAGATAGATAGATACATAGATAGATAGATACATAGATAGATAGATAGATAGATAGGCAGATAGGTAAAGTAAATAAATAGCCAGCTCCGAAACACAGCAACCAGCCCACCAGGCATGTGGAAACTGGTAATGTCAGTCCATCCACCTATCTTAAGAGTGTTGGCATTTTAAAATATGACAAGTAGGCTGGTTTATAAATAAAACAAGCAGGAAAGGTAAACCTGTAATTTGCATAACAAGACAGAACTTCCAGCATGTTTCACCACCTACAATCTTTTACCCAATCATTCAGCTGGCAGTGCCAGTGAAAACATAAGTTCTTCTTATGATATATTCTTGGTTTTGCAAGGTCTTAGCTCTAGGATGCAGTAGAAAAAAAAAAAAGAAACATAATAAACTCAAGCATCATTAAAGTTTTCTGCCTGATAGAAGACGTATATACCAGAGCCCATTTGATTCACCAAATTTTTGAGTTGGAGTTAATTTCCTTTTTTGATCTGTTTTTCAATAAAACTTTACTTGTAATAACAAACAAGTGGCATCAAGCCCTTTTTGAATGAGACTGTAAGTTCCAGAGACAATAACTGACTTATCCAATGGGCTACAAAGTCAGCAACAAGTTTGGAACTAAAAAATAGCCCCTTTGTGACTTCGCATTTATATACTATGTCTAACAATATGGCTAACAATTATTGGTAAGTAAGAAAGAATAAACATGTAGTACTGATATGTAGCAAGTAGATGGAAGGTTCTTGAGTTTAAGAAAACTATATTTCACAGACACAAATCCAAACAGTGACAGGTTCCAAAAACATCCAGTCAGTGTATTTACTGGTCACTCACTAACCTTTTCATCCTTACTGTGAACCCTAGTATCATCCCTTTCAGCTGTCAATATATTTTCTTTTTTAAAAAAGTTTCAGATTACTCTGGCAGTGTTTAATGGAAGCACATAAGATAAACCTACGAGAAGTATTTACCCATCTCCCAAAATTATCAAAATGCATGTACATATAAGATCAACTGTTTCCAATCCCCAGAAATGCAATAACCAACAAATGCGTCTCATTTGGAAATGCATTCAGCTGACTCTTGGGTCACTGGTGGTTGATGATCCAACCTGTTAGGTATATTTAGGGCTCTGTGCTTCTCTCTGTTTTCTCTCCAGATGCTCATCTTGTTTCTTATTTTGGAATTATTAGTTATCTTCATCAGAGGGTGGAAGAGGGAAAATTTGTTAAACTCAAATCAGTGAATTTTACCTTTTTGAGGCTAATACAAGTGGTAAAATTATAAACAAAGAAAGGGTTATGTTATTTCCTTATTATTTGTAAGATTACATTATCTGTGTTAAGTATTTCAACCACTTTCCATTGATAATTGTCAACTACCTCTTGGCATTTTTTTGATGTACTCATCAGTTACATTTTTGAGCTGATCAATCTGATTCTCTCCTTACAACACACAAACACAATACTTCACGATGCCAATATACTTAGGGCTTCACCATTTGATTTTAGCTTTAACAAGCATATTCGAGGAAAAGACTATACGTATCGTAAGAGGAAAACATTTGATTAAAAGTCAAATACAATAAAAAGATGGGCAAATGAAAAAACTGGAAATGAAGAAAAATAAAGTTGATATATAAAACAAAGAACACTGAGCTTAAAATGGCACGTTGAAGTGCAGAATAAAAAAATGAAGCTGACGGTTATAAAACAAACAAACAAACACACACACACACACACACACACACACACACACACACACTAAGATCTTAAAAAACCTTTCAGTCACGTTCGTAATGCAGTGGTGACACCAGTCTTCACAAGGCAGAGGAAATGTGCACTTCATGGGGAGCAATACACTGATAGTAATTTTCTTGGTTCAAGTCTGAGGAGGCCAGTTAATAATGACTGCTGAGAGTTTTAAGCTCCAAAGATCCTGATTTGACAGGAAGAAAATTAGGAATTAAATTTAACTTATATCAAGCATCATGTGTGCTGTCAACATTTTCTGCAAATCTCTTTCCTCAAGTATCTTATCCTGGTCTCCTCCAGCTGGAGCTCTTGGTTGCAAAACTCTGCTCTGTGGTCTCTAAGAAGGGACTGGCTACAGTTCAGAAGAACTGGCAATACTTCCCAACTCAGAATGACAAGAAACCAACGGAACCATCCAGATTTTCAGTTAAAATACACCTCTAACTTTCCAGTGCAAACTCTCTGTAACGTCATTGGATGGTTCCGTAGATTTTTGCCCTATCAATATACATGTAAAGGGAACTTAAATTTCAAATCATTCAACTCCCCACTGAAACCTAATTGTCAAATTTACTCTTCATGTTGAAAATAGGAAAAAATATTTTTAAACATCATCTAGTTCTAATGTGTGTCTCAAGCAAAACAAAATTTAAAAAACACTGTGTCATAAATGACAACCTCCTTTAAAGACAGACTCACTGAATAACAAATGAGCTGATGATTTAAGTCCTCTGTGAGTGGTGTGAGGTGGGAAGATGGGAAAGGGAGTGATGAGGTAATAAGAAATTAGGTCAAACCATTAATCTGAGTATATAGGAGAAGGAGACTGTGAATTAAATTTTAAAGTAGTTCACCATTCAAAATAATCTCTCTCAGGATGGAATACATTAATTTATCAAACTTTATAAAATTATTTTATTCTACATTTTTCAATAATATTTACCAGGTTTCTGGTTCAAAAGGCCTCTCATTCCTCTAAACAAACAAACAAACAAACAAACCACACACACACAAACATAAAAGTAAAAAATTATACAAATATGTCTGCACTAGCATGGAGCAAAATACAGAAGAGTACCCACCAGGGTATTAAACCAGAGGGAATGGGAATGAAGGGGATGGTAAGAAGAGAAATGAGATAAACCTTTTATATATACATATTTGGAGTTTTAAAATTTACTATAAAAGCATGTGTCATTTTTATAATAAAAATTGTAAAAAAAAGAACACATTTAAAAGGAAAAATAAAACCAAAGTTCTAGAAGAATACATAGAACAAATTTATTTATACTCTTTAAGTAGGAAAGGCAGTATATAAAACCCAGAAGTCACAAATGAAAAAGACAATAATCATGATGACCTGAAAACATTTAATTCTGCATTTAAAATACCATAAAAAGTCAAAAATAAAAAAGCATAAACTAGGAAAATATTTTCATCATAAATGACAGATAAAAGGTTAATTTCTGCAATCCACAGAGTACACAAAATCAAGAAAAATAGAGCCCTATCAAAAAAATAGGAAAGGCTATGAATAAGCAGTTAATGGCAAAATAAAAACAAATAGCAAGGAAACATGAAATATGATCAACCTTATTTCCATCAAAAGAAATGCACATCAAAAAGCCAATAATATAGGTAGATATATGAAGCAATGGAACAGAATTGAGAGTACAGAAATAAACCAAATATATATGGTCAACTGATTTTTGACAAAGGTATTCAAACCATGTAATACGGAAAGAATAGTACCTTCAGCAAATGGTGCTGGGGCAACTAGATATTTACAAGTGAAAGAATGAAACTGAACCTGTATCTTACAGTATATATAAAAATTAACTCAAAGCAGACCAAAGGTTTAAACATAAGAGCTAAAACTATAAAACTCTTAGGAAAAAACCATACAGGAAAATCTTCATAACTTTGGATTTGGCAATGGATTCAAATATAACAGCAAAAACATGAGTAAATAAAAGAAAAAATAAATTAGACTTCATAAAAGTTAAAAAATGTTGTACACCAAAGGACATTATCAAGAAAGTTAAAAAGACAACCTACAGAACGGGAGAAAATATTTGCAAGTCATATATCTGATAAGGGCCTACTATCCAGCATATATAAAGAACATTTATAACTGAACAACACAAAACTCAATTAAGTTTGAATAGTTATTTCTCTAAAGGAGATATACTTCTATTTGGCCAACAAGCACATAAAGAAATGCTCGACATCATTATTCATTTGGGAAGTGCAAATAAAAACCATTCACTCCCACTGGGACAGCTATGATTTAAAACAAAACAAAGAACAAGTAGTGGTGAGGATGTGGAGAAATTCCAGGCTTTGTATATTGCTGGTGAGAATGTACAACAATACAGTTGCTGTGGAAAACAGTTTAGCAGGCCCTCAAAAGGTTAAACAAAGAATTACTATAAGACACAGCAATTCTGCAACTAGGAATATACTCAAAAGAATGGAAAACAGGTGATCTAACAAATACTTGTACACAAATGTTCACAGCAGCACTATTCATAATAGCCAAAAGGTGTAAAAATGTAAACATCCATCAATGAATGAATGGATAAACAAATGTGGTATATCCATACGATAGAATATTACTCAGCCACAAAAGAAATGAAGTCTTGATGCATGCTACAGTGAGGATTAAGCTCAAAACTATTATGCTAAGCCATGAAAGCTATACACAAAAGAACAAATATTGTATGATTCTACTTACATAAAATATCTAGAATAGATAAATCCATAAAGACAGAAAGCAGATTACTGGTTGCCAGGGGCTAGGTTGGGGATGAGAGGGAAGTGAGTAGTGGCTGCTTTAACCATTTTTGGTGATGAAAATGTTTTGACGCTAGATGGGCTGATGATCACACAACATTGTGAATGTACTAACTATCACTAAATTGTACACTTTAAATATTGAATTTTATACTATGTGAATCTCACCTCAATTAAAAATAAACACACGCACACCATTTTCACTTATCAGGTTGGAAAATAGTAAAGTGACTATAAATTGATGCAACTATTTTTCAATTTGATATTATCCAGTACTTTCATTTCATCAAGACGAATCTGCCTTGCACTTTCCAAAGGATGCCAAAACACAGCTACAAGGATGTTCACTGTAGAAATTTTTCTGATAGTGAAGAACGAGAAACACCCTAAAATGTCCATAATTTAATAAACTATAATACAACCATATGACGGAAGTTCTAAAAGAATGTTTTATATCTGTATACACTGCTTTACAATAAAACATCTGAAAAAAATTAAGTTTAAAAAAGCAAGGTACAAGACAACATTTGTATCATGATTCCATTTATCATGATCCCATTTATTGTTTACATGTATAAGAATACACATGTAAATCCTCATAAATGTAATATAAAAGGAGAAAAAACTTCACTTTATACATTATTTTTTACTTTACACTGGATCATATATATAGACCATTTTATTTTCAATGTCAGCTAATCTTTTACATCTATTACTTTTGGGTTACCCACCTCCAATGTCTGGCAATGGAATCATGAGCAACTGTTTCCTTTTTATACTTTTTTCCATTAAAAATAATTAATAAATGTAGTTTCACATTGGTATTTTTAGATGAATGTAAAAAATGAATCAAGCTATTAATCTATAAATATACAGTTTTTAAACTCAATTTAATTTCTTTCTCACTTGATAATGACGTCATTCTTTGCAATTAACATCACCACTTCCCTGAGAACTCTAATGAGGACACAGACCCTGTTTCCAAATTCCTCCTGGGAACAGGAATAAATACGTCACAGATATACTTGATTTGATCTTAAAAACCTGTTAGCCATTTGTATGTCTTATGTTCCTTACCAGGAATATACACAGGTCAGCCCTTTCGAAAAGAATACAAAGTAAATATTAACCTCCCCAAAGAGATTCAAGAGAACCACTAAAGGAACAACCACTGTGTTTGTAGACATGTAGGATATTGGAACTATTCTGTTTTTTACCTCTAATATACGCACCAACACCAGAATTTTTTATACAAAGGAGGATTGCCTTCTCTTCTTGGGAGAGGGCAACTTTATCCCATTGGTACTACTGTTGATGAAAACTGTTGTACTTACCTTTTTTCTGAGCTTGTGCAAAGTTTGTGTCCCCCAACATTTATATGTTGAAACCCTAACCCCCATTATAACAGTATTAGGAAGCAGGGCATTTGGGGGGTGATTAGGTCATGAGGGTGAAGACATCATGAGTGGAATTAGTGCCCTCATAAAAGATACCTCAGAGAGCTTTACTACTCCTTCCACCATGTGAGGACACAGTGAGAAGAGGACCATTTATGAACCAGGAAGCAGGCCCTCACCAGACACTGAATTTGCCCTCAGCTTGATCCTGGACTTCCCAGCCTCCAGAACTATAAGAAATAAATGTTTGCCGTTTTAGCCACCCAGTCTACGGTAATTGTGTTATAGCAGCCCCAAAAGACTAACACAGCCTGCATCATTTTATACTGGACAACATAAATGATGGGCAAGTAGTGTCCTTTTTGAGGATGGGTTTCATTTTTTTTAAGGTTAAATGTTATTCTAGAGAAGCTACCAAAAACTGAAGTATGATTATAGCTACGAATTATAAATCATGGCAGGCTTTTTCATGCGGGGCTTGTAATACAGTTCTGAAAGCAATTTTCAAGTAGGAGTCACATAAGTGGCTTAGTAGAACAGGAACACTGGAATAAGAAGACAGACCTTCAAGTAAATACTGTAATACTGTGGACTTAACAATTCTGATATGTCTCTTTTAAATCTCATTATTTTGCAATCACACATAGATATTCTGAAACCAAGAGACTGTCGTATGAGAAGTCATCTTCCTGAATCTTTATGTGTAAAGTGAGTTAGACAAAATAATTTGCAAGACATCCACATGTTCTATGATTCTATATTTTATCATCAGAGATAGAATAAGGAAGTTATCATTGATCTCCTGTCACCAACACCAATCCTCATTTCACATCTTACCCAATCTATCAGAAATATTGAACAACTGAGTTGATCACTCTCCTAGTTTATTATATCATTTTCTTCACAGCTTCAAAGAGTACATTAGTTCCTTCTTAGTTCTCCTTCTGCCTCACTGGCTACTCTTAGTCCCCATTACTGGTCCCTCCCCATCTGCCTGGGCTCAAGTTAATAGAACCCAGGGCTCAGGTCTCTTTTCTGTCTACAATCATTCTCTAGGTGATTTGGTCTAATACCACATCTTTAATCACTGTCTTTATGCTGATAACTCCCAAAATTATATCACCAGGCTCAATTCTCTACTCAGCATCTTGGATATTTAATAGTTACCTCAAACTTCATATATTCAATCAAACAATGCACTTAATTTCCATACCCACATCTATTCCTTGACAGACTATTCCATTTCACTAAATAGCTACTCTATTTTTCCAATTGCTTAGGTCAAAAACCTCAGGACCGTCTTCAACTCCTTACTTTTCTTCTCTCCACATCCATCCTTGAACAAGTGCTGCCATCTTCACCTTTGAAACACATCCAGAATCCAACTGCTTCTCACCACCTCTACCTTGACCACCCTGTTCAAATCAGCATCATCTCTAGTCTGACTCCTAAAACATCAGCCTATTTGGGGCTCATGCTTCCACTCTAGTCTCCCTACACTCAATTTTTCTACAAACCAAGTGGGTCAATGCTTTCTTGAAATCATTACAAAGATCATGTCACTTCACTACTCAGAATCCTCCAAGGGCTTCCATTCTTGCTCAGAGTCAAAGAGAACCTACATAAGCCGGCCCCTCTACCATTTATCCAACCTTCCTACCACAGTCTCACCTTAATCACTCTACTCCCTGCATTCTTAGGGCCAGTTGAGTGTATCCTGTTGGGCCTGCTGCCTGTAATGATCTTGCATCAGATATACACACGGATCACAATTTCATTTTGGGGGGAATCTCTGCTCACATGACACTTTTATTAGACAGTTCTTCCCTAACTACTATATGTAAAACAGCACCCTCTATCTCCCTTACGTATCCTCTACGTCGCACTCTATTTCCATTACTCTACTTTACCTTTCTTCACTGCACTTATAAAAGCACTAGGTATACTACATTTATTAGTTTGTTTGTTGACTGATTCCTTCACCCCAATTATCAGAATATTTCTGTATTAAAGCAGGAATATTATTTACTGCTCTGTCTCCTGTGCTTAAAATAGTGCCTGGAAAAAGGAAACTCTTGATAAATATTTGTTAAATGAACAAATGAATATATTAACTCCTATTTTATCATGTGCAACAAAGGTCAACAAAACCATATAAGGGAAGAACCGTTTTGAGAATATATGAATGTGCTAGGTACAACATGGGAACATAGAAACATATATTTACCTGCATAAAGCCATCTCTGAAGCTTGATTTAGGAACACTCACTCCACCATAGCAGGAAATCAGCAAGAAAGCTGACCAGGGCCATGGATGGAAAAAACATGAAACTAGAATCCTAGTCTGTGCTACACATATAATTGTGGAGTCCAAAGCCACATTATATATATGGCATAGGGACCCCCAACTGAAAAATTAACTTAAAAACTGGTCTAAAATCAGGGATATATCTAGGTTCTATGCAAAATAAAATTTTAAATGATCTTTTAGGAATAGGTCTGTAACTTCTAACACATAGGACCCAATAGGAAACAACCTACACTGTTGGTAAGCAAAGTAAAAAAAAAAAAAAAAAAAATTAGAACCCACACAAAGAGGGAAAGTCAACTGCTACAGGAATGGAGAATTTATACCCTAAAAAATAAAACTGAAATAATCTGAGTATTAAGATAAGCATGTTTTAAAAGTTTTTTACAAGGGTATATAAATCAATAACAGGACAATGTAAAAAGGGTGAATTTCAAAAAGAACTAAAAAAATACTAGAAATGAAAATTTTCAAAAAAAAGAACAATAAGAGCTATAAATTAGACTTAGCTAAAGAGAAATATAATGTACACACGGTATGGAAAGAAAAAAGGTTAAAATATGTAAGAGAAATTTAAGAAACAAGAATGAAAAGATGCTTCATATGTCTAATAGAAGTCCCTGTAGGTGAAAAAGAAAAATGTATAAAGGCAATATTTATAGAGAATATGGCTGATAATTCTCCAAAATTTTAAAAAAGGAATCCTCAGATTAAAGAAATGAGATTATATTTCTATTTATATACAGATACACACAGTACCTGCATATAAATCCACACCTAGACACATATAATGAAACTCCGTAACACCAAAGGTGAAAACAAAATCTTTAAAACTATCAGAGAGAAAAAGTGAGATTGTTATAGAGGCAACAATTACATTGACAGCTGACTTATCAGTAGCAACAAATGTTACAAGGTAATGAAATACTATCTTCCAATTGTTGAAGAAAACTCACTGTCCACCTAGAATTCTATACCCAGGCATCTATACTTAGAAACCTAAATTATTAAAAAGTGAGGATGAGATAAAAACATTTTCAGCCATAACAAGAAAGAGAATTTGCTACTCACAGACTCTCAATAAAAATTAATTTGATAATAAGGAATTAGATGCAAGAAAACTTAATGAACATTGGAATTGAAAATAAACACTGGTTTTTAAAATAAGACCGACATTTTGATTAGAAAAAGGTTAAAAATAAGGTTGATTAAATAATAAGGTTAAAAAACACTGAACAATATGATGCTTGATGCAAGAAGGCAGACTGAATTTAAAGCGTTAAAGATATGTCAGCTTCAGACTTTGTTAATCATTTAAGGATAGCAACTCCCAAAACAGTAGAGTCAATGAACAAAAGAATAAACTAGAAAGATACACACCAAATTCATAAATGCAGTAGCCTCTGGAGAGAAGGAGGTGATGGGACTAAAGAGGTAACAACGGGGACTTGATCAACATTGCCTGTATGTCACATTTTTAATAAAAAATCAAATTGAACAAAAATGTCAAAACATTATTTTTGTTGAGTAAACAAATATTTATTTTTATTCTATTTTTGTGTGTTTTTAGCAGATGTAGACCTTATTTTATTATTATTATTATTATTTTTTTATTTTTATACATCTTTATTGGAGTATAATTGCTTCACAATGTTGTTAGTTTCTGTTGTACAACAAAGTGAATCAGCCATATGCATACATATATCCCCATATCCCCTCCCTCTTGAGCTTCCCTCCCACCCTCGCTATCCCACACCTCTAGGTGGTCACAAAGCACTGAGCTGATCTCCCTGTGCTATGCTGCTGCTTCCCACTAGCTATCTATTTTATATTTGGTAGTGTATATATGTCAATGCTACTCTCACTTCGCCCCAGCTTCCCCTTCCCTACCACCTGCCATGTCCTCAAGTCCATTCTCTATGTCTGCATCTTTATTCCTGCCCTGCCACTAGGTTCATCAATACTATTTTTTTTTAGATTCCATATATATGCATTAGGATACGCTATTTGTTTTTTTCTCTTTCTGACTTCACTCATTACGATAGACTCTAGGTCCATCCCCCTCACTAAAAATAACTCAATTTCATTTCTTCTTATGGCTCAGTAATATTCCATTGTATATATGTGTCACATCTTCTTTATCCATTCATCTGTCGATGGACATTTAGGTTGTTTCCATGTCCTGGCTATTGTAAATAGTGTTGCAATGAACATTGTGGTACATGTCTCTTTTTGAATTATGGTTTTCTCAGGGTATATGCCCAGTAGTGGGAATGCTGGGTCATATGGTAGTTCTATTTTTAGTTTTCTAAGGAACCTCCATACTGTTCTCCATAGTGGCTGTATCAATTCACATTCCCACCAACAGTGCAGCAGGGTTCCCTTTTCTCCACACCCTCTCCAGCATTTATTGTTTGTAGATTTTTTTGACAATGGCCTTTCTCACCAGTGTGAGGTGATACCTCATTGTAGTTTTGATTTGCATTTCTCTAATAATTAGTGATGTTGAGCATCTTTTCATGTGCTTCTTGGCCATCTGTATGTCTTCTTTGGTGAAATGTCTATTTAGGTCTTCCGCCCATTTTTTAATTGGGTTATTTGTTTTTATGATATTGAGCTCCATGAGCTGTTTGTATATTTTGGAGATTAATCCTTTGTGCGTTGCTTCATTTGCAAAAATTTTCTCCCATTCTGAGGGTTGTCTTTTCGTCTTGTTTATGGTTTCCTTTGCTGTGCAAAAGCTTTTAAGTTTCATTAGGTCCCATTTGTTTATTTTTGTTTTTGTTTTCATTACCCTAGGAGGTGGGTCAAAAAAGATCTTGCTGTAGTTTATGTCAAAGAGTGTTTTTCTTATGTTTTCCTCTAAGAGTTTTATAGTGTCTGGTCTTACATTTAGGTCTTTAATCCATGTGGAGTTTATTTTTGTGTATGGTGTTAGGGAGTGTTCTAATTTCATTTTTTTACATGTAGCCATCCAGTTTTGAAGAGGCTCTCTTTTCTCCATTGTATGTTCTTGCCTCCTTTGTTGTAAATTAGGTGACCATATGTGTGTGGGTTTATCTCTGGGATTTCTATCCTGTACCATTGATCTATATTTCTGTTTTTGTGCCAGTACCATACTGTCTTGATTACTGTAGCTTTGTAGAATAGTTTGAAGTTGGGGAGCCTGATTCCTCCAGCTCCATTTTTCTCCCTCAAGATTGCTTTGGCTAATTAGAGGGGTTTTGTGTTTCCATACAAATTGTAAAATTTTTTGTTCTAATTCTGTGAAGAATGACATTGGTAGTTTGATAGGGATTGCATTGAATCTGTAGATTGCTTTGGGTTGTACAGTCATTTTCACAATAATGATTCTTCCAATCCAAGAACATGGCATATTTCTCCATCTGTTTATATCATCTTTGATTTCTTTCATCAGTGTTTTATAGTTTTCTGAGTACAAGTCTTTTGCCTCCTTAGGTAGGTTTACTCCTAGGTATTTTATTCTTTTAGTTATGATGGTAAATGGGATTGTTTCCTTAATTTCTCTTTCTGATTTTTCATTGTTAGTGTATAGGAATGCCAGAGATTTCTGTGCATTAATGTCGTATCCTGCAACCTTACTAAATCCATTGATTAGTTCTAGTAGTTTTCTGGTGGCACCTATAGGATTTTCTATGTATAGTATCATGTTATTTGCAAACAGTGACAGTTTTACTTCTTCTTTTCCAATTTGTACTCTTTTTATTTCTTTTTCTTCTCTGATTGCCGTGGCTAGGACTTCCTAAACTATGTTGAATAATAGTGGTGAGAGTGGACATCCTTGTCTTGCTCCTGATCTTAGTGAAAATGCTTTCAGTTTTTCACCATTGAGAATGATGTTTGCTGTGGGTTTGTCATATATGGCCTTTATTATGTTGAGGTAGGTTCCCTCTATGCCCATTTTCTGGAGAGTTTTTATCATAAATGGGTGTTGAATTTTGTCAAAAGCTTTTTCTGCATCTATTGAGACGATCATATGGGTTTTATTCCTTAATTTAATATGGTGTATCACATTGATTGATTTGCGTATATTGAAGAATCCTTGCATTCCTGGGATAAATCCCACTGGATCATGGTGTATGATCCTTTTAATATGTTGTTGGATTCTGTTTGCTAGTATTTTGTTCAGGATTTTTGCATCTATGTTAATCAGTGATATTGGTCTATAATTTTCTTTTTTTGTGATATATTTTTCTAGTTTTGGTGTCAGGGTGATGGTGATTCATAGAACAAATTTGGGAGTGTTCCTCCCTCTGCGATTTTTTGGAAGAGTTTGAGAAGGATCGGTATTAGCTCTTCTCTAAATGTTTGATAGAATTTGCCTGTGAAAGTAAGCATGACTACTACAAGGTCTCACATAAACAGTATGAAAGTTCTTTTATTCTAAAGCTCATAAAGCCTCAAGAATTATATGAATTGGAAGAGCTCTGTTCTCCAGTTGATTTCTCACTTAATCTAAGATGAATATGAAATCAAACTGTTTTTCAATTTTGAACCACTCCAAGGAATAACCAGTTCAACTTTACACTTTGAAACTGTAAAATATGAACATAAGCAAATCAAAACAGTCTGGATTTGAGTTAAAAAATATACCTGGGCTTCCTGTTCAGAGACAAAAAAGAGGCAGGGGGGCTCTAAAAATGAATATTTCCAAATGAGTACAAAGGGTTTCTCAGGAAGCTTGGTCAGCTATGCTATGCAACTTGGTTCTTACATTCAAGAAAGCCACTCAGTTTAGAAATTTCATACATCAGTGGGTTAATTTGTAGCCAGTCCATAAGCAGTATTTCAGTTATAATAAAAACTGAAGTAGTCTCATAAATATGTATTTTTTTCCTTGCATTACCATCCTTTCCAGCAAAAAAGAAAAGTTAAACCTATAAAGGATGGGGTAGTTCCAAATGGCTATGTTGTTCATGCACTTTTAAGTGAGGTCTGCAGCTTTCAAAACCAAAATAGAGTGTGAATGTCCCAGTAAATCTGCATCAGATGTGCTTCAGGTTGAAAGGAAATGATACCAAATGCAAGTAGTTAAATGAATCGTGAAAAAAGTGTAATCTACACAGATAGACCATGTTATGCAATTGCTCTACTTGTAGAAGTCTATGTATAGGGCAAAACAACTCCTTATCATTTCCAAAAATAAATGTAGCTGGTTGTTCGTTTGCAGCTGGATGAGGTATTTCTTCATAATATCTTTCAGGGCATTTTAAGGGAGATAAATGAGTTATCTTAGTTATAATGGAAGCAATACAGTTTAATGGTTCAGAGTAGGTGCTCAGGAGTCCTGCTGTCTGGAGTTTGAATCATGGCCTCCCTAATAGCTGTGTAAGCTTGTGCAAGTTTAACCACTGTGTGCCTGTTTTCTAATCTGCAAAATGGGAAAAATAACAGCAAGTAGAACAGCTAACATAATAAGTGATCTTATGTAAGCTATTATTATCTTCATTTTAATGTGGGGCTTTAAACTGCCAGGAAAAGAAATGCAGTATTCCTGTATATAGTAACCAATCAAGAACAATTTTACAATTAGGAAAAGATGCTTCATATCTCTGATTGAAAGTGCGCTTATTCAAGGTCCTAATATTAATCCATTATGTGTAATGTAGATTAATGTTAAACTATCCACTACTGGTAAAAAAAAGGCTCTCCATTTTCCATAAAAAGTGTTTAAGTTCATGTTAGCTATTTTCTGGAAATTTTGCTGTGCTTGTGCATGTGTGAAAAATATTTATCATTTCATTGTACAATCAACATCTTCTCTTCCGTATTTTAAGAACTGTAATTGAAATACTTGCTAGTATGATTTTAGGCTTTACTAACTTAAATTGACAGCTGTTAATAATATAAATTTTATCCCTTTCTCATTTGAAAATATTAGTCTGGAGATGTGGCTTTATGTAGGCTTATATAACTAGATACCTTTTTTAATCTCCCTAGAGCAATATGGCTCCTGTCTTTAGACTGCCCTTTTACCAAGTTCCAATTGCCAACTATAATAGAAACAGTGTGAGTTTTTTTCCCCACATTAAATAAAAGTAAATCTTCGTTAAAAAATTACTTTGATCCATATTTGACTTTCAAAACATAATAACCAGTTCATTCTGATGCATTAAAAGAGCAAATATTTAAGTGATCTGCATACCCAAAACAGTGAGCAAAGAGGTGAGGTAAGAATATTTGAGCTGATGAGTAATGTTGATCTCCCAAAGGTAGGGAGAGGCAGCTGCATTCACTCTGGGATTGGTAGGCCTTTTGACAAGAATGCAGCTCAACTGTAAGGTCCACAAATCTGTATGTATGTGTATGTTTGTCTGTTTGTGAAGAGTGTACATATATGTGTGCATGTGTGTACGTGTGCGTATGTGTGTGTAGGGAAAAAGAGAGAAATATGAGGTGTGACACTGGCAAAAGACAGTAAAAACTAGAAAAATAGAAGGCCATTCAATCTGCAAAAAAACAAAGAATATAATAATAGACTGCATGGAGCAGAGTACGTACGAAAAACATGCTAAGAACTTAATCCACAACAATTAAAATAGTTTAAATAAAATGTTGAATACAAGATAGCTTTCTAATTTTGTATGATAGTATAACTATATACTTTCAGGAAATATGTACTTACAGGGAAATGCTAGATGAAATAAAAATAACTAATGTATATCCAAGAAGAATTTCACAAAGTAGCATTCAGAGACTTTGTTCTAAGACTCAGGGCAATCTTTAGTCAGAGTTTCTATAATGTGGCCACAAGATTCCTACTGCTCCCTCGTAAACAGGGTCCCAGGGCTAACATGCTCATGGTACACTGTGCCATTACCTTCAGCCTTAAGTGAAACTTCACAGTAACAATATCAGATCAGAATCATCAAGAACATTTACTGAATACTCACAATGTGCCAGCCACTATCCTAAGCACTTCCCATGAATTAATTTATATAAACCTTGTAACAATCCTATGACATAGGTGTTATTATAATGTCCATTTTACTGATGCCATAACTGAGGCATGGGTTGAATATCATGCCTAAAATCATACAGCTTGGAAGGGGCAGAATCGGGGTTTCAACCCAGGCAGCCTGGCTCTGGCATCAGGCTCTTTATCATCCCACATACACTAAAGGAAAAGAATAACAGAACAGGGAAGAGGAGCAACCTAAAACAAGCTATCACCGTCTCTTGTCTGCAGAAATGAAACAGCCTCCTAACTGGTTTCTCAGCTTCTGCCCTGCTCCCACTTCCATTTGTTCATTGCATGGCAACCAGGAACATCTTTTTAAAATGTAAATCTTTTGAAATGTACATCCTGTATCAAAAATTTCCAGTTGCTTCCCATCACACTTAAAATACATTCCGAAGTTTTTACACATTTGGGATATGTTGAACCTATAGTCAGGAAGAACTAATATCTGAGCAATATTGAGTCTGTTCTTTGTAATTAAATTAATGTTTAAAAACAAAGGAAAATTTTGAAGCCTTGGTCCAGTACAACTTAAAAAAATGTAAAGTTGGCATCTAAATCTTGCCAAACGCTAAATCCTTACGCTCAGTTGATAAAGATCCTAAATATTGATACACAACCAGCTACCATCACCAAGACCTTGGGTAGGACCACAGTCTCACTGCTCCATGATTGATCCTACAGAAACACTGAGGTTCTCTGCTGAAGGGAGGGGCATCATTCCTGCCGAGGCTAGGCCCTGAGAGGTCACAGCTTTCCTTTTTCCATCCTCTGATGCTTAGCAACTCTCCAATCCTTGAAGCTTCTGCAACCAAACTCCACCTGAAGCGGTCAGCAAACACTTTTCTCACCTCTGCTCTAACCACACACATACAGTGCCCACCCACCCCTGCCAAACCTTGTCCTCATGCTCAAGAGCCAGAGAAAAACACACACACACACAAAAACAGGACATAGAGTGGTTTCAGGGAATTAAGAAGTCACAGCCACCATTAAAACACTATTTTCAGCTACACTATGGTTTGAATAGGCGTTTGTGGGTGGGCCTGAGAACTTGCCATTTATTACCTTAGTTTTTTAGAAAAAGCAGTCTAAGTTTCAAACAACTCCCTTAAAAACAGTGTTTTGTATCACCTAAGTTTCAGACCATTTGCTCTTAATAATATTAACACAGAAAATTGAAATCAATATCCATATAGAATCTCATTTAAAAAGCCTATATTTTGAAATATTGATTGATAGTCTATTATAATTGTTCTAATTCAAGTAGTTTCTACCTTAGCAAAAAACTATACTTGTGATTTGACTGACATAAATAAGGTTATATTAAAGGCTTAAGTGGTGATATTGATCTGAAGATTTTAAGTACCATACCTCAAAGTAAAACTGTTTCAGTAATCATTTTTTACAATGCAAAGGAGGCTGTGGGAATCATATTTGAAAAGCTAAATAAGCACATTTAAAAAGAAATGAATATACTTTTTCAAAAAGAATACATGTAAATATATAGCTATCATAGTTGAAAAATAAGATCAAATGTCAGAGCAGTCTATTAGGTCAATCAAATTTTATTGTTCCCATAATACTTCTCTTACATGTTTTTAAAAAGTAGTCTGTTTACAGACTAAAAGTCTCTTAATTTAAGCTTCCCCTTTCAAAGCAGAAAAAATATGTACTTCTTTCCTCCAATATTCCAGGGTACTAAGATGCAACCAATGAAATCATTTGATGTAGTTTTTAAGCTAAAATTATTTGTTTCTACCCTGCATTTATTCTGAAGCGGGAAACAAATTATCCTGCCATTAGAGAAAAAACACTAACAAGTGGAGTCCTAATAAATAAGATTTTAAAATGTTAGTGAACATACATCTGACCTACAACCTGAAAGAAACTTCCTCAAACAGGCAGATGGCAAATTGTAAAATAACATCTGGAATTTAATCCCAGGAAATCAGATCCCATCTGAAGCACTGAGCAGCAAGCACAGCACTCACTGGAATAGAATATCAGGGAGGGTGGCTTGTTTACAGGATATAAGCCCCACGGTAACAACTCTACGGACACCTATTCCAAACAGTGGCATTTGAAAACTGCAGGCCCCTGAGACTAAAAGTCATAATGGAGCAAAATAATAGGGCTGGTCTGCAGGTCATAAATACCACACACATTCAATTATTAAAAGAATGGCAGTATATTTAATAATTACTCCTCCTCACAAAACACTGATGGGAGAATGAAGAGGGCAGGAGTAGCCTTACAGTAAATGAGCTCTAACCAAAGGAGAAAAGAAATCTGCCAAATCAGATACAATGCTCTGTGAAAACTATTAGCAAAGACTGGAAGTATTTAAAATCTGTAATAAAAATCTCAGAAAGCCCAATAACTTCTGGATAACATACAAATCTAAGGGGAAGAGATTAACTTTCAGGACACTAATAGTCACCTAAGAGCTATTAGTGTTCTGCTTCTGGTCAGGAATCTGTAGGCCAAGTCATCTGTGCAGAAGAATGAAGTAGGCTAGGATCAAGGTGGAACATATGGGATTACAGGAGGAGCCGAGTGGAGGTCTGCATAGGGCACAAATACTGGCAAAACTGAGGCTACTGGTGTGGTCAGATGGGCACAAGGGCTTGGCAGTACCAGCAGTCAAAGAAGGCAAAGCACAGTCATGAACAGAGTCAGGACAGAAGTAACAAGTGACGAAAGCTTACAGCACAATATAAGGTTGATTCTGCTACGGGGTCCAAGGCAAACTCCAAGAATAGGTCCCTGTGATGGTTAGTTTTACATGTCAACTTGGCTGGGCCACGGACCTTAGATATTTGATCTATGGTTATTCTAGATATTTCTGTAAAGATAGAAATAGATTAAATGCAAAATAAAAATTAAATGTCTAAATTTTAAAAGCTTTTAAAAGTTTAGGCAGACACATGATCACACCCGTTTCTGCTATGGCCAACAGATAACAACTATAAGCTCTGCACAAAACATAAGAAACAACTACCTGAAAGCTCTGGAGAATTTAACACAAGCAGAGAAAAACTGAAGCAGAGTTGACACTGAAAAAAAAAAAGGGATGGCAGTAGGTGGTCTCCCTGTTTTGTTTTGGTTTGGGTTTTTTATTTGACTTTTAGCCTGACGACAGTACTCATAGTCGCCATGCAAGATAACTGCAACTACAATAGAGACAGGAGCGTGACCATGATTACCAATTTCCAAAACTGTGCAACATTCTTCCTAAAACTAACAAAGACTTTAACAAGTACAGTTTTAAAGTCAACCAACTCACATACTTCAATTACTAAATAATATCAATACTTAGGCCTTAACTTTGGTCTATTTTAAATTTTATATATATATATATATATATATATATATATATATATATATAATTTTTTTTACATTTCCCCTAAAGCTGAAACCATTTAAGATAAGCAAGGCCTCCGGGTGCACAAAATAGCAATTAGTAGGAGGCACAAGAAAATTTTCTTTGAAGTAAATGATAATCACATTCCCATTAAATGTACTTGCTTTTATTAATGACTTCTTTTAATCTTCTCCTTTCACCATTCTCAGATGGAATATTAATTTGAGGAGAAGAATAATAGTAAAAATCCATAAAGAAAACTTTTAATTTGGAAATATCAACATTTTATCTGAATAATAATAATCATGGATTTCAAGTAATTTTAAATACAATATTTTATTCTGTCAAAGAAAAACTTTTTATGCTGTGTTGTTCTTGAGATTTCACAATCCTGAGAGAGTTGATTACTAATTTTTACAATAAATAAAACCAAAGGACAATTATTTCTTATTCCATCATCACTATTAAAGCTATATCCCAGTAAGATATACCAACTTCCACAGGACTATCTGGTTCAACAAAGCTGCTTCCTGCTTGAGTTTATTTCTGAAGGCTCTGTTTTTCTACTCAGAACTGCTTCTGAAAATTCTCGATGTAGTATGCCACTTTGTGAAGCCCTTAGAAGAAATTATTCTCAGGTCTTGGTACCAGGAAGCAACTGTGAACCCTTAGGAATCTTATACTTGGCTTGTTTTTTCTTTAGCCATTAGAAGCTCAGTCAACAATGTGGCCCAACTCTAGCAATTGTATAGCTTCACAGCATGGAATTCTTTGTGCTAACCCTACTGTTTACTTAAAATGATTAGAGAATTTCATTAGAAAAAATTGACACTGGGCTTCCCTGGTGGCGCAGTGGTTGAGAATCTGCCTGCCAATGCAGGGGACACGGGTTCGAGCCCTGGTCTGGGAAGATCCCACATGCCGCGGAGCAACTAGGCCCGTGAGCCACAACTACTGAGCCTGCGTGTCTGGAGCTTGTGCTCCGCAACAAGAGAGGCCGCGACAGTGAGAGGCCCGCGCTCCGCGATGAAGAGTGGCCCCCACTCACCACAACTGGAGAAAGCCCTCGCACAGAAACGAAGACCCAACACCGCCAAAAACAAACAAATAAATAAATAATAAAAATAAAGGAATTCCTTAAAAAAAAAAAATTTAGAAAAGATTGACACTTTAGTGTGGTAAGGTTTAAAACATCCATGTCTATGGTGTGTTTTTAAGGGCTAAAAATGTTGATTCACATTTAATGGCACTATATTGAATATTAAAGTGCTAAATATAATACTTGTGAATTAGTGTAAGCAAAAACTAAATACATGGTTACAAACAAATAAGAAAACATTATATTCACCTCCTTGCTTCTCTGGTGAAATTTACATACACTCCACACTCATTCTGTTGTAGTGATGTGTGGCTAGGAACAGCCCCAAATGAGTCACGATTTTCACATATAGAGCCTGAAGTTTCTACTCAGTCCCTGAGGAGTCCAAATGCCCCAGCAGCAGGGGCAGAGCTGCAGTCACTGATCAATCCCAGGAACACACCATCCACTATTGAGCAGCTGTGTTCATAAAGTGATTCAGGTTTGAGAAACACTCAAGTCCTTACTATGAGCCCAACTCCATACTAGATCATTAATATAGTTATTCTATTTAATCCTCAGGATCCTAAAAGGTATATTTTTTAACACCATTTTAGACACAAGGACTACAGAAATCAAGTTACAAGCTCAAAGTGAGTCAGGTAGCATAACAGAGCTGAGACCCAAAGCTAGCATCCCTGACTCTAAATTTTGTTCTTTCCATCACCCAAGAGCGACCTATAAAATATATAGTCATACACTGGCAAAAATCCAAAAGCTGGAGAACTGAATTTATTCTTGCTGAAGCACTGAGAAAAGGTGAAATAATTTAGGTAAAGTTACATTATTCCTACCAGATGGGCACCCCTTAAGGCCTCTTGTGATGTCATGTGAAGCTCTTTTTGTTGATGAAGAAGTAATCAAATGGAATTGAGGAAAGTAACAAAGGCAAGTTTATTATAATTGTGAAACTGCTCTCCAAATACTGTACCCACTTTGAGGGACTCATTTAAACTGGTAGCTCAATGACGGTTTTTATATTTTTAGTAATGAGGTGTTGGCGGCATTATCTACAGATCATTTAAATGCTCTGTGCTTAACTGAACATCAATAGGATCTTTTGAACAGAGTAACAATTTATAAAATATGGTAAAATTCCTATGCTAGACATTGTTAGAATACAGATCCATAATCCATTATCCAAAACCCCTGGGGTCAAATATGTTTTAGAATTTAAAATGTGCATATGGGTGTGTATTTAGAAAGTAATTCAGTACATATTTCATAAATTAAATGACATTCTGTATCTTTAAAGATCTCAGCAGAAACTAGGTGACACGCTCAAATTAGGATAATTTGAGGAAAATTTAATAAAGACACTGTTTACCATGGTGTGGGCAAGGTGTAGAGAAACCACAAAGGATGGCTCAGTGACCTGGGGCTAGCACTGGGGTGACTGTTACCACCCCTAGGCCAGAGAGAGAATGAGAAGGGAGCAGTTACTAAAAGCTGGAGAGGAAGGCTTGTGGGGAATGGGTTACCTTTCAGGTGATCAGACCTTCAATCTAGAGACACACTGTGGTTGACCCCTCATGGAGGGAGCTAGGCAAACTAATAATACACACCCTCAATTCTACTTCCTCTCTCCAGTCTCTTTCCAATGACTTCCACTGGCCAAATCCAATGGGTAAACTGACCACAAGGGAGCCATAAATCTAAACTGTAGAAAGTCAGACTCCCAAGCACATAGCTGGGTGGAGAAAGGTGGAGAGTGAATCTGAAATAATAAATGGAGGTTACGCAGCATTCACCCTGAGTGGGGTCTGAGACAGTATACATTAGTCAAGTATGTTAATATTTCTGCCACAAAATGTACAAAGATGCACATTGAATGGGATGAAGAAAGACTATAATAATTTCTCTTCATTCTGCATCAGGTTTTGCTACCAAATGAGTTACCAAAAACAAAACAAACAAACAAAAAAATACCATACACTTTTGATTTCCAGAGCCTTTGGATATGGTTATCTCTATTTTACAAATGAGAACAGAGGTTTACAAAGGTGAGATAACTTTTCCAAGGACACGATGCTGGTAATTGAAAGTCAGGATTTGAGCCCAATTCTGACTCAGGAACCTCAGTGGCTAACTACTCTCTACCCTGCCTCATTATTTTCCCTGTAATGCAAGAGCTACAGAGGATTCCACAATTTATATATGTTTACCTTATCTGCTGTGTAATTCCTTATCTTATAAAACCATGCATAATTGGTATGGATGTACCGTATTGTTCCATAATATCAACAAACCCTGAAAGACAAATACTATGCTTGTAGTACTGAAACCTCCCTGTATAAAGTCCTGCCTAGCCTTTTAACCACAAGCATTTCCCTTTCCTTACAAGATGCACCATACTCAGTGTTCTCAGAACACTAATGTGTTCCTATAGTTGCACAGAGTCACCAGCCAGCCATCTAAAAAACATTTTTATCTTTCATAGACCACAAGCAGCACCAAAGTTTAAAACTTATTTTCTTTTCACTTTTTCACTCTTACTAGTCTTATTGGGCACAGGTTATGATTTTAATTTCATTTTGTACACCTAAAAATTTAATCACATTCAAATTTCATTTATCACAGTAAATACAAAATAAACCTGAATGTGAATAATCTTATATTTTATTATATTTCCACCGATGTTACAACTTTGCAACGTAGTCATTTCAAATCTAAAAGCCACCAGGAGAACAATCTGCTAATCCTGAGTTAGTGTGAAAGTTCTCCCCAGCACATGCGGTAAGAGCTCTAACCCTTCAATCCTGCTTCCAGCCAGGTGATTACCTGCTTTCTTCTCTGTAGGTTGCCCACACCATGAGCTTGACTCCTGGCCAGCAATAAGTGTACTGAAAGTCCTTATGAACAAGGAATACAGCCTCCAGCTTTCTCTCTCCTTGGGTGCCTATACTGGTTTCTTCCCTCATCACTATATCTGGTTTCTACCCCTGACACTACCCCAGTTGCTAGCTTCCTGGTACTGCCTCCAGGACAACTTACTTTAGTACTTACTCCCTGTCTGCAGATCCTGGCTTGACTTATCTTTCCTGCTCATGGAATTGTTGTGAAGGATGATTATTTGTTAGCTTAGAATTTTACAGGTTGATAACAAGGACTGAATATGAAAAATGTGTCTAGTGATTCTGAATACACATGGCAAAATGCAAGTGTATATAATTTAGCTTATTCAAATCTGTTACTTTTCTTCCCCCAGTATGAACTTTATTTCTAAGTCATGAAATGTACAGAACTGTGAAGAGAGGCAAGGTCACCAACTTTCTTTCATTTCAAAGTACAGTAAACTTGTAATTATCAGAATCGCTGAAGAGCAAAATCTGGGTAACAGTGGGTAACCACAAAAGACAGAGGTTGTTAGCTAATCATCCAAATATATATTCTATTTTTCCTGTACACAAAATAGACTATATTTCCCAGCCTCCTTTGAAGTTAGGTGGCTGTGAAACTGAATTCTAGCCAATTGAACATGGACAGAAGTGATATATTCCATTCTGGCCAAAACTTCCCATGCTTTTTTCCTCTTCTGTCTGGTTGGGATGGAGACAGTGCCTACTTCCACAACAAAATGTCCTTGCATTTGTATATCACTTTCCCTTTCTTCTTCCCTCTTGTCAGTTAAAGAAGTGACCTTTCTATCTGTGCTTTCGATTCTTTTCTTTCTCCCCCATTCCAACTGATGAATATATCTACCCTAGGTGTATCAACACCTGATGTTCACTAAATACAAAATAATTCATCATACTGCCCATCTTTCTCTTATATTTTCCTCTCTCTACTGCCACCACCATTATTCCAAAGTTTCTCAGGAGATGTATTTAATTTAATTCAACAAGTATTGAAAATCTCTTCCTGCCAATAATAAGAATGTTCCTAATTCTGATTTGCAAGTAAAAATTGCTTGGTAAAGTTGATATAATGGGAATTTAGGAACTTACAACTATGGCCATGTTACTGTTAGCCTATTAAGAATCAGGAATTGTCTGTCTCTAACATCCAATCCCTACCATCATTGTGTGGCCGAAAAAAATGGATAAATATGACAACTACATCTTCAATCAAGTCATTCATTAAATTTTAAAAAGAGGGACTTCCCTGGTGGTCCAGTGGTTAAGACTCTGTGCTCCCAATGCAGTGGGCGCAGGTTTGATCCCTGGTCAGGGAACTAAGATCCCACATGCCGTGCGGTGCGGCCAAAAAATAAAAAACAAAAATAAAAGTAAAAAAGACTTGTAAGAATGCCTACAATTAGATGATGAGAAGACAAAGTTCACCTGCCAATTCAGTTGAATATAATTCAACAAACATGTGTTAAACAACATGCTAGACAACAGAAGAATTTGTTGTCTAGGTTGGTTTACTAATTTGAGAACTACAAGGAGAAACAACATCCATTTAGGTAAGATGGCAAAAACAAACTGATTGTGAAAAGGCTGTTTTGTGATCATTTAGAGAGGTACCTGGTCCTAGCTTCACGCTAAATAAACATTTCTTGAAAGTTCTTATATGCCAAAATGGGCTCACAATTGGTCTTCAAACTTTAAGGAACATCAGAATCACCCAAAGATCTGGTTAAAAGACAAATTGTTGAGACTTCCCTGGTGGTACAGTGGTTAAGAATCCGCCTGCCAATACAGGGGACATGGGTTCAATCCCTGGTCTGGGAAGATGCCACATGCTGCAGAGCTACTAAGCCCATGCGCCCCAACTACTGAGCCTGCACTCTAGAGCCTGTGAGCCACAACTACTGAGCCCGCATGCCACAACTACTGAAGCCCTCGCGCCTAGAGCCCGTGCTCCGCAAGAAGGGAAGCCACCGCAATGAGAAGTCCGCGCGCCATACTGAAGAGTAGCCCCCACTTGCAGCGACTAGAGAAAGCCCACACACAGCAACAAAGATCCAATGCAGCCAAAAATTAATTAATTAATTTTTTAAAAAAAGACAAATTGCTGAGCATCAGCCGTAGATTTCCTGATTTCTTAGGAAGTGAAGCACAGTAATCTGCATTTCTAACAAGCCTTCAGTCAAGAACCAGTGCTCTAAACCCTTCCTACCATGCCACAAGACATTGCCAAATGTTCCCTGTGGAAACAAAATTGCTCCTGGTGGAGAACCAGTATTCTAGATCAACCAGATTACCTTTTAGGGTGGTTTACTAAGCTAATAGACTTAATTACTTCTACAGACACTGTGATCTAGATTTTAGCAGGACATTACATAACATCTCTCAAGTTATCCTAATGGATAAAACAGAAAAATGTGGGTTGAATAATATAACAATTAGAAGACTTCATATCTATTTAACTGTTGGATCCAAGGGTTTTGATTAATGGACTTATAGCTCAGAGACAGATTTATAGCACTCTTGAATCTATGCTATTGATATTTTGATCTATTTTTCTCCTAGACTGGGATGTCAAATAGGCTCCATTTCTTGCAACACAAATCAAACGGTAGTAACTACCTAGAGTATCATCTTAAGAAGGATTCCAGGGGCATCTCTTCCCGGCAAAGCAGAAAAAAGTACTAACGTCACTTAACAATGCCTCCTATGGGCACTAGAAAAGGAAATAATGCCACAATCTAGATTCCTGTTACTTCCTGTTCCAGTCTGAATTCCTGTTCCAGATATTTGATCATATCTACCTTTTGCCTGAGTTTTTTGAAGTCTACTTTTTTTTTAAGTCTAGAGTATATATCTAACTAGTAACACCATTTCCTCTCTCCAACATTCTCTATAATTTCTACTTCTTGAAGAAATTCTTCCCTCTAATTTGGAATTATGTAGAATACTAGGTCTTACTGTTATTCCATATCTTATGTGAGTCTACAGTTCTCTAAGAAAAATAAAAATTTACTAGATATAATACCTTTATTTAATTAAAAAGAGTTCTAACAAATGTCCAGGTACTTGAGAACTTCTATCTCCTTTAGACCTGAGTCTGTTCCACAATCTCCTCAAGAACAAAGAATCCATTCCTTTCTGTAACTAGGTAGTCTGTATAATACTTACATTATTATAACACTTCTATGCATCTTTCCTTTCATTCTTGTTTATATCTTCTCCACCATCTTTTGATCCTGAAATTTGTAGGTTCTACCTCCTTTCTAACTAGTACGTTTCTTTTGAACAATGAAAAATATAAGCAAAAGTAAGTTATAAAAGAGACATAATTAAGGAAATTCATTAAGTAATTATGTTGTCTTCAATGTGCCAAA
This sequence comes from Balaenoptera physalus, assembly GCF_965194825.1. Classification (NCBI taxonomy): domain Eukaryota; kingdom Metazoa; phylum Chordata; class Mammalia; order Artiodactyla; family Balaenopteridae; genus Balaenoptera; species Balaenoptera physalus. The sequence continues at coordinate 42,705,987 of NC_138898.1, read as the reverse complement.
GACTGCAATTGTTTTTTAATGAAAAATTCTCATAGACTAAAACTACCCAAAGTAGAAGGAAAATAAGCCATAAGATAAAAGTCTTTCTTCCAATCTAATAAAATTTCTAAATTCCTGTATTTCAAAGACACTGTACAAAATTGGGTGAGGGTCATAGCTTAAACAATCAGTTTCAACACAAATCAATCTAGGTAATAAACTAAACAAACATCAGAAATTAGGCACTGAATTTGGATTATCAATTATTTTAAATATAATTCTGTTGGATGGAGAAAAGGAAACAATTTATTCAACACTGCCAAATCACTGTATTTATATTAATTTGTCACTGATACTAAATATGCAGCTAAAAGACAAATAAGCATTATCAAATAATTAGCAGTAATATGATGAGCAGAAAAACTCTTGCAGGAGATCAAATATTCTTATTTATATCATTTTGGAAATAGTAATTACAAATTATTTGGGAGTCTCAGTATTACAGTCAAATATTTTGATAAGCATTTTTCTAAGATCAAGCTTTTCTTTAAATACTAAGTCACAAATTATTAACAATATATATGTATGTATATTGTTATATGTAACAATCCTACTTTTAGATCTTGATATTTATTGCCAACACATATTGATCTTCTAATGACATGGTCATTATTGACTCTATTTCTACCTGATTGCTCAATACTATTGTTTATCATGTTACAAAATGTAAAATACAACAGTTAGAAAAATAATATGCCTGACATCTAGGAATACTTTCCATCACAGTAACCTTTATACCTATCAGGAGACCTTACAGAAGTTCTCAGCTTTAAGTCACAGTATGAGAACCAGAAATCTAGAGATAAGATACTATCCTCAGTGAGGCACATAGAACCTCAAAGAACAAGGAAGGTTAGATAGCTAGTTCTTCTTTGTTAGATTTGTTTATAAAAGCAAAAGATAAAAATATTACAAATACAATATTTAAAACACCAAAATATACAGTTGTAAGCCTATCCACAATTTACTGATAAAAAGCACGATAATTCAATTCTCAATTTCTGCTTTGCAAAGAGAAGAGAATCTTTAAAATAGTATATAAAAAGTTGGTTGCATAGTTTATGGATTATCCAAGGCTTTTCTTCCAAATTTCAATCAATTCTTTGAAAGAAAAGAATGAAACTCAAATTTATTTATTTTTCTACCACCTTGTAATTCTGATACATAACTAACACTATAACAAAATTAAATTCCAGATTGATTAAAAATTAAACATAAAAGGAAAAAAATCCATAGGAAAAAAGATAATTTCACATTTTTCTTAGAAATGGAAGGCCTTTCTATACAGAAGCAATCACAAAGGAAGAAAATTTGTGTTTAAAAACAAAAACACATATGTCAATAAAATACATGTGCACATGCACGTGCACACACACACACACAAAACACAAAAACACCCTTCACAGGTAAAAAGGAATGCTCAAAAATAAAAGGCAAATGGCTGGAAAATATATTTTCAGCAAATATAACAAAGGTTACTCTCTTGGTTAAAGAACATTTACAAAGAGGTAAGAATAAGCCTAAAACTTTAAGAGAAAAACAGGCAAAAGGTCATGAAAAATTAATTCACAAAAAAGGACATTCAAATACAGAGAAATAAGCAAACTAAAATAAAGGGGGAAAATCTATGTTTGGCTGCCAAATTAGCAAAGATTTTAAAATATAATATCCAGAGATGGCAATGATTTACTGAACTACACATGAATAAATTATTACAGAAATATAATCAACCATCAGGAAAGCTATTAAGGTAATATGTATCAATAGCCTTCAAAATTTTTAAACTTTGATCCAGTAATTCTATTTTGGGAAACTATATTAAGGAAAAAAAACCTTTAATATGTGGGGAAACACTTTCTTAATGTTTGCTTTTGTGATAGTTATAATAATAAACTATATAAGAAACTACATAATATCTACGAATGGGTGGATAGGAATGAAAGCCATGGAAAATTCAGTGCTCTGCCATGTACTGGCCTTGGGACCTTCAACAGTCCACTTACCTGCAGCATCTCAGTTTTTGTTTTTCATTGTAAAATGAAGATAATACTACCCATCTCATAGAGTTGTTCTAAGGATTAAACAAATTAATATATGTAAAAAAATTCAACAGTCTCGTACACAGTTATTACTATAAAATATATGCAGTCATTCAAAATAAAGAATATGGAAAAGGCTTATGAGAGAATCCTATATGAAAAAGTAAGACACTAACAGGTGCCTATCAGCCAACCTGCAAAAGGAACTATACCAAAAGGTCAACATTGAAAACAAAAAACAACCAGAAAGATTTTACTACGGAATTGGGTAGCATAAATTAAGTCTACTGTGTATTTTAGCTATGCAAGCCATCTACTCTGGTTTAAAGCTAGAAGTTGGTTTAATTGACTAGAGCTAATTATTAGTTCTCTGAAGCTAACAGTTGTTAACTATGCAACTGTCTAAACTGAAAGCTTTTCTTCCTGAAACACTTTTTCAGATTCCAACTTCTTAAAAGTCTATTACAGTGCTCTCCGCTGGCTGCCCTCCAAGTTTTCTAGCAAAAGCTCTAAGTGCAGAACCCTTGTCACTCACCCACATAAAGCAAAGATAATGTCTATTTTAGTTACAGTTGCAATATTAACAGACTGGAATCAATAGTTCCTAAACAGAACCATCTATTTTATGGAAGCAAAAAGCTGTTTGTTTTCTATTTATGGTACCTAATTTTCAGCGTTACTTTCTCCCTGAAGATAAGTTTCAGTAATAACCAAGGGTCAAACATTGCTGTGCTTTTTTACTAGAGAGAAAGAAAGGGAGTGAGGGAGGGAGGAAGAGAGGGAGGGGGGAGGGAAAGGGGAGAGAGGGAGAGAGAGAGATAAAGAAAAGAAACTCAAATTCCATTATGATGATATAAAAGAAACCTCCTTTAGCTTCAAGATATGTAAATAAAAGCAATTGTTTTGAGGTCAGCAGTTCCTGTCACTGCAGAAAAATCCTCATTCAGACCATTTTACAAAGGTAATATAAAGTGCACTTTGGCTTCATGATATTCTTAAACATAAGCATGTTTTAAGGAAAGATAGAGAGAGAGAAGGAGGAGGCAGAGAAAGAGAGAGAATTGATTGATTGTTATCTCTTGCCAAACCAGAAACAGAAATAATATACACTCCACCAGGGAACTATATAATACATACGGACAAAGATAGATGGGCTGGGTTAATTAACAGAGAGTAGGAAAAAGGACCTTTTCTTTTAACATTTTGTGTCCATTTGATGGATAACCAGAGTTTTAGATTCTGAAAGTCATAAGATCAAGTTTCTAACTGAATTATAAGAAATCCGGTGGCTGAAACAGAAATAATGGATTGGTTTCTAATTCATATGATTGGTCCATCAACTTAATATCTGGCTTCAGATGCTCACAGATTCAAATTAGAAGCAGTTTGGTAATGTAATCTACCCCATATCATTCCCTGTATCGTTGGTTGCTCCAGCAGGAGATATATATATATATATATAAAAAAGGGGAAGCGAGTTAATAAGTTTATCAGATACCAAATTACCAGAGGTCTCCTCTTTAATAACTGAATCACGGAGCACGCTTCTCCTTCCCCTCGCCCACACACATCCACGTCCAGGCCCTTATAAAGCTGGTATAAAGTAGGCAGAATATTGGATCTATGGCCAGAAATCACCACTCACCATTCCCCATCCTATAAAGTATAAAAGGGAAAAAAGAATTATACTCATGTTTCCTACCGTCCTTTTTTGTAATGTAAATATGTCACTTCTAAAATCATGCCTATTTGACTAACATCTAGAATCAGTCTTCGGTGAATGTAAGCTATACACATGCACACAAATTTTAATGCTGTACACACAATGTTTTTAAAAGGCTGTCTAGCTTTATATTCAACTACTCATCTGATGTGAGTGGTAAACATGCCAGTTTCTTTTACTTTAATGTCAGTCATCCCCTGAGAGCCATAAAGGAAGCTGGTAAGAAAATTTCAACTGAAAGTTGCATTTAAAAATTCACTTGCAGGGTCTTAGTAATGCCTTTTGGAAGACTAAAAATATTTTCAGTTACTCAGCAACACCTTTGCTTTATCAATAAACCACAGCATATTTCTGCTCCTCAGTCAACTTTTTTTGTTACCCAGGCTACCTTTTTCACTTTCATGCTCCTCTCGATTTATGCTTATGAATGCAAAGACTGCATCTTAATGCTAGCCGACAGAAAACATAATGAAGATGGTAATTCTCCAATAAGAATAATGATATTATGCATTTCAAAAGTCAAAATAAAGTTTATTTAACTATTTGGAACACCTGTCTTCATTATCATTCCCCTCCATAAGTATGTATGGCCTAGCAGTAACTATATGTACAGGCAAGCAGAGCCCTTACAATGTAATTACTCCGTGGTAGGCTAATATATTAAGTGTACAGAATGTACTATCTCTCTCACCATTAGGATAAGAAGTCGATTTGTGAACTAAGTTCCCGCTTCTCCATTCTCTGGCCATTGAATAAAAGCTTGTGCTGGGCTTCCCTGGTGGCGCAGTGGTTGAGAATCTGCCTGCCAATGCAGGGGACACGGGTTCAAGCCCTAGTCTGGGAAGATCCCAAATGCTGCGGAGCAACTAGGCCCATGAGCCACAACTACTGAGCCTGCGTGTCTGGAGCTTGTGCTCCGCAACAAGAGAGGCCGCGACAGTGCTCTAGAGGCCCGCGCACCGCGATGAAGAGTGGCCCCCGCTTGCCGCAACTAGAAAGCCCTCGCACAGAAATTAAGACCCAACACAGCCAAAAATAAATAAGCTTTCATTTTAAAAAAAAGCTTGTGCTGCTTCCTCTAAGCTTGGGTTTTGCTTTTGGCTGTGCGAACCTGAATGGAAAAAACCTTTCCCACCAAGACAGGGGGCCTCGGCCCAGCTAGGGCCCAAGTGGGGGTCCATACAACCTAATTTGGTAACAGTACTTACAGCCAAACTGTGTCGAGAATCTGGAAAGACAAGGAAGAGATGGCCAAGGGAGCTGGGAAGAGTGGCATTCCAAATACATAGGCAAAGAATGGCCAACACAAACGCAAGGGAAAGCAAGGCAACAAGATGTGACTCCTGGGCAGATGGTCATGGGGTCTGCTGTCCTATACCTCTATCTTTAACAATTCTTGACAGCTTTTTTCTTTTTATATTCCTTTTCCCACTGGTTTCTCCTCTTTATACTTCCCAAATAGTCAGAAATAAAGCTCATTTATAACAATAAAATACATATTTCCCATTAATAGGCAAATCCTCTCATTTTAAATTTATTTATTTATTTATTTTATGGCTGTGTTGGGTCTTCGTTTCTGTGCGAGGGCCCTCTCCAGTTGTGGCAAGCGGGGGCCACTCCTCACCACGGTGCGCAGGCCTCTCACCATCGCGGCCTCCCCCGTTGCGTAGCACAGGCTCCAGACGCACAAGCTCAGTAATTGTGGCTCACGGGCCCAGCCGCTCCGCAGCATGTGGGATCTTCCCAGACCAGGGCTCGAACCCGTGTCCCCTGCATTGGCAGGCAGACTCTCAACCACTGCGCCACCAGGGAAGCCCCCTCTCATTTTAAAAAGGCTGAGTGATAAGCCTTTTTGAAAGAATTCAAGTTAAATTTAGGCTCAATCCCACAAACTAAGGGAAAAAAAGATCTTCTGTGTCTATTACACTTCTCTCTCATTGCAGACTGGATATATTTTCATTCACTTTTATGCTCTCATTACACAAGGGTTGATAAGCAGGTTGGACTTGATGATATTCTCTCACCTGAACTGCAGATCTAATAACCCCAGATAAAGACTGTCTCAAGCTTGCTAATATGTTTGCACTGTTCAGTTACGTAATAAATAATGACCTTTATTTTCTAACATCATGTAATTCTCTCTAGGCATCAAACCAAGCTTTCTTTTCCACTGCTAAACAGTCCCACCCTTGTTCTGCTTTCAAATCATTTTAGGCTAAGCCAAGAGGTTTATTGCTCAGTCAAGTCCTCCTCTGGTTTCCAACTTTGCATCAGGCACTGGCTGTCTCAGACCCAGCTGACTTAAGGATGGCTGTTACTTGCCCTGTCCCCCAGTGGAGTTGGTTCTGTACTACTTCTGTTTGCCACCACATTGCCAGCCACAATTTCAGCTTCCTGCTATAATCTAGGTCATTTTTAACCCCTTGCCACAGTGTCTTTTGGATATTCGTCACAGCAGTTGGTGACAGCCATTGCTAGATAGCAATTACCACCCAGCCCATAGCATGGCCTCTGGATGAAGACTGGTAAGGTCACCCTTACTCATTCACTTAGCTATTTGAGCTGAATTACCCTGAGAGCTTTCAAGTCAGGCTTGAGCAGGAAGCAATCCCAATCTGGGCAGGACAGGAATATAACCAAAAGCAACTGGAACCAGGGCAGCTACATGTTACAGTAATGGCTTCTACCTTCATAAGCAACAACGTGTTATTTGTTCTGTCCCCGCCGTGAGCCACTTACCCACCAGCAGACCTAAGTTCCAGGTCTTCAGGAGCAGCCACATCCTAGTTCCCAGGCAAATCATGATGTGGAGCAGGAAGGGTAAGTAGGTGCCAATTCCCCAACAAAAGCAGTGCTTGGAATCAAGTCAGTCTCTACGGTAGACTGACCTGGGGCTCAGTCCCCCACTCATAATCACTGAACTCCCTCATTATGTTCTGTGAGAGATCAGTCTCTTTTCACTAGGACCTTCTTCTGATAATGACTTTCCAGCCCCTAACTTTCTACCCCTAATTTATCTTCCTTCTCAATATATTTCCCTGTTACTAGACTGAGGTTCTGATTTGTTTTCTGTGCTGGTTATTCTCCATTTAACCCCTACTGAAATCCATATTCTGCCCTACTATGTGTCCCAGGAGGCTGATCCTTAAGGACTGCATTGTGCAGATTCCTTAGCTGTTTGGCTTCCAGTGAGCCAATGAATGAGGGCTACCAGCAGGAGATTAGAGAAGTAAGAGAAGAAAAGTGTCATCTCTGGCTGCATCCTTCCACAACTACAGCTCTGGCTCTTCCTCCAGAACTCAAGTTCTTACTTGGCTCCGGTAACACTATTTTCTCCCCTTGATTCCTCAGTCCTGGGGTGTAACACCTTCCTGCTGATACTGGTCTCTAGGAGCCACCCTTGCCATTGTTTTATACTCTTAATCCTGCCCACACCTCTGTAAGTAGTCCCTTCTAAAGCCCTGACAACACCTGTAGTAGAAATCTCCTGTTTTGGTGGACCTGAATCCACATCCCACTCCACAAATCACTTAGTAAAAGCAGCCTAATTTTCATTTCAAGTTTCTACTCCCACCCCACAAAGCCCACATGTTTTAAGGGTAAACTTACTCTATCCCTGACTCTGAGGATGGAGCATGAGGCTCAGGCCCATGCTCACCAATATAACCTTAGATCACAATAAATAAATGGTCAGGGATGGACACATGACTTAAGGTGGTCCAATTGGACTGAAGTCCAGAGCTTCCATTTGATGGCCAAGAAAGATGGGCTTTCTTCTATCAGATAAAACTGTAACGAGGATATGCTATTGGGATTCTTCAAGTTGAAGATGCCAGGGGGATACTGTGTGGATGATGATGACTTAGGAAAAGCAGAGCAGAGAGAACTGCAAAGAAGCCAGGTCCTCAGTGACATCATGTGAACAGCTGGATCAAGTTTGTTTGACAATAACTTCATAGGATTTTTCAGTTAGATGAGCTACCAAGGACCATTTTGGTTTCAGCAACTTTGAGCTGGGTATTCACCCACTTGCAGAAGCAAGAATTCTAAATGATACAGCATCATCCAAAGTAATTTTCTAAGTCTTCCTAAATCCCCCTGTGAAGGCTAGGACTTGCTACACACAGATAGATCCCCCAGAGGGCAGCCGTCAGTCCATCTACACCTTCAAGTGCTTCCTATGAGGAGACTCCCTCGCCTGCATCATCCATCTGTAGAGGCATTGCACCACCTCAGACCCCAAAGCTACACATCTGCATGAGTCACAAATGAAGACAGCCTAAGTCCCTGGACAGCTGCCTAGCTGGACCTGTTCTGGCATCTCTCATATGCAGTGGCAAAAGCAATGTCTCTTCCCATATCTATCCTACTCACTAAAAATAAACTATTATCTCTTGCTAATATACCCTAAGATATGCCAGCCATATCTCTCCTGAGCTGTTATTCCCCTGTCCTCCCATACTTGCTAACCATCTCCTCTTAGATGATACTGCTCATCAGATCCCAAATATGCTCTCAACCTGGTACTCATGTAACTCCCTCCCAAGAAAGGATCCAAAGTATTTACAGCCTCCTTTATCTCACACATCCTACGTCCTATGCCTATTCCTACACAACACTCCAGAGTTTACTCCAGAGTTCCTCACTCTCACCAATCTATTTTACCAATACCCCAGCACTACATTCTGCTATAAATTTTCCCAAAACCAAGTGGATATATTCACAAATTTATTCATTACATCAAAATGCTTTTAATGATAGTTGTGTACCATATCCTGCAAGGGACTCACTGGGATATATAAAGAAAAATAAAATTGAGTCCCAAGAAACTGCCCTCAAGAAATGTTTAGGCTTGTAGAAGAAGTAAGAAAAACATACAAATAACTCAAAAAATGATGTGTGCCATAATAGAGAATTCCAAGGGCCAAGAGATAACTTCTGGCTGGAGACATCAGTAAAAGGAAGTGAGAAGGAAGGCATTAACAATTATAGAATGCCCACTACAGGTCAATACTCTGAGGGACTTTGTATATAGTTTGTCCAGCTCTCACCTGATACATTCAACAGCCTACTCAATATCTACATTTGCAGACTGTACTAACCAAGAACTGGGAGACTGGGCTTTACAAGATGGGTACAATTTAGCCAAGAGTGTATTTGAGGGCAACAGAAGTCAAAAAAACAAACAAACAAAAAGACAAAAAGAACATGAGTAGGGCTTCCCTGGTGGCGCAGTGGTTAAGAATCCGCCTGCCAATGCAGGGGACACGGGTTCGAGCCCTGGTCTGGGAAGATCCCACATGCCGCGAAGCAACTAAGCCCATGAGCCACAACTACTGAGCCTGCGCGTCTGGAGCCTGTGCTCTGCAATGGGAGAGGCCGCGACAGTGATAGGCCCGCGCACCGCGATGAAGAGTGGCCCCCGCTCGCCGCAACTGGAGAAAGCCCTCACACAGAAACGAAGACCCAACACAGCCAAAAATAAAATAAATTAAAAAAAAAAAAAGAACATGAGTAAAGGGATGAAGGCACAAAAGCTAGGGCATGTACATGAAACATAAATGTAAATGTATGTGTAAATGTAAATGTATGCATAAATGTAAAGTTAGACGAGGGTGGTATGTGTATGAGTGGAATGTGCCTCTAAAGGGATGAAAAAAAAACCTGGATAGAATGATGTTAATTTCTATGGTTTAATAATGAATTCTATTCTTTCATTTGGCAAAGTAGGGCAGCGGGTAAAAATGAAGCTACATAAAGATGCTAATGGCAGTTTTTTTTTCCTGTCCAGACTGAAGATGACACTCAAACTAGTATTTTTCAGCAACTCTTTTCAAATGCTCTTTAAAATGGCAAATAAATTTGGAGACAAATTGAAGAGTGAAGACTATACACGTCAGTTAGACTTGCTATCCCTCATCAGCATGAATAATCAAAAGTTGGCTATACCTACTAAAGCTATTTTCCATAAGCATTCTGAATACTGATTAGGAAATTCAGCCCAAATATTGCATCTTCAAAAATAATTCGGGACACCATGTTAAGAAGGCATGGAAGGAGTGGAGTCAAGATGGTGGCATGGGAAGATGCGGAGTTCATGTCTCCCCACAACTAGGGTGCCTGCCGGACACTGGTGGGGGACCTTGACGCCCAAGGAGATGAGAGGAACCCCCAAGCGACCGGGTAGGATGTGGGGAGCCTGAGGAGGGAGGAGAAGTGGAGGCTGGACAGGTAAAGCATCCCTGAGGGGTGGCTGGGAGTGGGGAGCGGTTCCCACACCTGGAGGGACCCTCGGGGGCTCAGATCAGGGGAGAGCACGCCTAATATTTCCCCTGCCCAATTGGCTGGGGGAAGCCTGCCTGGCCCTCGGGCTGGGCCCTACACCCTCAGAGGCCCCTCCGGGCTGCGTTGATCCTGGGCACATAGGAGAGAGGGGAGAACAGGAGAGGCAGGCAGGAAGGGCCCTCCAGGACCAGAGAAGCAGGAGAGGCATGGAGGGCATTTGCCCCACCCACTCGGGCCCAGGAAGCCTGCTGGGCTCCCAGGCCAGTCCCCTGCCCTCCAAAGCCCCCACCAGGCCGCCCTCCAAGACCAGAGACATGCCTGGGCCCCTTCTGTTACATTGAGCCTAAGCCCCACCCCCACACCCCACAGGGCCTTTTCCAGCCCTGTAGGTCCTAAGCATAGGCCCAGCCCACCACCTAAACCCCAACCCTGCCTAAGCCCGGTCCCCCACAGCCAAGGTCTTTTCCACCTTTTTTTTTTCTTTCCTTCTCTTTTTTACTAATGTGGTTCTGTTTACCTTTCAGTTGTTGTTTCATCTATATTTTTATTTTTATATTCTTTCTAACATATCTGTTAATTTCCTAGTCTTAGTCTAATTTTATTTTTTACTCTTTGTTACTGTTCTACTCTTTTCTCTCCGTTTTTTTTTTTTTTTTTTTTTTTTGCCATGCTGCGCGGCTTGCAGGATCTTGGTTCATGAGCCAGGGGTCGGGCCAAAGCTACTGCGGTGGGAGCTCCAAGTCCAAACCACTGGACTAACAGAGAACCTCAGACCCCAGGGAATATTCATCAGAGTGAGGTCTTGCAGAGGTCCTCATCTTGGCACCAAACCAAGCTCTACCCAACAGCTTACAAACTCCAGTGCTGGAAGCCTCAGGCCAAACAACCAGTAACACAGGAACACAATCCCACTCATTAAAAAAAAAAAGAAAAATGAGATGGCAAAAAAAAATATGTCACAGATGAAGGAGCAAGGTAAAAACCTACAAGAACAAATGAATGAAGAGGAAATAGGCAATCTACCTGAAAAAGAATTCAGAGTAATGATAATAAAGATGATCCAGAATCTCGGAAATAGAATGGATGCATGGATTGAGAAAATACAAGAAATATTTAACAAAGATCTAGAAGAATTAAAGAACAAACAAACAGAGATGAACAACACAATAACTGAACTGAAAAATAAACTAGAAGAAATCAATAACAGAATAACTGAGGCAGAAGAACAAATAAGTGAGCTGGAAGACAAAATGGTGGAAATAACTGCCAAGGAGCAGAACAAAGAAAAAAGAATGAAAAGAACTGAAAACAGTCTCAGAGACCTCTGGAACAACACTAAACACACCAACATTCAAATTATAGGGGTCCCAGAAGAAGAGAAAAAGAAAGGATCTGAGAAAACGTGAAAAGATTAGAGAGGAAAACTTCCCTAATATGGGAAAGGAAATAGTCACCCAAGTCCAGGAAGCGCAGAGAGTCCAATACAGGATAAACCCTAGGAGAAACACACCAAGACACATATTCATCAAACTAACAAAAATTAAATTCAAAGAAAAAATATTAAAAGCAGCAAGGGAAAAACAAAAAATAACATACAAAGGAATCCCCATAAGGTTATCAGCTGATTTTTCAGCAGAAACTGCAGGCCAGAAGGGAGTGGCAGGATACACTTAAAGTAATGAAAGAGAAAAACCTACAACCAAGATTACTCTACCCAGCAAGGATCTCATTCAGATTCAATGGACAAGTCAAAAGCTTTTCAGACAAGCAAAGCTAAGAGAATTCAGCACCACCAAACCAGCTTTACAACAAATGCTAAAGAAACTTCTCTAGGCAGGAAACACAAGAGAAGAAAAAGACCCACAAAAACAAACCCAAGGGCTTCCCTGGTGGCGCAGTGGTTGAGAATCTGCCTGCCATTGCAGGGGACTCGGGTTCGAGCCCTGGTCTGGGAAGATCCCACATGCTGCGGAGCGACTAAGCCCATGAGCCACAATTGCTGAGCCTGCACGTCTGGAGCCTGTGCTCCGCAACAAGAGAGGCCGCGACAGTGAGAGGCCCACGCACCGTGATGAAGAGTGGCCCCCACTTGCCACAACTAGAGAAAGCCCTCGCACAGAAACGAAGACCCAACACAGCCATAAATAAATTAATTAATTTTAAAAAAACCCAAAACAATTAAGCAAATGGCAATAGGAACATACATGTCAATAATAACCTTGAATGTAAATGGATGAAATGCCCCAACCAAAAGACACAGACTTGCTGAACAGATACAAAAACAAGACCCATATATATGCTGTCTACAAGAGACCCACTTCATACCTAGAGACACATACAGACTGAAAGTGAAGGGATGGAAAAAGATATTCCATGCAAATGGGAATCAAAAGAAAGCTGGAGTAGCAATACTCGTATCAGATAAAATAGAATTTAAAATAAAGACTGTATCAAGAGATGAGGGACACTACATAATGATCAAAGGATCAATCCAATAAAAAAAATTAACAATTATAAATGTTTATGCGCCCAACATAGGAGCACCTCAATACATAAGGCAAATGCTAACAACCATGAAAGGAGAAATCGACAGTAACAGAATAATAGTAGGGGACTTTAACACCCCACTTACTACAATGGACAGATCATCCAAACACAAAATAAATACAGAAACACAAGCTTTAAATGATACAATTGACCACATAGATTTAATTGATATTTATAGTACATTCCACCCAAAAGTGCCAGAATACACTTTCTTCTCAAGTGCACATGGAACATTCTCCAGGAGAGACCACATCTTGGGTCACAAATCAAGCCTCAGAAAATTTAAGAAAACTGAAATTGTATCAAGCATCTTTTCTGACCACAACGCTGTGAGATTGGAAATCAATTACAGGAAAAAAAACTATAAAAAACACAAATACATGGAGGTTAAACAGTGCGCTACTAAATAACCAAGAGATCACTGAGGAAATCAAAGAAGAAATTTTAAAAATACATAGAAACAAATGACAATGAAAATACGACAACCCAAAACCTATGGGATGCAGCAAAAGCAGTTCTAAGAGGGAAGTTTATAGCAATACAATCCTACTTCAAGAAACAAGAAAAATCACAAATAAACAATCTAACCCTACATATAAAGCAACTAGAGAAAGAAGCACAACGAAAACCCAAAGTCAGTAGAAGGAAAGAAATCATAAAGATCAGAGCAGAAATAAATGAAATAGAAATGAAGAAAACAATAGCAAAGATCAATAAAACTAAAAGTTGGTTCTTTGAGAAGATAAACAAAATTGAAAAACCCTTAATCAGACTCATTAAGAAAAAAAGGGAAAGGATGCAAATCAAAACAATTAGAAATGAAAAAGGAGAAATCACAACTGACAGTGCAGAAATACAAAGGTTTATAAGCGACTACTACAAACAACTATATGCCAATAAAATGGATAACCACAAAAAATGGACAAATTCTTGGAAAGGTACAATTTTCCAACACTGAACCAGGAAGAATTAGAAAATATAAACAGAACTATCACAAGTAATGAAACTGAAACTGTAATTAAAAATCTTCCAACAAACAAAAGTGCAGGACCACAGGGCTTCACAGGCGAATTCTATCAAACATTTACAGAAAGCTAACACCAATCCTTTTCAAACTCTTCCAAAAAACTGCAGAAGGAAGAAACTCCAAATACGTTCTATGAAGCCACCATCACCCTGACGCCAAAGCCAGAAGGAGGTATCACAGAAAAAGAAAATGATAGACCAATATCACTGATGAACATAGATGCAAAAATCCTCAACAAAATACTAGCAAACAGAATCCAACAGCACATTAAAAGGATCATACACCATGATCAAGTGGGATTTATCCCAGGAATGCAAGGGTTCTTCAATATATGCAAATCAATCAATGTGATACACCATATTAACAAATTAAGGAATAAAAACCATATGATCGTCTCAATAGATGCAGAGAAAGCTTTTGACAAAACTCAACACCCATTTATGATAAAAACTCTCCAGAAAATGGGTATAGAGGGAACCTACCTCAACATAATAAAGGCCATATATGACAAATACATAGCAAGCATCATACTCAATGGTGAAAAACTAAAAGCATTTCCACTAAGATCAGAAACAAGAAAAGGATGTCCACTCTCGCCACTCTTACTCAACAAAGTTTTGGAACTCCCAGACATGGCAATCAGAGAAGAAAAAGAAATAAAAGGAATACAAATTGGAAAAGAAGTAAAACTGTCACTGTTTGCAGATGACATAATACTATACATAGAAAATCCTAAAGATGCCACCAGAAAACTACTAGAACTAATCAAGGAATTTGGTTAAGGTTGCAGGATACAAAATTAATGCACAGAAATCTCTGGCATTCCTATACACTAACAATGAAAAATCAGAAAAAGAAATTAAGGAAACAATCCCATTTACCATTGCAACAAAAAGAATAAAATAACTAGGAATAAACCTGCCAAGGGGGTAAAAGACTTGTACTCAGAAAACTATAAAGCACTAATGAAAGAAATCAAAGATGATATAAACAGATGGAGAAATATAGCATGTTCTTGGATTGGAAGAATCAATACTGTGAAAATGACTATACAACGCAAAGCAATCTACAGATTCAATGCAATCCCTATCAAACTGCCAATGGCATTCTTCGCAGAAGTAGAACAAAAAATTTTACAAATTTGTGTGGAAACACAAAAGACCTCGAATAGCCAAAGCAATCTTGAGAAAGAAAAATGGAGCTGGAGGAATCAGGCTCCCCAACTTCAAACTATTCTACAAAGCTACAGTAATCAAGACAGTATGGTACTGGCACAAAAACAGAAATATAGATCAATGGAACAGGATAGAAAGCCCAGAGAAAAAACCCACACACATATGGTCACCTAATTTACGACAAAGGAGGCAAGAACATACAATGGAGAAAAGACAGCCCCTTCAATAAGTGGTACTGGGAAAACTGGACAGCTACATGTAAAAAAATGAAATTAGAACACTCCCTAACACCATACACAAAAATAAACTCCAAATGGATTAAAGACCTAAATGTAAGACCAGACACTATAAAACTCTTAGAGGAAAACATAGGAAAAACACTCTTTAACATAAACTACAGCAAGATATTTTTTGACGCCCCTCCTAGGGTGATGAAAACGAAAACAAAAATAAACAAATGGGACTTAATTAAACTTAAAATCTTTTGCACAGCAAAGGAAACCATAAACAAGATGAAAAGACAACCCTCAGAATGGGAGAAAATATTTGCAAATGAAGCAACTGACAAAGGATTAATCTCCAAAATATACAAACAGCTCATGGAGCTCAATATCAAAAAAACAAATAACCCAATTAAAAAAAGGGTGGAAGACCTAAATAGACTTTTCACCAAAGAAGACATACAGATGGCCAAGAAGCACATGAAAAGATGCTCAACATCACTAATTATTAGAGAAATGCAAATCAAAGCTACAATGAGGTATCACCTCACACCAGTCAGAAAGGCCATTGTCAAAAAATCTACAAACAATAAATGCTGGAGAGGGTGTGGAGAAAAGGGAACCCTTCTGCACTGTTGGTGGGAATGTAAATTGATACAGCCACTATGGAGAACAGTATGGAGGTCCTTAGAAAACTAAAAATAGAACTACCATATGACCCAGCAGTCCCACTACTGGGCATATACCCTGAGAAAACCATAATTCAAAAAGAGACATGTACCGCAATTGTCATTGCAGCACTATTACAATAGCCAGGACATGGAAGCAACCTAAATGTCCGTCGACAGATGAATGGATAAAGAAGATGTGGCACATATATACAATGGAATATTACTCAGCCATAAAAAGAAACGAAATTGAGTTATCTGTAGTGAGGTGGATGGACCTAGAGTCTGTCATACAGAGTGAAGTAAGTCAGAAAGAGAAAAACAAATACCATATGCTATGGTATTTGGAATCTAAAAAATATGGATTCCATATATATGGAATCTAAAAAAATGGTACTGATGAACCTAGTGGCAGGGCAGGAATAAAGACTCAGACATACAGAATGAACTTGAGGACACGGTGGGTGGGGGGAGAAGGGGTAGCTGGGCGAAGTGAGAGAGTAGCATGGACATATACACACTACCAAATGTAAAATAGATGGCTCGTGAGAAACAGCAGCATAGCACAGGGAAATCAGCTCGGTGCTTTGTGATGACCCAGGGGGTGGATTCGGGAGGGTGGGAGGGAGGCTCAAGAGGGAGGGGATATGGGGATATATGTATGCCTATGGCTGATTCACTTTATTGTACAACAGAAACTAACACAGCATTGTGAAGCAATTATACTCCAATAAAGATGTATTAACAAAAAAGAAGGCATGGAGATGTGATAAACATAATGTGTCATTTAAATGTTATGTGTCCTGGCTTCTTGGGGGTAAATACAAGCATCACAATTAGAAATGCAGCTACACAACTTAGCACAGGGAGATCAGCTCTGGTGCTTTGTATATGTATAGCTGATTCACTTTGTTATAGAGCAGAAACTGACACACCATTGTAAAGCAATTATACTCCAATAAACATGGTTAAAAAAAAAAAAGCAATGCAGCTCCATAAATAAACCAGTGACTGAGGGGGGCATGGGGAAGAATTGTAAAACGACCGGCGTACAGCTAGTAGTGCTCTTCATTCTGCAGAAAAAGAACTCGAGCCTGAAGAAGCC
This sequence comes from Balaenoptera physalus, assembly GCF_965194825.1. Taxonomy (NCBI): domain Eukaryota; kingdom Metazoa; phylum Chordata; class Mammalia; order Artiodactyla; family Balaenopteridae; genus Balaenoptera; species Balaenoptera physalus. The sequence continues at coordinate 42,689,158 of NC_138898.1, read as the reverse complement.
ACGTGGTGTATTCAGGTCCACATGGCTCATGAGTGTTGAGTCTGAACCAGAATTCAGTCTCCTGACCTCTGTTCATAGTCCTTTCTGCCACATCAAGAGTCTCCCTCTTACAAATGTTTCAGATATAAAGATACAGTTCTGTGTATGAAATTCCTTAACGCTGCTTAATGGAGCACCCTTGAGAGAATCTTTATGTAAATGTCTGGGAACCGACAGTCACTGGTTCAATTTCTAGTTAATATAGAGACTTTATTCATTGAACATTAACTGAAATGGTTTTTATGCTAATAGAGTTTGTTTTACCACAGATTTTCATAAAAGCATCATCAGGCGGCTTAAAATACATGAAGCATTCTTACAATATAAGAATCCCCAAGCCTGTTGTAAATGAAAGAGAAAGAAGACCTGACATTCAGGATGACATCTGTACAACCCTGGACTCACATATTTCACTCTCTTCATAGAAGCTGCCTTCTCAAGGAGGCACATTGTCTTCTAGACCTCCCATAATGTCTGCATTCCAGCATGAGCTTGACCTCAGCCAGCCTCACACTACCCTGTGAAATTCTGTAGTACTATTTTTTCCTCTAAATATACTTATTTTCTGTATTTACATGAAATGTTAAGCCTCTATAACCTCAAATACTCTAACTGTAACCTCATCTGAGAGGTGGGTAGATAAACATAAATAAAAGAAACCTAAAAGCTGCTCTAAGTCAATGCTCAAAATATAGACATTTGAACAAATCTCAAACATTCACAAAAAGTCTTTGTTTAAAGGAACTGTGAAAAAATTGAGGAAAAAATGTACAAATGAATGATAATCAAAAGTTTTAAAAATTAGCAATATTTTTGGTAAGGCATGGGACATTTTTATTGAAATAGTACTTTTAAGGTTTAGTGCCCTATGTTTAATTATCTCTAAGATCAATTTATCTTCTAAGATTTTTGTTTAACTATATTTTTTTCCTTACTTTCACATTTTAGGAATTCTAGTGAAATAACCAAAGCATGAAATAACCATAAACAATCTTGTGTGATGATCTACCATGAAATTTCAATGGAATTACTGAAAATAAAAAATAAAGCTGTCACTGTAGCACCACAGCATGAAGCAGCACATGTAAGCATTAGTGGGGAAAAAAAAAAAGAGAGAGAGAGAGAGATGCATTCATTCAATTGAGTTACTGCCACTCTACAACTGAATGAAACAGAGAAACAGAGCGAAAGATGAATGCCCACAACAATCCACCACATTAAGCAAAATGGAATGAGAAGCACTTTAATTGGGTAAAATTTAAGAACTCAATTACAAATACCACATAAATAAATAGCTCTAAATAATGTGTTTTTACCAGTTAAATAATGACTTTAATAAAACAGATGAAAATGTAGGCTGTGTTGTTTTTTCTGCCTGTCAGAATCTCATTAGCATTTCAATTTAAATTCTACAAGTGCACTCAAATCTCTCATTTGTACATCTGGCATAACTCAAAACACTGCCTTATTTGTTAAAAAAAAAATTTAAGGCAAATGAGCCGATTCACAATATCTTGCAGTGGTATTTTAATGGATGAAAACAATGTTGTTATTTCAATGTTGCATAACAGCAGGGGCCTCCATGTGAAGAAACTGAAAAGATTCAGAAAATGCTTTCGAAGAAAATTTGTTTTTATAAGAAAATCGCAAAAGCATGGAATTAAGTGTTAATGCTCTCTTGAAATTATTCCATATACAGAGTTAACATATGAAAAATATTTATTTTTCTTTAGAGTAAGCTTAGAAATGATATCTAAAGAAACTATGAAACTATAGTTCCAGGTAAATATGACATTACTTCAAAGTTCTTTGTGACAAAGGTTTCCTAATATATCATCATAAACACCTAAAATTAAAAAGAAAAATGCAGGGAAAAATTCTTAAAACTATTTGTGTTTAGCTATGGCTCTGAAACAATAGTGCACATAAGAATCACATAAAGATATTTTTAAATGTGTATTACTAAAGTTAGCCCCAGAAAATGATTCATAGATGAGGAACACAATATAGAGTTTTTAACATATATCCCAAGTGATTTGGATGCAAGTGATCTATGGACCCCAATCTGAGAAACACTAACCTATAGGATAAATGTTATTACCTTCAGACTGACAATTAAAGTCTTTCATAACCTGGTTTTATTACACCTTTCAATCTTACTCTGTAGGATGAACTACCCAATTTGATCAACTGGATCTCATTACCACCATCTGAGCTTAATGTGGAGTACGAAAGTCTATATCTAAATCTCCTAAATCCTTTAAATCACATTTGGGTACAGACCAGTTAAGAGTAAGTTCATAGGATATGGAAAATAGATAATAGGTGTTTGCTTATTAACTCAGACCTCAGAATTGGAGAGATTCTAGGTGAAGTGTTCCAAAGGTGAGAAGGAGCACTAGGAAACAAGAACAGGTGATACAGAGACAATATTTATCTAAGACTAATTGGTCCCTACAAAGTTCACTTGAGTCCATTTACAGAAAGGATTTCACCTTAAAAGAGAACTTGAAAAAATATAAAAGTAAGTTGGGACTTCCCTGGCTGTCCAGTGGTTAAGACTTCGCCTTCCAATGCAGGGGGTGCCGGTTTGATCCCTGGTCGGGGAGATAAGATCCCACATGCCTCATGGCCAAAAAACCAAAATGTAAAACAGAAGCAATATTGTAACAAATTCAATAAAGACTTTTGAAATGGTCCACATCAAAAACAAAACTTAAAAAAAAAAAAGTTCTCTTTATGTTACATTTAACAAAATTTTAGTTATAATTATAACTGTGATAATTTTTAAATCAAAGAATAAAACTGCAGTTTTTTGATTTTTCTGAAATTACTTCATTATAGTATAACATCTGTCAATTTACATTTAACACCTAAAAGATTGTTATAAATACCATCAAACAGAAATATTTGAGAACTTCGTTTTTTCCAAAGGATTTCTCTTAACCCTTTGCTATTCCAGTCCCTTTTGAAGCATTATATCACAACCCTTGCAAATTTTCTCTGCTTAAATTGTAAACTGTCAAATTCTCATTTATCAGTGGCTTTACATATTAATCAATAAATTCGCCAACATCATTTACACCAACTTCATGAAATCTGTATCTTTCTAAAAATTTTCTCTTTTACAGTCAATTTACACTGCATTCTTTAAGGTCTGAAACAGTCAATTAAAAAGCACAGAAACATTTACCACATCTTGCAATCATTAAGAGAATTTGATGTGATAGACAAAGGTAAGATATTTTGCTGCATAAACCAGAGAGCAAACTAATTTTATATATGTCTACTTCAGTAGAAAATGTTTTCACATCATGCTTACTTTAATTCCCCATGGAACCTGGGAAGATGTGGATTATAAACAATCTGGTAACAACCCCTACTGAAATCCAGAAAAGCAGACTGCATTAAAAACATCTGTCAGAAGATAGCTAGCAAGCTCCACTAGACTGGGCATCAGAAAGATCAGGAAGAGAGCTATACACCCTGGTGGAGAAAGGCTGGTAAGAACACAGCGTGTCACTGTGTGCTGGGCTGGCCAGTGAGCTGAGAGACTCTCCCACAGTAAGTCAGCTAAGTCAGGCAGTTACGAAAAACAATTTCAAAAAACACACTCACTGTTTAGAAACTCTAATATGTATATGTTGTAGTATAATGTACACTTACTATGTATGTGCAAAGGAGTTTTACATACATTTTCTCATTTAGTCTTCACAACAGCTCTATGAGGTAATATTATCATCATTTAATATTATCATCATTTACAAAGGAGGTAACTAAAGCTTAAAAAGACTAGTTCATCTAAGGCCTAGACCTAGTAAGTAGCTGAGATGGAATGTGAACCCAAGGATATATCCTCTGAATTATTATGCTTCAGACCTTTGTTTTTTATATTATTTTAATTTTATTTATATTTTTAATGTTTTAAACATTAAATAAATATGTATATTATATATTACATATAATATATATTTGTATAAAGATATACAGACATATGTCGGAGATATTGTGGGTTCAGTTCCAGACCACCACAATGAAGCGAATATCTCAATAACCCATCACATGAATTTTTTGGTTTCCCAGTGCATATAAGAGTTATGTTTACACTATACTGTAGTCTATTAAGTATGTGATAGCATTATGTCTAAAAAAGCATACATACCAGAATTAAAAACATTTTATTGTTAAAAACTGCTAGGACCCTTTGACATTTCTTGTAAGACCAGTTTAGTAGAGATGAACTGTTTTAGCTTTTGCTTTTCTGGGAAACTCATCTCCCTTTCGATTCTGAGAGATAAACTTGCTGAGTAGAGATATCCTTGGTTATAGGTTCTTTCTTGCCAGCACTTTAAATACATCATGCCACTCCATTCTGGCTTGCAAAATTTCTGCTGAAAAATCAGCTGATAGCCTTATGAGGGTTCCTTTCTACATGACTCTTTTTATGATACGCCTTGGTGTGGGTCTCTTCAGGTTCATCTTGTTTGGGATTTTCTGTACTTCCTGGACCTGGATATCTATTTCATTTTTCAGGTCAGGGAAATTTTCAGCCATAATTTGATCAAACATGCTTTCTGCCCCCTTCTCTCTCTGTCTCCTCCCCCTGGGACCCCTATAATGCCAATATTATGCCTGATGTCATTCCAAAGGCCCCTTAAACTAACCTCGTTAATTTTTTTTTTCTTTTTACTGCTCTGATTGGGTGATTACCATTGTTCTGTTTTCCAGGTCACTTATGCATTCTTTATAACACCAATATATTTGCCTATATCTCCTTCTTTCTTACATTAAGGATAGCACCCTATACTTTTTTGCAATGAAACAATTTTTTCTTTTAATAGTAAATACTAGAAATAACTCCAAATAAGTTCATAAATATCTTCATTATTATTTGTTACAGCTGCATAATACTATATTGGGTGAATATAGAATATACTATAGTTCATTCAACCACTCTCCTAGCTATAGACATTCAGGTTATTTCCAATATTTTGCAATTACAGATACCAGCACAGTAAATAACCTCATAAATGTGCATTTACATGTTTTTGGAGGTGTATGATCCACGATAGGGCCTTAGGAGTGAAAAGGCTGGGTCAAAGTATAAATATGTACTTTTCTTAGGAAATTTGATAATTCAAATTTCCATTCAAAGGATTGTATCAGTTTGAATTCCTACTACCAATGCATGTGATGATTTCCCTTCAGCCTCAATTACAGAATTTGTCATTTTTAAAAAATTTTCTGCCACTCTAAAAAGTTAAAAATATATTTCAGTGGTTTTACTTTGTATTTCACTAATTATGTATGAGTTTGAACATTTTTTCATGTTTATCATATGTTCAAATGTTTGGTTTTTTGTGAATTATCCATGTCTTTTTCCTATTTCCTATTTTGGTCCTTTGTCCCTACATTTTAAAGAGTTCTTTGTGTATTAGGGATATTACCTTTTGTCTGTATAAATGTGGTGAATATTTTCTTGCATTTTGTCAGTTGTCTTCCGACTTTGTTTATGGTGTTTTGGGCCATACAAATTTTTAAATGTTTTATATAGTCAAATTTATCAATCTTTTATTGCCTCTGGATTTTCAGTCAGAGTTAGAAAGCCCTTCCCTACACTAAGGTTAAAGAAGAATGCATTTATTTTTCCTTTTAGGGCTTTTATGGTTTCTTTTTCTATGTTGAGAATCCAAATCCATTATTTTGGGGTATAATGTAAGATATGGTATAAAATAACTTTTTCCAAATGGCTACCCAATTGTCAAAGAACAGTTTATTAAAATGTCTATCTTAGTCATTTGAGATGCTACATTTACCATACACTAAATTTCCATATGTGTATGGAAATTTATTTCTGGACATTCTCTTCCATTACATTGTTCTGTTTCTCTATCCATGTATAAATACTATGATGTTTTAATTACAGAGGCTATCTAGTATTCTAGTATGTTTTAATGTTGGCTAGGGCTAGTTGTCACTTGTAGCTTTCTCTTTTTCAGTGTTTTTCTGGTTATTGTTACATTTGTTTTTCTGTACAAACTTAAGTATCAATTTATGTAATTCCATCATATGGATTGTTGGTACTTTTCCTGGGATTGTATTAAGTTTGGACATTAAACTATGGAGAACTGTCATTTTCATAAACTTGACTGTTTGTATAAGACCCAGGGAAGTCTGTCCAATTTGTCCAATTATATTCTTCTGTTTCAGGAATATTTAAATTTTTTTCTAGCACAGGTTTTGCAATCTCTCATTAAATTTATTCTCAAGGACTCCATCTTTGTTGCTATTGGAATAGCTATTCCCATAAACAACAGATAATCCGAACAGACGAATTACCAAAAATCTATTATCATCTGCAGAAAATCAAGTCAGAATTATGACTGCATTATTTTAGGATAAAAGAGGTACATGGTGGATGAGAATAGTTTTAAGTTTCTCAAAAACAAGATACAAAAGAACATAACATTTCTGCTTATATTCAAACACATTTTAAAAATGAAGTTTAAAAAGCACATTACATTTTAGGGCTTAAAATAGGAAACTCAATACTATAGGAAGGAACAACATTAACTGTCACTTAATTTTTTCAAACCATTTGGGTAAAGGAAAGGAGTAAATATCAGACAAAAGAAACCCCACATAACAGTTTTTTATGTGATATTACAATACAAAAATTATACATAAAGCATTAGGAAAGTATTTTCGTATCTATTATAAAATTGCCACTTATTAGCAGCTTCAGAAAGCACATTCCACTGTATATACCCGCAAATGTTATCACGAAAGATCATAACCCCAACAGAGGGCAGACAGCAGAAGCAAGAAAAACTACAATCCTGCAGCCTGTGGAACAAAAACCACATTCACAGAAAGACAGACAAAATAAAAAGGCAGAGGGCTATGTACCAGAAGAAGGAACAATATAAACCCCCCCCCAAAAAAACTAAATGAAATGGTGACAGGCAATCTTCCAGAAAAAGAATTCAGAATAATGATAGTGAAGATGATCCAGGACCTCGGAAAAAGAATGGAGGCAAAGATCGAGAAGATGCAAGAAATGTTTAACAAAGATCTAGAAGAATTACAGAACAAACAAACAGAGATGAACAATACAATAACTGAAATGAAAAACACACTAGAAGGAATCAATAGCAGAATAACTGAGGCAGAAAAACGGATAAGTAACCTGGAAGACAGAATGGTGGAATACACTGTTGCAGAAGAGAGTAAAGAAAAAAGAATGCAAAGAAATGAAGACAGCCTAAGAGACCTCAGGGACAACATTAAACAAAACAACATTCTCATTATAGGGGTCCCAGAAGGAGAAGAGAGAGAGAAAGGACCCAAGAAACTATTTGAAGAGATTAGAGTCAAAAACTTCCCTAACATGGGAAAGGAAATAGCCACCCAAGTAGAGGAAGCGCAGAGAGTCCCATACAGGATAAACCTAAGGAGAAACACGCCGAGACACATAGTAATCAAATTGGCAAAAATTAAAGACAAAGAAAAATTATTGAAAGCAGCAAAGGAAAAATGACAAATAACATACAAGGGAACTTCCATAAGGGTAAAAGCTGATTTCTCAAGCCAGAAGGGAGTGGCATGATATACTTAAAGTGATGAAAGGGAAGAACCTACAACCAAGATTACTCTACCCAGCAAGGATCTCATTCAGATTCGATGGAGAAATCAAAAGCTTTACAGGCAAGCAAAACCTAAGAGAATTCAGCACCACCAAACCAGCTCTACAACAAATGCTAAAGGAACTTCTCTAAGTGGGAAACACAAGAGAAGAAAAGGAACTGCAAAAACAAACCCAAATCAATTAAGAAAATGGTAATAGGAACATACATATCGATAATTACCTTAAAGGTGAATAGATTAAATGCCCCAACCAAAAGACACAGGCTTGCTGAATGGATACAAAGACCCACATATATGCTGTCTATAAGAGCCCACTTCAGACCTAGGGACACGTACAGACTAAAAGTGACGGGATGGAAAAAGATATTCCATGAAAATGGAAATCAAAAGAAAGCTGGAGTAGCAACACTCATATCAGATAAAATAGACTTTAAAATAAAGAATATTACAAGAGACAGGAAGGACACTACGTAATGATCAAGGGATCAATCCAAGAAGATATAACAATTATAAATATATATGCACCTAACATAGGAGCACCTGAATACATAAGGTAATTGCTAACAGCTATAAAAGAGAAAATTGACAGTAACACAATAATAGTGGGGGACTTTAACACCTCACTTACACCAATGGACAGATCATCCAAACAGAAAATTAATAAGGAAACACAAGCTTTAAATGGCACAACAGACCAGATAGACTTAATTGATATTTATATGACATTCCATCCAAAAACAGCAGATTACACTTTCTTCTTAAGTGCGCACGGAACATTCTCCAGGATAGATCACATCTTGCGTCACAAATCAAGCCTCAGTAAATTTAAGAAAATTGAAATCATATCAAACATGTTTTCTGACCACAACACTATGAGATTAGAAATCAATTACAGGGGAAAAAACGTAAAAAACACAAACACATGGAGGCTAAACAATATGTTATTAAATAACCAAGAGATAACTGAAGAAATCAAAGAGGAAATCAAAAAATACTTAGAGACAAATGACAATGAAAACACGACAACCCAAAACCTATGGGATGCAGCAAAAGCAGTTCTAAGAGGGAAGTTTATAGCTATACAAGCATACCTCAAGAAACAAGAAAAATCTCAAATAAACAATTTAACCTTACACCTAAAGGAACTAGAAAAAGAAGAACAAACAAAACACAAAGTTAGTAGAAGGAAAGAAATCATAAACATCAGAGCAGAAATAAATGAAATAGAAACAAAGAAAACAATAGCAAAGATTAATAAAACTAAAAGCTGGCGCTTTGAGAAGATAAACAAAATTGATAAACCATTAGCCAACTTCATCAAGAAAAAGAGGAAGAGGACTCAAATCAATAAAATTAGAAATGAAAAAGGAGAAGTTACAACAGACACCACAGAAATACAAAGCATCCTAAGAGACTACTACAAGCAACTCTATGCAAATAAAATGGACAACCTGGAAGAAATGGACAAATTCTTAGAAAGGTATAACCTTCCAAGACTGAACCAGGAAGAAATAGAAAATTTGAACAGATCAATCCAAGTAATGAAATTGAAACTGTGATTAAAAATCTTCCAACAAACAAAAGTCCAGGACCAGATGGCTTCACAGGTGAATTCTATCAAACATTTAGAGAAGAGCTAACAGTCATCCTTCTCAAACTCTTCCAAAAACCTGCAGAGGAAGGAACACTCCCAAACTCATTCTATGAGGCCACCATCACCCTGATACCAAAACCAGACAAAGATACTACAAAAAAAGAAAATTACAGACCAATATCACTGATGAATATACATGCAAAAATCCTCAACAAAATACTAGCAAACAGAATCCAACAACACATTAAAAGGATCATACACCATGATCAAGTGGGATTTATCCCAGAGATGCAAGGATTCTCAATTTATGCAAATCAAACAATGTGATACACCATATTAACAAATTGAAGAATAAAAACCATATGATCACCTCAATAGATGCAGAAAAAGCTTTTGACAAAATTCAACACCAATTTATGATGAAAAAATTTCCAGAAAGTGGGCATAGAGAGAACCTACTTCAACATAATAAAGGCCATATATGACAAACCCACAGCAAACATCATTCTCAATGGTGAAAAACTGAAAGCATTTCCTCTAAGATCAGGAAGAAGACAAGGATGTCCACTCTCACCACTACTATTAAACATAGCCTTGGAAATCCTAGCCAGAGCAATCAGAGAAGAAAAAGCAAAAAAAGGAATACAAATTGGAAAAGAAGTAAAATTGTCACTGTTTGCAGATGACATGATACTATACATAGAGAATCCTAAAGATGCTACCAGAAAACTACTAGAGCTAATCAATGAATTTGGTAAAGTTGCAGGATACAAAATTAATGCACAGAAATATCTTGCATTCCTATATACTAATGATGAAAAATCTGAAAGAGAAACTAAGGAAACACTCCCATTTACCATTGCAACATAAAGAATAAAATACCTAGGAATAAACCTACCTAAGGAGACAAAAGACCTGTATGCAGAAAATTATAGGACACTGATGAAAGAAATTAAAGATGATACAAATAGATGGAGAGATATACCATGTTCTTGGATTGGAAGAATCAACATTGTGAAAATGACTCTACTACCCAAAGCAATGTACAGATTCAATGCAATCCCTATCAAACTACCACTGGCATTTTTCACAGAACTAGAACAAAAAATTTCACAATTTGTATGGAGACACAAAAGACCCCGAATAGCCAAAGCAATCTTGAGAACGAAAAATGGAGCTGGAGGAATCAGGCTCCCTGACTTCAGACTATATTACAAAGCTACAGTAATCAAGACAGTTTGGTACTGGCAAACAGAAATATAGATCAATGGAACAGGATAGAAAGCCCAGAGATAAACCCACGCACATATGGTCACCTTATCTTTGATAAAGGAGGCAAGCATATACAGTGGAGAAAAGACAGCCTCTTCAATAAGTGGTGCTGGGAAAATTGGACAGATACATGTAAAAGTATGAAATTAGAACACTCCCTGACACCATACACAAAAATAAACTCAAAATGGACTAAAGACCTAAGTGTAAAGCCAGACACTATCAAACTCTTAGAGGAAAACATAGGCAGAACACTCTATGACATAAATCACAGCAAGATCCTTTTCGACCCAGCTCCTAGAGAAATGGAAATAAAAACACAAATAAACAAATGGGACCTAATGAAACTTAAAAGCTTTTTTTGCACAGCAAAGGAAACCATAAACAAGACGAAAAGACAACCCTCAGAATGGGAGAAAATATTTGCAAATGAAGCAACTGACAAAGGATTAATCTCCAAGATTTACAAGCAGCTCATGCAGCTCAATAACAAAAAAACAAACAACCCAATTCAAAAATGGGCAGAAGACCTAAATAGACATTTCTCCAAAGAAGATATACAGATGACCAACAGACACATGAAAGAATGCTCAACATCATTAATCATTAGAGAAATGCAAATCAAAACTACAATGAGGTATCAGCTCACACCGGTCAGAATGGCCATCATCAAAACATCTAGAAACAATAAATGCTGGAGAGGGTGTGGAGAAAAGGGAACACTCTTGCACTGTTGGTGGGAATGTAAATTGATACAGCCACTATGGAGAACAGTATGGAGGTTCCTTAAAAAACTAAAAATAGAACTATCATACGACCCAGCAATCCCACTACTGGGTATATACCCTGCGAAAACCATAATTCAAAAAGAGTCATGTACCAAAATGTTCATTGCAGCTCTATTTACAATAGCCAGGACATGGAAGCAACCGAAGTGTCCATCATCGGATGAATGGATAAAGAAGATGTGGCACATATATACAATGGAATAGTACTCAGCCATAAAAAGAAATGAAATGGAGGTATTTGTAATGAGGTGGATGGAGTTAGAGTCTGTCATACAGAGTGAAGTAAGTCAGAAAGAGAAAAACAAATACAGTATGCTAACACATATATATGGAATCTAAGGGAAAAAAAAAAAAAAGGTCATGAAGAACCTAGTGGCAAGATGGGAATAAAGACACAGACCTACTAGAGAATGGACTTGAGGATATGGGGAGGGGGAGGGGTGAGATGTGACAGGGTGAGAGAGTGTCATGGACATATATACACTACCAAATGTAAAATAGATAGCTAGTGGGAAGCAGCCGCATAGCACAGGGAGATCAGCTCGGTGCTTTGTGACCACCTAGAGGGGTGGGATAGGGAGGGTGGGAGGGAGGGAGATGCAAGAGGGAAGAGATATGGGAACATATGTATATGTATAACTGATTCACTTTGTTAATAAAGCAGAAACTAACACACCATTGTAAAGCAATTATACTTCAATAAAGATGTTTAAAAAAATAAAAAAATAAAACAAAAAAAACTAAATAAATAAAATAAAATATTAAAAAAAAAAAAGAATAAAATACCTAGGAATAAACCTACCTAGGGAGACAAAAGACCTGTATGCAGAAAACTGTAAGACACTGATGAAAGAAATTAAAGATGATACCAACAGATGGAGAGATATACCATGTTCTTGGATTGGAAGAATCAGTATTGTTAAAATGACTATACTTCCCAAAGCAATCTACAGATTCAGTGCAATCCCTATCAAATTACCAATGGCATTTTTTACAGAACTAGAACAAAAAATCTTAAAATTTGTATGGAAATACCAAATACCCCAAATAGCCAAAGCAGACTTGAGGGGAAAAAACGGAGCTGGAGGAATCAGATTCCCTGACTTCAGCCTATACTACAAAGCTACAGTAATCAAGACAATATGGTACTGGCACAAAAACAGAAATATAGATCAATGGAACAGGATAGAAATCCCAGAAATAAACCCACGCACCTATGGTCAACTAATCTATGACAAAGGAGGCAAGGATATACAATGGAGAAAATACTTATTCTACTCTTATTCAGTTTTTCCAGTGCCACTTTTCTAAGAGACGGTCTCTTCAATAAGTGGTGCTGGGACAACTGGACAGCTACATTTAGAAGAATGAATTAGAAAACTCCCTAACAACATACACAAAAATAAACTTGAAAGACCAGACACTATAAAACTCTTAGAGGAAAACATAGGAAGAACATTCTTTGACATAAATCACAGCAAGATCTGTTTTGATCCACCTATTAGAGTAATGGAAATAAAAACAAAAATAAACAAATGGGACCTAATGAAACTTAAACGCTTTTGCACAGCAACGGAAACCATAAACAAGACAAAAAGACAACCCTCAGAATGGGAGAAAATATTTGCAAATGAATCATTGGACAAAGGATTAATCTGTAAAGTATATAAACAGCTCATGCAGCTCAATATTAAAAAAAACAAACAACCCAATCCAAAAATAAGCAGAAGACCTAAACAGACATTTCTCCAAAGAAGACATACAGATGGCCAAGAAGCACATGAAAAGATGCTCAACATCATTAATTATTAGAGAAATGCAAATCAAAACTACAATGAGGTATCACCTCACACTGGTCAGAATGGCCATCATCAAAATATCTACAAACAACAAATGCTGGAGAGGGTGTGGAGAAAAGGGAACCCTTCTGCACTGTTGGTGGGAATGTAAATTGATACAGCCACTACGGAGAACAGTATGGAGGTTCCTTAGAAAACTAAAAATAGAACTACCATATGACCCAGCAGTCCCACCACTGGGCATATACCCAGAGAAAACCATAATTCAAAAAGACACATGCACCCCAGTGTTCACTGCAGCACTATTTACAATAGCCAGGTCATGGTAGCAACCTAAATGCCCACTGACAGACAAATGGATAAAGAAGATGTGGTACATATATACAATGGAATATTACTCAACGAAATTGGGTCATTTGTAGAGACGTGGATGCATCTAGAGACTGTCATACAGAGTGAAGTAAGTCAGAAAGAGAAAAACAAATATCATATATTAACGCATAATGTGGAACCTAGAAAATGGTACAAATGAACCAGTTTGCAGAGCAGAAATTGAGACACAGAAGTAGAGAAAAAACGTATGGACACCAAGGGGGGAAGCAGCAAGGGGTGGGGGTTGTGGTGTGATGAATTGGGAGATTGGGATTGACATGTATACACTGATGTGTATAAAATGGATGACTAATAAGAAAAATTAATTAATTAAAACAAAACAAAACAGAACAAAAAAAGATCATCACCTTAACTGCACAAACACATTATCATGTAAAACTAGGTAGTAAAAAATTCACACACATTTAGTTCAAACCCTTTTGCCATCTGTTGTATGTGTCTTATGCATTTTAACTATTTTGGAAATTTGTAGAAGCTCTAGCTTTAAAAAAATGCCTTCTGGGGACTTCCCTGGTGGTGCAGTGGTTAAGAATCCGCCTGCCAATACAGGGGACACAGGTTCGAGCCCTGGTCCAGGAAGATCCCACATGCTGCGGAGCAACTAAGCCTGTGCACCACAACTACTGAGCCTGCGCTCTAGAGCCCACGAGCCACAATTACTGAGCCCACGTGCCACAGCTACTGAAGCCTGCATGCCTAGAGCCCATGCTCCACAACAAGAGAAGCCACTGCAATGAGAAGCCCATGCACCATAACGAAGAGTAGCCCCTGCTCGCCAAAGACCCAAAGTAGTCAATAAATAAATAAATAAATATTTTTAAAATGCTTTCTGTTACCACAGACAACTTCACAGTCCTATGATTTATAGTAATCTCTCACATAAGTATCTTTACTAAACCAAAGAGAAAAACAAGTTCAACTTTGATTTGTTATGGATTCCATATTCCAGGTGTTGGCATTGGGAAATGCATGATCAACCTAGGCTTACAAATATGGTTAACAACTGTTAGTGATATTTACAGGAGACACATCTTCACATCCTCTACTGATCTTGGAAATATATTTATATTTGTTAATAAGTAATTCACCAAATATTAGGACAACAGAGTAAAACCTCATTTGCTTATAAGGCATTAAGTTGTCAATTTCATCCACCAGATACCTAAACTCTAAAAGACATCTAACAAATGTCTCAAAGTTAATATAATTAAGTTTATAAACATAATGCAGAAGAAAGTTTTTAAAATCTCACTCAATATCTATTATACCTTATTTTAGGCACAACTTTAAAAAGTTGTTATAAGTTTTCCAGCAGATATTAATTAGAAAAGTCAGGGGGAAGGGTGGGGGGAAGGGATAGTTAGGGAGTTTGGGACTGACATGTACACAGTGCTATATTTAAAATGGATAACCACCAAGGACCTACTGTATAGCACAGGGAACTCTGCTCAATATTATGTAACAACCTAAGTGGGAAAATAATTTGAAAAAGAACAGATACATGTATGTGTATAACTGAATCACTTTGCTGTACACCTGAAACTATTACAACATTGTTAATCAACTATATTCCAATATAAAATAAAAAGTTTAAAAAAAGAAAAGAAAAATCAAACTCAAAGAGAAGTCTTTTGCTAGAGACTAAACCACTTGGGTTTTTTCAGAGTCTGTCAGCTTCTAGAGAAGGGAAAAATATCCAACTCTAGCCTCCTTTAGCCTTTACCATGGAGTAAGGGAAATGCCAAATCCAGCCACCTCTAGCCTTCCTGTCTCATCTAAGGATGAAGAAAGTAGATGCACTTATGAAGGTCACAACCCAGAGAAACAGGCTCATATAAAAATGAGACCTAATCATAAAATTATAGAATTCTTCCCTTCCCCCCACATCTTATGACCCAGACCCTATTTAAGAAGGAGTCTTTAGGGAAACACAAAGACAACAGGGGATACAAAAAGAAGGATATTAGAGGAAATTTTAGCATCAGACACCTACAGCTACAGTAAACAGTAACACAGCCTAACCTTAATCTAGATAAACAAAAAGCCTTACATTAAAGGTCTACTTACCTCAGTTCCTTTTACTCAATATATCACGTTTGGGTTTCAACAAAATAATTACAAGACACATTAAAAGCAAAAAACACAGTCCAAAGAGACAAACAAAGCTCAGATATGTCAGAGACTTAGGAATTATCAGAACAGGAATTTAAAATAATATGATTAATGTGTTAAGAGCTCTAATAGAAAAAGTGAACAGCATGCAAGAATAGATAGGTAATGAAACTGATATATATAAATTCTAGTAAAGTATTTCTAGGAAATGCTGGAAATGAAAAACACTGTAACAGAAATTTAAAATGCCTTGAATGGGCTCATCAACACACTGGACATGCCTAAGAAAAGAATCAGAGAGGTAGATATTAATGTAAACTTCTCAAAATAAAAAGCAAAGAAAAAAAATTTAAACAGAACAGAATATGCAAGAACTGTGGGAAAACTTAAAACTTAAAAAGTTGCAATTATGCATTATGGAGATACCAGAAGAACAAGAAAGTGAAAGAAAGGGAAAAGGCAGGGAGAGGAACAAAGGAAGGAAAGAGAAAAACAAAGAAAAATATTTGAGATAATAAGGGCTGAAATTTTTCCATAAATAATGACAGAAATTAAATCACACATCCAGGAAACTCAGAGAATAACAAGCAGGATATGTACCAGAAATCTATACTAAGGCATATAATATTCAAACTGCAGAAAACCAAAGACAAAAAGGGAGAGGAGAAAGAAATTGGGAATACCTGTACCATCCATGAAGCAATATAGTGTTATTTAAAAATGGGCTTTAATTAAAAGTAACTGTACATTGCAAACCCTAGGGCTTGGTTTGCTAAGAGAAGAGAGAAAACTGAATCATATAAAATGCTCAACTAAAAGCATATAATAAGGCAAGAAAAGCAGTGAAAGAAAAAATGGAAACACAGAACAAGGGCAACAAATAGACAATAGTTACAAATATGAATATGTTAAATGAATTGCATCGATAATCACTATAAATATTAATGATCTAAATACACCAGTATTTAGACAGAGACTCTCTTTCAGGGTGGCTGAAAATCTAAGACTCAACCAAATGTTGTCTGTAATAAACCAACTTTAAATATAGTAACACAGAAAGATGAAAAGTAAAGAGATGGAGAAAGACATACCTTGGTAACAATAATCAAAAGAAAGCTGGAGTAGCTTTATTAATTTCACATAAAGCAGACTACAGAGCAAGGGAAATTATTAGGTATAAAAAAGGGTATTACATCATTATAAAGGAGTCAATTATCCAAGAAGAAATAACAATCCTTAATGTATATTCACCTAACAACATAGCATCGAAATACATGAGGCAAAATCTGACAGAACTACAAGGAGAAATAGATGAATCTGCTAGTATAGTTGGAGACTTCAATATCCCTTTATCAATAATTGACAGATCTAGCAGGCAGAAAACCAATAAGGATGTGGTTGAATTGAACAACATCATTAATCAGCTGAATCTAATTGACATTTATATACTTAAATAAATAAAAGCAGAATACATTCTTCTCAAGTACACAGGAAATATTCACCATGATAGACTATATTCTGTGTCGTAAAACACACCTTAAAGTTTTTTAAAGAATAGAAATCATACAAAATATACTGTCAGACTACAATGGAGTTAAACTGTAATTCAACAACAGCAGATACCTAGGAAAAATCCCAAAATATATAGAGATTAAACAACATACTTCTAAATAATACATGAGTCAAAGAAGTCTCAGCAGAAAAATTAAAATATTTTGAACTAAATGAAAATGAAAGTACAACTTATCAAAATTTTTGAGATGCAGCAAAAGCAGTGCTTAGAAAGAAATTTACACCACTGAATGTATATATTAGAAAAGAAGAATGGTCTAAAATCTATTATTTAAGCTTCCACTTTAGGAAACTGAAAAAAGAAGAGCAAATTATATTCAAAATAAGCAGAAGAAAAGAAATTTTAACAAATAGATCAAAAATAAATAATATTGAAAACAGGAAATCAATAGAAAAAATCAACAGAACCAAAATCTGGATCTGTAAAAAGATAAACAAAATTGATAAACCACTAGTCAACCAACGAGAGAGAGAGAGAAGAGAAAGACAGAGAGTGACAGAGAACAAAAATTATTATTTTGAGAAATGAGAGAGGGGAGATCACTACTGATCACATGGGTAATAACAGATTACTAAAAGAGTATTATGAAAATCTCTATGCTCATAGATCTGATAAACTAGAAAAAATGGAGCAGTTCCTTGAAAAACACAATCTATGACAACTTATACTGGGAGAAATAATGTGAATAAGCCCATATCTATTAAAGAAATTGAGTCAATTATTGATCACCTATAACACAAAGCAGCAGTCCCAGAAGGGTTCACTAGTGAATTCTATTAAAGATTTAAAGGAAAAAGAATACCAATTCTCCACAATTCATTCCAGAACTTACAGTCAGAGGGAACACTGCCTAACTAATTCTACGAGGCCAGCATTACTTTAATACCAAAACCTGAAAAAGATATTATTTTAAAAAAAACACTGCAGATTACAAAGGAAAACAGCAGACAAATATCTCTCAGGAACATATGTGAAAATCCTCAACAAATATTAGCAAAATGAATCCAACAATTTATTTAAAAAATTAAATACCACAAAGAAGTTGGATTTATTCAAGTTATGCAAGGCTGGTTCAACATTTAAAAATCAACTAATTTAATCCATCACATTAGCATGCTTAATAAGTAAAATCACATGATCATATTACTAGAGGCAGAAAAAACATTTGACAAAATCCAATACTCATTCATGACAAAAATAAGCAAAAAAAAAAAAAAACCTCATAAATCTAGGAATAGAGGAGAATTTCCTCACTTGACGAAGAACATCTACCAAAAAAAACCCCTACAATTGACATCATAATTAATGGTGAGAAATTAGATGCTTTCCCACTAATATCATGAACAAGACAAAGCTGTCCCATCTCCCCAATCCTATGCAAAATCATATGGAAGCCCTAACTAATGCAACAAGATAAGAGAGTAAATTAAAAGTATACTTTTAATTAGGAGGGAAGAAATAAAATTTTCTCTGTTCACAGATGACCTGATTGTCTATGTAGAAAATTCCAAAGAATCAACAATAACAAAAATTTTTGGAACTAATAGGCAATTGTAGTAGGGTTATGGTATACAAGGTTAATATACAAAGTCAATTACTTTCTAATATACTAACAGTGAACAACTGGAATTTGAAACAAAACATCATTTACATTAGCAGAAAAAATTAAAATACTTGGTATAAATCTAAAAATTATGTACAAGAGCTATATGAGGAAAATTTTAAAACTCTGATGAAAGAAATCAAAGAAGAAGTGAATAGAGAGATAATCCATGTTTATGAATAGGAGGACTCAATATTGTCAAGATGTTAGTTTATCCCAACTTCATCTATAGATTTACTGAAACTGCAACAAAAATCCAAGGAAGCAATTTTATGGATATTAAGAAACTAATTGTAAAGTTTATATCAAAAGACAATGACCCATAATAATTAACACAATATTGAAGAACAAACTCAAGAGGACTGACACTACCCAATTTCAAGATATAGTATTAAGTTACAGTCATCAAGACAGTGTGCTATTGGTGAAGGAATAGACAAATCAGGGGAACAAAATAGAGAACACAGAAATACGCCACACAAATACTTGACAAAGGAGCAAGAACAACCCAGTAGGGAGATAATATAGTCTTTTCAATGACTGGTGCTAGAACAACCAGCTGTACATGTGCAAAAAAAAAAAAAAAAAAAAAAAGAATCTAGATACTGAAATTTACAGAAATTAACTTGAAATGGATCATAGACCCAAGTAGAAAATACCGAACTTTAAAGCTCCTAGGAGATAACATAAGAGAAAATCTAGGTGATCTTGGGTTTGGTGATGACTTTTTTAAGTCATCAAAAGCATGATCAATGATTTTTAAAAATAGGTTGAATTTCATTAAAATATAAAACTCTGCCCTGCAAAAGACACTGTTCAAAGAATAAAAATGCAAGTCACAGACTAGGATAAAATATGTGCAAATAAAATCTGATAAAATACTGTAATTCAAAATATACAAAGAACTCTTCAACAATAAGAAAATAACCCAATTAAAAAATAAGCAAAGGGGCTTCCCTGGTGGCGCAGTGGTTGAGAATCTGCCTGCTAATGCAGGGGACACGGGTTCGAGCCCTGGTCTGGGAGGATCCCACATGCCGCGGAGCAACTAGGCCTGTGAGCCACAACTACTGAGCCTGCGCGTCTGGAGCCTGTGCTCCGCAACAAGAGAGGCCGTGATAGTGAGAGGCCCGCGCACCGCGATGAAGAGTGGCCCCCGCTTGCCGCAACTAGAGAAAGCCCTAGCACAGAAACGAAGACCCAACACAGCAATCAATCAATCAATCAATCAAAAAATAATAATAATAAGCAAAGGACCTGAACTTCTCCAAGGAAGATATGCAAGTAACACATAACCATACAAAACGATGTTCAATATAGTAAGTCATTAGGGAACTGCAAATTAAAGCAACAATAAGATATCACTACATATCGAATAGAATGGCAAAGAAACAAAACACTGACAACACCAAATGGTGACGAAGATGTGGAGTAACAGGAACTCTCATTCATCACTACTGGGAATGCAAAATTGTACAGCCACTTTCAAAGAAAGATTGGTAATTTCTTACAAAGTGAAACATAGTCTTATCATATGATCCAGCAATCATATTCCTTGGTATTCACCCAAAGAAGTTTAAAAATTATGTCCAAACAAAACTTGCATACAACCCAAAACTCTTAGAAGAAAACATGAAAGGAAAGCTTCATGACACAGACCTCTATAACAAAGAATGAGCCTTAATGTAAAGTATTAAATTTAATTAATAATAATGTATCAATATTATTAGTTCAGCTTCAGCAATTTTAAAAAATATACCACAGTAATGTAAGATGTTAATGATATGGGAAACTGTATGCAGTGGGGTGTGCTCAAGGGGGTTTATGGGAACTGTATATTTTCTGCTCAGTTTTTCTGTAAATTTAAAACTGCTCTAAAAATAGTCTATTAACTTTTTTAAAATGACATTTGTTACTTTATTTTGTCTCATTAGATTGCTCCTTCTACTACAACTGCTGCAACAACTTAAAAGCTATGTTTGGACTTATCTTAGCATCTCTTCGGCTGGTATTTCATTAATCCACTAATTCATACATTGATTCATTCATTCAGTGTTTGACTATTTACAGTATTTGTAGACTGATGATCATCCACTCATACTTTTAAGCATATAACTTCTATGTCATTTTACTTCCTTTTAAAAATGTTTTATAATATTATTTTCATATTTAGACGACTATGAATCATCTGTTGTACAAGCTCAGTATCTTAAATTAATTATAGGGGCTCTCTGATGGGAGCCCCTAGAGTTATTTTCGTAGGTTACTATGAGGATAAGTCAGTCTCCAGGATATGTCCAAACTGGATGCACCCAATTTTAATTCATTGCTTCTTCCCACTGATTAATTATTCAATCGACCTGTTTTATCAACTAATATGACTGGTTATCATACTAAATATACTACATATAGTATACACTGTGCTATATACTGATGTGTACAGCTCCTAAGAGCTGTTCATGACACACAGGATAATCTTAACAAAGATCTAACTGTTTCTTGAATTAATATTTTTAGATACATGAAAAATATTACAAAAGGCATGATTTACTGAAAGCTTAATTGTAATTAGAGGATTATGGCACTGGATTTAGGTTGTATCCTTGTAATGGACAAAATGCATTAAAATAATAGTTAAAGATATAAAATATAGTCCCTGCTCTTAAGGACTCTGTAAAGGACTTCACAGTTAGTTCGTGAAGAAACATATACATTCTGAAAAAACAGGAAAACTGAAAATAAATAATTCAGTTCAAAAATGTAGAAAATGTCACAACACTGTAAATGATTAACTGCTCAGTAAATGGCTTAAATAAGTACTACAGGAATTCTGAGAAGAAGAGAAAAAACGCTGCATGCTAGAATGAGCTGGCTTCATGAAAGAGAAATGGAATAAGTTAGATCTTGAAGAAGCTCAAGCCAAAAGTGAAAGATTAGACATGCTGAAGAGCACCTGTGCTGACCAGTGCAGCCAGAGGTTGAAGGACTGGGTGAAAACCAGAAATGAAGGGTGGGGCAAAATTAAGGAAGACCATGAATTCCAAGCTAATGAGTTTAGATATTAACTCTGGGCCATGTAAGGCACTCACAGGTTTTTAGGGGAAAGCAAGATGCTGAAGTAAACAGTATACAGTTCAGATTTCATCAGGAAGGTATGTGGGCTGGAAGAACAGTTAAGTAGCTGTAAGAAAAATGATTATGGGAATGATGAGATAAGTGACTGAATTGGGAAGAGGACAGTGAAAATGGAAAATATGCACAAGCCACCCTGTCCAAAAAACATTTTTAAAGGAAAAAAGGAAAAAGGAATTGGAGAAAAAGTCGGTGGGACCAAAGGTGAATCCAAGTTTCTGAAGCTAGAGAATGATAAGAATGAACAAACTGTTTCAGGCACATTAAGCTTGGACTGTCTGGGAGAACTTAGATAGAAACGTATGTTAGATAATTTCATAATATTGGGATTGGAGTTCAATTGTGAGATTAAAACTGAAGAGAAATATTCTACAATTAGCTTGATAGAAGTGATGTTTGAAGCCCTGAAAATAGATGCTATTCTCCAAAGAAGAAATTATCTTTAGACAATTGTTTATAAGAAGAGAAAGCCAACTGAAATTTGGAGAACCTCTCCTTAAGGCATTGATAAAGAAACAGACACCAGTATAAAACACACACACACACATACACACAAATAGTCAAAGAGGGAAGTAAAGAACCATCATGGGAACTAAGGAAAATTTTGTTGCCTCTCCCATGTTATCATGAAAATCTTTCCTATAACCCATCTCCCTCTTTAATAACTTCAAAATCCTATAATCATTATAAAATAATGTTTTAAAAACACCTCTTTCCCTTACAAAAAAGATATTAGACCTCAAGGGGCAGTCAATGACAACTGCATTTTACTATTCATTACTAGTAAATTATTTACTACTGATACATTATTTGGTAATAAACCAAAAACAAAAATAATGATATGATTTGAACCAGAAATCATACTAAGTGAATTCCATTAAGGCCTATGCAAGAGCACTAAAAATGGGAGGAAGTCAGTTCCTTTCTGAAAATCACGGTGACAATAATATCAGAGGAGATTAGAGTCCAGAGTTTAATACCCTAGTGAGGATTTACCTAGTAGAGAAAAATTGCATACAGGGCTAGACAGGCAGGACAGCATAGCCTAATAATTTAGAATTTCCACACTGATAACCAAGGGGTTTTCATTCATTCATCAATGCATTCACTCATTTATTCTCTAAATTACTGAGTAGCCATTGTGTGTCAGGCACTAAGAATACAAATATGATTAAGACGCATCCTTGCTATCCAGGGCATTATTGTCCTTAACCAGAACACATGCGAATATTAGGCAAGACAAAGTAGAAATATCTTATTTCTATGAAGATAAATAATTTGAAAGTCAGTCAAAATGTAAGGTTGTGTTTGTGAAAGAATTCAAGTCTACCTGCACCTCACTCTAGAGATTCTGCAAAAGAGTCTTATAGCATGAATAAGTCTCACGTGCTCTTTTCTCCTTTCTTCTTATCCATTCTTGGTACTTTAACTTAGCCCAGTCTGAGAGTCAATCACCCTAATTTCATCTAAGTACCAATCTCTTTCAAGAAAAGAAACATAAAGGAGTATAAATTAATATTCCCTTAAAGTTAAACAGATTTGGGTATCATTTGAAATCATATCTCAACAAGTTTGCTAATAAACTCCTGGTAATGTGCAAAATACCAAACTCTGCAGAACTCAAGATTTTAAATCCCTCAGAATGGCGTACCATCTGTTCACAATGACCCTTACAAAGAAATTACATTGCCTATTACAAAGCAGTTTCATTTATTCCAGTCAGAAATTGTGTTTTAGACATTGTCTCTCAGTAGTTGGCAATGAGCAACTCCAGCAATCGTATAATATCCTATCTTTAAAAGAAAAAGTAGTTTCAGGAAAGCAGAAATTATGCAAAGGTTAATTTCAATTAGATGACTTTCACCTCACTACATGGATAACTCACATAGAAAGCAACCTAAAATATAAAAAATAAAGTGAATGTAAATAAAATGAATATTAAATGCAACTTTTTAAACTTGCATAGTAAACTTTTTGAAGTATACTTATAAATTAATTTATCTTGCCACTGATGATGAAAATTTAGTGGGGCCTCAAAACTGGATTAACAGGTTATATAGGCAGGAAATGTCACTTTCAGTACTACAAGAATTAATTTTTGTTCAGGTCATTACGCTAATAACATACCTATAATATAGATAATGGATCAGAACTTCTGATATTCCATAGTTAAGCAGTACTGCAAACAAAATAGCCTTTAAGAAAGGCAGAATAAGACAGCCAAGGGGGTAATACATTTCTTAAAAAACTGTTTCTCAATTTAATTTGGGAAATGGATCCAAAAAAATCAGTGAAACATAGCTGTAATATAGCTTATGCCCCACACCTGCATAGTTTTTCAAGAAAGTTGAAAGAATTCCTGTTTATATGCAAAAAATATAACCATTTCTCAAAGGTATTGTTTTAAAAAGAGATGATTCTAACTATGACATAGGCACAGTGATTTGAAATTTAAAAGTTATATTTATAATTAAAATGTTGAAATTTAAAATGATAAAGAATTTTTATAGGCTGCATATTAATAATAGAAATTAATGTTGCTTGTTTTAAGAAAAGGGTATCATGGATTTAGAAAGCTTTCTAAAATGAACTTAACCACAACAGTGGAAAAATTAATAAAATGTGGTGAAACAGATTACTAAAGAGGCTGTGGAATCTCCTCTCTTAAGATTAATAAAGTCAGAAACACATTTATCTTGACTTGTTTAAATTAGGTCAGATTGAAGGCTTAAGGTTGAATTAAGTAAAAGCCAATAATCTCTTTTCATCAGTCATGTCTGTGGATTTCCTGGTCAAAGACTTCCAAAAGACAAGAGAGTAAAATTTTAAAATTTATAACATTCTTTATACCATAGATAATCAATTTATACATGAAATAGCATACTGATGGGAAGGTGTCTATAATAATATTTAATTATAAAAAAAGAGTAAAATATATTTGAAAAGACATAATATGTAGAAACTGCAGTAGAAATTTTTAAAGGCATTTGAATCACTTGAGCCAATTATCTTTCTTCAATTTGAAAATGTTATTAAAGAAATGTTTATGATTAATTTCAATTGTTATATACATAATATATGTATTAAATAAAATATCTACATTTCTGTTTTTCTGGTTAAGGAATAAGTCTCTCTAGGACTTTCTAGTCAAAACAATGTCCTCTAATTCTAACCTAAATTAACAGAGATTTCAGTTGTGAAACACAGCCAAGAGCCTTCCCTGAAGATCCCTTCCAGTGCCTGTCTCAGAGCTTTCCTTTCTACCCAGGGTTGGGAGCAGGGGAGATGCAAAGAAGAAAAGAACTTATTTGTCATCCTTAGGGAACTCAAGTTCTAGCAGGGAAGAGACCTGTAAACAAGTAATTATAATTATGACACACATGATAAATGCTAAAATAGAGATTTGTTACATAGTGAATGCTTCCAAAGACTGAAATGAGTTATTATATAGGCTTGTGGCCCAGAGCAAGATGAGCAGCTCCAGACAGTCAAAGGAATGTGAAGCCAGTCTCCCAAGAAAAGCTTCAGCAGAGCTCACCGATAAAATTTAAAAAGGTATTACTAAATTACACACTGAACCCAACCTTGACAGGTTCCATTTTCGGTGCCCATGGAATTTCCATTTGTTGCTGGTATTCACATCATATAAAAAGTTCTCATTCTGCAACAGAAGCTGGCTAGGACACTCATCAAGCATAATGAGTACAGGACCCATGTAATGTTTCAAGTCAATACTGATGACATCAGTCCAAAATCAGACACAACCAAGTCATCAGCACCGTGGGGAATGCAAAAGAGCCATTTATCTTTAAAAGCTTTTAAAATATTTAGTAGATCTGACGCTATTAAGAAATAAGGCAGCATTAGTTCAAAGTCTTGGGAAATAGGCTTGCCCTTTCCTCCTAATACTTGTGCGTTTAAAAGACTCCTATCGCACTTTACTGTTCTTCACACAGCTGCTGACCAATCATTTCTCCAAACTGGCAGAGTGTTGAAATTAGAATTTAAAACAAGAGTCAGCAGGAAAAAAGAAAAATAAAATCTTTTTTTGACACTACATAAATATATTATTAAAATATTTGCTTCTCTTTTTCTTAATGTGAACCAAGTTTATAAATAACTAATACACATTAGAAGTAAAATTTTGGGGAATTTTTTAAATGGCATAATGAATGCCTTTTAACCAAAGACCTATTTTCTCTCATTCTGATGCATTTATTTTAGCTTTTGTCAATCACAGACTATACATACCACATTTTTACTGAAAAATATTTTGATCACTTGCCAGTTAATCATCTTCAGTTATATACAATCAGAAACCACATGGTAAGGCATTTGTATTGTTTCCTTTGAGGATCAATATAATAATGGTAATATGATCTGTTCTCATTAATATCTGCACATAGATTATATATGACAAAAATCTTAATATGCTCTTGGAACTAGACAGTCACTACTCACACATTGATCACACATGATCACAAAACAGCTAAAATTTCGGGCAATTTTCCCTCTCAACATTTCTATATGGACTTCTTTTCCCCTTTTGTCTTCACACTTTGAATATCCCTATTTTGTTTAATTATGCTAAACCTTCTTGGGTCACCTGCCACCCACTAGGAAGGTTTTCCACTGGCTTTTTCTGTTCAAAGACTGTGTACTCTCACCACTGTTTTTGTTTCTCACCCAAGAGACTTTTTCTTTCTAGCAATCACACTTCACCACTAATGAAAGATCTGCTAAATTCATCACTCCTCTTCTTGCTATTCCTAGAACTTTCTTCTCAAACATTGTGTTGGCATCAAGAAAAGCCCTATCTACATGACCTGTTCTTTTCGAATTAGAACCTTAGAAGTCCATTTCAATCAGACCACAAAATAAAGAGTTGATCATTGACATCTATCTATATTTATATTTATATTTATATCTATGTCTATATATCTACCCATTCAGCCCAACTTTAATTTATGATCAAAGCAAATTAAGTTGTTTGGTTAATATAAGAGGGTTGTCAATGAAGAATGGAAAGTTACTGTAAGCATACAGTGATGGAAAACTGCTTAATGATAAGTATAAATGAAAAATAACAGATGACTATGATAGAATCCACGAAAATATTTCACCAACAGAAACAAAAGAGTTGCCAAGGTTATGTATCAACAAGCAAAACACAAGCGTCAGTACTAGCTGAAAATAGATAATAATAAACAAACCTGTAGAAGATACAAAGGAACAGAATGAAAAAAGACTCAAAAGATTGAATTGTTGTTGACTAATTTATTCAAAGCATTAGGAGAAACATTTGCCAAATGCAAAATATGTAATTAATCTATTAGCAGAATTTAGCATTCTACTGACAATTACTTTTTATTGCATTGTTTGATTTTAAAAAAGAAAAAGAAGAAAAAACCCACATGAGGCTTTAAAAACAAACACAGTTCTACTGAGCCAAAACATGTCTGAAACATGGGGAAGCATAAATAAAGTATGTAGCCTAGTAAAAGAAGGACTTGAAATAAACATGAAATTAAGATACAAGAAAGCAACCAGTCCCTCCCATCAGGAAACTTGCACAAGCCTCTTAGATAGCCTCATCCACCAGAGGGCAGACAGCAGAAGCAAGAAGAACTACAATCCTGCAGCCTGTGGAACAAAAACCACAGTCACAGAAACACAGACAGAATGAAAAGGCAGAGGGCTATGTATCAGGTGAAGAAAGAAGATAAAACCCCAGAAAAACAACTAAATGAAATGGACATAGGCAATCTTCCAGAAAAAAAATTCAGAATAATGATAGTGAAGATGATCCAGGACCTCAGAAAAAGAATGAAGGCAAAGATCGAGAAGATGCAAGAAATGTTTAACAAAGATCTAGAAGAATTAAATAACAAACAAACAGAAATAGCAACACAATAACTGAAATGAAAAATACACTAGAAGGAATCAATAGCAGAATAACTGAGGCAGAAGAATGGATAAGTGACTCGGAAGACAGAATGGTGGAATTCACTGCTGCGGAACAGGATAAAGAAAAAAGAATGCAAAGAAATGAAGACAGCCTAAGAGACCTCTGGGACAACATTAAACACAACAACATTCTCATTATAGGGGTCCCAGAAGGAGAAGAGAGAAAGGACCCAAGAAAATATTTGAAGAGATTATAGTCGAAAACTTCCCTAACATGGGAAAGGAAATAACCACCCAAGTCCAGGAAGTGCAGAGAGTCCCATACAGGATAAACCTAAGGAGAAACACGCCAAGACACATGGTAATCAAATCGGCAAAAATTAAAGATAAAGAAAAATTATTGAAAGCAGCAAAGGAAAAATGACAAATAACATACAAGGGAACTCCCATAAGGTTAACAGCTGATTTCTCAGCAGAAACTCTACAAGCCAGAAGGGAGTGGCATGATATACTTAAAGTGATGAAAGGGAAGAACCTACAACCAAAATTACTCTACCCAGCAAGGATCTCATTCAGATTCGATGGAGAAATCAAAAGCTTTACAGACAAGCAAAAGCTAAGAGAATTCAGCACCACCAAACCAGCTCTACAATAAATGCTAAAGGAACTTCTCTAACTGGGAAACACAAGAGAAAAAAAGGACCTACAAAAACAAACCCCAAAAAATTAAGAAAATGGTAATAGGAACATAGATATCGATAATTACCCTAATTGTGAATGGATTAAATGCTCCAACCAAAAGACACAGGCTTGCTGAATAGATACAAAAACAAGACCTATATATATGCTGTCTACAAGAGACCCACTTCAGACCTAGGGACACATACAGACTGAAAGTGAGCGGATGGAAAAAGATATTGCATTGAATCTGTAGATTGCTTTGGGTAGTATAGTCATTTTCACAATGTTGATTCTTCCAATCCAAGAACATGGTATATCTCTCCATCTATTTGTATCATCTTTAGTTTCTTTCAACAGTGTCTTATAATTTTCTGCATACAGATCTTTTTTGTCTCCTTAGGTAGGTTTATTCCTAGGTATTTTATTCTTTTGGTTGCAATGGTAAATGGGAGTGTTTTCTTAATTTCACTTTCAGATTTTTCATCATTAGAGATGTGGATGCAACTAGAGACTGTCATACAGAGTGAAGTAAGTCAGAAAGAGAAAAATAAATATCGTATATTAACACATATATGTGGAACCTAGAAAATGGTACACATGAACCAGTTTGCAGAGCAGAAATTGAGACACAGAAGTAGAGAACAAACGTATGAACACCAAGGGGGGAAAGCGGCAGGGGGTGGTGGTGTGATGAACTGCAAGATTGGGATTGACATGTATACACTGATGTGTATAAAATGGATGACTATAAGAAAAAATAAATAAATAAATAAACATTTTTTAAAAAAGATACAAGAAAGCAAAGCCAGTTACCAGCTTAATTACTAAAGTGATTATAAAGCTACTATTTAAGATAGTTAAATTTTTTACCCTGGAATCAGCTTTGGAGATGATACTTTTGGATAACTGCCAGATAACTAGACCATAATTGTTTCAGAAATAATTATCATAAACTCGATTAAAATTCTGCTCAAAAATACAAGAATCTAAATCAGAATAAAATAGTTATAGTTAGAGAATATTCTTTCCAGGAAAGAGATCAGAGATGTAAGGTACAATTTCATGGCTGAGTCTATGACTATAATGTACTCCTTCTGCTATTTCCTAGCTAGCACTTCAATGCCAAACTCTACCTGGGACTAATAACACAGATTCCTGAGCTTTATTAGGTCTTAGGATAAAATATATGGACCCTCTGCAGTAGAATGCACTTAACACCACACACAGAAAATTAGGTTCATGAACATCCCCGCTTCACATCATTCTCACCCTCAAGCTAGGGGTCCATAACTTTGAGTCAAGAACTCAGAGACTAGAGAAAAAAAAAGGCACAGCACTGTTTAAATGTTTTAATAACTGCACTACACACTTTAAAGGCATAATGTGTAATGCAAAATTTGACTGACAGATACAACATAGTGCCAATGATGTCTCAAATGATTTAACATCTTTTCTTCACAACTGCCCTCCTCTTATCACTAAATGACAGACACTAGGCTAATCTCAAACAACTGAAAGTAAACGACTCCCAGTTCTGAGATCTACTACATCAGATCATACTACCTGCAAATTAAAAGACTAAATAATCAAATGGCTCAAAATGCCATTCGATGTAAATCCAATGCAAAGTTTCTAATGATAAAAATTAAAGAATAGCCATAGTGTTCCAACTAGCTGTCTGTTTTCAGAGACAGAATACCATCCTAAATCCAGGATGAATACCAAAGCATATCAATACAAGCTTATCTGAATATAATCCATTTCGTATGGGCTTCAAACTAGAGAGTTCAGGAAATGAGCACCAAGCACAGACTTTCACCTTTGTCCGCTGACCCACCTTTGCTCATTCACCTCTTCTTCTGGTGCGATCATAAGCGTCGCGTGTTCAATAACAAATATACTTTCTTCTATTCCTCTGGGAAGAAACCTATCTATAATTATTTGGGGCTAAGTCTAAATATAGACCTTCTGCTTTAGAGAACATCATTCAGTAGATTTTCATTAAGTTACTATTTTGAAAAGTTGACTTGAGCACTGTGTACATAAAACACATGCCAACAAAGTAGCTGACCCTGTTTTATCCAGCTTGTTTTAACCATTCATACGGTTGTTTATCCAGCCACAAAAATCACCCATGAAAATCACTGCAGTGAACTCAACACAGGACTATATGCTTATCTTTGAATCCTAAGAACTGAGCACATACAAGGATGGCTTCCTTACAGCTTCAGACCATGCCATTTATAACCACACACATAAGGAACAGTTGATAACAGCCATTCTAGAGGACCACTTGCCACTGTGAATCAAGAGCCTTAAAAATACCTACACTTTTTAAGTTCTGCATATCCCTTTTTAAGAATTTATCCCGAGATAATAATCATGAAAGCATATAAAGATCTATAAAAAAGAATGGTCATAATGGCACAATTTATAATAATAAGATGCTGTATTAAAAGTTTAAATGCCCAGCAATAAAGGATTAAGCAGCTATCACGTGGCATAGCTGTATGATATGGTCATTGGAAATTATATTTTAGAAGATATTTTATGACATGAGAAGATTATTACATGTCATGAACTGTAGGAAAAAAAAAGAGGCTACAAAACACTAAGCTAAGTACAAACCTATTTTTCAAAAATAAATTTATGTGTAGATAAAGACTTGAGAGAATATATATGAAAATATAACTGTAGTTAATCCCTGGGGTGGTGAGATTATAGATGTTTTAAGTTTTATCCTTATTGCTTCTCTGCATTTTCTGTTCATTTTTATAGTAAACATACATTACTTCTATAAAAAATAAAAAGTCAATTTTTCTTCAAGCTATAAAATTTAGCAAAAAAGTGGCAAATATAAAATTCCCATAAAAATTATAATTTTTTGGAAAAGAAAATTTGGAGATGTTGCCAATCTACTACATATAACAAAAAGGAAATTTCTGCTGTCGTGAGGGATGTTACATGATTCATTTGTTGCAGAGTCACAACTAACCCCCAACTACTCATTTGAAATAGAAGGTGCCACTATCACTACTGTATTTTCCTTTACATCATGCTCACTTCTACCCCTTGTTGGTAAACTCATGATTTTTCTCATCTCTCCCTTTCCTCCTTTTTATTAGTAAAGAAATTTTTTCTTACCAACAAAAAACTACTACCTTGAAATATAATTTATTATCTGAATTGACTTCCAGCTAAGAAGTCTTTTCCTTAAAAAGAAAGCAGGAAGGAAACAAAAACCAGAAGGAAGGAAGAAAGTTCAGAAGGAATAAAGAACAATGAAATTGTATGCCTGTACTGATCAGAAATGAGGGAGAAAGAGACAGAGAGAGAGAATCCCTTCTTCCTAATATTTTTATGTTCTCTTGGGTTATGCTAAGTCTGCTGAGGGGGGAAAAAAAAACTACCTGCATTCAGGAGAAAGGTAATAATAATTCAAAAAGTAAATGACTAACCCTGAGTTGCTACTATATAACAGTCACTATGACAAGCTTAAGGTTTACTTTGATTACTGGATATGATTTCTAAGGCGTAGCTGGGCTTTTATATATTAAACATAAGCAATAGAGCAGATTACCAAAATAAAGTAACTTACATGACAACACCCACACAATTTCCTAATTCAAACCCCAGGCAGGAACTCAACTTTTAAATATAGTCCTTAGTTCTGCATCAGCCGTATTAGTCTTTATAAAAACTATCTCCAGCCTCAGTTTTTCACTTCTTTGAGTTAGCTGGTGTGGGAGAGGTGGGAAAATCAGAGGGGTAAGGAGAGAGAGTGAGAGAAAGGAAAGAGGCTAAAAGGGAAGGAGGAAAGGGGGAAAACATAAGATAAAGAAAAGAGGAGCAAAAGGTAAGAAAAGGGGGAGAGAGAGAAATAGTGCTTAGATATTGATTGATAAGAGAAATAGATAATTTTACATACATAAAATACATTAATGTTCATAACATAAAAATAGAATTTAAGGAAAAAATCATAGTATTTTATCAAACTTAAGTTTTGCAATTTAGGGAAAAAAAAGCAGATTTTATTTTTTTTTAAAGAAAAAGAGATGCAAAAAGACACTTGGATACATATCATTATGCATTTGTCCAAACGCTGAGAATGTACAACACCATGATCATGTGAACGGTAATGTAAACTATGTACCCTGGGTGGTAATGATGTGCCAATATAGGTTTATCAATTGTAACAAAGTTACCACTCTGGTGGAGGATGTTGCTAATGGGGGAAGCTATGCATGTGGGGGCAGGAGAAATACGGGAAATCTCTACCTTCCCCTCAATCTTGCTGTAAAGCTAAAATTTGACTCTAAAAATTTGTCTTAATAAAAAAAACTAAAAATTCATATATACATGACTATATAGAAACTGTCAATGACTGACAAAAGTAAATCTGAAAGCCAGACAAGTGAAGAGGATCAAAATAATAAACTGATTTTCTAAGGAAGTGACACCAAAAAGGACCTAATGAAATGAAATCTTACAAAATAATTAGATTTTACAGACATGTTCTTCACATCCCAGTACACAAATGTCTTCCAAAGTAATTTATTCAACATGATAAAATATCACAAAAATGTCCCTCAATTACTAATTTACCAATATTCACTACTTCCCTACGCTCATTCATGCATTCATCCCGAACATAATTCCTGAATATCTACTTCATGCCACGCACTGTGCCAGGCACTGCTGATACCTAAGAGCCACGTGAATAAACACAGGGCAGATTATCCATAATAACTCAAACATGAGTCAATAATAGCACTGAAATTCAGAAACAATTAAAATTTCAGTTTAGCCAAAATGTTCAATTATCCTTTCTACTGTTACCTTCATCCTAACATCCAAGACTAGTAAAACTTAACCAATTCCAGATTCAATTTTCCTTTCTGGTGAATTTGCTTATGAGTCACAAGAAAGGTACAAAAGCAAGAGGAGACTCAAAAGACCTAAAATCTCCACTAACTTTAAAGGAAGAGCTTTTCCTTATATATAAAGTCACTCTTCAAACACTGTGCTCACATATAGTATTTCAATTTAAAAGAAAAAGATCAGCATGAGAGTTCTAAAAATAGGTTTGTTAGAAAGAAATACAGCCAACCCTAAGTGCTCAAGGACTCTAAATGGCCTAAAGATCCACAATACATAGCAACTGTAAATTTTTCTGAAGCACAAATTTGAATTTGCACACACTGGGAGGCTGGAGTATGGGGAGCCAGTCCCTTTCCCAGGCATGGGCCCTGCCACAGTGCCCCATCTCTACATTTCAGAGACCTTGCTTTTCTACCTGACTTTACTCACATCTTATAATGAATGGCCATAAGAAATAAAATATTACATTCAACCATGGTGGTTTTCCACTCTTCTTATTTTTTTTTATAGGAATCCAATTTATTCTTTGATGATTTAGGAACTTTTGTGTTAACCTTTTGTTTTTGTGTTTTTGATTTTTTTTAATTTTTATTGAAATATAGTTCATTTATAACGTTGTGTTAGTTCCAGGTGTACAGCAAAGTGATTCAGTTACATACGTACATACATATATATAGATATATATATTCTTTTTTACAATCTCTTCCGTTACAGGTTATTACAAGATATTGAGTATAGTTCCCTGTGCTATACTGTAGGTCTTGTTGATTGTCTAGTCTATATATAATTGTATGTATATTTTAATCCCAAACTCCTAATTTATCCCTCCCTGCCCTCCCCTTTGGTAACCATAAGTTTGTTTTCTATGTCTGTGAGTCAGTTTCCATTTTGTAAACAAGTTCATTTGTATCATTTTTTAGATTCCACATATAAGCAATATCATAGGATATTTGTCTTTCCCTGTCTGGCTTACTTCACTTAGTATGATAATCCCTAGGTCCATCCATGTTGCTGCAAATGGCATTATTTCACTCTTTTTTAAGGCTGAGTAATATTCTATTTTATATATCCACACCACATCTTCTTTATCCATTCACCTGGACACTTAGGTTGCTTCCATGTCTTGGCTATTGTAAATAGTGCTGCTATGAACATGGGGGTGCATGTATCTTTTCGAATTATGTTTGTCTCTGGATATATGCCCAGGAGTGGGATTGCAGCATCCTATGGCAGCACTATTTTTAGTTTTTTAAGGAACCTCCATACTGTTCTCCATAATGGCTGTACCAATTTACATGCCCACCAACAGTGTAGGGGGGTTCCTTTTTCTGCACACCCTCGCCAGAATTTATTATTTGTAGACTTTTTGATGATGGCCATTCTGACAGGTGTGAGGTGATACCTCATTGGACTTTTGATTTGCATTCCTCTAATAATTAGCGATGTTGAGAATCATTTCATGTGCCTTTTGCCCATCTGTTTGTCTTCTCTGGAGAAATGTCTTTTTAGATCGCTTGCCTATTTTTTGATTGGGTTGTTTGTTATTTTGATATTGAGTTGTATGAGCTGTTTGTCTATTTTGGAGATTAATCCCTTATCAGTTGCATCATTTGCAAATATTTTCTCCCATTCTGTCTTTTTGTCTTTTTGTAGGCTTTTTGTTTTGTTTATGGTTTCCTTTACTGTGCAAAAAGCTTTTAAGTTTAATTAGGTCGCACTTGTTTATTTTTGTTTTTATTTCCATTACTCTAGGAGATGGATCCAAAAAGATATGCTGCATTTTATGTCAAAGAGTGTTCTGCCTATGTTTTCCTCTAGGAGTTTTATAGTATCCAGTCTTACATTTAGGTCTTTAATCCATTTTGAGTTTATTTTTGTGGATGGTGTTAGAGAATGTTCTAATTTCATTCTTTTACATGTAGCTGTCCAGTTTTCCCAGCACCACTTATTGAAAAGGCTGTCTTTTCTCCATCATATATTCTTGCCTCCTTTGTTGTGGATTAATTGACCATAAGTGTGTGGGCTTATTTCTGGACTTTCCATCCTGTTCCGCTGATCTGTGTGTCTTTTTTGTGCCAGTACCAGACTGTTTTGATTACGGTAGCTTTGTAGTATAGCCTGAAGTCAGGGACCCTGATTTCTTCAGCTCCATTTTTCTTTCTCAAGATTGCTTTGGCTATTTGAGGTCTTCTGTGTTTCCATACAAATTGTAAAATTTTTTGTTCTAGTTCTGTGAAAAATGGTAATTTGATAGGAATTGCATTAAATCTGTATATTGCCTTGGGTAGTATAGTCATTTTGACAACATTGATTCTTCCAATCCAATAACACGGTATATCTTTCCATTTGTCTGTGTCATCTTTGATTTCTTTCATCAGTGTCTTATAGTTTTCTGAGTACAGGTCTTTTGCCTCCTTAGGTAGGTTTATTCCTAGGTATTTTATTCTGGTTGATGCAATGGTAAATGGGATTGTTTCCTTAATTTCTCTTTCTGACCTTTCATTGTTAGTGTATAGAAATGCAACAGATTTCTCTGTATTAATTTTGTATCCTGCAACTTAACCAAATTCATTGATGAGCACTAGTAGTTTTCTGGTAGCCACTTTAGGATTTTTTATGTATAGTATCATGCCATCTGCAAACAGTGACAGTTTTACTTCCTCTTTTCCAATCTGGATTCCTTTTATTTCTTTTTCTTCTCTGATTGCTGTGACTCGGACTTCCAAAACTATATTGAATAAAAGTGGTGAGAGTGGACATCCTTGTCTTGTTCCTGATCTTAGAGGAAATGCTTCAGCTTTTCACCATTGAGTATGATGTTAGCTGTGGGTTTGTCATATATGGCCTTTATTATGTTAAGGTAGGTTCCCTCTATGCCCAGTTTCTGTAGAGTTTTTATCATAAATGGGTGTTGAATTCTGTCAAAAGCTTTTTCTGCATCTACTGAGATGATCATATGTTTTTTTATTCTTCAATTTGTTAATGTGGTGTATCACACTGATTGATTTGCATATATTGAAAAATCTTTGCATCCCTGGGATAAATCCCATTTGATCATGGTGTATTATCCTTTTGTATTGTTGGATTCAGTTTGCTTGTATTTTGTTGAGCATTTTTGCATCTATGTTCATCAGTGATATTGGCCTGTAATTTTCTTTTTTTGTGGTATCTTTGTCTGGTTTTGATATCAGGGTGATGGTGGCCTCATAGAATGAGTTTGGAAGTGTTCCTTCCTCTGCATTTTTTGGAATACTTTCAGAAGGACAGGTGTTGGTTTTCCACTATTCTTAAACCACTTGAAGACAAGTAATGTCTTATTATCTTTGTATCACTAGCCTATAACATCATATGTCTCATAGTAGGAACTACAGTAATAATGATGATGATAGTTAACATTGGGAGCTTACTACAGGAGTACATGGCACTGTTTTAAGTGTTCTGTGTATATTGTTCAATTTTCACAGCTTAATAACGTACTATTATTAATCGCATTTTACACATGAGAAATCTGAGGCTCAGAGTCAACATCTGTTTTTGAAGAAATGAATGGCATGGGAAGAACATGGTCTTTTGATACAAAGAGAATTGACACAGTTCAAATTCTGGTTTTTACACACTGTGCTCCCTTGAGAAATTTACTTACTTGTTCTGAACTTCAGTTTCCTCATGTGTAAAATGGAGGTCATATTTACCTCACTGTGCTGCTGTGAAGACTCAATGTGACAACACCTGAAAGCACCCAGATCACTACCTGGACATAAGAGGCCCTCCACGGTTAGTCCTTTTCCTCCCACTCCTCTACCCTTTCCCTTTATCACTCACCCTGCCCAGGAAAAGTAGACTGGAAATATCTTTTCATCCCACCCCCAGTGGTTCTCAAACTTTGGTTGGTTATTAGAATCACCTGGGGAACTTGGTGAACTTTCCTTCAATCTATCAGCATCAACCTAGAAGGCTTCTCAGACATTTCCTTGATTTCTTCACCAGCGAAGAGAAGGGTAGGTATTAAAGGGTAAGCAGGAGTTAATAATTTGCAAAAGTAAAACATCAGTCGGTGGTACATATCAGCAAATGAGCTGTATGTCCTTTTCCTCTTGTCCCTCCCACCCCCCCAGTTAACTGTTACATTCCACCCAAGCCTTCAGCTTATTAGAACAGCAGGAAACCTGTGTCAGCCTAAGCAGCAAGTGGGGAAGTGACAGAACTAGAAGACAAATGTACAGTTTTCATTCAACTTATCAATGCCAACAACTAAATTGCAGAGTAACTCAAAACTGACAAAAATTTTCAATGGGGACAAAACTATTATCAGTCTTACAAAGAAGAAACATTTCAGTAGAATATTGGTTTACAGAAAACAATAATCTCCCAGGCAGTGATTAAACAGGCTTCCAATAAACTAATAGGCAGAAAACAATTATGTTAAAAATTATGCTAATATTGATTTTAATTCCCTGTTCAAATTTATGAAGAGTTAATTGCTTTTTTATTTCAGAAAATTTGAACATTTACAATAAATCTCAGGAAGCCCAAACTCCGCATAAGGACTCCAAGAGAACTTAATAGTTAGAAAGAACTGGAATAGCAATAGTGTGTAGTTTTCCAATTAATTAATTTGTAAATATTATTCAACTATTTGAGTAAATAATTTTAAGAAAGTAAAAAGAATTAAAGTTAGCTTTAGATTTCTGGAGAGTCATGCAATCAAAGCTCTATTATCTAGGACTTACCCATAAGAAAACACTAAAACCTGGTATTTCTGATATTCCCCAATATATATCTTCAACCTAGTGGCCAGTACCCATAATAAAAGCGGCTTAATGATTCCAAGCATAATGAACACAGATGGAGTAGTCAATCTTCCCTAAGAGATGTTTCTCTCTTTAGAAATCTATGGAAAATTAACACAAATTAATTGAACCAATATTTTCTGAACACCAGCTCTGAGCTGGGGCATATACAAAGAATAATTATGATATAATATTTATTTATAACTACTACAGACACTAGACTAGATTTTAAATCCTCTGAGTAAAGGAGTGAAATAAATTTGTTCATCTTTATTCCAAACTCTCTTTAAGCCTAACACACAGAGATATAACACACATATATTATGCTTTATTATGAAGTTATATTCATTAATCTAATTAATTAATATATCTATACAAAGGGGGGGGGACATGGTTGCCAGGAAAATGGGGTAGGACAGCCCAGAGGATATCTTCTCAAACAAGGGATGAAGCAAAGGCTCTGGGACAAAAACATAATTATTTTGGTACACAGTGGCTGAACTTGATGAGCCTTGAGAGAAACCTGTGGAAGAGAAGAATATTCTGGAGGTGGAAAACCTCGGACAGTACAGTAAGCAACCTTCCCCCTGCACACATAATTATGGGACACTAACGCTGTGCTTACACAAATAACATACCAATGTTGTCTCTTCCCACCCCCACCCACCCTCATAAACAAAACATGTAGGCTGCTTTGAAAGGTCACTGAACAAATACACAATGTCCTCTGGTGTGAAGATGTGAAAATATGATAGCTTAACAATATTATAGAGCTTAAAATTGTAATTATAGGGACTTCCCTGGTGGTCCAGTGGGTAAGACTCCATGCTCGCAATGCAGGGGGCCTGGGTTCCATCCCTGGCTGGGGAACTAGATCCTGCATGCAAGCCGCAACTAAGAGTCCGCATGCTGCAACTAAAGATCCTGCATGCCGCAACAAAGATCCCACGTGCCACAACTAAGACCGGCACAGTCAAAATAAATAAATAAATAAATATTTTTAAAATTGTAATTATAATTCAATTATCTGTTTCTTCTTTTCCTGGCTAGACTGTAAGCACTCTGTGGATAGACACTAGGACCATGTCTCCCTGCATTCAAGATATTACCTCAGATCTGGACCAGGGAAATACAGGCAGGTAATGAATATTACCTAAATGAATGAAAAGTGAATCAATCCATTCATAACAGGTAGGAGATAAATAAATGAACAACAACAGGTTAAGCAGAAGGTCAGACTGAGGGGAGAAGGAAACTTGGAAGGTCAGACAGTTCTAAAAATATCCTGATTAAAAGCTAAAGGCTAACATGCACTTTCATCAAAATACAGTCTATGAAAAGTAGTGATTGACAAATCCAGGTTTAGAATAAGGAAACGGATTCCTTTTAAATAATTATATAATGTATTCTTTGTACTTCCACTCATCAATAATTTTAAAGTTTTTGCTTTTTTAGGATAAAAAAGTCTGTCTTTAACCTATATGCATTCCACATATTTAAGACACTCATACATTTCCAAGACGTCAAGTAAAGAACATGAAAAAGCTGGCTAGTGCCTTCCTAGGTATATGTTCATTCACATCTATCCAGGCATCGGATTTTTATCCCTAAAATCTCCTCAAAAAATGAGTTTGTAAAAAACAGAAATAGAAAAAAATGTCATTTAGATCAAGAGGGAGAAAACCTTTGCCCAGTGTGACACCTGAACTTGGCTCAGTCTTTCATGTCCATCATGTCATATAATTACCATTTCTTTTTTGTGATGAGAACATTTAAAATATACTCTCTTAGCAAATTATGACACTCTGTGTTGTTCATAAGATAATCTCATCTAATTATTTTAATTTCTTCAAGGATATGTTTCATTTGCTAACTTTCCCAGAAAAATTGTAATTTAGACATGCAGTTCAAAAATTATATATCTCTTGTTCACTTTAGTGTGAAGCAAGTTTAATGAAGGATAGTTATTCCATAGTGGCCTGACGAGAGACTTTACATTTCAAAGTGTTTGTAAGAACAGTGGATTCAATTAAATAAAATGGTCAGAAATATATTCACAATGAAAAAACCAGACTAGAACTTCTTACATTGTTTTTTTTTCCTTCAAGCAAGTAGTCATCAAGCAGAAATTCCACACATATTAGATGCTATAACCATTTCCACATTAAACAGAATTATCACATTGCTATAAAATGTTGACCCCACTTAAGAATCCTGCTGGTCAGTGATTTCATCATTTCATCAAGTATATGAAGGCTGTTATCTTCAACCTGAACGTTGCTACACAAGGTGGTAATACAAACACTGTTTGCTTAAAGGCAGTTATCTGGAAAAAGAAGTCTCTTTGCCAAAATAATGTAAATCATTTCCCAAGTTATCTCACAAAGCAGCCTAGACTCCTGACAAACCCCCTATAAGAATGTAGAAACAAGTATCCTTTGAAGGAAAACTACAGATTAATATACTGAAAACAATGCACATAACCAACTTCTAAAAACAGGATCACATTGCCATGCTAATAACTTCATTTTGGTGAGTTAGTTGTTTAAGCTTCCCACTAACCAAATTTTTTACGATAATTACCAACAAGAGATGAATTCAATTTAAAAAAAAGAATGATGAAAGACATGAAAAGTTTTCCTAATTTATTACACAATGCAAGATTAGTCTGCCAGAGACACTGCCATATTATACCTCCTTCATGTCTGTATGTATGTGTGTATAGATACCCACCCTAGGACTTTAAACCAATCTATATTTTTTTCATAATTTATGCTACATAGACATTCCAAGTATCTCTTTTAATCCACAAATGAATATAAAGTGATCCTTTGTAATCAGAGTCCCAGGCAATACTTGTTCATAATTATAGAGTATTTCGGTTACAGAAAATATTAATAGTCTATAGGGGCTTACCTATCAAACCTATGGGAAGCCCTGATTAATTCCAAATTCATCAGGAACTTACCAGATAGCACAAACGACACTAAAATGCAAATCCTAAAAGCAGTGGTAAGTTTAACAAAACGCTGTTGATATCAAATTTTAAAAAGCCATCAATTTGGCAGCCTCATACTGATTTCTTACTTAGCAAAATTATGAGTGTGATGGCAGAATCTTAATGCTTTGCAACATAGAGCTCTTCTGGGGCATCCAGGTACTCTGCTAACAAGACAGCAACTCTGACTCCTTCATTTACACGAGGACACCAGTGAGCAGGGAAGGGTGGCATAACAAAAAGAGAAAATAACTTGGGAACTCGGGCAGTTGCCCAGGTGATGGTAAAGAGCCAAGATGAAAAACCTGTGGTCGCTAAGCAGCAGCAAAGGCAGAGGAGAGATTCCCTCCAGCTTCGCGGCAGCGGCAGTAAGCTCATATTCATGGAATCACAGCACACCCTGGTGACAAGAATGGGCTACCTCCAGCTGCCCTGATTAAAGTCACTGAAGGACCAGCAAAGTAGGAAGTAGAGTCAGCTTACCTAACATTTTTTTTATCTTCCTGAGAAGAACCAAAATCACAGAGTACACTCGCACTTTTAAGAAAATAAAGGAAAACCAAAAGAGAGTTTACATAAATCAGATGCTAATGTTAGTTTTAAAGCATCTGGCTTAGTCACTTCCCAGCAGTGTGAGGTTGGGCAAGTTTTTAGATTGTTTGTGCCTTAATTTCACATTAGAGATTTTTAAAAGTATTCACCTTATAGAGTAGCCATAAGAATCAAATAAAGACAATATTTGTAACATGCTTCAAACAGGACCTGGCACAAAGAAAGCACTATATGTTATTTATTTATTTATTATTATTATATTTATTTATTTAATTCATTAAATAAATGAATGAATAAAACCAATGTAGAGATAGAATTTAAGCTGAAAAGGAATTATAATTTTAAGAGCTATAATGTACTGAGTGCTTGCTATGTGCCATCCACTAGGCTCTTTACATATATTCTCCCCTTTAATCTTTATAACAAAACTCTCATCTACAGATGAGGGAAGGCAAACGTGAAGCCCCAAACACCAACCTAGTGAGTGGCAGAGACAGAATTCAAACCTAGGTGTTTCTGACTCCAAAACCTATGCTCTTAACCACTACCCCAGGGAAAGCTGATTTTAGTCATCTGTTCCTATTCTATGGATGAGGAAACTGAAGTATCTTAGCTAAAGCCCCATAGTTGGCTGATGGAGAAATGAGGAATTAAGGTATCTTAGCCTACGACAAGCAGATATTTCTTTTCTAAAGTACTAAATATCAATACTATAAAATTCTGTTGCTGCTGGAAATAGTCTCTTGAATCACCCAGGATTACAGTTCATTAAAGATATCCGCCCTACCCCCGACAACACACCCAGGTATACGGCATAGTAAACTAGAAAGTAGAAGAAATTTTTCTCCTTGGGTGGTTGAAGGCAGGAAGGAGGGGTGTCCGGGATGATTCTGTAATATAATCAACTCATTCACCTCAATAAATACCAAGTCTAGTGCCAAAGCATGTGGTAAATTTCAACTTTGTTTTCCCAGCATAGAAGGGAAGACCCATAAGGAGGGCTGGGTATGTACACAAGCCCACCAGCTGGCTCTCTTGGTCAACATCACTGATGACCAGTTCAAAAATAGAGAGACCTGTGGCAGGTGCCTTCTCCCTGAGTACGCCCAGGCTCGACAATGAAAGAAAAACCAGGCAGTGCCCCCATCCGCAGGTGTGGGCTGGGAGTCACGTGGCAGCAGCTGAGACTGAGGTACACACAAGCTCTATCCTACCACTCTCTGCCATGAAAAAGTTGATATCTTAACATTAGGGTGAAAAGATGTGGGTGTATATAATGAAACTACAGGTGCATCTGCAAGATGTGTACCAATTACAGCTCAGTGCTCTCACCCCTACATAAAAGTCAATCAACCCCTTTCTAGGTTGTATAAATCAAACTAAATCAAAGGCTGTGCTCAGAGTCAAGAGAAGACAAACAGAACTAGATTTAAATTCCAGACTTGGTCTTGAACCATAGTCCTGCTGTATACTACCTATGCAACCCCTGGCAAGTCATTTAGCTTTTCTGAGCCTCACTTTCGTTCCCTATAAAATGGAGATAATATCTACTGCAAAGTGTTAATTTAAGGCAGTGGCTCGCCAACTGTGGTCTCTGGACTACAGCATTAGCACCACCTGGAAACTTGTTAGAAATGCAAATACAGACTGACCAATTTTGAAATTCAGAGGCTGGGGCTCAGCAAATTAGGTTTCGCCTTCCAGGTGACTCTGATGCTCAGGTTTAGAACCACTGCTGTACCTAATTAATTTCAAAAACAAATGTCTGTACCAACATACCTCCTATGCTCTTCCTTTACACTGTTTCCTCCAGAAATGCTCTCCCCATTTTTCTAAACTTTAGCATTCTTTAAGGATCCAGCTCAAATTCCATCTGCCTCCGTAATTCTTTCCCGATCATAATAATTCTCTACTCCCCACCCCTAGCATTTACTAGCTAGACCAGTTCTGCCCCATATAGTAGCCACTAGACACATAGAACTACTGAGCACTTAAAATGTAGCTAGTCTGAATTGAGATGTACTGTAACATACACACTGGATTTCAAAGTCTTGGTACAAAAAACAAATATGTAATACCTTAATTTTGTATTGATTGCATGCTGAAATGATAATATTTTGAATATTCTGAGTTAATAAAATATATTATTAAATTAATTTTACCTGTTTGTTTTTACTTTTTAATGTAGCTACTAGAAAATTTTAAATTACATATGTGACTTTCATTACATTTCTATTGAACAATACTGGTCTCAAGTTAGACCATTCATTTGTCAAAGACAAACTACTTAGGTTTTTAAAATTTTCATTTATTTGTTGCACTTCAGTATTGTGTAATAGTTAAGAACTCATCTAGAATAAGATCACCTGAGTTCAAATCCTGGCTGCACTAGTGCTTACATTTTTACTCAACTATAACATGTCAATAATAATAGTACTATCTTTATAGATTTGTTGTGAGGGTTAAACAAAATAATATAAGTAAAATGACCATGACAGGTTCATAATATATGCTCAATAGTATATTATTATTATTCTATATATAGCATAACGATGAAATCATTTTATTCAGAAAAGGATGAAGAGGGAGATGAAAGGAGACATAGATAAGAATCATTTGGAGTTGCCTCATTAGAGTATTTTTCATTGTTTGAAAAATTATAGAAATTGGAAATACTAGTTGTTAGTTTCATTACCCAGAGTTATTTTGGAAGTTAAATATTTATTCATATAAACTACTTTGAGGTAAATAAGTATTGAGTTTAGACCCTGAGATTTTGGGGAGGAGTGGAAACAGCCATGTCTCCTGGTGGATTAATACTGAAGGTTCATGTTGAATAATGTGAACAGAGGACTGGCACCATAATTTGTGGGACTCAGTGCAAAATTAAAATATGTGGCTCCTTTAAATATCAATAAATTATTAAGAATTTCAGGGTGGCAACAGCAAAGCATTAAACCAAGCATGGGACCCTTCGAAGCACAGGCCTTGTGAAGGCAGCCCTTCCGTGAGACTTGTAGACATTTAAGCAATGGAGGATATTTTTCTTCCTCAAATCAAGTTGACACGTCACTTCTTAATAAACAACTGTTGAGCACCTC
This sequence comes from Balaenoptera physalus, assembly GCF_965194825.1. Classification (NCBI taxonomy): domain Eukaryota; kingdom Metazoa; phylum Chordata; class Mammalia; order Artiodactyla; family Balaenopteridae; genus Balaenoptera; species Balaenoptera physalus. The sequence goes on along the minus strand of NC_138898.1, from coordinate 42,644,296 downwards.
CTAGCTCTTGAGCACTGGTAGACAGAAGATGAGTGAGCCATTCCTCTCCTGTGAGAAGAGTTGAAGATACCACAGAGAGAGCCCCCATTTAAAACACAGGAAGGGATAATAATAGATAATGTTCTCTGTACCAGAATTAATTTTTCTGTTCCAAAGGTGTGTTAGTCTGTTCACCTGCTATAGCAAAATACCACAGACTAGGTGGCTTATAAACTCCAGGAATTTATTTCTTACAGTTCTGGAGGCGGGGAAGCCCAAGATCAAGGTGCTAGCATGATTATGTTTTGGTGAGAGCCCTCTTCTTGGTTCATAGCTGGTGCCTTCTCAACTGTGTCCTCACGTGGTGGAAGGGGAGAGGGATCTCTGTGGAGTCTGTTTTGTAAGAACACTAATCCCATTTATGAAGCCTTCACCCTCATGACCTGAGCACCTTCCAAAGGCCCCACCTCCTAATACCATCATCTTTGGGGGTTAGGATTTTAACATATGAATTTTGGGGATACATAAACATTCAGACCATAGCAGAAGGTAAATATAAATAAGTATTATATTTTGAAACAGCAACCAGAAAGAGAAGTTCTCTGGATAATTTCATTGCTTTCTCTTTAAAGAAGGAAAAAAATTTTTTTTCTATGGAAAACAAAGAAAATATTTGATGTGTTCAATGAGAAGCCATTTATGATAACATAGCAAGGGAATATAAATATCATGTTACATGTCCATGATTTAGGTTATTATTGGATTTGAGTGGAATATTTCCCCATAATTCTATATTTTATATAGAAATAAAACTTGTAAACAATTTTTAAGATAGTGTAAGAGGGCATATTAATTATTGCTTTGTGTTTTGGGCACCATTGGTATAACTGAGGCCCTTTCAATACTGCTGTAAAGTTTGAGGCGCTATATTCTGAGATAAATATATCACATAAAATATGTAAAAGAAAACATTTAACCAAATCTATGAAGTGGTAAACAAAGTATTTTGTAACAGCTTTAGAGTATGCTATTTCATATATACAGCATATTAAAAGTAAGTCTGGAATTACTAAGGAGAATTCCTGTGGTTGATAAAATCTGAAATTTGCTGCGATTCAATGAAATACAAATATTGTGAAATGATCCATGCCAAATGGTTTGTCAGTTACTAGGATTTTGACCATTGCTAGGTAACCTTTGTCTTTCTTGTAGAGAGTCTCTTCAGAATATGAATATGCATTTACTATGTTAAAGGAAAGACCACCATTACTATCATACTAGCTATAAATGATGGATAAACATGATAAACATGTTTATGTAAAGAGACATTTTTCCTTTTACTAGTTCTATAAACAAATGTCTAATGAGTATAGCTGTGAGAAAGTTCCCAAACCAATATTCTTATTCCCCTATGATTTCTTCTAAAACTTTTATAGTTTTTGTGGTTACATTTAACTTTATGATCCATTCACTTCTATTTTTGTATGTGGTGTGAGATAACAGTGAAGTTTCTTTTTCTGCATGTAGATGTCCAATTATTCAAGTGCTGCTTGTTGAAAAGATTATTCTTTTGCCACCAAATGGCGTTGGTATTTTTGACAAAAATCAATTGTCCATATATATGTGAGACTATTTCTGGACCCTCTCTTCTGTTCCATTGATCTATGTTCAATCCCAATGATCTGTGTGTCTATCTTGGCACAAATAATAAACTGTCTTCATTATCATGGATAAACAGTAAGTTTGGGAATCATGTAATATAATTCCTCCAAATTTTTTCTTTTTTCAAAACTTATTTGGCTATTCTAGGATCTCCGCATTTCCATATAAATTTTAGAATCACCTCATCAATTTCTATAAGAAAGGCAGCAAGGATTTTGACTGGAACTATGCTGAGCCTATGGATCAATTTGCAGAGAACTGACATCTTAACAATATTTAGTCTTCAAACTCATGAATATAGTATATCTCCCCATTTATTTAGGTCTTCTTTAATTTTTCTCAGCAATGTTTTGAGGTTTTCAGTGAATCACTCTTTCGAGTACTTTGTTAAATTTATTTCTAAGTAAATCATTTTTTTTGATGCTACTGCAAATGGTACATTTTAATTTCAGTTTCCAAGTGTTTGTTGCTAGTATATAGAAATACAATTGACTTTTCTGTATTGCTCTTGTATCCTGAGACTTTGCTAAGCTCACTTATTAATTCTTTTCTTAAAATTTTTATTAGAGTATAGTTGATTTACAATGTTGTATTAGTTTTGGGGTTTTTTAAAGATTTTTTTTAGTCTTTACTGAATTTGTTACAATATTGCTTCTGTTTTATGTTTTGGTTTTTCGGCCACGAGGCATGTGGGATCTTAGCTCCCTGACCAGGGATCTGAAGCCACACCCCCTGCACTGAAAGGCTAAGTCTTAACCACTGGACCGCCAGGGAAGTCACTTGTATTAGTTTCTGCAGTACAGCAAAGTGAGTCAGTTATACATATATCCACTATTTTTTAGATTCTTTTCCCATATAGGTCATTACAGAGTACTGAGCAGAGTTCCCTGTGCTATACGGTACGTCCTTATCAGTCAATCTATTTTTTATTTAGAAGCTCACTTATTAATTCTAACATCATTTTTTAATACAATCCTTAGGGTTTTCTACAGAAGTGAACATGTCATTTGAGGATAAAGACTATTTTATGTATTCCTTTCTGCTCTGCCTTTTACTTCTTTTTCTTGCTTTAATTGCACTGGATAGGGCCAGTAGACTGTTGAATAGAAATGGTGAGAATGGACATTCTTGCCTTGCTTCCAACTTAGGGAAAAAGCAATTAGTCTGTCATTATTAAGTAAGATGTTAGCTGAGAGTTTTTCACAAATGTCCCTAGTATTAAAAGAAAGTTCACTCTAATATTCTGAGAATTTTTATCAAGAATAGATAATAAATTTTGTTAAATACTTCTCCTGTATCTATTGAGATACATGTTTTTTGCTTTTCATTTTTAGCCTGATAAAATAATTACATTGATTGATTTTCAATTTTTAATCAAACTTATATTCCACTAAGTCATGATATATTATCATTATTATATATTTCTGAATTTCATATGCTAAAATTTTGTTAGAAAATTTGTATATCTATGTCCATAATGCATATTGGTATGTAGTTTTCTTATAACGTCTTTGGCTTCAGGTTTGAAAATAATTAATGATGATGTTTATAAATCATGCAAATTATAAAACTAATTTATATCTTTCTTGATATAGAAAAGATGAAGGTAATTCATGAATAATACCAATTACACAGTAAGTAGGAATTTACATTATATACTGACTTTTCAAAAGTTAGTTATATAAAAGCATGAAATGATAATACATTAAAAGTTGCTTTTTAAAAATTCTCCCTTTTAAAAGTTGTTCATAACTCTTTTGACATTACCAGGAATTTTGCATTTCTAATCTACTTGATGGTAACAGCCTCATGGCAATAAATTTAAAGTGGATTCTCTTCTTTTGCAGCATGGAGATAATCTGAAAATCCCACTCACTGATATGAATTTGTGTCATTCTCTTTATAAATGAAAAAGAGGTTAATGCTGACCAAACTCGAGTTAAATAAAACTGAATATATTAGAATCCTGCTATATTCCAAGCAGTGAGGATAAACTGCTCCTTCTGAAACAGCATGTTTCTCTCAGTGAAATAAAAAGATCAAAGTAGTTAGGAAATAATATCTCTTTAGCAATTTCCAAACTGCATTGAAAGTAGAGAGCCATTTTCAGAGTGCTAGAGTCAGAAAAGTGAGGTTCACACTAACATGTAAGATTCTGTCAGGAAGCTGACTGTGGCTTGAATATAAAACAGGCTGCCAAGTAATATTGAGATAGGATCATAAACAAATGGTAAATACAGAAAACTTCATAGCAAACATTGGGTTCTCTGGGAAGCAGACCAAGAGATGTTAACTAAGAAGTACCTCTAGAATCAAACCTATGAAAAAAGAGGGGAATGAAGCAGGTTTGGACAGAGGGAGAAATCAAATTGCAGTGCAGGTCTAGTGTCAGCCTTGGCTGACCAACAGGAAACTCGAGCTAGAATGCCTCTTCAGAGTTGATCTCAGTTAAGCCAAAATGGCCAGACTTTTATACTCCTTACAGCAATCAGCCACTGACTGTGGGCCAGCCTAGGAAAGAGAGTTACCTTAGTCAAGCTGGCTCCTGGCAGCTGAGGTGGTCCCTCAAGGGGCTGACAGCTATGGGTTGTGTGTCCGTTGCATGCCCAGCAGCTGGGGCAACAAGCCTTCAAGGAAAGGAGATCTGGGTGGCACATCACAGTATCTACCACATTAGGCAAAGAATTTAGAGATTTAAGAAAGAAAGATCTTAAGCCACACCAGAAACTTTATCTAGATACGTGCTATATTTCAAGGTTTACATGACTTCATTCAGATCGCTATACAAATGTCATCCCTCCAGAACTTTCCCTGACCAATCTATCTAAGATGGACTTCTTTACTGTGTTACATTTTTTCATGGTGCTTATCACTACCTGATATTTTAATATACATTTATTTGTTTTTTGGGAATTATCTGTCATTCCCCCTGGAATGTAAATTACAGGAGGGAGTAACTGTATCTTGTTTACCACTGTATCCCCAGTGTCTCGAACAATGCAGGAAAAATAACATATTCATAAATAATCAGAGCTCACTTAATATTTTTACTTATCATTATTGATAACTCACTAACTATACTGTAGTTGAACTGGATATCAAAGGATGTAACTTGACCTAGGTTCCTGATGAGAAATGTAAAACATACAACTAAGAACTTTAAGGTAGGTCATAATGATGGTTAATTTTACATCTCAATTTGACTGGGCCACAAGGTACCCAGGTATTTGGTCAAACATTATTTTGGGTGTTTCTGTGAGGATGTTTCTGGATGAGTTTAACAATTAAATCTATTGCCCCTGCCTCCCCAATGTGAGTGGGCCTCATCCAATCAGTTGAAGGTATGAATAGAACAAAAAGGCTGACCCTCCTCCAAATAAGGGAATTCCTCTTTCCTGACTGCCTTTGAGCTACGACTTGGTTTTTTCCTGCCTTTGGACTCAAGCTTTTCCTAGGTTTGCCTTGGACTCAGCTTTTCCTAGGTCTTAAGCCTGCCAGCCTTTGGACTGAAGCTACACCATCAGCTCTTCTGGTTCTTAGGCCTTCAAATTTAGACTGGAACTACACTATCAGCTTTCCTGGGTCTCTACCTTGCCGACTGCAGATCTTGGAATTTGTCAGCTCCATAATGGTGTGAACCAATGTCTTAGTTCATTCGGACTGGTATAATAAAATACCACAGACAGGGTAGCTTATAAACAACAGAAATTTATTTCTCACCGTTCTGGAGGCTGGAAGTCCAAGAGTAAGGTGCTAGTAGAGTCATGTTCTCATGAAGGCCCTCTTTTGGGCTGATAGCCAGTACCTTCTCTCAGTCTTCACATGGCAGGAGGAGCTAGGGAGCTCTCCAGGGCCTCTTTTATAAGAGCTAATCCCATTCATGAGGGCTCCACCTTCATGTCCTAATCATCTCCCAACAGCCCACTTATTAACACCATCATCTTTGGGGTTAGGATTTCAACATACGAGTTTTGGGGGGTATACAAACATTCAGATCATAGCAATCAGTCTGTCTCTGTATATATAGTCTGTTTCTCTGGAGAACCCTGACTAATACAATCATCTTGCTTAAAAGAAATTTCGAACTATGAAAGTAAATTATAAATCGAATCATAATTAATGTGTACTTTGTTATTCTCTACAAAGGACATTAGCCATCATTCAGTATTTCTCTGTCAAATGTGTTGCTTCTTATGTGTATGTCTGAGAAACAGAGGGTCTTGTAAAGGGCTCTAACTCTTAAGAGAAGGAAATCCAAAGATGTAAAGAAGTATAAAATCTTGAATATATTCCACTCAACTAAATACACTTCAATATTTACCTAAAATTCAAAGGCTGTTTATTAAAGTCATAGGACATGAGGCACACCCTTATCCAAATGCAGTACCAAAATGTCTTCAAATACATTACCAAAATGCCTTCAAATGCTAACAAGAAGTTAATTTTTGGATTAAAGGCCCCTTGGGAGTCTACATGACTATGCTCTCCTTCAATTAGTGTGAATAATCAAAAACTAACTGGATTTCACGTGGAACATTTAAACTGACATCATCTGATGTTATTTCATCCACATCATTTTGAGAGAAATGTTTCTTGCAAAGCTGCATTTAAGGGACTCCTCATAAGCAAACACCAATTTAACCTACATGAAAAAGCACAAATTAACCTAGCTTGCTTGGGGTGAATTTATTTGGTTTTACTACTTGATTGCTAACATATGAAGGCTATAAAGTGTGTTTGTTTTAAACAAGAGAAATGAAAAAAAAAATGTCTCATTTGAAATGCACTTCCATTTAGATTTAAAAAGCCAAATATACCTCAGAAAACGACTCCTCATCCCCTGCTCAAATGAATAGTATACATTTTAAGGAAGTCATAAATATTATCCAATATGAAAACATTTTAAAACTTCCACAACTTTTTCAAAGTTTCTATATTCACAGACCTTAAAGATAAAATTCAAATAACACTTGGTCTTTGAAAAGAAATTCTCAACACAATTCCATTCACCTAAAGTGTTCATAATTTATCTCAAAAAACATGACAAATTTATCCCTATTTGTTCTTTTTTGAAAGGAATGTCTCTATTTAGAACCTGAACTTTTCTGGTCCCCACAAGATACTGATTGACAACACCTGTTTATGGGTTACTTTTATACTACTAAAACTGTGCTATTTCACTTCAGGCCATCAAAATAGTAGATATTGCTTTAATGAATTTTCCAGTGCTAATTGTAGACAATTTCCTGGTCTAAGGGGCAATAGTCAAATATTTTTCCACTATTCTTGCCTCTTACATTTTTTTTTAATCAATTCTCTCCTCTCCTAATTAGAGCTATCCCTAAAAATGTAAGAAAATCTACCTCTTGATAGACTTGGATGACCCAGTTTAAATGAGTACACACAAAAAGATTCTTCTAGACACAATAAAATCGCCTTTCTCCATTCTGGAATACATTATGTACTGAATTTGAGTTGTGTCCCCCCAAAATTCATATATTGTAGTCCCAACCCCCAGTGCTTTAAAATGTGACTGTATTTGGAGACAGTGTCTTTAAAGAGGTAATTAAGTTACAATGAGACCATTAGGGTGAGCTCTAATCTCATCTGACTGGTGTCTCTATAAAAAGAGGAGATCAGAACACAGAGACACATGGGATGTGCATGCACAGAGAAAAGGCCATGTGAGGACACACTAAGAAGGCGGCCATCTGCAAGGGGCCTCAGGAAAAACCAAACCTGACAACACGTGGATCTTGGACTTTCAGCCTCCAGAACTGCAAGAAAATAAATTTTGGTTGTTTAAGCCACCCAATCTTTGGTACTTTGTTATGGAAGCAGGCAATATTGTGATTAATAAGAAATATATATTTGGTCATTCAGATGATCAAAATACACTGCTCATATATTTGGTCTATGTCCACAGTTCCTGGTTCATAGTTCCCAAAACTCGTAGAATTTCCTGAGTAATAAGAGCAATAGGAGCATCTCCTGTCATAATATTTGGTCTCCTGTCCTCAGTTCCTAAAATCACTTCAGAGCCATAGGGTGAAATGGGTGTCTTGTTACTTATAATAAGCCCCTTTTTACCACAACTGGGTTTATATTAATGGGGTAACTTTTGGAAAGCACCTAAGGATGGGGACTGGTTGCTAGGGGAACCAGCTGTGAATAGGTTGTTAGAACTTTTAGTCCCACTCCTTGATTTTCTGGGAGGGGAGAAAGGATTGAGGTTGAATCCATCACCAATGGCTAATGATTTCATCAATCATGCCTATGTACTGAAGTCTCCATAAAAACCCAAAAGTAGGAGGTTCGGAGAGCTTCCAGGTTGGTGAACACATGGAGATTTGGGGAGAGTGGTGCACTCTGAGAGAGCATGGAAGCTTGGCACCCTTTACCCATACCTCGCCCTGTGCATCTCTTCCATCTGGCTGTTCCTGAGTTATATCCTTTTATAATAAACTGGTGATCTAGTAAGTAAAATATTTCTCTGAGTTCTCTGAGCTTCTTTAGCAAATTAATTGAACCCAAGGTTGGGGGGGGGGTGTCAGTGGAACCTCCAATCTATAGCCAGTTGGTCAGAAGCACAGAGGACAACCTGGACTTGCAATTGATGTCTGAAGTATATAAGTGTGTGCGTGTGTGCGTGTGTGTGTGTGTGTGTGTGTGTGTGTGTGTGTTGGGGGAAGGAAGGTCTTGTGGAACTGAGCCCTTAACCTGTGGAATCTGATGCTATCTCTAGGTAGACAGTGTCAGAATCGAGTTTAATTGTAGGACACCCAGTTGGTGTCAGAGGATTGTTTGCTGGTGAGGAAGAAACCCACCCCCCCAACACACACACATTATAATTGGTCCCAGAACCTTCACAGCCCTAGCAAACTAATACAGAATATATTGGTACATTTATTTCAGGCTTATACAGTCTTGACAGCCTGAGGGGACAAAAAAGGCACATCAAGTCACCAACCAAAATTTAGCTAAGAGGATATTATAATAAAACAGAATGCTGAATATTTCAGAAGTTCTATGTTGGTTTATGTTAATTCAATTCAATCTAATTCAATCTAGTCAAGCAAAGGGCCTTTTCCTTCCAGCTGCTCTGGGGATTCAAAGACAAATAAAACACGATCTTTGTGCTACTTTGCTGCTAGTTAAAAAACAGATGCATTAAAAAGGAAAGCTATGTAACATGCGCTTGAAAACATAGAAAATAAGCCAAATTATTATCTAATGCATCAAGTGATAAAAGTATGTTATAAACACCTGTTTCATAAATATGTACATGCATGTGTAGAGTATGTGCACATGTAATACATATTGGGAAAACCACAGGAGAGTCATATACAAAAATGTTGGAGGAGGATTAACCAAGATGGGGGAGTAGAAGGACGTGCTCTGACTCCATCTTGCGAGAGCACCAGAATCACAACTGGCGGCTGGACAATCATCGACAGGAAGACACTGGACTTCACCAAGGAGGATACCCCACATCCAAGGACAGAGGAGAAGCCACAGTGAGACGGTAGGAGGGGCGCAATCAGAGTAAAATCAAATCCCATAACTGCTGGGTGGGTGACTCACAGACTGGCGAACACTTATACCACAGAAGTCCACCCACTGGAGTGAAGGTTCTCAGTCCCACGTCAGGCTTCCCAACCTGGGGGTCCGGCAATGGGAGGAGGAATTCATAGAGAATCAGACTCTGAAGCCTAGTAGGAATTGATTGCAGGACTTCGACGGGACTGGGGGAAACAGAGACCCCACTCCTGGAGGGCGCACACGGAATAGTGTGCGCGTCGGGACCCGGGGGAAGGAGCAGTGACCCTGGGGGAGACTGAACCTGACCTACCTGCTAGTGTTGGAGGGTCTCCTGCAGAGGCGGGGGCTGGCTCTGTTTGACCGTGGGGACAAGGACACTCACAGCGGAGGTTCTGGGAAGAACTCCTTGGCGTGAGCCCTCCCAGAGTCTGCCATTAGCCCCACCAAAGAGCCCAGGTAGGCTCCAGTGTTGGGTTGCCTCAGGCAAAACAACCAACAGGGAGGGAACCCAGCCCCACCCATCAACAGTTAAGTGGATTAAAGTTTTACGAGCTCTGACCGCCACAGCAACAGTCAGCTCTACCCACCACCAGAGCCTCCATCAAGCCTCTTAGATAGCCTCAACCACCAGAGGGCAGACAGCAGAAGCAAGAAAAACTACAATCCTGCAGCCTGTGGAACAAAAACCACATTTACAGAAAGATAGACAAGATGAAAAGGCAGAGGGCTATATACCAGATGAAGGAACAAGAAAAAACCCCAGAAAAACAACTAAATGAAGTGGAGATAGGCAACCTTCCAGAAAAAGAATTCAGAATAATGATAGTGAAGATGATCCAGGACCTCGGAATAAGAATGGAGGCAAAGATTGAGAAGATGCAAGAAATGATTAACAAAGACCTAGAAGAATTAAAGAACAAACAAACAGAGATGAACAATAACTGAAATGAAAACTACACTAGAAGGAATCAATAGCAGAATAACTGAGGCAGAAGAACGGAGAAGTGACTTGGAAGACAGAATGGTGGAATTCACTGCTGAGGAACAGAATAAAGAAAAAAGAATGAAAAGAAATGAAGACAGCCTAAGAGACCTCTGGGACAACATTAAACGCAACAACATTCGCATTACAGGGGTCCCAGAAGGAGAAGAGAGAGAGAAAGGACCAGAGAAAATATTTGGAGAGATTATAGTCGAAAACTTCCCTAACATGGGAAAGGAAATAGCCCCCCCAAGTCCAGGAAGCACAGACAGTCCCATACAGCATAAACCCAAGGAGAAACACGCCAAGACACATAGTAATCAAAGTGGCAAAAATTAAAGACAAAGAAAAATTATTGAAAGCAGCAAGGGAAAAATGACAAATAACATACAAGGGAACTCCCATAAGGTTAACAGCTGATTTCTCAGCAGAAACTCTACAAGCCAGAAGGGAGTGGCATGATATACTTAAAGTGATGAAAGGGAAGAACCTACAACCAAGATTACTCTACCCGGCAAGGATCTCATTTAGATTTGATGGAGAAATCAAAAGCTTTACAGACAAGCAAAAGCTAAGAGAATTCAGCACCACCAAACCAGCTCTACAACAAATGCTAAAGGAACTTCTCTAAGTGGGAAACACAAGAGAAGAAAAGGACCTACAAACACAAACCCAAAACAATTAAGAAAATGGTCATAGGAACATACATATCGATAATTACCTTAAACGTGAATGGATTAAATGCTCCAACCAGAAGACACAGGCTTGCTGAATGGATACAAAAACAAGACCCATATATATGCTGTCTACAAGAGACCCACTTTAGACCTAGGGACACATACAGACTGAAAGTGAGGGGATGGAAAAAGATATTCCATGCAAATGGAAATCAAAAGAAAGCTGGAGTAGCTATACTCATAGCAGATAAAATAGACTTTAAAATAAAGAATGTTACAAGAGACAAGGAAGGACACTACATAATGATCACGGGATCAATCCAAGAAGAAGATATAACAATTATAAATATATATGCACCCAACATAGGAGCACCTCAATACATAAGGCAACTGCTAACAGCTATAAAAGAGGAAATTGACAGTAACACAATAATAGTGGGGGACTTTGACACCTCACTTACACCAATGGACACATCATCCAAAATGAAAATAAATAAGGAAACAGAAGCTTTAAATGACACAATAGACCAGATAGATTTAATTGATATTTATAGGACATTCCATCCAAAAACAGCAGATTACACGTTCTTCTCAAGTGCACATGGAACATTCTCCAGGATAGATCACATCTTGGGTCACAAATCAAGCCTCAGTAAATTTAAGAAAATTGAAATCATATCAAGCATCTTTTCTGACCACAACGCTATGAGATTAGAAATGAATTACAGGGAAAAAAACGTAAAAAACACAAACACATGGAGGCTAAACAATACGTTACTAAATAACCAAGAGATCACTGAAGAAATCAAAGAGGATATCAAAAAATACCTAGAGACAAATGACAATGAAAACACGATGACCCAAAACCTATGGGATGCAGCAAAAGCAGTTCTAAGAGGGAAGTTTATAGCTATACAAGCCTACCTCAAGAAACAAGAAAAATCTCAAGTAAACAATCCAACCTTACACCTAAAGAAACTAGAGAAAGAAGAACAAAACCCAAAGTTAGCAGAAGGAAAGAAATCATAAAGATCAGAGCAGAAATAAATGAAATAGAAACAAAGAAAACAATAGCAAAGATCAATAAAACTAAAAGCTGGTTCTTTGAGAAGATAAACAAAATTGATAAGCCATTAGCCAGACTCATCAAGAAAAAGAGGGAGAGGACTCAAATCAATAAAATCAGAAATGAAAAAGGAGAAGTTACAACAGACACCGCAGAAATAGAAAGCATCCTAAGAGACTACTACAAGCAACTTTATGCCAATAAAATGGACAACCTGGAAGAAATGGACAAATTCTTAGAAAGGTATACCCTTCCAAGACTGAACCAGGAAGAAATAGAAAATATGAACAGACCAATCACAAGTAATGAAATTGAAACTGCGATTAAAAATCTTCCAACAAACAAAAGTCCAGGACCAGATGGCTTCACAGGTGAATTCTATCAAACATTTAGAGAAGAGCTAACACCCATCCTTCTCAAACTCTTCCAATAAATTGCAGAGGAAGGAACACTCCCAAACTCATTCTATGAGGCCACCATCACCCTGATACCAAAACCAGACAAAGACACTACAAAAAAAGAAAATTACAGACCAATATCACTGATGAATATAGATGCAAAAATCCTCAACAAAATACTAGCAAACAGAATACAACAACACATTAAAAGGATCATACACCATGATCAAGTAGGACTTATCCCAGGGATGCAAGGATTCTTCAGTATACGCAAATCAATCAATGTAATACACCATATTAACAAATTGAAGAATAAAAACCATATGATCATCTCAATAGATGCAGAAAAAGCTTCTGACAAAATTCAACACCCATTTATGATAAAAACTCTCCAGAAAGTGGGCATAGAGGGAACCTACCTCAACATAATAAAGGCCATATATGACAAACCCACAGCAAACATCATTCTCAATGGTGAAAAACTGAAAGCATTTCCTCTAAGATCAGGAACGAGACAAGGATGTCCACTCTCACCACTATTATTCAACATAGTTCGGGAAGTGCTAGCCACAGCAATCAGAGAAGAAAAAGAAATAAAAGGAATACAAATTGGGTTTGTTTTTGTAAGTCCTTTTCTTCTCTTGTGTTTCCCACTTAGAGAAGTTCCTTTAGCATTTGTTGTAGAGCTGGTTTGGTGGTGCTGAATTCTCTTGTCTGTAAAGCTTTTGACTTCTCCATCGAATCTGAATGAGATCCTTGCCAGATAGAGTAATCTTGGTTGTAGGTTCTTCCCTTTCATCACTCTAAGTATATCATGCCACTCCCTTCTGGCTTGAGAAATCAGCTGTTACCCTTATGGGAGTTCCCTTGTATGTTATTTGTCATTTATCCTTTGCTGCTTTCAATAATTTTCCTTTGTCTTTAATTTTTGCCAATTTGATTACTATGTGTCTCGGCGTGTTTCTCCTTGGGTTTATCCTGTTTGGGACTCTCTGCATTTCCTGGACTTGGGTGGGTATTTCCTTTCCCATGTTAGGGAAGGTTTCGACTATAATCTCTTCAAATATTTTCTCTGGTCCTTTCTCTCTCTCTTCTCCTTCTAGGACCCCTATAATGCGAATGTTGTTGCGTTTAATGTTGTCCCAGAGGTCTCTTAGGCTGTCTTCATTTCTTTTCATTCTTTTTTCTTTATTCTGTTCCGCAGCAGTGAATTCCACCATTCTGTCTTCCAGGTCACTTATCCGTTCTTCTGCCTCAGTTATTCTGCTATTGACTCCTTCTAGTGTAGTTTTCATTTCAGTTATTGTATTGTTCATCTCTGTTTGTTCTTTAATTCTTCTAGGTGTTTGTTCTTTAATTCTTCTAGGTCTTTGTTAAACATTTCTTGCCTCTTCGCAATCTTTGCCTCTATTCTTTTTCCGAGGTCCTGGATCATCTTCACTATCATTATTCTGAATTCTTTTTCTGGAAGGTTGCCTATCTCCACTTCATTTAGTTGTTTTTCTGGGGTTTTTTCTTGTTCCTTCATCTGGTACATAGCCTTCTGCCTTTTCATCTTGTCTATCTTTCTGTGAATGTGGTTTTTGTTCCACAGGCTGCAGGATTGTAGTTCTTCTTGCTTCTGCTGTCTGTCCTCTGGTGGATGAGGCTATCTAAGAGGCTTTTGCAAGTTTCCTGAACCCATCTTTTCATTTGGGGATGTTCATATTATGATCTTGTGTCTAGGGAGGCCTGTTACCCATTCAAAACTTGCCTGTAAAGGCTGGCACTAGAAGACAATAGACATGCATGACCTCGTGCTGCCCTCTGCTGGTTTCCTGCACAACTGCACCTTTTGGATGGGGACAATTTCCATTCAACTCAAATGATAACTCTCCTGTGTCCAGCCCTCCTAGTGTTGGAAGGTCTCCTGCAGAAGCAGGGGAGTGGCTGTGGCTCACCGCGGGGAAAAGGACACTCTGTAACATTACTGATAGCCTAGAAAAATCAAACAGTTATAAAAATATGTCTTTTATGCAGCAGGAAGAAATTAAAGGGGTAAAAGGATTCATTCACATCTCTCAGTTAAAAGGAAAGCCAACTTTAAAATAGGCAGCAATTTAAGTAACTCTTATACCAAACAGTTACAGATTTTCAATATAATAGAAGTAAAGAAATAAAAGCATACTTCTAAGATATAAAATTAACAACCAACATGTTTTCATACAAATAAAAGTTCAATACTTTTGTTAAAAGATACAACAATGCCTCTTTTAATTTTGTCATTTTAAGTAAAAAGGTCAATAAAAAAGCAGTAGAAGAGAATGTATCTGTAGAACTGTCTCCTTTCTCTAACCAATAAACCAAAAATACTCAGCAACAATGCAATATAAAAATTTCAGAAATTCACTCAGGCTAAACTATAATGCTGCAGTCAGAGTTTCAGTTACTATCCATATTACATCCAAACAAATATTTCAGAAGATAGAAGGTTCACTGAGTATTTTAATAGAAACTACACAGTTTCAATACTAAAAACAGAACGAGTCCTAAAAACCCTCCAGAGTCCAACCTACAATATTAACTTAATATCACCAAATACATATCAAGTTTCTACTGAATTATTAAGTTTGAAAAGTAGCACACGTAACTGACTTGAGCAAAAGAACAGAAGTGAGTATCAGGAAACCTAAATCCTATTCATGGTTCTGCCACACATGGTCTGCATATCCTTGAGTGTGTTACTTCTGCTCTCTAGGCCTCAGTTTCCCCATCTGTAACATGAAGCATCTGGCCTGGATAATCTGTCAATTCCTTTCAAGTTTGGAAATTACATGATGTTGTATGACAGTATCACTTTCTAACCTCCTGATCTATACATAATGACTATGTGCCCCTGACAGGACCATAATTAGAGTTTTCTCATTTCCATGCTTCCCATTTTTTAAATTTATTTTATTATAGTTGATTTACAATGTTGTGTTAATTTCTGCCATAAAGCAAAGTGATTCAGTTAATACACACATATACATTCTTTCTCATATTCTTTTCCATTATGGTTTATCACAGGATATTGAATATAGTTCCCTGTGCTATACAGTAGTACCTTGTTGTTTATCCATTCTATATGTAATAGTTTGCATCTGCTAATCCCAAATTCCCAATCCTTCCCTTCCCCACCTCTCCTCCCCCTTGGAAACCACAAGTCTGTTCTCTATGTCTGTGAGTCCGATTCTGTTTCATAGATAAGTTCATTTATGTTATATTTTAGATTCCACCTATAAGTGATATCATATGGTATTTGTCTTTCTCTTTCTGACTTACTTCACTTAGTATGATAATCTCTAGGTCCATCCATGTTGCTGCAAATGGCATTATTTCATTCTTTTTAATGGCTGAGTAATAGTCCATTGTGTATATGTACCACATCTTCTTTATCCATTCCTCTGTCGATGGACATTTAGGCCGTTTCCATGTGAATAGTGCTGCTATGAAAATAGGGGTGAATTATAGTTTTGTCCGGATATATGCTCAGTGATTACTGGATCATATGGCAATTCTATTTTTAGTTTTTTGAGGAACCTCCATACTGTTTTCCATAGTGGCTGCACCAATTTACATTCCCACAAACAACATAGGAGGGTCCCCTTTTCTCCACACCCTCTCCAGAATTTACTATTTGTAGACTTTTTAAGGATGGCCATTCTGACCAGTATGAGGTGATATCTCATTGTAGTTTTGATTTGCATTTCTCTAATAACCAGTGATGCTGAGCGTTTTTTCATGTGTCTGTTGGCCTTGTGTATGTCTTCATTGAAGAAATGTCTATTTATGTCTTTTGCCGATTCTTCCATTGGATTGTTCATGTTGTTGTTGTTGTTGTTGAGTTGTATGAACTGCTTGTATATTTTAGAAATTAAGCCCTTGTCAGTCACATCATTTGCAAATATTTTCTCCCAGTCCACAGGTTGTCTTTCCATTTTGTTTATGGTTTCCTTTGTTGTACAAAAGCTTCTAAGTTTGATTAGGTTCCATTTGTTTATTTTTGCTTTTATTTCTATTGCCTTGGGAGACTGACCTAAGAAAACATTGGTACAATTTATGTCAGAGAATTTTTTGCCTATGTTCTCTTCTAGGAGTTCTATGGCATCATGTCTTATATTTAAATCTTGAGCCATTTTGAGTTTATTTTTATGTATGGTGTGAGGGTGTGTTCTAACTTCATTGATTTACATGCAGCTGTCCAACTTTCCCAACACCACTTGCTGAAGAGACTGTCTTTTTTCCATTGTATATTCTTGCCTCCTTTGCTGAAGATTAATTGACCATAGGTATGTGAGTTTATTTCTAGGCTCTCTATTCTGTTCCATTGATCCATATGTCTGTTTTTCTGCCAATACCATACTGTTTTGATTACTGTAACTTTGCAGTATATTTTGAAGTCTGAGAGGGTTATGCCTTCTGCTTTGTTCCTTTTCCTCAGGATTGCCTTAGCAATTCTGGGTCTTTTATGGTTATTTGTTCTAGTTATGTGAAAAAAGTCATGGGTAATTTGACAGGGACTGCATTAAATCTGTACATTGCTTTGGGTGGTATGGCCATTTTAACAATATTATTTCTTCCAATCCAAGAATCCATGCTTCTAATTTTCATCTCAATGCTGAAATTAAGCTCTAATAGAAGTAATCCCAATATTTGAACAAATTGGCACATATTCACATTATAAAAATCAAAATAGTGTCTTAAGTTCACATAACTACTAGCTTCTGCCTATGTAAAACCCAAGCCTTTCTATGAGATCAGCCAAGAAAATCACTATATGTATTTTCCTTTCTAACACTGAAGATTTGCTTGGCACAGCCTATTTGACATACAAGTGTCCAATGGAAAAGGCAAAAAATGACAAGGCCTGCAGACCTAGAACAAAGTAGGTCCTTAATATATGTATGTTGAAAGAACAAATGCATCCACAATGGTAAAAGATTCCCTTGTTTGGGATGTTTGTAACATCAGTCCAGGAAAGTTACAGAAATACCTGAAGCATTAACAACTGTCAATAATCTGGGTAGGTTTTAAAAATCACAGCAGTCAAGTTGTTGCTTATAACCATGACTTTGAGTTTGGTATTAGACTCATGGAAGAAAACTGAAAACTCATCCCTTCTAGCCTCTTGTAGAAGCCCATTCTAGACCAGAACAACACTGACAATAATAGGCAAGAGGCCAGATCTAGGCCATTAAGAGAATCTGCAATTTGGAAGCAGGGTGGAATAAAAGTGAAAAGTCTGGAGATTTCTCTTGCCAAGATTTATGGTGAGAGGAAGGGCTAATGGCATTGTTCTAGGGAGCTTCCCTCCATTGTTCAGTCCCCAGTAGTGTTGACCTGTTATATTTAAAAGTTCCATTCAAACATCAAAGGGAATGTTTTATTGAGAAAATCCCAACTTTTCCAACGGAAAATTTCTTTTTATTTATCCTTAGCTAAGTAGCAATGGAAAGTGTCAATGTTTAGGTGGAAACATTATAAATTACTATGCAAACGGATGCCAGTGACAGAATACAAACATATTTGTCATTTCAGACTCAGACTCAAATCCTCTGAGAGGCCTACCCACACCACCCTACCTAACACCCTCTAAAATTTGAGGAAATGCTAGAAATCATCAATAAGAAATTCAACGGATGCAATTATATAAAAAAGCAAAAGTTTTGTACAAGTAAAACTCACAATAAACCCAAAAAGATACGTGTAGTAAATATCACAAATGATTAATATATTATTATATTCACTTTCTATTGCTGTGTAACAAATTACCACAAATATAGCAGCTTAAAACAACACCCATTTGTGAGCTCACATATCTGTAGGCCAAAAGTACAGTCACAATGTGACTGGGGATCACAAGGCTGAAATTAAGGTGTCAGTGGGGCTAAGTTCTAGCCTGAAACTGGAGAAAAATCTTCTAAGCACATTTTTATTGTTGACAGAATTCAGTTCCTCATGGTGCTAGGACTGAGGCCCCTGTTTCCTTGATGGCTGTCAGCCAGGAGTTGGTCTCAGCTCCTAGGAGCTGGGCATTTGAGCATTTCAAGTCTAGTTCCTTTCCACGTGGACTCCTCATTCTTCAAGCCAGCAAAGACATGATGAATCCTTCTCGCGCTTTTAATTTTTCTGACTTCTTTTACTACTACCAGTCAGAGAAAACTGTACTTTCAAAAGGCTAATGTAGTTATAACTACTACGTAGGATCAGACCCACCCTGAAAATCTCCCTTTCTGAATGTGAATTATGCCATTTAACATACTAATCATGGGAGTGAAAACTATCAAGTTTACAGTCCCAGGGATTGCTCAGGGCGTGAATACTGGGGGAGAGAAAATGATGAATCTTGAGTAACATCTTAGAATTCTGCCTACCACAATTACATAAGCAGATTATATAATTTGGTGAAAAATATATTTCAACATATTGAATATAAATGAGAAAATAACATGAACAAGGCACATATGAGGAACAGAATCTTTTGGAAAATAATTTGACAAGAAAAATCAACAGCCATAGAAATGTTATACTCCTTAGCCTAGCCATACCACTCCTGGAAATACAGCGACCCCCCCAAAAAAAAAATTCATAAGAAAGAAAAAACTATAACATGAATATGTCGGCCTCCTCGGGGTTTTCCTAGAATCACATACACAACTCTAGAACAGCAACTTCTACATGATGTTTACCTACCTGTCTCTACCACAATACTTGGAGCATCAAATCCAGAAACTGTTTCTTATTCATCCTTTTGTTCCCAGACTCCAGAATGGTATATATATGCTGCAAATATTTGTTGAGTGCCTATTATGTAACTACAACTGAGTGAGGCATCAGGACACACAATTAGATAATACATGCTCTGACGTACCTCATTTCTCATAATTTTTGTAAAAAGAAAAAAGTTATATAATATCAAAAAGTTCTACAATCAACATATGTGTAAAGTACTAGTTAGGATCATAAAAGTCAACAGAAATAAGGGAACTGTTGGACCAGACCTTGAAAGCTAAGTGGAATTCACTAAAGAGACAAAGCAGATGGGGGATTACAGGGAAAAAGAAGTAAAGAATATATTATGTAGTCATTTAAAATTATAATTATGAACTGTATAAAACTATATAAAAATGTTTATATTAAGTGAAAAACTGTGTACCAAATTAGATCTTTGTTCTAACCATAATTATGCAAAAAAAGTGTATAAATGCATAGAGACAAATAAGAAAAAAATCAACACAATTTTCTAGAAGGACAAATAATTGCTAATTTATTTCCTCTTATTTTATGTATATTATACTTACATATTATATACATATATTGTATATTATGTTTATATTTATTCTTTGTGCTTCCAAAGAAATTTTAAATGAAAAGAAAGAAAAAACATTACATTAAAAAATAGTAAGTCCACCAGTTGGGAGAGTCCTGCTAACTGATAGAAAGTAGAAATACTCAATGTCTATTTCCCTCCATTCTAACTAAAAGTCTTGATTACAGGAAATGATGTACTTAACCATTCATTAATTCCACAAACATCTCCTGAGCACTGATAATGTACCTGACATGGTACAAGGCACCGGAGATACAAAAATGGATGACACAGTCCCTGCCCTCAGAAAGCTCTTGATCTGATGAATCACCACAGTGAGATTTACTTGGTAATGGTATTTTAATAATTGCTGAGAAGACAAAATTCTCTAAATAATAGTTCACTTCACAGGTGGAAGCCTCAGTCTGACAGAATGTAAAATAGCTCCCTACCTCAAGTCTACTCACAGCAACAGGGATAAGACCGGTCACTGCTGCCAAGAAACTGTCTTTCCAAGACTCACAAATCAGAGGCACCAGATTCTTAAATTGCATCACTTCTATCGCAATGGAAAGAGATCTAGTCAATGCCTATACATATGGCTCAGTAAATCTACAGATCTAACATCTTGGCTCACTAATAGGGTGGCTGTTTTAATGCTTGAAGAATAATGTTTGAATGATCGATAATTCCAACACAATTCTACTTACTGGATCTCAATTTTCATAAGGCAAAATCAGGATCACCACAATTTGTGTATTTCTATGTTTTATTTTATTTTGCCCTTTATTTTTCCGTCTTTATTCCTAATCTTATCATGAGTGGTCACATATAGCACTGAAGAAAAATATAAATCTCAATTTCACTCAAACTCCTGAAACTATTAGAAGAAAAATTAAAAGTAATATGAACTTCTAATTGGCAAACATACTGTTTCTCCACTGAGACCATTTCTGCTAGCTACCTACCAAGACAGAGTTTTTCAGTCAAAATGTGTCTCCTTCCAAGCTGCAGGCTATTTGAAATAAACAAGTAAAACAAAGGAAAAGGAAAAAAAAAAAGCCCTACCCAAAAATCCAACATCTCTCACTCTCTTCCCCATAGAACATAAATCCAACTTGAGGATTTTTTATTACAGGATCCTCATTTCACTGAATGTCTTCTTAGTAGGGTTTTGTTATCTATCATTTACATAGTAAGAGTTATACTTTATCAGAAGTAACGGAGTCAGTAGCTTATTAAATCAGAAATGCTAAAGCAAAATGGATCCATTTGGGTTTTCCCCACTTTCATTACTTTTTTCTTGTTACCATTGTCATCATCATCATCACCATCATATTTAACATTTATTAAGCAGTTTACAACATGTACCAGGAACTGGACACCACACAAAGCACATACACGTTAGGTCATTTCCTCCTCAAAACTACATTTTAAGCATCAGAGGTCTAAGGAACTTGTCTAAGGCCACACTAACAATAAGATCCCCATCTTTCTAACTTCAGAACTCAACCTCTTAACCACTTTATTAGAGCTTCGTAGAGCTGCTATAAAAAAATTGCCACAAAGTACACGGCTTAAAACAACACACATTTATCCTCTCACAGTTTTGGAGACCAGAAGTCCAAAATCAGTTTCACTGGGCAG
This sequence comes from Balaenoptera physalus, assembly GCF_965194825.1. Taxonomy (NCBI): domain Eukaryota; kingdom Metazoa; phylum Chordata; class Mammalia; order Artiodactyla; family Balaenopteridae; genus Balaenoptera; species Balaenoptera physalus. Next base: position 42,623,013 of record NC_138898.1, on the reverse strand, counting down.
AAACTAAGGTGTCAGCAGGGCTGCCCTCCCTCTGAAGACTCTAGAGGAGAAGTTCATTGCCTCCTCCAGCTTCTGGTGGCTGTCAGCACTCCTTCTCTATCCCCACATCACTCTAATCTTCAAGGCTAGCATCTTCAAATCTCTCTCAGCTCCATCTTCACATCCCCTTCTCCTCTGTATGTAGTCAAATATCAAGATCCTTAACTTAATTCCATCAGCCATGTAAGGTAATACTCATAAATTCCAAGGATCAGGAGGTGGATCTTCTGATGGGGGTCTGTTTTTCAGCCTACCACACCACTAAACTCTACTGCTTCTCCAACTGATTTTTTCATGGTTCTTGGTGTGGTGGTAAATCAGATAGTCCAGAAAGATCCCACAGGGAGTAGTACACACTCTCCTTTGAGAAAAGTCAGCCATGCAAGAGAGATAAACCTAAGATTAGAACCAGTTAAGTAAGACAAACACACATATGGCCTTATACTGGAGGTCACCAAAATCCAGCTCATCAGCTCCATACCAACATTGGAACCTCAGTCTCCTCACTCCTTACCCCAGTGATATTTCCAAAGAGCCACGAACAAATCTTAAACCAATGCACCATTTCTTCGACAAGACAGACTTTCTCATGCTTTGGGCCTTTGTTCATGCAATTTCTTGTCTTTATGCCTACTGTAATGCTACTCTCCTCAATGCTTTACCATCACACTTATGAAGTCTTTCCTGATGTCCACACTCACAATGACTCCCTTCCTGGCATTTGGTTTCTATTTCTTCAGTGTCACTTGTCATTAGTCTTGAATCATATAGTTGCTTATGTATATATGTATCTTCCTAGAAAGTACAAGGTCCTTTAGAACAAGGACTGTCTACCATCCCAGTGTCTGGCAGAGAATTAGGCACAAATTCTAACTAAATTTGCATTAGAAAGAAGGAAGGAAGAGAGAAAGGAGGGGATTAGAGAGGAAAATGAGGAGGAAAGAGAAAGGAAGAGAAGCGAGGGAAGGGAAGGGAAAGGAAGGGAAGGGAAGGGAAGGCAAGGCAAGGCAAGGCAAGGCAAGGGAAGGGAAGGGAAGGGAAAGGTAAATACTAAAGCCCAGATTGCTTTAAGAGAACAGAAGGAGATACAGTTCTTTCCAATACATATCTGTGAAAGCCCTGAAGAAAGAAGATTTTCAAAAAGGTCTGAAAAAGGGTACCAGAGAGCAAGTACATGGACCTTTCTAGGTATGCTCTAAGCCCTAGAGTATAGGGAAATGATTCATAAAGACGGGTGTATAGACTCCTGCATCAGAACCTCTGCATCAGCATGCTTGTTAATTGGAAATTCCAAGGGCACCTCCTAGACCTGCCGGATCTGAATTCTGAGGTGCTGAGAAATAGAAATCAACATTTAAAACAAGATTCTGGATGATTCTGATGCCCACTATAGTTTGACATATCATTACTATTGTAAGAAAGAAGAAAAAAGTCAAACAATACCCAGATTTTTTTTTTTCTTTTGGCTTGATTCCCAAGGTCTAGTACTGGACTTGATGACCATTTTCCTTTAAAGGTAAAAATGAAAGTCCAGTTTCGAAAATGACAAGGTTGCAGGTCTGCAATATGTTCCAGGGAAAAATGCCAAAGACTCAGAAAGGAGATTTGGGAAAGGTGCCAGGATGATTCAACACTGAGCCCCTCTAGATTATGAAGATATTACTTTAATCAGCCTGGTCATAAGAATGATAGCCACAATTTGCCTGACACATCCAATCAATGACAGCCTTATGCCAGTTTGTGGTTTTCTGTCATCTCAATTATTTTTCACTGACTTAAATTCTTTTTGAAGACGCTTCCAGGCTTGAGAAATTATAAGGAATTCCCTGGTGTCCCCTCCTGGAGTTATATCATAGATCTTATTGATCTTGAGCTCCAGTCCTCATTCCTCAAATTCCTTCTTAGAAATGGTTTGTTACCAGCCTTCCTCAATCTTCTTATAAAATGTAACAGTTCATGCCAGGGTGCAACTAATCTCGCCTAACACTTCACCCCCATCACCCTCGCAGAGCTATAGATGCCCAGCGAAGATGACATCTAAGGAGGAGGCTGTCTCCAGGCCGTGGACAATCAATCACTCTGTCATCTTATATTGTGTTCTTTTGTTCCATCATTTTTACAGGACACATTTGCTTTTTAAGGATCAATATTCAATTTAACTTTCTATACACTATACATCAAGTCTTTAAAAAGTAAAGAAAATATGTTTCTGGTTTTGAAGTTATTTTAAACCATAGCCAGGTCCTAAGCTAAGCCCAATTAATAAGCCTCGTTCTTGCAAATTCTAAGCACCGAGTGTGAGCTATGAGAGGTAGGTTACATTTCTCTCTTTCTGTCAAAGAGTATTGCCATAAGAGATATTTTTAAGTAAAATAATGAGCTGTAAATCAGTCTAATTAGAGAATTTGCAAGTACTCAGCAGATGTAAAATTGTAAGCTTTAAAGAAATAATTTCTTTTGCTCATTATTTCTTGCTATGGATGCTATAAAACATATTCACGACCAGTAATTTTTCTATATGTAAAGATAGAATTATACTCACATAATACTTGAGTGTTATTTTCACCAATGAGTTAAAATTAACAATTTGTTTAATTTAGAAATTTAGAACAAATAAACCTTACTTAACTGTTTTGATATACCATCAAATGCAAGTACCATCTACAAATTTTAAGGAGGACTTGGTTAAATACAAATGGAATTGTAAAAGAAAACTGTTTTATGCATTTAAAATAACTTATTTCTAAATGCCCTCATGAAGTTTAAGCAGATCTCTTCAACCCTATGCATCAGACATGTTTCTGAATTAACTTCCACCCAGAAACCCATGGGATGAAAATTCTGTGTGATAAATTAAGTTGCCAAATGAAATGGATTAGCTATCAGTGAAATTGCCTGATAAGCTGTCAGATCCACTTTGAATTGGGATTCATCCTCTTTCTCCACCTGTTCATTAAGCTCCAAGTTCATGGCAACTCCAGTGACTGATTGCACGTTAACAAGCTGTTTAGATGGGAAAGTGTAGCTAGTCTAGTCAACATTCCTACACTTATACATTCATTTAAACATAATTCTCTGGTAATTTATTCTGTTCAAAATCCCAGTGTGGAAAAATATACCTCTACCCTGCAGTTTAATTTTGGACCCAACAGAGATGTGATGTGTCATAAAATTAAAACTTAACAAAGCAAATCAGATTTACCTCAAGGTCAAAAAAAGCTGGGGAAATTTAATGCCATAAATTTGCTTCTTCAAACAGTTACAAAAATAAAAAGAGTAGTGAAAAAGCTGTTGCCTTTGCACTGTTAGTATGCCAAAATAAAACATTTATTTCTGTCCCTATTCTAAAGCAAACGTTGGCTGCTTTTATAACTAGAAAGTTAAAACCAGCTAAGAATGTTGAAAAATAATTCTCAACCTTTCTTTCTTATCAAAATCACCAAAATCTTCCCTTATATGACACCAAGTGTAATAAATGACTTGTCAATCAAAAAGCACCAAATCTGAGCTGTAAGAATATTGTTCTTACTGAGGCATTAAACACTGACTCTTTTCTTTTTAAGTATACAGAATTTACTCCATAAGGGGGCTATTCACCAAATGCAAATTTAATACAAATCAGTAAGTTCCTCTAAAACTGCTGAAGTTTAAAAGATTTTACCTAAATGTAAGACCAGACACTATAAAACTCTTAGAGGAAAACGCAGGAAAAACACTCTTCGACATAAACCACAGCAAGATCTTTTTTGACCCACCTCCTAGAGTAATGAAAATAAAAACAAAAATAAACAAATGGGACCTAAGTAAACTTAAAAGCTTTTGCACAGCAAAGGAAACCATAAACAAGACCAAAAGACAACCCTCAGAATGGGAGAAAATATTTGCAAATGAAGCAACGGACAAAGGATTAATCTCCAAAATATACAAACAGCTCATGGAGCTCAATATCAGAAAAACAAACAACCCAATTAAAAAATGGGCAGAAGACCTAAAAAGACATTTCACTAAAGAAGACATACAGATGGCCAAGAGGCCCATGAAAAGATGCTCAACATCACTAAGTATTAGAGAAATGCAAATCAAAACTACAATGAGGTATCACCTCACACCAGTCAGAATGGCCAACATCAAAAAATCTACAAATAAGAAATGCTGGAGAGGGTGTGAAGAAAAGGGAACCCTTTTGCACTGTTGGTGGGAATGTAAATTGATACAGTCACTATGGAGAACAGTATGGAGGTTCCCTAAAAAACTAAAAATAGAACTACCATATGACCCAGCAATCCCACTACTGGGCATATATCCCGAGAAAACCATAATTCAAAACGATACATGTACCCCAGTGTTCATTGCAGCACTATTTACAATAGCCAGGACATGGAAACAACCTAAATGTCCAACAACAGATGAATGGATAAAGAAGATGTGGTACATATATACAATGGAATATTATATACAATGGGTCATTTGTAGAGATGTGGATGGACCTAGAGTCTGTGATACAGAGTGAAGTAAGCCAGAAAGAGAAAAACAAATATTGTATATTAACACATATATGTGGAATCTAGAAAAATGGTACAGATGAACCTATTGGTTGAGTAGGAATAGAGACACAGATGGAGAGAACAGACATATAGATAAAGGAGGGGAAGGGGAGGGTGGGACAAATTGGGAGATTAGGTTTGACATAAATACATTACCATGCCTAAAATAGATAGATAGTGGGAACCTGCTGTATAGCACGGGGAGCTCAGCTTGGCACTCTGTGACAACCTAGATGGGTGGGATGGGGGGTGGTGGGAGGGAGGTCCAAGAGGGAGGGGATATAGTTATACATATAGCTGATTCACTTCATTGTATAGCAGAAACTAACACAATATTGTAAAGCAATTTTACTCCAATGATAAATAAATAAATAAATAAACAAATAAAAGATTTATATATCATGAAAATATAAGAATGCTTACTTTCTACCGATAAGCTATTTTTCTTCACTATTATTTATGGAGCCTAATTTTTATATGAATTAATGATTAGAATTAAGAAGTCAGGGTCACTTTTCCCTTTCTCTACACATGTAAAGCAAGGCCTTAATTGAAGAAAAATTAAGTAAACTAAAAGCCAAATGACTACGATTATATTCAGTCAACAGAACAGAATGAATATCATCCACATGTTTTAGACCCCACAAGAAGCAGCTCCCCGAAAGTCACAAATAAAGAAGAAAAATAACTTAGAAATTAAGTTGACCTGTATATGTAACAAATAAAATATACATTTTCTTTGGTTGAAATTAATAGAAGTGTACATAAAATTGTTTTTCAATTTTACCATATGATTAAAAAATAAAAATTTTAAAAGTAAAAGAGCATAGACGATTCCATATACGGTTGCACATGAGCATTAGAAAGCCCCTAGGCCTCATGAAATGTCAATTAGCATCATTATAAAGTTCAGCTTTTAACTAGATTTAACCATAATCAACTGTTGACAACTCACACAATTACAAGACAAACTATGGCAGATGGTGTTTGTATTTATTAACTACCAGTAGAATTAGAATTCACTTCCCCATTCCCTTCATCCTAATGTAAGCACAGCTGCTTCCCCTTCCAGGGACTGGCTGCCTCCTCTACAGTCTCAGTCCAATTGGCTCAGTCCATGGAAAGTAGCAATGAAAGGGCTGAATCCAATTTCAGAAGCTAGGGATGCTTTCAGTAAGTGTGAAGACTTTTTACAAAGCAGGGGTGCTCTGGCTTATATGGCACCTAGGGACTACCACCCATTCTAGCCCCAGGGGTGGGCTCTGAGATTTTCTTGCACAGGGAAAAGGCTCAAAGTTTCAGAGAAACCATGCTTTTCAACAACCTCTAAGAACCAAAGCCATGGCCATAAGACATCCCCAGGGCTAAGTGCTGTGCTGGATCCTAGGTACCACTCTGAAAATGAAAACAAAACAAAACAAAAAAACCCAGTTCCTCTCTCATTTCAAGGTACTGCAATGTCCATCTCTTTCCCCACCATCTTGAATTTCAGGAACAGAACAGCAGCGATGAACTTGAGCTATTGGGTTTCTCTGTTGAGAAACATTCAGTACTGTTCTGCTCAGGCCTCCAACCAACCCAACCCCACCCAATGCCTCCAGGCTACCACAGCCAAGTTACTTGTACCTTGGTGTCAAAAAAATTTTATAGGTAAAATCCTGCATTCAATTCCAGAAGATAATACCAAAAGTTATGTTTCTTGTCTTCATAGAATTGGAAATTAAAACAATTAAGTACAATTCAAAGGCACAGGTTAAAAAAAAATCATCAAAGTTAATATTGATGAAGTTTGGGGAAATACATACTCCTCTAACTTGAGAGATATAAATTCATTTAACCTTTCCATAGAGCTATTTGGTTAATACATCAAAAGTTTAAAAACTTTCATACTCCCATAATTTCACTTCAAGGACTATATTCCAAGGGAATAATCAAAGATTTTTTTACAAAGATTTATCTGCTAGGATATTTGTCTCAGCCTGTTTGAAACAGTAAAAAACATGAAACAATCTAAGTTTCCAACAATAAGGGAATAGTTAGATAAACATTCATGTGTATGACTGAATATCATGCAGCTATTTAAAATGACATGTAAAAATGATTTTTAAAAATTAAGCAGTATTTTCTAAAATTCAAAATACATCTATAAAATAAAAAGAAAATAACCTGAAGCATAAACGCTGAACTTAAACAATGATGTATGTGTTTGGAAACGTTATGGAGAATATTTTATTCTTTTCTGTATTTTATATTTTCCCTATTTTAAATATTAATGTGTATTCCTTTTGTAATCAGCCACCCAAAAAGATCTTTTAAAATATTTTTTTAAATCCAACTGACTAGTATGTGTGACAAACAAAATATAAATTTCCCTAAGTGCACTGAAGAATTCTCAAAGAGAGAAAAAAAAAAACTCTGAAAACATGGAACAAACGCCCAAGCAGTTCCAATCACTTTCCCCCAGCATTTTTTTTTAATTTTAGTCTCTCAGAGTCCCTTGAGGACTATGTTACTATTTAACTCCAAGGGATATTCCCTTAAAAATAGTGACAAGAGGGGTCAAAAATAGAAGTTGAAAACTCAGAGGGGAATTTCCTGGAAGCCATCCATCCCTCTTGGCAGTTATTTTCTTTTGAGGATTATCTTCTAATTCCTTGGAGTATTTAATGTTTAGTTTGATTCCACAAATTCCCCCAGAAAGAAAAATTGTAAATCAGAAAAACAAAGAAGTGATGGGTCAAAGAACAGAAATATTTTGAAAAATATGTTGGGATGCAAAGCTAAATAACAACTGAAATGATAATTTAACACATCATAAAGGCTCTTTTACATTTAACCTTTCACTCCATCCTCGCAGAGACCCTGTTTTCTGTCTATGCACACACTAGATAAAGCGAAGACACCAATATTCTTACAGCTGGAAGCTCACACTTAAACCTGTAACCAGTGTTAAGAATTCACCTCAAAAAAATTGTTCTCACCCATCCTACACCCATACCTGTCTGCTCAACTATATTTCACAGGTTGATCAAATGACAGCTATCCACAGTGGTGATTTTGATCAGCACTTCTGATCAGCAGGTCCTGGCATAGCATAGGAAGGAAAGTAAAGGGGGAGAATGATGGGTAGAAATTCTTTCCCCTTTGCCTGGCTTAGCTGGAATGGGTGCTGGGCTGGATCTGAAGAGAGGGTGGCAAGAAATGGTTTCTGAACATTACTATCTCCATGCTAAGAACTAATGCTCCAGAAACTTCAACAGTATCACCCCAAAAGTAATTTGTAGCTAGCTACGAACTACCTAATAGTCGGTTATCCCAAATTAAGAGCTCTGAAATTTCAGTAAATTTATAGTGAACACTTGGTTTTAATACTGCCTTACTCAGCAGACTCTTAGGCCCACTGAGTTCTTCAGAACCAATGAAAAGAACTGATTAAAACATGTAGGAACCATTTTAAAGAGAAAAAGCAATATGAAGAAGCATAAACTTAAGAAAAAGCAATATGAACATAAAACTCAGTCAATAAGGAGAAAAAATTACAAAACCTCAAAGAAATAATGGAAAGAAATGGAAAAATAGTTTTATTTTGTCTACTTGCATAAAACTTAAAATAACTGTTTCATTGTGGTTAATACTTTAATTGTAGTTCAACTTTTCTGACAGGGTGAACTCTCTAATAAGGACCTAAATGCTTTGTAGTTAGAATCTCAGGCTTCCTTACAATTAGCAAAATTTTACAAGCTATTTAACAATAGCTATTTAACAAAAGCCTCAATCTGTCAACTGTACATTTATATTTATTCACATAACTGTTTAACTACAGTCTCCCACTAGTTTGTAAACTTAAGAACTTAGATGATCTCTGTTTTTCTCACCGTTTTCTGTCTCACACTTAGCATAGGGCTTGTCATATAGCAGATACTTCATATATATTTGTTGAATGAACGAATGAATGAATTATGAAACATCTGACTAAAGGCATTCCCATGAAAATCAAGAATAAGCAAGAATGTCTTACGGCAGGTAATTTAACAGTGTTATCATGCAGTAGCCAATGCAAGGAAAAGGGCAGAGAAATAGTGTGTATAACAATATATATGCCTAGAAAACCCAAGAGAATCAACTGAAAAGCTACAAAAACTAACTGCAGTAAGGTGGGCAATTATTAAGTTAATAGCTTTTCTGTATTACTGAAAATCATCTGGTAAAATAAATAATAGAAAAAATAGATACCATTCATGATAGCAACAAAATTACAAACTTGCTAGAATAAAACAACTGTGTGAGACCCATAAGATGAAAACTATAAAACTTTACTGAGGGATATTAGGGAAAAGAGATTTAAATCAATCTAACAACCAGCACCATTCCTAGACAGGAAGATGCATTATGTTAAAAATGTCAAAACTCTCCAAATAACCTACATTTCTAATCAAAATTCCATTGATATTTCTGGGATTTTTGTTGTGATGGAGGTTGTTTTTCTTTTCTGTTTTGATTTTGAACTTGACAAAACAATTCTAAAATTTATCTGGTAGAATAAAAGGACAAGATTCACCAAGAAATAAATAAAAAGGCGGACAAGTGGCAGAGGTTGAGGGAGGAGTCACAGGATCCCAAACCAGAATACATATGTGAAAGCCACAATAATTTAAAAATATACACCACTACCTTTTCATGAGCATAAATTCTATGTGCAGCTTAATATAAATTAAAGAAACAATTTAAAAGGTAGAAGCAAAGAGTATATATTACTCTTGTTAACATATAATAAGCTTTCCCCCAATTAAAAAGAGACAAATGTCTAATAGAAAACCTAGTTAGGATATGAGCATAAAACTTTAAAAAATGCAAATGCCCAATAAATATAAGAAAAAAGCATTCAATATCACTCTTAATAAAACAAATTGGATAATATTAGTCACTATTAAATTGGTAGGATTGATTTTGTAATGATGTAAGCTGGTATTTACAAGAATTTGCACTTATACATCACCCTTGAAAAAGTATATTATAACATTCTTTCTAAGAAGCAATGGATATCAAATCATTTTTTAAAATATTATAGCCTTTTACCTGATAACTCCTTCTAACTAAAACATTTTGAAGAAGTAATTGGAGATGTTTATAAAAATTTTGGTATGAGGACATTCATTATAGATTTATAAAAATGAAAAAAATGGAATAATAATCATTTAAAATCACGTTCTTAACATTTAAGGAAGTGGGAAGTGGGATATATATAAGTGGGGAAAAAAGCAGCTTACAATACAGCACATATAGTATTGTTGTAAAGTATACAACCTATAGCTGTATAGTGGTTATCTCTGCATTAAAAGTTGACATATTTTATTTCTTTCTACTTTTCTGCATTTTCCAAATTTCTAACACATGCATTAGTGTTATATTCAGAAAAAAATTAATGTTACACATTTGTAAATTACCAATATACTATGCGACATCAAATGAGTCTTACTGATAAGGTGTATCTATAATGTAAAAGCAAACTATTTATATAGCCTTATTTTGAATGTGGCTTTAAGACTACATTGCAGGATTTTTTTATATCTGTATTCAGCAAAATGATAGACTTTGTGGGATATCTCACCTGTGGAAATAGACCTTATGATTTTTTTTTTTGAAATTGCTTTTTATTCCCAAAAGTAGGTTTGAGAGTATCATTTCTAAGACTGTCTTCTCTGGTTTTGGTCTTCCCCCAAAAAATTAGTAGTAGTAGTAGTAGTAGTAGTAGTAGTAGTAGTAGTAGTAGTAGTAGTAGTAGTAGTAGTAATAGTACCTTCATAGTATGATACTTTGTTCCTAAGTGCTGCTACCTATAGGAGGAAAATTTATTACATGTATGCTTTTATGAACCTAATAAGGAACTACAAAAAAAAAATCCCATCCTCAGCTATAGGAAAATAACATATACATTTTTTACTTTATTTCTTCACTTACATAAGCCTTAGGATGGATTATTAGCTACAAAATGCTATAAAATTTGATTTGTCAAAAAGCTGATTTTGTCAGTATATTTTATACATTCATTAAAAAATTATTACTTCACTTATGTCATGTACTATTTTTAAAAACAATATAGAAAATATGAAGTATTGGCATGGATATAGAGCATGCTTAGTAGACAGCAGTATCTAATAAGTATGAACATACACAGATCCTATGATGAAACCATTCTACTCTCAGAAATAAACCCAACAGAAATAATAGATATCTATTCACAAAAATACACATGCACACATACAAATGTGTTAGGATGTTCATTCAAGGAGTAAAAGACCCCAAATTGAAATTAACTAAATGCCCGTCAACAGTAGATTGGATAAACTGTGGCATAGTCACAAAATGAAATATTACATAATAATAATGAAAATGAATTATTGACATCTATACATAACAACATAGATCGACCTTACAAGCATAATGATGAACTAAAAGAACCAAACATTGAGGTGTATATACTATATGGTTCCATTTATATAAAATATAAAAAGAGGCAAAACTAACATATGCTACTAAAAGTGAGGACAGTGAACCCACTGTCATGTATTCACTACAAGATACTAGGTGATGCCAAGAGCTCTTCCAGGGTACTGATAATGTTCTGCTTTTTGATCTAGATGGAGTAACACAGGCATACCAATTTGCGAAAACTTACTGAACTCTACACTTATGTGTGTGTGTTTGTGTCTATTGTGTATTTTGTGTCTTGCTCAACAAAATGTTAAAAGAAGAAACATAATACAGAAATTTAATGAAGAATAAAAATTTAGGGCTTTGTTAGTAGAGATGAAATTTCATATTGTATCAAGCAGTTGCTGTCAATTTTGTCCAAAATATTTCTGAGTAAATGAACCTACTGGGTGGACCAAAAGGTTTGTTCGGTTTTTTCCATAAGATGGCTCTAGTAGCACTTAGTTAGTTGTCTTTAACTTCATTCGAAACAATTTTGTTAGATTGTATTTGACAGCTGTCATATCAGCTTGCATTTAAAAAAAGACTTATCAAAATTGGTCAATTTTTGTGTAGCCATTTTAATATTGAAGATGGATGGAAAAAAGCAACATTTTCGGCATATTATGCTGTATTATTTCAAGAAAGGTAAAAACGCAACTGAAACACACAAAAAGATTTGTGCAGTGTATGGAGAAGGTGCTGTGACTGATCAAACGTGTCAAAAGTGGTTTGAGAAGTTTTGTGCTGGAGATTTCTCACTGGACAATACTCCACGGTTGGGTAGACCAGTTGAAGTTGACAGCAATCAAATCGAAACAATAATTGAGAACAATCAACGTTATACCACGTGGGAGATAGCCAACATATTCAAAATATCCAAAGCAAGCATTGAAAATCATTTGCACCAGCTTGGTTATGTTCATTGCTTTGTTGTTTGGGTTCCACATAAGTTAAGCGAAAAAAACCTTCTTGACCACAGTTCCACATGTGATTCTCTACTGAAACGTAATGAAAATGTTCAATTTTTAAAACAAATTGTGACAGGTGATGAAAAGTGGATACTGTACAACAATGTGGAATGGAAGAGACTGTAGGGCAAGAGAAATGAACCACCACAAACTGCACCAAAGGCCAGTCTTCATCCAAAGAAGGTGATGTTGTGTATATGGTGGGATTGGAAGGGAGTCCTCTATTATGAGCTCCTTCCAGAAAACCAAACGATTAATTCCAACAGGTACTATTCCCAATTAGACCAACTGAAAGCGGCACTCAATGAAAAGCGTCCAGAATTAGTCAACAGAAAAACGCATAATCTTCCTTCCGGATAACGCAAGACCGCATGTTTCTTTGATGACTAGGCAAAAACCGTTAGAGCTTGGCTGGGAAGTTCGGATTCATCCACCGTATTCACCAGACATTGCACCTTCAGATTTCCATTTATTTTGGTCTTTACAAAATTCTCTTAATGGAAAAAATTTCAATTCCCTGGAAGACTGTAAAAGGTACCTGGAATAGTTCTTTGTTCAAAAACATAAAAAGTTTTGGGAAGATGGAATCATGAAGTTGCCTGAAAAATGGCAGAAGGTAATGGAACAAAAGGGTGAATATGTTGTTCAATAAAGTTCTTGGTGAAAATGAAAAATGTGTCTTTTATTTTTACTTAAAAAACCGAAGGCACTTTTTGGCCCACCCAATATTTTCCCAATGATCTTAATTCTAATTTCAAATAAGCCTTATTTCAGCTTTACTGAAAAAATACATTAAAATAACATTTATTTTAAGCAAGTAGAGGGGATTATTTAAAAAAACTTCTATAAAGTAACATTTCTTCCATCACATGCAGTCCCACTACCTGATTTGCCTATGTAAATATTCAGATATTCTATATTAATTAAATTATACCCAGCTATTAAATGGTTATCTATCCAATCACATGTCACTATCTTAATTTTTGACATGATTATGACATTCACAACTAATGCAGTAAAAACACCACTAAAGTAAACGAAAACAATTATTTCCCTTTGTCATTAGTTCATATGAATTACCAACAATGTTATAGAAACTCAGCTTTTATTATAAAGTCTCAGAATTGGACAACTTTTCCTGGACACAATTCAAGTAAACAGTATAACAGCTAAAGCTGTAGCATATAGGATAAACCCTTTTAGTTGGTTAAATGTCTATCTGTGCATAAGACTTGAAGAACATGCATAATTTACCTTGTGACACTGACTGATAGAAAAAAAAATCATTTTTCTGATATTAGAACTAAGCAGTATAATTCTGCTACTGTTTACTGAGTGTGTCTATATGCTAGGCACTGAGTGAAGTGCTTTCTATATATTACCTCTTTTGATTTTCACAACAGCCCTATGAAGTAGGCCCTATTACTATCTCCATTGTACCAATGAATAAACTAAGGCTCAGAAAGGTTAAATAATTTACTGAAGGTCATTTGGCCAGGAAGTTAAAGAGGCATATTTAAAATAATGACTGATCTGACATCAAGCCCTCTATGACGAACTACAATGTAAATGTATCTCTCCTTGTCATGCTGGGGTGGGGAAAGGAAGAACTAAAATAAACAAACCTTTTCCTCACTTTCCACTTTAAAAATCCTTTTTATGGCAAACTGAATTCATCTTTGGCCAAAGCCAACCCATCAGAGTTGGAAAGTTAACCATTTTTCCATTATACAGCCCACAATCCACAAATGAATAAAAATCACATCTCCTACAAAATATTTTTCTGTGATTGTGGTACAACTAAAATTGTCTCTAATGATATAATACTGAACCATAAATTAAATGGATGTATTCTTCCCCAAACTCTAGCAAAGACCAAAACTCTGACCAAATAGTCTTAGTACAAAATTATACAAGGGCCTAGTTACAGTAAATAGATCGTCTTATACGCTGCTACGTACAAAAAACTGTACTTGAATCTTTATAGCAGCTCTATTGGTTACAGAAAAATACTGAGAACCCAAATGCCCTTCAGTGGGTGAATGGCTGAACAAACTTTGGTATATCAATGCAACAGACTTATTACTCAGCAATAAGAAGGAATGAACTACTGATACATGCAACAACCTGAATGGACCTCAAGGGCTTTATGTTCAGTAAAAAAAAATCAGTCTCAAAAGGTTACATACTGTATGATTCCATTTATATAACATTCTTAAAATGACAAAACTATAGAGATGGAGAACGGGGCGGGGGGGGCAGGGAGGTGGGTGCCACTACAAAGGGTAGCACGAGGGAGTTCTTTTTTTTTTTTTTATAAATTTATTTATTTATTTATTTATTTTTGGCTGTGTTGGGTCTTCGTTTCTGTGCGAGGGCTTTCTCCAGCTGCGGCGAGCGGGGGCCACTCTTCATCGCGGTGCGCGGGCCTCTCACTGTCAAGGCCTCTCTTCTTGCGGAGCACAGGCTCCAGACGCGCAGGCTCAGTAGTTGTGGCTCACGGGCCCAGTTGTTCCGCGGCATGTGGGATCCTCCCAGACCAGGGCTCGAACCCGCGTCCCCTGCATTGGCAGGCAGATTCTCAACTGCTGCACCACCAGGGAAGCCCGAGGGAGTTCTTTCATGATAATAGTTCATGATAATAATAGTAACAGTTCTCGATCATGGTGTTGGTGGTGGTTATAAGCATCTATACATGGCATAAACTTGCATAGAACTACACACACACACACACACACAACACACGAACGCCGGTTAAAAAATGTTGAAACTTGAATAAGGTCTATAGGCTAGTTAATAGCAATGTACCAATGCCAATTACCTGGTTTTGATATTGTACTATAGCTATAGGACTTACACAAGACTCTTTGTACTATTTTTGCAATTGCCTATAATTATTTCAATATAAAAAGTTTAAACAAAAAAATGGCCCTGGGTACGAGAGTCTGAATTGGAACCTGGTCTGCCTGAATCTAAAATTTGTGTCACTTCCCTATGTACCCTAATGCCTACAAAATCTATTTTATTAAAATATGCATTATTTCCTACAGAGAAGAATATAATATATAGGAGGTTCATCCTGGGTCACGTTTAAAGAACTCTAAGAAAGTTCAAAAAGTACTTTATTAGGAAAAAATTTTAAATATCAAATCATTTCATTGATGGCAACTAAGACCAGGTGTTCCAATGCCCAATATGGACATGGAAAGAGAGCTTTACAAGTGACAGAAAGTGATGACTGGGCTGCTTTGGCACCTTGACTGGGCACATTGCCTCTCATTCCCCTCTCACCAGAGGCAGCTCTGGAGTTTCCTGCCATGTTGCCTTGTTCACCTGAAAGGTTAACAGCTGTTCCTCTCCTGACACACCAGGCAAACAAGCGGCACAGCAGAAAGCTGTAAAATAGAGTCATTACACTGTACATTTGGAATCTCTTTTCCATCTACCTGAGTACTTCCTAATGAGGTTGTCCTTGTGAGATGTAGAACATGGCCAAATTATAATTATCTCAGCCAGAGAAGTAAGCTAAAGGTGCCAAATGCTTTTTGGAAGTTGCTGCCTGCCTTCATATAAATTCATCAAACCCTTGTACACTAAGTGACAGCTATGAAAAATTATACATACAGGCAAGGACAAAGAATCAAAATAGTGATGGGATGTTCTCCTGTTAGTGATGCTTTCCTGTTTAGCACCATTTTATTTTATTTCACTAAAAGTTACCCTCCAAATTATTTTTATTTATTGATCAGAAAAATATCAAATAAATCATTTTTTTAAAATCAGAGCCAAAATTGTGTTCACTATGTCAAGTCCCCAGTGCTGAATGTGCTATGGGTGCTACAAATCCAATTGCATATAGTTCAATTTAATAAATACATAGTATCAGATGTTTATTAAGAACATAAGGACAAGACATTGCTTAGGGAGATGACACAAAAAGTGAAAAAGACACCAGTTTGTAGCCTCAGTGAGGAGATAAACAGTTATACAGCTAACAAAACTCAGGAAAAACCATAATTACTGATATTATGAAGTATGCTAACATGGCAAATTCAATGTTATGTTAATAACAAGAAAGAGAAAACTCATGAGAATGGTCTTAAGGTATTTAAGAAGGAAATAAATGTCATCGATTATACTCCACAGGGCAGAACTGGGATCAAAGGCTGGAAATTACAAGAATATAGAGGAAGGCTGGTGATGTATATATAGTTTTTAATTAATTTTAATTGTTTTAAATTAAAGTTCACATGTTTATAGACTTCAGGAACTTCCTAAATAAATCATTGATAGGGACTTCCCTGGTGGTCCAGTGGTTAAGACTCTGCACTTCCACTGCAGGGGGTGCGGGTTTGGTCCCTGGTTGCGGAACTAGGATCCTGCATGCCACATGGTACAGCCAAAAATAAATAAATAAATAAATCATTGATGACTTACTAACTACGAGAGTATCCAATGAAACCTCTGTACTGGAGAGGAGTTGATGAGACTCTTTCCAAGGGCCTGTCTTCTCCAGAGGCCCCTCGTATCACAGAAAGCATCTTGTTACCCAGAGCCACAAATGAACAGCCCATAGAGACTAGATATAAGGGAGACTTGTAGGAACGAGGTGATCTGAGGATGGAATTGTATCCAAAAGGAGTGATTCACATTGGGTGGAGATTAAATGACTCCGACACATGCTCTCTCATGAAGAGTTTACATTTTAGAGAGGTCCCAGAGGAGGAAGGAAATACAAAGGCATTAGAAGAAGAGAAGGAGAAAAACTGAGCTTCAATTATGGAAAAGCAGATACAGCACATAGCAACCGACAGTCACTTCCGAGAGAGGAACAGGCTGAGCAGGCTTCCACACTTCCTGCTGGCCAACACTATGCTATATCCTGAACAGTGCTCCACTTCCCCATGAGACCTGTCCATTCACCTACCAAGGGCTACTATCCTGTGTGAATTTACTCAATCACCAGAGGGAAACCTGAGACAACGCTGAACTTCATCTGAATTCTGTACTCCTGGAAAGCAAAAACTGTCAAGAAATTACCCCTCACCCCTTTTGTGTTCCTGGAAACAGCTTACTGCAAAGAACCACTCTTCCCCATGTAGCTTAGATAAGACTCACGATGACCCCTTGTAACCTATGACAAGGCCAAGACACAGACACTCCAAATTCCCATTCTTTATCTCATAAATGATTAGCTGAACTATTTGTCCCCAGTGACCATTCTGGTCGATCAATGCCTGTTAACCGGACTTGACCTAAATTTATTCAGGCTTCTCTCCTTCCTCCAAGCCCCTGAACTTTGGGCCACCCTTGAGCAATGGAAGGTGAACAACCCCTCTTTAAAGACCCCCTCCCAATAATCAGCTGGCCTCAAGGAAAAACATTCCCTGATCAACTGTTCAGTCATGCCACCCTCTCATCCCATTGCCCCACATCCAATTCTTTCCAGCCTGTTTACTTCTCCCTGTAAAAGAAAAGCCCTTTTCTGCTTGAACTTTGAGATGCTTATAGATCTCATGGTCAAAGTGGTTCTTCCTACTGCAATATTCCTCCTCTTCCTATTGAGATAACCCTCGACCCCTTATTATAATAATCTTTTTGAATAAAGCCTCTTCTTTTTACCTAAGTCTAGATTTGTTTTTGACACTTTCAACTTGCAAAGAGCCTAACTTTACAAAACACAAATTAAAATAATTAAATATCCTCTTATTATTGATATTTATTTTTACAGAATCACAACTATTATGTATTTCTTGATATACACCCACATAATAAAATATATAGAAGATACAGACCACCATAAAATAAACTAAAATCAAACATAAATTGTTATTTTCCCAATGTTTGAAAACAAAAATTACTTAATATCATTAATTACTAAAATAATTAAAATAAAGCATTAAAAACAAGCATGAAAAGTTGAAACCAACCGAGGTTTGGAAATTGCAGAAATAATTTCTTTATATTTTACTTTTGTCTTCTGTAGATCAATCATCTCTTTACAAAGTCAAAAGAAGAAAAAGCTTGATGAACTTGTTTTTATGTTGGCCAACTATTAACTCAGGCATTAAACTAACAATAATACAGCTGCTAAAGTTCTTTCTGAAGAACTTTCTGCCAACAATCTGTCACTTTTCCAGTGGTCCAGTACCCTAGTTTCAACTTAGCATGGATACCATGTAGAGTTAGCAGGTTAACTGTATCACATACATAAAATAAACCTTCAGTGTTTTTAATGAATAAGGTAAATACATGATATTTCTATTCCTGAAGGGATTTTTTTTCTAAAATACCTCTATTCCTATTTATGAAAAAATATTTTTAAATAATAAATACTCATATTATAAGCAGATAGGGCAGGGGGTCCCCAGAGCAAGAGAACCAGGCATGGCTTTCTTGACGTAAGAGAGGCCATTTTGGCCTAAGTCATTTTGTGATCTAAGCCTGGCCACACTGCTTGCCTTTGAACAGGTCTCAGTAATTAATGATTTTAAGGGAAGTGAAAGAATGCAGGAACAAAGGAAAAGCAGTCAAGAAACAATAGTTCAGCGATAAAACCGAGTCCTAGTTCCTCCTCAAGGGATATATGTAATAATCTGTGTGAGTTCTGCAGGAACTAAGGCCCCCATCAAGGTGGAGGATGGAATGATGATGACGACCTTTTCTGACTTCAATCAACTAAAGCTTTGACTCTGTTGACCTTTGCCCCAATTCTATGCTGAATTCTCCTCTGCTCAAGCCCCTTCATGAATACGCATACACCACTCAAGTCCCTTCGTGAGTACGCAAGTACCCGTAGCTTAAAACTTCCCCAATTTTGCTGTTCTGCGAGACACTGCTTTGGAAAAGATCCCTGGTGTTCTCCCTACTTGTTGCAAGTAATAAGTCCTTCCTTCTCCCAATCTTTGGCTTGGTTGTGTCTTTTGGCCTGACACCCACCAAGACTCGAACCCAGCTTTAGGGTAACAGTATAACAAATACATCACAAAAAATCAACTACTCACCAGCATTGACTATAGCATCTACCTCTAGCAATGTGATGTCACCTCTATAGAGAGAAACTTCTTCACTCAAACTTTTCTTCACCTGTGATGTTTCCTGAGTATTTTCTTCTGTAATAAAGAAGGAATATATATTAATAGTAATATTCTTATTTAATTTAATAAAGACAATTTGAATACAAGAGCCAATATGGGTCACACTCTGATACATTAGACAAGTGGAAATAAATGTATAAGTACCAGGGATGTGACTGACTTATTCTCTATTTATTGTGTATTCCCCAATACAAATGCAGTATCACATACATAATAGGCATTCAATAAATTTAGGCATGTTATATGGGTCAACAAAAAGTTCAATGTTTACTATTAATATTATAAAAATATCAATTTTAAGATATAATTATGTACCACTGGTTTCACAAGAAGATGAGAAAAAGATGTGTAACTACCAAGACAAAATAAATTTTTACAATGAACAAGCTTATTTCTATTTTGTTCTAATTACCTAAAATGCATCCTTGAAAAGAATTTTTACTCAGAAAAAAAAAATTTAGGTTCAGCTCTTTGCTACTTCTAAGTAATAAGCTGTCCCTCGGAATGGTATGGATCAAGAACATTTGAAAGTGTGATACTGCTCCTTTATCAAATTCTATAAACCTTTCACTCTAAGAGGGCGCTGCTAGATTGAAAAGAGAAAAAGCTCTGTCCTGCACACAACAGCCAGAAAGCTGGTATATTTAAAACAAGCCAAAACATTATCTTCCAAAACCTGACATATTTTTTAATGTTTTTGAGGAGTACTATAATCTGAATTTTCATGTATTTCTTTACAGATAGTAATGTTAAAATATATTCAGCGAAGCTATATAAAATCAACGTTTTAAAATACATTAAATTGCTATACATAAAAAGCTTTTTAATATAACTTTAGGAAACATGATTTATAAATTCAAACATTTTAAACTCATGATCTATGCAAATCTTTCAAGGGGGAAGGTAATGCTATTGATTCACAAAGACACTGTCAAATGAGCTTGCAATAATGAGGTATGTAGGGGATTTGAGGTGATAGGTTACAAGACACTTAAATTGTCTTCGGGCCCCGATAACCAAAGAAAAAAATGGCCAAGACGAAGGAAATGATCTGTGGCCATAAAAGTGATCTTTCCTCTCTCTGCCTCCAAAGCATCCCCTTCTTTACAATCACTTTTCTCCTTAAAGGATTCTAATCAATTATTCATTGGTGGTAGTAGCAGTAGTAGTAATAATAATAAGCAGGAGAATAATGCGGGAGAATTGTACATTAAAAGAGTAGAGAAAGACTTTAGAAGACCTCAAAATAGAAAACACTTACAGCCGACTTGACCACCTCAGGGACTCCTAGAGTGCTGTTTCCCTGAGTCAGGTAAAGACTAAGAGTTAGTCAGATAAAGACTAACTGTTCAATTCTTGGTTCTGCCAATTAACAACTGGGTGACCTTGGATAAGTTATATATTTTCGCCATGCCTCAGTTCATAAATTACTGGCTCCTTTACAGTTAACATGAGTTCATTACACTTAGAATAATGTTTGGTCCATAGTAAGCTCTCAACAAACATGCCCCTTTTTTACAAAGGTTTTACAGAGGTGACAAATATTATTTCAGCATCCATACTGAAATACCACAATAGTTTTTAAATATTTTCAACATTTATTATTATTATTATTCCCTATCAGTGAAAGAGATAGGATTTTGTTTGTGCTCTTACTAATCTGTCAATGCCTGGTCCAATGACAAAGACTTTGAGCAAGAAGACCTTGAGTTCCATGACCAATCAATTTCTATTCTTACTACTTTTACCAAATTAGAAAGTCCTGATTCCCAAATAAAGATTGTTGGATGATAATAAATATTTGGTGGCTTTGTCAGAAAATTCTGGATATTTGGACTATTGTAAACCTAGAAATTATAAAGACTTCTCACTGATGATGAGTTTTAAAACTCCATCAGGCATTAAATTGATAAACATATCACAAATGAAAGCAGAAAGATTGACTGTTTCAACTTGGGAGACAGAGTAAATCGATTCCTGACCTATCCTCTAGTTGCATTTAGTTCTAAAAAGTATTTCTTCATTTTCTTATGAAGCATTATGTATGTAATATTGCACTTATAGTCATGTAAGACTTTTAAACATATGTGGCAACAAATCATGTATTTTTTTCCAGAAGAAATTGTTAAAGAATTGTATTAGAAAGCATCAAAGTTTAAACTATTTATATCACAGTTCAGTTTTCTTAAAAGAAATCCTAATCTCTCAACTGCAAACTTTAAAAATGGGACATTTTGAGCCTAAAGGTTCAAACAATTCAACGTATTAAATAAATGTAGTGCTATGACATGTCATTCAAGTAAGTTACTCAAAATGGTCTTATTAGAATTATTAGCATCATGAAGAAATATCTTTATCTCTCTTTCATTTTAAAAATTCACATAAGCATCTTTTTTCTTCAGAGCCAGATTTATACCTACTGTCCAGTTCCTCACATGGTGTATCAAAAAGGCATAAATGTACTCAAAAACTACAATTTGATAGTACTAATAATTATCAGTATTTCCTCCAACAATAAACCAAAACCAAATGGCATATTTTTGACCACCAAGTGTTCTCTGTAAATATAACAATGTAAATTACCATTACAGGCCACATCTTTTACTTGAATAGCAATGTACCACCTTCCTTTTCACACAACTGTGTTCCATCAGCACTGATCTCAAAGTGTCTTTTCCCATATCCTGGGTTTTCAGTAACAAATAGGACAGAAAACTGTCAAGCATTGCTCCCTCACAGACATTCTATATGTACACAAAGCACTGATTCACATTTTGTACATCATTGGCTTTATCCAGCTGAAAGTTAAAATATCTGTCAGTGTGCACATGTGATAGTAATTGTTTTTCCAGATTGTATCCTATTGATATTGTTAAAAAAAAAAAGTTTTTTTCCAGAACTACCACAATAAGGGAAAGAGATCTTAGTACAGAACTGGGCTCACTTACGAATACAGCAAGAACAAGTGGGGATTTATAACCAAGGAGCGGAGTGGGGATTAGTGGAAAGAAAATTACTAAAAGGAAACTTTGTGGGTGAGGGAAGATTTTGGTTAAACACACAATTCTTGCTGAAGGCAAGCCAGGGTGGTCAGATATCACCTAGGGTATGAGTGGGGGGGATGCAGAACTTTATTAGATATGGAGAGTGACCAGATAGCAAGGATGGGAAATTCTCTCTAAATTGATTTAGCAGGATTCTTGCTAAAATTGGACAATGCAGGTCTGGCAAGGATGGGGCCTAGTTGAAAAAAGGGTTTGGTGGAACCTGACTAAAGTTTAGTTAAGGAGAGAGTCTTTGTCAGTCTCTGCTCTTGTTTGAGGAAAGAGAGACTTCTTTCCTTTGAATAATATAAGTCCATTTCTCATTAGGCTGCCTTTGCCCTTTAAGGACCAGCTGAACCACTGGTTGAGACTTGGTAGTAGAGGATTTCTGCTAGGTGGTGCAAGCAGTCAGGCATTTAATGAGGGAAAGTTCCATAGAAAGAAAAAGAAAAACAAAGATCAATGGTTGGAGCACACTATAAAACTAGTTTCTGAGTCCAGAGGGCAGACAGTTGAGAAGATATCTAGATGTTGGGCTTGAAGCATCTTTTGCAGTTTCAGTGTCCTTGGTGATGGCATCAGGTGTTCCAGCAAACTTTCTGAATGGCCCACACAATAGCAAGCATGAAAGTTGTACATACATGATCTGTTGTGGTGATTTCTTTGAAGTTTATATCAGGTCATCCAGCTTCGGCTTGCAGGGCTTCAAGAAAGGGGCAGTTTTAGTTCTCAATGAGGCCAAATAAGGAGGAGGGGAGAAAAATTGGAAACATTTTGGAGAGTTGTAGCCAGATACTGGAGGAAACTAGGAAATTGACAATATGTGCAAGACAATGAGCAAGACTGGAATTTAATAACCCACAAGGGTGCACTACAGTTTTCCACTGAAACCTAAAATGTCTCTCTACAGTCACCCCCCCAACCCCATTTTTATTCTTGTTTACATAATAAGTCTGGTCTCATTAGATTTGGTCTGATTATTTACATAAGTGCAGCAAGAACAGTCACTGACCACTTAGGCCTTTCAAGTTTGCTTTGCTGGGACTTTTCATAAAGAATCTCAAATTAGACTTTTCAAAGCCTCTAAAGGCTAGGAAGCAAATCCAAGAACTCACCACCAGATTTAGCCTGTAATACCTACACATTTGGGTAAATTCCTCTCTTCTCAAGGTTCCAAGAATATCCTAAGGTTCCTGGGCTTGATAGGAAGTGACCTTCCTTACTCATCTGTAAGGCTGGGAACTCTATAAACCAGGTACCAGACTGGTTTCTCCAAAAGGGCTCTGTAGGCATTGGCTCTATAATGCAAATCTTAGTTCCTTAAAACTATCTGATAACATGAGATTCTATATCTTTGAGATTATCATTCACAAATATGACATTCCAACCAAAGTCTACACAACTAATTTTTCCAATTATGTTCTGTTACAAGGAAGACAGATTCTTACTGAACCTATATAAAGAATGTCATTGCCATGAAAATAAGAATACTCAAAGATATACAATGGGGAAAAGACAGCCTCTTCAATAAGTGGTGCTGGGAAAACTGGACAGTTACATGTAAAAGAATGAAATTAGAATACTCCCTAACACCATACACAAAAATAAACTCAAAATGGATTAAAGACCTAAATGTAACACTGGACACTATAAAACTCTTAGAGGAAAACATAGGAAGAACACTCTTTGACATCAATCACAGCAAGATCTTTTTTGATCCACCTCCTAGAGTAATGGAAATAAAAAAAAAAATAAACAAATGGGACCTAATGAAACTTCAAAGCTTTTGCACAGCAAAGGAAACCATAAACAAAACGAAAAGACAACCCTCAGAATGGGAGAAAATATTTGCAAACGAATCAACGGACAAAGGATTAATCTCCAAAATATATAAACAGCTCATTCAGCTCAATATTAAAGAAACAAATACCCCAATCCAAAAATGGGCAGAAGACCTAAATAGACATATCTCCAAAGAAGACATACAGACGGCCACAAAGCACATGAAAAGATGCTCAACATCACTAATTATTAGAGAAATGCAAATCAAAACTACAAAGAGGTATCACCTCACACCAATTAGAATGGGCATCATCAGAAAATCTACAAACAACAAATGCTGGAGAGGGTGTGGAGAAAAGGGAACCCTCTTGCACTGTTGGTGGGAATGTAAATTGATACAGCCACTATGGAGAACAATATGGAGGTTCCTTAAAAAACTAAAAATAGAATTACCATATGACCCAGCAATCCCACTACTGGGCATATACCCAGAGAAAACCGTAATTCAAAAAGACACATGCACCCCAATGTTCACTGCAGCACTATTTACAATAGCCAGGTCATGGAAGCAACCTAAATGCCCATCAAGAGACGAATGGATAAAGAAGAAGTGGTACATATATACAATGGAATATTACTCAGCCATAAAAAGGAACGAAATTGAGTCATTTGTTGAGACGTGGATGGATCTAGAGACTGTCATACAGAGTGAAGTAAGTCAGAAAGAGAAAAACAAATATCGCATATTAACGCATGTATGTGGAACCTAGAAAAATGGTACAGATGAGCCGGTTTGCAGGGCAGAAGTTGAGACACTGATGTAGAGAACAGACATATGGACACCAAGGGGGGAAAACTGCGGTGGGGTGGGGATGGTGGTGTGCTGAATTGGGCGATTGGGATAGACATTTATACACTGATGTGTATAAAATTGATGACTAATAAGAACCTGCAGTATAAAAAACTAACAAAACAACTAATACTAAACTTTCATTGGGTTATTTGTATGGAAATATGTTAATATAAGTGTTTCAGACATTACATGAAATTTCTAAAAACCTTATATGTTCTGGTATAATGTTATAAGTCATAATGCTAGTTATTACTTTAAAATGTATATCTCAGAAATAACTGATTTTCTTGTCAACTGCATTATTATGAACTTTCATCAAATCTTTAACCATGGTCATTTTTAAGTCTTTTGTCATTTACAGACAGTTCTGGGTGTACTCTGATGCTTTTGCAAATATGTTCCTATAAAAGGGTTTCATCTTCAAGAAATTCATGGAAAAGACTCTGACAAGTACAGGTTTCTGGTAACTGATTGTACTGCTGAACTGAATGAATAAGCATTTACAGAACTCTAATGAAAAACTGACGAACTCATAAAAGTGCTAACAAAAGATCAAGATGAAAAAAAAAATTAATTACATGGGACTGAGTGAACTGACGAGGATGAGTATAATTTTTGTGACTTTCTGTTTGAATTAAAAAAAAAAAAATCCCACAAGGACTCAGAGGCAAAGAATATACAAATCAATTTTCACTGCAAAGTAAAGCAGCTGTTACAGTGGAGGATTACTGGACTGAATGTCAATATTATGACATAGTATGAGTGTGTTTCATGTGTGGTAATTGCAATCATTTTTGCTTTTATTGTGGTCATCCATGTACAATGCTTGGTGTCAGTCTATTTATCTCTTGTAAAAATAAAATACTGTGTGTGTGTGAAAAAAAAAGGGGGGTGGTCGAAGAAGATGGCGGAAGAGTAAGACGCGGAGATCACCTTCCTTCCCACAGATACATTAGAAATACATCTACACGTGGAACTGCTCCTACAGAACACCCACTGAACGCTGGCAGAAAACGTCAGACCTCCCAAAAGGCAAGAAACTCCCCATGTACTTGGGTAGGGCAAAAGAAAAAAGAAATAACAGAGACAAAAGAATAGGGACGGGACCTGCACCAGTGGGAGGGAGCCGTGAAGGAGGAAAGGTTTCCACGCACTAGGAAGCCCCTTCGCGGGCGGAGACTGCGGGTGGCAGAGGGGGTAAGCTTCGGAGCCACGGAGGAGAGCACAGCCACAGGGGTGCGGAGGGCAAAGCGGAGAGACTCCTGCACAGAGGCTCGGCGCCGACCAGCACTCACCAGCCCGAGAGGCCTGTCTGCTCACCCGCCAGGGCGGGCGGGGACTGGGAGCTGAGGCTCGGGCTTCGGTCGGATCGCAGGGAGAGGACTGGGGCTGGCAGTGTGAACACAGCCTGAAGGGGTTAGCGCACCACAGCTAGCCGAGAGGGAGTCCGGGAAAAAGTCTGCAGCTGCCAAAGAGGCAAGAGACTTCTTCTTGCCTCTTTGTTTCGCGGCGCGCAAGGAGAGGGGATTCAGAGCGCCGCCTAAACAAACTCCAGAGACGGGCGCGAGCCGCGGCGATCAGCGCGGACCCCAGAGACGGGCATGAGACGCTAAGGCTGCTGCTGCCGCCACCAAAAGCCTGTGTGCGAGCACAGGTCGCTCTCCACACCGCCCCTCCCGGGAGCCAGTGCAGCCCGCCACTGCCAGGGTCCCGTGATCCAGGGACAACTTCCCCGGGAGAACACACGGTGTGCCTCGGGCTGGTGAAACGTCACGCCAGCCTCTGCCGCCGCAGGCTCGCCCTGCATCCGTATCCCTCCCTCCCCGCGGCCTGAGTGAGCCAGAGCCCCCGAAGCAGCTGCTCCTTTAACCCCGTTCTGTCTGGGCGGGGAACAGACGCCCTCAGGCGACCTACACGCAGAGGTGGGTCCAAATCCAAAGCTGAACCCCGGGAGCTGTGCGAACAAAGAAGAGAAAGGGAAATCTCTCCCAGCAGCCTCAGAAGCAGCAGATTAAAACTCCACAAACAACTTGATGTGCCTGCATCTGTTGAATACGTGAATAGACAACGAATCATCCCAAATTCAGGAGGTGGACTTTGGGAGCAGGATATATTAATTTTTCCCCTTTTCCTTTTTTTGTCAGTGTATATGTATATGCTCCTGGGTGAGATTTTGTCTGTATAGCTTTGCTTTATAATAACTTTATTTTACTTCACTATATTTTATCCTCTTTCTTTCTTTCTTTCTATTTTTTCTCCCTTTTACTCTGAGCTGTGTGGATGAAAGGCTCTTGGTGCTCCAGCCAGGCATCAGGGCTGTGCCTCTGAGGTGGGAGAGCCAACTTCAAGACACTGGTCCACAAGAGACCTCCCAGCTCCATGTAATACCAAACGGCGAAAATCTCTCAGAGATCTCCATCTCAACATCAAGACCCAGCTTCACTCAACGACCAGCAAGCTACAGTGCTGGACACCCTATGCCAAAAAACTAGCAAGACAGGAACACAGCCCCATCCATTAGCAGAGAGGCTGCCTAAAATTATAATAAGGCCACAGACACCCCAAAATACACCACCAGACGTGGACGTGCCCACCAGAAAGACAAGATCCAGCCTCATCCACCAGAACACAGGCACTAGTTCCCTCCACCAGGAAGCCTACACAACGCACTGAACCAATCTTAGCCACTGGGGACAGATACCAAAAACAACGGGAACTACGAACCTGCAGCCAGTGAAAAGGAGACCCCAAACACAGTAAGATAAGCAAAATGAGACAACAGAAAAACACAAAGCAGATGAAGGAGCAGAGTCAAAACACACCAGACCTAACAAATGAAGAGGAAATAGGTAGTCTACCTGAAAAAGAATTCAGAATAATGATAGTAAGGATGATCCAAAATCTTGGAAATAAAATAGACAAAATGCAAGAAACATTTAACAAGGACGTAGAAGAACTAAAGAGGAACCAAGCAATGATGAAAAACACAATAAATGAAATTAAAAATACTCTAGATGGGATCAATAGCAGAATAACTGAGGCAGAAGAACGGATAAGTGACCTGGAAGATAAAATGGTGGAAATAACTACTGCAGAGCAGGATAAAGAAAAAAGAATGAAAAGAACTGAGGACAGTCTCAGAGACCTCTGGGACAACATTAAACGCACTGACATTCGAATTATAGGGGTCCCAGAATAAAAAGAGAAAAAGAAAGGGACTGAGAAAATATTTGAAGAGATTATAATTGAAAACTTCCCTAATATGGGAAAGGAAATAGTTAATCAAGTTCTGGAAGCACAGAGAGTTCCATACAGGATAAATCCAAGGAGAAACACGCCAAGACACATATTAATCAAACTGTCAAAAATTAAACATAAAGAAAACATATTAAAAGCAGCAAGGGAAAAACAACAAATAACACACAAGGGAATCCCCATAAGGTTAACATCTGATCTTTCAGCAGAAACTCTGCAAGCCAGAAGAGAGTGGCAGGATATACTTAAAGTGATGAAGGAGAAAAACCTACAACCAAGATTACTCTACCCAGCAAGGATCTCATTCAGATGTGATGGAGAAATTAAAACCTTTACAGACAAGCAAAAGCTGAGAGAGTTCAGCACCACCAAACCAGCTTTACAACAAATGCTAAAGGAACTTCTCTAGGCAAGAAACACAAGAGAAGGAAAACACCTACAATAACAAACCCAAAACATTTAAGAAAATGGGAATAGGAACATTCATATCGATAACTACCTTAAATGTAAATGGATTAAATGCTCCCACCAAAAGACACAGACTGGCTGAATGGATACAAAAACAAGACCCATATATATGCTGTCTACAAGAGACCCACTTCAGACCTAGAGACACATACAGACTGAAAGTGAGGGGATGGAAAAAGATATTCCATGCAAATGGAAATCAAAAGAAAGCTGGAGTAGCAATTCTCATATCAGACAAAATAGACTTTAAAATAAAGAATATTACAAGAGACAAAGAAGGACACTATATAATGATCAAGGGATCGATCCAAGAGGAAGGTATAACAATTGTAAATATTTATGCACCCAACATAGGAGCACCACAATACATAAGGCAAATACTAACAGCCATAAAAGGGGAAATCGACAGCAACACAATCATAGTAGGGGACTTTAACACCCCACTTTCACCAATGGACAGATCATCCAAAATGGAAATAAATAAGGAAACACAAGCTTTAAATGATACATTAAACAAGATGGACTTAATTGATATTTATAGGACATTCCACCCAAAAACAACAGAATACACATTTTTCTCAAGTGCTCATGGAACATTCTCCCGGATAGATCATACCTTGGGTCACAAATCAAGCCTTGGTAAATTTAAGAAAATTGAAATCGTATCAAGTATCTTTTCCGACCACAACGCTATGAGACTAGATATCAATTACAGGAAAAGATCTGTAAAAAATACAAACACATGGAGGCTACACAATACACTACTTAATAACGAAGTGATCACTGAAGAAATCAAAGGGGAAATCAAAAAATACCTAGAAACAAATGGCAATGGAGACACGACAACCCAAAACCTATGGGACGCAGCAAAAGCAGTGCTAAGAGGGAAGTTTATAGCAATACAAGCCTACCTCAAGAAACAGGAAACATCTCGAATAAACAACCTAACCTTGCACCTGAAGCAATTAGAGAAAGAAGAACAAAAAAACCCCAAAGCTAGCAGAAGGAAAGAAATCATAAAGATCAGATCAGAAATAAATGAAAAAGAAATGAAGGAAACAATAGCAAAAATCAATGAAACTAAAAGCTGGTTCTTTGAGAAGATAAACAAAATTGATAAACCATTAGCCAGACTCATCAAGAGAAAAAGGGAGAAGACTCAAATCAATAGAATTAGAAATGAAAAAGGAGAAGTAACCACTGACACTGCAGAAATACAAAGGATCATGAGAGATTACTACAAGCAACTCTATGCCAATAAAATGGACAACCTGGAAGAAATGGACAGATTCTTAGAAATGCACAACCTGCCGAGACTGAACCAGGAAGAAATAGAAAATATAAACAGACCAATCACAAGCACTGAAATTGAAACTGTGATTAAAAATCTTCCAACAAACAAAAGCCCAGGACCAGATGGCTTCACAGGCGAATTCTATCAAACATTTAGAGAAGAGCTACCACCTATCCTTCTCAAACTCTTCCAAAATATTGCAGACGGGGGAACACTCCCAAACTCATTCTACGAGGCCACCATCACCCTGATACCAAAACCAGACAAAGATGTCACAAAGAAAGAAAACTACAGGCCAATATCACTGATGAACATAGATGCAAAAATCCTCAACAAAATACTAGCAAACAGAATCCAACAGCACATTAAAAGGATCATACACCATGATCAAGTGGGGTTTATCCCAGGAATGCAAGCATTCTTCAATATACACAAATCAATCAACGTGATACACCATATTAACAAATTGAAGGAGAAAAACCATATGATCATCTCAGTAGATGCAGAAAAAGCTTTCAACAAAATTCAACACCCATTTATCATAAAAACCCTCCAGAAAGTAGGCAGAGAGGGAACTTACCTCAACATAATAAAGGCCATATATGACAAACCCACAGCAAACATCATTCTCAGTGGTGAAAGACTGAAAGCATTTCCCCTAAGATCAGGAAGAATACAAGGTTGTCCACTCTCACCACTATTATTCAACATAGTTTTGGAAGTGTTAGCCACAGCAATCAGAGAAGAAAAAGAAATAAAAGGAATCCAAATCGGAAAAGAAGAAGTAAAGCTGTCACTGTTTGCAGATGACATGATACTATACATAGAGAATCCTAAAGATGCTACCAGAAAACTCCTAGAGCTAATCAATGAATTTGGTAAAGTAGCAGGATACAAAATTAATGCACAGAAATCTCTTGCATTTCTATACACTAATGATGAAAAATCTGAAAGTGAAATTAAGAAAACACTCCCGTTTACCATTGCAACAAAAAGAATAAAATATCTAGGAATAAACCTACCTAAGGAGACAAAAGACCTGTATGCAGAAAATTATAAGACACTGATGAAAGAAATTAAAGATGATACAAATAGATGGAGAGATATACCATGTTCTTGGATTGGAAGAATCAACACTGTGAAAATGACTCTACTAACCAAAGCAATCTACAGATTCAATGCAATCCCTATCAAACTACCACTGGCATTTTTCACAGAACTAGAACAAAAAATTTCACAATTTGTAATGGAAACACAAAAGACCCCGAATAGCCAAAGCAATCTTGAGAACGAAAAATGGAGCTGGAGGAATCAGGCTCCCTGACTTCAGACTTTATTACAAAGCTACAGTAATCAAGACAGTTTGGTACTGGCACAAAAACAGAAATATAGATCAATGGAACAGGATAGAAAGCCCAGAGATAAACCCACACACAGATGGTCACCTTATCTTTGATAAAGGAGGCAAGCATATACAGTGGAGAAAAGACAGCCTCTTCAATAAGTGGTGCTGGGAAAATTGGACAGATACATGTAAAAGTATGAAATTAGAACACTCCCTGACACCATACACAAAAATAAACTCAAAATGGATTAAAGACCTAAGTGTAAGGCCAGACACTATCAAACTCTTAGAGGAAAACATAGGCAGAACACTCTATGACATAAATCACAGCAAGATTCTTTTTGACCCACCTCCTAGAGAAATGGAAATAAAAACACAAATAAACAAATGGGACCTAATGAAACTTAAAAGCTTTTGCACAGCAAAGGAAACCATAAACAAGACCAAAAGACAACCCTCAGAATGGGAGAAAATATTTGCAAATGAAGCAACTGACAAAGGATTAATCTCCAAGATTTACAAGCAGCTCATGCAGCTCAATAACAAAAAAACGAACAACCCATCCAAAAATTGGCAGAAGACCTAAACAGACATTTCTCCAAAGAAGATATACAGATGGCCAACAGACACATGGAAGAATGCTCAACATCATTAATCATTAGAGAAATGCAAATCAAAACTACAATAAGATAACATCTCACACCGGTCAGAATGACCATCATCAAAAAATCTAGAAACAATAAATGCTGGAGAGGGTGTGGAGGAAAGGGAACACTCTTGCACTGTTGGTGGGAATGTAAATTGATACAGCCACTATGGAGAACAGTATGGAGGTTCCTTAAAAAACTAAAAATAGAACTACCATACGACCCAGCAAACCCACTACTGGGCATATACCCTGAGAAAACCATAGTTCAAAAAGAGTCATGTACCAAAATGTTCATTGCAGCTCTATTTACAATAGCCAGGACATGGAAGCAACCTAAGTGTCCATTGACAGATGAATGGATAAAGAAGATGTGGCACATATATACAATGGAATAGTACTCAGCCATAAAAAGAAATGAAATGGAGGTATTTGTAATGAGGTGGATGGAGTTAGAGTCTGTCATACAGAGTGAAGTAAGTCAGAAAGAGAAAAACAAATACAGTATGCTAACACATATATATGGAATCTAAGGAAAAAAAAAAAAAAGGTCATGAAGAACCTAGTGGCAAGATGGGAATAAAGACACAGACCTACTAGAGAATGGACTTGAGGATATGGGGAGGGGGAGGGGTGAGATGTGACAGGGTGAGAGAGTGTCATGGACATATATACACTACCAAATGTAAAATAGATAGCTAGTGGGAAGCAGCCGCATAGCACAGGGAGATCAGCTCGGTGCTTTGTGACCACCTAGAGGGGTGGGATAGGGAGGGTGGGAGGGAGGGAGATGCAAGAGGGAAGAGATATGGGAACATATGGATATGTATAACTGATTCACTTTGTTATAAAGCAGACACTAACACACCATTGTAAAGCAATTATACTTCAATAAAGATGTTTAAAATAAAACAAAATAAAATAAAATAAAATAATTAAAAAATTAAAAAATTTAAAAAAAAGGAATACTCAATAGAGTTTCTGAATTCTGTAGAGATCAGGTAGGGAGAAAAGCTAAATGTTTCATTTCTGTTTACAAAAGTATAATTAACTAAATTGTCATGAGTTACAGAGAGCTTGAGAAAAGATAAAAAGGGGTTCCTTAAATAAAACATTAAAGAACCAGTATTGTTCCAAAACAATAACCACAAAAATCATAATCATTCTTCGTCGTTAGTTCATTCAGTCCCATGTAACTGATTTGTTTTTTTCCCCCAGCGTTATTTAATGTGTTGGAACAACAACAGCAACAACAAATCCACATACTTTCTTTATTCCATTAAAACAACAACTATATTAAGTAATCTTATATACTGAGATCTCTTTCTGAATTCTCTATTCTGTTCTACTAAACATTTTTTATAGTATATTCTTTTTTTTCTTCTTCATGTAATGGATTTTTGTTCTGCTTGATCTTGGGTTAGCATTTTTTTTGTTTTGTTTTGTTTTGTTTAAACCAGTCAGCTTCTCCATCAGTTCTGGAAATCCTTACTTGGTCCAGCGGTACAGTCTCAAAGTTATTTAAGCAAAAATGTCTTTAGAAGCCTATACGCTAGAGTGCTTGCCATAGTCCTTTCCATGGATCTCTGAAATAGTCACTTTTTGTTGAAGACAAAGCACTCTTGCCTGTAGTTGACTGCAAGAGCTTTCAGGGAAGAATCAGAGTAAAACAAAAATTATCTGTGAATGATAAAAGACTTAAAAATGGTCATTGTTAAAGATCTGAAGAGAGTTTATTATAAAAATGATATAACTGATAAGGGAATCTGGTTATTTCTATGACATACAATGTTTAAATAACTCGAATTATAACTGACAAAATTATACCAGGACATAAGATGGACGAAAAGAATACTGGCAAATTTCTATGAACTTCATACAATTTCTGAAATATACATAGTAATAATTTTTACCCACACAAATAAAACCATGGGAAGGTTAAGCATCAATTCTTTTTGGACAATGTTTCCCATGTAATGTAATATATCAAATAAATCAAAATTTTTTAAGATTTTTTTTTGATGTGGACCATTTTTGAATTTGTTACAATATTGCTTCTGTTTTATCTTTTGGTTTTGTCGGCCATGAGGCATGTGGGATCTTAGCCCCTGACCAGGGATCGAACCCACACCCCCGGCATTGGAAGGCGAAGTCTTAACCACTGGACCTCCAGGGAAGTCCCCTTAAACCAAATTATTTTTTTTACCTTTCCTTTTTTACAAGGTAAAAAAACAAATCCTTTGAGATTTTCCAGGAACCCTCTGGGAGATATCAATCTCAGTTAGAATTCAAGATTTCATTTAGGATTTGATTTGGGGAACATAATAAAAACAACATAAAGAACAGGAAATTATTTTGATAAGACATAGAATCTTTATTCCTAAGTAGATTACTTAAAAGATAAAGAAAATCCTTTTAGGATCTCTTATTAAGATCAGACTAATAATCCAAGAAAACTTCGTTACTTTAACAGAGAGAAAACCCAACTCTAGTTTTGCATCAGTACATTATTGGGCTCATTTAAAAACAAAAACAAAAAACAAATTCATTCAATCTTAGCTAATTTGATCACAGATAAAATTCCTCTTTTGCAAACCTTCTATAACTCTATATCCATTCAGGTTTTCTCTGACATTTTTTCTCTTTCTCGTTCTGAAATAAGCAGTGATCTCAATTTAGAATAAAATGACTCTCATTTTCCTTAACAACAACAACAAAAATCCTTCATTCCTCACAAACCTTGCATACAGAGTTGTTTCTCTTATTGTTTATTATATTTAGTAGTTTCATTTATATACATTAATTATAATTTTTAACCAATTTTTATTTTACAGAGAAGACTAAGAAGTAGACAATTGCAAATTGTCACATGTCAGCATTCTGTAGCAGGCTAGCAAATTTTATACATTTACCGTCTTTCGATTTCTAGAGACATGTTTTTTTATATGGCAAAAGGACATTTATTAACAGATTCAAATACATTTAGCTTCTCTATACCACATTAAAATAAAGAAGCCAAAGTATATAAACAAAGTTATGTTCAGTAATTAGTATTTCAGTAGTTTGTTTTACTTAGAAATAATCTAGATTTTTATAATGAATATCTATACTTAATTTAACATAAGTCTAAGGTTACAAGGTACTAAAAAGAGTTTGGAAACTATTTTTACGCAGACATATTACAACATAAAACAAAGCTCACCATCATCTCAAGTTATCTCTCTGTTAACTATTTTTACAGCACATGCATGTTAGGCAAGTTTGCAAAAGCAAAAACCTAAAAAAGTTAAACATGTGGATTTTCTTTTACTGCTACACTTGATATACAAGAAGTCATGGATAACAAGCAATTCATTTTTACTACATCTTTACTTGTATATTTGGTCTTGGGTTGAATTTATAATATTTATAATCTTAAACATCTAGTAGATATAACATAAGCTTATTTGACTAGTAAACCCAAGTACAACAAAAATGTATGCTCGTATTATACTTAACTGCTGATAACTCAGAAGACATACCTGTTTTTTTAAACCAACAATATTAAACTAGTCTTATTTACCAGAGATTTACCCAAGTCATGTAAACTTGAAAAGTTTTTGGGTTAGTTTCTGTATTTCTGGGAGTTTTAGGAATATTTAACTTATGTAATGCTAATTTATCTCTAAGCTAATTTGCATAGAGCTCCTTCATGGGATTTTATGAATTAATTTGGTAATACCATCCGAAAGTAGAAAGATATCATATACACATAAATGCATATGTACATAAACATACATACAGACAGATGCAAACAGAGACCTTATAGCTTTCACACTAAAATTTTAGCCATGAGTCAGGTAAATATAGTAATATGCTCTGGTCTTTGCTCCCCTTGATATTTTTATCCAAATTTTGTTTCTGGCAGAAGGAGCAACTTAAGGTTACCTGTTCAATACAAGGGCTAATGCTTTTTACCGGTATTTGTGGAGGAGACTTTCAAGATTTTTCATTTGCCCTGATATGTAATCTTACGGAGGATGTGGACTAAACTTTAGGTGAGAAACTGACAGGAGACATCAAGCAGCTGCCTGGCTGTCCCCAAAGCTTTTCTGAGTGGACAAAACATCCAGTCTGTTTTCAATCACCTTTTCTTCCTTTTGAGCCTCAAGTAGTTGCTTTCAGGGGCCCCTGAGTACCTTGAGAGTCCCCAGTTGGGAGCAGGGGGCCTAAAGTTCAAGTGACTATATGAGCTGAGGAGCTTAAGTAGGAAGGGAAAAGTCTGGCAGCAGGAGAGGAGGGATGAAGAAGATAGGGGTTTTGAAGAGGGATATATCAAAGGATTTAAATGGAACTGAAGGGAAAATCAAAGGTGTAAGAGGAGGAAGAAGGACCAGAGCAATGGAAAGGGAGAGGTCTTAGAGGATCCAGTCTGGGGAAATCTTAAGTTTCCCAAAGAAGCCAATGAAGTTCCAAATTATCCTTAGTAAAGTCATGCCAGCAAGAAAGGAAGTAGACAGTGATTGCAGAGCATATAGTCCTCAGGGCCTCAAGTGCAGGGAGGGGTTTCAGTGAACTGAGAAGTCCCCATGGGAGAAGCAGATCAAATAAAGACAGAGAACAGAGAGGCCTTACAACGAGGCAGGAAAAGCCTTTCCAGCCCAGGAGTGAATCTCTGCTTGAAATAAAGAGCCAGGAAGAAAGATTTCCAACCCAATAAGCACCTTTTAAACAAAGAAGCCTGGACCTCTAACCCAGCTTCAGAGAGTATACTTAGAATCTTAAGGTTAAAAATCTGTCCCTACTGTGCTTCAGCTGACAGTCATCTGGAGCTCTGGCTCAGTGGAGATCACCACCAGGCACTGGATCACCAATGATCTCTACATCTCAAATGATCTCTACCTTTCATTGTCTTCGAGCTATTTTGTAATTC
Organism: Balaenoptera physalus; assembly: GCF_965194825.1. NCBI lineage: Eukaryota > Metazoa > Chordata > Mammalia > Artiodactyla > Balaenopteridae > Balaenoptera > Balaenoptera physalus. The sequence continues at coordinate 42,586,292 of NC_138898.1, read as the reverse complement.
TGTAAATTGTAGAAAACAGATAATAATGCAAATGATTCTTGTCTGTGGAAATGCAAATAAATTATGTTCCCTTGAATGCAACTGATACTTTCCTATGGACAATTTGCATTTATTAGTAAATTCATTTCAGAGTTCCTTACTATGTATACATGTGTGGTTCTTTAAATTCTCCTTTGAACCAGAGTTAAATAAAATTGTTGATAAATATTCAATTTATATTTGTATGAGTCATAATCTCATCTTTATAAAAACATTTCCCTCTAATAGACATTTTCATTTAGTTCTAGTTTAATTACTTAACTAATACTTGTATAGCATTTACTATGTGCCAGCTGCTGTTCTAATGCTTACAAATATTACAGCCTATAATCCTCAGAACAAATCTACGTAGTACATATTACCACTATTCTCTCCATGTAGATAAGGAAGCTGAGGCATACAAAAAGGAGGTCGATGGACCAAGTACACACAGCTGGTAAGTACAAACCTGGGATCTGAGCCCAGGTAGCCCGTGCTCTTTACCAACAAGCTAGGCAGGCTCTCATTTACCTATTTTATTATAATGCATCCAACTCTGAATGAGGTATCTGTTATTTAGATCCTGTCTTTCCCTTTAGTTGCAAAATGCATCAATTTCACTCCCCCCAAAAAGCATTATTTACTTCTGCCCTAGAAAAAAAGAATAATAATGTTTATTGAAGTGGTTACCATACTTTGCAAATAATACAAGGGCCTCAATGATTTCTCGCTACAATTTACAAAATTTCATAACATACAACACACGAGGCATTAGAGAACCACATAATAAAATCAAATTTGCACATATTAATCATGCATTTTATTTGTATTTTCTCTTTTTCGTTTATTTATGCAACATCATCAAACTTGCTGATTCATTTGTCCCAACACCTACTCTATTTGTACTGAGATTCAGTTTACTATTTAAATTTATGACCTTATTCTGAGTTCTGGCATTTATGTTACTATTTCACCTCTTTTTTAGGCATAAATAAACCATTTTAGAGATACTGATCCATTTTTATGTAGGAATATAATGCAATGCTATAGTAACAACAAAAGCAAATTTAATCAAATATACATTAACTCACTAATAACATTAAAATACCTTAGGAGAAACAAACTTTGTTAACTGAATCTTAATTAAGATAAACTCACCAACATTCCCCTTGTTTTAAAAGCATAACCCTTAAGACTATAATATTGATAATATAATACAATTTTCATAAAAATCATAATTATATTTTACATTTCAAACTTTTTAAATATATTGAACAAAACTGCCTCATCACTTTTCCTCTGGAACTGCCAAATTACCTAAAGACCATTTGATATACAGCTAACAGACCATCACTGGGTCCTCTGACGGCTCAGAAGACTAAGATACTAGGAGATATTCACATGAAGTGCCTAGAACACTTCAAATTCTTATGTTCCCTCATATTAACATCCTCTATATTTTAGCACCCATGGGCTTGATAACAAAAAAGCCACCAAGGATGCCAATAAGTTGGCTGGTGATCCCACAACAAGGGCCCTATTGCCAGTTGACCTCTTTCATTCTGAGGATGCCAGTTAAAATCAGTTTGGTTTTAATCCAGCTCTGTATATACAAATTCAAATTAATATTCTCTCTTTCTAAAAATAAAACAAAAAAGTTAGTAGGAGACCATACCACAAAAGGGGGAAAAAAAAAAGCTCAAGCAAATTTCTATAGAAATCAGCATTTAAATTAAATTAAATTTATAATCAAGATGATCAGAAAAATAGCTTTGGGTTCATTACGAGGCTTTAAGAATATACGACGTGAGAACCAGAGGAACCCCAGGGATGCAGGCTGTGTTTCTGAGATTCTATCTTGAAACCAGCCAGCCTGCTGATCTGCACACCTCCATATCCTATCTGACCATGTCAGGCTAACAATCATCTTGCCACTATTCCAGATTCCTGTCTGTTTCGCCCTTCCAACTTAACAGCTCACTTCTTTCATTGGGCCAACATTTAATCCCCCTGCCTCTCTTCCTATTTCCAACTTCCACAGAGCTTCCATGGATGAAATTCTCAGCAACAAATTCCCTTTATTTTCAGTCCTGGGACTCCAAACTAACCCTGTCAGGGAAAGTCAAGGAAACCATTAGATAAAGCACTCATATTTGAGTGAGACCTCACTTGAGCAGGGAGGCAGGAATCCAGGCATGATAGCCATGCTAACCAATGCAGGAAATATAAAGTCCAGCCAAGCTATGAACTCCACCCTCTAGCAGAATAATAAAGCATACACAAATAACTTCAATACAGGGAAGAGTATATAAATGCCATGAGAAAGACTTAAAGTACTTCGAGGTTCAGACAGAACATTCAATGAAGTTTTATTTGAGTGGAGATATCCAAGCTGAGTTTTAAAGGATCAGGAAGAATACCAGAGGACAGTAGGATGGGATGAGAGTGAAAAGAGGAAGGGCATTCCTAAGTCAAACGGGCAGAAAATAGAGTTTGCCTTGAGAAAAAGTAAAGATTCATCCATGATGAGAATATGGAAAGCACCACAAACTGGGGGTAGTGGCAGATGAGATCAGAACTATTCAGGTTTAAACCAGATGGTGGAAGGCCTTGGATGGTGGCTGTTTGGGATCCATTAAAGAAGTCACAAATTGACAGTTTTTTCTTGAATTTAGCCCAAAGATAAGATTTTCTTCGGCTTAAACAGTATCACTGTTTTTGCTTTTTAAACTGCATTTCAATTTTAGCATTCAATTAAATTTTAGCATTCAAAGTCAGGAAATTTCACATTAAAACTTAGATTTCCTAGTTCTCTTGAAAAATCAGGAGATCTGGAAATACTGATCCCACATCCTCACATGATGTGTGAGTAGAGGCTACACCCTTTGAGAGGCATCCTTTGCTTTCCAATTTACAATTTACAGTATATTTGTTTATACCTAAACTAAGCTGGCCTCACCCAGTTACTTACCTGGCTGTCTCCCACAGGCATTTGGGTGTTAGATTTCTTCAGGAGAGCTTCAAAAGATTAATGACTACAAATCCAAGGTAACTATTAAAAATCTATTTAAAATAGAAAATACTGAAATGGCATGAAAAAAAGAACATGAGACAAATTCCCATCAAATTAAAATAAATGTTTGCCTGTCAAACAATTAAACTGCAATCAAAACTTATATTGGGATCTAAGATGCAGTAAAAATTCAGTAACTCAGAACATGTTTCATAAACTGACAAAAAGACTTCCAAAGAATCGTACTTCCCTGTGTCTATGTCCTTGTATAATACTCTTCCTCAATGACTGAGTTTTTCCATGTGATTTGCTTTGACCAATGGGGCATCAACAAATGTGACCCAAGCACTTAACAATTGCTTGCACATTTGTATTTGCCCTCTCTTGCTATGCCAAGACCACCATGTAACAAAGCCCAGGTTAGCCTATGGGTGAATAAGAGGCCACTGGGAGCAGAGACAAGCCATCCCAGCTGAGGCTCCCTAGACCAAACAGCTTGACAACTGCCAGCCAGACATGTGAGTGAGACTGTCCAGAACCATCTAGCCCCAGCCAATCCACCAGCTGACTATAAAACCTCCTGATTAACCAGAGACTAATGAGCAATAATAAAAACAATGTTATTTTAAGCCACTAATTTTTGAAGGGTTTGTTGCACAGCAAAGCTAACTGATAAGGAAAGGAGGAGAAGGAGGAGGAGGAGGGAGGGAGAGAAGAAAGAGGAAAGGAGCAAGAGGGGGCTTTGAAGAAGACTCAGCACAAAAATGAAGTTGCAAACTCCTGGCATAACAGTTATTATGAGTTAGCCTAGGAGAGAGGGTCTTCTAGTGTAACATCTCCAACACCTGAAAGAACCGTAAGATTAGAGAATGAATGGATATGCTGGAAGAGGGAGGAATGTGTGTGCAGGAGAGGGTGCAGGGTGCCCAGCATCATGTCTTTAAATAAGAACGAAAGATCCATTTGCATACATCCTAATTCCACCCTCCTTCCTAAAATGATACATTCAAATGTTTACCCATTTATTCTAGATGGCCTGTTTCTCTATATTAACACTTTGAATCATAACAACTCTATTGAGGTAACTTAAGGAAACTGAGGCACAAGGAAATCAAGCAACTAACTTGCCCAACATTTTACAACTGACAGAGACAAGATTTGAACCCTGGAAATGTGGTTCTAGAATCCCTGTGTTTAACCACTGTGCAATATTCCCTCATAATAAGGATCAGTCTCACAAGGTTAAAAAAAAATTAGATCCATAAGTTCTTTAAATAAGGACACACTTCATTCATACAGGATTTTTTTTTAAAGTTTAATGAGACTATCCTTGAAGAATTGAGGTGGTAGCTTAGGTGATAAAAAGGTGTGCTTTATCCTAATGACATATTCTGCTAAAAATCAATTTAGTTAAAAATTATGACTACATACTACGGCTCCTAGTTTAAAGCTTATATAAGAATAATGCAACCTAATACTTCAAGTAACCTTGCATAAAAATCAATTAATTAAGTTCATAAGGTTATACTCCAAAGAAAGAGAGAATCAAATTTCTGCCCTTTTAGTAAATTTATGAAATCCTAATTTATAAAAATAGATAAATAAATTCTGGTTCAAATACAGAAATAATAGAAAAGAACTAAAAAATCAGAAAAACAGTAGCATATTTAATTATGCCTCCTTTTTTACTATTTAAGTGTAATATTTTTCAGTGTGTAGGTTAAGATACTTTATGGATTATGAACTCAGTTTGATAGACTGCAACCAACTTTTTCACAAACTAATATAGAATAGAATTAAAATATTATAGTGCATCACATATACTAATAAAAAGTATTGTTTTATGAAAATTTTGTTTCAATTACATGCAGGTACACATATTTATGGGTCATAATACATGTTTGTAACTGTGGATCTTGGGTAAATTTTTGAAATTTTTGAAATCACTATGTTTGTATTCATCTCTACACTCTGACACAAAAATGTTTTAAAATGTCATTTTGGTATTTTGTCATTTCACAAAAATGAACAAATTTTAAAGACTAAGTTTCAAAATATTACACAGTGAACATTTCTATAAAATTTCTATCATGCAGAAACAACGCCCAATTAATTCTAACATCTCAGGATTTTACAAGATCTGGCACAGAAGCAGGTATCTGGTAAATGCACAATACAGAATTCATTGACCAATCAATTACTGACTATGTTTATATTTAAGAGGACCTGGTGTGTTCCCTAGGGGTCAAAATCCACATAGTAAAGCCCATAATAATGGACTTCTCTACAGTATCACATACAAAGGTATAATGAACACTCTGGTGCAATTTAAATGAAAAGTTGACATTTTCAGAGGCTATGATTTAACTTGTACTAGATACCCAAATCTAAACAAAACAGAGGAATGAGGGAATTACAAGGAATAAATTAATAAAAAGAAAAAAACTGGAATTCCACAGAATTTCTGAAAGAGACCTTGGAACTCTATAGATGAAGAAACCAAAGTCCTAAGAGGTTACATTACTTGCCCAAGTCACAGAACTAGTTGATAGCAGTCCAGTATTTCTCTCCCTCCGTACTGATGACTCATACAGTTTGCATGCCATCCTGTAGTTTAATGTTATTTAAAAGAATATCTCTTTCTATTTGTGTTATAGCTATATATGTACCTTTAATATCTCCTCTTCTAAGAGTCAGTAAAGGATGGTGGTTAAAAAAAAACGAACAAAAAAAACCTAGACTCTAGAAGCATTATTTCTAGATTTGAATCCCAGTTCTATTTACTAGCTGTGTGGCACTGGCCAAATTTAACTTGTCTGGGCCTCAGTTGACTCACCTGTAAAATGGGGATACTCCCTATCTTATAAGGTTGTTGTGAGAATTAAATGAATTATGACATAGTGGGGACCATCAAGATGGCGGAGGAGTAAGACATGGAGATCACCTTCCTCCCCACAAATACATCAGAAATACATCTACATATGGAACAACTCCTATGGAACACCTACTGAACGCTGGCAGAAAACCTCAGACTTCCCAAAAGCCATGTGGCTGACAGGGTTTTCGTGCTCCAGTCAGGAGGCAGGCCCATGCCTCTGACGGGGGAGAGCTGAGTTCAGGACATTGGTCCACCAAAGACCTCCCGGCTCCATGTAATATCAAATGGAGAAAGCATTCTCAAAGATCTCCATCTCAACGCTAAGACTCAGCTCCACTCAACGACCAGCAAGCTACAGTGCTGGACACACCATGCCAAACAATTAGCAAGACAGGACCACATGCCCCCCGATTAGCAGAGAGGCTGAGTAAAATCATAATAAGTTCACAGACACCCCAAAACACACCATCAGATGCGGTCCTGCCCATCAGAAAAACAAGATCCAGCCTCATCCATCAGAATACAGGCACCAGTCCCCTCCACCAGGAAGCCTACACAACCCACTGAACCAACCTTACCCACTGGGGACAGACACCAAAACAACGGGAACTACGAACCTGCAGCCTGCGAAAAGGAGACCCCAAACAAACACAGTAAGTTAAGCAAAACGAGAAGACAGAGAAACAAACAGCAGATGAAGGAGCAAGGTAAAAAACCCACCAAACAAAACAAATGAAGAGGGAATAGGCACTCTACCTGAAAAAGAATTCAGAGTAATGATACTAAAGACGATCCAAAATCTTGGAAATAGAATGGAGAAAATACAAGAAACGTTTAACAAGGACCTAGAAGAACTAAAGAGCAAACGAACAATGATGAACAACACAATAAATGAAATTAAAAATTTTCTAAAAGGAATCAATAGCAGAATAACTGATGCAGAAGAGCGGATAAGTGACCTGGAAGATAAAATAGTGGAAATAACTACCGCAGACCAAAATAAGGAAAAAAGAAAGAAAAGAATTGCTGACAGTCTCAGATACCTCTGGGACAACATTAAACACACTAACATTCGAATTATAGGGGTCCCAGATGAAGAAGAAAAAAAGAAAGGGACTGAGAAAATATTTGAAGAGACTATAGTTGAAAACTTCCTTAACATGGGAAAGGAAATAGTCAATCAAGTCCAGGAAGCACAGAGTCCCATACAGGATAAATCCAAGGAGAAACATGCCAAGACACATATTAATCAAACTATAATAAATTAAATACAAAGCAAAAATATTAAAAGCAGCAAGGGAAAAGAAACAAATAACATACAAGGGAATCCCCATAAGGTTAACAGCTGATCTTTCAGCAGAAACTCTGCAAGCCAGAAGGGAATGGCAGGACATACTTAAAGTGATGAAGGAGAAAAACTTACACTAAGATTACTCTACCTAGCAATGATCTCATTCAGATTCGATGGAGAAATTAAAACCTTTACAGACAAGCAAAAGCTAAGAGAATTCAGCACCACCAAACCAGCTTTACAACAAATGCTAAAGGAACTCCTCTAGGCAGAAAACACAAGAGAAGGAAAAGACCTACAATAACAAACCCAAAACAATTAAGAAAATGGTAATAGGAACATACATATTGATAACTACCTTAAATGTAAATGCATTCAATGCTCCAACCAAAAGACATAGACTGGCTGAATGGATACAAACACAAGACCCATATATATGCTGTCTACAAGAGACCCACTTCAGACCTAGGGACACATACAGACTGAAAGTGAGGGGATGCAAAAAGATATTCCATGCAAATGGAAATCAAAAGAAAGCTAGAGTAGCAATTCTCATATCAGACAAAATAGACTTTAAAACAAAGACTATTACAAGAGACGAAGAAGGACACTACATAATGATCAAGGAATCAGTCCAAGAAGAAGATATAACAATTGTAAATATGTATGCACCCAACATAGGAGCACCTCAATACATAAGGCAGATGCTAACAGCCATAAAAGGGGAAATCGACAGTAACACAAAAATATTAGGGGACTTTAACACCCCACTTTCACCAATGGACAGGTCATCCAAATGAAAATAAATAAGGAATCACAAGCTTTAGCTGATACATTAAACAAGATGGACTTAATTGATATTTATAGGACAGTCCATCCAAAAACAACAGAATACACTTTCTAGTCAAGTGCTCATGGAACATTCTCCAGGATTGATTATATCTTGGGTCACAAATCAAACCTTGGTAAATTTAAGAAAATTGAAATCCTATCAAGTATCTTTTCCGACCACAGTGCTATTAAGACTAGATATCAATTACAGGAAAAAAACTGTAAAACATACAAACACATGGAGGCTAAACAATACACTACTAAATAACCAAGAGATCACTGAAGAAATCAAAGAGGAAATTTAAAAATACCTAGAAACAAAGGACAATGAAAACACGACGACCCAAGACCTATGGGATGCAGCAGAAGCTGTTCTAAGAGGGAAGTTTATAGCAATACAACCCTACCTCAAGAAACAAGAAAAATCTCAAATAAACAACCTAAACTTAAACCTAAAGCAGTTAGAGAAAGAAAAACAAAAAAAAACCCCACAGTTAGAAGGAGGAAAGAAATCATGAAGATCAGATCAGAAATAAATGAAAAAGAAATGAAGGAAACAACAGCAAAGATCAATAAAACTAAAATCTGGTTCTTTGAGAAGATAAAAAAATTGATAAAACATTAGCCAGACTCATCAAAAAAAAAGGGAGAACACTCAAATCAATAGAATTAGAAATGAAAAAGGAGAAGTAACAACTGACACTGCAGAAATACAAAGGATCATGAGAGATTACTACAAGCAACTATATGCCAATAAAATGGACGACATGGAAGAAATGGACAAATTCTTAGAAAAGCACAACCTCCCAAGACTGAATCCACAAGAAATAGAAAATATAAACAGACCAATCACAAGCACTGAAATTGAGACTGTGATTAAAAATCTTCCAACAAACAAAAGCCCAGGACCAGAGGGCTTCACAGGCGACTTCTATCAAACATTTAGAGAAGAGCAAACACTTATCTTTCTCAAGCTCTTCCAAAATACAGCAGAGGGAGGAACACTCCCAAACTCATTCTACGAGGCCACCATCACCCAGATACCAAAACCAGACAAAGATGTCACAAAGAAAGAAAACTACAGGCGAATATCACTGATGAACACAGATGCAGAAATCCTCAACAAAATACTAGCAAACAGAATCCAACAGCACATTAAAAGGATCATACACCATGATCAAGTGGGGTTTATCCCAGGAATGCAAGCATTCTTCAATATACGCAAATCAATCAATGTGATAAACCAAATTAACAAACTGAAGGAGAAAAACCATACGATCATCTCAATAGATGCAGAAAAAGCTTTCAACAAAATTCAACACCCATTTATCATAAAAACCCTCCAGAAAGTAGGCAGAGAGGGAACTTACCTCAACATAATAAAGGCCATATATGACAAACCCACAGCAAACATCGTTCTCAGTGGTGAAAGACTGAAAGCATTTCCCCTAAGATCAGGAAGAATACAAGGTTGTCCACTCTCAACACTATTATTCAACATAGTTTTGGAAGTTTTAGCCACAGCAATCAGAGAAGAAGAATAAATAAAGGTAATCCAAATCAGAAAGAAGAAGTAAAGCTGTCACTGTTTGCAGATGACATGATACTATACATAGAGAATCCCAAAGATGCTACCAGAAAACTACTCGAGCTAATCAATTAATTTGTTAAAGTAGCAGGATACAAAATTAATGCACAGAAATCTCTTGCATGCCTATATACCAATGATGAAAAATCTGAAAGAGAAATTAAGGAAACACTCTCATTTACCATTTCAACAAAAAGAATAAAATACCTCGGAATAAACCCACCTAAGGAGACAAAAGACCTGTATGCAGAAAACTAGAAGACACTGAGGAAAGAAATTAAAGATGATACCAATAGATGGAGAGATATACTATGTTCTTGGATTGGAAGAATCAACATTGTGAAAATGACTATACTACCCAAAGCAATCTACAGATTCAATGCAATCCCTATCAAACTAGCAATGGCATTTTTCACAGAACTAGAACAAAAAATTTCACAATTTGCATGGAAACACAAAAGACCCCGAATAACCAAAGCAATCTTGAGAAAGAAAAACAGAGCTGGAGGAATCAGGCTCCCAGACTTCAGACTATACTAAAAAGCTACAGTAATCCAGACAGTATGGTACTGGCACAAAAACAGAAATATAGATCAATGGAACAGGATAGAAAGCCCAGAGATAAACCTGCACACATATGGTCACCTTATCTTTGATACAGGAGGCAAGAACATACAATGGAGAAAAGACAGCCTCTTCAATAAGTGGTGCTGGGAAAACTGGACAGCTACATGTAAAAGAATGAAATTAGAACACTCCCTAACACCATACACATAAATAAACTCAAAATGGATTAAAGACCTAAATGTAAGGCCAGACACTATCAAACTCTTAGAGGAAAACATAGGAAGAACACTCTATGACATAAATCACAGCAAGACCCTTTTTGACCCACCTCCTATAGAAATGGAAATAAAAACACAAATAAACAAATGGGACCTAATGAAACTTAAAAGCTTTTGCACAGCAAAGGAAACCATAAACAAGACGAAAAGACAACCCTCAGAATGGGAGAAAATATTTGCAAATGAAGCAACTGACAAAGGATTAATCTCCAAAATTTACAAGCAGCTCATGCAGCTCAATATCAGAAATCAAACAACCCAATCCAAAAATGGGCAGAAGACCTAAATAGACATTTCTCCAAAGAAAATATACAGACTGCCAACAAACACATGAAAGGATGCTCAACATCACTAATTATTAGAGAAATGCAAATCAAAACTACAATGAGGTATCACCTCACACCAGTCAGAATGGCCATCATCAAAAAATCTACAAACAATAAATGCTGGAGAGGGCGTAGAGAAAAGGGAACCCTCTTGCACTGTTGGTGGGAATGTGAATTGATAGAGCCACTATGGAGAACAGTATGGAGGTTCCTTAAAGAACTAAAAATAGAACTACCATATGACCCAGCAATTCCACTACTGGGCATATACCCTGAGAAAACCATAATTCAAAAACAGTCATGTACCACAATGTTCACTGAAGCTCTATTTACAATAGCCAGGACATGGAAGCAACCTAACTGTCCATCGACAGATGAATGGATAAAGAAGATGTGGCACATATATACAATGGAATATTACCCAGCCATAAGAAGAAACGAAACTGAGTTATTTGTAGTGAGGTAGATGGACCTAGAGTCTGGCCTACAGAGTGAAGTAAGTCAGAAAGAGAAAAACAAATACCGTATGCTAACACATATGTATGGAATCTAAAAAAAAAGATGGTTCTGATGAACCTAGCGGCATGACAGGAATAAAGATGCAGACGTAGAGAATGGGTTTGCGGACACAGGCAGTGGGAAGGGTAAGCGGGGACGAAGTGAGAGAGTGGCACTGACATATATACACTACCAAATGTAAAATACATAGCTAGTGGGAAGCAGCTGCATAGCACAGGGAGATCAGCTCGGTGCTTTGTGACCACCTAGAGGGGTGGGATAAGGAGGGTGGGAGGAATACGCAAGAGGGAGGAGATATGGGGATATATGTATATGTATAGCTGATTCACTGTTAAAAAGCAGAGCCTAGCACACCATTGTAAAGCAATTATACTCCAATAAAGATGTTAAAAAAAAAAAAAGACATAGTGAAGCATATGAAACAGTGCCCCACACACAGTAAAAACACAATAAGTGTTAGCTAGCAGGAGGAGAAGAAAATTACTAGTAATCTGAAAGTTTGGTCAGAGTCCCTTCTTTCTGCCATATATGCCATCTAGCACAATACTTACTTTGCAAAAATACTGATTGACTATGTTCAAATACCCCTCTCCTGGCAAGTTAGGCAGAGATGACTCAACCAATGAATTAGGTGAGTACATAAAGTCAAGGACCCCAGAGGTATGCAAGAGCCAAGGAAATTGCAAGACAGAATGTGCAGGATCACCGTAGAATAAAAGCTAACAGTCCCAATGTCATTAAAAGAACACGACAGGTAAGCCAGATGTCCAGGAGGAATCCAGGTTAACTGGCAAGAACTACCATAGATGACAGATGTTCAGCCTTGGCTGGGCCCAAATTTAAAGAACAGAGTTGGAACTAACATACCAACTGAGTTTGAGAGCTATTTGTTGTGGCTTTCCCTGCATAGGCTAACATCTGCGACAAACTTATTGAGTTCTTTGACTTAGACTGCATTAAGTTAAACATTAAAATCCCAAAATCATTTTCTTTAGCTCAAGTACTTTTTTCTTGTGTCAAAATAATATTTAATTTTCTCCCAGGATTCTTTGAATATTAAGTAATAATTCCTTAATATAATTACGAATCTTGGTTTGTCTTTACTCACAAGCTCTCTTCTTTTCATGTATTATCATTAGTATAATTTAGCTATTAATAGCTGAACTGCACTTGGCACTGTGCCAGATGTTACACAATTCACAATTTAAAATAGACACACAGTTGCTGCCCACCAAATACCAGTAAAAGAAAATCACTGACCTAGTTAATCAATAAGTAGGATTGGAAGGGAGTCTGAATAGAAACATAGATTCCCCAAGGAAGCTCTTAAAATAGTCTTGGCCTGAGCTAAGACGTGGCAATGGAGACAGGAAAAGGCAAATGCCAGCAAAAATACTCGAGGCATCTTAACAAACTGTTAATGTCTCAGTGGAGGAGGGAGGCCAGGCAGTTGCTGAGGTTGACTTCCTGGTTTCTGATCTAGCTGGCAATGCAGTGGGAGGCTGGTTTAGGAAGGAAGATCATTGTCAGTCTTGGATAACTCAATTTTGAACTTCCTACAAAATGTTTTAGTACAGGTTTTGTATGTACAGGTGTTGGTGCTAAAAAGATAGATTTTCACGCTAGAAATGCAGATTTGGGAGACAGCATCATGTGGTAGAGGCCCTGGGTGAGATCATCATGGGTGCACAGGTAAATGAAAATGGGCCAAAGACACAACACTAGAGAACACCAACGTTTATAGATAAGGCAAAGGGAAGGTACATGAAAAAGACACAAATACTTAGAGAAACAGGAGAAAAACCAGCAGAAGCATGTGGAGGATAAAGTTTAATAAACAAGTTATCAGCAGCTTCAAATGTCACAGAGAATAGAAGAACTGAACAATGTCCCATTGGATATAACAATTATGTCACCACTTAGCAAGAACAGTTTCAATAAAACCAGAATATGGACGTGCCTACAACCTAGCTTAGACCATTACTGCCCCATGAGATGATAAGAGAAGAATCTGTGTCCCTGAATGACCGACCACATGGAGTAGATCTCCCAATCTTCTTGAAACCATGAAATCATTGGTAGGTCTCTTTGTGACAACAGCCCAGCCTTTCCCTGGTTTATCCAGTCAGCAAATAGATATACCATAATTTATCTAATCAATCCCTTTTTGAGAGCATTTAGGTCATTTCCCATTTCCCAGACTTTCAGTACTGACATGTAAAATCATACAGATTTGCACAATCACCAAGCTGTACTAGAAGTGCCAGTCCCTAAGTAAAATATATATATATAACAAAATCACACTTAAATATTTTTATTATTTCTTAGGTTATCTTGACAAAATATATTACAGACTACTTCTAAATCTTTTCAGTACATACATGCAATTTTTATAACTTTTTAAAACATCTTTATTGGAGTATAATTGCTTTACAATATTGCATTAGTTTCTGCTGTATAACAAAGTGAATCAGCTATATGTATACATATATCCCCATATCCCCTCCCTCTTGTGTCTCCCTCCCACCCTCCCTATCCCACCCCTCTAGGTGGTCACAAAGCACCAAGCTCATCTCCCTGTGCTATGCAGCTGCTTCCCACTAGCTATCTATTTTACATTTGGTAGTGTATATATGTCAATGCCACTCTCTCACTTTGTCCCCGCTTACCCTTCCCACTCCCCGTGTCCTCAAGTCCATTCTCTACATCTGCGTCTTTATTCCTGTCCTGCCCCTAGGTTCATCAGAACCATTCTTTTTTTTTAGATTCCATACATATGTGTTAGCATACGGTATTTATTTTTCTCTTTCTGACTTACTTCACTCTGTATGACAGACTCTAGGTCCATCTACCTCACTGCAAATAACTCAACTTCGTTTCTTCTTATGGCTGAGTAATATTCCATTGCATATATGTGCCACATCTTCTTTATCCATTCATCTGTCGATGGACACTTAGGTTGCTTCCATGTACATGCAATTTTTAAAGAGAACTTTAAAAAACTGACTCAGGTAACTAATAACAAATTGAAAAGAATTTTCCAGCAGCAGAATTTACATCCAACTTCTTTCAGTGAAATTTTCTAAAATATGCAATCAATAGTGTACTTACGTGCAAAAATATCACAAAGTACATTTCAAAGGAAGACAAAAACAAAACAAAAAAAATGTAGCGACCTTTCTCGGTGTGAGAATGCACAATGTTCATACTTCTATGGTGACTGGTACATGTAAAATATATAATTTCCCCTCTTTCAATTTAGTCATATTTTATTTATTTATAAGAACTTCCAAGTGGTAATATTTTCACTGCTACATTATTAAGACACCAGGCATATAAGAATGCAAATCTTGACTACTTAAAAATCTGTCAACCAATTCAAATATTAGAATCAGTGAAACAAGGGCTACTGAATTTTCAGAGACAAAGACTGTACCAAACGAATTCATCAGCTGGCCAAGATATACAAAGGCTCACCAGCTATACAACTCCTACACACACCCTAAAACACTACAAAAAGAAATGTTAAAACCTGTCTGTAAATAAGACACAATAACCCAAGAGGAAATGCACCACGGTATAAATGGACTGGTAGTAGGCACTGAAACCATTCATTTAAAGAAAAATAGTCAGATTCTCCCTCTGAGCACATGGGTGATTACAGTTCCCCCAGTGCCTTCTGGAATCCTTCTCTGAGATCAGGAATCTCAACTATATCCTCAGCCTAGTCGCTGGAAGTTTCCTCAACTTTCTGGACTTCACTGAAACTTAGCTGTCCTCTAAGAATACCAGTTCACTTCAAGTGGAGGTTCCTTTGTTTTTTAAACTCTAACCACATGTTCCTCAAGGGTAAGAGGCACGGTAAATGCTCCCCACTCCAACACCCAAACCATATCTGTTCCTTCCTCCTCCAACACCCCAAGGACTACATACTCTCTTCTCTTCTTCACTGGAGTCATCCTCCATCCTCTCATCACCGCAGACTGTCCTCCTAGCTCAATGTCCTCTATCCATTCTACTCCTGTCATCATTCCCAGTAACGTCAACATGCACTTGGCTTTTGGTTCCTTGGCCTTCCCACCTCTAACAATCTTCTCCTCTACATCACTTCACTCATCCATTCCTATTATATGTACTTCCAAAATATAATCTCCAACATCTCAATCTCTGATAACTATCTCCTAGCCTTTACCTCACTTAATTTTCCTATCGAGGTCTGTAATCATTATTATCACTCTTTCTCAGATCTGCATCACAGCAAACTTTCTCAAAATGTTGTCCACACTCACTTTCTCCACATCTTTATTGCACATTCACTCTTCCATTGTTCAGAGGTTTTTTAAATAAAAATCTAAAGTAAAGCATACAGGAGATAATACATTAATATAAACCTTTAAAGAATAGCACTTTTTTAAATGAACATCCAAGCACCCACCACCCAGCTTAAGAAATAAAACACTACCAACATATTTGAAGCTCCCTATTTGTCTCTCTCCTAAATTTTTGTTGGTTCTTTCTTTAAGAGTTTTAACAATATTCATGTATCCATATATGACACATTTAATTTTGACTATTTTTAAAATTTATGTAAATGGAATCAAACAGTATATATTCTTGTGTGAATTGCTTGTTTTGGTCAATATCTTGTTTTGAGGTTTCATCATACTGATGCATATGGTTATAGCCCGCCAATTTTTGCTCTGGAACAGCATTCCATTTTATATATATGCCAGAGTTTATTTACCCTTTCTTCTGTTGATGGATATTTGGGTTGTTTCCAGTTTGGGGCTTTTATGAACAATACCACTAAAGAACGTTCTTGAGCATGTCTTCCATGTACACAAGTGCAAGACTATCATGATGTACCTGGGAGTGGAAGCAGAGAACCATGCACTATTCACAGATTTAGTGCCAAATAGCTTTCTTGAGTGGCTGGACCTATTTATACTTTCCCTGAGTCACTCTTCAGCCTTCTAAAGTCTGGCTTTTGACCCTATTAATCCACTGAAATGACTCTTGTCAAGCTTCCCAGTGACCTACATATTGTCAAATCCAATGCCCGCCTTTCTGATCCCATCTTGCTCAATTTTTTTAGAAGCATTTAACAGACGTAACTACTTCTTGAAACACGTCCTTTCCTTAGCTCCCATGGCTTTTTTTTTTTAATATGTTATTTATTTATTTATTTATTTATTTATTTATTTATTTATTTATTTATTTATGGCTGTGTTGGGTCTTCGTTGCTGCACGCGGGCTTTCTCTAGTTGCGGCAAGTGGGGGCTACTCTTCGCTGCTGTGTGCAGACTTCTCATTGCGGTGGCTTCTCCTGTTGCGGAGCACAAGCTCTAGGCGCTCAGGCTTCAGTAGTTGGGGCACACAGGCTCAGCAGTTGTGGCTCGGAGGCTCTAGAGCGCAGGCTCAGTAGTTGTGGCACATGGGCTTAGCTGCTCTGTGGTACGTGGGATCTTTCTGGACCAGGCTCGAACCCGTGTCCCCTGCATTGGCAGGCGGATTCTTAACCACGGCGCCACCAGGGAAGCCCCCCATGGCTTTTTGTTGTCCTAGTTTCTCCTTATCTCACGAGTCACTCTTTCTCCCGAGTCTTTTGCTGGCTCCTGCTGCCACCTCTAAATGTTAAAGTTCCCCAAATCTCAGTCCTGAGCACCTTTTCTTTTCTCTATACATGCACTTGCTCAGGAGAGACTATACTTCTAAACCTCCCATGCTAAGAGTGCCCATGTGACTAAATGATGACTACACTTAAAAAGGAAGTTGCTAGTCCTTCATTCCCTCTTTGCAAAGTTAGAGATATGGGCCTGTAGATGGTAAGGTGGCTTGAACCACATACACAGGGGAAACACCTTGTCAGATAATTAAAGACCAAGATAGAGCGAACCAGGGTCCTTAAACAACCTTGTGGAATAGAGTAAGCTACCAACTCTGGACTGAGTTGCTGCACGAGATACTTCTGTATTGTTTGAGGCCTTGTAGTTGGGAGTCTTTTTATTACAGAAATTGAACCTATAGTTTCCCACTGTACTTGGAAAAAAGTCTAAGGTTCTTCCCATAGTAATATAAGGTCCTGCACTGTTCAACCCCAGTTGTCTTCTCCTTCCCAGTAACTTTGTTCTAACCCAAATGAAATC
The DNA here is from genome assembly GCF_965194825.1 of Balaenoptera physalus. NCBI lineage: Eukaryota > Metazoa > Chordata > Mammalia > Artiodactyla > Balaenopteridae > Balaenoptera > Balaenoptera physalus. The sequence continues at coordinate 42,568,837 of NC_138898.1, read as the reverse complement.
CTGCCCTACATGCTCTTCCCCTAGGTTCTCATATGGCTGAACCTTTCTATTAATATCACCTCCTCAGAAAAACTTCCCTCACTATACTACCTAAAGTGGTCTCCTCTCCTCATTCAGCATCTTACGCATTTTATCATCTTCATAGCACTTATCACAGTCTGAAATTGGTTTTGATCTGTCTGTTCTAGGTAAAATACAAATGCTTTGAAAGCAGAAACTTCGTTCATTCATGACTACGTCTTAAATACCTAGTACCATGACTGACAGAAGTTACAGTAAGTAATGATGAATAAAAGTTCTTCGAGAGCTCTACCCACCACCAGAGCATCCCATCGAGCCTCTTAGATAGCCTCAACCACCAGAGGGCAGACAGCAGAAGCAAGAAAAACTACAATCCTGCAGCCTGTGGACCAAAAACCACAGTTACAGAAAGATAGAGAAGATGAAAAGGCAGAGGGCTATGTACCAGATGAAGGAACAAGGAAAAACCCCAGAAAAACAACTAAATGAAGTGGAGATAGGCAACCTTCCAGAAAAAGAATTCAGAATAATGATAGTGAAGATGATCCAGGACCTCGGAATAAGAATGGAGGCAAAGATTGAGAAGATGCAAGAAATGATTAACAAAGACCTAGAAGAATTAAAGAACAAACAAACAGAGATGAACAATACAATAACTGAAATGAAAACTACACTAGAAGGAATCAATAGCAGAATAACTGAGGCAGAAGAACGGATAAGTGACCTGGAAGACAGAATGGTGGAATTCACTGCTACAGAACAGACTAAAGAAAAAAGAATGAAAAGAAATGAAGACAGCCTAAGAGACCTCTGGGACAACATTAAACGCAACGACATTCGCATTATAGGGGTCCCAGAAGGAGAAGAGAGAGAGAAAGGACCAGAGAAAATATTTGAAAAGATTAGTCGAAAACTTCCCTAACATGGGAAAGGAAATAGCCACCCAAGTCCAGGAAGCACAGAGAGTCCCATACAGGATAAACCCAAGGAGAAACACGCCGAGACACATAGTAATCAAAGTGGCAAAAATTAAAGACAAAGAAAAATTATTGAAAGCAGCAAGGGAAAAACGAAAAATAACATACAAGGGAACTCCCATAAGGTTAACAGCTGATTTCTCAGCAGAAACTCTACAAGCCAGAAGGGAGTGGCATGATATACTTAAAGTGATGAAAGGGAAGAACCTACAACCAAGATTACTCTACCCGGCAAGGATCTCATTTAGATTTGATGGAGAACTCAAAAGCTTTACAGACAAGCAAAAGCTAAGAGAATTCAGCACCACCAAACCAGCTCTACAACAAATGCTAAAGGAACTTCTCTAAGTGGGAAACACAAGAGAAGAAAAGGACCTACAAACACAAACCCAAAACAATTAGGAAAATGGTCATAGGAACATACATATCGATAATTACCTTAAACGTGAATGGATTAAATGCCCCAACCAAAAGACATAGACTGGCTGAATGGATACAAAAACAAGACCCATATATATGCTGTCTACAAGAGACCCACTTTAGACCTAGGGACACATACAGACTGAAAGTTAGGGGATGGAGAAAGATATTCCATGCAAATGGAAATCAAAAGAAAGTTGGAGTAGCTATACTCATAGCAGATAAAATAGACTTTAAAATAAAGAATGTTACAAGAGACAAGGAAGGACACTACATAATGATCACGGGATCAATCCAAGAAGAAGATATAACAATTATAAATATATATGCACCCAACATAGGAGCACCTCAATACATAAGGCAACTGCTAACAGCTATAAAAGAGGAAATCGACAGTAACACAATAATAGTGGGGGACTTTAACACCTCACTTACACCAATGGACAGATCATCCAAAATGAAAATAAATAAGGAAACAGAAGCTTTAAATGACACAATAGACCAGATAGATTTAATTGATATATATAGGACATTCCATCCAAAAACAGCCGATTACATGTTCTTCTCAAGTGCGCACGGAACATTCTCCAGGATAGATCACATCTTGGGTCACAAATCAAGCCTCAGTAAATTTAAGAAAATTGAAATCATATCAAGCATCTTTTCTGACCACAACGCTATGAGATTAGAAATGAATTACAGGGAAAAAAATGTAAAAAAGACAAACACATGGAGGCTAAACAATACGTTACTAAATAACCAAGAGATCACTGAAAAAATCAAAGAGGAAATAAAAAAATACCTAGAGACAAATGACAATGAAAACACGACAACCCAAAACCTATGGGATGCAGCAAAAGCAGCTCTAAGAGGGAAGTTTATAGCTATACAAGCCTACCTCAAGAAACAAGAAAAATCTCAAGTAAACAATCCAACCTTACACCTAAAGAAACTAGAGAAAGAAGAACAAAACCCAAAGTTAGCAGAAGGAAAGAAATCATAAAGATCAGAGCAGAAATAAATGAAATAGAAACAAAGAAAACAATAGCAAAGATCAATAAAACTAAAAGTTGGTTCTTTGAGAAGATAAACAAAATTGATAAGCCATTAGCCAGACTCATCAAGAAAAAGAGGGAGAGGACTCAAATCAATAAAATCAGAAATGAAAAAGGAGAAGTTACAACGGACACCGCAGAAATACAAAGCATCCTAAGAGACTACTACAAGCAACTTTATGCCAATAAAATGGACAACCTGGAAGAAATGGACAAATTCTTAGAAAGGTATAACCTTCCAAGACTGAACCAGGAAGAAATAGAAAATATGAACAGACCAATCACAAGTAATGAAATTGAAACTGTGATTAAAAATCTTCCAACAAACAAAAGTCCAGGACCAGATGGCTTCACAGGTGAATTCTATCAAACATTTAGAGAAGAGCTAACACCCATCCTTCTCAAACTCTTCCAAAAAATTGCAGAGGAAGGAACACTCCCAAACTCATTCTATGAGGCCACCATCACCCTGATACCAAAACCAGACAAAGATACTACAAAAAAAGAAAATTACAGACCAATATCACTGATGAATATAGATGCAAAAATCCTCAACAAAATACTAGCAAACAGAATCCAACAACACATTAAAAGGATCATACACCACGATCAAGTGGGATTTATCCCAGGGATGCAAGGATTCTTCAATATACGCAAATCAATCAATGTGATACACCATATTAACAAATTGAAGAATAAAAACCATATGATCATCTCAATAGATGCAGAAAAAGCTTTTGACAAAATTCAACACCCATTTATGATAAAAACTCTCCAGAAAGTGGGCATAGAGGGAACCTACCTCAACATAATAAAGGCCATATATGACAAACCCACAGCAAACATCATTCTCAATGGTGAAAAACTGAAAGCATTTCCTCTAAGATCAGGAACGAGACAAGGATGTCCACTCTCACCACTATTATTCAACATAGTTCTGGAAGTCCTAGCCACGGCAATCAGAGAAGAAAAAGAAATAAAAGGAATACAAATTGGAAAAGAAGAAGTAAAACTGTCACTGTTTGCGGATGACATGATACTATACATAGAGAATCCTAAAACTGCCACCAAAAAACTGCTAGAGCTAATTAATGAATATGGTAAAGTTGCAGGATACAAAATTAATGCACAGAAATCTCTTGCATTCCTATACACTAATGATGAAAAATCGGAAAGAGAATTTATGGAAACACTCCCATTTACCATTGCAACAAAAAGAATAAAATACCTAGGAATAAACCTACCTAAGGAGACAAAAGACCTGTATGCAGAAAACTATACGACACTGATGAAAGAAATTAAAGATGATACAAACAGATGGAGAGATATACCATGTTCTTGGATTGGAAGAATCAACATTGTGAAAATGAGTATACTACCCAAAGCAATCTACAGATTCAATGCAATCCCTATCAAATTACTAATGGCATTTTTTACGGAGCTAGAACAAATCATCTTAAAATTTGTATGGAGACACAAAAGACCCCGAATAGCCAAAGCAGTCTTGAGGGAAAAAAACCGTGGTCATTTTAAAGTCTTTTGTCATTTACAGACAGTTCTGGGTGTACTCTGATGCTTTTGCAAATATGTTCCTATAAAAGGGTTTCATCTTCAAGAAATTCATGGAAAAGACTCTGACAAGTACAGGTTTCTGGTAACTGACTGTACTGCTGAACTGAATGAATAAGCATTTTCAGAACTCTAATGAAAAACTGATGAACTCATAAAAGTGCTAACAAAAGATCAAGATGAAAAAAAAAATTAATTACATGGGACTGAGTGAACTGATGAGGATGAGTATAATTTTTGTGACTTTCTGTCTGAATTAAAAAAAAAAAAATCCCACAAGGACTCAGAGGCAAAGAATATACAAACCAATTTTCACTGCAAAGTAAAGGAGCTGTTGCAGTGGAGGATTACTGGACTGAATGTCAATATTATGACATAGTATGAGTGTGTTTCATGTTTGGTAATTGCAATCATTGTTGCTTTTGTTGTGGTCATCCATGTACAATGCTTGGTGTCAGTCTATTTATCTCTTGTAAAAATAAAATACAGTGTGTGTGTGTGAAAAAAATAAATAAATAAAATAAAATAAAATCCTCAAAAAAAAAAAAAAAAAAAGTTCTTCGAAAGATAAAACTCCTTACTTCATCGGGGCACTGGCTACTCTCAGCCTGACTGCTCGTCACCCAGCTCTATGTCTCTTCTTGTCCTTCAAGTCTCAGCTTTAATGTCGCTGCTTCAAAAAGGCCTTCTATGACCAACCTATGCAACGTGTAGCCTCAATCCCAACTGCAGTCATTCTCTATCACTTCACCATTTATTCCCTTCATACTACCCTTCAAAATGTAACAGTATCCTATTTACCTATTTATTGACCATCTGGCCCAAAGAATATAAAGCTGGATGAGATCAGGGGCCCCATCTATCTTTTTCATTTATACTGTTATCTGCCTAGAACAGTGTGTGGTACTTTAGTAGCACCAAAATAAATTTGGGGGTGAATAAATTAATGATTGTAAGTATAGTTATAAAACAGAGTGTTAAGTCTCATGATTAACTCGAGATTAAACAAAATACAAAAAATAAACTGAAAAAAATTTAATCTGAATCAAAAACTACATCAATAAAAGACAAAAGTGAGAAAAAGGACAGGGAAAGTGAACTTAAACTGGGGGAATTGTAAAAAATTTATTTTTGATACAATTAGAAAAATATAGGTTAAAACATTCAGAGAAATTTAAAGATAAGTTTCAATTAAAAATAAAGTTTAATTGCCTAAACACACACACACAAAGAGTGCATAACAATAGCAATAAAGCATAAAAAATAAACTTAAAGAAAACATTTATGATTACGGATGAAAATGAATAAAAATTCCTTTGTAAAAGTCAATGACTCTCAAAATAGGTAAAAATTCAAAAAGGGAAAATAATTTTTTAAAAGTAGGGCAACGATATAGCTGCCAAATGAAAACAAAACCAAAGCCAGAATAGAATTCAAGAAAAAAAAAAGTTTTGTTTTGTTTTGAATGTACCCTGCAATACAAATACAGAGCAGGACATAGAGAAGCTGGGTGAGACCATACAGGCAAATAACTGGCAGAGAAATTATTTATGGACGTATTCAACATGTGACAAAATTGTGGTTAAGGTGTACTGAATTTCTACTTATTTTAATATTAATAGAATCCTTACACCAAAGCAACATTTTTGTTTCCTGTAATTTGTATACTTTTGTATACTTCTTTATCAAAGTAAAACATACATGCAAAAAACTCATAAATAATAAATTACACAACTCACTGAATTATTCTAAAGTCAGTAAACCCATGTAACCACCACCAATGTCAAGAAATAGGACATTACTAACACCTAGACGTCTCCTTAATACCACTTCCTAATCATTATCTCTTCCTCCTCCTCAAACTAACCACTATCCTGAGGTCTAATTCCTAGGTTACTCTTGACTGCTTTTTAATTTTATATACATGGAATCATATATAATATGTATTCTTTTATGCCTGATAACTTTCAACAAACAAGTATTATTTGTGTAATTTATCCTTGCTTGGAGCTGTAATTTGTGCATTTTCATCACTCTACTTATTGCTACGTAATGTTGGATTGAATACACAATTTACTCACCCATTTTACAGCTGATGGACATTTTTGTTTCCAGGTTTTGACTAACACAAATAATGCTGCTTTGAACATGACTGTACTTGATTTTAGTGGATATCTGCAAGAATTCCTATGAAATTGCTGGGATATATAGGTTATCTGTGTTCCTATTTATATCTGTGTACACAGAGCTTTGGTAGATGCTGCCAGAATGTTCAAAAGTGGTTTTCTCAGCAGCAGTGAAGGAGTTTCATTGCCATCCATATTCTGCTGACACTTGATATTGTCAGTCTTTTAAATTCTAGCCATTCTAGTGAGTGTTGTGATAGTATCTCACTATGGTTTTAATCAGCATTTCCCTGGTGAATAAGTTGTACAATTTTTCATATATTCATTAGCCACCTGAATATCCTCTTTCCCAAAGTGCCTGTTCAATTCTCATTTCCGTTTTTCTACTGGGTTGTCTTTTTCATTACTGATTTATAGGAATTCTTACATAACATGGATAAAAGCCCTTTGTCTGGTATATGTGCTGCAAGTACCTTCTCTCATTCTTTGGTTTACTTTTTCTCTGTTTTATTGGAATCTTCTGACGACAGAATTTCTTAACTTGTCAATGGTCCAGCATATCAATCTTTTCCTTTATGTTACTAAGCTTTGTGTCCTGTTTAAGAAATATTTTCCTACTTTAAGATAAAGAAGATATTCTCTTATATTGGCCTACAGAGGCTTCATTATTTTACTTTTCACATTTAGATCTTAAATCAAATGTGCATGGTGGGAAGCAGAGATCGGGTGTCATTTTCTTCCCATTTGAATATCCAAATGACCAGCAACATTTATTAAAAAGATTATTTTTAATCGATGAAAAGGAAAATCCACTATGAAGATATCAATTACAAACTTTTAAGCGTCACATAACATAGTACTGAAGCATGTTAAAAAACAGTGAGAAAAATGACAAACACACAACAGTAATTTAAAACTTTAATCCTCATAAGTATACAACAGTTGAAGCAGTCAAAATGTAGAGAGTATCTGAAATTAAGCCAATAAATAAATATAGAGAACTGTATACCCTACAGAGGACTCACCTTCTTTCTCAGTTTCTGGAGAACATTTTAAATATTGATCTTGTCTGTACCACAAGAAAAAAAAATCTCAAAAAATAGCAATTGTATGGGCCTTATTCTCTGGTCACATTATAATAAAACTAGAAGTTAACAACTGTGAACATATACATATACACACACTTCATAATTTAAAAATACTCTCCTTAAACAACTCTTAGGTCAAGAAGAAAATCACAGCTGTATTTATTGAAAACTCAGAAATAACAAAAATAGTATATATCAAATAATATGGGACTTAGATATGGGTATCAGAAGCAAAGTTAGAGTAATAAAAGCTTTAACAAAAAAGGAATAAAAATAAGTGGGCACATTAAATTATTAGAAAAGCCTAGAAGAGGCAATACAGGTAAAATTATATAATATTTTTTCAATTAGAGAGTAGGAAAACAGAAGAATTCAAAATAATCCCAGTGCTTCAAAAATACCAATAAAATACACATACCTCCATCTAATATTTTTTTAATGAAAAGAAAACACAAGACATAAAATTGGGAGTGATAAAAGGACTTTAATCAGATACGGAAGAAATCAAATGTTATACTGAAATTCTATGTACAACTGTTTGCTAATACTTTCTTATTGGGTGAAACTGACAATTTTTATGGAAAATACAAATTATATTGTCAAAAACCTGAAAAGACTAATAACTATAGAAGAAATTGAAAAAAAATAGTAAATAAATACCCCTATGAAAGGCTATGGGTAAAATCTAATTATATCATGTAATTATATTATGCAATCTGCATAATACCAGAGAAACTTCTATAACACACACCAAGATTCCTATTAAGAAGTGGTAGCCATTTATTCAATCATTTGTTCACTTAGTTATTCAACAAATATTTATTTAATGAGGATCCTGTATCTACTGGACTCTGTGCGAAATACTAAGAATACAAACATGCACAAGCCAAACATGGTCCCTGGCCTCTAGAAGTTACAGAACGTGGACAAGTAAATAGGCAGTTGTAATATAATAAGATGCTTTATATCAAGAGAAATCAGAGGGGGTAAAAAAGAATTTTGACCCCCTAGCCTAGTCAATGAGGATGGGGAGAAGAAGGTGGAACAGAGAGTTGCCAGATGTTGAATGCCTACTCTTTGCTGTACTGAGTGTCACAAAAAGACATTCTCCTTCACTCCTCAAAAGAACTCTGGACAGGTAACTTGCCCTAGGCACAGTTTGATAAATGAAGGTGTAAGATTTCATAACCAAATTTTTGGCTCCAAAGCTCCTGATCTTTCCCTAATGCCATTAAAGGAGAATAAGAAGTATAACTGGCTATGAAACACACACACACACACACACACACACACACACACACACACACACACACACTCCTCAAATGAGGAGCAATAAAAGACACCAAACAATGCGTGCTGAGACAAAGGACCAGGGGTGTTAGAGACGGAACAGACTTTTCAAGTTAATAAATGCACTTTGGGAAGCGATCGCTAGAGGGTGGCATTGCAAAGACTATGAATAACTTTTAAGTCAATAGGAAAAAAAGTCTGAGGTAAAACTATAAAGCACTTCAATGTTTAAGCCCATTTTTAAGTACTAAAAAGGAAGAGGTTGAACAATTTTCAGAATTTTCAAAGCATGTTTAATTTAAGAAAATAAATTCAGATTTTTCTTCTTTAATCAGAAACATGTAGAAAGTATTTCCTTGCAGTTTCATGAAACAGTTTACTTTAACGTTAATGAAGACAGATGAATAAGCCTATAAATATAAAAGCTCATTTTCTAAATTATCTCTGTTATAGCAGCTTTTCAGTTTAAAAATAACCACACCTATCTTTATATTCTTATGACTTATGCCAGCATATTTATATTAATAAAATTAATTTATCCCATATATAACTATTTTCAGATAGACAGCCTATAATTAGATCATTCAGTCAGGAACTGAAGCTTTGAGAAAGTGCCTTTTAAAAATGGCAAAAGAAGGGAAAGAATTCTTCCAAAAGAAATCACTGTCTGTGCTTTCTCACCTCCCAGTCACTCCATAATCCAGAGTTTTCTGGGTTCTGGCCCCACTGAAGTTGCTTTAGACAAATTTGTCAGTGGGTGCTCTATACCAAATCTGAAGGACACTTTGCATTCTTTGTTTCTGCACCTCTCTGCGGCAAGTGACACAACTGAACGATTTTCTTTACTGAAACACTGATTCCTTGTCTCCAGCATAGCCAAACCACCAGACTCCTCTTCCATGAACAGTACTCTGTTATTCCTCTCACTGGTCATTGTTTAAAGTTCACAACTCCTTGGGGTTCCATCCTCAGCCCTCTTTCTCTTCTCTAATCCTAAGTTTTTTCCTTAAAGAATCTTCACTCCACTATATAGAGGACTTCCCAAATCTCATTTTTCGGCCCAGTTCTGACAACTGTACACTAGCTATCTCTACTTGGATATTCCACAAGCACCTCAAACCCAACAGGTCCAAAGCAAATTCCTCACTCTTCACCAAAAGTGTGTGATTCCTCCCCACAACCCGTAGCCCTTAGTTGGTCTCTTAGTTGTCTCTCAACACAGAAATTCTACTTCCCAAATAATTTATTTCTGTCATCACTGCAACCACCTTGGTTTTGACCAGAAATTACTATGTTAAGGGTGTTTTACTTGGCAGCACAATGGTATTTAGAGTTTTGAATGTGGATTCCCTTGTGGGGGAGGAGGGCACACACACCGCATTTCCTTTCATAGCAGAACCTGACCCTCCTAAGTCTTACACCACTGCTACTTCCCACATTCATTTCCTGTCTGACCCCTTAAGGGATTTTGAGTTTGGGGCGGCTTAGTTATTTGGACTTAGACCACTACTTAGACTGTCTACCTGGGATTCAAGTCCCACATTTTACCTCTCTCCAATTCAGCCTTCACACTGATACTATTAGAATGTTCCCTCTAAAATGCGAAGTGCGAAACTAACAATTCAGGTGCCCCTACCTACCCTCATTATCTATAGGTTAAGGGGCCAGATATGGCAAAGAAAACTTATGATCGGACCCTTGCTTACCTTTGCAGCCTCCTCTTCCACCATCCAGCCTTCTACTTTGAGCTACTGCTACCTGCAACCTGGACTCCAAAAGCTAACTTCCTATTCCGACTGACTGGGATGTCCATCTCTCCTGTCACTCCCCTATCCACCTGCTTATGGACTTCTATTCACCCATCTACACCTTGCTGAACTGTCACCTACTTTAAAAGTTTCCCCAGTGTTCTCCAGGAATTCCCACCTTGGTTTATTTCGTTATTGACGGGGTTACACTAGATTGCAATCATTCATTGGGTTCTATCTTCCCACTCAGTAGCAAGATCCTTTAGGGAAGAGATCCCATTTCACCCCTTCTAGTATGCTAAGCAGTATTAGCAGAGAACTTGGCAAACATCAGGCTCTCAATAAAGGTGCAATGAGCTGACCGAATGAGTCCCCAGTGCCTATATGTACTTGCCACACATGACAATTTAGTCATTTAGAACTGCCTGACAGACATTTCTTCTTGCTCCCTCCCCCCACCCCACCCTACCCACACACACACACACACACACACAAAGGCACAAGATCAAACTGCTTCTCCTCCCTAACTCAGTAGACATTACCTGCCAGCTAGTCAATTTCCAAACCTATGAACATACCAAATTACCTGCCCTCGGCAACTCCCCTCCATAGCCAATTAATAACCAAGAGCTCTTTATTCTACTTTTTGCATATCTCTAGCCTCCATCTCCTCCTCCTCTTCAGTATCAGTTTTTCTCCTTGCCAAGTCTAATGGTGACCATGTCTCCTCTTCTACCCCTATGTAAGCAGAATTTTCTTAAAATGAGAGTTTGATCATATACACTCCTTCAAGCTCCACAGAATAAAGGTGAAACTCTTCATAACAGTATATAATCTTGCTGTTGTTCAAAGTGTGGTTAGGGGACCAGCAGCATCAGCATACTTGGGAGCATTTCCTCACCTAAGTCAGGGTCCTAACCCTGACTCACTGAATCAGAATCTGTATTTTAATAGCCAAGCCATATGCATATTAGTTTGATTTCTCATGCAAAGGCAATGGTCTGTGAGGCCTTTCATTAGGTGGTCCCTGACTTCCTCTGCCACTCTCCCGTAGAGAACCCTCCACCCTTAGAAATGGCTAATAGGACTCTAGAATTCTGCAGGTCTTTAAGTCTTGCAACTCTTTTTTCCTACTTCCTGGTGCTCCTCCACCCTCTCCCAAATTGATTATCTTCTTTCAGGTCTTAGTGTTGTTATCATCTCTTCTATAAAGTTCTCCCAACCATATCTCCTCCTTTGTCCCTGTGGTCCCATAAAGGACTACATACTGTTTTGTAATTTAAAGTATCTTAGATGTCAGAATTTTTATCTCATTCTTTGAATTCCGAGTACCTGAAGCAAAGCTAGGAGGGCTTTAAAAATGTTAGTTGAGGTCAACTGTAAATGAAAGTGAATAGTTCTGATGGAGTTGACCGGTGTTTCCCATTCTGAGCCGGTCAGTTTCTGCGTAGAGGCAATAAACACATATTTTTTTCCTTCACTGTAATAATAAAAATAAACAGAAGTAAACAAAAGAAAGCTAAATTTAGAGATCCTATTTCAAGAAATAATCTGGTGATGACTCTGGCAACTTTATTTAAAGATTAGTATAGTAACTCAACTAAGAAGCGCTATGAAATGGAAGAGTCACCTTGAGCTATTTCTGGAAAAATGAAAATTCATCATACAAAGGAATCATTTGACAAGATTATCTGTACAAGTTTCAAGGTAGGAGGAAATTGCCACCTTGGATAATAATCTTGAATGCCTGATTATGTATGTGATGGTGGGGGTTAGAGTGGGAGGAGGTGGTTAGAATCTTTGCCATTACAAGCAGTTAACTTTCACAAAACAGGATCTGCACAATGACCACGTAGTAATTTAGAAACCAAAGCTGTCTCTATGGGTAAGAAAGAAGTAGGAGTACTATTGATAGAAGATTATTTAATTCTTTCAGAGAAAAAAAAGTCAGGTATGAATTCTCTACTTGCAAAATAATGAAAAGGAGGAACAGCATGTAAGTGCTTAATTGGCTGTTCTTGAAAAATGGATTTGTAGATAGTACAGTTTCACTAAATCCCTTATCCTGATTCAAGGTAAAATGTGCCTGAATGGAAAAGTGGAAGAACTTACCTTAAGGTTTATGAACTTGTTTCTGCTTACTTTTTAACAGCTATATTGTTATATAATTTATATATCAATTCCGCTTATTTTATTTATTAAGGGACAAAGTGAACCTTGAGTAAATCAGATACCAAAAATTAGCACTAATTTTAACAGGAAAAACATCTACAACTAGTGGTTAATAAATGACTTTTCAAGTTTTTCACTCACCAAATCCCAGAGACTATTCGATCTAAATGATATCTAATACCCAGCCTAGACACAGGACCAACAATTAAGTGTGACACCTAATTGGCAATTTGGTAAATCAGCTAGTTTGAATTTTAACTGTTAAAGAAATATGTATGTCTTTTACACACAGAAGGGAAGAGAAGCTTCTTAATTTTTTCAAACGATTCATCTTTTCTTTCTTGGATCTCCTCTGATCAATGGTTCACAAAACAAAGTCATGACACAGACAGGAAGTACCCACAAGCCATCTTTGTACTGGCTAAGGGAAGAGAAGAAAAATGGAAGTTTACTGAGGAAAGAGACATAGAAAAGAATAAGACAATAAAAAAAAAAAACCTCACATAAATGCTTAAAAAAGAAAAGAGATTGCTAGGCTCAGAAGATGCACAGTACAGAATTTTCTTCATCTCAACTATAGTGGAAATGGAACATGAAAACTGATGACATCTCCACCAAAAGAACTATGTCCCATACCCACTGACTGCTGTCATCCATATTTAGATTCCAGTTTTTATTTCAAATTGATCAGTTAATTCAACATTTACTGAGCACTTACTAATTGCCAAGCACTATGCTACGTGAAACAGAGACAAAGGCTCATTAAAAACAGTGCTTTATAGTCTCTTAAACCCAGTGAGCCCTGTTCCGTTTTGTGAAGGTCCAAAGACTCCTAGAAAACTCTGTACATTAAACCACTTCATAAAACCAAGTCTGACCAAATACTTTCAAGTTTGTCTTACCTTAGAAAAACAGAACATTTAAAATCAGAGTTACCTGGCTGCATTTAAAACTGCCAAACTAGTTTATAGTAAGTTTCTACTTTATTACTTTGGGGCTAAGGATTAAATACTTTCCTAGGCAACAATCTTTTCTACATTCTCATTTTAATATCTTAAACTATTATGCTGTAAACAATTTTAGTTTCATGGTTCTTTTTGTTCTTTTATTATCTGCAGGTTATGTTCATCTTCACTGAATTTCATATTTGAGAGACTACTGTCTTGATTGAAACAAATTTGCACGACCATTGGTTTCCTCTGGTTGGAAATGCCATTGGTTTGGGGATAGACTTTTAAATGGCCTAGTGGACCCCCTGGGGAGCTCTGTGCATTGACCTCCACCCTGAGACTGTGGTAAAGGGTAGACAGCAAACCCTTGCTTTCTCAGGCTGGTCAGGGAGCTCAGCAGGGCCCTGTCTTTTTGGGTGACCCCGTAGGGACTTCAGTGTTTCTTTCTGACTTACACAATAGTGAATCCCTTTTGTTACTCCTCAGAAGAACTGTCCTCTTTGGCTCATAACTTTGTCATTTTCTCCATGGATTAGTTTTCTTGTCTTGATTTCACTGGAATGTAAGCTCCAGGAGCTCTGTAAGGGCTGGGATTTTTGTCTGTTTTGTCTTCTGCTGTATCTGTAGCACCAGCACCTGGATCAATGTCTGGTGTACACAGTAGGTACTCAATAAAAATGTGTTCAGTGGGGAAAAAAAAACAAAAAAAAACAGACAAAACAAACAAAAAAACCCCAATGCTTTAAAAAGTTCTTTAGGAAGCCAAGGTAGAGAATAATTTTTCAATATATATTTTATACTTTTCCAATCTCTCAGGGCCTACCAGAATTATTTTTCTGCCAATATTTAATGATGACATACAAAATACCAGATGTAATACAAAGCACAAGGAATATAATGAAAAAGATCTTGCAGGGTCATAAAGAGGCCCCTTGTATGAGTTTAGTCCTTTATCACAGAAGGACTTTTAAAGGGTAGAAAACCAAAACAGTGATTTGATCAGATTTACCTTTAGAAAGATTGCTTTGAGAATGGTATGGATGGGATGAAGCAAGACTTTAGAGGCAGGTAGATGAGTTATGAGGCTGCCATTATAATCCAAATGAAAAATATGTAGAATCTGATTTCAGGTGAGGTGACATAAATAGAGGCACAAAAAAAAAAAAAAAGACATTTTAAAGAAGAACTTTAACAATTTAGGACCTGCTAGAAGTAGGTGTTACTGGAGAGTAGTAAATGATAACTTGAGACAAGTTATCCTCTTATCTGTAACTGGATAGATGAAAGGCCCGTTCTCCAAAATAAGGGTAAAGGGTGAACAGGCTTGAAAAGAAGATAATGAGTTTAGTTTTGGCCAAAATGAGTTAGAAACAAAAGGTAATAAACTTTAATATTTATGGTCATTCGTTAAGGCCTCAAACTATGGAATAATGTTGGATATTTTCAGAGTCACTTACTGTATTAAAAAGGTTAACTATTTGTCAAAGTCTACTAATTGAATCTGAAATGTGTCAGATTTTTCCTAAATTTTGGTATGTCTTACATACTTCCACACCTCATTGTATAATACTGGTAGAATCAGTTAATCATCTAGTAAAATCATCTCAATTTTTCTCTCTCAGTATGAAGGAAATATTGCTATTCATAGAACTGTACCATTTCAATTGCACCTAGAATCAGTAAATGATTTGGCAAAGTGTTTTCAGCCCTTAAGAACACAGTTCTAGGCCCTCTAATCTTTTTTAACCAGTGAGTAAAACAATAACAATTTATTTTGTATAATCTTGATAGTTTTCAAAGCTTTCCTACCCACTGTCTCTTTCAATCTTTATAATAACCCTGTAAGTTATAATAAAAGCCAAGTAACAGATAAGTCTTTTGAAATATATAGATGGCAAATACAGAACCACAACTCACAAATCAGTTTATGGTTCATGCTGTATACACACACATATATTACAGACTTTATTATAATATTGTATGAAACCATTTGAAATTTAGAAAATATTGGGTCATGCAATCCTTTGATAACCTAGTTGAAAGGAGAAAAACATAGTAATATACTTTATTTAAGTTTATAACCAGGTATTAAAATAATCAAAGGGATTTATAATTATTCAAGCTGAGGGAAAGAGAATTGTAGAGACAAAAATGAAAAGCAAATAGAGCCTCTGCCTGTGAAAACTGGGTTCAGTGACTTAATAGGAAGCTTAATAGTAAAAATTCATCTCTATCCCATAGACATAATGTTTTTTCCTCAAGTAAACTCAAGGTTAACTTTTTAAAAAATTATACACATAATTCCCTGGGCACAATACAAAATAAATTTAAAGCTTTTGTTTCCTTCAATATTATAATAGCTACTTCGTAACACTTCCATATCTATTAACTGCCACTTTTCTGTATTTTAAACAGTCATATTTTAAAACTTATTCCCTATGAACTCATAATGTTACCTGTACAAGCCTAAGGAAGCCATAAGTATTTACTAATGTAACAATTTTCTGTATGTAGTAGTAATCAGGTATTAAAGAAAAATATTCCAATATTTTAGTTGAGCAAAGTAATGCCTAACTTCACATCCATATGTATCACTATATTAACTCCACCCCCTTCAAAAAAAGGTAAAGCTACTAATTTTTACTGGCAGATGCAATATTACAACTTAAAATCAATTCTCTATTATGCAGGGATTCTTTACTGTGTAATCCTATTTCCAGGAAAGCCCTGAGTACAAACTCCTTATCTTATACCCGAGTAAAGAGAGGCCCAGAAATTTTTTGATCAGAGCCAGGTTCACAATGCCCAGTTCTAGTCAATGTGTTCTCCAGCACAGTATTCAAATAACATTCAACTTTCTCCTCTCTACACTGTTGGATGCTCCTCTTCTGCCTGCTCCTTTCTAAGAGGGGTAGAAAGAAGCGACACAAGTAAATTCAATTAAATTTTGCTGAGTAATTTAGTGTCTCAAATGCAAAAGCACTGAGGCTGAGGAGAGAAAGCAGATTAAATGGAAACTAGTCTCTATAATAAGAACTTTGACCACATTTCAAATGTCCATACTAACCCTGACTCTCATTATCTCCTATAAACAAAGCTGGCTTCTATCTTAGTGTTCCCATGGAATCATAATCAATATTGTGTCCTCCTTAATTCATTTCACAGTAATAGTAAACTATATATATCACTGACCACTACAAATATTTTTATTCTTCTCTATTAACTTTTTATAAAGTTATAAAATACAATAAAACTACACAAGTACTTTCTCCATAATTCTTAAGCTCTTCCTGAAAAATTATAAAAGTAACACTTTCACTGAAACCAATGTGATAATAAAAAATATGAAAAGGAAAAAAAGATCACCCTATTCCTTCTTTATCCTCCATCCCATATATCAAGACAATTACACCTTTCTTTTATCTCAAATATATACATGTTTTATAGAAACAAGTTTTTAAAAATAGGATACTTCTCTGTGAATTATACATTTCTTCACTTATTAAAATATCACAAACATTCCTAACAATGAACAGAGAACCCATTTTTTAAGAGTTTCATAACATTCCATCATAACTATGCTCCCTCTTGATGTACATTAAAGTTATTCCTAGCTTTTTGCCATGACAAGCAATGCAGTAATAAACACGTCTGTACAATTCCCTATGTCAGACTGAAACAAAGTCATCCCCTCTCACAATCACTCTGCGTTAATAAGAGGGTACTCAGAAGAGAACCCAGTGTACAAGAGGAACTTTCAATCAAGAAATCCTCCTTGGAGAAAGGATGAGGAGAACATATTCTTGACTACTGAGATATTATGTTCAAAATGGATCACAACCTGTTCTAAAAGTCCTTAAAATAAGGAAATACTGAAGAATTAGAAACAAGGTTCAGCATTCGTATTATTGGTATGGAGAACTTAAACAACCAATTATAGTTCACAAACATAAAGTCCTCTTGTCTTCCAAAGAAAAGCTGCCTAATAGAATGATTACAAAATTTTTTAAAAAATTAAAAACAAGTAAAATTTACATTTAGAACACACACACAAGCCAAATCCTTAAGATGCTTCTTATATAACACAGATAAACTGATTTCCAAAAATTGAGATAAAGTTGTCATTTAGGATCAGGGCTTATATCAAAACCAAACTCAATATTTAGTGGAAAATTAATATAAAATCAGTAGCCACAATATTACAACATATGTACTATTTAAATATTTTTATTTTGACATATACAATAAGACAAGGTCTGTTAAAATCTCAAGAAAAACAGGAACTCATATGATTACACACCAAAAACAGCATAACTAAGTGTAAAAAATAAACTCTTAGCTTCTGCAAGCTGTCTATGGATTATCAAATTGGAGAAAACTGACCACAATACGATTAGGAATCATTATACTTCATCTTGAAAATCTAATATTTATTGACCAAAAAAACCCAAAAAACAAAAAACACCCTACAATGGTTGGTTCTGCAAACTACAGAATTTTAAAACGCAGGAGGGGTAGCTTACAAAGCTCTAGTGATAAATAAACTATACTTTTTAGGTTTTGGCAGACACTGTATATTTTCATTCATCCTTGGAAGCACTGCTGAAATAGAAGCAAGAGTGCCATCATTCACAGAGGATAAAGGGATAGTTCTGAATGTGAGAAGAGTTTATGGTAACTGTGCAGCAGAGACAGAAAGTCCTGGGACTGAAGTATCAACTGTCTTTCCATATTAGTAGACAGCCAGCATTTTCCCATCAGGCCCCACAAATTTCAGTCATTTCTTAATTTTCTCCCTTCTCAGCTCTCCATGTTCTCTCTATGAAGTCCTGTTGGTGTTACACACACACCAAAAACACGTTTCTATCACCCTTCTGGTCTGTATGCCTTCTCTCAACAGTATTTCTTTTTCCTTCTTCAAAACAGACTCTTCTCAAAGCAGTTTTCAATGAGCATTTCTTGATTCAAAACGGACTGCAAGACAAGATGGAATAAAAGAGCTCTTTTTCCTAGTGCCCACACTAGAAAAAAAAAAAAAAAAAAAAGAGAAAATAATACAAAAATCTCTATTAAGAGCAACATTTCTTATTTTCACTGAAACAAAAAAGTAAAAAAGAAAAGAAAAGTCTATCAGCGTATCCTCTCATTTCACTTACTTTACCTTGGCCAATTTTATTGACATATCTTTGTCTAAATCCACTTAATTGAGTTGTCATATGTTCCAAATGCTCTAAGTTTTCAAAAATAACTTCACCCCACATACTCAGGCATACTGCTTATATTATCATTTAAAAAGCACAACATGGTTCTGAAGAACCTAGGGGCAGGACAGGAATAAAGATCCAGACATAGAGAATGGAGTTGAGGCCACGGGGAGGGGGAAGGGTAAGCTGGGATGAAGTGAGAGAGTGACATGGACTTATATATACTACCAAATGTAAAATAGATAGCTAGTGGGAAGCAGCCGCATAGCACAGGGAGATCAGCTCTGTGCTTTGTGACCACCTAGAGGGGTGGGACAGGCAGGGTGGAGGGAGACACAAGAGGGAGGAGATATGGGGATATATGTATATGTATAGCTGATTCACTTTGTTATAAAGCAGAAACTTAACACACTATTGTAAAGCAATTATACTGCAATAAAGATGTTTAAAAAAAAACAAAAAGCACAACAGAATTACAAATTATCAAGAATACAAGTGAAGATACCATTTCTAAAACTTCAATAAGCAGATACCTAGAAAATCTCTATGAAATTCCCTGACATACAGTTTGAAGAAAATAATCTTTTTGCAATATTTTTAAGCTGCACTGGAACTAGAGCTATCTTGGAAGCCATTCGCTGAGCTCCTGGCACCTGAGACTCTACTATTCTAGAGAAAACTCATGAATTTAAGACTTAAGGTTCTCCAGTTAATTAACTACTTAATTTAAGTGCATAGCAGTGTTAAACATCTTCATGCCTAAGAAATAAATCAGTATCAAATGGTTAAATAACCAACTAACACAATCAAAGAAGAAATAATCAACAAGTTAATTACAAACAAGCTTTTTAAACATATATTCAAAAATTTAAATTCAATACAGTTCACAGATCTAAACATTTTCCATTGGTTTTTAAAATTTGCGGCTAGCTAATCTATTATGTCAGCATGCTAGGTACCTAAATGTTCTTGGTGAATCTTATTACCACAGAAGTGAGTCTGTGATTCAAGCACAACTTCCTTTATTGTGAAGATGACAGCAAACGTTGTGCAAGAGCAGAAAAAGAAAAGACAGAAAGATGCTAGTATTCTTTCCTAGTTCTTCTAACACTCTTACAAAAGACTACTCCCTCCCATCTCCCACCTCCAGCTAACCACTCCTCACCCCTTTCAGGAAAAGAATTATTTTATCCAATAAAAACACAGCAACCAAGTAAATATAAGAGGAAGAATACCTGCAAGACTTTTCTTCCCATAACTTGTCCCAGGCAAGGATCCTCAGGCACTCTCTCCCATGTGATCCTCCACTTCTTCAACCATTAGAGAAGCATCCTGAATGATGGCGGAGGGTTCAGAAGTTTATAGTAGATGTAGCATATTGAGATCAAGGATCATATCCATCTCCTCACAAAAAGGATGGGGCCTTTTCAGGTGGTCCAGAACACCACTTCACACCTCTGTGATTACACTCATATGTTACTGTTCTGATATTGACCAATTCCTACTCTCAACCCAAAAAATCTGACTAGGACATACCTCAAAATCTTGAATATGGAAGTCTCCTTATTTTTCCCTTTACTACTCATTATTTTAATTTATTTACATCCTGACTCATTCTACAGAAGATGTTGGATTGATACTACCCTTTATTAATAAAGCAATATCTAGAAGATATCCTTACTTTAAGGTATTCTCCACATACATAATACCCTCTCTCACAAAATCCACATGTAATGAAGGGATTAGCCACCTCAACCCCAATACTCTGGGTAAAGAAGGTTCAGAGAAGTGTGTGAAAATACCCTTCTGTGAGAGTCTATGAAGTGAGGGAAGGAGATGCTTCCTAAGAAGTAACAGAAAAGTTGTATGTTACAGAGAAAATTATGGACTTGAGACTATGTGTACATCAGTGGCTTAGGAAACCGCTGCTAACCTCATGTTGCTCTCCTTTCCCCTCAACATAACTTTTAATGCTCTGTTTTTTAAATAAAAATATGCTCCTTATAAAACAGCATTATGTTTTAAGAAAAACGGAAAGTATTCTTCTCTCATCCCTCCATCCTTTTCTCAAAAAGAGATCATTCATGTCCTTTCATCTTTCTTTTGCATATTTGAACATGCATATGATTTCTGATCACAAATATACTAAACATACTATTCTCACAACTTGCTTCTTCACTGTATGTATCTTGAACCATCTTTTCACATCTGTATATATTGATCTAACTCTCCTTTTGTAATATTCATATAACACTCCCTGGCATCCCTGGAACACATACCTGGTTCCATACCCCATGTAACTTAAACATATGCTCATATTTCAATCTCCATCTTTTTAACTTTGGGTTCTAGGATGTTTCCTCAACCTTACTTCTAAATCATTAATTCAACTTTCAGCCCTTCCTTTGAATATTTTTTATTTTAGCAATTTTTTTGATTCTGAGAACTCTGCAGATCGCTTCTTTCAGAATAGCCTGATTTATTTTTTCAGCTGCTTTATCCCCTTAAATCTCTCTAAGGATACAAATTACATTTAAGTTCTACCTACTTCTTGCATCATTCTCATTTTCCAGGAGTCAATTTTTCTCTCAGTTCATCTTCTATTGATATTGTTGGTGTTCTGGTAATCACTGGTATTCCAAATTTGTGAATGGTGTTCCAGAGCTATCTAAATAACCTGGGTTTCTCCTATAGATCTGTAGGTCTGTCCCTCTCTGAAGGAATCTTCCCTGAATGAGAGAGCTGATTTCAGGATGAATGTGAGTGGGCAGAGCATATCAAGAGGTTTTAATTTAGAATGTGTTGTCATAAAGCAGGTTGTGGTCTGGAACCTCCAAGACAGCAAACAATAGGAAGACTTTACTTTCCGGGTGGAGTGTTTTATTGTATTTCATACATGTGGAACCATTTTCCCTTTCCTCCCCTTTGTGTTCTGCTTTGCTACTCTCTCCAACCCCAGCACACACAACCAGAAGCCTTCTCCAGATTCATCATGTGCAGAACAGAAGCCATGACTCTATCCTAGAGACAAATAACCCTGGCTGACAATCATTCTGTACAAATGAAGAAGAAAAGAGTCCAGCTGGTACAGGCAGTTTTTAAATTAATTACTGTGATGATTACCCCACAGACCACTTCAATCCTTTGAAACTGTTAACAACACAAATGGAGTTTCTTGAGGTCCACCAAGGAAAAACTTCTCAATTTCAGTTGTGGTTTTTCTCTGCTCTTGTTTCTCTGCCCCTCTCATTCCATCTACTTTCTATCTTCAGGGAATTCCCCAAAATCTGCTCTATCAATGTAACCGTTTCTTGCTGCCCAATGCTGTTATAGGCTTAATTTAAAAAAAAAAAAAAAGACATTTTTAGTCATTTCAAGCAAATATGGAGAAGGCTGGGAGAACTGATCATCTCCATCTTCTAACAAAAGTCTCCTCAAACTTTCAACATGTATTTCCATCTATATTTCTTCATAAGTAAAGTAAAAATATCCACTTCTAGTTCTATGAATAGAAATATTTTGCACAGCAAACTATGCACAGTATTCTTTTACTTTCCTCCCTCCACTCATAACCTGCTAGAGCACAGGTTTTATTATTATTAAATCATCTAAAATCCTATTTCCTAGTTGTCATTTTTTCATAGCTTCCATTTTATTAGGAATATTTTCTCTAGTTATATTATACCTCAAATGTACATCAAAGTATATTATTAACAATTTTTTAGACTTAACCATAAGTTTCACTGACTGTTTTGGTTTGTTGCTTGATTTTGTTCATCTATGCTTAATGTATACCTTTCTTTTTTCCATCCAGAATTCTCTGATTCATTTCACTTTGCTTAAGTACTTCCAAATAATATATTGATTTATCCGTAAGTGCTGTAGTTCAGAATCCCTTGGAAAGAATATATATCTGTCTTCATACTTTAAAACAGTTTTGCTGCATACAGAACCTTAGGGTCATAGTACTTTTACCTTAGAATCCTATAGAAATTTTTCTTCTGTTCCTTAGTATCCAGTGCTGCATAAGAAAAATCAGATGCCAATCTGATACTTCTTCTGCTTTAGGGTGAGCCTGTTTACTCTTTCTGGAAACTTGATTTTCTTTTGATCCTTGGAATTCAAAGCTTGACCAATATTTGATTTTACCAGAAATCTGACTTCAGTATATCTTATTTGATGGCATTCTTCAGCTCAGGAAAATTTTACTCTACCATTTCATTGTCTACTGCTTCTGCAGTATGTATTTTTCACTTCTGGAATTCCTATTTCACAGACAGTGATCTCTTGGATCTACTTTATAGGTCTCAAACTTTTCTCCCATAACATTCAACTCTTTTTGCTCTATTCCCTGAGAGAAATCTCAATCTGTCAATATCATTACCTCCCTTTTTAAAAAATTTATTGTGAAATATTTTAGACATACGAAGGCATGTATGATATTATTTAATAAACAGCTATGTATCCACCCCCCAGCTTAAGAAAAAAGTGTTATCTAGATAACAGAAATACCTTTCTTTTCCTCCCAGAGATAACCTAAGTTTGGTGTCTATCATTACCATGGATTTCCTTATATATTTTATATATGTGTATATCCATAAAGCTATACATAGTATTGCTTTGCATTTTTAAGTTTCATATATCATACTTTATATATTCTTCTGCACCTTTACATGGATATACCACAGTTTATTTATACACTCTCCATTTATTAGAGCTTAAGATTGCTTCCAGTTTTTCACTTTTACAAACAATACTGTTATGAACATCCTTATTGCACTTATGTGTGAGTTTCTTTAAGGGAGTGTTTTTCAAACTACAGCTTACAACCTACCAATAAAATCATGTTAGTAGGTCAAGGTCACAGGAAGCTTTAAAAAAAAGAGTGGTGAGGAGTAAAGGGAAAAGGGAAGAAAATGAACAAAGTAGTAAGGCACAGAGATAGATCAAAGTGTACTATACACAGTAAATTTTGTTTCCTGAAATTTTGATTTATGTCATGGTCAAAACAGATCAATAAACAATGCTAAGGTATATAAGGTATATTCATACATATATATGTAGAATTCCTGGGTCACTGGAGAAATGTGCATTCAAACTTACTAGATATTGCTAAATTACTCTCAAAAACTAGTTTATACTTCTGCAAGCTAAGAGTTCTTGTTACTACACAAGCTCACCAACACAATATAGTCAGAGTTTTAAATTTTTACCAATCTGATATCTGTCTGAAAATATATTTCAAAACACTTGTTTTTGAATGATTTTGCTAGTTACTTCCAGGATGGTATCTGTACTCTTTTAGTATTTGAAGGCTGAATTCTCGACTTATGGCATCTACTGTTGGAGTTTAGAAGTCTGCTACTGGTCTAATTTTATACCTTTGCAGATAATCTGACTATTTCTGGTTACTTTTATTTTTCTCTTTGTCCTTAACATTATCCAGTTATTTTTCTTCTTCTGGATTCACTGTGTTTTTTCAGCCTAATGATTCACATTTTTTAATTTTGGAAAATTCTCATTCCTTCTTTGGATATGGACTGTCAGTCTCCTCATTCTCCTTTTCTGAACTCCAACTTCCCATATATTAGACATGTTTATTCTTCTGACTCTAAATACGTCTTTCATGTTTCCATATCTGCTTTTTCAAATCTGTCTTCAAGTTCATTAACTCCCTCTTCAGCTGGGTTTAATCCATTTAAGCCATTCAATGTTTTTCCATTTCAATTATTATATTTTTAATTTCTAAAAGTTCTATTCTTTTTCAAATCTTCCCGGTACTTCTTGACAGCATTTTGTCTCTTGCTCATGTTTTTTAATCCTCCATTTTATTTCTTTAAACATTTATATATATATTCCATACTCTTACCTAGTAATTTCAATATCACAGAAGTCTAATTTTGCTGTTTTTCCTGCTTACTCTTGCTCATGATTGCTGATTTTCTCCGAAGTATTTCATTCATGCTTTACCAACAGTCATACTAAAAGGCTTATCTTGAAGGTGCATCCCCCTAATGAGTAATAACTTTTGTTTCTATTAGGTGCTTTGTAGCACTATCAACATTTGACTACTTTTAAATAATTTTCTCTGCCTGCAGTTTCCTGAACTAGACAGACAGTATATATTAGAATCTCACACCCACATGAAGACAGGCTTATGGCCACAAATCTTTAAGGGAGACTTTTTAGTTTCACACCCAAATGCCATGAGAAGAAAATGTCTCTGATGTTCTCTGCTGGAAGTTAAATTTCATTTTCTGGACTCTCTTTCATTAAAGACTTATCTTGAAGAGCCTCGGCCTCATGCAGAGGCCTCAATTCCAACTCCTCATCTAGTGGAGGCCCAAAGATCTCTCCTCTCAAAAGCATGTGACCTTTAAATATAAGTATCTAGGTCAGCAAGTATTCTGATTACAGCTTTGGAGTCAACTTAGCACTCTGGATTCTAGTACCCTCTATATTTTTTGGCCTCTAAGGGCCAAAATCAAATTTTTAATTGTCAAGAACTGTTTTTCACTGTTCCTTTCTCTAGAAACTAAAAATTTTCAGTTTCTTTTTTTTTTCACATTAACTGATTTCTGGGCTATTTGCTCTGCTTATTTTAGTATGAGTCCTCTGGTCAGCACTGCTAATTTTCCTCAAATATCCAATATTTCATCATTGTCTTCATCTTTTTAAATAAAGATCTAGATTGTTCAGTACTGACGGCTGGTTCAGGTCACTGCTTTACCTTCCTCAAGAGTCTCCCCCACTCCCATAATAAAAGGCTGTGGGACTTTGTGGGCGGGTTTTGCCGTTAGAGTGGTAAAAGGGAGAAACTAGCATATTTTTCGTATAGATACACTGATCCTAGAGTCTTCTAACTACCCTGATATTGTCCGCAGTAATTTTCCCTATGTTGAGTTACAAGCTGTTCAGTAGTAGTGGTTTCTAATAATCTAATCTTGTCAGTCTTATATCTTCCAGAAAGTCCCCAAATGTTCTGATCCACTGACTGCGCTCTTTCCTGTTTTCCAGAGCTGTTACGGATTTTTTTTTCTTATTCTTATTTTCTTTTGTCATTGCAATTTGGACTTGGCCTGCTATCATATACTTGCATTAATTTTTAGAAATTCCAGAAATCATATCACAGAAATTATATCCTCAAAACAAAGGATTTCTCCCCCCAAAATAGCAAGAACAGAAAACTGAGGGGCACATCTTAGAGGAGCCTCAAATAATTACCATCATGCGTACACACGTCTCGGTTTACAGTTTCTTCCCCGACCCCCTCTATTTTAGTAGTACTGTTGTATCTTATCAACAAGCAAAAAAAAAAAAAACACAAAAACAAACAAACAAAAACACCCTCTCCAATTCCTACTTCTGGTTCATCTTCTACTTAAAGCATAAGTAAAGAAATTTGAAAGTAGAAATTAGGATTTTTTTTCTTTTATCATGAACAATTTACTTTATGTTTTAAGTATATTCTTTATTATAAAAGTAATTAGCCAAGTTATAGAAAATTTTCAGTCTACAGAGTTTTACAGATGATGTGAATTAAACATGCTTGAATGAACAAATATAGTGATAAATCAAGAAACTTAGACTAAGAACTATGCCAATTCTACCAACCACTATTTTTCTTCCTCAGTCAAGCCTAAATAGAAATAAAACAAAGTAAAAGTAAAAAGAACAAAGTATATTTTTTCTGGTTAAATTTATTACACAAAGAGAATGCTTTATACTTCTCTCTGCTACTGGGTGGCAAATTCCACATAGAAAATACACTCCAGGACAGCATGCCAACTCTTTAATTTGCTCTCCCCATAACTGCCCTACGAAAAGGTTCGCTACCACCCACCCCTCCCCTCCTTTCTTTCTGAAATCACTTAAGTAAAAAAGCCTTGTGCCACAATTACCATCTGGATACTTCAAGAATATATTCATGTCACTCTACAAGTCAAATGATTACTGTTTTAATGGTCATACTTATTAATAAAATGAAAGTGGCAGCAACCTAAATGTCCATCAAAAGAGGAATGGATAAAGAAGATGTGCTGTACCATAAACAGAGGAATGGATGAAAGAAGACATGCTGTACCATCAACAGAGGAATGGATAAAGAAGATGCGGTATATATATGCAATGGAATATTACTCAGCCAGAATGAAAAGAATGAAATAATGCCATTTGTAGCAACATGGATAGACCTAGAGATTATCATACTAAGTGAAGTAAGTCCGACAAAGACAAATATCACATAATATCACTCATATGTGGAATCTAATTTCTAAAAATGATACAAATGGACTTATTTACAAAACAGAAACAGACTTACAGATATCAAAAACAAACTTATGGTTACCAAAGGGGAAACATGGTGGGGAGGGATAAATCAAGAGCTTGGGATGAACACACACACACACTACTATATACAACAGATAACCAACAAAGACCTACTGCATAGCACAAGGATCTCTACTCAATATTCTGTGTTAACCTATATGAGAAAAGAATCTAAAAAAGAACGAATATATGTATATGTATAACTGAATCACTTTGCTGTACACCTAAAACTAACACAACATTGTAAATCAACTATACTCCAATAAAATTAAAATTAAAAAATAAAAAAGTAAGTGGCACATTCAAGCTCTAATCTCAGTATTTAGAATGAAATTGAAGGCAATTATCAATATTGCTTATACCCAAACCTATTAGGTATTTTAAGAACAAAACACTGGCTATACAGGTTTTCAAATTTATATCCTTTTAATCTTTCAACATGAGGTTTTACATTAAAAAAAATAAACATCTATAAACTATTGGTGTTCTTTGCTTCATTTATATGCAGGTCTGAACGCTGTGAATATAATGAACTGAAGAAGCTAAAGAAGCAAGTTATTTAAAGGAATACTATGTTCAATGCTTTTGTAAATTAAATGATAACCCCAAATTATCTTTCTTATAAATCCTAATTTTACTCAGGATTACTTAAAAATAGGGTTTAATAAAATAAAAGCCAAGAAAACCTTAAGATATTTCCAAGATTTAAAACAAGATGTGTCTTTGATAATATTATTCCTTTCAGCAGCCCAACAAAGATTACTGATTAACACTTTGATATGCTGACACTACAGTAGCTGACTGACTTCTAAAATGAGGGCTCTTACTCAACTTTACTGATCAGCATTTTATGTTGCTTAGTTCACTAATTTCACAACTTTCCAAGACACCAACTGATTTCAAATATAATCAAGCACTCCTGAAATCTTTCCACAGAATGAACTGATACATACCTCAGGATCTCTAGGGTAGAGACCATTAATGTGAAATTCTTTGCCTTTTATCTTGAGAATCATTTAGTTTCAATATAAAAAACTTTTTAAATGTCGAGCAATTAAATTACTTAATATTCCACCCCCACCAAGCTTTTAGTAGAAATGATGCTCTAAAAGAGTAATACTTTTATTGTGTGGCTTCACAAACTCCCTGGTAAAAATCCATAGATACCTTAGCACTCCAGTCTGAGCAGCAAGTTCATAGACCACACGTTGCTAAAAGTTGCAAAATGTAGTTTATGTGGTCCACGCACTAACTTGAAAAAAAAATGGTGACTGGTAAAAAAATATCTTAAAAAGCAGATTTTTTTTAAAAACTTTCAATAATTCGTTAAGCACAAATTTAGAACACAGGTTGAATTACAAAGAAATGTAAATAAATTTTAAGTGGTATAAAGTTGTATTCATTACACATCTACTTGAGGGGACAAAGCCTTCTTCACAATGTTTGACAATTACTGACAATTTTATTATCCACAAGAACTTTATTTTTTCTACTATTTGCTTATGTTTTAAATTAAAAACTAACATCATGGTATTATGAATTGTAATCCATAAAAATTATACAATGCACAGCACAAAATACATCTTTCCAAACTTAAATATAATTAATAGTAAGCACATAACACATAAGCAATGCTTTTGGAAAACAAAAGCGTGCATTAACAGAGGGTAAGCGAAAAGGATGTAAAACCAGATGGCCTCTGTTCCAAACCCAGACTCTGCCACTCAACAGCAGTGTGACCTCAGGCAAGCCAACAACTCAGTACCTCAGCTTCCTCATTTGTAAAGTGAGATAATAAATGTACTCCACGGAGCTGCTGTGATGCTTATGTAAGTTAACATTTGTAAGGCACTTAGAACTAGGTCTAGCACATATTAAGCACTTTATAGGTATCTTAAAAAACAAACAGAACCTTTTCTAATTCCAAGGGAATGTTTATTTCCCTTATCATTAACCTCTAATTATCCTTACTTCTATGGTCACTAACTTTCACTCCTCATCTCCACACACAGATAAACAAAGGTGGTTTACACAGATTAGCAACATCACTGATTTAAATTCAGAAATGAAATTCAGAAATTCCTTTGAGCTGGGTAAAGCTCAACCAAGCTATCAATCAAGAAACTATGTATCTCTTATTAAAATTATCAAATAAATTAAATATGTAAATGCCCAGCATGATGAAATGTGGTATCAGTTATAGGACTCCATAAAAGGAATTTTTATTAATTACTGAATAGGACTTAGCAAAATGTTTTTGTAACTCTTACAACTCACTTTTTTTAACTTACATTTAAGAATAGAGATGCAACAGAAGAGAAAAAAAGTCAGAAACAAACAAAGCAACTGATCCTACTCAGCAACTAAAATATTTACTGAAACAAAATTTTACTGTAGAATTTTTATAGAAACCTTAAAATGGATTAAACTCCCATCATCACTTCTATTTTGGCTAAATTAGTGATGCCAAAATTAATACATTCTACAAACTTGCAATCATGTTTCCATGGGTCATCATAATCTGTTCACATTTTGGAGTGTATTGAAATAACAATACAAAAAAGGCTCTTATTAAATTGCAGGCTATGTTAGAATATAACCAGCTACTCATGGGTAATACTCTTTAAAATGAAGATTAGACTTTAATCATTAAAAAATATATTTTAGGCCTCATGTGAAATGCTTAACTTTTTCAAGCTCTATGCACCTAAGCCATGACAAGGATCTCAAAAAGGAAAAAAGATCATTTCAGTTTTCAAAAGTTTTTTTTTTACAAAATCATAAAGTTAACTTAAAAAGAATCATTGGATTAGTAAATCAATAGCTAATTATTGCAAGTTATCAATGTTAAGTAACCAACATGTATTTAGTAAGTGGATACCCGAGAGCCCACCCACACTTGTGCTAAATGAACAGATTCCTCGTTAATGAAAAGCTGAAGCCTAAAGTGAAAGGTACAGTTACATTACTAAGGCAATGAAGATGACAGTGAACCTCTTCCTCCAAAACTGATTTTCTGTGAGATACAAGAGAAAATCTCTACTCAGAAAAAAAAATTTTTATACTTATGGGGAGCAACCACAGGAAAACACCCTGAGGTACTGTTAATAGGGTAGGTTCCTAGGCCCTAATCCATACCTATTGAATCAGAATCTGTATTCTGAACCTGAATCTGAAGCTGATTCTGAATACATTTCATAAACATTAGATATGTTAAGCAAAATTTTACTGAGAACCCAACAGATTCCAGTCATTGTGCCAGGAACTGGAGACTATTAAAATATTAGTGTCAGTAAATCTCAGCTGAAAAGACAAGACTATTAAATATTAAACATCATATAGAATTCAAAATGGCAGAAACCATGTCTTGTTCTTTATTGAATCCCTGTTGGCTGTCTGAATGATGCATTTCAAAAATGGGTTTGTGATTAGCCATTTTTTGTTTATCTGCACTACTTTACCCTTCTATTTTCCTGAATAATGAATTTAAGAGATGATAGGAAAGAAATTAAAAGTCTAAATAAGCTTTCACTATATTATGCCCATGAAAAAATACAAATTACTTTTGAGATCAACGACAGAGTAACCAAAAATTCAGAGGAAAAAATTTTCCATAACTCAGTAGTCATGCCCCAGTGTGAAATATCAATAAGTACTTGAAAACAACTCAATAAATAGCCATCTGTCATATAATGAAACTTCTATAGAGTAACTACAATATCATGTTTAGTAACTTCCTTATAAAAATTTTACATTATAGATTAATAATTATCCTCACTATATAAATGGAAGAGTGGAGAATAAAATGTTTGCACAAGTACATATACTAAAAGTTAGGTCTGTTAACCTTCAAGACGTTATCATGTACCAGGTAGACTACTTTCCTTCAAAATAAGTGCCCCTAAAAGATGAAATTACTATCTTATTAATTAAGGCATAAATAAATCTCAATGAAGTCAAGAACAAGGCAAGAATGCCTGTTATGAACACTATTATTTAACACAGTACTAGCGACATTAGCCAAAGCAAAAGAAAAAAAAAAAAAGAGGTACGAATATTAAGAAGCTATAAGATCATTTGCAGAAGGCTTTATTGTCTACCTAGAAAATCCAAGAGTATCTCTTAAAAGACTGTGACTAATAACAAAATTCCAGATCAGTATTCAAAAATGAACTTTCCTATACCTCATGAATAACCAATTATAAAATTAAATGAGAATGAAGAGCCCATTCATAATTTTAAAATCTATTAAATAAATATCTAGCAATAAACCTAACCAAAGTTGATAAGACTGAGATAAAGAAAATTATGAAATATCAAATGACCAAGTAAAATTGTGTGTAAAATACATACATACACAATCACTAAAAATACACAATAGATGAAGCCAAAAACTCTACAACACATATAACTAAAGGTAATTTCCTAAACATGCAATGAACTCTTAGGAGGTTAATTTTTAAAACCTTTTTTTTAAATGAGCAAATGATGTGAGGAAATAATTCATTAAATGAGCATGCAATTCACTTAATACGGTGCTTGGCCCACAGTAAGTGCTTAAACAGAAAAACAAATGGCTAATAAACATATTAAAATAGGTTCAACCTTATTCATGATTTCAAAAAATAGCAAAGCAATCAGAGAGGCAAAAATAAAATACAGCTGATAAAATCCAGAGGTGGTGTTGGGAAATAATGTATTTGCATAAACTAAAACTGGGAATAAAATGATGGTTCAACATTTAAAAGTGGAAAATGAAACATCTGTCAACTGAAAACTTTGAATCTTTTGACCTAGCAATTCTATGGCTAGAAATTATTCTTATGATATAAACATATACAAGACTACAAAGATAAATATACAAGGACATTCTATAAAATATTAGCTATACTAGCAAAAAAGAAATTGATAGAATCAAAATGCCATCAATAAGACAGTGATTAAATAAAATCACAATACGTCCACACAAGGACAGACTACAAAGACTTTAAAAATAAATGAAATAAAACACTAGAATTTCTTATGGAAGAATTTCCACAATAGATTATGAGGTGGAAAAAAGATACAGAAAAATAAACAGTATTAGAACATGATCCTATATGTATTTAAAAAAAAAAAGGATAAGGGAGTTCTAAATACACATTTATATAAATACAAAAATTTTCTACAGCATACATGAATTATTAATGGTAGTAACAGATTTCGGAAGTAAGCCAGAGATAAAGGCTTATTTTTCACTTTATGCTCTTCTGTACTGTTTGACTCTCCATGTTCATGTATCACGTTTATTAATTTTTTGGAAAGCTATATTCTTGGATAAGAACATTCAATACTGTAAAGATATCAACCTTTTCAAAACTTATAGGATTTTTTAAAATAAAATTTGAATAGAACTCTATTCTATAAATAGAACAAAATCTAAAATCAGTTTGAAAGAGTACATCAAAATAACCATGAAAATTTTGAAAAAGAAGTGAGAGTAGCTTTTTTCACAAACAAAATATCAAAATATATAAATAAACTATAGTAATTATAAGAATGTAATACTGACAGAAGAATTGGCAAACAGATCACAATGAAATAGAATAAAGAGTCCAGAAACAGATTCGTGCATACATGGAAATTTCAGTATATGACTAAGAAAACATCAATGGGCATAACTAGATATCCACTGGGAAAAAAAAACTCTAAGTCTACCTCCTACCACACAAAAGAAATTCCACTCAGATAACAAACGTAAAGTAAAATTAAGCCAACTTTTTGAAGAGACTTAAAAAGTCTTTACTTTTATAGATATTAGAATGAGCAGTCTTAATTTAATAAAACCTCAAATGCAAGAGACATTAAACAGAACACTAGCCAATGTGACCAAAAATTTTTAATTTTGCTAATAACAAGATAGCATAAATGACAATAGCAATAATTATTATAAAAGCTAAGCACTTCGAGATCACTTACTAAGGATTAGGTACTATTCTATGCTGTTTACAAATCACTAATTTTTTTAATCCTCACAATAATTTCTTGAGGTACACCATCACAAACCTTATTTTACCAATGAAGAAACTGAAGTACAGAGATTAAGCAACCTTCCCCAAGAAATGGCAGAGCCAGTATTCAGCCTGGCTGTCTGGTTCAAGTCTGTATTCTTAACTACCATACTCTTCAACAACAGGCTTTTAAAAAATACTGCAACATTTACAAAGTTAAAACACAAAAACAGGCAATCCAACAGAAAAGTGCGAAAAAGTTATAAACAGATGACTCACAAAAGAAATCCAAATGGCTAACAGCAACAGCAACAAGTTATTAGTTTCTACCCTTTCCACTGGCAAACATTTCAGGGATTAATGGCACTTTTTGTTGACAGAATTATGAGAAAACAGGTGTTCATACAATGTTGATGTGTGTATAAACTATTTCAGCCATTTTGAAGGATGATGTAACAATATTACCAAAATTTCAAATCTGCACTGTGACCCAGCAGTTCCACTTTTAGGAATCTATCTCACATAAAGCCTCAGACATATATACAAGGGTTATAAACATATTCATCATATCCTTATTAGCAATTGGGAAAAATACCTAGTGTCCATCAAGGATAAAATAATTTATGGTAAATAAATTTAAATGATTTATGATAAAACATACAGTTTAAAAAAAACAAGGAAATGTCAAAATACAGTTTTAAGTGGAAAAAGCAAGCTCCAAAATGCCATGTATATATAATGTTAGTTTTTACTATAAAAACTAACAAAATACTATATAAGAGTACACACACAGTAGACTATTTGTAAAAGCATAAGAGGCAGAAAGATTAAGAGCACAGACTTTGCCAGAAATATTACCAGAGAAATCTAGAGCGGTCTCTCTCACAAAGAGGGAGATACATTAAATATTTAGAATACCAGTACAAATCTATTCAGAAAAAAGACATGTTTTCATTATGATGAAAAACACATATTTACTCAATAAAGCATTCCATGAACATAGTTCAACAGTCTTTAAAATCCCAGGTCTGAGCTATTGGCAAGTTATGAATGGCCAAAACTAAAGAGGGAGTGTTATTATTCACT
The DNA here is from genome assembly GCF_965194825.1 of Balaenoptera physalus. Lineage (NCBI taxonomy): Eukaryota > Metazoa > Chordata > Mammalia > Artiodactyla > Balaenopteridae > Balaenoptera > Balaenoptera physalus. The sequence goes on along the minus strand of NC_138898.1, from coordinate 42,534,813 downwards.
ATCATTATTTTCAGTAAAAGTAAATCTCAGATAACTTGACATCTAGATTTGGGTATGAGGAAGAAAATAAGAAAAAGATGTATCTCTGGCTCTCTCTCTTTCTAAAACTCGGCTGTCCTTCATCTATTTAATTTGCTCCGCAAAAGTGTATGAACAATCCTTGTAATGACCATTTGAGCCACTAACAGGAAAGGTCAGAAGATTCCTTATTTAGCTGTTTAAGTACTGATAATTCCAACGAGTCTGGCCACAAGTACTGTGTTACAACAAAAAGAAAGAGAGGAAAGAGGGTCATTTCCATAAGCCTTTTTTTAATTAAAAATAAAATTGACAGTGTCCCCTTTCACAAACTAAACCCTGAAAGAACCAACAAATTAGAATTTTCCTGTGCCCCCAGGAAAATAAGGTAACAATATTTTGCAGTGTAATCCACAAAGAAAAAAGTACTATTCCTTGAATACACACTCCCTCTGTGCCAATCAGTGTTCCAAAGAATGCCTTGGCTTAGTATGTTTAATCACTTAATTAGAAACAGAACAGTAATCTGCATTTAGTTGTCTGTCTTACATTAAGGAAAAAAAAAAATCACTGGTGTTGCAATCGCCGACAGAAAGCACTGATAAATTATACTGTCAAGGATCAGAAAAGGGAAGACCACTTACACAAAATTAAATTATTTTAGAATAAGAATCTCAACAGTCAGAAAGACACATTAGACAACATCTTCTTCAATTACTGCCCAGTGAAGGAAGTGCTTTCACTCTGTCTGACTGATTTTCATCCAGAACCTTTCTGAATAATTCCAATGACAGAAAATGCACTGTGTCAGAGTCCATTCCATTCAGAAGCAACTAACAGTGTTTAAGTGTTTTCCTGTATTGTTCTAAAATCAGACTCTCATAACTTTAAGCCAATGCTCCAAAGAGCTGATCCATCCTACCCTTCACTTCACCTAATTCTCCAAACTAAAGAACTTGAAAAACTAAAAAATAATTTTTATAAATTCAAATAACCAGTGTTTTCAATAGGTTAGACATCATTAGGAGTAAAAAGTCCTAAATATTAAAAAACACAAAAACTTAAAAATCAAAACAAATTCAACATACTATACATCTTCAATTCAAAGATGCCTTTTTTTTTTTTTTAACATCTTAACATCTCTGAAATTGGCAAATGCCTTACAATTAAAGGTATTTACAGTTGCTGCTGTGGAGGTGGTGATCATGACAGTCTTCACTGCCTGTGTATATAAGAATTTATTTATCATTTCTGGTGATATAATTAGACAACTGCAACCTCTCAACATTTCAGGCAACAATCCAAATGACCATCTGAGGAAAGAACATGAGTCCAAATACTGGTTGAAAATCTTTCATTAACACCACCTGGTAAGATCAAGAATATGCCAGCATTAAAACTTACAGACTAGGTATCAGTGGTTTAGAAGGAAATCCCAGACAAAAGCAGAGTACATTTTTAGGTAGTACTACATCACCAACTCTCCTAACTGCACATAAAAATAATTCTGTGGAAAAACACATCGACAACTCTGAATGGGAAAAAATGATTCAGAAGAATGGATTCTGAGTGCAAAGATGTTCTAGGAAGACCTAAACTTACTTCACTTATAGCTTCCTTCTAAGGTATGTTCAAGTATGATATATCATAAAAGTATATAATGGAGGAAATCTAAAATAATTTTTATTTTAAATTTATTGACAGAGATCAGAGTGATTAGGGAGCACTGTATAATAATTCAATTGACAGTGCTTTTTTTCCTCTTCCTTCTTAATGGAATATAAAATAATGGTGTATCTTACAGCTCATTCAATAGAAAATGGTAGTCCAAGGAAGCTCTGTGCATGGCTGGTATGGCAGATATTACTAGCTATTCACCAAAATAACTAGTTTCATCTTCTTCCTGAGTATATAGTTAGATTACATTTCTCAGCCTCTCTTACAATTAAATATGGCCATGTGCCTGACATCCAGCCCAAGATACGTGAGTGAAAATCAAGTGCACCATCTCCGGGGGCTAGCTCATAAAACCCTCTGATACATCCCTCTCCTTCCCCCTTTCCCCTAAGGTTCTCCAGGGCACCCTCAGAAGCAATGTGTTAAAGAAGGCATAGGCTTGATCAGCTCTGTCGCTCAAGGACTACGTGAAACAGAATGCCCCCTCAAAGACACATACTCACATTCCCCAACCCAAACACCACCACCACCACCACCACTGCTCCACGGATACCAATTACAAACACCCACAATGGACTGTTAAGTAAACTAGAAATGAACTTTTATCAGGTTAAGCCATTGAACTTGAGGGTTACTTTGTTAAAGCAGCTAGTGATAGCCAAACAGTTGGTTTTCACATTTGAAATTATAAAGTTCAAGCAGAATGGTGAACCAGATAGCTCCAAGCTCTCATCTGCCCAAATAAACACTGAAAACAACAGGCAGAAACTGTCTGAACCAACTTTGTTGAAATTCTGGAAAACAGTCTAAGGTTTACAGAAGCCAAGCAAACACCCAATCAAGAAAAACCCATCTTCAAAAGAGACTTTTTAAAGTATTTTTACTCATCCTTGCCCTACACCCTCCCCAGCACAACAGCAGTCTTGGTGTTGAAGCAGTAGCAGTGGTTGCCAGTTCCCTCCTGTGAACCAGGAGAAAAGACCTTATCTGCAAATTATTGTGTAAGTCTGTTCTCACCTATCTGGGGATACTTGAAGAACTGATGGAAGGCACTCATCCCTACTTCACCTAACTCAAAATTAAGATGGAAAAATCATCAGGCAGTGCTCATAAAAGAGCTCATAAAAGCTCTAGGCAACTACAGACTCACAGACACCTGGGACAAGATTACGGGCAGACATATAATAGACTATATAATGCCCAAGGAGAAGATACGGTGAGGCTCTTTAGGAAATAAGGACATTCAAAAGCAGCCATGCATACAGGGGAATTTAGAAAGTCATGTGCATGTCTAGACAGGATACATGCTCAGAAAAGAGCTGAGAAGACCTTAAGCTTGCATCTCAAGATAATCCTTAGATTCAGAGGAGGCCTAGCTATGTGCTGAAGGAGTGTCCCAGCACTGAGCCAGAAGAACTCCTGAGGAAACATCTGTAAAACCCTGAGGAAGACAAAGTAAACAAAGAGAGACTTTGGGACTTCCCTGGCGGTCCAGTGGTTAAGACTTCACCTTCCAATGCAGGGGATGTGGGTTCAATCCCTGGTTGGGGAGCTAAGATCCCACATGCCTCACAGCCAAGAAACCAAAACATAAAACAGAAGCAATACTGTAACAAATTCAATAAAGACTTTAAAAATGGTCCATGTCAAAAAAAATCTAAATAAATAAATATCAAATCAATAATCTAATTTTATACATTAAGAAACTTAAAAAAAAAAAAAGAACAAGCTAAACGCAAAGCTACCAGAAGAAAGGAGGTAATAAAGACTAGTGGAGATAAATAAAATAAAATAGAGACTAGAAAAACAATTTAAAAAGATCAACAAAACTAAGGGCTGGCTTTTTGAAAAGATAAAGCTGACAAACCTTTAGCTGTATTAAGAGGGAAAAAAGACTAAAATTTCTAAAATCAGAAGTATAAGTAGGGACATGATTACAAATTTCACATACATAAAAAGGATTATAAGGGGATACTATGAACAATTACACACTAACAAATTGGATAATCTAGATGAAATGGACAAATACCTAGAAACACACCTAGAAATACCTACCAAAACTAATTCATAAAGAAATAGAAAATCTGAATAGACCTATAACTAATAAGGAGATTGAATCAGTTTCAAAAACCTTCTAACATAAAAAGCCCAGGACTAGAGGGCATCATTGGTGAATTCCACCAAACATTTAAAGAAGAATTAACACCAATCCTCAAACTCTTCCGAAAAAATTGAAGAGGACGGGACACTTCCTAACTCATTCTATATAACCAGCCTTACTGAATACCAAAGCCAAAAAAAGACACTACTAGAAAACTACAGCCAATATCCCTTGTGAATAACTATGCAAAAATCTTCAACAAAACACAAACTGAATTCAGCAGCAGCTTAAAGGGAATATACACCTATGAATTGGAAAGGAAGAAGTAAAATTATCTCTGTTCCCAGATAACATGATCATATGTGTAGAAAACCCAAAATATTATTAGCTTGAATTCAACAAAGTTACAAGATACAAAATCAACACACAAAGTTCAGTTGCATTTCTATGTACCAGGAATGAACAATTGATAAGAAAATTAAGAAAACAATTCCATTTACAATAGCATCAAAAAGAATAAAATACTTAGTAATAAACTTAACCAATGAGATGAAAGACCTGTACAATGAAAATTCCAAAACATTGCTGAAAGAAATTATTCTTTATATTTTATTATTATTAAAAAAAAAAAAACAGAAAATAACAAGCATTGGCAAGAATGTACAGGAGTCCCTGTGCATTGCTAATGGGAATGTAAAATGGTACAGCTGCTGTGGAAAACAGTTTTGTGGTTCCTCAAAAAGTTAAATGTAAAATTACCAAATAATCTAGCAATTCCACTCCTAGTTATATACCCAAAAGAACTGAAAACAGAGACTTGAACAGATACTGGTACATCAAAGTTTACAGCAGCATTATTCGCAGTAGCCAAAAGGTGGAAACCCCAATGTCTATCAACAGATGAATGAATAAACAAAATGTGGCATACATATATAGTGGAATACTACCCAACCTTAAAAAAGAATGAAATTGGAATACACACCACAATATGGATGAACCTAGAAAACATTATACTAAGTGAAATAAGCCAGACATAAGAGACAAATATTGTATGATTGTACTTACAGGAAGTCTAGAACAGGCAAATTTATAGAGACAGAAAACAGAATAGAGATTACCAGAAGCTGGGTGAGAGAGGAAAATGGGTAGTTATTATGTAATGGGTACAGAGTTTCTAGTTGGGAAGGTGAAAATGTCTTGGAAGTGGGTACTAATGACGATTTTGGAAATGGGTACTGATGATGACTGTAAATGTACTTAAAACCACTGAACTGTTAAAATTAAAATGGTTAAACAGATTTTAAACATGCTTTAGAACCAAGTTAAGTTACCATAAATTTGAACGAGTTACTTAGCTGAGATAAGCATATGTCTAGTACACTGCTAGGTATGCATTGTTATCTCTGCCCCGTCTCTTACCACCTGCATAAGAGGAAGAATTTCAGAGACTTACAGAGGATAGAATATTTTTTGTATTTGTCGAAGACACTCATAAGTATGGTTAAATTCGGTATTCTTATGAGTCATATAATTTCTACTATCATTAAAACAACCAAGATGTCAGGTACTGGGTATCTGCATCCAAGTACACCTGTTATTTTAATAATCAGGTAAGATAAATATCGCCAGCCCCCATCCTATCTATATTCTTTAAGGATGGATGGATTCTGTCCTTACATAGGGACTGACTTCCTGCCGCATTGCTGGAGCTTCTTGCTCTCCACCATTTCTCCTCACATCTTTTCCTTTTGTTCCTATATCCTTCACACTTCTCTCTCAGGCTGCCCAAGAAACTCAAAATTCCCCTCTGCTTTTGTCTTTTCTTTCTAGACTTCTCATATCCACAAAGGTTCAAGATATTTTCCTCAACTAAAAGTCATCTCTTCTGATGTATGAATTATGCTATTCCCTTAGTATGTGAAAGCTGTGCAGTCAAATCTGGTTTTAAACAAAAATTTTTTCCCTTTCAATGACATTAGAATTCACATACACCAATGGCCAGAAATTTTATTAGCTTGTTATTTACTCTTACAAAGTGCTAAATAACAACAAAAAAATTAAGAAATTTTAAAATACTAGCCTTTAATTCAGAAAGTATCTTCAGTTTTAGATGCCATCTTCTCTCAAATCTAACAGTACAAGTTTCAAAATTCTTAAAAACAACGTACAAGCACTCACAGAGGAAACAAAAAAGTAGTGCCTGATGTTTCCAAATAACTGACTGTCTTAAAAATATTTTTCCTTGACCAGTTGTAACTCTATTTAGCACACTTACCACAAACTACTAAGTGGATTTGTACACAAAGACCTCCACTAGACCCTATAAAATAAAATTCCAAAACAGTCACAATTTCTACCTTCTAAAGCAGACAGTCCAAATTCAAACAAACTGTACATGTATTTACAGTTAAAGCATAGGAAAAAAACTACTTTCTATTATACACTGGCTATGAGCACAGATATGAGTAGGAGTCACAAGAAGTTTCATGCAAGAGGAAGGTGCATTCTATAATAAGAGAAGGCTTTGGAGCTATGTAGATGCGCTGATGTCCTCTCTCAATTAGTTCTCCTCACAACCTTAAGAAGGAAAAACAAACAGCCCCAATGGGGTAACTAACATATGAGGAGACAAGTTTAGGGAGGTCACAGGTTCTTTGACTAGGGTATATAACAGCAGAATCGGGATTTGATGACAGACACGTTTAATCCCAAAACCTGTGCATTCCCAGAGTTAACATAGAAGATACATATACTTATCAAAATAATAAAAATCACTCCCATTATTACACACCTGATGGGTATATAACAGTAAGCCTCAACTTATACAGAAACAAACAAAACAAAACAAAACAAAACCCTGAAAGTTTTTACCCCAACAGAATCACTAATACAGGAGAAGTATAAAATTTGGAAAATCTCTAACTCTGTTATTTTCATATGGCAGACACAATCTCAAATCTAAGTTTAATGCGAAACTCACCTCTATGTTGGGATAGTCTGGATTCTTAAAAAACTGAATATATCCTAATCCAATCTCTAGGGAACAACTAGCAATCTGAAATCCATGGCTCGCTCTGGACCTAGACCAAACTAAACCGTAATATTTCCAGGTTCATATATCTTCTGCCCTGGCATGCATATGGCCAGGCATATGGACTTTTATTGAACTTTATTATCTATATTTGTTACTTGTTTCATCAGTAATTCTCAACTTGGTTCTAAATCAAAGGCTTCAATAAAACAGTAAACTATATTCAAATCCTTGTTTTGAATACTTACATGAAAATGTAACAACTAAATATTTGAAAAAAGATGACAAAGACTTTATAAAGATTCTTTTATACAGAAAGACAATCAAGGTGGGGATGGGGGTAGGGAGAAAGGAAAAGGTTGGCTTTGGCTACCACCAGTCTATAACCTATCTCAAAGTATCTGTCTGCACTGACCAAAATGTATTTAAGTAAAACCATATTTTCTAGTATAGTTCATTTAATGGGTTAAAAAGAAAACTAACACAATCTGTGGTGAAGTTACAGACTTAACAAAATAACACAGAAAGAACTTCTCATCTTGCGTTTTCAACACTGGGTCATCTTGATATGTATCAAAAAAAAAAAAAGGTGTTTGATTTTTGTTTCTACATTATTTTAAAAACAAGCTTAAATACAAGGACAATTTACATAGCACTTGGTACATGATGCAATGTACGATAAAACTTATTTATGTGTTGTTAAGACAGTGTTGGAAAACAGTTTAAAAGACCAAGAGAGAGATAAAGGCAGAGGAAAAACAAAACCATGCAGTGAATTACGAATCACTATATGTTCTTTTCTTCATATTCTTTTTTCTCTATTTTAGAAGTTAACCTTACTTCACAAATGTTTGCCTAAACCAATGTTCACAACTTCACACAAAATATCATTACACAAAAATTTTTAATATTTTTATACATTAGAGTGAACGCTATTTATTCTCAAAATTCTCTTACTTAGCCTAATTCTTCCATGGGAAACCAAATTCTTTATCTGTAGCCAAGTTCTTTTTTGAAGCAAACCAACTAACCCAGTAAAGGGCTTAAACAGGATATAATACTAATACAATTTCTTACAGTTGTTTTATGTGTCAAGAATCAATAATGCCAAAGTAAGTGCATTTACAATGGTAATACCTTAAGATTTTTCTACACTTTAAAATCTTATTATATAATAGGCTTAAGTTTCTACATTTACACTCATTTAACTTAAGTTCTGTTGACATTTAAGTTCACAGAAATTGAAATAACGTTTAGTTACTAAGTACTATAAATAATAATACACAATGCTGATGAATACACATAAATTCTCATCCCTGTGTCAACTAGTTAAATATCTATATAGTAGTTCTGTAAAATCTTAATTGTAATTTATCATTAGGCTATCTAACTTTTAAAACAATAAAACCAACCTTATATTACAGAGATGCAAAGTATTTATTACCTACATTAAAAAGCAACTGGATTAATTTCTAAACCCATTATTCCCACGTGAATCTTTACAATACAGTGAAGAAAATGTGGGAAGATAGAAAATAATGCATGAAATACCATCAGGCAAATAGTTTATCATTTATTCAATTCACACAACAAATACTTACTGAATATCTACTGTGCACCAAGCATAATGCTAGATGCCAGAGATATAAGGGAGAGTTAAGACAGACAACATGGTCCCTATGTTCACAGTAATTAATCTTACAAGGAGATAGATCTTGATCAGATAATCCTATGATTGAGTACATTAAAAACAAACTGATATTAATGCTGTATGAAAAGGATCATAGCTGTATGAAAGTATTTAATACAGGAAACTGTTCCAAAGTAAGGGTTCAGCGAAGACTCCAGACAGAATAGAAGGGTTTCAAGCTGGGAACTGAAAGCTGAGAAAAATTAACAAGGACATGGAGATAAAAACAACCAGATAAAGACCCAGTAGTGGGAAGGAGCACAATACATTCCAGAAAGAGAAAGGACAGTGTGGCTAGATGCAGAGACCAAGAAAGGGAGTGATATAATAAGAAGCCAAAAAGAAGAGGGGCCAGATCATAGAAGAATTCAGGTCATTTAGGATTTTAGTCTTTATCCTAGTCTACTTTTCACTTTTGGAGTGAAAAATGTCTGTTTCTAATATAAGTTCTACTTGTGCAACATTTTTACAGGTAATGGAAACTTCACAAATAATTGTTTGAAGAATAAGCTAGAGTGGTCTTAAGTTACTTGAGGCAAAAACAGCTTTCTGTTTTTTTAATTAAATTCATTTGAAGATCATACAAGTGGGGGAAAAAAATCACACCCGCTGAAAATAAATGACTTGTATCTAAAAAGTTGAGATGTTCTGCTCTGAGCTTTCTTCTGCTTCTACAGATTATTTTACTTTTAAAGTATAGTGGTCAAACTGAAAATAATATAAAAAGGGATCAATATCAAAAGACTATAATAGGAAACATTCCTTTCCAATTTTTATAAGCCTACTGAATTCCATCCTGTTATAAATACCATTTTCCTAACTATTCAGTCATTTTAAATTGTGGCCTGTCTTCGAACCAACAACATCAAATATTTAATAAAATAATGCAGTTAATGTAGTTTAAAAATCTGCGGCAAAGCCCACCTCATCATAGTTATTAGAATTTTTTAATTTGTTTTACCATATGGTCCCTTACCCCTCTCCATATAATATTCAGCAACATAATTATATTCTTATTTCCTCATTCCTGGTAATTAATAAACATACTAACATTCAAAAAATAGTTACTGCTAATTTACTAAGGATAAAAATACTGGACTATGCACTGGGATTGAAATATGATTAAGATACTCTTTCTTTGATGATTTCTGAATATCAATACTCAACCTAGGACATAGGTAAAATATAACAAAATTCAAAACCCACATTGAAATAAGATCTCAATGTGATGGAGAGACTCAGCAATTTGGACTTAACTTATATTTCTTTGGTCAGCCATCACCTCTTATGAAAATCATTTAAAAGTAGAAATTAGTTTAAGAGACCAAAAGAGGCTGAGCTTCTAAGTTAACCAAAAGAAACAAAGTTTACACACATGCCCCTAGTCAACCCAAATAGCTCAAAATATTTCTATACACCTCAAAAAATGGAAATTCAGACTTACAAAGACTTCACAGTTCAGATTTTCCTAGTTAAGTGTTTTCAAATGACCTATAAATCAGATTTGAATATTACATATAAGATATGAAATATGAAGTTTCTAAGTGACCCTTTTAATATTTTGTCATACCTGAATAAAATAGTTTTATAGTTTCCACTTAACTCACCTTCATCATTTATTATATTTTTCATCCCTTACTGTTCCATATAAACATTAAAAGTATAGATTCACAGTCAATCTAAACTTACAGCTATAGCTATTTTCTCTGATACCAACCAGTAAGAGAAAATTAGCATAAGCATGGCAAAGTCATGCTTCTCTGAGTGGTATTCTAATAGAACCTCAGCGTGGAAAGTAGCAAAAGAGAACAGAACACATAACAAGTAAACCTGAGAAATGAACTTCTGTCCCTACAAAGAAGCAATGCCATTCTTCTATCATATCCATCCATCCATTGATATATCTGTATCTATCTTTGCCTTTCTACTATATCCTAGGACTATATTTTAGTGATTGTATGTATTTGTACAGGCACTATACTTTAAATGAGGTATTCCCATTTAACGCACGTGGGGGGAGGAGGAATGGGGAAAGAGGAAGAGAAAGATTCAAAATGCCAGTCAAAACTTAAAGAGAAAGAACTCTTTGGCTACTTTTGGAGGATTTCAGGAAACCAACTCAATCCGAAAGCTGGCAAATAAAAGGAAATCTAGCATTTATTCTGCCTTTTCTGTATAAACTGTATTGCATGAAAACAAAAAAAGTTGATAAGGAAAAGTTTTTACAGAAGTCCAACTAATAAACGAAGGAGGAATGATAAAATTAGGATAACACTATTTTGCAACCCCTAATAAAATAATGGATCAATCATCAATGGCTGCTAAATTCATGAGGGAAAAAGTTGATAGGGAACTTTACAAAGAATGGATTAGACCAACAGTAACTGAACCTAGCGATCAGTCTTATCACCACAGAGAGTGATCACCAGACATCATGCAAAATGAAGGTACAATAATCTATAAAGTATTCTTTCAAAAAGAATTAAACCCAAGTCTGATCAGGCCTCTGAATTTAACTACCAGCTCATAAGAAACATAGGGGGACGGAGGAACACACTAAATGACACAACAAAGATGCAATGAGCAAAATCCAAAATGTGAAAAATTCTGTAAGACAAATAACTTACTTTATTCAACAGATAAATTACAAGAGGGAAAAAGGACAGAAAGAGAAGAAACTATAGATTAAAAGAGACGTAAGAAATATATCAGTATGTGAACCTTGTTTATTAGATCTTGACTCAAGCAAACCAACTGTACAAAAAAGCAAGACTCTTTATTAGACAATGAGAAAAATGTGAATACTAATTGGACATTTAATTACATTAAAGAATTAATTTTCTGATGTGAGAGTGCTGTGGTTATATTAAAACAACAAAAAAGTGTCCCTACCTTTTTAGAGATGCATGCATAGGCACACATACATATATTTACAGATAAAGTTGATAAGATATACAGGAATTGCTTTGAAACAGTCTGGCAGAAAGGTGCAGGGAGCACTGATATACATGAAATAAAACTGACCATCATTAACTGTTGAAACTGGGTGGTGGGCACAGAAAGGTTCATTACAGTATTCTATTTTTATATATGTTTTTAAATGCTCATTTTAAAGTTTGAAAAAAAATAAAGAAAAAAGAATTGTCCATTGTAGACTGTAACCTCTGAGGCATACTTATGTAACATACTGATTGAGCCCACCTACACATGAGGCACTATTCCAGTTGCTAGAGACACAGATACAATAGAGAGACAAGCATTTTAAAATTCCCTACAACACAGCAACTGACAAATGAAATAGAATTATTACAGAATTGCTAACACAGAGGAAGAAGTAATTAGAAGCATATAATTCCAGAGATTTACTAATAGTAGTTGACAAATATAAACATGAACGATAAGCAAATGGGGTTTTTTTTGGTAATCACCTCCCATTCTTTCCTCTGCTAATCCCTAGTTCTCCAATATTAAGAAAGTAGTAAATCAAAATAAAAATATTATCTACTTGCTTCCTCTTTTCTGCACATTGATTTTTATATTATTTGGCAATTTTTGGTTTCCTTTTGTTAAGACAGCTTAAAATTAAAATTATGACAAATACATCTGGCTACTACTCCTCTCGTTATTATTTAACTTTGTTACAATAAAATAACAAGAAGCATTTAATTAAAGTAAAAGAAAACTGAGCAAAGTTAAGAAAAAAACTTATTAAACAGCTTGAGAACGTTCCATGTAATCATGAATATCAAGGCCATGACACATGGCCTTCTATAAAAACATAGGTAATAATGATAAACTACTAAATTTAAAATTGGCATGTTGTGCTAGCCCAATAAATACTATTCCTTTCCTACAAATCAGAAACTATATGACAGAATTATAAACAGACTTCTTTTAAAACTTAGTTTGAAATCTCATACTTAAAAGATTAAACTACTATAAATATCAATACCTATTTATATACATATACATTTATAAGCAGTGGCTTAAACACTTCGAAATAAAATATAAAAATATAACTTTACAATTGTCCTTTATCACTTTTTAAAGATTTATATTTTTAAAGGGTCTTTCAAACTAATAAAATACTAAAACTCTCTTGACTATTATTTTAGTGTAATTGAGCACTGGGTAGGTAATGCTGCAAGAAAGCACTATGAAATATATATATAACACAAAGAAATTAACAGATATTAATTATAGAATGAGTCATTCTATTTCATGAAAAAAAGAAGAGACCAGTCACCAATTTCCAGGTCACAATAGAGAGAAGCAAGTAACATTAGATGGAAATAAGACATTGTTTAATAGAAACACAATTTTGAGTACACCACCTAGTTCTTCATGAAGAACTTTCAAGTTCAAAAAAATATGAAGGAAAGAAACGAAATACAGAGAGCAGTTGTAAACCACTGTAAAGCTCATATTGGGAGAAAGGATTAAATACACAGACTCTTGTTAGGGAATAACAATGTGAGGTGTTACTCAATGTATCGTCTCTGATTAGGCAGAAATATTTTGGGCGGTGGTTATCTCTGAAAATATCCAACTCCGAATTCTCTAACAACTCAGTTCAACCCTACACTCCCACGTGCTGAATATTCAAATAGAAGCAACCAACATAAAGGCCAAGCCTCTACACAGAGGCGAGCAGAACACTGGGCAATGCAGCCTGGGTATCACTATTGCTTTTTCAATTATTCTGGCAGCAACAGAAATCTACCTCTATTTCAGGAGGCAAAATTTGTTAAAGATGATCATCAGGTATTGCATCCTTAGAAAACTGACCACCTACAATAGCAATGAAGAAAGAAAATCAGATGAATGAAGCACAAGTGAAAGAGAGATTCACTTGCCACAAAAAGTGGAGCTGAAGTATTCAATATCAGTTTCTCATAAACTAAAGAATAAATAACAGACCCGACCATGACGAGGCATATGGCCCTAGTTCAGTCAAGGCCCAGAAATCTGTCCTTTTGATTTATATTCTTTTCATTACACAGCACTACCTTCTCTCAATGATGTCTTAATTAGCCCATTATTAAAACAACTGCATTTACTGAAGACACTGGGCAAGCAGGTCAGATGTGTACATCCCAATCAGCTTGTTCAGTGACCCCAATAGAATCTGGGATAGAGCCACTACCCCATTTGCCCAAGGTCACACATTTTTCCAGGCAGAGTTAGCTCTAAAAGAACTCACAGGCTTTGCTTTCCCAGAAAAACAAAATTCTCTCTAAAGCCCAAACACTCAGATAAGCATGTTCTCTTCACAGACACCAAAGTCTAATTTGGCTGCTGTTTCCCACAGATTTTGTCCATAGGAATTCCATGCTAGTCTTCTTGTTCTGGGTCCATAGTATACTCTACAGTTCCACCAATCTAAGATCACAACCTGTGAAATTAGAATGTCCTCAGTCCCTTTCATAAAACTATTTTTCTTTCGAAACATTTATGTATCCTAAAAAGCACCCTGTTTCTTCCTAAATTTCACATTCAGACTATTAACACGAATGAGTGTTCATTCAAAGATAACATATTAAACTTCTATTAAATCTATTATGTTGTTTTTATAACTGTTTCCATATACCTTTTCAATACTTAACAGTTCATTTATATGCTAACACATATATTTTCTGTCAAACTATCTAGAGTCTCATCAAACCATAAAAACTTTGAGTGAGTAAATTTTACCATACAAATACTTTACCAATAGCACATCATACAAAATATATACTCTTCTTTAAATTATGTGAAATGTTATTTGGTTTTTCTCTATTCTTCCTAATATACTATCTTTCAACTGTATCCAATCCTGAAAATAACTTGAAGAAATGCAATATATATGAACCAAATCAAAACAAACTCAAAAGGCCATCTCACTAAAGCAACATATCCTTAATATCATTTGCTCCAACAACTACTGCAAAATAGTTTTTTAAAAGTATCTATAAAATAGTACCATAACATAAATGTGGTATACCTCCAAACATGAATTATGTTAAAATAATTTCTTAAGTTTAAATAACACAGAGTAGATTGCTAAAAGCAATTAAATGACAACCAATTATTTCATATAGCAAAAATGACATCTCTTTATTAAATGCCAGGTATTCAATTCTATCAACAATTGTCCTGCAGAAGTCATAAATAAATGAGAACAATATCTACCTGAAAAATGTTCTGAGAAACTTACCATCATTTTGGCTCTTGCCCTTCATCTCCTCTTTCCATGACGGGATGGTGTTCAAGGGAACATAGTCCCTTAGGTATTCTTTGCGTCTCTCCTCTACGGTCATCTTCAGCAAACGTTCTTGCAAAATAAAAGCAGAATCTCCATTTGTATTTAACTTTTAAGTTCAGAAATTATTTTACAATTTAAATATTAACTACGTTAAACTAACCAAAGAATTGGTGGGGGCTTGAAGAATACCAAAATCAAATCTAATGACTCCATATTTGAGTGTTAAAAGGTGTCAAATTAATACTATATTAGTAGGGGGAAAAGTAAGATCTAAGCCTGATGAGGAAGACATTCTTGTGATAGTCCAAGAAAGAAGTAAACTCTTTCAAACATCTACTGACAGTCTGCTATGTGCCAGGTGATATGTTTATACACTGCAGGTACAAAGGTGACCTTTAACTTTGAGGAGTTCACAAGACAAAAGAGGATACGGGGGGCTTTCCTGGTGGCGCAGTGGTTAAGAATCCGCCTGCCAATGCAGGGGACACAGGTTCGAGCCCTGGTCGGGGAGGATCCCACATGCCACGGAGCAACTAAGCCCGTGTGCCACAACTACTGAGCCTGAGCTCTAGAGCCCGCGAGCCACAACTACTGAAGCCCACGCGCCTAGAGCCCGTGCTCTGCAAGGAGAAGCCACCGCAGTGAGAAGCCCGCACACCACAACAAAGAGTAGCCCCCTGATCTCTGCAACTAGAGAAAGCCGTGCACAGCAACAAAGACCCAAGGCAGCCAAAAATAAATAAATAAATTTATAAAAAAAAAAAAAAAAGAGGATACGGATAAGATAAAAAATAATAGCTACATAAATAAAATACAAAATCCTAAGGCAAATAAGTACAAATGCTAACAGCACAAGAAAAGCAGCCACCAAGATATTTCCTTAATTCTACAATGCCATCAACAATAAAAGTGCCCTTTCAATTAATAATACCATTGTGGAAGTGATATAAACAATACTTTAAGTATAAATCTTGATTATAAGATTAAAACATCTTAAACACTTAGAAGTAACAATAGTTGATGTTGTTTATAAAGAACGCACTGTGTGCCAGGTACTTCACATGTATAATTTTATTAAAATAATCTTCCCAACACTCAGCAAAACTGATAGTATTATTATCCTGATTTTGCAGATAGGGAAATGAAGCACATCAAAGTTCAGTAGTTTGTCCAAAGCAAGAGAGCTTTCCATTAAAATCCACTCAGATATCTCCATTAGTAAAAAACTATAGCCTATACCGTTAGCCACTACACTGTACTACCTTCTCAAGAAAAGCTCCCCAAAGGAGGTGACATGTATGCTCGTTCCTGAAGGACAGGTAGAATTCTGCCATGAAGAGGTAAGAAATAAGGATATTTCAGACTAGTAGAGCAATGTAAACAAAGATAAGGAGATACGAATAGTTTAATGAAGCTGCAAGGTATGTTACGAGGAGGGAAAGTGGCCACAGAATTGAAAAGTAACTAGAAACATAAATTAAAACAAAAATGTACAGGAATCTGTATACTATGCCGAGCCGTTTTATCTTATTCTATAAAGTACACCACTAACATTCAAAGTTAACTATTCATATCCTAGAAGGTACATAAAACGATCCACTAGGATACTGGGGAAAAAAACTAAAAAATTCTATTTATTTCTAACCTAAGGAAATAAATTAGGTTTATTTACAAATAAATTAAGATTTTCTAATATTCAATATATAAACTGACACTGGCAACCTCACTCATTCTGTATGTCAGCTGTCATGTATCATGTATTTACCAAAGGTCGCCACAATGTAGAGCAATTGACAGTCATACTCTCACTCTCCAATTCTCTTTCAGCATATTACAAAGTACTGTAGTTTAGATGAATGGATTTAAGGACAGTATCTAGTTTTAGGTAATCTAACCCTCATAAAATAATCACTTTAAAAGATTCTTTCACAGAAATAAACTGCAGAAAGTATTAATGTAAGCTCAAGTGAAATAATCACTTTAAAAGATTCTTTCACAGAAATAAACTGCAGAAAGTTATTAAGGTAAGCACAAGTGAAAAAATGTTGGGCAACCAACATTTCTCCCTGCTCCTAGAACTGGCTTTTCTTCAGCCACAATAGGAGATCAAAAAAAAAGATTTTCATCGGATGTGATATATTCAAATCACAATACTACAATACTCAACACTATATTGAATTTAAGATGCCTAGGCCATTCAAGTTGAAAACAAGAATCTGGAACTCAGGAAAGATCTAGCCTAGAGATTTGGAAATTATAACCTAAAATTCTAGGCCTACAGGAAATTCATTGGGGAGGGTAAGACAGGGGACCAAACCTCAAACAAACAACATTTAGGGAGTGAACACAAAGAGGAAAAAAAATGAAATAAAACTTAGATGTCACTGAGGGTACAAGGTGAATCAGGGTCCCACTGATGTGGAAACCAGCAGAGAAAAGAGTTTTAATGAGGAGAAAAGGGGAAATCTTGTCAATTGCTACAGGAAGATCAGAAAGAATGAAAATTAATAAGCCATTGCTTTTTATCAACTGGGTCAAGAACAACACTGGAAAGAGAACAAAATGGTTAACAGAGCTGTGTGGATTCTAACACCAAATCATGTAAATCTATGTGATCTTGTATTACTTAATCTCTCTATGGCTCAGTTTCTTTTTCAGGTAGTTGGTAGGTATTATTCCCAACTTACAGATGAGGCAACTAAGACAGAGAGGTTGAATAACTTACCTAAGGTTCCACAGCTAGTAAGCAGTACAACTAGGATTCAAACCCAGGCAAATGGTGTTCTAAGCTCTTGACCTTAAAATACACTACCTCACAGGGTTGTTGTGAAAATTAAATGAGATAATCCAAGTAAATTACTTAAAATAGTTCTGGGCACACAAACAGGACTCAAATAGTAACTATTTTTATATTAGTACCATCATCATTGTTATTACTGAATGATT
Source organism: Balaenoptera physalus (assembly GCF_965194825.1). Taxonomy (NCBI): domain Eukaryota; kingdom Metazoa; phylum Chordata; class Mammalia; order Artiodactyla; family Balaenopteridae; genus Balaenoptera; species Balaenoptera physalus. The sequence continues at coordinate 42,517,106 of NC_138898.1, read as the reverse complement.
TTAGGAACATTAGTTTCCTTGGAGCATAACTTGAGATCCAGGAGATTTTACGGGACTGAGGAAAGGAAGGAAAGTGAGAACAGCAACTCCAAGGTGAAGCCCTGTGGAAGGAAGGCTACCTTCCTTGATCGTTGTTATAGGATGAGGAGAGGAACCCAAAGACACTGAGAAACTAAACATACCCAAAAGAGAATAAATGATAGTACAAGATATCAAATAATACAGATGAGATAAAGGGCACAAGCAGAGGGGTTAATCCTTAGAAACAAAGATGAAAAGTGCTTCCTCTAAAAAAGGAAGAAAGCTGAAAGAACAACAGACATGTAAAGAAACAAAAGAGATTACGGAGGAAAATGTTAGGGCTGTTCATGTTATATGACATGTATTTTCTCCATGAATTAAAAGGCAATGTCATCTGTTTCGTATAGGAACTTAAGGTCTTGATGAAATAGGAAACTTGAAGGGAATGGCAAATTTGAAATAATCACACAGAGGAGGAAAAGTGATGACTAGTGTTTACCAAAGCACTACTAAAAAAGCTCAGATCACTAATATGGAAATACGGCAATATCAACGATCAGGATGAAAGATATTACGGAGCAACTTGTACTTTCAGTAAGTGTCAGAAGTACATATGGGAATGCAACCTGGCCTCTGTCATTCCATTTACTTAAAAGTTTAAGTGTGGACACTTAGGAAAAAAACAAGATGAATAATAAGACAATAAGGAAAACACTGAGATAATTTAACTTTCAGTACTTGAAATGATAATACACATTGAGTGGTTTTGAATTAGGGCACAAAATATTAAATCAACACCGTTTATTTAACCTACGTGGACTTGAGAATTCCTTAGTTATTTAAACGATGAAACATACTGGGGGGCACAGTCATATATACAGTTTCTTCAACTTTACACAAAACTTTTCCTTAAAGAATGTTTCACCTTTGCAGATGTACTTATTAGATGGTATACTGAGTTAAAATATGTTTACAGAATGCCTTGACATTTCAATGAGGTGGGTAAGCCTTCCTTTAGATTTAAATAACAGTTACAAAAATATGATACCACCCTCTCCAGTACAATTCAGAAAAAGGTCACGCTTTCCATCAGCTTCTTAATACTAACTACTGTCCTGGAAATCCTCACCTCCTTCTTGATGGTATAACATATGTATATATATATATGTTTATTGAAGTATAGTTGATTTACAATATTATACTTTACTAAATATTCCAAAAATAGATATCCTGATAAGACGCTGACACTTACTCTAAAAAGTCTTCAAGTCACAATAACTTTCTCTTTTAATGCAAAAATAGGTTAGTTTTGGACAAGAGAAAAATTTACTTTGTTAACTGCCTTCTTTAATTGTGCATTTGCTTCTCTGTTTAGATAATATTAATTTGGTAATATTTTCCCCTATTATTAGAAGTTAAAGAAGAAAAACAAAATCAAGATATTAAAGTTTTAAAAATGCTTGCTTATGAAAGTCCAACAGTGTAGATGTTAAATGAAGGAACCATTACAACATTGTTACTTTAGGAACATTATTATGACAGAAAAATATAATAGTTCTTAAGTAATCGCTATAATTTCATCAATTATTCATGTATTGAAAACAATCTCCATGTTTTCCACTATTTTGCCTTCATTATTATCAATAATACAAACCTAACATTTCAAGACCATCAATAAAAATGGGCATAAAAGATTTTTCAGTGCTTACAAGGTGAATCCTTGTTGAAACTCAAATAACTTCTATTGCGAAAACAAGCAAAACTATTTTACGCTACTTTATATATCAGCCTATTATTCTCAACAGCATTTGTTTTGCGACACCAAAATTTAGTTCTATATATGTCCATAATCATTAAAACATAATTAAATGGCATACAGTCTGTCAACATTTAAAGACCATTTTAATTGGGTCATTCAGTTATACTATGTTAAATCTTCCCAGTAGTTAATGTGAAAAAAAGTCCCTCCTCATCCCCTTCCTCATGCATTGTTTTAAGTAGGCCCCTACATAAAGGATTTTTTTTCCCATATTCATTCCCTTTCTTTCATCCACTGTTTGGCCTTATTTATAAAGAACAGCAGTTGCAGTAAGGATCCACAGATTTTAAAGAACTATTATCAAGGAAATTAACTTTCACTCTAGTCGCCCCTTTATCCTTGTTCTATAAAAAAGATGAGATACTTAGGAGAGATTTGCACTTCCCTCACTCGACCTCACTCCTGAAACACAGCAGTAGCAGTGCGAATACTTTTTACCACATTTCTGTACAATCAGCTGCTAAAGAATTTTTTTAAAAAAAGAAAAAAGAAAGGAAAGATAAAAGGAAGGAAGGAAGGAGAAAGAAAAAGAAATAAAGAAAAAAAAGAAAAGAAAAGAAAAAACTACAGAGACTCAAGTTTTACCTTGGAATATTATCTAACTATGATGCCAGAGAAAAACAAGGAGGGAGATGGAGAAAAGAGGGTTGGGTCGCACACCTCTGTGTCTCATCGACATCAGCGTCACCGTCAACCTGGCTGATCTGGATAAGCTTTGATCTGCAGGAAACTCAGGGATGGGCTCATTCACAGAGAGCGACATCAGTCTCACACTCTTACTCGGAGCAACTTCAGACTATGAACGGGGATGGAATCTAGAGGAAGTCACTGCAGAGAAAAGCCCATTCTCTGACTGCACTTAGCCTCGCGGACAAGACCCGCTCGTTTTAGGTTCCCCCAGAGACCCCGGTTCCAAAAGTCACACTGCGGCGCAGAAGCAGGGGCCCTGGCTGAACACCCGAAGGTGGTGACGCCCAGCCAGCGGATGGGCAGGAGACAGGGGACAGAGGCGAGGGGTGAACGTCTGAGGCTCGGCGGGCGCGGGGCAGCAGCAGCAGCTGCAGCCGGGGTGCCAGCTGGCGGGCACGTATCCGCGGGACACCCGGGCCGGGAGTCCGAAAGTCCCAGCTGGGGTCCGGGGACAGAGTGCGGGGGCCTGAACAAGTTGTACGGAGCCCGCGGGCCGCCGCTAGCGGGCCGCGCCGCTAGCGGGGCGAAGGTGACCGGGCGCGGCGGGCGGCAGAGAGGGGCGTGCGCCCACACGTGGGCTAGCGGCAGGTACCCGGGGGCGGCGCGTGCACGCCGGCGTGCGCGCGCGTACGCGCGTGTGTACACACGGACCCGCCAGGGAGGCGGCGCCAGGGAGGCGGCACCGGCCAGCCGGGCGCGAGGCGGGAGCGGGGCGGAGGGCGCCGCGGCACACACAGCCCTGACTCCCGTCCCCACCCCACCCCACCCCCGCCCCCCGGGACTCGACGGGTCGGTTACCTTTCTCCTCTCTCCACACCTTTTTCTTCTTGTTGCTGGGGTACATGTTGCTGTGGGGGTGGCTGGCTTTAAGCTGCAAGTTCCCCAGGCTCACGGGCAAACAGGGTGTATGCGAAGTAGGAGGGGTGGGAGGGGGCGCTCGGGAAGGAAAAAGTGGAAAAGACTCCCGGTCCCGCGCCGCTCGTCGCTCTCCAGTCGCCGCCCTCCTCCCTCAGCACGCACTCGGTTCCGGCTGCCACCCGCCTCAGCCCCGCGGCCGCCACCACAGCAGCACCTCAGAGCCTGTCAACTAGGTCACGCCTCGCGCTAACCTAACACCCGCGCAGGCCCCGCCTCCCAGCCGCTAGCCAGCGCCGCCTCCCATTGGCTGCACCGCCCGCCGCTCTCCGCGTTCCAGCTACCGCGCGCCCGGACTTCGGCCCCAGGGCGCACGCGCAGGCGCAGGCTCGGGCCAGACGCCGAGGACGTTGGGGAGATGGAGGGGGCGGAGCCAGGGCTCGAGGGGGCTGGAGGTGGCTCACGGTTGGGGCGGGGCGTGGGGCGGGGCGTGGAGAGGCCCCGCGGGAGCACCGTGGGCGCTGGGAAAACCCGAGGGCGTGGCCTACAGGAAGGGCCAGGTGCACCAGGTGATTGCGCGCTGACTGGGAAAAGCTGCCTCAGGGCCTGGAAGAAGTGGAAGTGGGAGGAGATGTGAGTCAACACGAATTGTATACTTTCACTGTCACCGCCCCGTCTGGACGGATTTTACCGGATAATCTGAAGCTTTCCTCTTGGTGGGCAAATATAACCGAAAGAAGTGAAAGGATTAGGAAATGGTTCCAGACCATATACAATCAGCTCCTTGACCTTGTAGTAAAAATTACGTATTTCACTCGACTCCGGTGAAGTCTGGAAAGAACAAAAGTAAACTGAACTACTCAAGGGTTTAAGAACCGGGAAGTAGTGGGCAACCAGAACCTTATACTGGAAACAGAAAGAAGTCACATCAAAGTAAGTTCAAGTGGGTGTTAACCAGAGCCCGTCATCTTATCGGTTTTATTCCCCCACCAGTTGCTTCAGTCAAGGCGCTAGTCTAAAGGGCTCGCTTAAATCTGGGCAATGCTAGTCTGCAGGTGATCTGAAAACCCGGTTCCGTTCGAGTCCACCATAGGAATAGGGTGACCTAGAATTTAGAGAAATTTTGGTAACCCCATCCCCAAATTTGTGGTGTTTCTAAATATCAGACAAGGCTGATTTGGTGGATGTGGTGAATCCACATTTATTTGACAATTGGGGTGCTGTGTTATATGTGTTGTACTTAAGCCAGGTGTGTCAGAGCAAATAATTATTTAGAACACGTTTTAATAATAAGAGGAAAAAAAGGAAGAAGGGGGGGCCCTTAAGAATTGTAAAGAATGAAATGTTTTGAGTAACAGGACACTCTCATGAGGATGATTAATAACATAGTAAGATAATTTTGTTAATTTTGACATTGTTTCTGCTTCTGTTTTTCTTTTAATGCTGTGAAGTACATAAAAATTTGTTTGAGAGAAATAGGGAAAGCTTCAAGAAGGAAGTGACATTTGAGCTAATAATGAAAATATGCACTCATTTGTTGGCAGTGGAAATAAAAGCGGGACTCTAAGGCACATTACCAAGGTAGAATCAATAAAAATTGGTAATGAAATAGATTTTGGGAAGAGAATAAGAAAGAGAAAGAATCTAGTGTTTCACGGTATAGTTGAGGAAAATAGCAATATTAATAATATTTGGCAATACAGGAGCAGTTTCAGATTTCACAGGAAAGATATTGAGTCCTTAGTTAGAAATGCAAAATGTAAGGTGTGCAGGAAAGTGCATTATACTGGGCACCTTCTCTTCTGTTACAACAGAGAAGCTGTTTCCACCCCAACCCAGAGCCAGTCCTTCCACCTGTGCTCTTTCTTTTTTTTTAATAACTTTATTTATTTATTTATTTATTATTTTTGGCTGCATTGGGTCTTTGTTGCTGTGCGCAGGCTTTCTCTAGTTGCGGCGAGCGGGGGCTACTCTTTGTTGCGGTGCGCAAGCTTCTCATTGCGGTTGCTTCTCTTGTTGCGGAGCACAGGCGCTAGGCGTGCGGGCTTCAGTAGTTGTGCCGCATGGTTCAGTAGTTGTGCCTCGCAGGCTCTAGAGCGCAGGCTCAGTAGTTGTGTTGCACGGGCTTGCGGCATGTGGGATCTCCCCGGACCAGGGCTCAAACCCGTGTCCCCTGCATTAGCAGGCAGATTCTTAACCACTGCGCCGCCAGGGAAGTCCCCCACCTGTGCTTTCTTAGAAGCACTGCACTACTGATTATCCTTTATCTCATGTTTACTCAAAGGACAGGGACCATCCATCAAATGTTAAACTTTCTCAGGTTTCTCCCATGTTAAAATAAATAAAATAAAAATAAATACAAATGCCTCCTGTGATCCCACACTCCTACTGCTAAGGGAAGTTACTTTCCAAAGTAACTTCCTCCTTTCCAAAATGTTGTGTCAATTTTCTTGTATCCCACTTTCTGCTCTTCAGTCCACTCTAATCTGGGTTCTAGCCTATACATAAACTGAAACGGCTGTTACTAAGGTAATCAATGGCCTTCATGTGATATTTAATGGACATTTTTCAATCTTCCTCTTACAAGATCTCTCAGCAGCATTTAATAGTATTAACCTCTTATTCCTCCTGACAGCATTCTTTTCCTTTAATTTCATCAGCCTTTTGAGTTTCCTCCTGTCTGGTCATTCCTTTAGAGCCTCCTTTGTTGGCCCATCTTCCTTTTCAGCCATTACATTTTGGAGTTCATTCTTTGAATAATTTCATCCATATTCATGGCTTCAGTTATAACTATAATTCTCAACCAGGGGCAATTCTGCCTCCCTTGAGGACATTGGCAATGTCTGGAGACATTTTTGGTTGTCACACCTGAGGGAAAAATGCTACTGGCATTGAGTGAATGTAAACCAAGGATTCTGCTAAGCATCCTATGATGCACAGGACAGTCCCCTGCAATAAAGAATGTCAATACCGCTGAGGTTGGAAAATCCTGAGTTACATCAATGACTCCCAAATTTATTAACTACAGGAAAGTTTTCTTACCCCTCTGCCCTGAATCTAGAGTTATCTTGTCAAATGTGATCAGATCATTTTACTGTTGTAAATCATTCAGTGACTTTGTGGTGGACTTTACCATGGATTGAACTGAGTTCCCCCAAAATTCATATAGCCCACAATGTGCTTATATCTAGATATAGGGTCTTTAGGAGGTAATTATGGTTAACTGAGGTAATAAGGGCGGGGCCCTAATCCTGTAGGACTGTGGCCTTATAAAAAGGAGAAGAGTTCACACTCTCTCTCTCTCTCTCCCCTTCCCTCTGACTCCCCCAATCTAACTCTGCTGTCCCCCATCATGTAAAGACCCAGTGAGAAAGCAGCCATCTGCAAACCAGGAAGAGGGCCTTCATAAGAAGCAGACCATGCTGTACCCTGATCATGGACTTCCAGCATCCAGAACTGTGAGAAAACTAACTTCTGTTGTTTAAGCCACCCAGCGTGTGGTATTTTGTTATGGCAGCCCAAGATGACTAACACAGTCTTATAAAAACTGAATCATTTAGGAGTGACCATCTACCAATTCTGCTTTACCTTATACCATGCTCCACCCCCACCACCCATCTCTGTTTCCAACCATAGCAGCCCTTAAAGCTTTTCAGTTCCTTGAACATATCTTATTCTCACCACATGGACTTTTCACATGTTTATCACTATACCTAGGACATGTTTTGCTTAGTTAACCCATTCTCATTCTTCAGAGTTTAGCTGGCAAAATTCACTCCCTGGCAAAGCCCTTCCTGATTCTGACCCCACCTGACCTCTACGTACAGCTTCCTCTTCTGTGTCCTCAGTACTCATTCATTTTCCTATAAAGCACTTTTTATAGTTTTTAATTATACATTTATTTTTGTGATTATTTTATTAATATTTGCCTTTCACTCTAGACTTACAAACTCTCTGAGGACGGGAAACATATCTTGTTGCTCACTATCCACAGAAAATGCACAATGCTTGGCACATAATAAAAATTTATTGAATAAATGAAAGTTCAGTGAACATCCGTAGAGAAATGCTGGCAAAACTAAGGGAGAGCACATGACACCAAAATGGGAGACCCTAATTTAATGCGAAGACCAAGAGAGGAACTAACAAATAAAATTAATGAACACCTCAAAGAGTATTACCATTCATCTTTAGCATATAGCAGATTTTCAACACGTAAATGAATGAGGCAGGGAGTGGTAGAAAAAGAATGAGAAGTTGTGTTCAAAAGTGTAAAAAAGTAACTGCAATTCAATTTTCAGAGAAACCAATAATATGTTTTCAAGATGTTTATGGTCAGAAATGTCAGATGTCTCACAGAGATCAAGTAGGATAAGAACTGAGAAAAGATAATTGGTTTTATAGTCTATGTAAATTAGTGAAAATAAAAACAAGTAGTTGAAGAATAAGTGAGAGGCAACAAGTCAGAAGCAGTGATTAAGGAGTATTCTTTCAAGATGTTTAGAGGCTAAGGGATAAGTAGAAAAGATAGCAGTAGCAAGGATATGAGAGTCAAGGGAAAATTTTTCTAGGAGAGGTGGAATGAAGAGTTTTTAAATTAAGAAGAAGATTGGTACAAAAAGATTGAAACAAAAAGAGAAAGAGAGAGAGAAAAAGAGATAGAAAGAGAGAAGAGAAAGGAACAAATGTTAGATAGAGTGAAGTACCAGAGAAGGTAAATGTGGATAGAATCAAAAGTGAGAGAAGTTTGGATTTAGAATATAGGAAGTGCATTTCATCTTTTGGGATGAATTAGGAAAAAAAGAACAGATGGAGATTCAAAAATGTTTTTTTAATAAAAAGGAAGGAAGTCGAGGCAATATAGGTCAAATGGCCTCAGTTTCTGTGAAAATAGGAAGCAAAATCATCTGCTGGAAGATGCTGATAATTCTGGATCCAAATGGGGACTGGAAAAAAAGATTGGAGAATGTTTAATGGATGATATTAAGAGTTTAAATAAATTTTATTTAGATACATTTTTAAAGTACAGAAGTTGGGACAGTTCTATTTTGAAGTCTCTTGGTGACAGGAAAAGATATTAGGGACACTGGTAGACTGAATAACGGTCCCAAAGATCTCCAGGACCTAATCTCTAGAACCTATGAATGTTACTTTATTTGGCAAGAGGAACTTTGCCAATATGACTGAGGATCTTGAGATCAGGGGATTATCTTGTATTTTGGTGGTGCCTAAATGTAATCGCAAGTGTCCGAAGTGGGAGACAGAAGGAGATTAAACCACAGAAGGGGAGAAGGCAAATGATGATTGTGCACAGATTAGAGTGATGTAGCCACAAATTGAGAAATGTGGGCAGCCACTAAAAGCTGGATGATTCTAGGCAAGGAATGGATTCTCCCCTGTAGCCCCCAGAACCAATTAGATCTGCTCTTAATTTTAGTCCTGTAAGAATCCTTTTGGACTTCTGACCTCCAGAACTGTAAGACAATACATTTCTGGGGTTTTTTTCTGTTATTTTTAACCCACTAAATTTGTAGTAATTTGTCACAACAGCAATGAGAATACAGGGAGTAAACCTAAAAATTCAAGGCAATAAATACATCTGTTTCTGAAGTAATTACCTGAACACACTGTAAAAGTTGGATATATTTTAGGTATGATTTCTCTACTAGCTCAATTCTTTGGGTATTGTTAATATTGCAATGCTTTACCTAATATTCATTTTGATTTCTCGTCCTAGCCTTAAGGGTATTCATTCATAAAATGCCCATATATTTTAGGAGAGTAAAGAAGGCATTTTTAAACACCTTTTAATGAAAGTTTAATGAAGCACCCTTTTTTTTAAACATCTTTATTGGAGTATAATTGCTTTACAATGTTGTGTTAGTTTCCCTTGTATAACAAAGTGAATCAGCTATATGTATGCATATATCCCCATATCCCCTCCCTCTTGCGTCTCCCTCCCACCCTCCCTATCCCACCCCTCTAGGTGGTCACAAAGCACGGAGCTGATCTCCCTGTGCTATGCAGCTGCTTCTCACTAGCTATCTATTTTACACTTGGTAGTGTATATATGTCAATGCTACACTCTCACTTTGTCCCAGCTTACCCTTCCCCCTCCCCGTGTCCTCAAGTCCATTCTCTACGCCTGCATCTTTATTCCTGTCCTGCCCCTAGGTTTATCAGAACCATTTTTTTTTAAGATTCCATATATATGTTAGCATATGGTATTTGTTTTTCTCTTTCTAAAATGTAATTGATGACTGGGATTTGTTTGTCTTGGTCCTAGTAAAATGTCAGCAGTTCCTTACCTGAACAGAGTATAAACATTTTCACCAAGATGGGGACCAAAGCAGACTTGGTCCATATGTTTCCTGTCCACCATAGCCTTGAGATCTTAGATTAAAGGATGATGTCAGGTTAGTTAACTGTGTTTTCACATAATTGCAGCTTGCATCTCTGGAGGTACCATAAAAATAAGAATTTCCAGCAACTCTGAACAGAGTTCAGAGAGCAACTCCTACCTATTTCAAGCCTACCACTTATCTCTCACCAGAGAAGTGACAAACTAGATATGGTTCCTTCCCCACAGCCTGCTCTGTCCATCAGCTGCCTTCATTCCCCATTGAAAGGAACTTCCTGGCAGCTCATTGGCCCAAGAGTAAAGAAATTGTTGCTTAGCAACCAAGTCCTGACCCCTACAGACCTAAAAAGAGGAAGCCTGTGGGCCAGCCGCCTAGTTCTGCCTGTGTTACAGTAAGAAGGAGCTGCTTAGGAGGAAATGAAGCCCTTGTCCCTGCTAATAGAGATATTGATAATTCTTGGGGTCACAATTAAACGTAAGTTTTTCTGTCCTTATGGTTCTCTATGGGGGGTTTTAGCACTAAGGGTGGAAGCTGATTAGAAAATCATATGTAACTTCACAATATTCCTAATTAACACTACTTTTGGATAACTACTTTAAAATATTCAATTAGGATAAATAGTAATGATACTCTCATTTAGGACAATATGTGGGAAGGATGTGTGTGTGTGTGTGTGTGTGTGTGTGTGTGAGAGAGAGAGAGAGAGAGACAGAGAGAAAGAGAGAGAAGGGGTGGGGTGGGGGAGATTGAGCAAATCTATGAGAAAAGGCTTGCAGTAATTTTTATGGAGTAGAGATATTTGAGACAGGTTAAGTTTTGTTAAATCTAGAATATCATGAAGATCTAGTTCTAGAACTTTAAATGAAAAGTATAGAACTCAAAGAGTGGTAAAGTGCTTTAATTTATATTCCTATAGTCTCTTATAATCTTTCCACACTAGCAATTCTACTTTCAAAGTTTCCATGATTCCTAACTAATTACTATCTTAAAATGGAAATTATTTTCCAGTCTTGTTTCTCTGGCTGTTTAATGAGTTAATTTTTACCCAGTTCTCAGATAATTTGCTCATCATGAATTTAAGTTAAGGAATATTTATTTGCATTTAACCCAGGAATACAAGGTTGATATAACATCTGAAAGTTAGTTAATGTAACACACCACATCAATAGAACAAATGACAAAGACCACATGGTCATCTCAATTGATGCGGGAAGAGCACTTGACAAGTCAACTTCCCTTTTGTATAAAAACACTCAACAAACTAGGAATAGAAGGGAACCTGTCAACTTAATAAAAGGCATCCTCAAAAAACTGGCACCTAATATATTTAATGGTGAAAGACTGAATGCTTTCCCCCTATGGTCCACCTAAGATCAGGAACAAGACAAGGATGTCTACTCTTGCCATTCCTATTCAGCATTGTACTGGAGGTTCTAGCCAAGGCAATTAGATAAGAAAAAGAAATAAAGATTGGGAAGGGAGAAGTAAACCTATCTGTATTTACCAAAGACATGATATTATACAGAGAAAATCCTAAGGTATCCACTAAAAAACTATTAGAACTGATAAATGAGTTCAGCAGGGTTGCAGGATAAAAGACTAATAGACAAAACTTGATTCTATTTCTATACCATCACAGTAAACAAACCAAAAATGAAATTAACAATTTCATTTACAATAGCATCGAAATAGATAAAGTGCTTAGAAATAAATTTAACAAAAAAGTACAGAGCTCATACTCTGAAACTGCAAAAATTGTTGAAAGAAATTAAAGAAAACTTCAATAAATGAAAATACTTCCCATGGTCATGGATTGGAAAATTTAATATTGTTAAGATGGTAATACTCTCCAATTTGATCTACAGATTCAATATAATCCCTATCAAAATCCCAGCTTGCTTCTTTGCAGAAATTAATAAAACAATCTGAAAATTAATATGGAAATGAATGTTCTTCTTGAAAAAAAAGAATAAAGTTAGAGGACTCACACTTCTCAATTTCAAAACTTACTACAGAACTACAGTAATCAAGACAGTGTGGTACTGGCATGAGGATAGACATATAGATCAATAAAATATCATTGAAAGTTCAGAAATAAATCCTCACATTTATTGTCAATAGATTTTTGGCAAGGATGCCAAAACATTGAGTTAATGGGAAGGGGAATAATAATTCTTCAACATATGGTGAGGGCATCTGGAAAGCCACCTATCTCATACTAGTTGGACACCTACCTCATGCTGTATATAGAAATTAATTCAAAATGTGTCAAAGACCTAAATATAATAGCTAAATCTTTAAAACTCTTAGAAGAAAACATAGACATAAATCTTTGTGACCCTAGATTAGGCAATGATTTCTTAGATATGCCACCAAAAGCACAAGCAAAAAAAAAAACCAAACTGGATGTCATCAAAATTAAGCACTTTTATGCTTCAAAGGACATCATCAAGAAACTGAAAAGACAACCCACAGAATGGGAGAAAATGTTTGCAAATCATACATTCAATAAAGGTTTAGTATTCAGGATATATTAATAACTCTTAGAACTCATCAAAAAAATGACAAAAAACCCAATTTTTAAATGGGCAGAGGAATTGCATAGATGCTCTTCCATAGAAGATATACAAATGACCCTCAAATGCATGAAAAGACAGTCAACATCATTGGTCATTAAGAAAATGCAAATCAAAACTACAATGATATATTACATCATATCTATTAGGACGCCTATAATAAAAAACAAAAAAGGAAAATAACAAGATTTGACAATGATGCAGAGAAATAGGAACGTTCACACATTGCTAGTGGGAATGTAAAATGGTACTGCCACTGTGGAAAATAGTTTGGCAGTTCCTCAAAAAGTTAAATTTAGAATTACCATATGACCCATCAATTCCACTACTAGGAACACACCCAAGAGAAATGAAAGCGTATGTCCACACTGAAAATTTGTATACAAATGTTTATAAAAACATTATTTATTATATTTAAACGGTGGAAACAACCTAAATAATGGATGAGTCGATAAACAAATTGTGGTGTATACATACTATGGAATTCAACCATGAAAAGGAATGAAGTACTGAAACATACTACAAGTTGGATAAACCTCAAAAACGTTATGATATGTGAAAGAAGCCAGATACAAAAGGCCACATATTATATGATTTTTATTATATGAAATATATGTGAAATATCCAGAATAGGCAAATCCATAGAGACAGAAAACAGATTAGTGGTTGCCAGTGGATGGGGGAAGAGATAATGGGGAGTTATTTAATGAATATAGAGTGAATTTCTGGGTTAAAGAAAAAGGGTTTTTTTGTTTGTTTTTTATTTATTTTTTTGGCTGCGTTGGGTCTTCATTGCTGTGTGCAGGCTTTCTCTAGTTGCAGTGAGCGAAGGCTACTCTTTGTTGCCGTGCACGGGCTTCTCATTGCAATGGCTTCTCTTGTTGCAGAGCACGGGCTCTAGGTTCGCATGGGCTTCAGTAGTTGTGGTGCTTGGGCTCAGTAGTTGTGGCTTGCAGTAGTTGCTCCATGGCATGTGGGATCTTCCCAGACCAGGGATCCAACTCATGTTCCCCTGCATTGGCAGGTGGATTCTTAACCACTGTGTCACCAAGGAAGACCCAAGAAAAAATTCTGAAACTAAAAAGAGATGGTGGTTGTGAATGCACTAACAGTCACTTAATTGTACACTTTAAAATGGTTACTTATGTTATGAACTTCACCTCAATTTTTTAGATGGTACAATGGTTTGGAAAACAGCCTTGAAGTTCCTCAAAAGATTAAACATAGAATTACCATATGATCCAGAAATTACACCCTAGGTATATATCCAAGGGAACTGAAAACATTCCCATGCAAAAACTTGTACACAAATGGCAGCATTATTCATAGTAGCCAAAAAGTGGGAAAAAACTAATGTTCACCAGCTGATGAATAATAAATAAACTTTGTTATATCCATGCAATGGAATATTATTCAGCAAAAAAATAAATGAGGTATAATATGGATGATCATTGAAAATATTATGCTAAGCAAAAGAAACTAGACATAAAAGGCCACTTATTGTGTGATTTCATACAGATGAAATGTCCAGAATAGGCAAGTCCACAGAGACAGAAAGTAGTTTGCTAGTTACCTAGAGCTGGGAGGTGTAGGGGATTTGAGGAGATTATGGCTAAGGAATTACTTTTGGGGTAATGAAAATGTTCTAAAATTAAGGTGATGGTTGCACAAATCTCTGAATATCCTAAAAGCCATTGACTTATAGGGAGAAAAAAAATATTTAATAAAAGTTACATGCCAAGAGTATGGGAAGAATATCTAAGACACAGTCCTTATCCTTGAGTAGCTTAGAGTCTAGAACAAAAAAACAAATAAACAGGGAATAAATTGTAAAGTGTTGTAGGTATTAAAATAGAGGCATTTATAAGATGCTGTAGGGCACAAATCGGGGAGGCCAATTCTACCGGTGTGCGGAGCAGTCAGAGGGCTTCATAAAGGAAAGGACATAAACTGAATCTTGAAAGATTAATGAGTGTTCACTAAGCAGGCAAAAGAGAACGAGAACATTTCATACCAGGTAAAGGGAACAAAGACACAGAGGAATAAAAGAGCATGGTCTATAAATAAGTATGTCAGTTTGCTATGGTTTGGGATATAAGATGGAACACAGCAATTGATGAGGCTGGAGAGGTAGGCAAAGACTGTGTGATAGGCTTTGAAGTTTGGGCTTGATCCTGTGAGCAATGGGGAGTCATTTAAGGGTTTACTCATTGAAGAACATGAATAGAATTATGCTTTTTAAAAATGACTTTGGCAGTTGAGAGGTGGATGGATTCTAGCTGTACAACTCTGGTGACAATGTAAACAGTAGCAGACTATTGAATGGCCCACACAAGGAACAATGAGGACTTAAACTATAGTGATAGCAGTGGGGACTGAGGAGTAGATGCAAAACAAGTCTAAAGAGAATAGTGTCATAAGAGTCCAGAGTGAGAGCGTGCCATGAAGATGGGAACAGCCAATAGTGCCAAATGCCGGAGAGAGTAGGGAAAAGAGGTAAGAGCCAACAAGTGACCACTGGATTTAATAGCTGGAGAATCCACATTGCCAAGACAGTTTTATCAGAGAAGCAGGGACAAAATTTGATTTCAGTTGGTGGGAGTGAACAGGAGGAGAGAAAGTAGAGACAGTAATGATGAGTACAGAGCTCTTCCTGGATTATGACACTCTGCCAGGGTCAGATGCGTTTTCAACAGATCATTTACTGATTGCAGGTGTACAGAGACCCAAGGAAGTAGTTAGTGGGGGAGAAGACATTTGCTTTACAAGCTAGTGCTAAAACACCTAAGGTTCATACATAAAATCAGCCCTTAACCCCACTCTATTTTTCCTTTCCTACCCCTCTACCCCTACTTCTCAAGGCAAAACAGGTCTGTCCTTTTTCACTCACATGTACCTTGCAAGCTTGCGTATTGCCTTTTTATGCATTTTTTACTTGATGCTCAATATACTTTGATTTCACCTCTGTAAAAATATTGAAAGAGGGATGATGCCATAACTATGTGATTTTCCCTGACTCTGCATTCACCTCGGGAAAGTTCTAAAATAGTTACCAACATTTTTCCCTTTTAGTAAATCCTCAGGAAAAAAGTAGTTGATGCTTATGGAAAGAATGAGCAATCTATCCCAAAGTGTAGCTTACAAAATGGAAATAAAACTAATAGTGTGTTTTTTCTGTATCCACCCTATCCATCCAGCTGCTGATTTAAGGTAGTATAAGGTATTTAACTGAGACAGAAAAAAGACATTGCCAGAAGTTCCAGCTCTAGATTGTCCAGGATTCAAGGTTTCTCTATCCTGTCTCTCTTTTCAGGAGTAATTTCTCACTGTCATACAAATTCTGCAATGAGAAAAAAATAAATAAAATTAAAATACAAACTAAAATAGAAAGTTCATAACAACTCTGTCCCCTGATAGTCACCCGCCCAGCAACCCTCTTCCTCAGTTGAAAAAGGCAAGTAGCTCATCGATCTCACACTAATCGGTGGTCAGAAAACAATTGCCTAGCAATCACATCTATATTCCTGGAGGGTCCACAGAGAAGCCACATAAAGGCCAAGTCCTAGACATGTTGCAGTTAATTCTGAGCCTAAGCAGTACAAGCAGGCAATGTCTTACTGCTTGAGAAATGTACTTCCATTACCAGTTCTATTTTGAATTACTTTTGAAATCCAAGAATTTTGAATTACCTTTGCTTCCTTTCAGTTTTGTTTTTTTTTTTTAATAGAGTGTTCTTTTTTTTTGAGTTAATTTTATTTATTTATTTTTTGGCTGCATTGGGTCTTCGTTGTTGCGCGGGGGCTTTCTCTAGTTGCGGAGAGCGGGGGCTACTCTTCGTTGTGGTGCACGGGCTTCTCTTTGCGGTGGCTTCTCTTGTTGCGGAGCACAGGCTCTAAGCACGCAGGCTTCAGTAGTTGTGGCACACGGGCTCTAGAGCATAGGCTCAATAGTTGTGGTGCATGGGCTTTGTTGCTCCGCAGCATGTGGGATCTTCCTAGACCAGGGATCAAACCCATGTCCCCTGCATTGACAGGCAGATTCTTAACCACTGCACCACCAGGGAAGTCCCTCAGTTCTTTATATTATGCCTCTAAACAGGGAAAGAATAAATTGCCAGTATCTGGAGCATCTTTCCTTGTAGAGAAGCAGGAGAGAGCAGGTGTGTCATGGTGGGACCATTGACTACTAGAGAGAAGTTTGATTTCTGTGTTATGTTAGGGATCAGTAAGGAAGCTCACTTCTCCTTTGTGAATTGTCCCGAAATATGTAAAGCTTTTCCTTGTATTCATATCCTAGAGTCATGTGAAAGGTTTCTATATTAACCAATTACTGTTACTCTTTGGAACCATCCAGTAGGACAGCACTCAGTGGGGAGAGGGCAGCCCTCAACCTGGAGATCTCTGAGAGAATAGACGCCCCTGCTGAACCCATGAATGCCCTTGCATCAGCTTTATTTCTGGTTGCTCAGTCAGCTTTTTTTTTTTTTTAATTTATTTATTTATTTATTTTTGGCTGTGCTGGGTCTTCGTTTCTGTGCGAGGGCTTTCTCTAGTTGCGGCAAGCGGGGGCAACTCTTCATCGCAGTGCGCGGGCCTCTCACTATTTTGGCCTCTCTTGTTGCGGAGCACAGGCTCCAGATGCGCAGGCTCAGTAGTTGTGGCTCACGGGCCCAGTTGCTCCGCGGCATGTGGGATCTTCCCAGACCAGGGCTCGAACCCACGTCCTCTGCATTAGCAGGCAGTCTCTCAACCACTGCACCACCAGGGAAGCCTGCTCAGTCAGCTTTGAGGAACTAACCTCTTCTGCCATGTCCTTTTGTCATACCAGAAATCACTCTTCCCAATTCTACTCCATTTTCTCCATGCAAAGACTCATAATCCACTTCTACTCCATTTTCTCCATGCAAAGGCTCACATGTCTCTCTTATCACATAACTACCCCAAGAATTCTGTCTGCCAGTAATAGCCCTCTACTTGCTCCTAACTGATTCTAAGATCTACTCCCCATCTATTGAGACTGCTTTCTCAAAGAACACCAATAGCCAATGATTACCAATCCAGTGGCTCTTACTGTTCTTACTACTTAACCTCTCAGCAGCATTTGACACTATATTCTTTCCCCTCTACCTCTGTAGAATCTTCTTAGGCTCTTTCACTGGCTTGTTTTCCTCAACCCTCCCTTTAAATGCTATGCCCAAAGTTCAGTGCTTAGCTCTCTTGCTCTTCATATTCTATGCTTTTGGTGCTCTCTCCCAAGCCCCACAGCTTCATTTACCTGTGTATTTACAGCCTAGACCTTCATCTGAATCTCCAGGCCTGCGTATCAGCTGCATGATGGTCATGAACAATGTATGGTCTGCGAACATCTCAAATTCAGCATTTCTTCTCAGAGTTAGTTCCTCTCGGACTTCCCTGGTGGTCCAGTGGTTAAGACTCTGGGCTTCCACTGCAGGGGGCACAGGTTCAATCCCTAGTCGGGGAACTAAGATCCTGCATGCCTCAGAGCGCAGCCAAAAAAAAAAGTTCCTCTCCTATGTTTCTTCTTTTCTTAATGGCATCAACATCCCTCCCAGCTCCCTTGGTTCTCAAGTGTAAAACCTCCAAATTATATGATCATACAGTTAATAATGCACTAATTATCATCTAATTCAATGTTTTTACAGATGATAGGAGTGGTGCCCAGAGTGGTGAAATTAATTCCCAAGGGTTATTTTGCAAGGCCAGTTCTGGAGCCAAAATCTCCTAATCCTTTATGATTATTCATTCCTTTATTCCTTCACCAAATCCTGTCAGTTCCACAATGCTTCTCCCATCTATACATTTTCACCATCTCAATTTATAGTCTTATTTTTGTATTTTTTATTTATATTACTGCACTTCTAACTTTCCCCTCTCTTATTCACAATACAGTACTGCGGGAAATAATATTCCTAAACCCCAGATTTGATCATGGTTGTCCCTGTTTCAAGCACCTACTTTATACAGAATAAAGTTCCAGCATCTTGGCCAGCAGTCAAAATCCTATGCAGTTAGATCCGAACTTCCTTTATTTCAACCAATTCAAACTATGAGCTACTCAGTATACCTAACTCTCTCACTTCCACATCTTTCTCAGTCTGTTCTACAGATGGACTGTCTGCAGGAATGGACTGTCATTCCATCTTCTTCCCCATCACCACCATAGATCCACAGCATAACATCCTACTAATCTTTTAAAGTCCATTTCAAGTTCTACTCCTCTAAAAAATGCTTTCCCAAGCCCTTCCTCATAGCACATTGTGCCTTTACTTTCTTATGCATCACAGTTTCACAACTGAGTTAGTTTTTAACCCTTCTCACTATATTATCAACTACCTGAATGCAGAGATTGTGTTTTACTTACCTTTAGTATTTCCTATAGCACCTTGCAGAACTTGGCATATAATAGATGCTCAGTTAACACTTGTAAAATAGAATAACTAACATCTGTGTAATACTTTGAAATTTGTAAAATACATTCCCAAAACCTGTGGAGTAAGTCATGTAAGTATTTTTATTATTCTAAATTTACACATTTTCAAAACTCTGAAATATAGAGTTTAGTAAAACCTGAATCCTCTAATAGGAACCAAGTTTTGTTTTTTGTCTTTTTACTCCCTATTACCTGTTTGTTATGCTAAGTCTGTATTCTTCAAAGTAGACTTCTGAGAGTATTTGCTTTATTGTCATATTTACTTGCCTCAGGCTATTTCTACATACTACCAAACAGCCAGATGAAAAATAAAAATGCAATCAATCTTCCAAATATTTTAAAATGTAGTATACATATGTTTGTTTCTGTATAGAACAAACAGCTAGGTGATTGATTTGCATTATTTACTTTTCAACCAGTTGTTTCGACAGTGTGATGATTATATAAACTCCAACAGTGGCATTTTCTCAGTTTTTTGTTGATTTTGTAATTTTACTGCCATCTGCAATTTTTTTACAGTAGCCATCTAATTTTATTTATATAGTTTATTGCTAATGAGATATGGTAGGCAAGAAAAACTGGTTTCTTTTAAGTCTTCTTTAAGCCTGCCCCACAGACTTGGAGCCAAGGTTACATGGGATTGAAGAAATATTCCCAAATTGGAAAAAGTACTGTAATGTACACCCTGCAACTTCCCTCATAGAAGAGTTAAAAACAAAAAAACCCCAACTCATCAGCTCTGAAAAACAAGTGCCTTTGATTAAAAAGGAATTAGGAATACCTAAAAGACAAGAGATAGAAATGGATTGAAAGAAGAAACTTTTGCCCAAAAATGTACAAAAGAGAATATGGCTAGAAAAAAAATGTACAAGTGGGTTCAGGAAAAAGGGAAGGAGCCCCAGGGCAAAAAGAAAGGGTTGTTGGTTGAAAACAACATTAGGAGCAGCCTAGCAGTTCTGACCCCTACTCCCCTCATCACTACATGGCATTACCACCAGATACAAAGGAAAGGTCAGCACTTTGATTTCTGGTAACTAAAGGCTAGGTGTCTAGGTTATTTGGACCAACCCTCCCACTGAAAACATATGACACAAAAATATACAAAACTCTTAAATTTATCAAAGAGTTGAGAAGTTAGTAAAGGACTACCAGACAAAAAAATCTACGGAATTGCTGGAATGCAGAGAAGTAAACACAGAGCACCTGAGCAGGGCCTGGACTTGCCTTACCCTGGTCCCAGCCCTGTACCTGAATATCAAAACAGCTTTTGCCCTGAACCAGATAAACTTGGGCTTTGGTTTTAGTGGCCTCACAAAGCAAGAAGGATGGAACTGTAGTCCTCAAGACCTGTTAAAGGTGAGGCATCTAATAAGAAACTTTTTCAACATTAACCGAAGTCCATAAAGTGCTATACTCATAGGATAAGGGCAGACCAGAAGTAAATACACCCCTTCCAAAGTCCAGGGATCTGCAGACAACTTGACACTTAGCAGAGCAGGGAGAAAAGGAAAAGGAAAAATTACATTTCTGAGAAGTTATGGTCGCAGGCCAGCCCTTCTGGAGATTTACAGCCTTGGTAATCCCAGGTATCCTGAGCCTAGAATTAGATCTAAGATGGTCGTGTACTATAGTGCCCTAGGCACTTGGCAAAAGCAAATTCATGTTCCCCCCACAGGAAGGCAACTTCATTGTAGGTCTCAAAGAACCCACTCAGATAAGGTTTTCAGTACATAATAAAAATAACTAAGCACACAAGGAGACAAAGCACCATGAAGGGGGGCATTTTGGGGTGGGCATTTGGGCCAGAGATGTAGGATACAGCTGCAAATGGCTAGTGATACTCAAGCAGCCTGTATTCCAGAAGAGTGGCTCCTGTCACATCCTGATAGCATATCCTACAACACTCCATTACTAGTGGCAAGCTGAGGTAATTGTTATAGCATTCACAGACAGGTTAAGAGTGAAAATCCAAGTCCAACATGAATACAATCAAGAATCACCAAACATTTGAGAAAAACTAACACCATGAGAGAAAAGCATCAGCCTACACACACACACACACATACACACACACACACACACACACACACCCTGATAACACCTGAGGACATAGAACAAGTAGAACAAATGGTAGAAGACTAAAACATAAAATGATTGTCATAAGATGTATTTAGAGAGGTTACTGTATCCTTGAAACAAGAGCAGGTCTAAAAGATGAGCTATTTTGGAAATGAAATAAATAATGGTTAAAAAAAAAAAAAGCCTCAAGGGTAAATAGCAAAATTGAAGAGCAACCTGGAGGTTCAAAGATCAAACTGAGAAATTCTCTTAGATCACAATGCAAATGGACAGAGAGATGACATGTATAAAATAAAGGTTAAAGGCCTTGGAGGATCCACCCAAAAGTTACAAATCCACATAATGGGATTTCCAGAAAGAGAAAATCGAAGGACTTAGAAAAAGAAATAAAGAAATCAAATAAAATTCCCCAGATCTGAAAAATAACTCAGATTTTTAGATTAAGTGCCACTGAGTGCCAAGCAAGAAGACTGAGAAAAGACCCTCTCCTAGAAAATAATGGCAAAATCTTAATATTTCATGGATAATCAGAAAATCCTAAAGGCTTCTAAAGAGAAAAAATACATTATTTATAAGGAAAAAAAGCACCATGTTGACTTCAAATTCATTAGCAACATTGGGTACAAAAAGATACTGGAGAAATATTTTCTTAGTATTGAGATAAAATGATTTTGAATCTAGAATTTTATAATCTGACAAACTATCAGACAAGTGTAATGGCCAAATAAGATAGTTACAGACAAGAGTGGATTCAGAAAATTGACCATCCACAAATTTTAGCTGAAATATTGACTAGAAGATATGCTGAAGCAAAATAAAACACAAATTCAGGAGGAACACCAAAAATCAATGGTAAGCAAAGAAATCTTTAAGACTTAGGATTACTCTAAATAAATGTTCATTTTCATTTTTAAAAATATAACAATCACAAATTCATTTTTAAAAATTCCTTTCACAATAGTGACAGAAATTATAAAATAGCTAGGAATCAATTTAATTAAAGTGAAACAAGACATACATGAGTAATGAAAATGAAATTTTTCTGAAGACCATTAAAGAGAAAAATCTAAATAAATTAAGGCTATAAACCTGAATGGATCTCAATATTGTAAATATGGCAGGTCTTTGTAAATTAACATGTAAATCCAATGCCATCCCAGTGAAAATATCGACACATTTTTAAATGAATCTGACAAACTTATTCTAGAATTTATCTAGAAAAGAAATTATGCTAGAATTCCCAAGATAAGTTTTTAAAAGAGGAACGATGAGGGTGTGTTTTCTCTGTGTGTGTGTGTGTATCTGCACAGAGAGGTTCTTGCCCAACCAGATTGTAAAATATGCAATTATAAATCTGCATTAATTGGAGTATTGGCAGAAGAATAGACAGATCAAGAAAATAGAAGAGAGAGGTTCAAACAGGATTTGAAAGATAGTTTTGAATGTGAAGTTACACCTGATTTTGGAGGAAACTGGAAGTCAAAATAGGAAGTTAGTCTTTGTACAATAAGACTTGTGGGTTTCTAAGCAGATGTATGCCTTGCTGGAAAGAGTACTTGGGGAAAATTATTCTGAGGGTAGATGTAAGTTGGATTAAAATTAGAATAATCATGATTAAATCCATTAGGAAGCTGTTATAAGAATGCAGGCATGAAATGATGAGGGTCTGATTTATGCTGTGCTTTCCACAGGGAACCAAATACTCACCCCCACAAAAATCCCTTTGGCAGAATTTTCTCTGGACCTTTGTAGGTACCAGCCCTCACTCTTCTAACTCCTACATTTCCACAGTTGCTTACTCATTTCTCACTCATCTACACTTCTATTCCCACCCTGGCCTGCTCCCATGATTTTAGTCCCAGGTTTTGGAACTGTCCTTGTTGCCAGGTTGTCTCTCATCACTTGTCTCACCTCTGCCAGCCTGGATTCCTTCTCTGGATTCTCCTGTTACCTGTGTTTTTCTGCTTTCCAGCCATCACAGTTTGATTCCCAGGGTTTTACTTCTTAAGTGGCCGCCTGTCCCAGAATCAGTACCTTATTGTTTCCTAGCTCCTGACCTCCTGCACTCACCATCTGTCCACTTCAAAGTCTTTGCTGACCCCACTTAGTTCTTAGATCATTCCAGAGAGAAAAGGTGAGGACTGAGCATTAAGAAATACACAGTCATTAGTGGATATAAAACCAAAGAGGAACTCTAGAATAGGGGTTTGAAAGGAAGAATGATATCCAGGATAGTGTAAAGTTACAGAAACCAGTGTACTACACAGAGTCTAAAAGAAAGTTTGGAAAGGAACCAATGGTTAATATTTTTATACCAAATGAATCAGGTGAAGATCTAAGTGAGGCATAAAGCACCATTTTAGAGAACTAGGACAGGAGAATCAATAAAATACTTCTGTTTAGTTTCATTTGTCAGTGTTGTGTGAACAAAGAATCAGATTTTATTTGGCTTTAACTCCTCAGGCAGATCCCCCATAAAATACAGAAGTGTTTTTTCATAACTTCAGTCAGTAAAAGAACAGTCACATTAACTGATGTCCTAATGTTCATTTAAAGGAAGATAAACCATGTCCTGGAAAGAAAGGAGGTGAGCAACATTGGGGGAATTCATGGTAAAGCCAGGAGTTAATGTATATCAAGCCTTTCATGAGAAAGTGGATCTGAAAAGAACTGTGATCAAGGCAATATTGGGGGATATTATTTTTTTCTAATCCTTTTCTCAATGCTATGAATATATTATATACGATTTATTTTGGCATCATTTATTGGTCTAATGTGGCTTCTGAGAATTGAGAATTCTATCCAAGGAGTCCTCGTAGGCTGAAGAAACAGGCTTATTTCAGTTATCAATTGCTGCATAACAAACATCCCAAACTTAGAGGTTTGAAACAATGATTTATTATTTGTCATAATTCTCTTTGGGGTTGACTAGGTGATTTTTCTGCTGGTCTCACCTGGGATCATTCATGCAGCTTCACTCAGCTGGTGGTCAGTGGAGACAGCTGGGTCTCTCTCTCCATATGATCTATTACTCCTGGCATGGTAATAAGGCATTTTTCCAAGAGGGTAAAAGAGGCTTAAAGGTCCAAGCACTACCCTTGGAAGTTAAACAATGTCATCTGCCACATTTCTTTTGGCCAAAGCAAGTCACAAGGACAACCCATTCAAAGGGCAGGGAGAATAATCTCCATCTCTTGATGGGAGGATTGGGCAAAGTCACATTGTAAAGGGGTATGAACGTGGGTAATGGTGATTCACTGGGGTCTGTTGTTGTGACAATCTACAACAGTCTAACCTTAGACCTCAATGATTCACATCTCTCTCATGTGATTCTCCCCCTTCCAAAATTGTCCAAATCTCATCCAATCATAGCATCAGGCTCAAAATCCATGATCTCATAATCTGCATCAGGTCAAGATGTCAGTGAGGCTCCTTGGGTGCAGTTTTTAGATTCAGACACCTATGAACTAAAAAGGCAAGTTACCCTCCCATTACCTCAGGTACCCAGCGTACACTGGAGAGGTAGAAAAACCACACTGCCGTAGACACTGATGTTCAAAAAAGGGGAAGGGGAAAATGTACAACAGCCACTGGTCCATGACAATTTGGAAATCCAGCCAGGTGCGTGTTGTCAGGTTTCTATACTCCAGGAGTAGGCAGTGTTGCTTGATTGGAGTATATTCCTAATCTTTTGTTCTCCTGAGTTCTGGGCAACAACCTCTCAGCTCCTGGCTCTGCCCTCTTGGTTGTCCTTCCTTCTCCATAAGAAATGAACTGTGTTTGTCGGTGAGAAGCTTTCTCATCCTTCTTCCTACTCATTGAAAGATAGAGGCCCAGAAGCCTCTTTTTATTTTGAACTATCTCAATCTCTTTTACTCTAAGATAGTAATGTTTTTTCAACACAACTCTTTTAAAAATTTTGTGGGTTTTCTATAAAGCTGTTGGGGTTCACTCCATGCCCCCAAAAGGCATATGGATAATTCTTTTAAAGGCAATGAGCTCTAGTGCTAGTTTCTTCTTTACTATTTCAAAATTCTTGTTTCTCAATGGGGGATAATAAAGCTCTTTTGTACATAAAATGGTGTGTTTCACATTATGCAAATAGACATATCCTGTAAAATTTTGTGCATAAATCAATTTTTTATAAAGACAATGGACTGTATGTCATTGTAGAAGCTTGCCATTCAGTCTATTGTGAATCCTTTGGTAAAGTTTGGAGAGACAGTGGAGTAGAAAGAGGGATAGCTCTGGAGTCAGACCTGCATTTGAATCCCACTCTGCCGTGTGACCTTGGACAAGTTACTTATGCTCATTTGATGTCAGTTTCCTCATCAGTAAAATAGAAATACAAATATTCTGTGCTTACTCCTTAACAACCCAGCTTCTGTGCTGGGTTGTTAAGGAGACCGGAGCTAAATTATGCAAAGCAACTGGCATATAATAAATTATAGCTAGATTACAGATGTAGAAAATAAACATATGGTTACCAGGGGATAAGGGTGGGGAAGGATAAATTGGGAGATTGGGATTGACATATACACACTACTATATGTAAAATAGATAACTAATAAGGACCTACTGTATAGCACAGGGAACTCTACTCAGTACTCTGTAATGGCCTATATGGGAAAAGAATCTAAAAAAGAGTGGATACATGTATATGTATAACAGATTCACTTTGCTCTACACCTGAAACTAACACAACGTAAATCAACTATACCCCAATAAAAATTTTTAAAATAAATAAATAAATAAATTAGAGCTAGAGCTACAATTCTAGAGCTGAATAAAACTTTAGTCCCCTTCCAAAGCTGACTCCATATCAAAACTTTTGATGGTATATTCTGTTGTATGTATATTTATTTATTTATTTATTTGGATGATATACTACTGATCTAGTATATTATAAAAGACACCCCAAAAGTAGAAATTATAAAGGAGATTTTTTAAGTCACACATAAGTAGGTCTAATATATTCTTCCTGCACCCAGTGGATTGTGTTTTTCTCAGGGAGTGCTGAAATTTGTGGCAATATCAATATTCACATAGAGGGAAGTGATGAAACAGTGGGACAGGTCTCCAACAATCACCAGTGTTTCTCAATTGATATAAAAACCTACTAGAAAGCATTGTGCAAGGTACTATTTGAAGCAGAATGGTTTCCCCAGTAGCCAATCAAAAGTTTGTTTTCTCTAGGTGAAAACCTAGAAGCCTGATATTTAGGAAAGAAACACATTTTTAAAATGAGTTTCAAAGGAGGTTTTTTTTTATTGTGCATCTTCTGCTGTAAATAATGACCAACTACCTTTATCTTCTTTTTATGTTTTAAGCTATTAAATAGTTTGTTCCTTCAGTTAGATTATTGCACCTCCTCCCATTTCACTAATTCTTTTATCTGCATTTATTCTACCTTTGATAACTGCTTTTAGCCCTGTAATTTTCATGTTAGTATTTGATCACTGACAGTTTGATTTTCTGGTCCAGTGTATAATACAATTTATTCCATTTAATATCCATAATTTTCTTCTCTTATTCTAATACACATGACACCTTCTACTTCTTATTCTGTGTCTGTACCTTCTGTGCATACTAAGTCTAATTTTATTCTCTGTACTTTGGAGAATATAATAATGGGAATATACCAAATCACATTGCTTTTTCTAGTTTACTTTTTCTAGTTGTGATAATGGAATTTTTAAATTAGTAGACGTTTACTGTGACTGTAATATCAGTCACACTGTCTGATTTCCAATACACAAATATAATTAGACTAAGTAATTTGTTTTGAAGAAAATACCTTAATTCAGAAAGAAGTCATGTTATAGGCAAAGCATTAATAAATTCTAACAGAGTATTAAGTCTTTAATAATGCTTTATTCACCATAGTCCTTTTAAAATACAGATTTACATGTACTATTATCTTGAAGGCATCTTAAGTCCTTTAAAGAAGTAGGCTTCATATAACAATAATAATAATATTATTATTTTTATTATATATGTAGCTAACATTTATTAAACATACTGAACATGCATTATGTACTGTGCTAAATACTTTACATGGATTATTTCATTTGATTAGCATAACAAATTAATGAAGTAGGTATAAAATTAGGACTTGAACACAGTCCTGTGTGACTCAAAGTCCACATGGTGGGCCATGATGCTATGTTGCCTCTGATAATGAGTATACATGGCCCCAAAATGATCACTTGGCAAACTTGGGATAAAGAAAGTTTCATTTGTAGTAAACATTTTTATTCTGGTAAAATTTATTTTACATCCTGAAGCTAAAGAGCAATCCTAATGTACATAATTATATGAAATATGTATAATCTTTAAATCTTTCATGTGCTTTATATTAATGCATTTGTCACCATGTAGTTATTGGATTTTTATTTAGAATTTGCCAACTGTTTCTCTAATTTGACAGAAGACTAAATATCAAAAAACCTAGGATCAGTTTCTTTAAGGACTGGCTTATGAAGTAAACAGAATTGTGAGGCCAAGTGCTAAAGTTCATTAGTGGGAGAAAGAATAAAACATATCAAATTAATAAATAAAATGTCAGAGATAACATTAGAAAATTCATAACCTGCTCTTAAAGTACAAGCTCATGACTATTGGAAATATAAAATTTTGACTACCCTATATTTGTCTTGAGTCAAGTTCTTCAGTCTGTAAAATTTGAATGTATCACATACATGCATCTTTTTACTTCAGGAAATATGTGGGGTCATTTTTGCTGTGCATCAAATAATTTTTCAGTAATTGAAACTGAGCAATACTAATAAAGTAGTTGACGTGTCATGAGGTATCACCACTTTATATCAGGTTTTCAAATGCTTATTTTTCTAAATATGTAAGTTAATAAATTTCAAGTACTGTGCAAAAATGAAATATATCAATGACTACATATGTATTCTTTATGGTATATATAGTCTATTCTTCATAAAAAGATTCATTAAAAATTGCTTGTGAAGATTATTTGCTTAAATTTCAAAGCCTGATATAATTATACTACTCTACATTTCTCAGATATTTATATCATTCAACTATATTAATTTTTACTATCTCTCTGCCATATGGATGAGTCTATAAAAATTTAAAAGACTGTATTCTCTCTTCTATGTTTTAATATTCTCTATTAATAGAGGCTTTTATTTACCTAGATACTTTTTTTTTTTAATTTATTTTTATTTATTTATTTCTGGCTGTGTTGGGTCTTCGTTTCTGTGCGAGGGCTTTCTGTAGTTGCGGCGAACGGGGGCCACTCTTCATCGCGGTGCGCGGGCCTCTCACTATCGCAGACTCTCTCGTTGCGGAGCACAGGCTCCAGACGCGCAGGCTCAGTAATTGCGGCTCACGGGCCCAGCTGCTCTGCGGCACGTGGGATCCTCCCAGACCAGGGCTCGAACCCGTGTCCCCTGCATTAGCAGGCAGATTCTCAACCACTGCGCCACCAGGGAAGCCCTACCTAGATACTTTTTAATTAAATTCTAGCTCAAAAAGTTTTCAACTGTTGTAATTGTAATTAGCTCCATTATTTGTAGAACTCTTTCATGTTATCTCAATTTCATGATGCTTGATTAAAGTATTTAGATTACGTCTGGTGTCAAGTTACATCTTTAAAAATTATCAGTAAAGGAATTACTTTGTAACACACTATTAGTAACTTTAAACTGTATATTATTTTAAATTATTATTCTTAGAATTCTAAGTTATCCAAAAGTTTTTTAACACACTGTAGTGAAATTTTAAAGAGAAAATGTTTTCATATTTTATAAAAACGTTTGTATATTGCAGCTATCGAAGCAGAAAAACATAATAAAAAGCAAAAAGAAAGAAATGTCACCACACAGGTAAATATTTTGCTAAATCATTATATTTTTCCAATACAAAATATAAGCTATAGGCACTATTAGTAGTGTTTACTCAGCATGCTCAGATTTTCTTAAACAACTAATTATTGACTATTGTTTCTGTTCCTTTTTTTTCATTCTCAATCAATATTTTTTGTTCATTCATTCAACAAATATTTGTTCATTCCACTGTGAGAAGATAAGAATGTCATCAGGCCTGAGTCTTTCTATACACCGTGGCCCGTCTGAGGTCCTAAGTACTAAGACAAAAAGGGCAGAGACCAGTCTGGCTTATAGAGTCACAGATGCTTATTAAACTTTATTAACCTCAGGATGTCTTCTGACATCTTGAAAGAATTTAACATTTTCAGTCTATTCTCAACCCAGCAACCAGCATAATCCTGTAAACGTTAAGTCATTTCCTTGCAACCATCTCACGCCGACGTCTTGCCTAACAGACTCTGTGCTCTGGCCCCACTGCTTTTTCTCTGACATCACCTCCCTTACACACACCATTCTAGACACACTGGGCTCTGTGCTGTTCCTCAGAAACCCCATATGCGTGCCCACCTTTCCGTTCTTTCTGCCTGTAACATCCTTGAGCCCAGATATCCACATGGCTCCCTTCCCTCGCCTCCTTCAGGTCTTCGCTCAAATGTCATCTTTTTTGGAGTGACCTTCCCTTGACCTTCCCTAGACATTCTATAAAGTTGCAATCACTCTAAAATCACTATCACGACACCTTCTATCTCCCTTCCTTGCTGTATTTTTCCTCTCAGAATTACCATTATGTAACATACCATATTTTGTTATGTTTGTTGTCACTCTCCCTCCACTAGAATATAAACTCCATGAGAGCAGGGGTTTTTGTCTCTGTTGTTCACTGCTATTACCCCAATAACTAGAGCAGTGCCTGGCACATAGCAGGCACTCAATAAATATTAATTGAATTAATGAATAAATCTTAAATCCAGATCAAAGAAGTAAACTTTGAAAAAAATGTTTATATAAATTAAAAACCCTCTACATTACAGCATTTTCTAAACCCCTGCAAATTTAGCTTTTTCCCCATAACTACCACGTCCCATAATTAGCAGTGGGATTGTTATCTGCAGAAATAGAAGTGAGCTTGGCATAAAGCTCAGTTTGTCCTTGAGCAGGTAGAGACTGAAGGACATCTGCTTCATCAGGTCATCTTGCTTTCCTCGTTATCTTATGATTTGCAGTGCCTGCCCAATAACATATAAAAGCCCCCTTTGGATTCGAGGACCTCCTTACTGCTTGGGACCAAGGACGCTGCTCAGGCCCATAAGCATCCTCCCCAATGAGATTAATAGATGAGACCTATACAGTAAATATGGGAGAGGACCCCAGCTCTACCCACGTACAGCCAAGCAAAATAGAAAACTATAAACTATACTAGAGATCTTAGAATATTGGAAAACAAAAGCACTATCTTCCTGTCAAAGATGGAAAACATGCCAGGGTGGCCTGTTTGTAAACTGTATATCTCACTCAATTCCCCTGGAGTTTCTTCTTTTTTTACCTTCCTTAGCACCAACCTCATAGAGCACAGACTACGGAAGTGAAAAGATCAAAGACTGCAAATGACTCTAATGCAAAGTTCCCTTACATCCATTCTTTACTACAGCCAGGATCAAGTAACCTTAATTCACTCAACTTGCCATATTGTTTCATGACTCCTTTGTAATAAATAGGATGTTATCTGGCTGAAAACATTCTCTGCCTAGCTCTACCCCTACTGTAGACATGGTAAATTCTAGTTATCTTTCATAATAATTACTATTTGCACCATAATTTTTTTGAACACTCATCTATGTATAGCTACTCTTTCCCTAGGTTTTCTCTTTCTGGCTTTATAACTCTAAAATCCACAAGAGTATCATCTACTCCTCCATCCCCCAACACACACTTTCTAAAAACACACATTCACACTTAAAATAATGTTTAAAGACACTTTGTTTTGTGTTAAGGATCTAATACTTTCAGGAGTTCTGTGTATTACTTCCTTCAGTATTAAAGAATGATCATGATCACAGAGCAGGGGTAGACTCTCAGGTATCTAATGTCCTATCATGGAGTGACTGAGGCCGCAAAAGGTAGCAATTCAAGTGTATAGCTGAGAGACCATTATGACAACCACCGCTACCAAGAGCAACAGTGAAAACAAGGAAAAAGTAGCCCAGCTCGCAGGATTGCACAGTTTCACCGGAGTTCCCAGAGTCCTCATTTCCTTTCTCTGCTTCACCTAAGCAGACACATTCTGGTTGTTTTTGAGATTATTGTTATTGTTTTAATAGTTAGATTTTTTTTTTTTTTACACATTTTGGTACCTTGATTTATGTCTTACAGTTATTTAATACTTTAAATTTTATAAAATCCCTTCACATATACTATTCATTTCTCCTAACGTTTCTGTGAAGGAAGTTAATTAGTTATTTAAGTGGTTACTTATTAACCCCATTTTACAGATTAGAATAACCAAGCATGTTCAAATTTAAAAGATCTTTGTATTACAAATTTCATTCATTCAACACAATGCCTACCATGTACCAAATACAGTCACTGGAATCTGGAATTTCCAAAAGATTCTAATTTTTTTTAGCTTTGTGAAACCTCCATTTGATATTGCTTAAACTTGATTGTGAGCTTCTAAAGGGTAAGAAAGTATCTTGTCAAACTTTTTTGCATATGGTAGATACAATAAAGATTTACAGATTTAATTAAATATGGTGCTACCATCTAAGACTTTCATTATAAAATGGGTGGATTCTCCATCCCGTGGACTCTTATTTTTTTTCTAGTCACCTATCTTGGTGTCATACTTCTCCAAATGCTGCCTTTACCTTCATTTTAACTGAAATCTGGTTGTCTCCTGAGAACTTCTTTCCCTGTAGCCCTCTTGGGAATTTTCTCCCATTGCAAAATAATGTTGGTCCTAGTTGGGGTGGTCAGTATCCATCTTCCTCCTTATTGCTACATTCTCATTGGGAGAGTAATAGGAGATGGGGACAGAGAAGTAGCCCATGGTCTTTGTCTCCAACTCCACTCCTGTCATTGTTCTTAGTGACTTTAGTATCCATGAATCCTAGCCTCTCAGTTCTGTTATTTAGATCTGTTCGCTCCAAGAATTGCACACTCCTTTCTACTCCCATGGTCATAATCTGGACTATGTCTTTTTCAAATTAAAATTTCAAGTTTCCAAGTCTCTAATGACCCCTGATGCTTTCCAGGTTACTCTGTCAATACTTCAGTCCCACCAGGACCTCAAGTCTATTTGTCGCTTTTACTGCTCATCATTCCCCTCACATTCTCACTTCCCTTCTTACTTGACTTAGAGTTGGCAGCTTGTCACTACAGGACCACAGTTTCTTTTCTAAAACCCTTGGGAACAAGTATGTTACAGAATTCAAGGTTTTTTTAAAAAATTGTGGTAAGATATACATAACATAAAGTTTACCCTCAAAACCATTTTTAAGTGTAAAATTCATTAGTATTAGGTACATTCATTCACACTGTTGTGAAACCAAATTCCAGAACTCTTTTCATCTTTCAAAACTGAAACTTTATACCCATAAAATAATAACTCTCCACTCCTCCCCTACTCCCAGCCCCTGGCAACCACCGTTATAGTTTCTGTCTCTATGAATTTGATGGTCTAGGTACCTCATATAAGTAGACACATACAGTATTTGTATTTTTGTGACTGACTTATTTCACTTAGCATAAAGTCCCAAAGGTTTATCCATATTGTAGCATATCAGTATTTTCTTCCTTTTTAAGGGACAAAACAGAAACTCTAGTGAAAGTTATGAGAAAAAAGGTACTGAAATTAATGACAAAAACCAGGTTTCTAGGGTTACCTTTTGATTTTAATTACCTGTTTATCCCTTGTACCATGAATACTTAATATGGCTATATGTTTAACTGTAATTTTTTCTGCTCCTTGCATGTGAAAATGCAGAATATAACTATTCTAATATGTGTTGGTTCTTAATGTTCTCTTAAATTCAGAAAGCTACCCTTATAATGCATCTGCCAATTAATAGAAATGTTATATTAGCACTGTATTATTAGTATCACTGATGCTATTTTATTTTTCCCCTATTACTTTCTACTTCACCATTTTCCCACATTTCAGAAGTTATCTTTGGATAGCTGTCTGCTGTTGTTATTTGGTGACTTTTGAAGGTAGATGTACAAATACACAATAAAATAATTAGCGTTGTCTTTGCCAAGAGAAAGAAATATTTTTACTGATGAATGAGTTATTTCTTCTATGTAAGAGGTAGCTATTCTTTTAATTTACAAGTGGCTATTGCCATATTTGCTTTATTTAAAAAAAAACTTAAGCATGTTAGGAAAAAGTTTTCAAGATTATTTTATATCCTTAACTGAATATAGTCTAGGAAAAATGAAAAATAATAAGATCATTACCAAAAATACATTTACTTCAATTTAAGCATCTCATAAGTAAAATCTTACTTTAAAGGAGAAAAACTACTAAATCAGTGAGATTTTCTAATTTAAAAGTGCCAGTCCTTTTTTCCCAAATATATATATATACACATTTATTTAAGACCTAGAAAGCTCGAGTAATCTGTTACAACTTAAATTCCTTGTTAAAAACCATAATCCAGACAATCAGCTTCAATGTGTCTTTGTTATGTGTGTAAATATCTTCACTGTCTGATGAGTGATAGAAATTTTATAATATTTTATTTGTGTACTTTAATTCCATTTTAATTTGCTGTCTACCTTCTTCACTACGACCTAGGGCAGGCGTTCCCAAACTTTCACATGCATCAGAATCAGCTGGAGGACTTGTTAAAACACAGATTGCTGGGCTTCACCCCCAGAGTTTTTGATTCTGTAGACCTTAAGTGGAGCTGAGAGAATTTGCTTTTTTTTTCCTTCCACAGGAAAAGTCATGCCAACTTCCATAAGGCTACAGGCTGGACCAAGTCCTCCTATCTCAAGACCCTATGTGGCTGGGCTGCTAGCGCTTATTTTGCGCTCTCTGTCACAGCTCTGTAGGACCTCACTCATCCCCCCAACAGGGGCCACTAATGAGGAAGTGCTGAGCTAGTCTGGGTTTGCCACTGCTCTCGTCCTCACTGATGCTTTCAATAAGCTCTTACTTTTCATGTGCTCTTTTCCCAGAGAGGTTTTTCAGCAGAATTTAGGACCTTACACAGGGCCAAGAAACAGAGACGGTTTTGGGGCATGTGAGATGGGGGAAAAAGGGGACACAGATAGTTAAGGAAAGCAAGATACGCCCTTGATTATTGAGCCCTAGGGAAAGTGTCTGACAGACAAAGAATCCTTACCTTCCAGCTCTTCTTTAACTTCTCAGCTATCTCCCATTTGCAGGGAATGATGCTCACTTCCCATTCCATAGCAAACATGATTCACACTTACCCCCACTTAGACAAAAAACCAAAACATTTTTGTTTTCCATGTGTATAGTCACACAATTTGGAGACATTACCACATGTATGTGTGTGGCGGTATGAGAATGATTCCTTCCTCCACAATTCCTCCCTGCTCCCCATTCTTCTTCATCCCTGTAACTGGAATCTCCATCAACTCAGCTGGTCCAGCCAAAAAACAAGAAGTTATCTTCAGCTTTGTCCTTGGGGATAAGCCTATATCCAGTCCCTATC
The DNA here is from genome assembly GCF_965194825.1 of Balaenoptera physalus. Classification (NCBI taxonomy): domain Eukaryota; kingdom Metazoa; phylum Chordata; class Mammalia; order Artiodactyla; family Balaenopteridae; genus Balaenoptera; species Balaenoptera physalus. The sequence continues at coordinate 42,482,708 of NC_138898.1, read as the reverse complement.
TGCACTACTTCCAAAACATATCCTAAATCCGCCCATGTAATTTATCTCTATTGCTTCTACACTCATCTGAGTCCCATCATCCCTCACCTGGTTGACTACAATAGTCTCTGAACTGTACTTTTTGTTCCCACCCTTAATCCTGTGCAATCCGCTCTTCACATGTCAGCCAGAATGTTCCTTCTTTCTAAAATGTAAAGGAGAGCCTGTCACTTAAAACCCTCCAGTGTCTTCCTCTTGTCTTTTGAATAAAATGTCAACTCCTTACTGTGTCCCTACATGATATGATCCCTACTTCTCTCTGTCTTTCTCTTTTGTAATTCTCCCCTTAGCTCACACTCCTTCAGTCACTGGGGCCTTATTTCCATTCCTAGAACATACACATTTGTCTCCACTTTAGAGCATTGGTACTTGCTCTTCCCTCTGCCTGGAATGCTCTGCCCAATATCTAGGCAGGACTACTTTCCTGTCATTAAATTCTTGGCTCCAAAGTCACCTCTTCAATGAGGCTTCTTGGGCATCCAATCTAAATTACCTGTACACCAATCCCTCTTTACCCTGCATATCACTCTTTTTTACATCTCCTTGTTTTAGTCTCTTCATAGCATGTATTGATACATGATACTAACTTGTTTACTGGTTATTGTCTGTCTTCTCACAGACGAATGAAAACTCCATAAGATCAGAAAATTCTTGTGTCTTATTTGCCACTATGTGTTCAATTCCTAGCGGGTCTACTCAAATGCTATCAGAGAACTTGTCCCTTACCATCTGTATCAAATAACACCAACTTCGATCAGTTCCATCCCCTTACTCTTACTCATACTTGTCCCTTACTCATCCCCTAACCTCCTTTTATCAGTTGACTCTTATCTTCCCCACCAGAACATCAGCTTCATGAGGACAAGGAATATTTTTGTTCATGTCTATCTCCCCAGCTCTTAGAACAGGGTCTGAGGTAGACACTCAATAAATATTTGTTATTGAGTTATATAATCTTCAGATGCTTTTAAGAGTTAGAGGAAGGCTCTCTGTCTGCCAGGGCTCCCTGATACTTGCTCCAGCTGGCTATTGTTCTGCCCACTCCTACTAGGTGAGAAAGGAATCAAAATCAGGAAACACCCTCTGTAGAAGGAGGATATGGAAACACCAGATAATCAGAGGCATTTGCCAAGCTTTACTGCCTCCTCAACTTAGCTGTTGGCTATTTTTGAATTGAAAAATTCAATTTCTTTTAATAGCAATAATATATGATAATCCCATTGTACCAAAGAATGCTGGAGGCCCATCAAAGTCCATGTTCTCTTCTTCATGATACCCAGATAGATTATATTTACCAACTCCCCTTGCAGTTGGGTGGGGCCATGTGACAGCTTCAGCCAATGGAAAGTGACTGAAAGCACTGTATGCCACTTCTAGGTCTGGCCTATGAAAGAAAATTGAGCAAAGCAAACCAAATGAAGCAAAGCAAAAAACAAAACAAAACGAACAAACAGAAAATGCTTTCTGCACAAGATCTTCTGTGCTCTTTCCCTTTCTGTCTACTAGATATCAATACTCTGGGAAACCTTGGAATTCACATGTTGAAGCTTGCACAGCCTTTATCTGCCCAGGTCCCTGAATGAAAGCACAGAGCAGAGCTGCTACTGACTTGAACACCTGGTTATTGCAGAACGGCCACTGAGCCATCATACACTGTGGGTCCATTTGTTAACATACAATCTTTGTCACATACTTATACTTTTAAAAAATTCATTGCTTATATGAAATTCAGATTTAACTGGGCACCCTGTATTTTCCGTTGCTGAACCTGGCAACCCTACAATAAGAAGAATCACATTTAAAGTCCGCATTTATCCATACAGAAACTTGTATATGAATGTTAGTAGCAGCATTATTCATAATAGCCAAAAGGTAAAAACAGTCCAAATGTCCATCAGCAGGCAAATGGATAAGCAAAATGTAGTGTACCCATATAAAGAATAATATTTGGCCATATAAATGAATGAAGTGCTGATACATGCTACAACATGGATCAAACTTGAAAACATTATGCTAAGTGAAAAAAGTCAGTCACGAAAATTCATATACTATATGATTTCATTCATATGCAAATCCAGAATAGGGGAATGTGTAGACATGTAGAACATAGATTAGTGATGGCATGGGGCTGGGAGTAGTTGGAATGGGAGAAGAGGGAGGGTAATAGCTAAAGGACTCATGGTTTCTTCTTGAAGTGATAAAAATGTTCTAAAATTGTAATGATTGCACGTATCTGTGACTATTCTAAAAGTCGTTGAATTGTATACTTTAAATGTACAATTTTACATTTATAATTATAGCATATGAATTATATCTCAGTAAAGCTGGTTTTTAAAGAGTCACTTGTTTCATTTTTAAAAGCTACACATGAAAAAAATGAGCAAAAATCTTTTTCTTTGTAGGTATCAGTGAGTGAAATCAAACAATATTTATCAAATATATTGGAACAAAAAAAATCGATGAATGTACTCAATAAAAAAGAAAATCTCTTAGAAAAAAAGAAGAATCAGCATAAATTAAGAATAAAAGGAATTCGAAATAAACATCTGTGGAAAAGAAGTAAAAATCATTGTAAGTAGAATGCCCTCTCACATGTAAATTAAAAATGACTTCATGTACTCTAAAATCAAATTTTGTAGCTACTTTCCAAAAAGTCTTAGGATATAGTCATAAAGAGTTATACACACAAAAGCCTTAAATTTTGTCACCTTTTGTCCACTGACTTAATTTAGAATTTGTACTGATGATAATAAGCAAGGTTGATAATTAAGACTCATGAATAAAAAAACCTCCAAAATTATGTGAATAAAACATTTCAGATATTCTGCTAATAGAAACCCTCTTACTTTAAAGAAAATCGAAGTTAATATAGTGCCCTTTTTTTTCTGGTCTAGCAATCTAAAACTCTCTCTAGTAAAGACATAACTGATTAGTTGAGAGATTTCTCTGGATGCAGGAAGAGTCTAGAAAATATAAACAGTGGAAGTGCACGCTCACCTTCCTGAGGCACACTTTCCCCTTCGCGCGTAGAGCCTGGGTACAGAATGTCACCATCCTTTGCCTGATTTTATCAAACAAGCCTTCTGACAGGTCTCCCATCTAGCTTTCTCCTGGCTTCAGGGCATCTTCTCCAGGATGACCCAGCTGTGTGACTGACAGGGAAATGGTGCTCCGGCCAGGTGTCAGGCCTGAGCCTCTGAGGTGGGAGAGCTGAGTTCAGGACATTGGTCCACCAGAGACCTCCCGGCTGCTCGAAATATCAATCAGCGAGAGCTCTCCCAGAGATCTCCATCTCAATGCTAAGACGCAGCTCCACTCAATGACCAGCAAGCTCCACTGCTGGAAACCCCATGCCAAACAACTAGCAAGACAGGAACACAACCCCACCCATTAGCAGAGAGGCTGCCTAAACTCATAATAAGTTCACAGATACCCCGAAACACACCACCAGATGCGGCCTACCCACCAGAAGACAAGATCCAGCCTCATCCACTAGAACACAGGCACCAGTCACCTCTACCAGGAAACCTACATAACACACTGAACCAACCTTACCCACTGGGGGCAGACACCAAAAACAATGGAAACTACAAACCTGCAGCCTGTGAAAAGGAGACCCCAAACACAGTAAGTTAAGCAAAATGAGAAGACAGAGAAATACACAACAAATGAAGGAGCAAGGCAAAAACCCACCAGACCAAACAAATAAAGAGGAAATAGGCAGTCTACCTGAAAAAGAATTCAGAGTAATGATACTAAAGATGATCCAAAATCTTGGAAATAGAATGGAGAAAATACAAGAAACGTTTAACAAGGACATAGAAGAACTAAAGAGAAAACAAACAATGATGAACAACACAATAAATGAAATTAAAAATTCTCTAGAAGGAATCAATAGCAGAATAACTGAGGCAGAAGAAATAATAAGTGACCTGGAAGATAAAATAATGGAAATAACTACCGCAGAGCAGAATAAAGAAAAAAAAATGAAGAGAATTGAGGACAGTCTCAGAGACATCTGGGACAACATTAAATGCACCAACATTCGAATTATAGGGGTCCCAGAAGAAGAAGAGAAAAAGAAAGGGACTGAGAAAATATTTGAAGAGATTATAGTTGAAAACTTCCCTAATATGGGAAAGGAAATAGTCAATCAAGTCCAGGAAGCACAGATAGTCCCATACAGGATAAATCCAAGGAGAAACATGCCAAGACACAGATGAATCAAACTATCAAAAATTAAATACAAAGCAAAAATATTAAAAACAACAAGGGAAAAGCAACAAATAACATACAAGGGAATCCCCATAAGGTTAACAGCTGATCTTTCAGCAGAAACTCTGCAAGCCAGAAGGGAGTGGCAGGACATATTTAAAGTGATGAAAGGGAAAAAACTACAACCAAGATTACTCTACCCAGCAAGGATCTCATTCAAATTCAACAGAGAAATTAAAACCTTTACAGACAAGCAAAAGCTAAGAGAATTCAGCACCACCAAACCAGCTTTACAACAAATGCTAAAGGAACTTCTCCAGGCAGGAAACACAAGAGAAGGAAAAGACCTACAATAACAAACCCAAAACAATTAAGAAAATGGTCATAGGAACATACATATCGATAATTACCTTAAGTGTAAATGGATTAAATGCTCCAACCAAAACACATAGACTGGCTGAACAGATACAAAAACAAGACCCATATATATGCTGTCTACAGGAGACCTACTTCAGACCTAGGAACACATACAGACTGAAAGTGAGGGGATGGAAAAAGATATTCCATGCAAATGGAAATCAAAAGAAAGCTGGTGTAGCAATTCTCATATCAGACAAAATAGACTTTAAAATAAAGATTATTACAAGGGACAAAGAAAGACACTACATAATGATCAATGGATCAATCCAAGAAGAAGATATAACAATTGTAAATATTTATGCACCCAACATAGGAACACCTCAATACATAAGGCAAATGCCAACAGCCATAAAAGGGGCAATCGACAGTAACACAATCATAGTAGGGGCCTTTAAACCCCACTTTCAACAATGGACAGATCATCCAAAATGAAAATAAATAAGGAAACACAAGCTTTAAATGACACATTAAACAAGATGGACTTAATTGATATTTATAGGACATTCCATCCAAAAACAACAGAATACACTTTCTTCTCAAGTGCTCATGGAACATTCTCCAGGATCGATTATATCTTGGGTCACAAATCAAGCCTTGGTAAATTTAAGAAAATTGAAATCGTACCAAAGATCTTTTCTGACCACAACGCTATAAGACTAGATAACAATTACAGGAAAAAAACTGTAAAACATACAAACACATGGAGGCTAAACAATACACTACTAAATAACCAAGACATCACTGAAGAAATCAAAGAGTAAATTTTAAAAATACCTAGAAACAAATGACAATGAAAACACGGCAACCTAAAACCTATGGGATGCAGCAGAAGCAGTTCTAAGAAGAAAATTGAAATCCTATCGAGTATCTTTTCTGGCCACAAAGCTATAAGACTAGATATCAGTTACAGGAAAAAAAACTGTAAAAAACACAAAACACATGAAGGCTAAACAATACACTACTAAATAACCAAGAGATCACTGAAGAAATCAAAGAGGAAATCAAAAAATACCTAGAAACAAATGACAATGAAAACACGATGACCCAAAACCTTTGGGATGCAGCAGAAGCAGTTCTAAGAGGGAAGTTTGTAGCAATACAATCCTACCTCAAGAAACAAGAAAAATCTCAAATAAACAACCTAACCTTACACCTGAAGCGATTAGAGAAAGAAGAACAAAAACCCCCCAAAGTTACCAGAAGGAAAGAAATATGAAGATCAGATCAGAAAAAAATGAAAAAGAAATGAAGGAAATGATAGCAAAGATCATTAAAATTAAAAGCTTGGTCTTTGAGAAGATAAACAAAATTGACAAACTGTTAGCCAGACTCATGAAGAAAAAAAAAAGGGAAAAGACTCAGATCAATAGAATTATAAATGAAAAAGGAGAAGTAACAATTGACACTGCAGAAATACAATCATGAGAGATTACTACAAGCAACTATATGCCAACAAAATGGACAACCTGGAAGAAATGGACAAATTCTTAGAAAAGCACAACCTTCCAAGACTGAACCAGGAAAAAATAGAAAATATAAACAGACCAATCATAAGCACTGAAATTGAAACTGTGACTAAAAATCTTCCAACAAAAAAACCCCAGGACCAGATGGCTTCACAGGCAAATTGTATCAGACGTTCAGAGAAGAGCTAACACCTATACTTCTCAAACTCTTCCGAAATGTAGCAGAGGCAGGAACACTCCCAAACTGATTCTACGAGGCCACCATCACCCTGATACCAAAACCAGACAAAAAAGTCACAAAAAGAGAAAACTACAGGCCAATATCACTGATGAACATAGATGCAGAAATCCTTAACAAAATACTAGCAAACAGAATCCAGCAGCACATTACAAGGATCATACACCATGATCAAGTGGGGTTTATCCCAGGAATGTAAGGATTCTTCAATATACGCAAATCAATCAATGTGATAAACCAAATTAACAAACTGAAGGAGAAAAACCATATGATCATCTCAATAGATGCAGAAAAAGCTTTTGACAAAATTCAACACCGATTTATGATAAAAATCCTCCAGAATGTAGGCATAGAGGGAACTTACCTTGACATAATGAAGGCCATATATGACAAACCCACAGCCAACATCGTTGTCAGTGGTGAAAAACTGAAACCATTTCCACTAAGATCAGGAAATAAGACAAGGTTGCCCACTCTCACCACTATTATTCAACATAGTTTTGGAAGTTTTAGCCACAGCAATCAGAGAAGAAAAAGAAATAAAAGGAATCCAAATCGGAAAAGAAGTAAAACTGTCACTGTTTGCAGATGACATGATACTATACATAGAGAATCCTAAAGATGCTACCAAAAAACTACTAGAGCTAATCAATGAATATGTAAAGTAGCAGGATACAAAATTAATGCACAGAAATCTCTTGCATTCCTATACACTAACGACGAAAAATCTGAAAGAGAAATTAAGGAAACAGTCTCATTTACCATTTCAACAAAAAGAATAAAATACCTAGGAATAAACCTACCTAAGGAGACAAAAGACCTGTATGCAGAAAACTATGACACTGATGAGAGAAATTAAAGATGATACAAACAGATGGAGAGATATACCATGTTCTTGGATTGGAAGAATCAACATTGTGAAAATGACTCTACTACCCAAAGCAATCTACAGATTCAATGCAATCCCTATCAAACTACCACTGGCATTTTTCACAGAAGTAGAACAAAAAATTTCACAATTTGTATGGAAACACAAAAGACCCCGAATAGCCAAAGCAATCTTGAAAAAGAAAAACAGAGCTGGAGGAATCAGGCTCCCAGACTTCAGATTATACTACAAAGCTACAGTAATCAAGACAGTATGGTACTGGCACAAAAACAGAAATATAGATCAATGGAACAGGATAAAAAGCCCAGAGATAAACCCATGCACATATGGTCACCTTATCTTTGATAAAGGAGGCAAGAATATACAATGGAGAAAAGACAGCCTCTTCAATAAGTGGTGCTGGGAAAACTGGACAGCTACATGTAAAAGAATGAAATTAGAACACTTCCTAACACCATACCCAAAAATAAGCTGAAAATGGATTAAAGACCTAAATGTAAGCCCGACACTATAAAACTCTTAGGGGAAAACATAAGCAGAACACTCTGTGACATAAATCACAGCAAGATCATTTTTAACCCACCTCATAGAGAAAGGGAAATAAAAACTAAACTAAACAAATGGGACCTAATGAAACTTAAAAGCTTTTGCACAGGGGCTTCCCTGGTGGTGCAGTGGTTGAGAATCTGCCTGCCAATGCAGGGGACATGGGTTCGAGCCCTGGTCTGGGAAGATCCCACGCGCTGCGGAGCGACTAGGCCCATGAGCCACAATTGCTGAGCCTGCGCATCTGGAGCCTGTGGTCCGCGACAAGAGAGGCCGCGATAGTGAGAGGCCCGCGCACCGCGATGAAGAGTGGCCCCCACTTGCCGCAACTAGAGAAAGCCCTCGCACAGAAACGAAGACCCAACACAGCCATAAATAAATAAATAAATAAATAAATAAATAAGCTTTTGCACAGCAAAGGAAACCATAAACAAGACCAAAAGACAATCCTCAGAATGGGAGAAAATATTTGTAAATGAAGCAACAGACTGGGATGCTGAGAAAGAAAGCAAGAGGTATGTGGAGAGCACCCTCTGACAGAACTATGACGTGAGGTCAAGGGACTAAGCCAGCCTGCAGCAACCCATACTTGGGGAGCTGGAGAATAAATACTCGTATCTCGTTCTCTTCCTACCCTTCGTATTTCCAGCTGGTGCCTCTCAGCCAAACCTAACCAGAAGATGGAGGGCAAGGGAGTCTTTTGAAGAAGCCCATATGGGCATAGAGCAGGATGGAATGGCTCTAGAAAAGCAATCAGAAGACAATGAACGCACCAGGTTTTCCAGACAAGGGAAATTAAATGGCATGAACTAAAAGGATGAGGACATTTAGTGGCATGCATTAGAAGCATAGTTATTAAAAGTAAAATTACAGAACCTTAGAATTAGGGAACATTAGAGGTCATCTAGTCTAGTATCTTTCATCAGATATTCCTGGCAGATGACACCAGCTCCTACTTAAATACCTGTGACTAAGCTCACTATATCATACAGGGCAGCCTGTGACATTATTTAATATATCTCTTTCTTATAAAGTTAGCTTCCATTAAACCAAAATCCCTTCCCCACAGTGATCTTAGGCAGCTGGAGGTGGACAGAATAATCCTGCTATGGGTATGGACTCCAGCAATGGAGCTGTTGCTCCCCTTCACTGGATACTGTTGCTCATGCATATTGTTTCTAAGACCCTGTGAGTTGTTTCTGGCCCCCACTCACAGCGATGATGCATAACAAACTTAGAGCAAACTGAAATCTTTTTGCACCTAAAAGTACTAAGCCAGTGTATAAATCAGGGTTCAACCAGAAAAAAAGAACCAGTAGGAGATATATATTAAAGGATTTATATTAAGCTATTGGCTTATGCGATTATGGGAGCTGGCTGGGCAAGTCCGGAACCCACAGGGTAGTTTATCAACAAGGCAGACTGGAAGTCTCGGGCAGGAGCTGAAGCTGCTGTTTACAGGTGGACTTGTTTCTTCTTCAGGGAAACCTCAGTTCCATTCTTAAGGCCTCTCAACTGTTTGAATCAGGCCAACCCAGATTATTTAGGATAATCTCGCTTACTTAAAGGTGCCTGCTAAATACCCTCACAGCAAAAACTAGATTCATGTAGGACTTAATAACTGGAGACTGTAGCCTCGCCAAATAGATACATAAAGTTGACCATCACAGCCAGATATCTCCTAATCCTTATGTGTTCACTAAATTTTTGAATCTAAGTGAAATCTTTTCCATTTATATCTGTTTCATTGTGTTCATTTGGGACTATTTCAACCTATCAATTATGTCAATCAAACTCTCCTAGTTTTCTGTCATTCAAATTTTTGATAAGCATGCCCTCCAATCTTTTACCCAAATTCTTGTTACAGACGTTAACCAGACAGGACCAAGTTTAGAGCCTAGAGCCCACAATAATCCACCATAAATCTCTAATATTATATTTACCCACTGATAACAGATAAAAATCTACATGTGATGAGATTGAAAAAATAAAATTTTAGTTATCAGAATGCCTTGTACAGAGTGCACTGCCCTTGTTTGGGAAGATGCCTTAATAAGCATTGGTAGATAGGAGGTAGACAGACACGCCTTCCTGATCCCCCACCTTCAACCCCACACAGAAGCCTAGTGTCAGGAAGAGTACCTATGGAATCAGTAGTTAAGAAAGTAGAGGAAGCCATGGAGAAGTGACCTTCCTTGAAAGATTTACAAGCTATGAAATGAACCAGAAATATGGGTTATACATGGTTATAGAGCTGGCTAAAAACCTTGCAAAATCCCATTCTCATTCAGTTCCCATTTCAACATTTTGTGTACAGGATATCATAAAAATTGGGATATAGGTGTTTTATATAAATGCTACTCCCCAGACTTGTTAGTCCTTCAGAAAAGAAAAATTAGATTTAACCTAACATTCTCAAAAAACTTCCTGATTCTTAGTGATAATAGCTCCTTAACTCAAGGCTCACAAACTGTGTATAAAAATCTGTTCAAAAAATGAAAGAGAAATTAAGGAGATTAGCATCAAGCTGGTTCTAGAATATGAATATATTTTTCTACATCTTGAAAATAGGGGAACTATCTACCAATTTTCAGATCTCTATCACTTTTTCCTTTACCTAGAGGTTGTCAAATATAACCAATAGCATTTGTTTTCCCTTTAATTCAAGGCAAGATCTGTGCCTGGCATTGTGTCTGTCACATACTTAATATGAATAAATATTTGCTGTATTAAATTGAGTTGAATTCTTCCTATATAGAGCTAGGATGTAAACTCAGATCTTCTGACTCCAAGTTCAGCATTATCTACAATATACTACAATATAGGTGCTACATAAAAATAATAAACCCTTACATTTTTAGAGTATGTTTGAATGGTGTTTTATAGTTGAACACAATGCTTTCATATCCCATTACATTTTTTTTAATGGCATGCTCATTTTCTCTCAGGGTATCTTATCACTAGAACTTCAATAACTAATTCTTCTTTCTGAGTCAGAATTGAGTCTAATAGAGTAATTATCTTTATTAAATTGTTAGCAAGACAAATCAATAATTAATCATGCAGTGGGAACAGTGGAGCCTATTCCTGCAGGCAACTGGAACACTAGCTTCTTTGTCCTTCATGACCAGATCCTTCCTGGCATTTCTTGGAATTAATCATTATTAATTTTGGTGATTAGAACATACAGCTCCTATGTTCTTGGTTGGAGGGGAGTGTCTTAGAATCCTGCTTTAAGCCAGGGTTGGCATTCTTTTTTCTCTCTTCTAGGATCTGTGACCAGCTAGGCTAAGTTTATCATTTGTATTCCACATTATTGACTGTGGAATGTATGCGGAGGACACTGGGAAGTGCCATTCAGATCCTCTCTTCAATGAGGGACTTGTTGCCCAGTTGCTGGAAGTGCAGTTCACAGACAGCCTTCAGCAGTCAGTCCCTTTAGAGACTGTCTCAGGTGCAGACAACTGCATAGCCCAAGGTTATGCCTCCTTTCTGGGAGAGCCAACTTCCAATGACTAATCAATTCAGGAACATAAAGGCCTGACCATGTCAGTCTAACTTGGGATGAGTTAGAAGAGACATGTTAGCTCCAGAGTACCCTCTGGGGTCAGGAATGGGTTTCACTGGGCTTGTTACCGAGTCCAAGCTTGTACTGCTTGCCACATGACAGGCCAATAAATCAAGAGACAAGTTGTTGGGGCAAGGAATAGAGACTTTATTCAGAAAAACAGCAGACTGAGAAGATGGTGGACTACTGTCCCAAAGAACCATCTTACCTGAGTTAGAATTCAGGCTTCTTTTATACTAAGATGGAAGGAGGTATGGCTCATTGTTGCAAACTTTTTGGTGCAGGAATCCTTTGTTCTTACAGCTATCCAAGTAGGTCTGGTCACGATGTTCCTATATACCACCAAGAAGACAATTATTATTTTCTGTTCTGCAACTTTTTATCTCTATATGAATGGAAAAGTGTATACCTTCAAAGGTCAGAACCTTGAGAATGGGCTATCATGTATATTTCAGGCTATAAGCAACATTCTTTTACAAAAGTAGCAGAGCCAGCATGGCTGAGCACAGGCGACAGAAGACAAGGGTTAGAATTAAAGGAATAGATCTGATATGGAGTCAGGTTTGTTCTTCTCTGTTGCAGCTTGCATCACAGCTTCTCTTTCTGCCTAACCCAACTTCTTCACCAGGTGTGGTTCCCAAGGGCACTTCTTTTTTCTTTTTATTTATTTATTTATTTATTTATTTATTTATTTATTTATGGCTGCGTTGGGTCTTCGTTGCTGCGTGTGGGCTTTCTCTAGTTGCAGTGAGTGGGGGCTACTCTTCACTGCTGTGTGGGGGGTTCTCATTGCAGTGGTTGTCTTTGTTGCACAGCACATGCTCTAGGCACACGGGCTTCACTAGTTGTGTCACACAGGCTCAGTAGTTGTGGCTCACATGCTCTAGAGCAGAGGCTCAGTAGTTGTGGCACATGAGCTTACTTGCTCCGCAGCATGTGGGATCTTCCAAGACCAGGACTCAAATCCATGTGCCCTGCATTGGCAGGCGGATTCTTAACCACTGCACCACCAGGGAAGTCCCAAGGGCACTTCTTAATAAATACTCCAAACTCTTAAAGTCTGCTTATCAGGGAACCCAATCTGTGTACCATTTAATACCTTTCCTATTACTTAAAGTTTTTCTTTAAATCAACACAAGTTATTTTGTGAATGAATTTATTTTAAAAGAAAATCACTAAAGATCTCCTATTCTGGCAAGATGGTGGCTTAATCCAATATGAAAATCCTACTGCTTACAAATACCTAAAAATGACACCTAATATATGCCAAAACACTTGTTTTAAATGAAGACCTGGGTTCACAAGAAACTGAAATCCCCAGTTGCTAGAGATAATGAAAAATAAGCATGTGAGTTGATGTTTTGTCAAGCTGTGATCAGAGCTGGTAATGGATGAGCCTTGGATTTTAAATCTGAGGCTGGGAAAATAAAAAAGACATAAAAATCTTTGACAAGGGAATTGAGATGAAGAGTTATGAATAAAACAAAGAGTCTCATAGAGCTGTGCATACAGTGAAAGGGGAGATTAGGAAAAAACAACAAACCACCCACCATTATATGTAAATATCAAGGAAGCTTTTCCTCCACTTAGACTCTCACAGGGAAAAACACGTTCCTGGAAAATAACCTACACAATATCCCTGCACCTTATACAGATATGAATTTGAATTTATTCCACCTGATTTGTATGTGTGTGTGTGTGAACACTTTCAAGCCAATATGTTCACATACACAAATTTCTTTCCACCAACAAGATAATAAATCTGGAAACCTGACAGAAGCAATACAAAATAACTTTGGGGAAACAATTCCACAATTCCTACATTAAAAGCCTTGTTGGGGGGGTGGAGTCAAGACGGCAGTGTGGGATGACGTGGAGTTAGTGTCTCCCCGCAACTAGGGTGCCTGACGGCTGCTGGTGAGAGACCCTGATGCCCAAGGAGATGGGAGGAACCCCCAAGTGAACCAGCTTGGTTCACAAGCCAGGGGTCAGGCCAAAACTCCTGTGGTGGGAGCTCCGAGTCCGAACCACTGGACTAACAGAGAACCTCAGACTCCAGGGAATATTCATTGGAGTGAGGTCTCACAGAGATCCTCATCTCAGCACCAAAACGCAGCTCTACCCAACAGCCTAGAAACTCCAGTGTTGGAGGCCTCAGGCCAAACAACCAGCAAGACAGGAACAAAATCCCACTCATAAAAAAAGGAAAAAAAAAATGAGACAGCAAAAATGTACATCACAGATGAAAGAGCAATGTAAAAACCTACATGACCAAATAAATGAAGAGGAAATAGGCAATCTATCTGAAAAAGAATTCAGAGTAATGATAGTAAAGATGATCCAGAATCTCAGAAATAGAATGGAGGCATGGATAGAGAAAATACAAGAAATGTTTAACAAAGATCTAGAAGAACTAAAGAAAAAACAGAGATGAACAACACAATAACTGAAATGAAAAATACACTAGAAGGAATCAGTAACAGAATAACTGAGGCAGAAGAACGAATAAGTGAGCTGGAAGACAAAATGGTGGAAATAACTGCCGAGGAGCAGAATAAAGAAAAAAGAATAAAAAGAATTGAAGACAATTTCAGAGACCTCTGGGACAACCCTAAACACACCAACATTTGAATTATAGGGGTCCCAGAAGAAGAAGATAAAAGAAAGGGTCTGAGAAAATATTTGAAGAGGTTATAGTGGAAAAATTCCCTAACATGGGAAAGGAAATAGTCACCCAAGTTCAGGAAGCACAGAGAATCCCATACAGGAGAAACCCTAGGAGAAACACACCAAGACACATATTCATCAAACTAACAAAAATTAAATTCAAAGAAAAAATATTAAAAGCAGCAAGGGAAAAACAAAAAATAACATACAAAGGAATCCCCATAAGGTTATCAGCTGATTTTTCAGCAGATACTCTGCAGGCCAGAAGGGAATGGCAGGATATAGTTAAAGTGATGAAAGAGAAAAACCTACAGCCAAGATTACCCAGAGGATCTCATTCAGATTCGATGGAGAAATCAAAAGCTTTTCAGACAAGCAAAACCTAAGAGAATTCAGCACCACCAAACCAGCTTTACAACAAATCCTAAAGGAACTTCTCTAGGCTGGAAACGTGAGAGAAGAAACACACCCACAAAAACAAACCCAAAACAATTAAGAAAATGGTAATAGGAACATACATATTAATAATAACCTTGAATGTAAACGGATTAAATGCCCCAACCAGAAGACACAGACTGGCTGAATGGATACAAAAACAAGACCCTTACATATGCTGTCTACAAGAGACCCACTTCAGACCTAGGGACACATACACACTGAAAGTGAAGGGATGGAAAAAGATATTCCATGCAAACGGAAATCAAAAGAAAGCTGGAGTAGCAATACTCATATCAGATAAAATAGACTTTAAAATAAAGACTGTTACAAGAGATAAGGAGGGACACTAATGATCAAAGAATCAATCCAAGAAGAAGATATAAAAATTATAAATGTTTATGCACGCAACATAGGAGCACCTCAATACATAAGGCAAATGCTAACAACCATGAAAGGGGAAATCGACAGTAACACAATAATAGTAGGGGACTTTAACACCCCACTTACACCAATGGAGAGATCATCCAAACAGAAAATAAATAAGGAAACACAAGCTTTAAATGACACAATAGACCAGATAGATTTAATTGATATTTATAGAATATTCCACCCAGAAGTGGCAGAATACACTTTCTTCTCAAGTGCACACGGAACATTCTCCAGGATAGATCACATCTTGGGTCACAAATCAAGCCTCAGAAAACTTAAGAAAGTTGAAATCGTATCAAGCATCTTTTCTGACCACAACGCTATGAGATTGGAAATCAATTACAGGAAAAAAACTGTAAAAAAACACAAATACATGGAGGGTAAACAGCACCCTACTAAATAACCAAGAGATCACTGAAGAAATAAAAGAAGAAATTTTAAAAATACATAGAAACAAATGACAATGAAAACACGACAACCCAAAACCTATGGGATGCAGCAAAAGCAGTTCTAAGAGGGAAGTTTATAGCAATTCAGTCTCACCTCAAGAAACAAGAAAAATCTCAAACAATCTAAACCTACAATTAAAACAACTAGAGAAAGAAGAACAAAGAAAACCCAAAGTCAGTAGAAGGAAAGAAATCATAAAGATCAGAGCAGAAATAAATGAACTAAAAACGAAAACAATAGCAAAGATCAATAAAACTAAAACTGGTTCTTTGAGAAGATAAACAAAACTGATAAACCCTTAGCCAGACTCATCAAGAAAAAAAGGGAGAGGATGCAAATCAATAAAATTAGAAATGAAAAAGGATAAATCACAACAGACACTGCAGAAATACAAAAGATTACAAGAGGCTACTACAGGCAACTCTGTGCCAATAAAATGGACAACCTGGAATAAATGGAGAAATTCTTAGAAAGGTATAACCTTCCAAGGCTGAACCAGGAAAAAATAGAAAATATGAACAGACCAATCACAAGTAATGAAATTGAAACTGTGATTAAAAATCTTCCATGACTATACTACCCAAAGCAATCTACAGATTCAATGCAATCCCTATCAAATTACCAATGGCATTTTTTACGGAACTAGAACAAATCATCTTAAAATTTGTATGGAGACACAAAAGACCCCGAATAGCCAAAGCAGTCTTGAGGGAAAAAAACGGAGCTGGAGGAATCAGACTCCCTGACTTCAGACTATACTACAAAGCTACAGTAATCAAGACAATATGGTACTGGCACAAAAACAGAAACATAGATCAATGGAACAAGATAGAAAGCCCAGAGATAAACCCACGCACCTATGGGCAACTAATCTATGACAAAGGAGGCAAAGGTATACAATGGAAAAAAGACAGTCTCTTCAATAAGTGGTGCTGGGAAAACTGGACAGCTACATGTAAAAGAATGAAATTAGAATACTCCCTAACACCATACACAAAAATAAACTCAAAATGGATTAGAGACCTAAATGTAAGACTGGACACTATAAAACTCTTAGAGGAAAACATAGGAAGAACACTCTTTGACATCAATCACAGCAAGATCTTTTTTGATCCACCTCCTAGAGTAATGGAAGTAAAAACAAAAATAAACAAATGGGACCTAATGAAACTTCAAACCTTTTGCACAGCAAAGGAAACCATAAACAAGACGAAAAGACAACCCTCAGAATGGGAGAAAATATTTGCAAACGAATCAACGGACAAAGGATTAATCTCCAAAATATATAAACAGCTCATTCAGCTCAATATTAAAGAAACAAACACCCCAATCCAAAAATGGGCAGAAGACCTAAATAGACATTTCTCCAAAGAAGACATACAGACGGCCACGAAGCACATGAAAAGATGCTCAACATCACTAATTATTAGAGAAATGCAAACCAAAACTACAATGAGGTATCACCTCACACCAGTTAGAATGGGCATCATCAGAAAATCTACAAACAACAAATGCTGGAGAGGGTGTGGAGAAAAGGGAACCCTCTTGCACTGTTGCTGGGAATGTAAATTGATAAAGCCACTATGGAGAACAATATGGAGGTTCCTTAAAAAACTAAAAATAGAATTACCATATGACCCAGCAATCCCACTACTGGGCATATACCCAGAGAAAACCGTAATTCAAAAAGACACATGCACCCGAATGTTCATTGCAGCACTATTTACAATAGCCAGGTCATGGAAGCAACCTAAATGCCCATCGACAGACGAATGGATAAAGAGGAAGTGGTACATATATACAATAGAATATTACTCAGCCATAAAAAGGAACGAAATTGAGTCATTTGTTGAGACGTGGATGGATCTAGAGACTGTCATACAGAGTGAAGTAAGTCAGAAAGAGAAAAACAAATATCGGATATTAACACATGTATGTGGAACCTAGAAAAATGGTACAGATGAACCAGTTTGCAGGGCAGAAGTTGAGACACAGATGTAGAGAACAAACGTATGCACGCCAACGGGGGAAAACTGCGGTGGGGTGGGGATGGTGATGTGCTGAATTGGGAGATTGGGATTGACATGTATACAGTGATGTGTATAAAACTGTTGACTGATTAAAAAAAAAAAATCTTCCAACAAACAAAAGTCCAGGACCAGATGGCTTCCCAGGTGAATTCTATCAAACGTTTAGAGAAGAGCTAACACCCATCCTTCTCAAGCTCTTCCAAAAAATTGCAGAGGGAGAAACACTCCCAAATTCATTCTAGGAAGCCACCATCACCCTGATACCAAAACCAGAAAAAGATATCACAAAAGAAGAAAATTATAGACCAATATCACTGATGAACTTAGATGCAAAAATCCTGAACAAAATACTAACAGACAGAATCCAACAGCACATTAAAAGGATCATACACCATGGTCAAGTGGGATTTATCCCAGGGATGCAAGGATTCTTCAATATATGCAAATCAATAAATGTGATACACCATATTAACAAATTAAGGAATAATAACCATATGATCATCTCAATAGATGCAGAAAAAGCTTTTGACAAAATTCAACACCCATTTATGATAAAAACTCTCCAGAAAATGGAGATAGAGGGAACCTACCTCAACATAATAAAGGCCATATATGACAAACCCACAGCAAACATCATTCTCAATGGTGAAAAACTGAAAGCATTTCCACTAAGATCAGGAACAAGACAAGGATGTCCAGTCTCACCACTCTTACTCATCATAGTTTTGGAAGTCCTGGTCACAGCAATCAGAGAAGAAAAGGAAATAAAAGGAATACAAATTGGGAAAGAAGAAGTAAAACTGTCACTGTTTGCAGATGACATGATACTATGCATAGAAAATCCTAAAGATGCCACCAGAAAACCACTAGAACTAATCAATAAATTTGGTAAGGTTTCAGGATACAAAGTTAATGCACAAAAAGCTCTGGCATTCCTATACAGCAACAACAAAAAATCAGAGAGAGAAATTAAGGAAACACTCCCATTTACCATTGCAACAAAAAGAATAAAATACCTAGGAATAAACCTGCCTAAGGAGACGAAAGACTTGTACTCAGAAAACTACAAAACACTGATGAATGAAATCAAAGATGACATAAAAAGATGGAGAAATATGCCATGTTCTTGGATTGGAAGAATCAATATTGTGAAAATGACTATACTACCCAAAGCAATCTACAGATTGAATGCAATCCCTATCAAACTACCAATGGCATTCTTCACAGAATTAGGATAAAAGATTTTACAATTCGTATAGCAACACAAAAGATCCCAAATAGCCAAAGCAATCTTGAGAAAGAAAAGCAGAGTTGGAGGAATCAGGCTCCCTGACTTCAAACTATACCACAAAGCTACAGTAATCAAGACAGTATGGTACTGGCACAAAAACAGAAATGTAGATCAATGGTACAGGATAGAATGCCCAGAGATAAACCCACACACATATGAGCACCTAATTTATGACAAAGGAGGCAAGAACATTCAATGGAGAAAAGATAGCCTCTTCAATAAGTGGTGCTGGGAAAGTATACACAGATTATACACAGACCATTGATTATCATTTGGATGAAGATTAAGATCAGATCCCATCCCCACCTCATATACAAAAATTCCAGTTTTATTAAAGACCTAAATGTGATTATCAAAACTTTAATAATTTTAGAAGAAATTATGATATTGGCATAAGAAAGGGGTCTTAGAAAAGATAAAAGTAAAACCATAATGGCAAGATTCATAAATTTGACTACCTTAAAAAATTTTAATTTAATTAGATATTTTTTATTATAACATAAAAAAAAGCCTAACAGACTGGAAAAAGCAACAAATATAGTCAACAAAGAATTAGTATTTGGTTATATAAAGAACACCTACAAATCAACATGAAAACCAAATAGAAAAGGAACAAAGGATACAAATAGGCAATTCTTTTTTTTTTTACATTTATTTTTTATTGAGGTAACATTGGTTTATAACATTATATAAGGGGACTTCCCTGGTGGTCCAGTGGTTAAGACTTTGCCTTCCAATGCAGGGGATGCAGTTTCAATCCCTGGTCGAGAAGCTAAGATCCCACATGCCTCGCAGCCCAAAAACCAAAACATAAAACAGAAGCAGTATTGTAACAAATTCAATAAAGACTTTAAAAAAATGGTCCATATCCAAAAAAACCTTTAAAACATTATATAAGTTTCATATATATAACATTATACTTCTGCTTCTGAATATACTACAGTGGGCTCACCATCAAAAATTTAGTTTCTATCCATCACCTTACAGTTGGCCCTCTTTATGCATTTTGCCCTTCCCTCCCCCACTTCCCTTCTGTTAACCACTACTCTGTTCTCTATATCTATGTGTTTGTTTTGGTTTGGCTTGGTTTGTTCCTTTATTTTTTATTTGTTTGTTTGTTTTTCATATTCCACATATTAGTGAAATCATATGGTATTTGTCTTTCTTCATCTGACTTATTTCACTTAGCATAATAGCCTCAAGGTTCATCCATGTTTCATCTTTTTTGATGATAGCTGAGTAGTATTCCATTGTGTGTGTGTGTGTGTCTGTGTGTGTGTGTATATATGTGTGTGTGCCACATATATATGTATATGTATGTATATATATATAACATCTTCTTTATCCATTCATCTATTGATGGGCACTTATGTTGTCTCCATATCTTGGCTATTGTAAGTAATGAAGTGATGAATACAAGGGTGCACATATCTTTTCAAGTTAGTGTTTTCATATTCTTTGGATAAATACCCAGAAGTGGAATTGCTAGATCACATGGTAGTTCCATTCTTAATTTTTTGAGGAATATCCATACTATTTTCCATAGTGGCTGCACCAATTTACATTCCCAACAGTGTATAAGGTTTCCCTTTTCTCCACATCCTCACCAACATTTATTTCTTGCCTTTTTGATGATAGCCATTCTAACGGGTGTGAGGTAATATCCCATTTTCCTAAAAGGTGAAAACAACCAAAGGCCAATAATTATACTTAACATCACTAGTAATTGCAGAAACAAATTCAATAGCAAAGATTAATTATTTGACACAGATTAGCAAAACTAAAAGGTCAGATAACCCCATGAGTGATCCAGAATGTGAAGAAACAAGAACCCTTATACATCACTAGTGAGAGCGTAAGTTTTGTCCAACCTCTTTAAACAGCAATGTGGTAATATTTAGTAAAGTTTAAGATGCATATATCCCATACTTGACACATGTACTTTTAGATAAATTCTCACACATCTGTAGAAGGAAATGTGCATGAGGATTTTTGTTGTAGAATTGGTTTTGGTAACACAGAAGTGGAAAAACCTAATGTGCATGGAATGAGTAGGATAAATAATGAAGCAATGAATACATAAAGTAGATTATTCATACAAAGAATTTTAACCAGACAGTTGGTGCTGTTAAAATGAATGAATGAAGCTTGCTTGGCTCAAGATGAATAAATCTCAAAAAGTGAAAAACCTAGTTGCAAAAGTATATACAGTATGATGCTATTTATATAAAGTATAGAAATAATATTGGGTACATATATGTAGTAAAAGAGCTACATAGCAACTTCAGGACAATAACCCCTCTGAAGAGGGAACAAGGAGAAAGGATGTTGGGAGGAGGCTTGGGTGTTTCTGTACATTCTGTTTCCTTAGAGTTGATACCTGAAACAAACAAGGCAAAATGTCACCATCTGTTAAACTGTGTGTGTGAGGGGGGAGGGTTATAGTGTGTTTCATTTACTGGATTTTTTTTATATGTTTGAAATATTTCATGGTTAATTTTTTAAAGAAAAAAATGGAAATTAGCATCACTTGACACAAATGGAATTTACAGGTGAATATACATTAAATATATTAACTATCAAATTATTAAAGTTTATGTGTGCACCACTTAAAATTATCTTATGTACCCTTTGGGAAACAGTGACCTAAGGTATTACAAATTAGCAAGTGCAGCTAAGTGTCAACCCAGCCACTTTCAGCAGGCACTCTTGCCCACCCCAGAGGACATGGGTACAGCATGTCACCATCTTTCTCTTGCCCCTTCTGCTCCCACTCATTACTGAAAGTCTTCCTATTATCCAAGGCCTCCCACAAGCACTGTCTTCTTACATAATCTTGTCCAAACCAACCAGACTGGGCATTGTCAGGTATGCCTAATGATGCTCTGAATCATCAAGACCAGGTTACACCATGCCCATTATCTTCTGTTGGGGAAGGTGGAGGAATATATTGTATCCTTTTTAGACAGATTTCCATCAGAAAACAGTCAAAATAAAAAGGAATATGACTCATCCAATGGGGAAAATTATTTATATGAAACATATTTTTCAATAATGTCAGATAAATGAAGTATTACTATAAATAACTTTAAAATATTTATAACAAATTACAATAAATTTATTTTTTAAATGTATTTAGGACCTATTTTTCAAATTTTTCATCATTTGATAGTAACTTGGCATTTAACACATGAGTCTGCATATTGTGTAGCTCTAAGAAGTAGTACGAGCACAGACTCTGGAGTCAGACTGCCTAGATTTGAATCCTTGTCTACTGGGTACCAGCTATATGACCTTGGGTAGGTTACTTAACCTCTCTGTGCCTACATCACCTCATTGGGAATGATATAGCGCCTTCCTTTTACAGTCAGTGAGAAAATTGCCTGGGACCCAAGTGCTTTATAAATATTAGCTCCTATTTATAACTATAACTATAGATATATATTATTTTTGATTCTTCACTTGTTTTATAACCCGTATTTCTTCCTGCTAAATTAAGAGTTTTAGATTGTGAATTATATGTCAGAATCCCTCTTATTTCAAGCTTTGCTTAGTAGATATTTAAAGAGAAAAAAAATTTTTTTCTACTGATAATTTGTCTACCATTTCTAAGAAATACCACTGGAGGTATTGCTATCTGAGGACAATAATCTGGGGACAGAATGAATAAACTTAACTGTTGTAAATATCTGTGCTCTATTCAAGTGTATTTGAGTTGATCGCATCTTTATCTGACTAAACTCTGCTGAGTCATTCTTTCTTGGATGGAATGTTATTTTTAGAAATGGATCGTTATTCTCCCTCCTTATCTTAGATTGTGTCTTTCTAGCAGACATTAAGGGCAAATGTGAAGAGCTCTTCTGATGCATTATTCAGAAAATCAGAAACTGAAGTTGGTTTATATTAAAGACAATTAAAATTAGATAGATGCAGTGTCTGTGGAGGCAAGATTTTCTGCAGGGCAAAGATTTTTCCATTTTATCTTTTTGTATCATTTTAATGGTGAAAGCACCTGATTTTTAGTCAGACTAAAAGATATTCATCTCCTTTAACTCTCAATGTCAAGACATTCTTTTAACTCTCAGTGATCCTTTATGTGGTTCACAATGTAACTATAATTTGAGATTCAAAATAATGAACTTAGTATTCTTTTTCCTTTTATTTTTCTAGATAATTTAAATGGTATTTATATACTTGAATTTAAATCTAAAGTTCTAGATTTTCTGGTGAAACATACAAGAAAGTGAGGAATGCAGGCTAGGGCAAGGGAAGGAGCTGAGCAAAGATAGAGTTTCAGGAGAAGTTTAGGGCTTTGAAGAACGAATTGCCCTGGAGGACTGCCCCCTTTGCACAGGCAAGGGGGCTGGGCTTCTTTACTCCCACATCAATCAGCCAATGGCTATAGGCCACCAGCACCTTGGAGGGTTAAATATATATGTTGAAAGACCTTGCCTTACTTGCTGGACCTCCTTGACTCCAATCAACTTCGTCTCTATCCAAACTCCAAAACAGTTGTCTCTGATCAGAGCCGTCTTCCTGCCACTTCTAGTCTCTCTCTCTTTCTCCTACCAAACCTGCCTTCACCTTCACAATGACCTCAGTTCCCTCCTCCCTCTCCTTCTTCACCCCTCTGTCCACTCTCCTCAGTATCACTTACTTCCGTAGCCAGCTTTGACTGCATGACCAGCTGTGACACTCAAGCTCTCATTCTTCAAGATACACTACCCCCCGCCCCGTTCATTTGCACAGACTGTTTCCTCCAAATAGAACACCAGTTTCATCTTCTTGGCCTGACAAATTCCTACCTACGTTTTAAGAACTATCTAAAGTGCCATTTCATCTGTGAAGATTTCTTTATTTCACAAAGCCAGAGTAAGGGGCATGAAGTGGGTGGGCGTTTGTTGTTTGTGGGCTTCCCATCATCCATTTTACCCTTCTCACCATCCCAGTTTCCTCTGAGGAATTAGGTCTTCCCCAATGGATACATTTTTATAGGAAGGTAATGAGAATCCTTGTTTTCCCTGCTAGACCCATCAGATTCATCATGGAGTCTTCCTCAACAGAGAGAGGAAGGTCCTAAAAGGATTGGATTCTAATCCATCCCAGTAGCAATGTCTGCCTCTGCTTCCAGAGATACTTTGATTCCTGATCAACCCCATTGATTCTATGAACCTCCTAATAAGTTCCTTTGGCTTAAGTCAATCAGATTGGGTTTCTGTTGCTTACAAACAAAGAAGCCTCCTTTACTCCCACAGCACCTTCTTATGTAGTGCCTACCACATGGCCTTGTAATTTTTGTTAAACATGTTTGTCTCCACCAGGCTAAGACACAATATCTAGCATTGTGTCTAACACATGGTGAGTATCAGTTCATACCTATTAAATGAACGAGTAAACATATGAATAACAGAGAACAAGTTGTCTCCAGCTTTCCTTCTTCTCATTAATATCTGAAACAAGCAAGTGGGCCATTTTTGTTCTAAAGATTTGCTTCTAGTCGTTATGAACAAGAGGATTCTGCATGAATTCCACAATGGCAAGTGACAGGAATTAAGAAATAGACTTGATTAGAGAATTTTACAACTGAAGTATGAGCAGGAGAAGGCATAGATTCCCATTTCTCCCACCATCTCACAGAAAGGTAATCTGGGACAGATGCAAGGTCTACCTACTACACTGTACTTTGAGTACAATCATGAGAAAGTGACCTTGTCAGAGGTGAGCTACTTGGGCATCCAGCTGCCTGGGAAAGTCAGATGTCCAGCACCTGGAGACCTTGGGGGCCCATGGGAAATTTCAGTCCCTCTTGCTTTTAGAAGGTACCCACTGATCTGAGCAGAAGCTGAGTTTGGGTGCATCCATTCTCACAGGGAGAAGGGGCAGCTTGTTTTCCTTGTGATCTGGAGTTGGCATCAGTATTAGTTTGCTATGGCTGCCATAACAAAATACCATACGCAAGGTGGCTTACACAGCAGAAATTTATTTTCTCACAGTTCTGGAGGCTGGAAGTCCATGATCAAGGTGTTTGCAGGGTTGGTTTCATTCTAAGGCTTCTTTCCTTGGCTTACAAAGGGTCACCTTCTCAATGTGTCCTTACATGATCTTTTTTCTGTGCCCGCACGCTCCTGGTGTTTCTTCTGCTTATAAGGACACCTGTCGTATTGGATTAGGGCCCCACCCTAATGGCCTCATTTAATCACTTCTTTAAAGACCTCATCTCCAAATAAGGTTACATTCTGAGGTACTGGGGGTTGGGACTTCAATATATGAATTTTGAGGGACACAATTCAGCCCATAACAGTCCCCAAGTTAGATAGGGAGTAATGATAATAAGACTGCAGAAGTAATAAACTGTCTAGAACTCTCTACAAATTATATCTCTGACAAACAATGAAATACAAATTCATCTAGTTGGAGCACTTTCCACAATTACTGCTGCCTTAAATACTTCTCTGGCACACCTATTTGCCCTTTTATTCCTGATGCTCATCCCCACCACTTCTCAGTCACCTTACAGCCCCTACCAGTACAAAACAGTTGGCCGTTCAAAGGACTCCAGAGTCGTGAAGGTCCTTTACATCAACTTCAGAATGGTCTCCTCAAATCCTCAAATCATTTCCTGACTGTAATTTTCCCCAAATTTGGAAATCATTAAACCATAAAAAGAAAATCAAAGCATTGTCAAGATAACTTTTTCTGATAATTGAGCCCTCTTGTGTTAAAGAAAACTTGTATTTTAATACATTTGGAAACCCAAAAAGAAAATTACACGTAAAGGTAAAAGCCATGGGTAGAAATCTGTAGTGGTAAATCATTTCTCATATGTATATGGATGCAGAGTCAACCTTTCAAAATTTATTCTCACTCTTTGAAAGCATGTTAATAGGAGCAATTGCTATTCCAAACACAGATGAGTAGATTTTTCCCATTATTTTTCCTCTTTAATCATAAGTATAGGTAATATAAAACCCAAAGCAGATATTTGACACTAAACTTGTCCAGTGTTACTAAATTGATTGGATAACTTGAAGCATTCAAAATAATTGTAAAGTGGCTTTTAAGTTTTTTGTGTTTGGGTTTTTTTATAATTTACAAAAGAAAGTGGACAACTCTGATATCTTGTCAGGAAGAAGAAAAACAAGAACCACTTTAAAAGTTCTTTGTTGTCTTGTTAATGAGGCATCAAATCCCAGAATGCCTCTCCTTTAAAATGACTTCAGCAATCTTCAGAAAGAAAAACGGAGCTGGAGGAATCAGGCTTCCGGACTTCAGACTATACTACAAAGCTACAGTGCCAGACAGTATGGTACTGGCACAAAAACAGAAATATAGATCAATGGAACAGGATAGAAAGCCCAGAGATAAACCCACACACATATGGTCACTTTATTTTTGGTAAAGGAGGCAAGAATATACAGTGGAGAAACGACAGCCTGTTCAATAAGTGGTGCTGGGAAAACTGGACAGCTACATGTTAAAGAATGAAATTAGAACACTCCCTAGCACCATACACAAAAATAAACTCAAAATGGATTAAAGACCTAAATGTAAAGCCAGACACTATAAACCTCTTAGAGGAAAACATAGGCAGAACACTCTATGACATAAATCACAGCAAGATCCTTTTTGACCCACTTCCTAGAGAAACGGAAATAAAAACCAAAATAAACAAATGGGACCTAATGAAACTTCAAAGCTTTTGCACAGCAAAGGAAACCATAAACAAGATGAAAAGACAGCTCTCAGAATGGGAGAAAATATTTGCAAATGAAGCAACTGACAAAGGATTAACCTCCAAAATTTACAAGCAGCTCATGCAACTCAATATCAAAAACAACAAACAACCCCAATCCAAAAATGTGCAGAAGACCTAAATAGACATTTCTCCAAAGAAGATATACAGATTGCCAACAAACACATGAAAGAATGCTCAACATCACTAATCATTAGAGAAATGCAAATCAAAACTACAATGAGGTATCACCTCACACCAGTCAGAATGGCCATTATCAAAAAATCTACAAACAATAAATGCTGGAGAGGGTGTAGAGAAAAGGGAACCCTCTTGCACTATTGGTGGGAGTGTAAATTGATACAGCCACTATGGAGAACAGTATGGAGGTTCCTTAAAAAACTAAAACTAGAACTACCATATGACCCAGCAATCCCACTACTGGGCATATACCCTGAGAAAACCATAATACAAAAAGAGTCATGTACCACAATGTTCATTGCAGCTCTGTTTACAATAGCCAGGACATGGAAGCAACCTAAGTGTCCATCAACAGATGAATGGATAAAGAAGATGTGGCACATATATACAATGGAATATTACACAGCCATAAAAAGAAATGAAATTGAGTTATTTATAGTGAGGTGGATGGACCTAGAGTCTGTCGTACAGAGTGAAGTAAGTCAGAAAGAGAAAAACAAATACTGTATGCTAACACATATATATGGAATCTAAAAAAAAAGAAAAGGTTCTGAAGAACCTAGGGGCAGGACAGGAATAAAGATGCAGACGTAGAGAATGGACTTGAGGACACGGGGTGTGGGGGAAGGGTAAGCTGGGACGAAAGTGAGAGAGTGGCATGGGCTTACATATACTACCAAACGTAAAATAGATAGCTAGTGGGAAGCAGCCACATAGCACAGGGAGATCAGCTCGATGCTTTGTGACCACCTAGAGGGGTGGGATAGGGAGGGTGGGAGGGAGACACAAGAAGGAGGAGATATGGGGACATATGTATATATATAGCTGATTCACTTTGTTATAAAGCAGAAACTAACAAACCACTGTAAAGCAGTTATACTCCAATAAAGATGTTAAAAAATAAAAATAAAATAAAATGACTTCAGATGTGGTTCACCTAATCAGAGGTTTCAGTGAGTGTCATAATGGACTGCAAGAGGCACTGTGATACTATGGAGGGGTGTGTGTGTGTTGGGGTGGGGGCTCTAAAGCAGACTCTCCTTCTAACCAGCTTTCCCCATCTGTAAACTGGTGATATGTTTTGAAAATTGTGAATTGTTATATAAATGTTTTAAAATATTATTATTGTAGCAGGTAAATTCCTGTTTCTTTATTTTCCTTAAATACTATAAAATTTACTCTCAGTCTCCATCCCACAAGGCAAATTATTATTGATACTCTCTCTGTGTGTCTTCTCCAAGGTCCAAAGTGTGTCTTGGCACACGTACTCTGCCCTCTTATTCCTGATACTCATCCCCAACAATTCTCAGGCTAGAAAGGTCTGAGAAAGGTTCTGGGGAGGAGGAGGGATCCTTGGGCAGAGCACATTTTTCAGGGAGAGTCTCTCCTCCAATCCTAGGTACACTGTGGTCATCTTGGAGATAGATGCCCATTGCTCATGACATCTTAAGGTTCAGACAAGGGATCTGAGAGCTGAGAGCCTGGTGTCTAAGATCCAGCCTGTAGAATACACCAGGCAACCCCTTCCCTTGGAGGCCTTGCTTCCTGTCTTCTGCTAGCAGGACTTTGTACCCACTTCCCAGACCGGGAACACCTCTCTCCCTCCTACCATCAGAAACATCTGTCTGTCTCCTCTACCCTCCAAGACCTTTCACAAAAGAGAGGAAGAGAGTACTTTTGTAGGCAGCTTCTACCATCTGACCAAAGGTGAGGTGATCTTGAAATGCAGAAGTTAGAAAATGAGAGAGAACCCCAAACTAATATTCCAGCACATTATTTTTAAAATATAAAACACAAAAATAATGTTATTTGTCCTTGTTGGTCCATATACAGTAAAAAAGCAAACAAAGAAAATTTTCACAGATGAAGGAGACCAGCTTTTTAAGATGGGCATCAAGATCCTCCAGCAGTCTAAAAGCCGAAAACAAAAAACAGAGTAAGTCCATCCAGCTACTTAAGCCAAGTTCAATTTCCAGGTTGAGAAAAAGGAACAATCCAAAATCTAATTTGTCATTAAAAGCTTATTGGTATAACAAGTAAGCTTATTTGCCTGTAAGCTTTTGTTTTTAAAAGGATCAAATGGTGTTTAAAGAATCCTACAAATTATCTAGCCTACAAATGGAAGGACTATGTGTGAAATTGTGGTCCCTACACATTAAATGAAAGGCAGAATGAAGGCACTGATCTGAGCATTCAGGCAAAAATATTCTGTTTTGGCTTTAATTGATTCAAATGAAATAAAACATGTATTATTTGAATTAGGGAAGTTATTGTTTTAGAATGCTTTATTCTGCCTAACAGCATTTGTACATCACTTTATGGTTTTCAGAGCACTTTCGTGTATGTGATGCCATTTTATCCCCAGAACAGACTTATGAGTTAAGAAGAGTTTCATTTTTCCCCCTTTAAAAAGTTGCGAACAGAGATTCAAGGATGTTAAAGTGAGGTGATCACAAATGCACAGCTGGGAGGTGACCAAGCCGTGGCCACATGGTCTCACACCATGCCCATTGTTTCTCTTTTCACTTGTCGACTTTGTCTAAATGGGAGGCAGAAATATCTTCTCCCCCCAGGAGAGGGGCACAACTTGAGGTCCTATCAAGTCTCTAGTTAAAACCTTGGGATCAAACTCTGGCTCTGCCATTACTGGTGTGATCCTGAGCAAGTTACTTAACTGCTTCGTGCCCTGGATAATGCAATCAAGCTCTTAGAACAATGTCCTTAGTAATAAGGAGATAAGTGTTTGTTATTTTATTTTATTTTTTTTTTGCTGTTTTTGGATGGAATGTCCTATGTATATCAATTAAATCTATCTGGTCTATTGTGTCATTTAAAGCTTCTGTTTCCTTATTTATTTTCATTTTGGATGATCTGTCCATTGGTGTAAGTGAGGTGTTAAAGTCCCCCACTATGATTGTGTTACTGTCAATTTCCTCTTTTATAGCTGTTAGCAGTTGCCTTATGTATTGATGTGCTCCTATGTTGGGTGCATATATATTTATAATTGTTATATCTTCTTCTTGGATTGATCCCTTGATCATTATGTAGTGTCCTTCCTTGTCTCTTGTAACATTCTTTATTTTAAAGTCTATTTTATCTGATATGAGTATAGCTACTCCAGCTTTCTTTTGATTTCCATTTGCATGGAATATCTTTTTCCATCCCCTCACTTTCAGTCTGTATGTGTCCCTAGGTCTAAAGTGGGTCTCTTGTAGACAGCATATATATGGATCTTGTTTTTGTATCCATTCAGCCAGTCTATGTCTTTTGGTTGGGGCATTTAATCCATTCACGTTTAAGGTAATTATCGATATGTATGTTCCTATGACCATTTTCTTAATTGTTTTGGGTTTGTTTTTGTAGGTTCTTTTCTTCTCTTGTGTTTCCCACTTAGAGAAGTTCCTTTAGCATTTGTTGTAGAGCTGGTTTGGTGGTGCTGAATTCTCTTAGCTTTTGCTTGTCTGTAAAGCTTTTGATTTCTCCATCAAATCTAAATGAGATCCTTGCCGGGTAGAGTAATCTTGGTTGTAGGTTCTTCCCTTTCATCACTTTAAATATATCATGCCACTCCCTTCTGGCTTGCAGAGTTTCTGCTGAGAAATCAGCTGTTAACCTTATGGGAGTTCCCTTGTATGTTATTTGTCATTTTTCCCTTGCTGCTTTCAATAATTTTTCTTTGTCTTTAATTTTTGCCAGTTTGATTACTATGTGTCTTGGCATGCTTCTCCTTGGGTTTATCCTGTATGGGACTCTCTGCGCTTCCTGGACTTGGGTGGCTATTTCCTTTCCCATGTTAGGGAAGTTTTCGACTATAATCTCTTCAAATATTTTCTCTGGTCCTTTCTCTCTCTCTTCTCCTTCTGGGACCCCTATAATGCGAATGTCGTTGCGTTTAATGTTGTCCCAGAGGTCTCTTAGGCTGTCTTCATTTCTTTTGATTCTTTTTTGTTTAGTCTGTTCCGCAGCAGTGAATTCCACCATTCTGTCTTCCAGGTCACTTATCCGTTCTTCTGCCTCAGTTATTCTGCTATTGATTCCTTCTAGTGTAGTTTTCATTTCAGTTATTGTATTGTTCATCTGTTTGTTTGTTCTTTAATTCTTCTAGGTCTTTGT
Organism: Balaenoptera physalus; assembly: GCF_965194825.1. NCBI lineage: Eukaryota > Metazoa > Chordata > Mammalia > Artiodactyla > Balaenopteridae > Balaenoptera > Balaenoptera physalus. Next base: position 42,451,976 of record NC_138898.1, on the reverse strand, counting down.
TAATCATTTCTTGCATCTTCTCAATCTTTGCCTCCATTCTTATTCCGAGGTCCTGGATCATCTTCACTATCATTATTCTGAATTCTTTTTCTGGAAGGTTGCCTATCTCCACTTCATTTAGTTGTTTTTCTGGGGCTTTTTCTTGTTCCTTCATCTGGTATATAGCCCTCTGCCTTTTCATCTTGTCTATCTTTCTGTAACTGTGGTTTTTGGTCCACAGGCTGCAGGATTGTAGTTTTTCTTGCTTCTGCTCAGTGTTTGTTATTTTTATCTCTAGTCCTCTAAATGGTAAGTGGAAGGTGTGGAAGAGAAGGCAAGTGTGTCTTGAACCATAATAGAAAGAATGGACTCTGAACCCCCCGACAAGGAGACTTATTTTGTTTTCACACAAATTAGGCATACCAGCCCCACGGGAAGCATCCCAGAGCTGTGGTAACCAGCCCGAGGCAGGCAGCAGCAGAGTCCATGAATTCTTTCTGAAAACTCAAAGCCTTTGAGAAGAGCGTAAGAGTGTAGAGGATGAGGGTGGGGGTGGGACACTCAACTGTGAACCTGGTTATAAAAACATCACAACGTCCATTTTTCAAGCTCCTTCTTTGTGTTAATGTTGTAGGCATTTATGTGTGGGATATTACTCATTGCTCACAATGATACTGTAAGACATAAATTATTATCCCCAAATTATGGAGGAGGAAATGGAAGGTCAAAAAGATTCTGATTTTTCCAAAGTGACAAGAAGAAGGAAGTAAGGGATTTGGTCCTCTCTCTAGGGAAAATTAAATTAGAAGCTCTTTATAAGAGCAAAGGAAACCATCCTCAGCAAAACTCAAGGCTCATGCTGAGCATTCCTGGGGGCTCTCATGATGGGGATGGAGTTAAATCAGACCCCAAACTACAATCCAGCCTGATGGGGAAGTCAGCTCACTCGGGTGCCACTGAGTGAATGAGTAAGGATAGGATTTCTCAAGCTGGCCAGGCTAGATGAGAGAACAATGAGAAGGGCTGTTCTCTGAGATTTCAGACTAGCTCTGTCTATAGCAGGTGAACCCAAGATGAGGGGCCCCATCAAGTCCAAGGAAACCCTAGATTCAGCCTGATGGGACAAAACTACTCTTAGAAGGTTCTGCTTAACCTTGATGCGTGCCTTCCTTTCTGGCTTAAAGGATGGGGAGAAAACCCAGCCCTTCAGTGCAGGGCCATGCAGCAGTGCAGGAACCTTCATGCCTACCTGGTGTCATTCAATCTCAGGTTATTCTTTCCCAGTCTATCCTGCTCCAGTCCTTGCCCAAGAACCCGAGAAGAACAGCTTATTTCTGTAGCAGCATAGATACATGAGAGGGTACATAAATCTGAGTCTCCTGACCCTTCAGCATGTGTAGCAGTTGAGACCTGAAACCAAATATGTTCATAACAAAAGACCCTAGGAGTTTGTGGGCAAGATGGGCGAAATTCCTTCAGTTTTCAGGATGGTCTGCTCTCCACTTAAGCCAGTTACATCTAATATAGCCATCTTTAAGATTCTGGTCAGACCAAAGAGGAATCATATCCCTCCTATTCATCTTCTACCCTCCCCCCTCCTTGCTTCACCGCTTCTCAGATGAGGGTAGCATAAGTTAGAGGGGCTAGTAGAATTTTTGGCTCATCCACACCCACATCTTGGTCTAATTCATTTATTCAGTCTCTTCATATATAGGAAAGGAAAATTGTTGAACAAGTCAGTGCTGTTAGAAGTACAGATATTAAGCAAGCATATGTCAGGGAAACACAAACTTGTCTGAAGGAGTCAAGAAACCTCTATGACATCCCGGGTTAACTGTCATTAAGAATTACTCCCCATCAGTGAAGAAGCTGTGAAGATAAGCTGCTGCCCCACACCAAGTTTCTGATGTGTCCTAGAGATGCATTTAGCCTCCTCCTTCCCCAGCACCCACCCGAGCATCCAATGTCGGATCCTTTAGAGACAATCCAGATACCTAACTGAACTTTCTTTTGGAGATCTGCCCCTGCAGCCCAGTTTCTCCTACTTTTTCACTCTTGGGGATTGCAGTCCAGATCTTAATCCCACAGACTTTACCAACACCTTTCTCCTGCCCTTGGTCCTGCTTCTGGTATTCCATATATCACCTTGGACTTTCCTGACAGGGGACCTAAGTACCCACCCCTCCCTCAGAATCAAAGACACCTAGAGGGGTTGGTTTTGCAAACTTTGCTGCCCCCTGGGACCAGCGACTGGATATACTGCTGACCCCTACAGCCCATCTCAGGTTTCTCTGCCCTGGACCATGTCGGTGCCCTTCTAGTCCCAGCAGGCTATGTGGCTGCAGCAGCAAGCCATGTGACAGAAGAGCTCCCAGGAGTCTGTATCCTGTTGCCATGCCCATCCCTTGATGCCAGACATTTGAATTCATTGACCTTTGAGACCTTCTATTTTATTATTTGCCTTCTGGTCCCCAGAACCTCCGCTTGCTTTGACCATGGCTAATTTCTTGCTTGATCCCCTGGCTTCTTTTTGTCCCACTGGAGTCTACTCTCTGTTTGCCATCCAGGACCCTAATGCGTACCTGGATGTCACTCATCCTGGCCTTTTTGGCCCATTCTGTTCTGCTCCAGCTTTTGATCAAGAGCAGCTTATTCTAGAATCAGCATGGGTAGGGGTATATAAAGCTGAGTCTCCTGATCCTTCTGAATTGGTAGCTGTGGTAGATTTGTGTGTTTGTTCCTGTATTTGAGTCAAGGTCACAGGCTTGACTGATCTTACTGCTACCAAAAAGGAAGTTATAAGAGTAAAAATAAATCCCCAAAGCACTCTCTGTCTCCAACACAAGTTTTGACCTTGCAAGTCTCTCCATCATACCTTGCTACACAGATCAGGTCCGGGTGACTTCTGACCAGGATTCATAAAATGCACTGTGAGGCAATCCTCTGGCATCTATTTTGGTAATCACTAAACTTTACGTGATTTACCCACTAATTATAGGAGAAAAAGTACGATGCTATAAAACTTTAGAATCTATGCAATAGTCCTAGTAATAATAATATTAGCTAAATTTATTGAGTGCTTACACTGTATCAGGCAGTATGCCAGGCACTTCACATGGATTATCTCAATTGAATCTTCCCAGCAACCCTATGAAGTAAGTGCTCTTATTATCCCCATTCCATAGATGAGAGAGGCACAGGGAAGTTAAGTAACTTGCCCAAAGCTCTCAAACTAAATTAGTGGTAGAGCCAGGATTTGAACCCAGGTATTCAGACTCTAGAGCCCTAAAAGCCATAAAGGTTTTGTTTGGTTATTGTTTTCCCACACAGTCTGTCTTTGCTGTGCTGAATAATATGTTCTGTTTTAGAAATTTATTTTGGAATATAAAGGAACTGTTCTCATGATAGTAACTTCCAAGATGCGACATTCCAGTTTTTATTATTTTTAATTGATTTTGATTATATTGTTATGTATTTCAGAGTTCATTTTATAAATCAAATACTCATAATTAATGGGAGTTGCCATGGGAGAGTTCACTATTTTAAGACAAGTGCCCCAATTTTTCACTTCACTTGGTCTATAAGCTTGAATAAGCTTATAAGCATGATATAGCCTAAATATTTCTACTTTTGAACAGCTTCATTATTTGTCAGATATATTTGAAATTATAATCTTAGACTGACCTAGGGCTGAAAAAAATCTACTGGTCTAGAAATGTAATGGACTTTAGCCAAACGGTATTGTTAGTAGCAACATCAGCCAGGTCCTACTTGTCAGAGAGAAGCAGTGTGAAGGGGGGAGCAGCAAGTTTCATTTTTGATAATCACATTTCTAACTTCGTATTCTTCAAACAGAGCCTACAAACTCTTTGCTAAAGCATCTGACATGGGAAACTTGAAAGCTATGGAGAAAATGGCTGATGCTTTGCTATTTGGAAATTTTGGCATGCAAAACATAACAGCAGCTATCCAATTATACGAGTCCTTGGCTAAAGAAGGGTCATATAAAGCCCAAAACGTGAGTTTTGAAAGAAAATTAAACTTTAAATAGCTACATCCTGAAATAATTATAGGCAAATAACATGTGAGAGGAGCTGAGCCTCTACTGCATGAGCCCAGGCCTAGGAAAGTTACTGTAATGCACTGAGTATAATGTTCCCGTCAGGGCAGGAAAGACCAGGAGCCCGGGGCAAATTCTTCCAGCTCTTGAGTGACTTTCAGGAATGGAGCAGAGCTGCTCTCTAATCCACCTTCCCACCATCCACGTCCATGTGTGTGTTCTGAAATAATGTGAGAACTCTGAAGCCCTAACATAGTTAAATTTTATATAAAGTATATTCACCTATGCAAAGAAATATGGAACTAAATCGCCTACCTTAGGATGCCTGGTTTTTACACTTCAAATATTTTATAAGCTATATATATTTCCTTTTCTATTTTAATATGTGTATTTCATTTTATTCTAAGAATAACATAAGCATTTCATAGAAAATCTGGAAAACAGGAAAAAAAAAAAAAGTCCTTCACAAGCCAACCATCCTGACTCAACTACTGTTAGGACTGCTTTGCATTTCTGTTTGGATTCTTCCTCTGTGCATCTTTCTTCTTAAAAACATCATCATAATCACATGTATTATGATTATGATGTATCATTTTGTTTCTGGCTGCTTTCACTTAATGCTATAGCAAAAGTATGTTTTCATGTTGCTGGTCTTCTTAATGAAAACATTTCTTTCTGATCACAAAAGAAATTTATGCTGATTACAATAAAAACCAGCGAATTCAGAAATTATGAGGAAGACACTAAAAGTTGTCTAAAAGCTTTTCCCATAGATCATTTTTGCTTCCATCCAGTAAAGTGTAGAAGCTAAGCTTTGGAGTCAGGCAGATCTAAGTTCAAATGCACTCTACCACTTGCTTATTGGATAACTACTTAACAAAACCCTTTCCCCTTCTTCTGCATGACAATTTGACCTTTGGTTCACTCTCTACTTCTGTTTCCCTGGTAATATGATAGGGGTGAAATGTTAACTATGTTTCTAGGTAGTATTGCTTATTGTTGAAATGACCTCTACTTGGTAAACTACCTTTGGACTGGGAGAAACTGTTATGAACTATAAATACCTGATGGTGGTGATGATTCTTACCGGAATCCTGGACACTATGCCTATGGAGTTGTTACAGGGGGAATATGAGACTTCTATGTCAGGGTGCCTCTTGCACCACCCAATGTGGATCTCATCCCCTTGTGTCTGAGTCATCTGAGGGACCAAAGATGAGGGCTGCTGGAGGACTATGTGACCTGCTGAAAGGACTCCCACAGAAGGGAGGCCTGATGCTGCCCTGCTGGCAAACTGTGATTCCTGTGCTACATCTACCTGAAGAGACTGGTGGCATGTGTAGCCTGTGGGAGTCTTGTGAGTCTGCATATTTATTTGAACCAGAAGTTGGATGAGAGGAACTCTAATGGGTGGGGTAACCTCTCTAATTTTCACCTGTAGAGTTAGGATAATGATAAAACACCAGGTTCTATGTCTATCTGGTTCACTGCTATATCTCTAAAAATTTAGTGCAGTGCCTGGGACAAAAAATATTAGTTGAATGCTGAATTAATTCATGATGAATGAATTAATGGAGTTGTGAGGATTAAAATAATGTGTGAAGGCACTTAATTCCATACCTGGAACTTTATAATCATTCATCATAAATGATATAAATGCAATTATTACTCTTACTATTATTCTTCTAGAATTTTTCCTATAAGTACGTAGAAAATTTTTTACAAAAATGAGACATACTTTAATTGCTGTTTCCTAATCTGCTCTTTACTCACTTAATAATATATCACAGATATCTTTCCCTGTGAATATATCCCATATTTGGTTAATCAAAAATATAAAGTTCCAAAACAGACCAAATGTTACCATCATGACCACCACAACAAATAATGTCACCTAATTCCTTTCCAACTAGTGAATATGTGCTTTATTTGTTAGTGGGTATATTAATTAATTAATTAAGTCAACAGTTGTTTCTTGGACACTTACTATGTACCACACATAATCCTGTTGATGGGGAGAAAAAGATTAATAGGCCAAAGTCCTTATGCGCCAATCTGAAATATAAACAAATAATTTCAGCATAATTTAGGTGGACTAGAGTTAAGGTGTGTATAAAGTGTTTTAGGCACAGAAAAGGGTCTGACTGGTTTTGCCTGAGGCAGGTAGGGAAGGCTTCAAGGAAGAAGCGACATTTGCTCCCAGTCTAGAATATTGGATACAGGCAACATGAAGGATTTGCCCATATTTGAATAAAGTATTTGATGCAAGGGTCAAAGTACTACTCTCAGAAAAAAAAATTCCAAATTAACATAATTGGTACATAAAACATATGGATTTTAGAGCTGAAGTCAGAGTTTCACTCCACATACTCTAGTTAGAATTGTTCTATCGCATGGCCCCAGACCTCCTGTCTATTTATGTGTGTTTGGTCTCAGGAGGACAAGAAGACAAAATGTGGGTGAGGACAGACTTATCACCTGAAAGGCTGACATTGACCTGATATGCAAAATTCAGCCACACTGTTTATTGAAATGCTACAACAGTGGTTGGAAAAAGTCTCTGCCCCAAGCTCCTCTTATGCTGTTCCTGACAACCTGAACACCCGTATTCTTCACTTGGACTTCCCCCTCCTCCCTTCAGCTCCCCGTGATCTTGCAGCCAAAGTGTTATCTGGATGGGCAGGGAGCTTACAGGACCCTGTTCCAGTGCTACAGCTGGATTCTATTCTGAAATTAACTATCATCCCTCTCATCACTATAGGAAAATCTGTTTCTGATAGCAAGTCCTCTTGCAGTTGATTTATCTCCTTGTACAAAGAACAATTAAAGATATTCCGTGGTACAAACAATGCTTTGTTTGATGGCTGGTTGCTGCGACAAGGCTGGCCATGTGCCATATTGATCACGGCTCTTTAACAGGACTGGCCAGGTGACCACCTTTCTTCTCAGGCTGTTTGTGCCAGCCTGATACAGGAATCCAGCCGCACTGCTAGGAAATATTGCTGGGAACTGAGAGGACAACGTAGCAACAGAAATGTGGCTGAAGAAGCTGAAATGTATACTGAGAATGATAATGAAAGAGAGTGAGAAAGATAGACATAAAGATAGAGAGAAAGTGAGAATGAAGACACCTATCTCTGGGGGAAAAGTATAAGAACAATCGGAAATACTGAAATGTTATAGATGGGAGAAGCCTGGAGTGCCAGAGGACTAGTAGAGACCTGATTTAACAAAGAAAACAAAAAAGATATGAACTCAGATTCATGCAGGCATTGAGGGGGTGGGGGAAGAAATGCAGTTTCAGGCTATGTATAAAAGGAAAGCTGGATGGAGGAAAAGAGGCATACTTATTTCTTTTCATGCACCTTGAATGGTTCATCTCACAAAAAATCCAAATAAACTAAAAGAAATCCCAATAAGGGCAATAAAAGCAAATAAGATTGTGAACAGAGTCCATTGAATTGATTTGCAAAGAATCTGTACCTTCCAAATAATGAAAACTATTCATTAATGGTGTAGTCTTCATGAAAATGGTGAAAATTGAGGAAAGAGCAAACAAAAATAAGCCATATTTTAGAGGATGTCATAAGATATTGTAGTATACCAGCTGGAGGTAGATAAATTATGTATTTTTTATTTCTCTGATCCTCATTTAAGGAAGCAGAGATTCAGAATTAGAAAGACTCATTCTTTTCTTGATACTGATGAACTGTTTCAATAGAAAATTTGTCTGTTAATTTGCCAAACAAGAAGGTAGGGTTTAAACCTCATTTGCTTTAAGAATCAAGAAATGGATCATAAATGGATAACTAATAAGAACCTGCTGTATAACAGAATAAATAAAATAAAATTTAAAAATTAAAAAAAAAAGAAATGGATCATTCACATTGTATCACCTTAAAAAACTTAATCACCGTAATGATTATTAGCACTGTGCTACTACTGAAAAAAAAATCATTTTTAGTATCAAATACTCACTTTGATAATTCTAGGATTACCTGTGTAGAGCATTTCTTTTTGACGTTAGTCATCTTTTTGTATTAAGGGTGCAAAAAGGATCTGAGTTTTCCATCAGGGTTGATTCACACTTCTGTTTGGCATGCAATTTGAGCTAAAAGTAATGACCACAGATGCTTTCAAGCCCCGTACAACAATTATAATAATTAAATGCGTAATCTTTTTTCTCTTTTAATAATTCCTTATATAAAGAGAAAAAGGGGGAACATTTAATTTTTAAGTTGTTATTGTGGAACCTGAGTAATTTGCTTTGAAATATACTAAAATACCCTCTACACTTAACTCTTTCCATTCAAATCCCAGTGACTACAACACAGCACAATGGTTGAGTTCAGAGTCTTATAAACAAATCTAATTTGCAGAGCTTGACCTTTTAAAACCACTGAAAGTATCACTGATGTCATCACTATAGTGTAGCTTCTCTTCAACTCACAGCATTTTTTTTCTGGATTAAGATTTAATCATTCTATAATCCATCTCATTTCACCTCAGCCTTATCTCAGAAAAGACCAAAGACCAAAACCTGATTACTGTAAAGTTGTTAGGTAACAATGCCTAAGTGTAAAGAAACAGGACAGCCCTGACTATAATTGGCATATTTACTACATGACAGGCCATAACATCTTTTGTCTTCCTCTAGTGCCTGCCATGCTTTAAGCAGTGGGAAAAAAAAAAAAAAGTTAAGCCCGCCAGAGAATTAATTCAAGATCATCCATTGTTATTTTTCTGCTAAAGAGGGAGGAAGCATTCTCTTTGAGTTGATTATTTGAGGCTGGGAAAATCATGGTTTTAGCCCTTACTTTATAGAATGAGCTTTATACAGAGAAAGCTCTCCATCCCAATCACAGGATGGAAATTAACTCCCGCACAATCCACTACACAACTTCACGACCTCACAATTTTCTCCAAGAGGATCAGGCCGAAAAGTGTGGTAGGCTCTGCACAAAATGATACACTGTTGGTGAAAGCATCTTATAATACAAGCTCAACTGAATAGAACATATCTTCATTTTCTTATATAAAGGTCAGTATATTTGTATACTATCAAAGTTTCTACATAAACAAACAAGATTCTAAATTGAGCAGAATCAAAAATTGCTAAGAGTTGCAAGAAAAATAAATTATTTAGCCAATAATATTGGCTAAAGATATTTTTACAAGGAGCCAATTTAGCCATTTAAAATATAACTACAAGGGTTAGAGGAGTACCAGGATTCCAGATGCTTTCCATTTGTAATAACAGCTTTTATGATCAACTTTCCTGAAAAGGGAGCCTTTGAGACTAAAGAGGAATTGGCAGAATCTTAGATTTTTTTTTTAGTTCATGGATTAAGTAGATTACAAATTATAAACCACATGTTAGAGCTATTATGCTTTTAAGAACTGAACTCTGCAGTCAATTCCCTGGTTTAAAAAGTAAGATAGTTCTTTATCCTTGAAATTTTAATAAAAAGTTTAAGAAATTATTCATTTTCTGTTTTGATGGAATTATCAGACCTTGTTGTATCTTGATTTTAGGGAGACATTTAACAAAGTCTTGCATCATGTTCTCATGAGCTAGATGAAAAAGTAGAAACGTGGGCTTTGATAATGGTAAATAAAGAGTATAGACTAATAGGTTGATGCCAAGGTGAAAGCAAGTCTGGTAATCCGCCTCAAGACGCTGCCTATGACCCTGTGCTCTTCAAATATTCCATCAGCTATTAAGCTGAATGGCTAGTACCAAATTGTTTTTAATTTGAAGCATAGAAAGAAAGGCATATTACCCATGATTTGCATAAGAGTGTAGAATGAACTTGTAAAAATGGTGATAGGAATAATAAAGCTACAAATGAGTAGCAACTTGAAAATATTAGGAACACCAAAACAGACTATTACAATTATGTTCTGACAAAAAATAGTGTTATGACTCTATTGAGAAGAGGAGGAAGGAGAAAAAATAAAGTGATGTAGATGACCTAAATCATCATCTATCATCTAGCAAATCTATAGCTAATGTGCGAAATATATAAATTAACAGCAAGTAGTAGCAACTTATCAGGAGTCCTAATGGTAGTAATTATTAGAAGAAAACAGCTAAAATAATTAAAAGTGGTTATCTCTGAGGAGACAAGTAGGGAGTAGCCTAGAAAGGAGCAGGGCATTGATATTTGTATTTTAAGCCCTCAGAAGTATTGGAATTTTAATTTTTAATACATATACATCTCTTAATTTGATAACAAATATATAAAAAGTTAAATTTAGATATTAACTCTCCCTCTCAAAAGGAATTATGCTTAACAACAGAAGTCCTCTCCCACTGAAAAGAAAGCAGAATCTTTGGAAAATGTCAAATTCCGGGTGTGGGGCAAGAAATGTACAAGATGATGTTGAAACATCCTATCCTACTTGATGGCAAGGACGCTGTCAGAAAATACTAGGATTGAGAATTCCCTGGTGGTCCAGTGATTAAGACTCGGCGCTTTCACTGCGGTGGCCTGGGTTCAATCCCTTGTCGGGCAGCTCAAACAAGCACAAATTACTAAAGCTGGAACAATTGAGCACGAAGATGAATAATGACCACAATGGATTGAAATACCTCAAATGTACTTAAATCCACTAGTTCATAATGATACTTAGAAACAGCACTCTTTAATCACTTTGGAGGATGTTAGAGAACCAACTCTCATTATTTTGAAAACTGGTAAATGGACAGGTTCAAACATTTATTGACTATTCTTCACAAACTATATCTCAGAGTATAGGAGACCAAGGAAAGTTTTTCTTTATAAAATTATTCCAGCTAATAAATGAAGAAGAAATCACAGAATTAGAATGGTATCTTTTTGCCACCCCTAATAAGTCAATGGACCTACGCAGTGGTCATTACTGGCTGCTAACATCACAAAGCAGAAACAAGAAACTATATACCTCCTGATGGAAATACATAACACTTCCTATGAGACAGTCTTGCCAAACACATTACACCTAAGTTTGATCAAGCCTCTAAATCTGACTGCCAGCCTGTAGAAAATACAGTATTGTGATCAACAAAATCCAGGCTAAGTATAACTCTATAGGAGGAGTGACTGGTTTTTTCAACAACAACGAAAAATTACAAGGAGAAAAGACATGGATAAGAAACTTAGATATTAAAAAAGACTTGAGACTTCCCACTCAGTTGCAATCTATTGGCCATATCTGGATCCCAATTCAAACAAACTGTTAAAAAAAGAAGAGAAAAAGTTAAAAGAAAAATAAAGAACATTTATAAGGCAGTTGGGTAGATATAGATACTGACTAATGATATTAACAAATTTATGTTAATGTTTTTAGTGAAAAATGGTATTATGATTTTGTTTTTTAAAGGTTCTTTCTTGTAGAGGCACATACTGAAATATTTACAGATGAAATATATATTGTCCAAGATTTACTTCAAAATAAACTGGATGGCCAGAGAAAATCAGTATGGGTATAAATGAAGCCAGATTGGCCAAATTGATAATGGATAATGATTGGGTGATGGATCATGGGTTTTTTATATTACTTTATTTACTTTTTCATATTCGAAATATTCTGTACTAAAAAGAATACACAGATGGAATAGGTGTTAGACTTGAAGATTAATAACTAAGAGGAAGTGGAATATCTCCACACTCTTCTGGCTTTTGTTGAGCAGTATGGCATTTTCCCCCCAAAATGGCCACAGCAATATTTCCAGTCCACATGCTATTTCAGACCCCTAATCAACATCATCAAAAAGTAGAGTCTATTTTCCCTTTCCTTGTATGCAGGTGGGCTTGTGACTACTTCAAACAATAGAGTTTGCTGTAAGTATTGCTACACCACTTTGAAGGCTAAGTCATAAAAAGGATACAGCTCTGCCTGGCTCCCCCTCTCTCAGGATGCTCACTCCTGGAACCCAGCTACCATGCTGTGAGGAAGCTCATACAATAGGAGAGGCCCCATGTTGCTGTTCTGGCCATTAGTCTCTGCTAAGGTCTCAACAAACAGCTAGCATCAACTGCCAGACATGTGAATGAACCAGCATTCAGATTATTGCATCCCTAGCCTTTGAGTCTTCCAACTAAGGCCCCCATATCATGGATCAGAGAAAAGCCATCCCCACTCTACCTTGGCCAAATTCCTGACCCACTGAACCCTTAGCATAATAAATAGTCATTTTATGCCACCAAGTTTCCTGTTAATTTGTTACACAGCCATAGTAACTGGAACAAAGACAATAACATTCAGAATTAAAAGGGCAGATTGTACTTTTCTCAGAAGCACCAGATGCCTTGGCATCCTTGTTGAAAATCACTTGACCATATATACGAGGGTTTATTTCTGATCTCTCTACACTGTTCCATTGGTCTATATGTCTGTCTTTATGCCAGAACTACAGGGTTTTGAATTACTGTAGCTTTATGCCAGTACCATAGGGTTTTGAATTACTGTAGACATCTAGCTTTGGGTTTTTTTTCCTCAAGATAGATCAACTATTTTGTGAGCTTCCATATGAGATTCTCTATAAATTTTAGGATGGTTGTTTCTATTTGTGCAAAAATGACATTGAGACTTCGATAGAGGTTGCACTGAATCTGTACTCTCTCTGGGTACATTCTAACAATATTAGGTCTTCCAATATATAAGCATAGACTATTTTCCATTTATTTATGTCTTTTTAAATTTTTTCAGCATTGTTTTATAGTTTTCAGTGTACAAGTCTTTCACCTCCTTGGTTAGTTTATTCCTAAGTATTTATTCTTTCTGATGCTATTGTAAAATGGACAGTTAAATTCCTTTTCTAAATGTTCATTGTTAATGTATAGAAAAGCTATTTGTTTTTTGTGTTGCTTTTGTATCCTGCAACTTTGCTGAATTTATTAGTTTTAGCAGTTTTTTTGTGAAATCATTAGGGTTTTCTACATATAAGATTATGTCATTCGTGAACAAAGAATATTTTACTTATCCTTTCCAATTTAGAAGTCTTTTTTTTTTTTTCTTGCCTAACTCCTCTAGCTAGAACGTCCAGTACCATGTTGAACAGAGGTGATGAGAGTACGCCTCCTTGCCTTGTTCCTAATCTTAAAGGGAAAGCTTTCAGTTTTTCACCATTACATACGATGTTAGCTGTGGGCTTTTTATACATGGTATTTATTATGTTGAAGTAATTTTCCTCTATTCTTAATTTGTTTAGTGCTTTTATTATAAAAAGGTGTTGAATTATGTCAAATGCTCTTTCTGCATCAACTGAAATGATCAGTTTTTTCCCCTTTATTCTGTCAATGTGGTACAGTAGGCCCTTGGGATCCGTGGGGGATTGGTTCCAGGACACCCCTACTGACACCAGAAATCCACATATGCTCAAATACATTATATTGGGTGGGACAAAAAGTGCCTTCAGTTTTCTCAGTAAAAATAAAAGACACATTTTTCATTTTCACCAAGAACTTTATTGAACAATGTATTCACCCTTTTGTTCCACTACCTTCTGTCATTTTTCATAATTCCATCTTCCCAAAAATTTTTTTAACATCTTTTTGAGAGCATACTTGCTTTACAATGCTGTGTTAGTTTCTGCTGTAAAACAAAGTGAATCAGCTATACATAAACATATCCCCATATCTCCTCCCTCTTGTGTCTCCCTCCCACCCTCCCTATCCCGCCCCTCTAGGTGGACACAAAGCACCAAGCTGATCTCCCTGTGCTAAGTGGCTGCTTCCCACTAGCTATCTATTTTACATTTGGTAGTGTATATATGTCCATGCCACTCTCTCACTTTGTCACAGCTTACCATTCCCCCTCCCCGTGTCCTCAAGTCCATTCTCTACGTCTGCGTCTTTATTCCTGTCCTGCCCCTAGGTTCTTCAGAACCATTTTTTTTTCTTTTTTTAGAGTCCATATATATGTGTTAGCATATGGTATTTGTTTTTCTCTTTCAGACTTACTTCACTCTGTGTGACAGACTCTAGGTCCACCCACCTCACTACAAATAACTCAATTTCGTTTCTTTTTATGGCTGAGTAATATTCCATTGTATATATGTGCCACATTTTCTTTATCCATTCATCTGTCGATGGACACTTAGGTTGATTCCTTGTCCTGGCTATTGTAAATAGAGCTACAGTGAACATTCTGGTACATGACTCTTTTTGAATTATGATTTTCTCAGGGTATATGCCCAGTAGTGGGATCTCTGGGTCATATGGTAGTTCTATTTTTAGTTTTTTAAGGAACCTCCATACTGTTCTCCATAGTGGCTGTATCAATGTACATTCCCACCAATAGTGCAAGAGGGTTCCCTTTTCTCTACACCCTCTCCAGCATTTATTGTTTGTAGATTTTTTGATAATGGCCATTCTGACTGGTGTGAGGTGATACCTCATTGTAGTTTTGATTTGCATTTCTCTAATGATTAGTGATGTTGAGCATTCTTTCATGTGTTTGTCGGCAATCTGTATATCTTCTTTGGAGAAATGTCTATTTAGTTCTTCTGCCCATTTTTGGATTGGATTGTTTGCTTTTTTGATATTGAGCTGCATGAGTTGCTTGTATGTTTTGGAGATTAATCCTTTGTCAGTTGCTTCGTTTGCAAATATTTTCTCCCATTCTGAGGGTTGTCTTTTCGTCTTCTTTATGGTTTCCTTTCCTGGGCAAAAGCTTTGAAGTTTCATTAGGTCCCATTTGTTTATTTTTGTTTTTACTTCCATTTCTCTAGGAGGTGGGTCAAAAAGGATCTTGCTGTGATTTATGTCATAGAGTGTTCTGCCTATGTTTTCCTCTAAGAGGTTTATAGTGTCTGGCCTTACATTTAGGTCTTTAATCCATTTTGAGTTTATTTTTGTGTATGGTGCTAGGGAGTGTTCTAATTTCATTCTTTACAATGTAGCTGTCCAGTTTTCCCAGCACCATTTATTGAACAGGCTGTCATTTCTCCACTGTATATTCTTGCCTCCTTTATCAAAAATAAAGTGACCATATGTGTGTGGGTTTATCTCTGGGCTTTCTATCCTGTTCCATTGATCTATATTTCTGATTTGGTGCCAGTACCATACTGTCTAGATTACTGTAGCTTTGTAGTATAGTCTGAAGTCCAGGAGACTGATTCCTCCAGCTCCGTTTTTCTTTCTCAAGATTGCTCTGGCTATTTGGGGTCTTTTGTGTTTCCATACAAATTGTGAAATTTTTTGTTCTAGTTCTGTGGAAAATGCCATTGGTAGTTTGATAGGGATTGCATTGAATCTGTAGATTGCTTTGGGAAGTATAGTCATTTTCACAATGTTGATTCTTCCGATCCAAGAACATGGTTTATCTCTCCATCTGTTTGCATCTTTAATTTCTTTCATCAGTGTCTTACAGTTTTCTGAATACAGGTCTTTTCTCTCTTTATGTAGGTTTATTCCTAGGTATTTTATTCTTTTTATTGCAGTGGTAAATGGGAGTATTTCCTTAATTTCTCTTTCAGATTTTTCATCATTACTGTATAGGAATGCAAGAGATTTCTGTGCATTAATTTTGTACCTTGCTACTTTACATATTCATTGACTAGCTCTAGTAGTTTTCTGGTAGCATCTTTGGGATTCTCTATGTATAGTATCATATCATCTGCAAACAGTGACAGTTTTACTTCTTTTCTGGTTTGGATTCCGGTTGTTTCTTTTTGTTCTCTGATTGCTGTGGCTAAAACTTCCAAAACTATGTTGAATAATAGTGGTGAGAGTGGGCAACCTTGTCTTATTCCTGATCTTAGTGAAAATGGTTTCAGTTTTTCACCATTGAGAACGATGTTGGCTGTGGGTTTGTCATATATGGCTTTTATTAGGTTGAGGTAAGGTCCCTCTATGCCTACTTTCTGGAGGGTATTTATCATAAATCGGTGTTGAATTTTATCAACGGCTTTTTCTGCATCTATTGAGATGATCATATGGTTTTTCTCCTTCATTTCTTTAATATGCTTTATCACATTGATTGATTTGTGTATATTGAAGAATCCTTGAATTCCTGGGATAACCCCACTTGATCTTGGTGTATGACCCTTCTAATGTGCTGCTGGATTCTGTTTGCTAGTATTTTGTTAAGTATTTTTGCATCTATGTTCATCAGTGACATTGGTCTGTAGTTTTCTTTTATGGGACATCTTTGTCTGGTTTTGGTATCAGGGTGATGGTGACCTCGTAGAATGAGTTTGGAAGTGTTCCTCCTTCTGCTATATTTTGGAAGAGTTTGAGAAGGATAGGTGTTAGCTCTTCCCTAAATGTTTGATAGAATTCACCTGTAAAGCCCTCTGGTCCTGGGCTTTTGTTTGTTGGAAGATTTTTAATCAGAGTTTCAATTTCAGTGCTTGTGATTGGTCTGTTTATATATTCTATTTCTTCCTGGTTCAGTCTTGGAAGGTTGTGCTTTTCTAAGAATTTGTCCATTTCTTGAAGGTTGTCCCTTTTATTGGCATAGAGTTGCTTGTAGTAATCTCTCATGATCCTTTGTATTTCTGCAGTGTCAGTTGTTACTTCTCCTTTTTCATTTCTAATTCTATTGATTTGAGTCTTCTCCCTTTTTTTTCTTGATGAGTCTGGCTAGTGGTTTATCAATATTTTTTATCTTCTCAAAGAAGCAGCTTTTAGTTTTATTGATCTTAGCTACTGTTTCCTTCATTTCTTTTTCATTTATTTCTGATCTGATCTTTATGATTTCTTTCCTTCTGCTCACTTTGGGATTTTCTTGTTCTTCTTTCTCTAATTGCTTTAGGTGTAAGGTTAGGTTGTTTATTTGAGATGTTTCTTGTTTCTTGAGGTAGGACTGTATTGCCGTAAACTTCCCTCTTAGAACTGCTTTTGCTGCATCCCATATGTTTTGGGTGGTCGTAATTTCATTGTCATTTGTTTCTAGGTATTTTTTGATTTCCTCTTTGATTTCTTCAGTGATCTCTTGGTTATTTAGTAGTGTATTGTTTGGCCTCCATGTGTTTGTATTTTTAACAGATATTTTCCTGTAATTGATATCTAGTCTCATAGCATTGTGGTTGGAAAAGATACTTGATACGATTTCAATTTTCTTAAATTTACAAAGGCTTGATTTGTGACCCAAGATATGATCTATCATGGAGAATGTTCCATGAGCAGTTGAGAAGAAAGTGTATTCTGTTGTTTTTGGATGGAATGTCCTAAAAATATCAATTAAGTCCATCTTGTTTAATGTATCATTTAAAGCTTGTGTTTCCTTATTTATTTTCATTTTGGATGATCTGTCCGTTGGTGAAAGTGGGGTGTTAAAATCCCCTACTATGATTGTGTTACTGTCGATTTCCCCTTTTATGCCTGTTAGCATTTGCCTTATGTATTGAGGTGCTCCTATGTTGGGTGCATAAACATTTACAGTTGTTATATCTTCTTCTTGGATTGATCCCTTGATCATTATGTAGTGTCCTTCTTTTCTCTTGTAATAGTCTTTATTTTAAAGTCTATTTTGTCTGATATGAGAATTGCTACTCCAGCTTTCTTTTGATTTCCATTTGCATGGAATATCTTTTTCTATCCCCTCACTTTCAGTCTGTATGTGTCCCTAGGTCTGAAGTGGGTCTCTTGTAGACAGCATATATATGGGTCTTGTTTTTGTGTCCGTTCAGCCAGTCTATGTCTTTTGGTTGGAGCATTTAATCCATTTACACTTAAGGTAATTATCGATATGTATGTTCCTATGACCATTTTCTTAATTGTTTTGGGTTTGTTATTGTAGGTCTTTTCCTTCTCTTGTGTTTCCTGCCTAGAGAAGTTCCTTTAGCATTTGTTGTAAAGCTGGTTTGGTGGTGCTGAATTCTCTTAGCTTTTGCTTGTCTGTAAAGGTTTTAATTTCTCTGTTGAATCTGGATGAGATCCTTGCTGCGTAGAGTAATCTTGGTTGTAGTTTTTTCCCTTTCATCACTTTAAATATGTCCTGCCACTCCCTTCTGGCTTGCAGCGTTTCTGCTGAAAGATCAGCTGTTAACCTTATGGGGATTCCCTTGTATGTTATTTGTTGCTTTTCCCTTGCTGCTTTTAATGTTTTTGCTTTGTATTTAATTTTTGATAGTTCGATTCATCTGTGTCTTGGCATGTTTCTCCTTGGATTTATCCTGTATGGGACTCTCTGTGCTTCCTGGACTTGATTGACTGTTTCCTTTCCCATATTAGGGAAGTTTTCAACTATAATCTCTTCAAATATTTTCTCAGTCCCTTTCGTTTTCTCTTCTTCTTCTGGGACCCCTATAATTCTAATGTTGGTGTGTTTAATGTTTTCCCAGAGGTCTCTGAGACTGTCCTCAATTCTTTTCATTCTTTTTCTTTATTCTGCTCTGTGGTAGTTATTTCCATTTTTTTATCTTCCAGGTCACTTATCCGTTCTTCTGCATCAGTTATTCCCCTATTGATTCCTTCTAGAGAATTCTAGTTTCATTTATTGTGTTGTTCATCATTGTTTGTTTGCTCTTCAGTTCTTCTATGTCCTTGTTAAACGTTTCTTGTATTTTCTCCTTTCTATTTCCAAGATTTTGGGTCATTTTTAGTATCATTACTCTGAATACTTTTTCAGGTAGACTGCCTATTTCCTCTTTATTTCTTTGGTCTGGTGGGTTTTTACCTTGCTCCTTCATCTGCTATGTATTTCTCTGTCTTCTCATTTTGCTTAACTTACTGTATTTGGGGTCTCCTTTCTTCAGGCTGCAGGTTTGTAGTTTCCGTTGTTTTTGGTGTCTGTCCCCAGTGGGTAAGGTTAGTTCAGTGGGTTGTGTAGGCTTCCTGGTGGAGGGGACTGGTGCCTGTGTTCTAGTGGATGAGGCTGGATCTTGTCTTTCTGGTGGGCAGGACCACATCTGGTGGTGTGTTTTGGGGTGTCTGTGAACTTATTATGATTTTCGGCAGCCTCTCTGCTAATAGGTAGGGTTGTGTTCCTGTCTTGCTAGTTGTTTGGCTTGGGGTGTCCAGCACTGTAGCTTGCTGGTCGTTGATTGGAGCTGGGTCTTAGCATTGAGTTGGCGATCTCTGAGAGAGCTTTCACGGTTTGATATTACTTGGGGCCGGGAGGTCTCTGGTGGACCAATGTCCTGAATCGGCTCTCCCACCTCAGAGGCTCAGGCCTGACACCCGGCTGGAGCACCAAGACTATGATTGTGGAGGTTTGGTGAATAAAACATCTGATGTAGTAGTCCAGTAGGCCGGAGACTCTGGGAAGAGTTGCAACCCAAATGAAGGCTGCTGGCAGAATCCTATCCTCTGGTCATTGGCAGGAGGCTTCATTTCCTTACCATGTGGAGCTCTTATTAGGGCTGCTTATAACAAAGCTTCTTCCATAGAATGGAAGAGAGGAAAAGGGGGAGAGAAGGACAGAGAGAGAAAGGGAGAGAGTCAGGGGCTGGGAGACTGGGCCCCAAAACTTTTTATCTTTTTGAGCAAAGAACTGTTCCAGGTGCCTTTTACAGTCTTCTAGGGATGTGAAATTTTTTCCATTAAGAGAATTTTGTAAAGACCAAAATAAATGGAAATCCGAAAGTGCAGTGTTTGGTGAATACGGCGGATGAATCAGAACTTCCCAGCCAAGCTGTAACAGTTTTTGCCTGGTCATCAAAGAAACAGGCAGTCTTGCATTATCCTGATGGAAGATTATGTGTTTTCTGTTGAATAATTCTGGACGCTTTTCATCGAGTGCTGCTTTCAGTTGGTCTCATTGGGAGCAGTACTTGTTGGAATTAATTGTTTGCTTTTCTGGAAGGAGCTCATAATAGAGGACTCCCAATCCCACCATATACACAACATCACCTTCTCTGGATGAAGATCGGCCTTTGGTGTGGCTGTTGGTGGTTCATTTCTCTTGCCCACGATCTCTTCCGTTCCACATTATTGTACAGTAACCACTTTTCATCGCCCGTCACAATTTGTTTTAAAAATGGAACGTTTTCATTACGTTTCAATGGAGAATCACATGCAGAACTATGGTCAATAATGTTTTTTTCACTTAAATTATGTGGAACCCAAACATTAAAGCAATGAACATAACCAAGCTGGTGCAAATGATTTTCAGCACTTGATTTGGATATTTTGAGTATGTCAGCTCTCTCCCGCGTGGTGTAACATTGATTGTTCTCAATTATTGCTTTGATTTGATCGCTACCCACTTCAACTGGCCTACCCAACCGTGGAGCCTCATCCAGCGAGAAATCTCCAGCATGAAACTTCGCAAACCAATTTTGACATGTTCGATCAGTCACAGCACCTTCTCCATACAGTGCACAAATCTTTTTGTGCATTTCAGTTGCGTTTTTACCTTTCTTGAGGTAATACAGCATAATATGCCGAAAATGTTGCTTTATTTCTTCCATTTTCAATATCAAAATGGCTATACAAAAATTCACCAATTTTGTTGTCTTTTTTTAAATGCACACTGATATGACAACTGTCACATACAATCTAACAAAATTGTTTTGAATAAAGTTAAAGACAACTAAGTGCTACTAGAGCCATCTTATGAAAAAAAACGAACTAACCTTTGGCTCACCTGATAGAATGATGTCGTATTTGCCTATAACCTACATACATCCCCCTGTATACTTTAAATCATCTCTAGATTACTTACCGTGTAGATGTTATGTGAATAGTTTCCAGTGTACAGTAAATTTAAGTTTTGCTTTTTGGAAATTTCTGGATTTTTTAAAATATTTTTGTTCTGTGGTTGGTTGAATCTGTGGATGCAGAACCCCCCCAGATGCAGTGGGCCAACAGTATATATTTTGATATATTTTATACGCTGAACTGTCCTTGCATTCTAGGAATAAATCCCACTTGATCATGGTGTACAATCCATTTAATGTGTTGTTGAATTCTGTTTGCTAGTACTTTGTTGAGGTTTTTTTTCATCAATATACATCAGGGATATTGGTCTGTCGTTTTCTTTTCTTGTAGCATACTTGTCTGGCTTTATTATCAGGGTAGTGGTGGCCTCATAAAATGAGTTTGAAAGTATTCTCTACTCTTCGGTTTTTAGGAAGAATTTGAGAAGGATTGGTGTTATTCTTTAAATGCTTGATAAAATTCTCCAGTGAAACCATCAGATCCTGGGCTGTTCTTTGTAGGACATTTTTGATTACTGATTTAACTTCCTTACTAGTTATAGGTCTATTTAGATTTTTATTTCTTTATGATTCAGTCTTCATAAGTTGTGTGTTTCTAGAAATATATCCATTTCTTGTAGATTATCCAATTTTGGGGTGTATATTTGTTCATACTACTCTCTTATGATCTTTTTCATTTCTGTGGCATCAGTTGTAATGTCCCCTCTGTTATTTCTGATTTTTGTGTTTTGGGTCTTTTTTTCTTAGTCTGAGCATTTGTCAATTTTGCTGATCTTTTCAAAAACTAACTCTTAGTTTCATTGATTTTTCTACTGTTTTTCTATTCTCTTTTTTGTTTATTTTTCCTTTATTCTTTATTATTTCCTTCCTTCTACTAACTTCGGGTTTCATTTGTTCTGTTTTCTCTAGTTCCTTGATGTGTAAAGTTAGGTTGTTGATTTGAGATCTTTTTAAAGTAGATTTTTATCTCTATATACTTCCTCTTAGTACTGCTTTTGCTGCATTGCTTAAGTTTGGTATGGTGTTTTTAGTTTTCATTTGTCTCAAGATATTTTCTAATTTTTCCTGTGATTTTTCTTTGACCCATTTGTTATTCAAGAGTGTGTTGCTTAATTTGCACATATTTGTGAATTTTCTAGTTTTCTTTTTGCTATTGATTTCTAGTTTCATTCCACTGTGGTCAGAAAAGTTATTTGGTATGATTTTAATCTTTTTAAATTTGTTAATATTTGTCTTGTGGCCTAACATATGATCTATCCTACAGAATGTTCTGTGTGCTCTTCAGAAGAATATGCATTCAGCTGTAGTTGAGTAGAGTGTTTGCTATATGTCCATTAGGTCTAATTAGTCCATTGTGTTGGTCAACTCCTCTATTTCCTTATTAATCTTCTGTCTCGTTGTTCTATCCATTATTGAAAGTGGGGAATTAAAATCTCCTACTGTTATTGTATCACTATTTCTCCTTTCACTTCTGTCATTGTTTGCTTCATATATTTGGGTGCTCTGCTGTTAGATGCAAATACATTTATAATGGTTATATCTTCCTGGTGAATTGACCCTTTTATCATTATATAATGTCCTTTGCCTCTTGTGACAGTTTTTGACTTAAAGTCTAATTTTTCTAAGTGTGATCATCCCTCTCTTTTGGTTACAGTTTGCATAGAATATCTTTTTCCATTTTTTTCACTTTCGGCCTATGTGTGTTTTTATATCTAAGGTAAGTCTTCTGTAGACAGTATAAAGTTGGATTTTGTTTTTTATCCATTGAGCCTTCTATGTCTTTTAATTGAGAGAGTTTAATCCATATAACAATTTAGAGTAATTACTTAAAGAGAAAGACTCACTATTGCCATTTTGGACATTGTTTTCTGTTTGTTTTGTAGTTATTTTGTCCTTCTTTTCCTCTCTTGATGCCTTCCTTTGTCTTTCATTTATTTTTTTGTAATGGCATGCTTTGATTTCCTTCTCATTTTTTGTGTACATCTTCTGTAGGTATTTTCCTTGTAGTTACCCTGGAGATTACATAAAACATCTTATAGTTAAGACAATCTATTTTAAATTGATATCGACTTAACTTCAATCACGGAGACTCTGCCCTCCTCCCACTTTATGTTATTAGTGACACAAATCACATCTTTTTATATTTTGTATCCATTAACATAGTTTTTTAGTTACAGTTATCTTTTATGCTTTTATCTTCTAACTTCTCTACCAGAATTAAAAGTGACTTATCCACCACCATTACGGTATTACATGATTCTTTGTTTGTCTGTGTATTTATTATTACCAGAGAGCTTTATATTTTTGTGTGCTTTTGTGTTGCAAGCTAACATCCTTTCATTTCAACTTGGATTCCCTTTAGCAATTCTCATAAGGCAGCTCTAGTGTTGATGAACTCCCTCAGCTTTTGCTTATCTGGGAAGTTCTATATTTTGTCTTCATTTTTGAAGGTTAGTTTGTCCAGATACAGTATTCTTGGTTGACAGCTTTTTCTTTCAGCATTTTGAATATATCATTTCACTCCCTTCTGGCCTGTAATGTTTCTGCTGAGGTATCTGCTCATAATCTTATGGAAACTTCCTTGTACATGACAAGTCTCCTTTCTCTTGCTGCATCTGGTGTTCTATGTCTTTGACTTTTGATTATAATGTGTCTTTGTGTTGGCCTCTTTGAGTCCATCCTACTTGGAGTTCTTTGAACTTGAATTTAGATGCCCATTTCCTTTCTCAGGTTTGGGAAGTTTTCAACCATATTTTCTTAAAATAAGCTCTCTGCCCCTTTTTCTCTCACTCTTCTGTGGCTCCCATAATGTGTATAATGTTCAGTTTTTTTGTGTCCCTCAAGTCCCTTAGGCTTTCTTCACTTTTTTAAATTCCTTTTTTTTTTTTTTTGTTCCTCCAACTCAGTAATTTCAAATGACTTGTGTTCAAGTTCACTGATTCTTTCTTCTGCTTGATTAAGTCTGTTGTTGAACGTCTCTAGTGAAATTTTCAATTCTATTATTGTATTCACCTCTAGAATTTCTGTAAGATTTTTTTAAAATAGTTTCTATCTCTTTGTTGGTATTCTCATTTTGTTCATGCACCATTTTCCTGATTTCATTTAGTTGTTTATATGTGTTCTCTTGTAGCATTTTGAGCTTAAGATGATTGTTTTGAATTATTTGTCTGGTAATTTGTAAATCTCCATTTCTTTAGGGTAATTTTTAAAGATTTATTTTATTCCTTTGGTTGGGCCATATTTCCCTGTTTCTTTATCTGCCTTGTTATTTTTTGCTGTGGTTTATGCATTTGGGGAAACAGCCACCTTTCCCAGTCTTTATGGACTAGATTTATACAGAGGAAGACCTTCACCAGTAAAAACAGCTAGAGATTCTGGGGGTCTCTCAAATATTTTCTGGGAATGTGTCTTCTCTGGATTTGTGTTTGTAATTCCCCAATTACAGAGGTTTCTTTTTCAGGAGGTTGTAATCACTTGCTCTCTCTGGTGGTACTGCCTTCTGTGGTACTGCAGGCTCTCTAGTGTTGCAACAAGCCTCCAAGCTCTCTTTTTTGCTTAGAGACCCCCAGCATCTAAAGCATGCCAGTTCTGTCAGTGCTCCAAATCAGATGAGATGAAAGCCAAATCTTCGATCAGCCCCTCTTCAAAAGTCAGAATTCCCACTCTGTTTTCCTCTTTCCTTCCCAAGGGAGAAGCCATGAGGTGGGCTGTTTCTCCTGATTGTGCGGAGTTGTGCTGGCTGCCATCTGCAGTATGCTACAAGTTCTCTGTTGCTGCAACAATCCGATGAGCTCTTTTGTTCTCAGCAGCCCCCTGGGGAATCCAAAGTATGCTGGTTCCCCATTAACACTCTGTATCAGGCAAGACAGAAATCAGCCCCTCAGGCAATCCCACCAAAAGCTGGAATACTGGACCTAAGTTGCACTCTCCTCTTTCCCTCCCAAGGGAGAAGCTCCAAATTGGACTTTTTCTCCTGATCACACCAAGCTGTGCTGGCCTGGGGGAGGAGTGATTGCAGATTAAATAACCTTAATAACCTGCAATAAGATTGCAGATTAAATAATGGCTTTTCTAACCTACTTTAATGGCCTGTTCTTTGCTGTGAGCTTGACTGGGTAACTACGATTTCTTAACTGGTTTCTGAAGTTCTCATAAAGGCTTTTTGGACTGTATATTTTGGCTACATTGGAGAAACAAGGCTTGGGGCTTCCTATTACACCATCTTACTCTGTGTTCAGACTTTCACTTTTTATTCAATATAGTTCTTCCTGTTTGAACTTTTTATATCCATCACATTTTATTTTTAAAATATGTAAAAAAGTATTCAAATTAAAATTTAAAAGTATTGGAGAAAAAAGTCTTTTCATTGCCGAGAAAGGTAAGCACATAGAGAGCATTGGTTTATACTATTTTATTACTAGAATTATTCTAAAATTCAGTATTAGCTTATTTTCACATATATTATACAAAACTTCCACTATTGTAACCTTTTCCAAATTTTTCTTGCAGCCTTAGCAAAAGTGTAATAAGGCAATTTGCTATGGTATAAGAAATAAGTTAACAATACAAATAATTATAGAGCAGACATTTAAAATACCCCTTACTAATGTAGGTAAGAATAGCTGTAAAATAAATGGATTTATTGAGTTTTTCTTTTTCTTTTGGGCTTTAGGCATTAGGATTTTTGTCTTCTTGTGGAATAGGAATGGAATACAATCAAGCTAAGGTAAGGTCATTCTATTTTTTCTGGAACAAAAATGATTTTTTAAAGGGACACTGAATAGAGGGTCTACTCTTTAAGTGAAGGGCTCACTGTAGTGTGGTGGTTAAGAGCACAGCTCAATAGTTAGAGAAGTTTAGGGTCCTAATGCCATTCGTTTCTTAATGTTCCATATTATCAACTTTCAGATAATATCTACTCCATAGGGGTTTTGTGATGTTTAAATGAAATATCATGTACAATCCCCTTTTCACAGACTCCAGAGCTCAATAAGCCCCCAGTGAATGGCAGCCATCTTTACAGAGGAAGAGAATGAAATTTATAATTTATTTTGGAGTAGTTCAAGGTTAGGAATAAAAAGGCAATGATTGGGTTTGAGTTTCAAATTTAAATGTCGAATAACCTTTTTTTAAACTTTAGGCACTGATATATTACACCTTTGGAAGTGCTGGAGGAAGCATGATATCCCAGATGATTTTGGTTTGTAATTAAATATTCTTGGGCCCAAATAGGTGTGTTATAAATATAGCATTGTCAAAATATTAAGAATTTATATGTGTTTTAGGGGTACAGATATTTGTCAGGAATCGGTGTTCTACAGAATTGCGAAGCTGCCCTAAGTCATTACAAGAAAGTGGCAGATTATAGTGAGTAATCCACATAATTTATTTTAAGATAAAGAGACTTGCCAAGCAATTAAAAAAACAAATCAATACTAGTTGAAATATTTATGAAAGTATTTAAAGACTGTGCTTTAACATCGGTTATAATACAATTCTTTTAATACAATGTAGAGTTTCTGATTTCTTAATAGTTACTTTTCCAAAAGTTTTAAATGACTATACTCATCTTTTATTTTTGTTAGTTCATGTCTCCAAACAATTCTATTTTACTTGATCTTGTGATCTTCTTTCCTTAAACTGAGAATTTAAATATAACATCAATAAATATTAAGCAGTTTCTGTAATTCTAACATTTAGAATATGGGATGACTTGTTAAAAATTCCTGAAGAAATGGATGTAAGGTACATACCTTGGCAATCTCTATACCTTGGCAATCTCTATTGTTGCACTTGAGAACAATTCAAGTAACCATTATTCTATTACCCTATCCTTTGTCTACAGAAAAACAGAGCACGAGGTTAATATATATTCCTAGAATCATTTTCAAAGTTGTATGTAATATTTCCTCATGCAATATCACTGAACCAGACTACATAATAGAGTTTTAAGTAAAAGTCTTCCAAGAAGTGAATAGGGTAAAGTCCATGGTTAATTTCTATGATCAGAATAACATCTGAATTTACATCTTTGACATTATTAGGATCTGAGAAAAGAAAGAAAAAAAATTAGTTTTGAATTAAAGATGTTATATATATCAAGATGTTTTTGTAGACTTAATGAAACTGGAATTACCAGATATATTTCAAATTGCGTATTTTGTTAGGTTTACTCCACCATATTTAAAATTTATTTTCAGACTATCCATAGGAAATAATTAAGAAGTGGTTCTTACTCTTGTATTGTAGTTTCAATATACCCAGTAAAAGTCAGTGATAGAAGGGGTTGGTTGCCTTCTTCTGAAATCTGTCTTCTTACCTGAGCCTGCTTGGCTAGGGTCTTACATATATTGATACAATATTTGTATAGGCTGCAAAAAATAAGTAGTGTCTTGTACTTTTCTCAGAACCAAATAAGCAAAATTAGCAAATTTCTATCTCCTAAGGATATTTCTTTTCTCTTAGTAGACCAGATCTCTGCACAATTTAAAGAGAATAGGCCTAATAGTTTTTTCTGTAAGCTGACTGTTGTCTCTTACAGTCTGTGTATTCTGGCTACTCTCTGGCTTGTTTCTATTCACAGTTGCTGACAAATTGGAAAAAAGTGAAGGTGTTCCAGTGGAAAAAGTGAGACTAACTGAAAGACCTGAAAATCTGAGTTCTAACAGTGAGATTTTGGACTGGGACATATACCAATACTATAAATTTTTGGCTGAAAGAGGAGATGTTCAGATACAAGTAATGTATACAGATGAGCTTGAATTTTTAGAACATGCAAATTACAAAGGGCTTGGTTCTCTCTGAGTCCTAGAAGGGTTAACAATGCCCCATCCTGAATGGGAAAGGGAAGAGAACCCCCTCCTCTTTGTTCTACTCCTTTTTTGTCTGTATCTTTCAGTTCCTTATAGCCTATGGGAGAGCTAGTTGCAATAGTAATGGCATTGTTTTTTGCATTTACTCCTAAAAAAATTAGATGGTAATTATAGAAAAAAAGTACCATCCAATGTTGGTTTTAATATGAATGAACTCTTACCAGGATCCAGAAATACCCTGTCTTTGGAAATGGGAATGGAAATAGGACAGCATTTGTGTGACCTTTGAGAACCAAGAGTTAAGGCCACTAGGTTTGCGTGCCCGGGTGTTGCTGTACATTACCAGGCCAGCTTTCTGGCCCCGAGGAAGCCATATGACCAACATCAACCATTTACCCAATAAAACACAGAATTGGGAACGGTTTCCTGCTTCTTTTTTAAGACATGCCAATTGTAGCAACTGGATCAATATACTGCATTAAAATCATCAAGTAATTTTTTTCTTTTCTTTATTGAAATGAATACTACTGCTAAAATAATTGTCAAAACTCATCATTTCTAGGTATCTCTTGGACAGTTACATCTAATTGGGAGGAAAGGTCTAGATCAGGATTACTATGTAAGTCAATCTCAAGCTTCAGTCACGTGGGGTGGGAAGGATAATGGTGAGAGAGGTTGGCGGGGCCATGAAAGGGGAGAGCGTGGGTGGAAGAGTTGCTGGGGAAAGCCCGCTGCTGCTTCCTTGGTCAGATCTGCTTCCCAGTTTTTGAGGAAGAACAAAGTTCACTAGAGAAAGCACTTCTCCTACCTGCCTCCAAGTACAAAGGGGTAGAGGCCTGTGAAGGAGTAGCTGAGGCTGGGGAGTTTCCATGGTCCCACTGAACCCTCTCTCTTCCCACCCAAACTCACTGTTGAACTGGGGTTAGGTGAGGAGGATACACCCATTCCCAAAGGCCAGCTGTGGAAAGTCTATCTGGGAGTTAACGCCTCAACCCCACTTGGCTAGATTAGAGGACAGACTGCTTCCAATATAATTGGGTATATTATTATTCATCTTTATACATTTGCAAAGCTCCTTTCAATCACTTTGCTTAATCTTACCTGATCCCAGTGAGGTTAGAAGATTAATTAACAATTCACCTTTATGGTAGAGAAAACAAATAAACTTGACCTACACAGGATCCTCCTCAGTAAGATGCCAAAGACGTTGGATGAGATCTTGTCTTAATCCTGATTGTGGTTTCAAGGCCCTAGATCCCCACAGATCTGGGGAACTAACTGGGATTCTTTTAAAAGATGATTTTGCAGCCCTTGTCATTTTATATAAGCCATGTGCTCACTGTCTCAAAGGAACACATACTCTATTTCAACATAGTCCCAATGGCTAAGCAATAGAAATAACTACTTTGTATGGCAGTTACATAAAAGACTGATCTGTTATTACTTTCTGTTTCACTTTATATTTTATTTTATGAATGTACCTTTGGTACTATAGCTTGTGTTTTATATGAGGTACTATACTCATTAGGTAAATGTCAAAGTTAATTTTATAAAATGTGATAAAATAGGTAGCAATTGAAATAAGCATAGGCATCCCAAGACAGCTCAACTGAAGGTCTTCAGATTTTTTAAAATCTTCATAATAACTAAGGTTTTAGCTTCTTAGATGAGAAGTTCTGGATTCACATTATTCCAACATCAGATTTCAGCCTGCA
The DNA here is from genome assembly GCF_965194825.1 of Balaenoptera physalus. Classification (NCBI taxonomy): domain Eukaryota; kingdom Metazoa; phylum Chordata; class Mammalia; order Artiodactyla; family Balaenopteridae; genus Balaenoptera; species Balaenoptera physalus. Next base: position 42,422,816 of record NC_138898.1, on the reverse strand, counting down.
ATGAGTTTCTCCTGTTAACTATAAGATGCATAACTGAGAAGAATTCCCCATTTTCCATAAAGACAAAATTTGATTGTGAAGGTGCCCAAACCATGCCTATACGGAATGCCCACTAAGCTTTGCAGAGTACATAAGATCCCACAAAGCTAAGCATTGGGCTGGCCAAAAAGTTCACTCGGGTTTTTCCATATGATGGTACGGAAAAACCCGAACGAATTTTATGGCCAACCCCATACTTCCAGTCAGCTCTAGCCACCATGAACACCAGATGGGAGCTGTAGCTGCCTCTAGGTGAGAATGAAGTGCAATCCCAAGGCTGGCAACAGAAGAGTCTGGTGCTGTAGTGGCAACAGTTAAGCAGTTGGGTATCACCCAGGAGCCCAGTCAGGCTGTACTGTGGGCTCATTCACATTCATTATCTCTATTTTACAGATGAGAAGCTGAGGCTGGAGAGATGAAGTAAATTGTTTCAAATCTCACAGCTAGGTAGTAAGATTGTTAAGAAGTAAAATTTGAACTCAGGATTTCCACATTCAAAGCCTGTGCTCTTTTCATTAAACCTTGCTTACTCTTGACCTGGGCAAAAACAAAACACAAATTAAAAAAACGCAGCCATTGAAATCTAGTTTCCTCATTCGTAAAGCAAGAAGAAGGAATGATAGAATCACTCAGGTTTCTCCAAATTCTCTGATGGTATGTTGGGCCCCAATCTTCCCATCCAGACATCTAAAAAGGCTGGTTTAATTCCAGAACCATCCCAGTAGTTGGGCAAGCACAAGCTGGTCCTCCCTGCTTTCTTCAGTCTAATAAATCTGAACTTGCATGGAGGACTCCAGTCAAGGTATCAAGACTGATTGGCTTATATATCAGTTAGCTTAGGCTGCCATCATAAACCCCATTCCCAAAGTTAGGTGGCTTAAAACAACAACCATTTATTTAATTCATGATTTTGGCAGGTCAGTAGTTGTGGCTGGGCTCAGCTGAGTAATTCTTCTGGTCTGGGCCAGGCTCAACTAATCTTGGCTGGACTTACTCACACATGTATAGTTAGCTAGAGTTTTGGCCAGGGCTGGCCCATTTATGATGGCCTCATCTGTGACAGCTAAGATGACTGGGTCTCTCTTCATGCTCTCATCCTCCAGCCAGTTGGCCCAAGCTTTTCACATGGCAATCAAAGGTTCTACAAATACAATAGCAAAAGTCTCTTGAGGCCTAGGGTTGGAACTGCTGAAATCACTTCTGCCATATTCTTTTGGCCAAAGAAGATCATGAGGCCTGCCAGCATTGAAGGAGTAGGAAAAAGAATTTCTCCTTTTAATAGGCAGAACTGCAAAGTACTGTGGCCATTTTTGCAACTTGCCACAGCTTAGCTGCATCAAAATCAACTTGGAAGAGCATGGGAGATGCAGAAGGGAGAGAGAAGGTAAAAGGATAAAGCCAATTTCTGAAAGGCTGTTGCTGCAGCTCTTCCCATGTCTAGATTCTCATCCTTCAAGTCTTACTGCCTCAGAGAGGGCTTTCTTGATCAACTCTACTTTTTTATCACTTATCCTATCATGCTGTGTTTATTTTTCTCTAGCCCCTCTCACTCCTTGTACTATACTGATCTTGACTTGTTTGCTGTCTCCCCACAATGGAATGTAAATTCTTATCTATCTTACTCACTACTGTGTGTCCTGTACTCAGATTAGTACCTTGTACATATTAGGTACTTAGTAAGTATTTACTGAATAAATGAGTAAATGAGTGAATGAATGAATGACAGCATCCTAAGAATTAGACATTTTTCCCCAGCCTAAGAACCACCACTTGAATCAGTATGCTAATGTTTTAGTCCACCAAAGAAAATTAGTAGTGTAAGGCTCTTTATAAATAAAGTGATGCCCAGTACTGCCCAGCAAATTAAACATCAGAATACCTGGAAATGACTAGCTTGCCTTTTTTCCCCCTCCTCATTGTTTGATTGAATTAATTTCTCTTATGAGTTGTCACCACAGGCAACATTTTCACCTTCCCCTCCCCACTACCAAATTCTTAATTATTGAAAAGTATTGTATAAGCAATTCTTTTTTTTTTTTTTTTTTAATTTATTTATTTTTGGCCGTGTTGGGTCTTCGTTTCTGTGCTAGGGCTTTCTCTAGTTGCGGCAAGTGGGGGCCACTCTTCATCGCGGTGCGCGGGCCTCTCACTATCGCGGCCTCTTGTTGCGGAGCACAGGCTCCAGACGCGCAGGCTCAGTAGTTGTGGCTCACGGGCCTAGTTGCTCCGCGGCATGTGGGATCTTCCCAGACCAGGGCTCGAACCTGTGTCCCCTGCATTGGCAGGCAGATTCTCAACCACTGTGCCACCAGGGAAGCCCTGTATATGCAATTCTTGATTACATTGTCTTGAATTTGTACACATACATTTTAATGTCATTTGCATTTCTAAATATATACAGGCTCAGAATGAATTGGATTAGGAAAGCTGGGTGTTCTGGTGCATATTATTAAAGTGGATAAGGCATAACTAAATTAAACCTAGCGGAGGAATAATATCAAATATGTAAAGGCAACTGCTTTGTCCACCCTGCCACGTATTAAAAAGAACAGAGCTAATACTATCCCCTTTAAGAGTGACTTACAGAACCTGTGATAAAAGAAGTTTCACAAATGTTTTTAGAACAATACATTTTCTTGGCATTTCATTCTAGAGGAAATGTTACAAACTGATTAAACTAGGGACTTTCTTAGAACCAACAAAAAATCATGTCCATTTTTTTTTTTTTAAAAAAGAGATGTGCATTCAAATAATGAAACTTCACTTAGCGTAATGCCTGAGACATATTATATTTCATCCTATCTAAGACACCATCAATTATAAGATACATTATGTTCTACTGAGAAAGAGAAAACACTGCCAATATAAATTATACGATGCCATTGATAGTAAGGAATGTCCTGATTAAAATGGGAGACGAGTCGGGGGCTGTACATCTTAGAATCAGTAAAATATGATGGTGGGTGCTCAGCAAATATTTGAAGAATGGATGGATGGATGGATCGTGTCTTAGTCTGTTTGAGCTGTTATAACAAAAATACCACAGACTGGGTGTCTTATAAACAATGAAAGTTTATTTCTCACTGTTTTGGAGGCTGGAAGTCTGAGATCAGGGTACCAGCATGATTGGGTGAGGGCCCTCTTGCAATGCAGGCTTCTCCTTGTATCCTCACATAACAGAAGGAGAAGGCTAGCTCTCTGGGGCCTCTTTCAAGGGCACTAATCCCATTCATAAGGGCTCTGCCAGTCACCTCTTAAAGACCCCACTTCCTAATACCACTACCTTGGGCATTAGATTTTCAACATATAAATTTGGGGGGAACACAAATATGCAGACCATAGCAGATGGATAGATGAATGGATGGATGGATGGATGGATGGATACTTGACTCTTTGAGAGCAAGAACTCAGGTTTGCCCATGTATAGCCATCAAAGTAGCTTGCATGGTTCTTTCACATAGTGTTTAATAAATGTTTATGCAATTGAAATAATAGCATTAAAGGCAGGTTAATGTAAAGATAAAGAAAAGAGAGCTGAGATGCCAAGTAAGCCAGGAAAGAGGAAGGGGAAATGAGAGGGAGCCTCAATTCCTTTGGTCTTTACAAGATCATTATATTGAAGGATGGGGAAAACTCCAGGATTCTTATTTGCTTCTAGGGAATAGACGATTCTCTTTTAACAGTTCAAATCTAGTTTCCCAGAATGTAACTTTTTCCCCAGAGCTCTCTATTGCCAAATATTTGAGCCCAAATTCTGAAACTGGACTTTGAAAATGATTTCATAGAATCATAATACTAGAGCTGGAAGGGACCATAAAAATTAAAATCCAGTCCCCTTGTTTTGGAGATTGACAAATTTATCTTTTTGTTCACTCACTTATTCTTTCATTCCAGAAATATTTTCTGAGTGCCTAACATACAGTAGACACTGTGCTAAGATACAGAGAATTCAACACTGGGGGAGACAAAAAATTAAGCAGACAGGTCAATGGATGCATGCCATGATAGGGAAGGACAGGGTGCCCAAAAGCACAGAGGAAGAGAACATGAATGAGGAAGCCAAAGCCTGGAGATACTATGACTTGCACAAATTATAGTTACTGACGGATATATTTGGGTCTTGGCTCAGTAGAGATATTCATAAGAAATACGATTATTTCTTATATTGATGTGTTCTGATAAATGTGATTGGTAAATCATACGTTTGGTCATACCTTTGATTTATTTACCAATATGTGATTGGTAAATCATACATTGCTACAATTTTCTCCTATCCAACTGACACCTACGTTATTCCAGACATTTTAGACAGCATTTGTTTCAAGACTACTTCATGCTCATAAATCTCCAATGGCTTAAGTCCTTAACCTGGTATTCAAGACTGTTTATAATATGGCCCCATCACATTTTTGCAAGTCCTAGCTTTTGGATGTTCTACTTCAGCTGGACCGAAGTAACTACTATTTCCTGGACACACCTTGGACACTCCCATCTCCATTCTTTCCTCATGTTATTCCCTCAGCCTATGATGCCTTCTGCACGGTGAATCATTTATCTTTTGTATGACCTTTATCATTTAAGCCCTCCTTCTTTAAACCATGAAGGCAGAGTGCCAAGGACATGGGAATTGGATTCAGGCTGCTGGCGGGTTGCCAGTACCAACTGCATGAATCTGAGTGTCACTAAATAGGCGCAGATATTAATAATACCTTCCTTACAGTGCTGTTGTGAAGACTGAGTAAGAAAAAGCTTGTAAAACACTTAACATAGAGCTGCATACAATTTCTATTATTCTAAACCCGTCTAATTCTTTTCAGTGTTCCTTTTACCTCACCTATCACTTATTGTCTTACTGCTATTTGCATCTACTCCTTTTTCTCAACAGTATTGTTAGGGAGCAAATGTAGGGATAGGGTTTTTTGTTCATCTATGAATCACCTATAATACCTGTCATACTACCATATGTATGGCAGGTTTCAACCAAGTTCTTGAAAGGATAAGTGAAGAATAGAAGAAGTGGATGGATGAGTGGATGCATGATGTGATGAGGTCCAGGATGGTAGCGTTTGTATTTACTTTATGTCCACAAGGCAGACTGACTTTAGCAACAAGGGTGTGGTTCTCAAATAAGTTGGCGATATTTCTAGGGTAAATTTACGTATAAAAGAACTACCTGCATTTCTTCCTTAAACATTCTCTTCTCTTTGGGAAGGAGTGGATCCTTGCACATCAATCTAGTCAAGGCTTTTTAAAGCGAGAAGAGTTGTGTCCTAATAAGACACTTTGGAGAGTGTCTTCATTTCTCATTCCTGGGGCTTATTTCTTTTATTTCTCCATGTGGTCTCTGAGGAGAACTGATGGAAGGTCTGGATGAGGCCTAAGGAATGAGGCAGCAAGAGACAGGTCAGCTCCCATGCGTTCTAGACTGAGCGTTTCATTTAATGTTATGACCCAGAGAGAATCAGAGGTTTTGCTGGGCCCCTTCAGTTTGATTTAGAAAGAATTGGTCTGAAGTTCACCTCTGCAGAAAGACCTGGCTCAGCAGGCAGCCAGCTGTGTCTAGTCTTACTCCCTCTGCCTCATAAACATTAGGATGCTGTATATCCAATTCTGCCAATTACACAAACTGTCTTATGCAATAAGTACATACTGACAACATACAAGTGTACTTTTTTAAAATAATGGAGTATTTAGTTCTGCAGCTGGGATTTATCTGTCCTCCACAAAGCCACATGCCTATCATGCCTTTCCAAATGTGAGAAACAAGCCCTAACATTCTAAAATTATATATATGAAATATATATATTTATCATCTCCCACTCTTCAGGTTTGTGATTGAAATAGCACTTGGAGTAGTGCTTTAAACAAAGTGGGCATTTCACAGATAGTTTTTAATGCATGTTGAATGAAATAAAATTTAGTTCAAAAGCTGTGTTGTATGATATGTTCATGACTGTCAATAATGTTGTTCCTTTTCTCTCCAGAAAGCATTATACTACTTCTTAAAGGCAGCAAAAGCTGGGAGTGCAAATGCTATGGCATTTATAGGAAAGGTACAAGCTTCATCTTGACCAATATTTTTCATTTCTTAAAACCTAAGAGCACCCGCTAATTGAACCCAGTGTAGGGTGACAGGGCTGCACACCTCTTTCATGGAAGCAGCTAAGCGGGACATTCGACCACAAACTGAGGGTAGCATTCTTGAGGTGACAGTTTGGGAAGAAGCCCCATACAATAGTGGTCTTTATCCAGGGCACCAAAAGCCATCTTGAAAGCGAATGTGTCCCAGGGCTCCTGGCTGAGTGTAGCTCGGAGCCCCTCTGTTGAGCCCTTGGCAGGTAACAGGAGATCTGGGCTAGTTGTACATCAAAGATTGGGACAGGCCTCGACCCATCGAGGTACCTCCTTCCTCCATCCCTGGAATGAGAACCAGCTCCAGACTGACCAAAACCCAGCTCCTCCCTGACTGATGGGAAGAGCTGCTGTGGAGTGTCCCTCTGGAGAAGCATCTTCTTCTCTCCTTCAAAGACCACTCACTCCCCTGTGTGCTGTCCTTGGCTCCCCGCAGCCAGTCTGCATCAGTAACCATGGGGACAAGTGTCCTGCTTCCAGAGGGCCACATGCAGTAAATTTAGATGCAAGGAAACATGAAAAAACACAGATAGGATCCTTTTTTTTTTTTTTGCCCTTGGGCAAGGGCACTCCAGAATGTATGTGATAGATTGTATCCTTAGTTTTTCCATTTATAAAAATTGAGGTCGGGCTTCCCTGGTGGCGCAGTGGTTGAGAGTCTGCCTGCCAATGCAGGGGACACGGGTTTGAGCCCTGGTCTGGGAAGATCCCACATGCCCGGAGCAACTGGGCCCGTGAGCCACAACTACTGAGCCTGCGCGTCTGGAGCCTGTGCTCCGCAACAAGAGAGGCCGCAATAGTGAGAGGCCCGCGCACCGCGATGAAGAGTGGCCCCCGCTTGCCACAACTAGAGAAAGCCCTCGCACAGAAACGAAGACCCAACACAGCCATAAATAAATTTAATAAATAAACAAATAAATAAATAAATAAAGCATGACAAATTAAGCAATGTGAATACCATCAATCTTTAAAAAAAAAAAAAAAAAAAAAAATTGAGGTGAAATTCAAGTAACATAAAATTAACCATTTTAAAGTGTACACTTCAGTGGCCTTTACTACATTCACAATGTTGTGCAACCATCACCTCTATGTAGTTCTCAAACGTTTTCATCACCCTCAAATTCCTTAGTTTTTACATCTTTTCATTTATTTTATTTTATTTTTTTGTAGATGTATTTAGAAGGGAATGTTGCAGCACCACAAAATAATGCTACCGCTTTCAAATACTTTTCTATGGCAGCTAATAAGGTATGTATTCAGCCCATTTCTGTAAACACATTAAAACACTTGCCTTTTATTACATGCAGACTGGTGCTGAAGAGTTAAGTCCAAAGCCCCATGCCAGACTAATGGGCCTGGGAGGAGTTTAGGGTCCTGGGGAAGAAAAATATAGTTGACAATAAAATATGGGGTGGGGGTAGGCAGAGACACGTCTCGCCTTCTTGGTAAATGGAAAATGGCAGTGCCTTGTGCTGTCCTAGCTGGAGGCCAGACAGAAGCTCAGCTCTCTCCTCCACCATGCAGTAGATGAGGCCATCTAGCTCAGGAAACAGGAAACAAAAATGAGGACCGAGGAAGGGAAAATTCAGTCAGTAACTGCAGTAAGTTGAGTACAAAGACAACCAAGAAATGCCCAGTTTTTTCTCCTTTGATCTTACCCAAAGGCTCTGGCTCAGGCAGCCAGGACAATATGATTGAGAACGTGAAGCTGGAGACAGAATCCCTGGTTTGAATGCCAGTCCTTCAACTTACTAGCTGTGTGACCATGGACAAGTTACTTAACCTCTCTGTGCCTCAATTTTCCTACCTATAAAATGAGAACATAGGAAAATTTGCCTCATATTGTTGTTGTCAGGATTTAATGAGTTAATAGTTATATGCCTCATATTGTAAAGTACCTAAAGCAGTGCCTGGCACATAGTAAGTGTTGTGTGTCAGCTATTATCTTTTGAAGTCTGGGGCCAGTAAGGTACAATGAAGTTCAAAGCATATCTGAGGCAGAATGGATTGGATCTGTGAGGAAATATAGAAATTGTGTAGTATGGCTCCTGCCACTGAAGTTCTTGCCTTGGTTCCTAAGCTCAGTGAGGCTGGTATCTGTCAGGTGAAATTTAGCAGACTCCCCTAAACCCCTGTAGTGCATAAAGATCGTCCTCATGGCAACACTCACCAACCTAACGCTGGAGAACAGCCTTGATAAACTTTCCAATCCTGCACAGTAGGAAGCATTTTGTTGTCTTCCACTGTCTTACAGCAACACAGGCAGTAGAGATGTGCTCAAATGGAGAATATTTTCAACTGTTCTCGGTTTTTTAAAAGCCCACACGCTGCTTCAGGAGCCTATTTATAAATGACTAGCACCTCGGAGCTGCTGCTATTGTGGTTTAAATTACTGAGAAGGCTGGTATTCGGCTCCTCTCCCTTGTAATTTATATGAAATTGTTGCTCAGCAAGACAGTCATCCAGAGTACCATTAGATTAGGATGACAAGGAGAGCAGACTGAAAAAGAGGTGGGATAATGTAACAGAGGAAGATCTCATGTAACTGGGCAAATAATGCTGATTTGTCAGTGCAAAGGAATAATGCCAGGGAGCTGAGTGTGTAAATTAACCCAGCTCCCCCAAGCTATTCAAGGGCTGTGTAACCAGTAGTGATCTGATCTACTCGTATTCTAAACCTGAGCTACCTTCCTTTATGGAGGAAATCTAAATTAAGGTCATTATTATGAATGGCATCAGGTGGACATAGCCATGTAATCCTTTACCATCTCCTGGACAGTTTATTAGATTTCTCACTTGGGGTCACTATCAAAGTAAAGAGTTTCTGCCTCCCACTCTTGCACACCCATACTCTTCTTTTACAACTTTTTTTTAAAACAGTTGCTTTTTAAATTTGTTTTTAAGTCATATCAGTACCAGGATGCAAAGCTATAGACTCTATGACTTCTTGTGTCTTACTCAGAAACATGAACAGTTATCCTGTGTGATGTTGGGCCCAAGTTGGACCATATTCTTCTGGTTTCCTCACCCACACCTCTGAACACATCAGGCCCATCCCCATCTTCACACTTCTGTCATTCCCCCCCTTCCTAGAATCCCCCATTCTGAATACCCATCCCCCAGAGCAGAGCTCAATCCTCTCTCCCTCCACAAAGCCACCCCTACTCCCTTGGCACACATCTTTTCCCTCTTCTGAACTTGCCCTGTGTTCACTCTGTGTACTCCTAGACACTTTACTGCTTCTACCCTGTGCCTTCTCTCCTACTGTCTGAAGGCCATGTCTCTTCACCTAGAGGAGGCCAACGGTCTTAGTGCCTTGTAGGGGCTCATCAAATATTTGCCAAATATGACCATCTGGTCCCTAAGTTCATGTCAGTTAACCTGAGCAAGAACATTGAGCCCTAAGGCAGAAGTTATGTATGGGGTTGCGGGGGGGGGGGGGGAGGTTGCCTGCACATATGTTTTGTTTGGCTCAGAAAGAGTTTTAAAAATTAGGAAATTTCATATCAAAATCTGGATGTCCAGCTTTTCTTGGAAAATGAGAAGAGCTGTCCACATGAGGCGGCCTTTCCACATGATGACAGCTGGCTGCAGCAGACAGCCGGGGAGGTGCTGCTGCCTCTGGACAGGGCAGGTGCTCTCCGGTTTGCCTCAGTCTCCACCACTCCCCCATCACCGGGCTTAATGTACTTCTTACATTACTTGCATGGCTCTGGAGGTATCTGAGTTGGCCACTCCTGAGCTGAACATTCTAAACAGGTACTCCGGGCCTTAAACAGTTCGTGAGTCATCCAATGAGCCCCTGGTTTCCTAAGGATTCTCTTAGAGAAAGAAAGAAATTTGTCCCTAGTATTCTAACCTTTCTCCTCCTTCTCCCTTCCTCTTTCCTTCCTCTTATTTCCCTTCCTCCCATTTTTTCTCAACATCTAAATGAAGATAGTTAAAAGGAGACAGACTCACTAGACTTTGCCACATGGATCACACCAGGCCTTACTATCCCCAGAGCAGTCTATCCTAAAACTCCTGGAACCACAGGTAGATGTAGTCAGGGGAGAAGAGGGAAGAGGATAGTAGACATACACCAGCTGTTTTAAATACAGGTGGACCGTCCTCAAGAATTCTTACAATAGCTGGCCCTTTGACATGCATAGGCTCAAAGTTTGGAGTCTTGAAATAGATGTTGAACTATGCCTTCTCTATTTATGTGCTATTCCTGTATCACCGAGGAATATTCTGGCTGCATCAGCAATAATTACATTTCAATTATTAAATTATTAAAACTAATTACAAATAAATATATTTAAGTGGTAAAAAGAAATTTGGAGAGTTTTCTATCAGAACTTAAGTACCTGAGGAAATACTATAAACCTTACAAGCAGTAACAGTGCTTTACCATCCATAACAGCTAGATTGAAATTCATAGTCTCCAAATGTTATTTGGCCGTTTATGTCAACCTCCTTTGACCAAAGCAGGTAACAAGTGTCTAGATAGACTTCTCCCTTCTGAAAAACTCCTACACATGCTTTAAGACCCAGCTCAAATGTCAACACCTCCGACAACTCAATCTGCTCAGTCCCTAGTCTCACCCACCGTCACCTAGCCTCCCTCTTCTAGGTGCCCACAACACTCTTTATCTGTTTCTACTATAGGACTTGCCACATTTGACATGATTAAGAGGTCCTACCTAGTGGCTCAGAGCCCAGGAGCCTGTAAGGCAGGGATCATGGTTTATTGATCTTTTGACTTTCACCTCCTACCCAATGCCTGTGACGGAGTCACACACAAAGCAAGCACTAAATAAATGCTGAATGAAAGATTGGAGGAAAGATTTGACTTTCATCTCCCTCTTTTCTAGTCAGAGGTGGGTTATGAAAGTGTGAAAGGAGAAACTAGAGAGGGTCAGAATAACACCAACTGCCTAATTCACCTGCCTTATTTCATCTCCTACCGGCTGCATTTCAAATATTGTGAATGATTTTGCAATACTTTTCCGTATGGTGAATTCTTCTGGGACTTTACTTGGATTTTTAAACCTGTTCCAGGGCAATGCCATTGGTCTTCATGGGCTCGGTCTTCTTTACTTTTATGGGAAAGGAGTTCCTGTGGTAAGTTAAATAATTTTCTTATCTTTTTCAACATTTCTAGCAATTTATTAGGGTGAAATTCATGATCACTGATTAATCTAAAGGAATTAGTCTCTATTACGCGGTTTGCCAAGGTATCATATCTGGTAATAGAGAAAATAATTCGGTGAAATATTTGCCAAAGAGACATAGAACAAGCTTGTGACAAGAATAACAACCCTAATTATATCTTAGAATCATAGAGTCTAAGTAACCTTAGAAATCATCTAAACCACGAGGATTTTTTTTTCGTAGAGAAATTTATCTTCTTACTTTAACTTCTGTCTTTTGAGTGACCTTCCCCCAATATCTAACAAAACCTACTGTCAATGTAGGAAAAGACATAATTTACAATGAAAATAAGATAATTATTTCTTAATAGAATCTAATATAATAATGAAATAAAATGTATAATACTTCTGATACTACTTTAATTAGCCTAAATCACATAGGGCACTAACTATGCTCTTAAAAATAGTGGAAGGCAATTGTTACCATGGAGTTATGCATGTACCTTTGAGTAACAAAGTGTAATTATCTTGCAGAATTATGCAGAAGCACTTAAATACTTTCAGAAAGCTGCAGAGAAGGGATGGCCAGACGCACAGTTTCAGTTAGGCTTCATGTACTACTGTAAGTGCTATACATATGGCTGCTTTACTTAGAATGATAAATGCAAAGTCTGCTCCTTTTTTAAGACAAATCAAAGGGTTGGTGTAAGTCGTTTAGATAGAACATTCAGGCAGCAATTGGAGGAGGAATTTGAAGAAGACAGGAGGAAAAGGACATTTGGGGGAGAAGGCAATGAGGTGCAATCAGAAAGCTCACCTTTGAAAATTTTAAGTTTGAAGTGCCTTGTGACACCCAGCGCACAACCCAGAAGCAAGTATGAAACTCACAAGAAAGGTAAAACTTGGAGAGAAAGATTTGGGGGGACATCAACATACAGGCATCAGTAAGAGTAACTGAGGTTGCAGAGGGAAAGGAGACAGAGTGTGAGAGGAAGGAGAGTGGGCCATGGTGAGAAATCTGGTGATCCTTGGTGCCATATTGAAAAGATGGGCAGAGAAAGAGTGGTCACAAGAAGACTGAAAAAGCATGGCCATTTGATTTGGAATTATAGTATTATCTGGCCCAAGATAGGTGGTGCTCCTTATTTTGGGCCAGATAATACTATAATTCCAAATCCAATAACACAGTCCAATGGCATCAGCTCAATGGTTGCAATATATGCCATTGTTTAATCTATAGTCCTCATTTATCTTTGATCAAGATAAAAAATGATGTAACTATCCTTATTAAATTGATTAATACTTTGCATCACAATTATGGCTAGGACTAATACTGTAGCACTATTCCCAGAAAAATGATTCCATAAAAACATCCGAGTTTCAGATCAAAGTGAAGTGTTAATTCTCAGGTGGTACTAAGGGTTAAGAATCTTATTCCAAAACAGTGGTTCATATACATTTTGGTTCTTATTCATACCTTTGTGAATCTGATGAAATATAAACCTTCCCCTTCAGATATGTGCGTAAGGACACGTGCACATACCCCCCCACCCCTCAACAAATGTTGGATACATTTCAGAAACTTACATTCCCTGAAGCCTATCCATGAATTCCAGGTAAAGAATCCCTTCTCTGAATATTTTCTCAGCTTCAGAAAGATTTGAGAATAATCACAATAGTTTGGTCTTAAAATAACCAAAAAGTTGTCCAGGGGCAATGATTCGATGCTCTATTCCTGAGTGGGTTTTCTTTTATTTTTGAGAAATTTATTTTCTCCAAATTGGCTCACATCTATTAAAAGAATATCTAAGATGTATACAGCATTGTTTGATTTTCAGAGCACTGGCATATGATGCCATATGACTTACCTTGGGGCTTTTGCATACTATACATCAGTTGAATTACATTTTAAACTCATGCGACCTTCTCAACAATTCTAGAAGTTTTCAACCTCATTAATGGATAGGAACCTCAAATACAGAGATATCCATGATGAGTTGGCTAGTCAGCATGAGATTGAAAAAGAGACTCAGAATGCTTGCTCTGGTACCAGTCCCTTTTCTTTTTTTTCTTTTTTTTTTTGCTTAAAGTACACAATTCAATGGTTTTTAGTATATTCACAGACTTGTGCAACCAACACCAGAACCAATTTTAGAACATTTTCATCAGCACAAGAGATAATCCCGCCCCCCCATAAGCAGTCATTCCTCATTCCTGTCACCCCAGTCCCTGGTCACCACTGCTCTGCTTTCTGTCTCCATGGATTTACCTCTTTGGGTCATTTCATAGAAATGGAATCATTCAATATGTGGCCTGTCGTGTCTGGCTTCTTTCAGTGAGACCATGCTTTCAAGGTTCAGCCATGCTGTAGTGTGTGTCAGTATTTCATTCCTTTTTTTTTTTTTTTTTTTTTTAGTATTAGTTGTTTTGTTTGTTTGTTTGTTTGTACTGCAGGTTCTTATCAGTCATCAATTTTATACACATCAGTGTATACATGTCAATCCCAATCGCCCAATTCAGCACACCACCATCCCCACCCCACCGCGTTTTCCCCCCTTGTTGTCCATACGTTTGTTCTCTACGTCTGTGTCTCAACTTCTGCCCTGCAAACCAGTTCATCTACCAGTCCCTTTTCTTTGGGCTATGTTGCCAACCAATATTTTAAATAAATAAATAGCAACAACAATAATAAAATAGTTATTATTTGCTGAGCAGTTCTAAGCATTGAGCTAAAAATTGCTAAAAAAACCATGAATTTCAAACCAGAATTTTAAATGTGGATTTACACTGAATGATGATCTTTAGCAAACAATGTGAACCTATTCTTCATCATCTGGTGATTGTCCTAACACTGAGTATTGCTACTCCATTTTAGTGTTCAAGCTTGCATTAATGCCTGCCATTGTGAAAGCCAAATAATTCCATGGCATCCCACAGCAAGAGAGGTTTCTGGCAGTTCAAATACAAAAATGTAATGAGAGATGTGTGTTCACAGGGCACATAGTGGTTTGAGAAATCTGCTCAATAAATGCTTGTTGTTGATTGAATACTTAGTTTCGAAAATAATATTTAACTTTTCTTCCAGAATACCAACTTAGCAGGAAATGTTACCATAAGTATAAAGAAATCGTTTCCACTCCCAGAAATAAATGGATTAAATTCCCATTTAATGCAGATTTTAATTCCCTAAAAATACTAACCTTAGTGCTAATCTTTAGCAATTAATTAAAATTGGCATGTAAGAATTTCTTGCTGGAAGAATTTTGATAAATTATGAGACTAACCTGAGCTACCATACAAATCCTTGGAGTTTTAAATTTCATTTTGTACAGCATATTTATGCGAGTAAACCTTTTTTTGCATTGGAAACACTGAAGCCAAAATGCTGAAAATTATGGAGGCTGACATGAAGCCTCATCGTACTAATATTAAATTCAACATCAGTGATTTATTGTCACAAACAACATTATCTGTCATGGTAAACAAATGCTGTTAACTTATACTATGGTTTTATTTGATTTGTGTGTCCATTTTGATTTTTAAATATTTATTGTTGAATAAGGCCTGCAAGTGTGAACAACTTATTTCTAAATATAGGTTTATATGTTTGAATAATATTATAATAAAATTTTAAATAAAAAAAAAAAGCATGGTCAGAGGAATGGGGTGAGGAGGAGGTGACCTTAAGTAGGACAAGGGATAGAACTTTCAAGAAAGAGTAAATGAATGAGCACCCCTTTGAAATTCAGTGAAAGGCCTAGTTCTCACTTTTCAAAAAAAAAAAAAAAAAAGTAAGAAAGGGCCAAGCATCTGGGGAACTTGTCGATAAGGAGGATTTTGTGAGGTCATTGAACTGGCTGGGATGGAAGCCAGATACAGTGGGTTGAGGTGTAAATG
This sequence comes from Balaenoptera physalus, assembly GCF_965194825.1. Classification (NCBI taxonomy): domain Eukaryota; kingdom Metazoa; phylum Chordata; class Mammalia; order Artiodactyla; family Balaenopteridae; genus Balaenoptera; species Balaenoptera physalus. Next base: position 42,407,613 of record NC_138898.1, on the reverse strand, counting down.
GAAGGTGAGGAAGTAGATGAGTAAAAATATTCTTGGAAGTAGTGTGCCTTTAAATGGAGAGAAAGGGGATATTAGCACGAGGGGGACCGAGAATCAAGAGGGAGTTGTTTTTAAGGTGATGAGAGACCTGAGTATAATTTTTGGCAGAAAAAAGAGAGCCAGCCAGTGGAGGTGGTTAATGTGTCTTGGGGGAAGATGAGATAACTGATGAAGAGGTTCTGGGAATATTTAGGTGGCATTTCTGATCTAATCTGACCAGTGGCAAATCTGAAAGTATCTGATCAGGTCCAGGTAGGTGGGGGTCTCATTAGCTTTGATGAAGAGGAAGGATTTCTCACCCTCAAAGACCGGAGAGACGGTGGAATAGATGGTGCAGTTGTAAATCTGGGGAGAGAGGCAAGTGAGGAAAGATAATGTGAGGGTTCCCTCCATGAGCTCAGAGGTACAAAGTCATCTTCTGAGAGCGAAGGTAGAGTGGTTGGGGTAGGTGGTCTCAGAAAGCCATGAAGGTTTGTAATCATCTTTGTGGGGACTGAGAGAGAGAGAGAGTGGCCAAGACACGTGTCAGGAGATCTGAGCACATCTGAGTAACCCTGCTGAGTCCTTGCTGTCAGGTGGAGCAAGGGCAGCAGCAGACTGCATCATCAAGAAGACAGGTCTGGCCAAGAGGTCACCTGGCATTTTCCATGATAGCCCAGGTGGAGGGCCTCTTCTCTACGGTCTTGGGAGGTCGCCTAAGATAGCCTTGTTCTTCTAGTTTATTCCAAGTCCCAGACCCAGGGTCTATCAGATTCCTCAAGCATCTAGAATAAGAGTAATAGTTATGACTAATGTTTAAGTCTTTACATGTATTTACTCATTTAGTCCTCTCAACACATCTAGGGGGTAGCCCACCATTTCTAGATGAGCAAACTGAGCCATATCAAGGTCAAACATCTTACACAAGATCACACACTTGGTGGAGCTGGGACTCAAACCCAAGTGACCTGCCTCCAGAGCCTTTGCTCTTAGCAGCAACATGGCACTGCTTCTAAAGGCTAAGAAATGTTAGAGCTGGAAGGCAGTTTCAGAACCACCTAGTGAAAGCCCTTCCTTTTGCAAATGAAGTGCCTATGGGTGCCCAGGTCACAAAGGGAGTAATGGGAGAGCCAGGACAAGAATCCCAGCTGCTGGGAGTAGCTGATTCTCCATCCTAGCTCCAAATGCCTCTCCTTGCTCCAAGCAATGAGCTGAGTCTGAGCTGGGCCTCCTGGAGCTTGGATTTACCTGCTCCAAACTCCATAGTTATGGCTGAGAGGAGCTATATTGGTCTCCTGGTGTGGAAGGATGACAGGGATGGTGACACACATCATGGAGGGCCTTCTGGTCCTCAGAGACTACCACTTGGTCTTCTTTTCATTAATTGCAGTTATACCATATTGAGGAGATGTTTTCATGAGACTAAACAGTCCATCTCCTTCAGTTTTCTGAATGGGTCAAGAACATACATTTCCATATTCTTACTTATAATCTAACTCAACCTTTTTTTTCCCCAAATAGTGGATCTAGAGTAGCTTGACTTTTGGTTGGCTTTTCTCATCCTATTTAAAATAGCAGGAATCACTATGAGCATTACATCCATAGATTATAATGTAAAAAATAATGTAAATAAGGGGTGGCTCAAAATAATTTTAATTTTCAGCTGGCTCTGGAGTACGGAAGGATTATAAACTTGCCTTCAAATATTTTTACTTGGCATCTCAGAGTGGGCAGCCCCTCGCCATTTATTACCTGGCCAAGATGTATGCCACAGGAACAGGAGTGTTAAGATCGTGCAGAACCGCTGTGGAGGTAAATCACGGGCTATTTCTAAAGCACTTTTCATTTATCACAGAAAGGAGGTGATACTGTCCTTAGATTGTTGGTGTCTTTGATTTTATAGATATTATCTTGTTTCTTCCAGCGGACAATGTGAACACTGACATTTGCCAGGGAGGAAAAGCAGTGATGTAACTCAGACTGGAAAGGGAGGAAGAGAAATGATCCCTCCTGTCTTGCATCTGGCTTTTCATCAAGTTCAGAGCTCGCCTCAGAATTCAGTTATGGAGCTCTGTTTCAGCTTTCAATCAAATCTCCAGGGCAATTTGGCACTTCTAGTAGGATTGGGAGTTGCGACTTGGGACATGAAAGGCTTGATTTAGCTTAGAAAATGTAGCCCACTTCTTCCCAGAAAGCCAGGTCCTTAGGTTTTTCTGATGATTTGGATGACAACTGAGAAAGTGAATTTTTTCAGCATGGGATAGTGATGCAGTTTTCAAAAGAATGCTTTTAGGACCTTAATGTCCTTCATTGATTTATTAAACACTTCCCCTGCACCAATATAAATACCTTCATGTTGCAATCTGGCCCCTCTGAAATTCGTTTCAAAACCTGCCAGCTAATAATCTATCTTTAGATTTGCTACTTTGCCAACTTCCTAATGAATTATGTATGGTTAACCTCTTTTGGTTACATAAGGGCTATTCAACTAAGTTGCCGGTTGTCCCCACAGAGCTCTGCACACCTCCCTCACGGTTATGTCACCTACACCCTCAGGCACTGTCTTCCCTTCATTCTGTCTTCTCCACATCAGCTGCAGCCTTATAACTCACCCTCGCAGGGCAGCAGCGTCCAGAAAATCCCTTTTATTAAAAAACAGAAGTCGATACATTCTGTTGTCCTGCCAAATAGCCCCCAAGTCAGAGAAGTTCATTTACACATATTTAAAACAAGCCTCAGGAAGTGTAAGCTCAAGACAAAAAAAAATACACACCTGTAATCTTCGTGCCTATGAAAGCTATTAACTCCTCACCCTAAATAATTTTCAAAAGCCATGCTTTAGACCTAAAATCCTTGCCTGACCAGCCAGCAGGAACTGAAGACTGAGGTTATTTATCGTTTACCTGGAATGAAGTGTATTGGCTAACTAGTCTGCTTGATTTCTCTTTGTATATACAGCTTTATAAAGGTGTCTGTGAACTAGGCCACTGGACTGAGAAATTCCTGACAGCATACTTTGCCTATAAGAATGGTGATATAGATTCTTCTCTTGTTCAATATGCACTCCTTGCAGAAATGGGTTATGAAGTAGCTCAAAGCAATTCAGCATTCATTTTGGAATCTAGTAAGATAAGTTAAAATTCTCTGCAATTCCCCAATCATGCATATGCATATATGACTTTACTGTAGGGGTATTTTAAGCCTTCCTAATGGAATGTCTCCTTTTTTATTTTTTTAGAAAAAGCTAAAATCCTTGAAAAAGAGAAGATGTATCCAATGGCACTTCTCCTATGGAATCGAGCTGCCATTCAAGGTACAGAACTTAGATAAAAATGAGCACTACTTGGCCCCTGTCCGCTATTATTCATCTGATTTGCTCCAGCTGAGTTCTTGGGCACATAGGCAGAAAGGTGCAGGATATCTAGCAGGTGGTATTTCAAACTGATGTTAGGGTCAGTCTTTGGTTAGAGGTCATTTCCAGGAACTTCTTTTGTTATTCTCAAGGTCTCCAGTTTAGCAAACCATAGGAATTTTTCTATGGCTCTGTCTCCATGGCACCAGAACGGTTGTTTGAAACATGGCAGTTTTACTCAAGAAATCAGTTTTCTTGGTCTGGCTTCAGTCACTCATTTGCTGAGTTTTTCTGAACTTATCAGAGATATGACCTATGTTTCAATGAGTTTATATAGGTTACATTACTTATGGCTCCAAGACTTGTTTGATTTTTCTTTTAGAATATCACATTGAGGATTACCACAAGCTTCAGATCTTTATTATAACCATTAGCATGGTAGCATCAGGGAAAAAAAAGAAGAATTAATTAGCAAGATCCTCCCCCCGCCGTAGGGAGCGCTGGTGGGAAAGCAGTGGCAGGTGGCATTTGCATCACTATGTCTCATTCCATTCTTTCCCTAAATTATATTACTAATAGCAGAGAGATTCTGCAAAGCTGTCACTATTGGCATTTGGATATGTGAGGTGCTCTCTTACGGTAAGAGAGCAATTTTACTTCCAATTAAGTTTCTTAAAATCGTCTCAGGCTAAGGCCGAATCATCCCTTTTCTACAAGAATTGAATGGGATAAAAACAATTCTCAGCTGATGCTAATATGAGGCAGAAGAAAAAGTCACAGTGGTGCCTTCTCAGGTCCAGCCGAGCTGGTACTGCAGCAGCAAGCCATCTGTGTGATTTTAGTGAGAAATTCCCTAAAAAAAGAAAAGTCTGTTTTCTAAAATGTTTGGAGTAAGGAAGCAACACCAGCAGCCCCTCAGCTATGGCAAATCAGCTCAATTGTAACAAATACAGGTTAATTCCAAGCCAGGAAATGCTATGGAAATTGCACTAAGGAAAAGAGACATTGAAAATGAGAGGACAATAATATTAAACAGAATTCACCAATATAAAAATGTCAGACCACTAAAAATAATTGTGTGTCACCAGAGAGGTCAGGCATGATTGTCCCCAAAGATGTGGTTTCTGAATGGCTGTCTTGAGCTTAGGAAATCTAGTAATGGAAGTTAGGTTTCCAATCAGTCATTGGCGATGTTTCTTTCAGGAGTGTGAGGAGGGTGCTGAACCATAAGGACTCAGTCACCAGCCTGTGACTGTGAAATTGGAGGGGAAATCCCTCCCACTGTCTAGTGACCCCTGGGAGCCTGTCAGGATTGCCACATGCCGCCCCGCCCCCCCTCCACCCCCCCCCCCCCCGCCCGTCAGTCCCCTAATTAGGGTGGAGCTGAATCCTCTGGAGAATCTGCTTGTTCACAACCTTTCATTCTTAGAGACCTCAGGGGTCCTGCTTATTGCTTGCAAAGCTTGAAAATGCAGAGTCCTGTTCTTTTGTGGCTATGGTGCAGAAGGAATCTTGGGGTCAAAGGAAGATAGCTTTGGGCAAAATTAGAGATGGAGTGGGTTTCTCTTTAGAGCTCGAGGGGTCTCTTGCCTCTCCAGGCCCCTCTGAGCCCCTCTCCTGGGCATCATTTCTGTGAGGTCTTGCCCCTAGCTACCTGTACATTTTGAAGCACCTGAGAAGCAAACCCTGACAACTAATATCTTTGGCAGCTTAAGAAGTTTACGACGTTACTTCTACTCCAAGAAAACTAAAGACGGCTCATGGTATTACATTTTAGTATAGGGTTCCAGAAGATTAAAAGAACTTCAGAACCCAAAGGAATCAATTCCAAAAAATTTTAGGCTTTGCATTAGGCCAAATGGGAAGAAAAACTTGGAAGGAGTCCTATAGCCCTTAATGATACACATCAGACCATACAATACAGTGTACTTTCCCCTTTTCCAAGCAAGCCTAGACTGTGCCAGCGGGGTTGGCCACAGCTGAAGTGGATGTCCTACATGAGCATTCCTTCATCTTTTCAATCAACATAGCCCTAGTGAGTGGAAACATGGGCCCCAAAGAGACCCTTAGAGGTCATCCCTAAGTGGCCTTCAAAAGACTGAAATCTCATATCTTAAAAAGTCATGTGAATTTTTTTCTACTCCTGAATATTTTCATGTTTGTTGGAAACTAAGATTGTAAAATACTTAACATCTGGGGAAAGCACTTTCTAAAAAGTTTCCTACCCTGTCTATCCATTCATTCCATAAATATTCATCAAGTACCATTCCCATCCTGGTAATATATCAGTGATCAAGAGCTTCAAAATTCTCTCTCATGACAGAAAGAGAGAAAATAAACTAGTAAACAAATAAGATAACAGTGATATGTGCTGTGAGGAAATAAAACATGGAGATGGGATGGATAACTACTGAGATGTAGTCTGACAAGGTAGTCAGAGAAGGCTCTAGAAGGGAAGCGAAGTTTACACTGAGACCAGAATGATGAGTCAGAGGAACTGCAAACATGCCAGGCAGAGGGGCTTGAAGAATCTTACTGCAGAGATTCCCGAGGCAAGAATGAGCTCGGTGTACTGAAGGAATATTAAGAAGGCCAGAGCATCCCGAGAAAGTGACATGTGGTAAGCCCAGCCAGGGAGGCAGAAGACAGATAAGGCACAACTTGTAGGTCAGGTAAGGAATCTGGATGTTATTCCAAGGGCAAAGTGAAACGCTTGGGGGTTTTAACACAGGGAATAACGTGATTTGATTTTACATTTGAAAAAGATCATCTTGGCTGTTGTGTGGAGAGCAGATCAGAAAGTGTAGCTAAAAGCACATTTTGGAGGCTGCTGTAGTATTCCAGGCTTAGACTAGATGGTAAAGGAGCTGGAGAGAAACAGGTGTGTTTTAGAGGTAGCACCAACAGGATTTGCTGATGGATTTGATAATGAAATTGAGGGGAAAGAACTGGGAATAGTTCCCCTAGATTTATGGCCTGAAAAATGGTGGTGCTGGCACTGATAGAGGAAAGGAACTGATGACTTTGTTTGGGGGAAGGGGTAGCAGGGAGTTAAGAATCTCTAGTGGGTGTTTTAAGTCTGAGATCCAGGCAGAGAAGTCAAGAAGGCAGTTGTAAGAATCTGGGGCTTAGAGAGAGATGGAATATAGATACAAATTCAGAAATAGGAAACATAGAGCCATGGAACTAGATGAGATCACCTGGAAAGAGAGCTGAGATAGAGCAGAGTGGAGGAGAGAGGAGGGGAAGGGAGGAGAGGAGAGAAAAGAAGGGAGAGGAGCTGGGGAAAAAGGAGTCAGTGACGAGCCCTTGATATTCCAACATTTAGAAGCTGGGTAGAGGAGGAGTCAGGCAAGAGTTTGAAAAGGACAAGCCTATGAGGCAGGAGGGAAGTCAAGAGAAGAAAGGGCTTGGGCAGATAGCGCCAGTGATTTCGGTGCTGCTTAGTGGTCCAGTGAGATGAGGACAGGAAGTGACCAGGGGATCTGGCTGCGTGGAGGTTATCGACCACCTTAAAAATAGCGGTTTCTTGGAGGAGGGAGCAGAAGCCAGAGTGGGGTGGGTTGAAGAGTATGTGGGAGGAGAAGCTTTGGAGACAGTGAGTGTAGAACACACTTTTGAAAAGGCTGAATGTGAAGTGAACAGAGAAATGGAGAGTAGTTACAAGGAGATGCCATGGGATAAAGAAATGGCATAAAGGTTTGGTTTAGTTCATAGAAGATACCAAAGTGTGTTTGGATGACTCATGGGACTAGAACAGGGGCAGAAACTGGTGATGCAAGAGAGCAGAGCTTCAGGAATGAAGGCTAAGAAAAGGAAGAGTGGGATCCAGTTGCCCAAGAGTTGACCTACCTTCAGAAAATGAATCTAAAAGGTAAAATTGATAATCTTTTATTCTTTAAGAACATTTGTACTATACTGTGAGAGTTATCCTACAATAAAGACAGCTAGCATTGTGTGTTATATCCATAAATCATATCTAATTCTGATTCTGGGATTCTGAGTGTTTTTTTCTTTTTTTATATAGATTATCATTAGGCTGATGCTAATGATTTACTAGGAACTACACATGAATCATTTGAGTTATTATTCTCCTTCTCTTTCTAATATTTCTATCAGGCAATGCATTTGCTAGAGTGAAAATCGGAGATTACCATTACTATGGCTACGGGACTAAGAAAGACTATCAAACAGCAGCCGCACATTACAGCATCGCAGCCAACAAACACCACAGCGCACAAGCCATGTTCAACCTGGCCTATATGTATGAACATGGTTTAGGTATTGCAAAGGTAATTGTGCTGGTAATAATCCAACGTAGTAACGGTAGCTGTACGGGAAGGAAAATTTATAATGTTTTACATTTCATGGATGTCATCAATGTAGAGAAAAAGACTTAATATTTGCTGAGTCCCTCCCACATGCCAACACATATTATGTACCCTGATATAACCCTATGAGGTAGAATTTATTTTCTCCGTGACGCCCAAGGACGTAACTAATGAGGAGAATAAATCTAGTCTTGGCCAATTTGATTCATAGTAAATTCACGCTTTTTCCAGCAACACTAGTAGGCCCTGCCCCCACTGCCTTCCACCCACAGGCCTTTTTCCATTAAAATTTCCATTGACTCGCAAGCTCTCAGTAATAAGGAGAAAGTGAGAATGAGATCAGAGCTGGATACTGAGGTGGCATTAATCCAGAAACGTCTTTTGAAACACCCACTGTGTACATGACACAGTGCTGAGTGCTCTAGAGAGGCCCAAGAAAATAGATCTCCATCCTTCAAAGACTACACTTGACTTGAGGAGATGAGGCGTATTCATTAAGAGGGCTAACACTACAAGGTGAAAGCGGGTAGATCCTTCGGACAGTCAGTGTAATTAAGGCAGAAGATGGCATTAGGGTCTGACAGGGTGAGAAAGGTGATTTTGATAGCCAGGTGTTGGTGTGTTATGTATACCATGTCCTTTAAGTCACATAACCACTCAATGAGACGCATCCTATCATTGTCCTCGTTGTTTGCATCAGGAAATCACAGTGCAGATTAAGTCATAGGGCCGAGTTTGCAGGGCTCATCGGTGGTGGAGCCATAATTCGAACCCAGATCTGGCTGACCGCACATTGCTGGTGGCAAGAGTGGGCCCGGCACTACTGAATTTTCTATGCTTTCTTTTTCCTTCCAGTTGTGATAGTAACTGGGAATTATTGGTAGGGAATTTCCTAGCTGACAACTGCTCATGTGCACACGGCTGCAAGAGCTTCTCATTCAGGTGCCAACAATCCAACGGTAGAGGCCCCTGCCTTCGGGTGCTCTGCTGTGCCTGCCTCTTGACTGATCACTTTTCGTCATCCCCAGAACCCTAAGCAGTAGAAAGAAGGTCAAATCCAAATGCAGTCTGTTTTCCCCATTCCTAGCAGGTGCAAGCTTCCTGTTTTATAACATTGGAGCGGGCAGGACTGGATCGAATAGCTAGATTGGATGATCCTTTGGATGTTATGAAGCCACACTCCCTTCCCCTCCAACTGTCATCCACATCTGAAAACGGAACAGTGATACAAGCCCTGCCCCAGGCTTTGAGGATAAAACGAATAAGCCTTTGTGAAAGGGCTTTGTAGTGAAACAGTGTGTGGAATGACTTTTTTAGATCAGAAGAGAATGTGAGCGATTGCTAAGTAAGGCTTCAAGAGGATTAAAGCTTTTGTTCATCATTCCCCATGTAAAACATAACAATATTGGTGAGAGGAGCATTGTCTGTATAGGATAAAAGTGACCCCACCCCATGGGTTAAATTCAGATTAGCTCTCCTGCCCCCATATGAATCGAGAAGGACTTAACAGCCCCATTGTCATCACAGTGAGGCCATTTAGCAGTGACTCCCTGGGGCGGGGAGAGCTGTCCTCTCAGGACACAGGGCTGACTACACAGCCCGCTGTGTCGGGGGTTCAGTTTTCCTCCTTCGAGTCACTGCTGGCCCTCTCCTAGGCACTTTCTTCACAATGTCAAAAAGCAGTTTTCGAGACATATATTTCATACATCTAGAAAAACTTTGAAGTTTCTCTCTAGCCACATTTCTGTTCTTTTCGGTCAGGGTTCTTGTTAAATCGTGGGTAGTTCATTTTGATCAGTCTCTCCGTCACAGATAAATTTTTTCCTACAGAAAGTCTCTACATATAGAAAAAAAAGAGGCTGTGCTTAACCTCAGACCTGGACACGGGAATTTTAGATTTAGTTAATGAGGGGCCGTTGCTCTTTGTCTTTATTAATTTCTTTTGTTTAGCAATTAGTAAAATAATTACCAAGTACCCAGGGGCCAAGTTTATTAATCTTGCTATCTCGTAGTCAAATTAATGAGGAGAGCTTGTTCCACTTATGGTTAATGAAAGCAAAGCAGTTAGGAGAACAGGCTTTCATAGCACCCAAGACATCGAGTAATTATGCCTGTCTCCAGCAAGACTCTTCACAATCCTCTTTATTAGTAAAACCTCATGCAGACCAGTGGGAAAGATGAATCTAACATCATTACCAGGATTTCTCTGAGAATCAAAAAAAGTTTTGGTAGGGAATTTAAGGAATGTAAGCCCCCTGGAAAAAGGAAGTAAGGTATAAATCGACTCTTGGTAAATCAGTGTAAAAATATGGGTCATTATTTTTCTCATCTGTCTTTAGGAAAGGATTTGGGACTAGGGTGACATAGGTGAATTATCCTAATAGCTTCACTGAGAAATATCTCATTCCCCAATTTCTGCCCTTGAGTTAAGCTCACTTGACTTAACTGTGGACCAGGACTGACTGCACCATTGTTTTGGGAACACAAAATAATACCTAGGGAGAAACTGAGAGATGACCTGAACTAATGTAGAAATATAAGCACTCAGCTCACAATTTGTTATGAAACTCCTTCTCAATTTATACTTGATTCAGAAGTCCTTCAAAAATTTAATAACCATGAAAAAAACCTGTTGCCCATCCTCTCCTGCCCATTCCTTCTGTCCTTATCTCGGTTCAGGCCAGAATTTCTACTTGTTGTAAAGGATTCTCAGGGGTCTCCCATTCTAGTGTTCTTCCTTGAACTGTGTGGCCAAAGAAAGCTCTGTCCACCAAAGATTTACCACCAACCAGAAACATCCACACTCGACTGTTGAATGTGTTAAACCATTGAAATTTGGGGGTTTATTGGTTGCAGATGTTAGCATTACTTTAGTTAACACATAACACAGCTAACAAAGCCCCACTGGGTTATTCTTGATAAAGTATAACTCTAGTACTGCTACCCCTCCACCACACTCCTCCCAAAAGATGCACACACACACGCACACAAATACAAGCCAACAAACACAAAAATAAAAGAATCTTACTGACTTTCTATTGCTTAATGAAGTCCAGACTTCTTACCCTGGCATTCAAACCCTCCCTGACCTCATCCACCTTGATAATAATGGCATGATATGCCACTATTTCCCTATATATCTTCTAGGCTGCTTTTCCTTTCCCCGCAAGACCTTGAACTGCACCCTCCTGACCTTAGGTCACATCGCCCCATTTGCTGGAATGATTTTCTCCCACATTTTTGCCCGTTGAAGACCAATCCATTTTTCAAAGAATAGCTCCAATATCATCACCTCTATGAACCCTTCAATGAAGCCCTAGATTTACAAGACATCTGCTTCTAAACTACCATGGTAACGTGCCTTGCTTTTCTTCATTCATTTATTTACTCAAATATTTATCAAGTCCTTGTTTTGTGTCAAGAAGCATTGTGTCAAGAAGGATACGAGAACAAGACACCCTTCAAAGCGTTCATAGTCTACTATGGAAGAGACACGTCCATAGCTAAAGTGAAAGCCCAAAATGGCGTGCATGCATGCACACACAAGTGAAATACTATAAACTTGTTAAAGAGGAAACCATTCAGGCAGAGGAATCAGTACTGTCAGATTCTGTTCTAAAATGTTTTTGTAACATAGAGTATAAGACAGACATGATGCTCTTTTTATTTTTTTCATTTTTTTCTTTGTTTTGTTTTTAAAATGGAAGAAAGCAGGTATGTTTTAAGATACTGACTAGAAAATCTATCTAAATTAAGAAAAAAGGTGAGAGGAAATTATCCTTGGAAATGAGTTTCAATATATATAGTAAGACCTACTAAATAACACATTTTTTGGATCCTGCAGGGAAAACAAAACCACATCTACTGAATAAATTATAAATAGATATGTCAAAAATAAAAGTAATTATGGCACGAAGCATTTTTATTTTTCATTTGTCTGGTCTGACCTCCTATGGAGTGTTAGAGCTGAAGCTTTAAACACCAGAATAGAATTATTTTCTGGAAAGGCCAAACTAAAGTTTGACATTAAAATGGCCCCCTCGGAAATATGACAGGACAAAATATACATCTCTTAGAAATGGTCATAACCTTTCTTGAAATACGTGTCTATTATCTAATGAAATAATCAGAAATGTGCAAAAAAATTTGTGTGTGTGTATCTTTATTTATTAGAAAAAAACCCTACAAACAACCAAAATACTCCAAAATAGAGAACACGTTACATAAACTATTGTGTGGTGGTATACTACTCCATTATGTATTTTATGGCCTAGTGACTCAGTGAGCAGGCTAGAAGCAGACTCTCTGGATTTGAATCTCAGCTCTGCCACTCACAAGTCATATGAATTTAGATAAGTGACTTAACCTCTCAGCACCTCAGTTTCTTCATCTTTAAAATGAAGTTAATAATATCATCTGCCCTATAGAATTGTAACAGGGTTTAAATAAACGACAGTGGTGAATGTCACACAGTAAATATTTAATAAGTATCAGCCATTATTATGAAATACTGTACAACCATTAAAAATAAAAATATTATAGACTAAAGGAATATCTTAGGACATGGCATATTTTTTGAAATATATCGTTAACTTAAGAAAACAGAGGACAAAGTATCATATAGAATGAAAAATTCCTAAATTTAAAGTATGTATATATGAATATATACAAAAACACTGGAATGCTGGAAGGATGTGTATGAAATATCAGTAGTTACCTCTGTACAGTGAGATTGTGGGTGTTTTTTCCTTATTTGTTCACCTCTGTATTTTCAAAGTTTCCTCTAATTAACATATTTATAATAAGAAAACAAGAATGAATTATTCAAAAAACTACCTCTGTCCCAGTATAAGACATTTTTGAGGACACCCAAAGATTCGGGGCTGGAAAACTCCTGATTCATGTAACTGAACAATTTTCATAAACCAGATACTTTATTGCTGGAGAATTCTGTATCTGAGTTATAAGCAGCTTTTGAACATGTGAGCATAGGGCAGTACTTTGGCACACCTGACATTATAGTTAGAAACACTTAAGAAGTCTGTAGCTCGGTTTATATAGTCTCCTAAATTACTGAATTTAAAGCAAAATAAACTCAAACGTACCACAGAAAAGTTAAATGTACGTGGACTGGATATGCAATGGACTTAAATAATGAACCCTAGCCATCATCAAAGCACAATTTATCACGGGGAATTTTCTTTGTGTGAATGGTTTGGATTTTTTTTACTAAATAGGATCAAAGAACAAGCAGTCTTTTCTAGAGTCTAGTAATAAAATTTCTTTTATATGGGTTGCCCTAATTAGCCAGAAGGGTTCAGGATTTTCTTTCTCTGCGAATCTTAAAGAAAGACTTTCCTATCCCACCCCACCCCCATTGCGGATCGTGAGGCCACCTTGGCCGGGAGCCAGGCCATCCCACTTTAAATGGTACTTCTCTGCTATTTTTTATTATAAGCTAAGCAACTGAATTGTGATGTTTGTGCCTCAAGAAATAAATTAATAACTCTTGCCTGCCTCAAATAAGAAGGAAGGAATGAGATATTGACAAAGGTTGCCTCTCCTTGAACGTCCCATCCAAGTTAATATGCCTGTCACGTGTGGAGGTAACACCGCTGTTGTGATCGGTAGGGTGCTTTCAAGTGAACACCCTCTGAATTTGTTGGAATTAGAGACACAATTTAGAGTTTTTATAACATCCATTTTCTCTGTTGCCAGGAAGATTTGTTTGGAACAGTCTCCTGAATTTTAATGATTTTAAGCAAGCATTATTCCTCTTTCTCAAACAAATAAATTTACCAGTCCACGAAGCTTTGGAAAAATTTAAGAAATGACAAGCAAAACGTAGCTGAGAGGACACCACCCAAGAAATGGGTTTAGCGGAGGCCTCAAGGATTCACAACTCTTGAACCCTGTGTAACGGGGGTCTGGGAGATGGAGTGGAGAGACAGAGAGATACTGGATGAGCACACTTTGTGAAAAATCCCTCTTCTTCCCCTTCTTTTGAAAATAATCCACAGGCACCCAAGCACAGTATAATTCTGGCACTGGCCTAGGGTGCTTCAACCTTTAAAAGCAATTCTACTTAGCCTTTTCATTACTCGGTTTGGGAAAACAAAGCAAATATAAAGCAAACAAAAACAAGCCGTAAGTAGGTGAAAATGAAAGATTTTTGATCTACCATGGCATAATTTAATGGGGAAAAACAAGTTCCTAAAAATATAGTACGTCATTTATGGAATCAAATTCCAGCCTGAGAACCAAAATAGTTTATTCGCTCATTCCTCATTTATTCACTCATTTGATAAGTATTATCAAAGACTTGCCATGTGCTTGGCACTTCATTAAGCACTGGGAATTCAGGGGTGAACAGGCAGTGCAAGCCCTTGTCTTCAGGGACCTGGAGACAGACAATGAATAAACAAATCCCATAACTTCAGGTATGATAAGTACTAGGAAGAAAAGCAGGGATTTTAAATGCTTGTCACTATCTGTATTGCCATTTGTTTGGGGAGATGTACGGTCAGTGTCTGTTCTCCTGCCCCTTTAATTGGAATTATACTTAAGGTCTGGTCCAGAGATATCCAAGAAAGCTTTTTGGAGTCTGTGTTGGTTTTCTATGGCTGCTGTAACAAATGACCACAAATTCAGTGCCTTAAAACCACACACATTTATCTCACAGTTTCTGTAGGTGAGAAATCTAGGTGAGCTTGACCGGGTCCTCTCTGCAGGGTCTCACAGGCTGAAATCAAGGCTGTGTTCCTTACTGAGGGCTCTGGGGAAAAATCTGCTTCCAAGCTTATTCAGGTTGTCGGCCAAATTCAGTTTCTTGCGCTTGTAGGACTGAGGGCCCCATTTCCTTGCTGGCTGTCCACATTCCTTCTCCTATCTGTGTGGCCCCTCCACAAGGGCAAGTTGAGTCCTTCCCATGGCTAGAATCTCTGACTTCTCCTCTGCCACAATTCTCTGCCTTTCTCTTCTGCTCTCTGAGAAAACTCAGTGTTTAAGGGCTCATGTGATTACACTGAGTCCACCAGGTCATCCAGGACAATCTTCCTATCTTAAGGTTTGTAACCTTAATCACATTTGCAAAATTCGCTTTGCTATTGTAACATAACATATTAACAAGTTCCAAGGATTAGGGCATGAGCATCTTGTGGGGGCCATGGGGGAAGAGCGTTCAGCCTACCAAAGATAAGTTACTGTATTTCAAACTATGGCTTCCATTTAATTTCTCCTGAAGAATCTGTACCTAATGAGTATGGGCTGTTCTTCTCTTTCCAGGATGTTCGCTTGGCCAGGAGATTATATGATATGGCTGCTAAAACAAGTCCGGACGCTCACATACCTGTGTTCTTTGCCCTCATGAAACTAGAAACTGTGCACTTGTTTCGAGATATCCTGTTTTTTAATGTAAGTTTGTCTCAAATAGGTCCCAAAATCTCTGAAAACTCCAGTGAGCAACTCTTGGGAGATGGGATGGAGGCAGATGATGGTTCTGAATGAAGTGGGAGGCTTGGATTTATTTTTGACAGAATGTCTCTTGCCAGCAGTTTACCATGAGATGGAAATGGATGAAACTGGACAATACCCTTGGACCATACTGGGATTTATTTGTGATTGGCCTAATTGTTGCCGTGCTGATCTTCTTGCTTAGAAATCGCTACCTGTAGGATCTGGACCACAGAAAAAACCTACTCACGGGAACCAGTTCACTTCAAGTCATCTTCACTAAATAAAAAATCTCCCCGTCAGACTCAGGAGTCTGCTGCTGATTTCCCATATAGGCCTGTGATGGAAAATGGACAAAGGTTGGGACCCATCCTCTGAGAAACCATTTCAGATCTCCTGCTTAGTTGAGGTGACCACCTGGGGAAGAGGGAATTGCTGGAGACTGATCACCTAAGATTTCCTTACAAACGTCTCATCCTGGGGATCTAGTCCTGAGTTAGGGATAAAGACCACCCATTTTCATGTGGTTGTGACAGGCTGTCCCCTTTCGAGAGGACAAATGGGTTTCTTGGCTCCTACAGACATACTGAAGTCGGGAGAAGGGGAGTTTTGGGAGGGCAAGAACACAGATCCCTCAGAATGTGATAAAGGCAAAAATTACAAACAGATGCTTTGTCTTATGGGAATGATCTGGTGAACCACATTCTATCTCCAATGAGCCAAAATTCCTCATGGCATTGCTGTGCCAGGGGGACTGACTCAGCCTCCTCAGCCGGGGGCCTTCTATCAAAGCTCCCTTAGCAGCTGTGCAGTGAACGGCACCATTTGGGGTCTCTACAGCTTGCACCTCTCTCTTCCATTCCTCACTGGACCCCTGTGGAATCACCTTTGGAGTATCCATAAAGGGAGAATTTACCAGCCTCCTAGGACAGAGGCTAAAGGGCCCGGTTCTTTGTCTCCTCTGACAGGTGAAGCAGGGCTGCGGCCCAGTGCTGGGGACAGTGCAGGGAGAGAAGAGTGCAGGAGGTCCATGACTTATGTGAAGGGCCAGTCTTGGATCTCACCTTCACTGAGCCTCAGTTTCCTGATCTGCAAAGTGGGAAGATCTTCGAGATCTTAGAGAGCTGGTATGAGAATGAATGGGATAACGTATGTAAAGGAATTATCGCAGGGTCCGGCATCTGGAATAAATTCCTTAAATGGTAACTTGTAATATTCTCTAGAAGCTCATGGCAAGTTGGTTGGAATATGCGGACAGCTGAGTTGATAACACTCAATGTGGTTTCAGTGCCCTGCAGTTAGTTATCCAGCCAAAATGCTGGGTGCTTATGTAGGAAAAGATTGTGCTTGCCTACTTGAAAACCCAAACTAGGGACAGGAAAAGAGTTAATTAATAATGTCGATCATGGGAATTCCCTGGCAGTCCAGTGGTTAGGACTCTGAGCTCTCACTGCTGAGGGCCCGGGTCCCATCCCTGGTCAGGGAACTAAAATCCCATAAGCCTCGCGGCACAGCCAAAAAAAAAAAAAAAAAAAAAAATGTCAACCATGATCAGAAAGGAGAGGGAAATGGATTTGGAACCAAGCCTGGGTTTGAGGTCCAGCTCTTTCCCTTAGTAGCTCTATGACTTTGGGCATAATTTATCCAAACCTGTTTTTCCTCCATAACATAGGATTAATTCCTACCTGACTGGAGATTTTTGCAATTTCAATTAG
The DNA here is from genome assembly GCF_965194825.1 of Balaenoptera physalus. Classification (NCBI taxonomy): domain Eukaryota; kingdom Metazoa; phylum Chordata; class Mammalia; order Artiodactyla; family Balaenopteridae; genus Balaenoptera; species Balaenoptera physalus. The sequence continues at coordinate 42,390,745 of NC_138898.1, read as the reverse complement.
CCTGACTTCACAAGTGCTTTGTAAACATTGTACACACACATACTAGCCACAGTCATTTACCTGGCCGTTGACTATCCAGGCTTGTCTGAGGTCCGAGTGTTTACAATTTCCTGACACAATCCCTAAATTACTAGAGAGTTCCATTCCCAAAGGAATGATAAAAGCCCCATTCACAAATGTGAAAGGAAGGAGCAGGCATGCAAACCTCAGGTCAGAGCCTAACGGACAGGAGGGCTGTGCAGTTATGGCTCTCATGTGTCTGGAATGTGAGCACATCAGAGACAGGATAAGTGCAAAGAGGGGACCGTGGAAGGTGAACCCCGGTTCCAAGACTGGGTGAAAGATGAGCTCCTAGGAGGTAAAGCTTGTGAAAATAGCTGCAGGCGGGGTGGAAAGAGAGACTCTGCGGCTTGCTGTGTAGAGTAGAACACTGCCTGAAATACAGGAGCAAGGGCAGCGTGAGCTCATCCATTTCCCGTTTCAGCTCGTTGTTCCAAGTAAATGTGAGCCACAGGCTTTGAAAGCGCGAGTGATTGGTTTAGGGTGTTTGACTCATTCAAACGTCTGTTTCTGGGCCTGTGCTCCAGAGCCTCCGCTGTAGCAGCTCCCACCACCGCGGGGCAGGGACTGTGCACCTGCCCGCGCCTGGGCGGCTTTGCGGTGATTGACCACTGGTCACCGTGCACTATTTTGCACAGCGCCTTCACATAAGTGTCTCAATCAGAGTACTTTTGGTTGCAAGAAAATACACCGTGTCAGCTTCCCCGTGGTCTCCAGCCAGCCCAGCTGCGAGCTCTGTGAGGGCGGGGGCTAGGCCTTCTCATCTCTAGGTATCCAGGGCCTCAGATATAGTAGGTGCTCAGTTAGCACTGGATGACCAACTTGCCCACACCCACCTTCCTCACACCCAACCTGGTCCAACCCCCCCTCTTCTCAACACAAGCTCGTCACGAAGTGCACAATGACTCATGTTTTTATAACTAGCACAGCAGCTGGTCCTTCAGAGTTCCCGACTACAACGCAAGGGAGGTTAAAATGGAGTTTATCTGTGATTCATACAGTTTTCTCTCCTCAGGAAAACTGATGCTCTGGGGCAGGCGCTATACCTTTTAAAACTCCTGATGCCAAATTAAACCAGAATCTCTGCGGGTGGGAGCCAGGCAACAGAGCCCAGGTCGAGGTCTACTGTAACCCGCAATACTGAAATGTGCTCTAAACAAATTCAGTGTAAGGGGGTGACTCTGGGTTTTGCAAAAGACTCAGTACCGAAGACCCTTGGATGGAGAGCTGTGCCAGGGACGTTCACAAATTTACCTCCTGCAGGGTGGGTGCAGTGGCTGGGCCTTAGCTCTGCTGGGGTTGCACGAGTGACATCAGGCCTGCCGCAGGGTGCTGGACAAGACTCTGGAACATCTATGCTCCAGGCCTGTCCTCCAGAACCAGCTAATGACCTCAGGCATATCAGTCTCTCTGTGGGACTCAGATTCCTCAACTGCAAAATAAGAAAGATTTCTCTGATGTCTTACACCTCAAAAGTTTTATAATTCCAATCCAGCCTCTCAGGTATAACATTAAGATCTATAACAGAAAAACGCCTTAAAATCTTTCCATGTGTGGCAACAATAGAATTACTTTTTAGGCTGTGAGATTATTCCAATTCTTAGCTTTTGTTCTTTTTTTTCCTGCCACCTAATTAATTTCATCCAGCATTGGTACCTGTGTTTTGATATGGAAACATTTTTTGTGGTGTGTGCTTGTGAAATGAGTTATCCTAATTTGTGTTTTATTAATCAGAAAATAATTTCTAGGTAAAGATAAAGTGCCTCTGGAAAAAAAGAATATTCCATCTTCACCTAATAGAATATTAGAGCAAATCTCTTATATTTGAGACTTGGATTTTGCCATAGAGGCAAAACAGATGTCTGAGGTCCTATGACTTATTCTTTTTTAAAATGGGATAGTGACGTTAAGTGGCATCTGTTTATTAATCAGTCTTCTTGTGTGAGCAAGAGGGATTTTATGTAGGACAAATGGTAAGCTAGCATCACAACAGCAGTCAATACTTTGTTCTTGAAAGCTTCTCTAAAATTCATTCTGTCTAGGAAAATAATAGCTAACATATCATGCTTATAATGTGCCAGGCACTTTTCTAACCAAATGTATTATTAACTCATTAGAGCTTTACAACTACCTTCCCAGGAGGATACTGTATCATCTTCTCTCTTTTCCAGAAGAGGAAGCTGGGGTCAAGTAACTTGTCCAAGGCCACACAGCCAGAAGGACCAGGTCCAGAGTCGGTGCTTTTAACCACTGCCCTGGATTGCCTTGAGAAAGTTCATAAACAACTTTTGCAAGATAACTGAATGTTAAGTTTTCCTGCAACTATTCAAATTATTTAACAAGCCTTCACAATGCCAGGCATTGTGCTAGGCTAATGTTTCCCAAAACAAGTTCAAAGTCTTGCAGGGTTCTCCTTGATAAAAGGGTTATTGGGTCATTAAGTCTAGAAGATGCCATAAAATATAGACTCCTCTGGGAGAGTCACAACAACACGAGCACATTAAAGATTCTGAGAAGTCTTACAGGAGATGATATCCATTTAATTTTGTTTGACCCAGCTTTTCCAACCATATTTACCTCCGGAAACTCTTCCTCTCCCCCTGCTCTAACCGCTACCTTCTTTTGTAGCACCTATTAACAGCACTCTGTAATCTGAGGGTTACTGCACCAGACATGTAAGTCATCTTATGAGCTTGGTTTTCCAAGCCTTTGGGAAGGGCATTTACGCTCTGCTGGGCAATGTACTAATGCATCTAGGAATGGCGCATGTCAGCAGTTGAGTAACTTACACAAGGTAAGCCGGTTAGTGGTAGAAAGGGGATTCAACAGGCAGGTCTGATTTCAGAAGTCGTGCTGATCATGCTACCGGGCCACCCTGGTATCTAATGACAGCTGGACATCTTGCCTGGACTAGAGACCTACCATCCCTCAATATAAGGCCCCGTCATCCCTGATGTAGGCCTTGATGCGACCTCACTTCACGGTTCTCATCTTATTCTCCAGGATGAAGCCCTTCCCTGTCTCCAGTCCACCTGCCCCTGCTATCTGTGTCCACCTGCTGTGCTTGATACCCAGATTCCACCGGGATAAGAGCTTAGCCTGGAATGCCAACCAGGTGGCTGATCCCTGGAATCTGAAGCTGAATGTGTCCGGGGCCCGCTGCCTGTCTTTCCAGCGTCCCGCTGCCTGATGTTCTCACGGGGATCCCCGTTGTCTGCCTGGCAGCGAGTCCGTCTGGGCCGTCTCTGCGGCTGACAGAACCCTGGTTATAGCAGTGGCACTGCTCAAGGGGTTGAACACTTAGCTGAAAGGCAGAACTTGTGGACAGAAAACATCGTATAAAGTGCTAACGGAGATGGAACTCACGAAAGTTCAGGATGGCCTGGGACAAGAAGGCAAGATTAAGTTGAGCTGGATAACTGAGCCGAGAGTAGAAGGGACCTGGAAGAGTTTGGAGGGCAGGCGGCTCCACAGGGACAGATCCCAGCACAGGGCTGAGCATGTGTTAGAGGATGGAGTCATCTGCCTGGTCCCAATATGCGGGTTGGGATGTTATGTTTATGGGGGGAGTGGAGACATGGAGAAAAAAGAGTGGTCTCTCACACAGAAGGCTCTGACCTCCAAAAGAAGGCAGCGTGATAAAATTAAGTGCTTTGTCCCATACAAGACTGAAGTCACATATTGGCTCTGCCATGTATGTGACCTCGGAGAAGTCACCACCTCTGTGAACTTGTTTCTTCATCTGAAAGATGGGGACAGTAGAACTAGTATCTACTCGATAGGGAACTGTGCTGATGAAATGAGAATTGAGAATGCTTATCAAAGGCTCAGCACACTGCCTGGCAGGAGCATAAGACACATTGTTTTAAAAGGAGGGCTTTAACTGACAAAGGATTAATCTCCAAAATTTACAAGCAGCTCATGCAGCTCAATAACAAAAAAACGAACAACCCAATCCAAAAATGGGCAGAAGATCTAAATAGACATTTCTCCAAAGAAGATATACAGATTGCCAACAAACACATGAAAGAATGCTCAACATCATTAATCATTAGAGAAATGCAAATCCAAACTACAATGAGATATCATCTCACACAGGTCAGAATGGCCATCATCAAAAAATCTACAAACAATAAATGCTGGAGAGGGTGTGGAGAAAAGGGAACACTCTTGCACTGTTGGTGGGAATGTAAATTGATACAGCCACTATGGAGAACAGTATGGAGGTTCCTTAAAAAACTAAAAATAGAATTACCATACGACCCAGCAATCCCACTACTGGGCATATACCCTGAGAAAACCATAATTCAAAAAGAGTCATGTACCAAAATGTTCATTGCAGCTCTATTTACAATAGCCAGGACATGGAAGCAACCTAAGTGTCCATCGACAGGTGAATGGATAAAGAAGATGTGGCACATATATACAATGGAATATTACTCAGCCATAAAAAGAAATGAAATGGAGGTATTTGTAATGAGGTGGATGGAGTTAGAGTCTGTCATACAGAGTGAAGTAAGTCATAAAGAGAAAAACAAATACAGTATGCTAACACATATATATGGAATCTAAGGAAAAAAAAAAAAAAAGGTCATGAAGAACCTAGTGGCAAGACGGGAATAAAGACACAGACCTACTAGAGAATGGACTTGAGGATATGGGGAGGGGGAGGGGTGAGATGTGACAGGGTGAGAGAGTGTCATGGACATATATACACTACCAAATGTAAAATAGATAGCTAGTGGGAAGCAGCCGCATAGCACAGGGAGATCAGCTCGGTGCTTTGTGACCACCTAGAGGGGTGGGATAGGGAGGGTGGGAGGGAGGGAGACGCAAGAGGGAAGAGATATGGGAACATATGTATATGTATAACTGATTCACTTTGTTATGCAGAAACTAACACACCATTGTAAAGCAATTATACTCCAATAAAGATGTTAAAAAAAAAAAAGGAGGGCTTTGCCAAGCCACAGCACCTTGGTACAGGGTAAATGAAGCTGCTTTTGTTGAGAAGCTTAGCTGGCTTCAGATGAAATCTAAAGCTAACACTGAAGGGAAAAGAAGTCCCCAAATGTCAACATGGAGACTGAGAAGTTGCCAGGATGGGAGGGCAATCCTGGCTACTTCTGTGTTGGGACCCAGATCCTCAGGTTGAGCTGAATGCTTCTGAAATCATCCTGCTCGATGGCTCACAGCCATTTCCCACCATAACGTGGAGGAGGGATGTCTCACGTTCCCCTCAGTGACAGGGGCTCCAGATGGCCTTGACTCTCAACCAATGGGAGGAGGGTGGAAAAACATTTCGTTTGAAAAAGCCCCTCAGGAACTTACTTGGAAGGCAGGCCTGGGGCCTCTTTTGAGATTGAGTACCAAACCTGCAATTTTACAGATGAAAATCCTGAGGTCAGAGAGATGGTGCTGGCCCAAGTGTCAGGAACCAGTAGGGCCAGGACTAAACCCAGGCCCCCCGACTCCCAGCCCCTGCCCTCCCTGCCGTCTCCCACTCCCAGCCTCGGCCCAGGCTCCCAACACTGCGACCTGGAGCCGCTCCTGACAGTTCTCCTGCAGGGCTGGCTCTGACACAACTAGCACTGGGTGTCCTGAGCACACGCACGACACTCTCGTACAAGGAGTCTGGAAACCGGCCGATTACACCCGGACTTGAAAGTGCAGGCAGTTTATCTTTGCCTGGTTTTGGCAATGGCGAGCAGGACCGAGACAGGATCAACTCTAGCTTTCAAAAACCCTTAACCATTTCCACAGCACTGTGCTCACCTGAGAGCCTGTAACCAGCACGCAGCATCAACAGTCCATCCTGATAACAAGCTGTCAGCAACTCAAGAGCCGAGGCAGGAGGGACTGACTGAGAAAACCACAGCCGCCGTTACCTCACTGAACTCTCAAGGTCAGAGCCTTCCTTCTCATGTTCCCTGGTTTCATTATGGACTCGCCCCATCAGGTTTCTAGAAAATTGATCCTAATATGTCTTCCTAGGAAATGAAATTTGAAGCCTACTAAATGTACCTTGGGAGGTTAGTTCCACTTCGAGATACCATGGACTCAAACCTCAAGGTAAGCGTATCTCGGGCCCAGTTTTCCCCGAGAACAAAGGTAATATGGTAGTTTATGCTGACATACAATTTCAAGTAAGCAGAATATGTTCTATACTTCAAGGAACAAGTTGGCATACCCTGGGCACCTAACTTTTCCCAAAGTGAGCATATTAGTTATCTAAGGCTGTGTTAACAAATTACTCCAAACACAGTGGCTTAAACAACAGACATTTATTATCTGAGTTTCTGTGGGTCAGGAATGTGGAGTGGCTTAGCTGGGTGGCTCTGGCTCAGGGTCTGTCATGAGACTGCCGTCAAGGTGTCACCTGAAAGTTACACTGGGGTTGGAGGATCTCCCCCGGGTTGGCTCCCTCGCTGGCAGGTCCGCGCCGTCCTCTCCCGAGCGCTGCTCGATGCCCCCCATGAACGGCACTGGCTCTCCCCGAGGTTGTGATCTCAGACACAGTGAGGAGGAAGCGGGCCTCTTACTACCTCCTCAGAAGGGACACACCATCACTTCCATATTCTATTTGTTGGAAGCGAATCACTGAATTCAGCCCAGACTCACAGGGAGGGGAATGAAGCGCCACCTCTTGGAGGGAAGAGTATCAAAGAATCTGTGGATAGATTTTAAAACCACCACAGACGCCAAAGCATTATTTCCCTATTTGTTAACAACAGTACCTTCCATTTTCTTCAAATTTATTTTTTTAAACCAGCAAGATAAATACCTGTCAAGTATCCAGGCAAAGAATTAAAGTACCCCAATTTCTGGAAGGGCAGGTCCGCTTATTAGTTTCCTGAAGATAAACTTCACATTATTAACAGCAGCAATAACAACCGCCCCACCTCGAGCCCCCCTCTAAAAAAACCCCTCAAAACTTTATTCTTAGGCAAGAGAGGCTAAAATAATAATTTATGAAGGAATAAAATAATCACTATGCCAAGTATTCTTCTTTTCCCCAAATATCTTTTAATGTTTATTTCTCTCCTACACAGATGCCAATCCATGGTTAAATACTTTTATTTCATCCTTACTTAAGGGACGTATACTGAGTTATAAAAACTATATCTTCAATATAGGCCATACTGTAATTGTTTCCATCTAGTGGATAAAAATGGTACTAAAAGGGTTTGAAAAACAAAACTTGCTTCATAGCTACTTCAGGAAGTACACCTTTCTGTAGCTGTAACTTTTTACAATTCATATCACAAACTTGGTGTCTATGGGTAGCTTCCATCTCAACAAATCCTGAAGAAATCCTTTGTTTTAAAAATGTAAGTTTTCATGAATACTGCCACCTCTGGAATTCTCTAGGCCAACAACCTGGAATACTGCTAAGAACCGGGAAATAATCCAAAAAGTATCCCAGCAGCCAACAGATGTCCCAGGTCCACCGCCTGAAGCCACGTTAGACTGACAACTAAGAGCGCGGAGAAGAGTCGGGAGCCCGGCACATGGGTCTCGATGGGGATTTGTTAAGGGAACCAATAAAGCCCATGCATTTTACTCCAAAAGGGCCCTTCTCGCAGAACCTCCTCCCTCTTTCCTACCTTAAACCCCGTCCTAGAAACCTTCCAATCTGAGTTCTAATCTTACACATCACAAAGGGCAAGAAGAACTGACTCAAGAAAGTTCGTTTCTGTAAGGCCACTGAGACTGACAGCAAGTAAGAAAAATGCAGGAAAAGGGACAAACCACATCATTCTTGGGGCCAGTCAGTGTAGGAACAAGCAATGCAGTACAAGTTGTGATAGTAACTGTCAAGTTATAAAGAAAAAGTTATAAAGCTATAAAGAAAGAAAGTTGTGATAATAACTGTTGAGTTATAAAGAAATGGTTATGTTCTCTACACTGTTTAAAATGTAACACATTTTGGAAATATTTTTGATAAGACATTTTTTAAAATTCTGTGGCTTAAAAGGATGAGTCCCTAATCATTTGGAAAACACAGCTATTCAGAAAAATTAATTTCCTGAAGGTTCCAAACAATTAAAGCTTAATAGATACTTCAAGCAGATATTAACTAAAAAAAATAATTTTACTACTGTCACTCACATTAAAATAAATAATTTTACTACTGTCACTCACATTAAAATAAATAATTTTACTACTGTCACTCACATTAAAATAAATAATTTTACTACTGTCACATTAAAATAAATACTTTCACTACTGTCACTCAGGTTAAACAATAAGTGTCCTCAATTCATTGTGTTAATTCCACTTTATTTTTTTAAACCAATGGACCTTGTTTTTGAGATCACTCAAGGTAGATTCCTCCCCAGCTCCACCCCACCACCCACATATTCTCTGTTGGCATGAAATAAATGGAAGTTAATATCCTTGGTAAGAAACTTCAAATTTTACAGAAAGATTAAAAAGTCAAAGTGCAAGCCTCCCTCCTAGCTTCTGCCCATCTCTTGCACCCCCAACAGACGTTCAGACACTGGGACAGGTGCAGATACATCTGGTTCCTCAGTCCCTGTCCTCAGCAATAACCACTTAACAATTCTGCATGCATTCTTCAAAAACAAATATCAATACCTATAAACGTGGGTCATTTAGGAAACACAGACACCGTGGAATATGTCCTTTCCTTAGGCATCAGTTTACACTTTAATATGTAGGAGTTTTTTGTTTTCCTTTCCTTTCAAGTCGGAAAATTAAGCTAAAAAAAATACCTTCCCCAAATTTTGCTGCCTAGGTATTCTTTTCCTTTGTATTAAAAATGAAAAACAAAAAAGCCACAAAGAGTATCCCAATTTCTGATATCAGTGAATGTCCTAACTGAAGAGAGCAAGAACAGTAATTTCTTTTTCTCCTACAAAATTCTGGGTTTTAACTGTAACTTAGCCTATGAAAGGGTACATTTTCCACATAATTTAATTTGATTCAAAATGGAGCTGAGTATCTACCGCGTAAGGCATAGCCCTGGGCTCAGGGAGAGCTTGGTGCTCGTGCGGCAGAGGGAGGGAAGGCAGGCGGGAGAGACACAGAGGGAAGCAAATCCTACAGTTACTCCCCTAGGGCTGAGGAGGAGGCAGGGCCGTGCCCATCACGCCCGTCACATGGAAAGGACAGCAGACGGCTCGGCACTGACTGGTGAACACACTCGTAATCACTCTTGGGTGCTTCCCAGCTTCCTCCGGCTGCCTTACCACCACCTCCTTCCACCTATTCTACACTGTCTGAGCTTGACTGCGTCCAAATCATTTTGATCATGACAATGGGACAGTGGACCTGGATTAGAATAATATTGCCAAAGACCTCAAACAACAAAGGAAAATCAAGCAAACAGCACTTTTCATCACTGTGCAGATACTTTACATGTAATTTTGCCTCTGTAATTCTTTAAAGTGTTCTCCTCTTAACTAAGGTAGTATATAAAATGATAGGGGTCTCACCCAGATCATGGAGGTGAGAAAGAAATAAGATTATAATTCTGATGGTTTAAAAAAAAAAAAAAGGCGAGGAAGGATTCAGTAAAGGTAAACACTCTTCCAAAGTACAACACTACTTAAGAGCTCTAGAGAGGTTCATAATCCTCTGTTCCTCTTCAAAGAGGAACATGGCAAAGAAGACAGTATCACAAATAATTCTGGCTTAAGTATCTTAGAATAGTTTTTATAAAAGACTACATTTTTATTCTAAATGAGCCAGAACACGAAAGAATCTACCAACTTGTCACTCTCCTCATCTCCACGGCTAACGTCCTCTCACAGAAATAACACAAGATCAGAAGGAGAAAAAGGTACAAAATGTCAGCGTGGGTAATGTTTTTCCAACAAGTCAGGAATTTATGTATGTTAATATATTTGTGGATTTTTCATAGCAATATCTTCTTGCTTTTGGGCTGACTTTGCAAATAAGGCACTCAAATTACTAGATAACAGTATCCATATGAAAACAGAAAACATGTGAAACTGAATCGTTACTAAATATAGATGAGTATTAGGCTATTCTAATTATTAGAAAAGTCTGACAGTAAATAGCTTATATATTGTTTCTTGTTTCAAAATGCAATAATTTTAGACGTGAAAGTTACCCATCACTGATGAAAAGTCTGGACTATGTTAATATTGAATAAAATATTTATTGTGATTTTTTCCCCTGTGACATAACATCATTTATTTTTCCTAGCTCTCCAAATGACACAGTTGCCGAACCTCTTTTAGCTGGTCTCGCCTGAAAATAATGATAAAGATTAAAGATATTAGAAATAGATAAATATATAGCCCTAATTAACCCCCTTAATGCTGTCTTATATTTAAAAGAAAAACAAACCACCCTGAGTAAATAAACAATAATAAGTAAACGGAAACATGAACCCACTAAGAAAAGTGATCTGTCTTAGTAATATTACCTGTGAATCATGATATTTCCATCCTATCATGTAATAGATCTGATAGGTGGCAGGTACAGAACCATCCTCATTTCCGTACATTTCTATAAAGACAAATCATGGTTAGAGTCTGAAAAAAAGGCAAGTAGGAAAAATAAATCTGCTCAATGAAAGTCATGTCTTCCAAAGAGAAATGAATATTAGAATACTCATGGGATTCTGAGAATGCCTCTTGTGAAAAATCCTCCACACCGAGAAGCTGACAGGAAGGAAATAGTAAGGGCTGCTGGGAAAAAGGATACATAGCCACAGGATCTGCGTTTTGAAAGGAAGGACAAGAAATCTGATGGTGCTCTAACAGGAAAGGAAAACGTAATTTTAGGGGATAAAGATGACAGGGCACAAGTTGGTCAGTGGGGCCTGGCTGGGAAGAACGGCCAGCTCCCTTACCTCTGTACACTGCTGCAGCCGCCAGCATCGTGTCTCGGTGCAGGAGGGCTTTTCTATGCCAAGCACAGTTACTCTCACCCATCCCTAAAATACAGGCAGTTTGAGATAATACAGCAAATACCCTGAGCAGCTCAACATCACAGATTTTATCTTCTCATCCAATGGTATACCCATTGTCCCCCTTCCCTAATAGTCACATAAGATAACCTAAATAATCTCATTTTGCTCTCAGATCATAGCTAGTTACTCTAAAGCAAAACTACCTGAAGCTTCTGGATATTAAGACAAGTCAAATTTCAGGAGGCAAACCCTATAAGTAGGCTTTCCTTGGCAGCAATGGGCTGTGGTGGGCCAGCTGGGCAAAAGCAAGGCGACTGGCCCTCCAGGTGAGTCATGAGGCATTGGCAAGGGCCTTTCTAATGATGCCACATTTTTATGCCCCTTTTAGCTGCTCTTTGAGGAGGACAGGACATTGGTACAACACCTCAGTCCTTCTAAGTAAGCCGTAAATGTAAGTATGAACGTGAAACTTGCAAGAGGGCTTGAAGACACATTAGGTAGTACCAAAAGTACAATGTGTTTTCAGATTTTACAACATTTTACTGATCCCAGATTAGGAAACAATTCTGTACATTCTCTTCAGAGGCACTTTTCTTAATGTTTTAACATTTATTTTTAGATTTCTTTCCTTCAAATTGACAGCTAAAAGCTAGGATTATGTCAGTCTATTGTTCACTAAAAATTAATGTTATATATTTAATATTTTTTAATGCATAGAGTCAAACGAAATTACTTTGAAAGACCACATTTTAAACTAGTTTGCAAAATTAAAAGAATTTCAAAAGTAAAAATCCTTTACATTTATTCTCTATATGCTACATGATCAAAAATCGGTTTCTTAGTTTTGTTCTTCACAAAAGATACCAATAAACTTCCCAATGTTGGTATCCTTTAGTAGTTTAAAAATAATAATCTCCCAATTTTTCAATGGGCTTATTAAAAACAATCAACAAATTAGCTGGAATAAGTTAATCTTCTTCTTCTCTCCAATCCCAAAAGGTTCCTATTATTCCCTAAAATAATGAAGCTCCGACACTAAAAGCAATGTCCCATATCCTGTGAGTATAAGAGCCCTAATTCATGAAGAACAAAAGACATACAAACTAGTAGATGAATCACCATGAAGAAGAGGGTGGATCTTATTCTTGTGGTCATGAAGTAGCTACATGACCTTAGTTCCATCTCTCTGGGTCCTCAAGTTGGCCAGGCTAGATGATCTCTACAGGCTTCCAATGCTAACATTTTAGACCCATTACGTAATCCAATTTAAAAACATTCTCCCACATCATGAGTATCAACTGAATCAAGAGACCAAAGGTCAACTGGAACTTGTACTGGAAGGGTTTATTGCCGATAATGGCCGTGGTGCTTTCATTCCTGCTTAACTCCCCATTGCCATGACTTACACATTAGACAGAGGCAACACCAGTGGAAAACAGGCCTAATTTTTTTAATGGAAATAGTTAATGCGCTAGAAATTCTAAAATGCCTTCTAAATAACTGGTATTAGGATATACTAATTAAGATTATTAGGCACAATGCTCTTTCTGATACAGAAACTCCAGAGCACTACTGCATAGCATAGTAACTCTGCTGCGAGGGAAGCCCACCCTTCCCTCACATGAGAACCTCCCTTCTCCTTGGGGAAGCAGTGTGATGTAGCACACAGAGTCTAGATTTTGGGATCATAATCCCAGTTCTGGCCCTTACATAACCTGGGGCAAAGTCACTTAACCCCTATTAAACTCAGTTTTATCATCTTCAAAATGGAATGATAAAACTTCACAATGCATCATGGAGGATCTTTACTGGAGATCATCTGGGAAACACATCTGGGACTTCTGACCAGCTCTGGGCTTTGGAATAAACAGAAAATCTGGGAAGCAGGTAGCTGTTAAAGACTCTCACAGTGTTTTTAAGGTTAAGTTCAACTGATTATTTTAAAAAAGTCAAATTTATTATGGTTTATTAGGAACAATACTGAGTACTGCCTAAAAAAATAACAACTGAACTTACCTTAAAACTACTGTGAAAGCCTCCAAAACTTTTCATGCATTCATCGGCTGACACACAACTTGTTTTGTAAAATTAGGTCAACATTCTTGACTTTCTTCTGTGAATTAATAATAATAGCAGCTTAAATGAGAAACACCACAACCATCGAGAAAAAAGTGTAACACAATGTAAAATGCCAAAAACCAACTGGAAGGTAACACCAACTTCCAGTCTGCAGAGCAGCACCCCTGGAAGTCTGCCAAGCTCCTCCCCTCCTGCATTCACCCCTCGACCACTCTTCCTCCTACATCAGCTGCCTCTGACCTTTTCAGTGGAGACTGGCTAGCACTTCAGGATCTGAGTCAGGCTGCTACACTGGGCTTAAATCCTGGCTCTACCACTTACTAAACACTTCGCCTTCGGCAAGTTACTTCTGTCTGTGCCCAGTCTCCTCATGCAAAACAAGAGAGGTTAACCATGCTAGCTAGTCTTACCTTCCTCATGAACGTGCCTCATAAACGATGCTGGAGGGTGAGCTTGCTCACACATCAATCTGATTGTCCCTTCTCTGCACAAATATTCTCCCAACAGACTGCAAGGCTGACCTGATAAAGTCTAGATAAGCCTCTAATGGACTATCCTGCATCATTTCCCGTCATCTTCCCATTCTACATATTCAAGCAATACTGAATTACTGTACGGTTTCTCAATTAGGAAAGTGAAGGCTGAGCGTATCCTCTTGAGTCCCCATAATTCTATACAGGCCTTTTCCTTGGCCTGGAATGCAAGGCCCCAACCCCCCAAAGGTGCACCCACCCCTTCATTCTTCTAGAAAACTCATTTTAGCTTAGGTGCTGCTTCTTCTGCAAAAGCATCCTTGATTCCCTAAGCAGATTTAGGGATTTTTCTCTGTGTTTCTCCCTGCACTTTTAAAAAGAATTATCTCACTATACAGTTAAAAGCATATGTCTGCCTATCTCTGTGTGTCTCTTTCTCTACTGGAGCATAAGTTCCCTAAGATCAGGAACTGTTATTTCCAGCACTGGCTCAGTGGTTGGCACATGGAAGATGCTCAATAAATGGTAAGTGAATGAATATTAAATCAACCAGTTAACATTTATATCAACTTTGTTAAATATCACTTTTACAAGTTATCTTTAGATAAATTCATCCTCATCCTCTTCAGAGTAAGAGACATTGAGACTCTGGGAGGGCTCATGCCAAGGAGTACTTTCCAGAACTTCTGTTGTCAGTGTCCTTGTCCCCGTGGTGAGCCACAGCCACCCCCCACCTCTGCAGGAGACCCTCCAATACCAGCAGCCATGTGGCTGACAGGGTCTTGGTGCTACGGCCAGGTGTCAGGCCTGTGCCTCTAAGGTGAGAGAGCTGAGTTCAGGACATTGGTCCACCAGAGACCTCCTGGCTCCACGTAATATCAAATGGCAAAAGCTCTCCCAGAGATCTCCATCTCATTGCTAAGACCCAGCTCCACTCAATGACCAGCAAGCTACAGGGTGGACACCCGATGCCAAACAACTAGCAAGACAGGAACACAACCCCACCCATCAGCAGAGAGGCGGTCTAAAATCATAAAAAGGTCACAGACACCCCAAAACACACCACCGGACACAGTCCTGCCCACCAGAAAGACAAGATCCAGCCTCATCCACCAGAACACAGCCACCAGTCCCCTCCACCAGGAAGCCTACACAACCCACTGAACCAACCTTAGCCACTGGAGGCAGACACAAAAACAATGGGAACTACGAACCTGCAGCCTGTGAAAAGGAGACCCCAAACACAGTAAGTTAAGCAAAATAAGAAGACAGAGAAATGCACAGCAGATGAAGGAGGAAGGTAAAAACCCATCAGACCAAACAAATGAAGAGGAAATAGGCAGTCTACCTGAAAAAGAATTCAGAGCAATGATAGTAAAGATGATTCAAAATCTTGGAAACAGAATGGAAAAAATACAAGAAACGTTTAACAAGGACATAGAAGAACTAAAGAGCAAACAGACAATGATGAACAACACAATAAATGAAATTAAAAATTCTCTAGAAGGAATCAATAGCAGAATAACTGAGGCAGAAGAACGGATAAGTGACCTGGAAGATAAAAAAATGGAAATAACTACCGCAGAGCAGAATAAAGAAAAAAGAATGAAGAGAATTGAGGACAGTCTCAGAGACCCCTGGGAAAACATTAAACACACCAACATTCGAATTATAGGGGTCCCAGAAGAAAAAGAGAAAAAGAAAGGGACTGAGAAAATATTTGAAGAGATTATAGTTGAAAACTTCCCTAATATGGGAAAGGAAATAGTCAATCAACTCCAGGAAGCACATAGAGTCCCATACAGGATAAATCCAAGGAGAAACATGCCAAGACACATATGAATCAAACTATCAAAAATTAAATACAAAGCAAAAACATTAAAAGCAGCAAGGGAAAAGCAACAAATAACATACAAGGGAATCCCCATAAGGTTAACAGCTGATCTTTCAGCAGAAACTCTGCAAGCCAGAAGGGAGTGGCAGGGCATATTTAAAGTGATGAAAGGGAAAAACCTACAATCAAGATTACTCTACCCAGCAAGGTTCTCATTCAGATTCAACAGAGAAATTAAAACCTTTACAGACAAGCAAAAGCTAAGAGAATTCAGCACCACCAAACCAGCTTTACAACAAATGCTAAAGGAACTTCTCCAGGCAGGAAACACAAGAGAAGGAAAACACCTACAATAACAAACCCCAAACAATTAAGAAAATGGTAATAGGAACATACATATCAATAATTACCTTAAGTGTAAATGGATTAAATGCTCCACCAAAAGACATAGACTGGCTGAATGGATACAAAAACAAGACCTGTATATATGCTGTCTACAAGAGACCCACTTCAGACCTAGGGACACATACAGACTGAAAGTGAGGGGATGGAAACAAAGATATTCCATGCAAATGGAAAACAAAAGAAAGCTGGAGTAGCAATTCTCATATCAGACAAAATAGATTTTAAAATAAAGACTACTACAACAGACAAAGAAGGACACTACATAATGATCAAGGGATCAATCCAGGAAGAAGATATAACAATTGTAAGTATTTATGCACCCAACACAGGAGCACCTCAATAATTAAGGCCAATGCTAACAGCTATAAAAGGGGAAATAGACAGTAACACAATTATAGTAGGGGATTTTAAAACCCCACTTTCACCAATGGACAGATCATCCAAAATGAAAATAAATAAGGAAACAAAAGCTTTAGCTGATACATTAAACAAGATGGACTTAATTGATATTTATAGGACATTCCATCCAAAAACAACAGAATACACTTTCTTCTCAAGGGCTCATGGAACATTCTCCAGGATAGATCATGTCTTGGGTCACAAATCAAGCCTTGGTAAATTTAAGAAAATTGAAATTGTATCAAGTATCTTTTCCAACCACAACGCTATGAGACTAGATATCAAGTACAGGAAAATACCTGTTAAAAATACAAACACATGGAGGCCAAACAATACACTACTAAATAACCAAGACATCACTGAATAAATCAAAGAGGAAATCAAAAAATACCTAGAAACAAATGACAATGAAATCATGACCACCCAAAATATATGGGATGCAGCAAAAGCAGTTCTAAGAGGGAAGTTTACGGCAATACAATCCTACCTCAAGAAACAAGAAACATCTCAAATAAACAACCTAACCTTACACCTAAAGCAATTAGAGAAAGAAGAACAAGAAAACCCCAAAGTTAGCAGAAGGAAAGAAATCATAAAGATCAGATCAGAAATAAATGAAAAAGAAATGAAGGAAACGATAGCAAAGATCAACAAAACTAAAAGCTGGTTCTTTGAGAAGAGAAACAAAATTGATAAACCATTAGCCAGACTTATCAAGAAAAAGAGAGAGAAGACTCAAATCAATAGAATTAGAAATGAAAAAGGAGAAGTAACAACTGACACTGCAGAAATACAAAGGATCATGAGAGATTACTACAAGCAACTATATGCCAATAAAATGGACAACCTGGAAAAAAATGGACACATTCTTAGAAAAGCACAACCTTCCGAGACTGAACCAGGAAGAAATAGAAAATATAAACAGACCAATCACAAGCAGTAAAATTGAGATTGTGATTAAAAATCTTCCAACAAACAAAAGCCCTGGACCAGATGGCTTCACAGGCGAATTCTATCAAACATTTAGAGAAGAGCTAACACCTATCCTTCTCAAACTCCTCCAAATAATAGCAGAGGGAGGAACACTCCCAAACTCTTTCTATGAGACCACCATCACCCTGATACTATAACCAGACAAAGATGTCACAAATAAAGAAAACTACAGGCCAGTATCACTGAACATAGATGCAAAAATCCTCAACAAAATACTAGTCAACAGAATCCAACAGCACATTAAAAGGATCATACACCATGATCAAGTGGGGTTTATCCCAGGAATGCAAGCATTCTTCAACATATGCAAATCAATCAATGTGATACACCATATTAACAAATTGAAGGAGAAAAACCATATGATCATCTCGATAGATGCAGAAAAACCTTTCGACAAAATTCAACACTGATTTATGATAAATACCCTCCAGAAAGTAGGCATAGAGGGAACTTACCTCAACATAAAAAGGCCATATATGACAAACCCACAGCCAACATCATTCTCAATGGTGAAAAACTGAAACCATTTCCTCTAAGATCAGGAACAAGACAAGGTTGTCCACTCTCACCACTGTTATTCAACAGAGTTTTGGAAGTTTTACCCACAGCAATCAGAGAGGATAAAGAAATAAAAGGAATCCAAATCAGAAAAGAAGAAGTAAAGCTGTCACTGTTTGCAGATGATATGACACTATACACAGAGAATCCTAAAGATGCTACCAGAAAACTACTAGAGCTAATCAATGAATTTGGTAAAGTAGCAGGATACAAAATTAATGCACAGAAATATCTTGCATTCCTATACACTAATGATGAAAAACCTGAAAGAGAAATTAAGGAAACACTCCATTTACCATTGCAACAAAAAGAATAAAATACCTAGGAATAAACCTACCTAAGGAGACAAAAGACCGGTATGCAGAAAACTATGACACTGATGAGAGAAATTAAAGATGATACAAACAGATGGAGAGATATACCATGTTCTTGGATTGGAAGAATCAACATTGTGAAAATGACTATACTACCTAAAGCAATCTATAAATTCAAAGCAATCCCTATCAAACTACCAATGGCATTTTTCACAGAACTAGAACAAAAAATTTCACAATTTGTATGGGAACACAAAAGACCCCGAATAGCCAAAGCAATCTTGAGAAAGAAAAACGGAGCTGGAGAAATCAGGCTCCCTGACTTCAGACTATACTACAAAGCTACAGTAATCAAGACAGTATTGTACTGGCACAAAAACCAAAAATATAGATCAATTGAACAGGATAGAAAGCCCAGAGATAAACCAATGCACATATGGTCACCTTATTTTTGATAAAGGAGGCAAGAATACACAATGGAGAAAAGACAGCCTCTTCAATAAGTGGCGCTGGGAAAACTGGACAGCTACATGTAAAAGAATGAAATTAGAGCACTCCGTAACACCATACGCAAAAATAAACTCAAAATGGATTAAAGACCTAAATGTAAGGCCAGACACTTTAAAACTCTTAGAGGAAAACACAGGCAGAACACTCTATGACACAAATCACAGCAAGATCCTTTTTGACCCACCTCCTAGAGAAATGGAAATAAAAACAAAAATAAACAAATGGGACCTAATGAAACTTAAAAGCTTTGGCACAGCAAAGGAAACCATAAACAAGATGAAAAGACAACCCTCAGAATGGGAGAAAATATTTGCAAATGAAACAACTGACAAAGGATTAATCTCCAAAATATATAAGCAGCTCATGCAGCTCAATATCAAAAAAACAAAGAACTCAATCCAAAAATGGGCAGAAGACGTAAATAGACATTTCCCCAAGGAAGATATACAGATTGCCAACACACACATGAAAGGATGCTCAACATCACTAATCATTAGAGAAATGCAAATCAAAACTACGAGGTATCACCTCACACCAGTCAGAATGGCCATCATCAAAAAATCTACAAACAATAAATGCTGGAGAGGGTGTGGAGAAAAGGGAACCCTCTTGCATTGTTGGTGGGAATGTAAATTGATACAGGCACTATGGAGAACAGTATGGAGGTTCCTTAAGAAACTAAAAATAGAACTACCATACGACCCAGCAATCCCACTACTGGGCATATTATCTGAGAAAACCATAATTCAAAAAGAGTCATGTACCACAATGTTCATTGCAGCTCTATTTACAATAGCCAGGACATGGAAGCAACCTAAGTGTCCATCAACAGATGAATGGATAAAGAAGATGTGGCACATATATACAATGGAATATTACTGAGCTATAAAATGAAACGAAATTGAGTTATTTGTAGTGAGGTGGACGGACCTAGATTCTGTCCTACAGAGCAAAGTAAGTCAGAAAGAGAAAACAAGTACCGTATGTTAACACATATATATGGAATCGAAAAAAAAAAAAAAGGTTCTGAAGAACCTAGGGGTAGGACAGAAATAAAGACGCAGAAATAGAGAATGGACTTGAGGACACGAGGAGGGGGAAGGGTAAGCTGGGACAAAGTGAGAGAGTGGCTTGGACATATATACACTACCAAACGTAAAATAGATAGCTAGTGGGAAGCAGCCACATAGCACAGGGAGATCAGCTCGGTGCTTTGTGACCACCTAGAGGGGTGGGATAGGGAGGGTGGGAGGGAGACGCAAGAGGGAGGAGATATGGGGATATACGTATTTGTATAGCTGATTCACTTTGTTATAAAGCAGAAACTAACACACCAGTGTAAAACAACTATACTCCAATAAAGATGTTAAAAAAGAAAAAAGAATAAGAGACATTAAAGACTAAGCACATGATTTGTGTAAAAGACTTTACAGTAAAAATAAGAGAAGCACTGGCAAAGCCTCTTAAAGGTAAATATTAGACAACAGTTCCTTAAAATACATGACCAATTAAAACCCTTAAGGGAAGGGGAGTTATCAACTGGAAAGGGGCATGAGGCAACCTTCTAGGGGCTGGAAATGTTCTAGTCTGTGGTTTATATAGTACTTAAAAATACGAGCAGCTGTACAGTTAAGATTAGTGCATTTTACTGAACATCTATGCTAATTTCAGTGGGAAAAAAATGCACAAAGATCAAGTATGCAGGACTTAATCACTTAATTCCAGATTAAGTGTGACCATGGACAAGACACTCAACTTCTCGATGTTTCAATTTGCTCATCTGTAAAATTAGGATATTAGGAAACATCACAGAATTGCACCTAGAACAGAATAAGTTCTGTATTTTTAAATCAGTGGGCAGTAACTTTTTCCATCTGATAGGTCTAATTTCTAGTCTCTTTCTCTTTTCTTTCTTTAAATGAATCATGAGCACAGCATTTATTACATAGCAGAACAAAACTAAATGCTGTATTTGAACAATATTTTTGTCAGTAGAGTCTGAATGATAAATCATCAGCCTATCACCACCTCTCAAGCCTTCGGATGAAGGGTCTCCGTGATTACATTAGGAGGAGCCAAGTGCAGCTCAGGAGGGGCTGTGTGATTTATTATTGGTCCCCCGTCACCTTGGGCATGCATGTTAAGGCTGCCGATCCCTGATTAAACTAGAATGAGTGAAGAGTGACTTAAAATCTTTTGCACAGCAAAGGAAACCATAAACAAAACGAAAAGACAACCCTCAGAATGGGAGAAAATATTTGGAAACGAAGCAGCTGACAAGGGATTAATCTCCAAAATACATAAACAGCTCATGCAGCTCAATATCAGAAAAAACAAAAAACACAATAAAAAAATGGGCAGAAGGGCTTCCCTGCTGGCACAGTGGTTGGTTGAGAATCTGCCTGCCAGTGCAAGGGACACGGGTTCAAGCCCTGGTCCAGGAAGATCTCACATGCCACGGAGTAACTAAGCCTGGGTGCCACAGTTACTGAGCCTGTGTGCCACAACTATTGAAGCCTGTGCGCCTAAAGCCTGTGCTCCACAACGAGAAGCCACCTCAATGAGAAGCCCACGCAATGCAACGAAGAGTAGCCCCCGCTCGCCACAACTAGAGAAAGCCCGCACAAAGCAACAAAGACCCAATGCAACAAAAATAAATTAATTAATTAATTTTAAAACAAATGGGCAGAAGATCTAAATAGACATTTCCCCAAAGAAGACATACAGATGGTTAAATACTGTATGCTAACACATATATATGGAATCTAAAAAAAAAAAAAAAAATGGTCATGAAGAACCTAGGGTCAAGATGGGAATAAAGATGCAGACCTACTAGAGAATGGACTTGAGGACACGGGGAGGGGAAAGGGTAAGCTGGAACAAAGTGAGAGAGTGGTAGTGTATATATGGACATATATACACTACCAAATGTAAAATAGATAGCTAGTGGGAAGCAGTTGCATAGCACAGGTAGATCAGCTCAGTGCTTTGTGACCAGCTAGAAGGGTGGGACAGGGAGGCTGGGAGGGAGGAAGACGCAAGAGGGAGGGGATATGGGGATATATGTATACGTATAACTGATTCACTTTGTTATAAAGCAGAAACTAACACACCACTGTAAAGCAATTATACTCCAATAAAAATGTTAAAAAAAAACCCAATGCAGCCAAAATAAATAAATAAATAAATTTATTTTTAAAAAAAAAGGCACATGAAAATATGTTTAACATCACTAATTATTAGAGAAATGCAAATAAAAACTACAATGAGGTATCACCTCACACCGGTCAGAACGGCCATCATCAAAAAATCTACAAACAATAAATGCTAGAGAGGGTGTGGAAAAAAGGGAACCCTCCTACACTGTTGGTGAGAAATGTAAATTGGTACAACCACTATGGAGAGCAGTATGGAGGTTCCTTAAAAAACTAAAAATAGAGCTACCATATGATCCAGCAATCCCACTCCTGGGCATATATCTGGAGAAAACCATAATTCGAAAAGATACATGCACCCCAGTGTTCACTGCTGCACTATTTCCAATAGCCAGGACATGGAAAGCAACCTAAATGTGCATCAACAGAGGAATGGATAAAGACGATACGGTATATATATATAATGGAATACTACTCAGTCATAAAAAAAGAACGAAATAATGCCATTTGCAGCAACATGGATGGCCCTAGAGATTGTCATACTGAGTGAAGTAAGACAGAGAAAGACAAATATCATATAATATTCCTTATATGTGGAATCTAAAAAAAGGGTACAACTGAACTTACCTACAAAACAGAAATAGAGTTACAGATGTAGAAAACAAACTTATGGTTACCACGGGGTAAGGGTGGGGGAAGGATAAATTGGGAGATTGTGGTTGACATATACACACTACTATATATAAAATAATAAGGACCTACTGTATACCACAGGGAACTCTACTCAATACTCTGTAATGGCCTATTTGGGAAAAGAATCTAAAAAAAGAGTGGATATATGTATATGTATAACTGATTCATTTTGCTGTATACCTGAAACTAACACAACATTGTAAATCAACTATACTCCAATTTAAAAAAAAAAAGCGTGACTACAAGAGTAAGTTTTTGACTACATATCTTTCCCCTTATAAAGCTGACAGAAGCACCGTACTCAGAGGAGGCTGAATGATGGGTAAAATGGACTTTGTTACAAATGGGCAGCTACAAGAAGCAGGAGGGTCAGTCAAGAGAGTGCCAGAACAGGGGTCAAGAAGGCAAGAGTTTAGCGCTCAGTTCTACCACTAACAGGCAAGTGTTCTCTTTGGGCCTGATATTTCTGACTTGTAGGACAGGGGTAAAGTAGTTACCAGAGGGTTATTAGAGAAGCAAGTGCAACAGTGCTTATGAAAAACTATTAAATCTGTAAACAAACATGAGGTATGTATTTTTATAATTCACTTGCTTTAAATCATCTTACAATTTTTCAGGATACAGATTAAGGCTCCCCCAGGTAAGCAGAGTTTTGGTTTCAGAGAACACACTTCTGATGCCTTCAGCTTCCCCCATTCATCAAAACTGTCTATGCCATTTGCGTGATAAAAAATCAGACCTCATAAATTCTCACTGACGTAAGTTGAGGCTCTCCTCTGAGCAAATCACTTCTCCAGCCTTCCCCTCAGTCAGCAGCCCCGCCTCTTTCGGGGTTGGGAGGTTGGGTTTGTGTCCTTGCTGCTCCTCAAAGCTTCTCCCAGGCCATGACCGTCTCTACTGCTTCCAACACCACCTATTTACAAATGACTCACAATGTTTACCTGGGCCAGTTGCCTCCTCTGAGCTACACAGCCACACACTCAACTGCCTACCTGACGTCTTGTTTCAGCTATTTCAAAAGCGTTTCCAACCCAACATGCCCAAGTGTGAACTCAAGAGCTGTCCCTGCCCATACTTGGTCATCTTCTACTGTTTCTCTATCAATGAAGGGCACCATCTATCTGGCTAGGAGAGCCAGAAACTCAGTGCTATGTTTGAAATGTCTCTCTCCTTCTTCGGCCCATTTGTAATCCATCAGCAAGAACTGTCACAATTATCTCATAAACATCTCCAGAATCCATTCACTTCTCTCCATCTCCACTGCCACCACCTTAGTCCTAACCACCATCACTTCTCAGTAAGCTTTCCAGCCGTTAAGTCGCCTACTAGTTTATCTGCCAATCCATTTAAAAAAAAAATACAAATCTGACATCATGACCCCTCCCCCCATTAAAATACCTCAAGGGGCCTTTTAAGATAAAGACAAACAATCTTAACAAAGGTTACAAGGCCCCCATTTACCTACCAATTTAATCAGTCAACTTTTCTTTTTACTCCCTGTATTCTGGCCAAAATGCCCTTCTTTCAGTTCTTGCCATGTTCTTTCTTGCAACAGGGCCTTTGCACAGGCTGTTCTCTGTGCCTGGGACTCACTTCCTCCCTGCTTTGCCTAGTGACCCCGCTTCATTTTTTAGGGCATAACCATCACTTCCTCAGACAGGACTTTGTTGACTCTCCCACACCAGGACCTATCCCACCTAACCCCCTGGCAACCCCCAATCCTATACTAACCCAACTACCTGCTTTCTTTCTACCTGTGCCTGGATCTGAGCTGCCAAGTGTTGCCGGAGAAAGTCACTGAGGTGTTCTACCACCCTCACATGCTCCTTCAAGAAAGTCCTGCCAGGACAGGAATAAAGACGCAGACGTGGAGAGTGGACTTGAGAACACGGGAATTGGGAGGGGTAAGCTGGGACGAGATGAGAGAGTGTCATGGACATATATACACTACCAAATGTAGAATGGATGGCTGGTGGGAAGCAGCTGCATAGCACAGGGAGATGAGCTCGGTGCTTTGTGACCACCTAGAGGGATGCGAAAGGGAGGGTGGGAGGGAGACGCAAGAGGGAGGGGTTATGGGGATATATGTATATGTATAGCTGATTCACTTTGTTATACAGCAGAAACTAATACAACACTGTAAAGCAATTATACTCCAATAAAGATGTTAAAAAAAAAAAAAGAAAGAAAGTCCTGCCAGCCTTTCACAGGCAGTCACAGCTCTAAGTTCCTCTACTTCACAGCACTTATCACAATTCTAGTTTAACATTTATCTTTGTGGCAGCTGCCTCATGTCAGCCTCACCCATTTTACAGTATAAACTCCATGAAGACAGTCCGCTTTCTCCTCACCCAGTGTATCTCTAGTGCTTGGCCCCAGTGCTTGCCATAGTCAGCCCTCAAAATACGACTCATATGGAGTCTAAAAATTCTTTAAAGTGTCTTACCTTGTAAATCTTCCATCAATTCAAACATTCCAGGATAGTTAACTTGAATTTCATCAGTGTCCTATTCAAAAAGAAAGACAAATCCTTTAGCATTCATTACCAAGAATCCAGATTAGAAAAGAGGTTGTAGAGATTGCCCAGACCAATCTCTCACGGTAAGCAGGAATCTTCTTTACAGTATTCTTCACAGATGTCATCTGGCTTACACTTGATTTACAAAGATTTCAAATTGCAGAATAAGTGCTTGCCATTCTAACAGTAATCTTTCTATAACTCCATCAACTGGTTCTAATTCTCTCCTTGGGATTAACATAGAATAAAGTCTATTCTGTACTCTGCAAACAATTACCCTTTTCTTCAAGTCTTTGAAAACTCTTCCAGGACACTATAATTTTTTTAGGGGAAGGGGTTAGGCTTCTAGACAAAATTTATAGATCCTTACATGTGCTGACTTCATTTTTCTCTACATAGTCAATATCAATCTCACTCTCTCTCAAAATGTGACACCCAGAACCAAGCCAAAAAGGGTCATCTCCCAAGATGCTTACATTCTACTCCCAGTGATGCAGCAATACTACACGGACTAGTTTAGGAAAGGGCACATGGCTGGCACATACACAGTTTATTTCTCAAGTGAACTGCTGAGCAATGATACCCCACTCTTTCTGAAGTTTGATACAGGGGTTCACTGGTGGTACAGAGGCAGAGACCACTGATGCTCCTCAAACATCCAGGTACTTACTCCTTGACACTTCAGAACCCCAGACATTTCTCCTGGCAAAAGAAAAGTGAGGTGGAGGCAAGGTAATAAAGAGCTAGTGAGCCTTTTCCAGGCCGTCTCTGCTGCAGTGACCTTAAAGGATACAAGGCCGAGATGGCACAACTATAGGATGGAGAGGAGCTGCCCAACCAGCATGGCTGTGATGTGATAAAAACTCTGTGTTAAACACTCAGATGTAGGAGTTTGTCTACATTGGAAACTAGGCCTGAATATAGGACACTTTTTTTTCAAGTTTGCTATCAAAATGCTGCACGTATCTCAAACTTCATCTTATTGGCACTAACCACTTTTGAAGTATCTAGATCTTTTTGTATTCTGTACATTTATCTAATATGTTAACTACATCTCCCAATTTTGGACTTTAATGTTGCACAGAATCAAGTACAAAACCCTAAGGAACACTTATCAAAAACATCCATTCTAATTCCTAAAGAAATGTAAAACAAAATGACCAATTACTATTTTTTTTTAACATTAGAGATACAAAACAAAAGTATAAGCGGCAGATTAACATACACTGTCGATGAGGCATGCCAATTAATGCTACCTTATGGAGAGTAATTTTACTCTGTCAAAACTTGGAATGCATAGATTCTTTGACTAGGCAATGCCATTGCTAGAAACTGATCTGACAGATTATGTAAAAGAAAATTCATTGCAGCATTTTTTGAAAGAGTATTAAAAAAACAAACAACAAACTGGAAACAATTTAAATGTCCATTAACAGAGAGCAGGTTAAATAAAGTATATCTATTCAATGAAATACTATACAGCTGTCAAAAAAGAATGTGGTAGATGTATGTTTGTAGGGGAGGATCTCCAAGATATGTTATTGATTGGGGGGAAAAAAAGAGTGCATATAGAAAAAAGCAAAAGAGTATATATTGTTGCATATGTACATTTAAGTGATATAACTGTACTCCAGTCTATGAGGAAAAAGTGTTCTGAAAGGATATACAAGACAGTTAACCAAAGTCATCCTTGTAGAAAGGAATGGGGTGTCAGAAGGCAGAAGGAGACTTCTGTTCATTTTGGACCCACTCTCTTACTCTCTCTATACATGGTTTGTGGTTTTTTTCATTTTTTAAAAAAACATATGCATGGATCAGGTTGTATGTGCACTTTTTAATAAGACCATCTCTGGATAGTCCCTTCTATATATTTTTCTACATTAGGAAATTATTTTTAAAAAGAGATTCTAAGATTAAAAATAAAATTCCTTCCAGGCTAATGCCTAACCATTAAACAATATCCTTTGAAAACAATTCAACGAAAGCAACTAAAAGCACCATCTCCTTCTCAGTCAAAAGAGTACCACAATAACCTTGTCAAAGGTCTTATTCAAATTAAGATGTGGACCATACTTGCAGTTTTCTTCTAATATACTAGTCTGGAAACTATTCTAAAAGGAAATGAGCTTCATTTAGAATGCCAACTAACTCTAAAAATAATTCACTAAGAGGGTCATATAAATGTAAATATAATTACATGATATTAATTTAACTTGATTTCACTTTAAAAATAAAAATCCATTGCAGTATAAAAGTAATACATCTAATGTTGTACGAAACATAAACCTGTATAATTGATTATATAAAAGCTTTCTTGCATGGGAGTTTTAGAAAATGAATTAGGATGCAATGTTAATACAGCACTTCAGAGACAATGTATATGTCTCAAGGAACAAATTTCTATAGATTTTATATATTAAATTAGCAACTAATTTTACAAACTATAGAGAAGATTATGCAGCAATATTTTTGCATTATATTAATGTTTGAGTCATTCTGCTCAATTTTGGAGAAGTATATGGAAGGTATTCTGAATTATTTGAATTCCCAATTAACAGAAATGTAGGCTTTGAAATGTTATACTATCAGGTTAAACATTTTTAGTAGAAATCTTTCTAGAACACACAACTCATTTTACAACCATAGAAAACTGCAAGTGGTTAACATAATTTAACTTTCTTTTGATGACTCAGTAGAAGTCTCATCTTTTTCCTAATGGGCAATGACTTTTGAGTCCCTTAATACTGCTGACTAACCTGTTTGACTGGGCACGAGTTCTTCAACATCACTCCGTGAGGGTTGTCATCAGTTCCCAGTCTCTGTCTCTTTCCTTCCCTGGAAGGGAAACCGCTTCCCAACATCAGAGGCCCTGCTGGTCTACGCCCCTTGCTTTCTATCAAAGCACGGAAGGATAGGACAAGCCATTTTCGGTAGGTTGATTTTATGAAATATACTCACACTACATCTCCTTAAAAAGTTACTTTAAGTTTATAGTCTCTAATTATGCAATGAGAAGCTTTCTTCATTAAAAAAATTCCTATTTCTTCTAATCAGGTTTAGAGATGTTTTTAGGCCTGAGGGGTTTGGAAAATCATGGCAAGTCCATTCTCTGGAAGGCAGTAATGACATCTTTTAGAATGACTTTGTTGCTGAAGGAGGTTTGAAGGGGGAATCACTGTCCGGATGCGTCCCTGAGGGAAGCCTTGGCCTGGAAAGTGTTAGGAGTAGAGGGAGGAGGAGAGAGGAAGGCAGGAACTAGTACTTATTGAGCATTTATTGTGAAGGTCCAGGTACTTTACACCCTTTAAATTATTTAATCCTAACGGCCACCTGTGGTGAGTAACATTTGCATTTTTTTAAAAAAATGAATGCTCAGAGAAGTGAAGTAAATCCCCCAAATTCCCCTAGCTAGTAAAGGGGCAAGGTAAGGATCCAAATTATACTGTCAGACACCAGCACCCTGCACCATCACTGCACCATGGTGACTCCTTGTTTCTTCATCGCTGACGGTCTCGGGTCCTCTTCCCAGATCTCTCCAGCCCTGATGGTGTACAGCCCCCTGTCCTCCCTTCTCTACCTGGATCTAACCCTGGGCCTCGTGAATGCACGCTCTCATTTCTGCCTCACACGGCACCACTTCACTTGAGGGCTGGTGGTAGAGGCAATGCTGTGAATGCTCCCGTACACCCCCTTCCCTCCTCCTCTGGGATGCTCTAACTCTCATGTCACACCTAACTCTGGATTTGAAGATTGTGATGGAGTAGCATGTCTTAGAAAACAGCCTCCTTGTTAACTGAGGTACATTCTTTGTTTGAGTGACTTATTCAGGTAATGTATAAAAAATTTTACATTCCTACCTTTATCAAGATAAAAAGAGAGAGCGATTATTTCTGAACTGTGTAATTAATGGGTTACTCAATTCTCTTGATAGTTACCACAGTCAGCGTATTAAAGCCGGCTCTCCCGAGCAGATGTCCTAGGTCATTGACAGCAGTGAAAGGAGAGACGTGTGGAGAAAATCCTCCTTCCCTTTCTGTTTCCGCTAACTGTAATGAACACCGGAGTTCATAGAGAGTGTCACCTCCAAACACTGCACCAATAAACACTCCATCTGGTTTTAAAACATAATGAATCTGTAATAAATATAAACAACAAAACTATTCAAAATTTGACATATAAAAATATTAAAAGGATATATGGTATCTAGGTCAATATTTTATGATTACCATTCTTACTTTGTCAAATTAATAACCAGATAATTTAATAAATAACACTTAGACAACCAACTGTCAGAAAGGCATTGCAGTATAATATTGTTGTGAAGATAGACATTTACTGATAGTGTTAATAGCTATAAAATATTTTATATGTTTTCAATTTCTTATAATAGACAAAACTGACTCTTACAATCAGTAAAATATTGAAAGAAAAAAATTTTAAAGTGTGGTAGAGTACAAAAGTCACCATCCTCCCTGTATCTGTGACTTCTGAAACGCTGCTCTGCAACAACCCCCATTAATGGATGGAGCCTACATCCCCCTCCTGGAATCTGGGCTAGCCTTGTGACTTGCACTGACCAAAAGAATGCAGAGCAAGTTGACAGTGTGTCAGTGTCAAGCCGAGGTCTCAATGGCCTTGCTGCTTCCACCTGCTCTCTAGGAGCCCCGCCTGGCCACCACGTTGTGAACAAGCCTGAGCTGGCCTGGTGAAGGATTAGAGGAAGAGGAGCAGAGATCAGCCAGGAGTCCCAGCTGAAGCCATCCGACAGCTCCAAGACAATCCACTGGCAGATCAGACACACGGGTGAGCCAAGCCAGACCCAGAAGAATTTCCTAAGTCCAGCTCAAATCCCTAATTCACAAAATTGTGAGCTAATTATTTTTAAAACAAAAAGTTGAGGTGGCTTATTATGCAGAAAAAGCTGATTTACAGAGAAACCATTATGATTCACAACATTAATCTAGCAACATTTTAGTTAAAATATTAATATATTAATCCAGTAACATACAGAATTAAGAAGTAACCAACTTATTTTTCAGCTTTAAAACAAAAACCAGTTTTAATAGATAACTTGAGCAAAATAGCAGCCAGAATGAATTCCAGAATCATAAGTGTTTACTCAATGACTCTTAGAACTACAATCTTTAACTAGTTTTGACTCTGACTATTCTCAACAACGAGGAACATTACAGGACAAGGTGGATTCTGAAGTACATCAGAACCCAAATCACAGGAGGCTCTTCTAATTCAAGTATGCATCTTGAATTTATATTTAATACATTATGAAGCAATTACAAAACAGTATATAAGCAAACCGACTGTAAAATCTTTTGGTTTTTTTCTTCTGCCCCTTTAGTGTTACTTCTTTCTCTTGCCATCAAACTCTAATATAACGTACCTAGAATTTAGTCCTCAGCTCTCTTCAGCTTCTCTCCACCACAGAGGGCTTATCAGTTCCCATGGATTTCACAAGGATCACTTTCCAATCTCTACCTTGAGCTTCCCAGAACTCTATACTTGTCTTTAGCTGCCTGTGCGCCATGAACATCTGTCTCTTGGTAAACTTACTCCCTCCCCTTCCCCAGTACATCCAACACACACACAACACTTTTTCTCAAACCAGCTCCCTTTTCCAAATGCCGTATATCTGTTAATTACCATTTTCTATTCCCTTTATCTGATCACTACCATTCTTTCCCCTACTTTTACTAATTATTCTCCAGGCATCTAGACTCAAAACTTTAAGGCAAGCTTTGACTCCTGACTCTTTTTGATCTTCAGCTCTAACCAGCCACCAAACTGTTGATTCTTACTTTGCAGAGTCCTAAATACCTTTCTCTTCTTTTTAACTCCTACCATTGCCACATAGGTTTAGTGTATCTCATGCCTGGGCACTGAAACAGTCTCTCTTCCATGTAACCAACTTCCAGTATCAGTTTTCTAATCAGCAAAATGAAGCTATCCTGCAGAGTTATTTAACACATATATAAAACAGAGCACAGTGATTGGCAAACAGTATATGCTTAAGATATGGTAGTTAGTATCCTGCCTACCAGCTTTTTAATCATGTCACTTTCCTCTTCAAAATTCTCCAGTGGCTCTGAATTGCCTTAAGAAAAAACTCCTAATTCCTTAATCTGTCACCTGAGTCTTACTAAATCTGGTCCCAATATTCCTCACCTACACCCTGGCACTATACTAATTCTCCAACAGGCTTCCTCTTTGTCCTTTCAGGCTCCTGAGTCTCTTACACCTCCCCTCTATCCCGGGATTCTGCCTTCCTGGAGTGTATTCCCACTCCAAATATGACCTACCCTTTGAGGCCCTGTTCAAGAAATTCCTTCCTCTTAAAGCTTTCCTAGGCCACTCCAAGCCACAGTGATCTTCCCTCCTCTGAACACGATGCTTTTTACCCACCCTTCACCTGTTTGTTGATCAATATCAACCAAGAAGCGTTTACTAGCATTGCCTAAGTATAAGGCATGGGGGAGATACAAACACTGTAGGAACAAATACGTTCTCACCCACGAAAAATTCAGGAAGAAAAGAAAGCACATAAGCCACAGAAAATGTCTTATGATATCAGTACTATTTTGTACAAGTCTTAAATATTTATGAAAACTTTAGTAACATCTCCATAATTAGATTTCTTAATTCTCAGGGAACAGGGAGTCACTAATGTACTTCTTAATATGCCAAAGGGCACCAAGTGTATCTGGCCGACAGAAGATAATCAATTTTTTATTTGCTTCCGTTTCCAATTGTCAAAAATATAAAATGGAAAACATCTATAAGTTTCTGTGTAAAAACAGAAACATCTATAAGTTGTTAATAATAAGCAAAATAACACAGGCTATTAGAATCAACACTAAGATTTTTACCTGTTCAAGTGCTCTAGGAAGGTCATTCACCCAGTGCAAACTAAAATATAAAACACACATTTGTTTTAGCTTAATGTGTATAATTAATTAGTACGAACAGCACTAGTATAATGATAAGCCACAAAAAAGGTGTAAATTTTCATGTTTGAAATTGCATATCAAAATTCACTGATTGTTTTCATACAAGTTTTAAAATAAAAAATATTCCTAGGGAATTACCTTCCTTCCGTTACAGGAGAAAATGTGACAGTATATCACTTTCCTGATATGATTATCTCTCCAATTAGTCTTCAATGAATAAAGTAAAAGTCAACTCTTCTAAAGCATACATACAAATGGCCAACAGGTATATGAAAAGATGCTCAACAACACTAATAATTAGGGAAATGCAAATCAAAACCACAATGAGATGTTACCTTATACCTATCAGGATGTCCATCAACCAAAAGAGATGACAAAGGCTGGTGAGGATGTGGAGAAAAGGGAGCCCTTGTGCATTGTTGGTGGGAACGTAAACTGGAACAGCTGCTATGGAAAACAGTATGAAGGTTCCTCAAAAAATTAAAAATTGAACTACCATATGATCCAGCAATCCCACATCTAGATATTTATCTGAAGGAAGTATATGAAGGTTCCTCAAAAAATTAAAAATTGAACTACCATATGATCCCGCAATCCCACATCTAGATATTCATCTGAAGGAAGTAAAGTCATTATCTTGAAGAGATATCTGTATTCCCATGTTCATAGCAGTATTATTCACAGTAGCCAAGGTATGGAAACAATCCAAGTGTCCATTAAGAGATGAATGGATAAAAAAGATGTGGTGTGTACACAGACACACACACACACACACACACACACACAGAGGAATATTATTCACCCATAAAAAAGAAGGAAATCCTGCCTTTTGGGTCAACATGGATGGACCTTGAGGGCATTATGCTAAGTGAAATAAGCAAGACGAAGGAAGAAAAATACTGTATGTTCTCACTTATATGCAGAATCTAAAAAAGCCAAACACATAGAAACAGAGTAGAATGGTGGCTGCCAGGGGCAGAGGGAAACAGGGAGATGTTCATCAAAGGATACAAACTCCCAGCTTTAAGATAAACAAGGTTTGGGGATCTAATACACAGCATGGTGACTGTAATTAACAACACTGTATTATATAATTGAAGGCTTTTAGGAGAGTAGATTTTAAATGTTATCACCACATACATACACAAAAAATTGCAATTATGTGAAGGGATGAAAATTGTTAACTAACCTTATTGTGGTAATCATTTTGCAATATATATATATGTATTTGATCATCATATGGTACACCTTAAACTTACGTATGTTATATACAAATAATATCTCAATAAAGCTGGGGAAAAATATAAAGTAAAAATCATCCCTATCTGGCATCTCATTTAAACAGTGCTATTCTGAGAAATTATTTGAAGTAGTAAAAATAAGGACCTGGGGGCTTCCCTGGTGGCACAGTGGTTTGGAGTCCGCCTGCCAATGCAGGGGACACGGGTTCGAGCCCTGGTTTGGGAAGATCCCGCATGCCGCAGAGCAACTAGGCCCGTGAGCCACAGCTACTGAGCCTGCACGTCTGGAGCCTGTGCTCCGCAACAAGAGAGGCCGCGATAGTGAGAGGCCCGCACACCGCGATGAAGAGGGGCCACCACTTGCCACAACTAGAGAAAGCCCTCGCACAGAAACGAAGACCCAACACAGCCAAAAATAAATAAATTAATTAATGAAAAAAAAAAAATAAGGACCTGATGACATATTCAAGGAAGTTCACCAATTAAACTAGATATATATAGAATTAAATCAAACAATTAAGCTAGATATATATAGAATTCTAAGTCCTACTTTCGTGGGGTGAGGGGGGGTAAGCCACTTCATCAGACCTATAATTTTCCCAAGGCAAACAGTATTACTCATCAAAAATAACTCAGTGAGTTTTCTGATAAATAATATCCCATACTTTTTAAGACTATAAAAAAGAATAAATAAACTCAAAATTCTATATACTTAAAACTTAATTTTAGAAGTGTCTTGCATTGTCTTTGGACTCTATTTGACCCTCTCCCAGAGTGTGGTGTCGTATAACCACAAGACTCAGTCTCTGTAGAGTACGGTCACACTTTCCTGGTAGAGCTGGCATCCTCTTAGCTGAATTCCAGGACAGCACCAAAGACCCATTTCAAACCATACTATGTTAAGCTCACATTTATCTTTCATAATGCTTTCTAACAATTATTTGATACTTTAAAAATTAAGGTCATATTATAAACTCTATCGTACTTATGGGGAAACTGAAAGTGACAGAATTACAGTAGTTACTTGCAAATAGCAAGCACATGAGCTAAAGTTAAAACTCAGGTTCTGACTCCCTGCCCAGGGCTCTTTCCCTTAGACCAAGGCTCTGTAATGTTTTCCATTTCACAATAGAATCTGAATACTTTTCTAAGTTTGTTCAGCACACCTCAAAAAGCAGAGAAAAAATTACAAACTCACTAAAGAAAACAGCAAGGGTGACCAACTCTCCCAGTTTGCCTGGAACTGAGGGGTTTCCTGAGACACAGGCCTTTCAGTGCTAACACTGGTAAAGTCTTGGGCAAACCATAATGACAGGTCACCCTAAAAACAGCCATTAAAAGGGCTGAACTGAGCATGTTGAATCTTTGAAAAAAAAATCTGACTATAATAATAAGGAGAAATAAGGCACCACATAGAATATTTTATTTTCTCTCTTAGATGCTGAGGTCTTTGAGGACAGGATTCCTGTCTGAATTCATTTTTCAATTCCCCAAAGCATTGAGCTCAGTGCCTTGTACATTATAATCTATTCAACAAATATTTATAATATGTGTTTTTGTAATAAATGTGGAGGGACATGGTAGGAAGCACAAAGGGGAAAAGTAACCTTGAGGACTACATTTCTGTGTAGAAGAATTAAAGTTAAAGGAAATACGAGCTTTTCCTTATTTGCCAGAATGAGTTTATAAAGGTGCTCTAACATCTGAATATTGGAGCCAGTATACTCTTTCAAACTCTTGCCCCCATCAACATGTAACTAGGTTACGTCAGCGAGGAAAACCCTTCTAACACAGATGAACTTTAGCAAATTAAGGAAAGTTGGGGAGGAAAAAAAATGAGGTACTATATCACTTATCTCCACTAGGGAGCATATAATCCATAATTCTTTACCAGAGAAAACTGGTTTGTGACTTAAAATAAGTTATTAAGAACTTACTCCATTATCTATTTTATTTACCTTATAATATTAAAACTTTATAGCATAAATTATCTATTTTTAGCATATATTTTTTAAAAGCACAAATGGATTACCAACCTTAAACTGCTAACCACCAGATCAAATGTATTTTCTCTGAAGGGAAGAAATTCTTCATCAGCTAAAACATTGACAGTAGGAATTTCCATTTCTAAGGCATTTTTCTAAAAGTTAAAAAATAAAAGTTCAAAAACACATTTATATAACATCTTAATTATTAACACAATCATTGTTTGTTAAACTTAAGCCAATATTATATTTACTTGGTAGTTTCTAGTCCTTCCAAAAAATAAAAATTAAAAAAATTAAAAGTTTCAGTGGAATAACTGAAGCCAGAAAACTGCTAGATGAAAATATGGGTGAACACTTTTATACTCTTAGATGAAAATGCCTAAGTAAACATGACTCAAAAACCAGAAATTGTAAAGATTGATATACTTGATGATAAACTAATCAAAAACTTCTAAAAAGCAATAAACAATGTAAACAATACATTTGGGAAAATATTTTTTAAATATATGCAGAAAAACTAATATCCCTAAAAAGCAAGTTCTTACAAACCACCTAGAATAAGAACATGCCAAGGTTAAAGTGTAGATAAAGGACTAAGGTATAGGCACATCATAAATATTACTTACAAAATTCACAAATTGAAAAAAACCAATAGCCAAATACCAATAGTCAAAAGACATCAAGAGCTATTTGGCTACTCTAGTAATCAAAGAAATGCAAATAAAAACAATGAAATTCTACTTTCTGCCTATTACATTGACAAAGACAAAATAAATGGCCCAGTGTTGCCAAAGAGAAGGAGAAAAGAGTGCTTTCATTTAATTCTGTTCTTCAGTCTTTCTAAGGGCAGTCTGGAGATGTATATTAACAATTTAAAGCTGAACATCAATGAATCCATACATTCCACTATTAGGAATTTATTCCCTGGGAGAAAATAAATCAAAATTGCTTTATATAAGGATGTTCATCACAGTGTTGGTTACTGAGATACTAGAAATACAACTGTCCTTCAACAGAAATTTAGCTAAATAAATCGTGGAATATTCATTCATTGATATAAAACAATGGTATTCTATGAAAAATATAGCATGTTTGCATAATAATGTTTGTATAAAACAGCGTTGGGGAGATATTATATGCCTACAAGGTAGAGACCAAAATGTCACCAGTGGTTGCCTCTGAGTGGTGGGACTAAGGGTGATTTTTCCTTCCTCCATTATACCTTGTACTGTTTTACTTTCCTTTATGTGTGTTACATTTATAATCAGGAAAAAAACAGCTAATTTCATTTTGAAGGAAATAAAAATAAAGAAGTAAAGAACTAAAAACCAAACCAGGAGATCAGAAACCAATAGTATTAAAAAGCTACCTACCAAAGCATTTTCTGCAATGTCTGTTTGGAAAAACTTTCCAACAGTTTCCTGAAATGGAATAAAGTTGATCAGATAATACAAAAACAAAAAAAAACAGTAACAAATCAAACAAAACAACTGTTGAAATTACTAAAGGAAAAAGTGATAATTATAGATTAATTTTCAGCTTTGTAAGGGTATTTTTCTGCATGTAATTAGTATGGTACACAAATACTTTTAATAACACATATTAAGTTACATAGAGTTAAATATATGCAGTCAACCCTACATGTAACATATTTAACAATATTTAATAAAATGGAGAACACAGGTATGAATAATCAGCATCCTTAATTTACTCCACTGGGTGAAGGCTGTGTGTTAACTTTTCCATGGCAGAATATGCTGAGAGCTAGTCCCCACTCTTGTACCACAGAAGATCCCTCCTGCATACCATCCCCAAATTAATCTTTCATCACTGTATCACACCCTATAGCTTTCTACCTCCACCTTCCCTGCTGCTATGCCCTTACTTCCAATGCCTATGAAACACCAATCCAGATTCTTTCAAATCCCAGGTCAGATTCTGTGCCCTTTCAGAAGCCTTTGATCAAATGAAACCCTACTGATTTTCCTTTCCCTTGACTCCTGTTGCAGTTTAATGACTGTACCATTTCCATGGCATTTACTATTATCAATAACAGTATTTGGAGAGGTTCATACACACCCTCCTCCTGCCTTGGCTCAAGTGTACTTTTTTTCTAAGTAGATTTGTTATAGAAATCCCACTTTAATCTGTGTCCAGCACAGTGTGCTACATAGAGAGGCTAAAACAATTAATGAATGTTTTTTGGTCTGAATTACAAATTGAAAAATAAAATGGTATAAGCATTAATAAAGGCTACTTATATTTCATCACACACAAGATTTCTAACCAACTGAGGAAATGAATATTTTTCATAGATAAAATATTAGCTTACTCACAACTTCCAAATGAATGTCAATGTGATTTTTATTGTGAATTAAAAATATTTGAACAAAGTGGTAATAAAGCACAATGTATCTTACATAGACTTAAAGAAACTATCAGTAGGAACACAGTATAAAATGGATTCAAAGAAAAGAAAAAATAATTTAAGAAAAAATTACTTAGGAGTAGACACAAAACAACCACTGGTTCCATCACTTTAAAAAAAACAGAGAAATGAGCAATTCTGATATAACCAAACTCTAAATATGATACAAATTGATTAGGAAAGCCTTTCCTTAAAATTAGCCAATTTTATTTCTCAAAGTAAATTAAGTCATCAAATAAACATACCTTATTCAAATGTTGTGCTATGTAACCTCTTCCACAACCGACATCCAAAGCAAAGGGGAAATCTCTGAAAAACAGACACAGAAGTCATATTTGTTTATAATAAAACAGTCCATAAATAATTATTAAAAACTAATTTTCTTAAGTAAAAACATTTTAGTGAACACAGCTTTCAAAAAAGTTATATCATCTGCCTTTGCTACCTTGCCTCACAAGGTGCATCCATCAGAGAACACACCAGACACGGCAAGTCTGTCTGGCCTAGCCACTCACAGGACCTCACAACCAATAACTTTCCATAAGGTTGCTCCAAGATGTGGATGTGAAGAACTGACTTAGTGGGGGGTATTTTAATTTGATAATATACCCAGATAAAGAATGAAAAGAAGTCAATGTAAATGAACATGAAAATATTTGGCATACCTATCAGGAACTTACTACTTACCCCTACTTCTCAAATTTGTGATGACTTAGAAATCATCATGTGAAATAGCATGAAGTATAACATGATAAACTAAAAACCAAACAAAATATCAACTAAATAACAGCTAACTTTTACTTAAATCTTACCGGGTTCAAAGCAGTGTGCTAAGTATGCAGAGTTAAGTAAGTCAATCCAAGGTCACTCAACTAATAAGCAGCAGTCAGAACTTGAATTCAGTCAGTTTGAATCCTGAACCAGAACTATTATCCCCTATGCAATGCTGTCTCCTCCAAATATATGTCATACTAAATCCAATTGTGGGTCATAGGTTTAAGAAAACTTTGTGACAAAAATTTTTTAAATTTTATCCACTAATAACATTTTTCCTATTGGAAGCAAGAGTTCCTTTTCAATTTCTGTTAAAAACCTATGTCAAAAATATAGAACACCAGTACACAGCTGGAGAACCACTGGTGAGAGAACCATTTATTTACCTAATGTCCTCAATCTTGATTGTGAACACAGGCAGTGTGGCTTGGGGAAGCATATAGCCTTTGCAATCACAAAGACACGAGTTAGAATTCTGGGCCTGCAATTTACTAGCTCTGTGACCACAGACAAGTGATTTAATCTTGCTGGATCTCAGTTTCTCCATCTATAAAATGGAAAAGTTACTACCTTCCTCAGGGTTGGTATGAGAATTTTATGAAACAGTGCATGTAAAGTATTCAGCACAGTACAAATGTTCAACAATAGTTAGGACTTATTATTATCACCGACTTTAACAGTACTAAGTAGGCTTCAGATAGCACAAATAAGACATTTACTAATCTGTTGGATTAGTTTAAAAAAATAAACATAAGATCAGTGTTGACAATACAAGCTATTCTAATAATAGAACATTAGTGTAAGACATTTTAGACTGTTATTTTTAATAATTTAATTCCAAAGAGTTACTGTTATTTTAAGACATGCTTTTAGCCAAAATCACAGTTTTCTCCACAGACCTGTGTTTTGCTCAGTACTATGACATAAAAAGACGGTAAAATCCAATCTGACTTGGAAAATTTAATGTTTCATTTATTAAATTGCAAATGACCTAAAATCCAGGCAAATGAATGACTACAGTATAGAGAATTAGCTATTTTTCAGATTTTTAAAATAACGAAACCAATGAAACAGATGAAATGAGGGTGATTTTTGCAACAATGAAGAATTTTTTTTTTAAACTTTATGAAACTGATTCACCCCAAGACTCTTTTAAGTAGCCAGGATATATCCAAAATATGATTTCAAGAGTTTGTGATTTTACAAAATTCCTCTTTTTTGAATAGACAAATGTAATAAATTCATCCCATATTGGTCTAATTTAATGTGTGTCTTTTATACAAAAGAGCACAAAAAGTGATTTGCTAACATCACAGAGCAATTCTACAGCAAAGCCATTATTTAACTGTGGTTCCTGCCACCTGGCTGTAAACTCAAAGCTTTTGTTATGCCTAATATAGAGCAATGAATCCATCAAGGTTTTAATAATATTTGATGAAGGTATTCTTTTCTCAAATCTGCCGCTATATAATTGTCATAAAACCCTTATTGCTATTAATAATACCTAAGATATAATGGCCAAAGTCTCATATAACTTGATGGGGGAACAAATCTAGGTAGACTCTCTCCTTCACTTACATGGTAAAAGGTTCTGTTATAATTTTAAACTTTTAAAGTTAGGTTTAGTAAATCTTAAAATTCACATGTCAACTATATCCATTTTTGGAGCAATCTTTCCATTACTCGCTTTTGACCAAATCAAGTGGAATAGCCATTCAGTCTTGGAGAGAAGCTGAGTTGTGCTTCCATTCATTCTTTTTTAAGACAACAATGAAGAAAAGAATACTTACTCTCTCAGACATAAAAAAAGGAGAGATCTAAGAGTGATTAAAATCACTAATCCTGGTAATAAATTCATCTAGATTCTGCCATTCCAGATATCAAGTTCTCAGCATTTAATTTCTCAAGCCTTCATTCAAAAGTTGATTGGGGCTTCCCTGGTGTTGCAGTGGTTAAGAATCCACCTGCCAATGCAGGGGACACGGGTTCGAGCCCTGGTCCGGGAAGATCCCACATGCCACGGAGCAACTAAGCCCGTGCGCCACAACTACTGAGCCTGCGTGCCACAACTACTGAAGCCTGTGCGCCTAGAGCCCGTGCTCTGCCATAAGAGAAGCCACTGCAATGAGAAGCCCGTGCACCACAACAAAGAGTAGCCCCCGCTCGCCGCAACTAGAGAAAGACCGTGCGCAGCAACAAAGACCCAACGCAGCCAAAAATAAATTAATTAGTATATTAAAAACATAATTAAAAAGAAAAGTTGATTGTATTTTATTATGACAATCATCACTTACCTGGCTATGTCATATACACGGTCTGCAATCCGACTTCCAACCTGACAGATTATAAGAGGCAATGAAGTTAAGATGAGTAGGTTTAACAGAGAAGTAACACTTTTTCCAGTATTCAACAATCCATAGGTTACTTATGTTTCAACATGTTAAGTTCCCTTTATCCCTTTTTCAATTTGACCTCAGCAACTTTCTTTTCAAATTCTGAATAGGAACATCATAAATTAAAGGAAACACACTGAGTTAATTACTTCAGAAGTCAATTTAAGGAAAGAAGACTAAATACTATATATATATATATATATATATATATATATATATATATATATATATATATACACATACATATATATGTATATATATGACTTAATATTCCATATGATACAAGAATGCAAGGCCAAAAAGCAACAGGATACCCCAATTTAAAAAAAAATCAACAGGAACATAACAAGCATATTATTGTCTATAGATATTAACATGAGGTATGTGAAAGTGAAAAATTAGTTAGCTGGGGATTATTACAGATCAATGTATAAGTGATCACTTAATAAAAACTCTATTATTTGATAACTACCAACAAATTTTGTGGAACTCCTAAATGAGTAAACAACTTTTCTGAGCAACATCTGCAAATTAGAAGTCAGCCAAATCTGAAGACACCTCCTCAATCCCACCCTAATTTAAAAGAGGTCATAAGGTAGGCACCTCCGTTTTGCTGGGCTAGCTTCGCCTGGCAGGAATAAAGATGTGGGAGCCTAATATTCCACTCATTCCCTTATAAACATCCCAGAGTTTCTATTAGGACTTTAAAGTTCAGAACATATGTGTATTTGCTTTGGGGTGGGGAGGAGGGGTAAGGGAGGAGGGACAGCAGAAGTCTTTTCCCAGAGGACTCCACTGTGTACATCATTCCTAATATGAATACCTTTTGTTTATTATTTTTAAAAAACTCCCATATACTTCATCTCATCTATTCTAGTCCTAAACACTGGTGAGGCCTCAGTCAAGTTGCAATCCAGGTGCTTTTCTTGGAGAAGAGTGGCTGGAAACTCACATCTTCTAAGTACATGTCACCATGAACCCTGAGGACAAAGTCACTCATCTGATCAGGCCAGGACTTGCACAGAGCTCTGCCCAAAGTAGGGGCAGTAAATGTTGGCTGCATTGGCTTGAAAGAACTCATTACACTTGATTTCAATTTCAGTCCATCCCTGAAGAAACACGAGGCCTGAGCTCTGTGCTGCCTGTCCAGAAAGCAGAAACCTGTTCAAGTCCCTAGTCCACCTAGGCAGAGAGGAAGAGGTCTCTCAAACCAGCACAGACAAATCAGAGATCTTAATTTATCTTAATGAGTCTTCCTAAAACACGAACCAGAGCCCATCACTCCATTGCTTAAAAGCATTCGACAGTCTCACATTCCTCTAGAGCTATGTTGGCCAACAGAAAAACAATCAGAGCTACATGAGCAACTTAAAATTTTCTAGTAGCCATTTTAAAAAGGGTAAAGAAATTAATTTTAACATTTTATTTAACCCAATATATCAAAAATAGAACTTCAACATGTAATCAATGTAAAAAGATATTAAGGAAATATTTTACATCCTCTGTTCACATTGTCACTGAAATCCCGTGTATTTTACATTTACTGCCCATCTCAAAGGGACATTCAAGTGCTCAATAGCTACATGCGGCCAGAAATGACCATATCGAATGGACAGCTGAGATGGAGAAGAAAATCCAAAGTCCTCACCCATTAAGGCCCTTGTAAGCTGGGCCCTCCCTGACCTCCCAATGGAGGTCCCTGGAAGCCTCAACAAGATCCTTTCGGCCTCAGGGGCTCTGGGTTTGTCTTTCCCTTTGCCTACAAGGCTTTTCCCCCCAGATCCCAGCCTGGCTAATTCCTCATCACG
The DNA here is from genome assembly GCF_965194825.1 of Balaenoptera physalus. NCBI lineage: Eukaryota > Metazoa > Chordata > Mammalia > Artiodactyla > Balaenopteridae > Balaenoptera > Balaenoptera physalus. The sequence continues at coordinate 42,348,251 of NC_138898.1, read as the reverse complement.
TCGTCTGCCCGAGCGGCCTTCCCTGACCATTGCAGTCACCTTACTACTTCACTTTGTTACCTGGCCTTACTTCTTTAGCTAAAATTATATTTTTTTGTTCACTGTCTCGCCTCCCACAAGAATGAAATCTCCTGAGAGCAGCGGTCTTACTTTGCCCTGGTCACACCTGTAATACAGGCACCATCTGCCGAGGTTATGAATGAATGAAGAGCAACTTACAAACACCGGCGCCCGGCCGCTGGGAGACTACAGTAGAGGCCCAGACAGGCCGGTCGGCTGCTCAAGGTCACACAGCGAGGTGGGGGCGGCCGGGGCCTGGCCGGAGCTCCCGGACCCGAAGCCAAGGCTCGGCGCCGCCCTCCCCGCCGTCCCCGCCGTCCCGCTGACTCACCTCCTCCTTCAGGTAGTCAAACTTTATCCGCTCAGGCTGCCGGGCCGCCCAGTTCTTCTGTTTCCTCTTCAAATCCCGATCGAATATGTTTAGGGATCTGGGCGAGGCGCTGCCCAGGGAAGAGACGCCGGAGGCCACCTTCCTGAAGCCGACGTTCTTCGCGGGGACCCCCGCCACCGGAGGTCGCCGCCACCGGGGCGGGAACCTGGTCAGCCGCAGCATCTCCAGCGGCGACGCCGCTTGCAGGCGCGTTTATCGTGCGCATGCGCCGCGGCTTCAGCGAGGACTCTGGAGAGCTTCGCCGAGGGAAAGCGGAGGAAGTTTGGCCCAGTTCGCGTGCCATTCCGGCTGCGCGTCACGCTGAGGATTGTGGGAGTGGCGGCTCACGTGAGGCTCGAAGAGGTCTCGGAGTTGGTGAGTGGGGTTAGGTTCCAGAAAAAGGGCTTGTCGAGGGGGCGGAATCAGTCTGTGACAGGGTCTCCGTCGGATTCGTGAGAGCCACGCTCTTCCTCCTTGCCTTTCCGACTTCTTTCTTCAGGCTTTCTTGCTCTTCCTCCGGGTCCTGTTGAGGGACCTCAGCCCCAAAGCGGCTCTCTGAGGTTTGGGAGTTGGGAAGGAGATCCCAGTTCCGGGGTCACCCTGGTGTTCCCCGTGTTAGAGGGTGGGTAGAAGGGGAGGGTGGGCTACAGAGATGAGGGCGGGCGTCGAAGATGAGGTCAGGTCGCCTTCCCCTCTCCGAATATCTGGAGTGTATCAAGTGCTTTCGTTCTAAACATTTATACACATTAGCTCTAATAGTTGAATGAAATGGTACCTACCCTACCCCATAAGGCTGTTCAGAGGGTTAAATGTTTAATTGTATGAGTGCATCATAGTCAGGCCTTGCTTTTGAAACAAAGCACTACTACCATGTATTTATTAACTAGAGTGAGACTTAACCAGATTCATGAAGGGTGGTAGTATATAAAGGGGGAACTTTGAGCTAAACCTGAATTGATTTTGGTCTGTTTAGTTAGGAGACTAGACACGTAGAAGTAAATGCTGTTCCGGGTAGAATGAAGTTAGGATTAACGGAGAGAATGGGACCAGAACGTGAAGAAACAAATAAGACCAACTGAGACTTCGGAATTTTTTAATTACATTAGTTTTTTACTTGTAATACATACAAGTATACAAGTAGAAATATAGGATATCTAAGTGAAGGCAGTTGGCTAGTAATCATTTGCCCCCCTCCATAAAGACCTGGAATTCTGCTTGGTTTTGCCTTAAATTTATTTCTCCATATGATCTGTACTCAAAAGTAGATATTCTGATAGTTTTTTATTTTCTGCATGTGACTCAAAATGAGTTTGGGAAAGGAAATTAGACCTGTTACTTTTATTTTACTTACATTTACCTTAATATTTTCCCAAAGCATCTTATTTAATTCTATTAGTAACCTTTCATTATTGTTTTATTTTTTAGTGTTTGGTTTCTTCAAGCATTTGCCCAGTCAGACATTTAAAAATGGCATCCAAACAAGAAATAATGAGTGATCAGCGGTTTAGGCGTGTTGCAAAGGACCCGAGATTTTGGGAAATGCCAGAAAAGGATCGAAAAATCAAAATTGACAAGAGATTTCGAGCAATGTTTCATGACAAAAAGTTCAAATTGAATTATGCTGTGGATAAAAGAGGACGCCCCATCAACCATAGCACTACAGAGGACTTGAAGCGTTTTTACGACCTTTCAGATTCTGATTCGGATCTCTCTGATGAAGATAATAAAGCAATGAACCAAAAGAAAATGAAGAAGAAAAAACCCCAGACTAAAAATGAAAAAGAATCAAAAAATCTTGTTGAGGAGAAAAAGAAAGAAACCAAGAAAATTAATCAAAAGGATTCTGGAAAGAAGAATGATTTAGATAACTCTGGGAGAATTCAGAAAATGAAAACCTCGTGCAAATCTAAGAAGATAGAGTCAATAAGTCCCAAGAACGATAGCAAAGAATTTATACAAAAAAGTACAAAAGGGAAAAAAACCATTGTTCAACATAATACAGACTTGTTTCCCAAAGGAAAATTAAGAACAGTAGACTCAGGCACCTCTGAAATTGCGCAGTCTCCCAAAGTCAAGTATTCTGAGACAGGACGAGAAATGCAATCAGGTTGGTTGGAAAGAACTAAAGATTCTTTGGTATTACATTACTTATTTTTATACTGGTCTTTTAAGAAAGGAAATATATGTAATAAGTATTTTCATAGTATCATAAAAGTGGTCAAATGCTTATTTGGAAGTATAAAGCTATGAAAGAAAAAACACCATATGATAATGAATTTTTAATTTGATGCTATAATGGCTAGAAGAGAGACAAATAAAAATTTAGGTCTTGAGGCTAAACAGTGATTTTGATTTGTGGTGGGCACTAGTGACAGCTAGGGTCTCCAACCAGATAAAATGTTACATGGTCTCATCACAGGATAAAAAGAGGTGTGTCTGAAGAAGGTAAGTAGAGTTGGGTGCTCCTTCCTTCCTTCCTTCATTCAACTCCTTTTAGTAACTAATATGTGGCAGATAGAACATTGAGTAAGACATGGTTCCCCCATCTCAGGGCTACTGTTAGTGTATATGACGCCTGTGCAAATTAGAAAAAGAGGTGCCCTTCTGGACACACAGCACTTCCAGAGCTCACAGTTTGGTGAGGACAGCACCTTTGAGGGAGGTACAGGTTCTTTTCCCCTGAACAGACACAGCATTCCTGCAGGGTGTATGGCTTGGTGATTGGAGTTTGGCCTTGATTTCAGCCCTTCTTGACCCTTTGCAGATCACCTTTTTCAAATAACAACCTGCTAAACTCTGTGCAGTGGCACTGGTCTAAAGCAGTACTGTCCGATAGAAATATGTAATTTTGAATTTTCTAGTGGACACTTTAAAAAGTAAGAAGAAACAGGTGAAATTAATTTTATTAATATATTTTATTTAACCTAATATGTCAAAAATTATTTCAATATGTAATCAACATAAAAAATGTAATGGGATATTTTATATTCTGTTTTCATACTAATAGCAAGTTGGATGAGCCATCTTTCAGGTACTCAATTGCCACATGTGGCTGCTGGCTACCATTTTGGACAGTGCAGATATAAAGCAGAAGAAATTAATCAGAACCATAATACAAAATAGAGTAATTTAAAGTGCTATAGAAGAACAGGGCTCTGAGAATTCGGAGGAGGAGGTCACTCAAGATATGGTAATCAGTAAAATTCATAGGTGAAGTGCTGTTTTGGTTGGGGTTTGGAAGAATTAAATTTGGGATTCAGAGTATTCTACACGGAAAGAACTTTTTAAGCAGAGATACGGTTGGGCTTGCTCAGAAGAGATCAGTATTCTCATTTGATTAGATAATGTGTCTGAAAGGGTGAGCGAATAATAAAGCTAGAAATGGTTGTTTGAAGCTAAGTGAGAAACATCTGACTCTAGTTCATGTTTACAAGTTTTCTAAGCTTATTAAAATGTTGCGTCACCTCTGGCAGCAGGAAATTTTGAGTGTTGGTATTGCTGATGGTTGATGTTGTAACTGAAAATTGGTGATGTTCAGATAAGCCAGACAAAGGCTGGCTGTGATTACAGGACCCAAGGAAGGTAGGCATCAGGAAGAGGCAGAGAGAGGTCTTGACAGGCCTCTGGGAAGGTAGGAAGTATCAGGCAGTGGACAGAATTCTAAATAGCAGGGACTAGGGGTCAGGGGTGAGATTTGTAGTGGAACCAGACAGCAAACTGAGGTATAGGGACAAGGGATGCAAGTCTGGTTACTGAAAGTGGAGAATAAGATCAGGCTGGGAACAGCAGCAAGGTTGGCTTGATGCTGAATTTGTGAGCGAAGTTAGTCTAGCATCCTTCAAATTTCACTAGATTTAGGGCGTTAGATTAATATAACATATCCATATAATCCTTGGGGTTGATTTTACAGAATCTTTTGACGTATCTTTTTAAATTTAATTTTCTCAGTAACCATTGAGAAATTAGGATATATTCATTAGGAAACAAGTGATCTGTGTGAGGATACACAGAGCTGGGCCAGTAACTCAGGTCTTTGACTCTTTCTACCCCAGCATGTTGTTTGCTGTAATTTACGTTGGTTCCACAGTCTAGAAAAAACATTATCTGTAAATAGAGATCAAGTGACTCCACCAGCACTATCTTTTTTTCTTTATTCATTCATGACTTATCATTCCAGCAAGTACTGTGTACAAGGGGCTTTTTAAGTGCTATGAGGTAAAGATGATGGAAGGAGTTGCAGTTTAATATTACATATCATTTTAAAATGTTGATGCCCAGCACTTGCACTCCTAAGAATTTATTTTAGGTAAACAATTGGACATGTGTTTAAAGAGTTGTGCATTATAGCATTGTTTTTCAAATTTTTAAAATGGTAACAAATCATTAGGGGATTGATTAAATAAGTTATGATATATCCAAATATGTTCATGACATATGAAGTTTTAAAAATAGGTTACATGGGAATTCCCTGGTGGTCCCATAGTTAAGATTCTACGCTTTCACTGCTGAGGGCACGGGTTCCATCCCTGGTCAGGGAACTAAGATCCCGAAAGCCACGCTGTGCGGCCAAAAAAAAAAAAACATAGGTTACAAAATAGAATAAATGGTATGACTAGCTACTTAAATTAGTGGGCATATCATAGAAAACAAATTTAGGGAGTTATGTACCAAAATAACTACTCAGTTATCTCTGAATGAAAAATTACTAGTCATCTTTATTTTCTTTGCTCAACCATATTTTCTTAATTTTTTACAGTGAGCATTCATTACTTTTATAATCAGACGGAAAATGATAAAGCATTTTTTTAAAGTAGGTGAATAATAGTAGTGTTTATAGTCACTACTAGAGCAGTACCATCTAGGAATAGAGGCAATTACTTATTTTTCTATTACCTCATTATTTAGAATAAGGTTTTGTACAAGGTAGGCTCTGAGCAAACGTTTAGTGAATGAATAAATATTCTGAATGTACTTGATATTGTCAAAAATTTTAAAATACTAGATCTCTTTAAGTCTCCCATGTATCAATTTATTATACAACCCCAAATGTGATATGTGTACCATTGTCATGTGAGAAGATGTCATATGTCAGGTGATACTCAAACTTTTTTTATATTAATAGTTACGTAGTTCAACATCTTAGGTAAAAAAATGTAACCACCATATGACATTTGTGGCTTCAGGGATATTGTTTAGAACAAGCTAATATTTTTAATTAAAAAAAATTCAGCTTCATGAAAAATATCAGTGACAGGCAAAAATCATGAAAATTGTATAGTAATAACTGATGTTTGAGAAATATTGCAATATTAGATAGAGCTGTATCCCCAAGGTGTTATTTTAAGCAGGTTGCTTAAAAGTGAATTCTAATGCTTATCTAATAGTAACTTTCTTTCACTATCATGGTGGTGTTTTTCTGATCCCATTTATAGAACTTATGATAATGCCTTTTTTTGGCTTTTTCACATCTACTAGTTAGTTATCTTTTATTACTCCCCCCTTTTGTGGTACTAAAATAAAGCTCAGTTCCTACTTTCCTCCTAACAAAACTCCTTTTCATTTGGTCTCAGGTCGGGCATCTTTTTGAAGCCTTCCTTATTATAAATACCTCTCTGCCGGCAAATTTAGGTGTTTCTCTCTGTGGTGCTTTAGAACATAATTTCATAAATCAGTAAATGATTTCTTTTGTTTATGAGCTCACGAAGAGCATGGGATCATGTTATAAATCATCTCCCTTTTTGGTCCCCCCAGCTCAATTCTGTGTACATAGTACTCAATATTTGGTCAGTGAATGACTATTATAAGATTATAAGACCACTTATAGGCTCTATCCACTTAGAACCTGTGAATCAGAAACATAAGCTCCAACTTAAAGATGAATAAGATATATAAGATATATCTGTACTCACACAGATATGCACAGAATAGATAGAAGCATATGATTGTTTTAGAAATAGGAAATCAGTCCTTTCTGTGTATAATGAAGGCCAAAAAAAACCCAGTTTAAGGTGAAACCAGTCTTTCACTCATATATTGCTAACCATAAGTCAGTTGCAAACTTTAAGATGTAGCAGAAAAGTTATTATTTTGCTCTCTTCATAAGTGATCTTATCCACATCACAACTTTTGTTATTATATACAAGAATCAGTCAAAAATTTTATCTCCAGCTCAGACTTCTCTGAGCTGTAGACTCATACAGCCAACGGCCTTCTCTCTGTCTCCTCTTAGATGGCTCAAAGGCACTTCCAGTTCAACATATCCAAAACCAAATTCATCATATACCTCCACCAAACAAACTTGTTCTCTTCCATCATTACCTCTTTTTCTGTCTGTCCATCTAACTAGCTAGCTCTTTCTGCAAGCCAAGAAGCTAGGACTCATCTTTGATACTGCCCAGATTCCCCATATCAAGCCCCTGTCACTGATTACTGTTGGTCTTACCTCCTGACTCTGAAAGTCAAGAGCGACTCACTACTCTACATCTCTCCTGCCACCAACTTAGTGCTACCTTCATTTCTCGCTAGGAATACTGTACTAACCTTTTAATTCTTTTTCACATCCACTCTTAACTCCCTCTAGTTAAGTTTTCTACACTGTTGCTGAGGTGATCTCAATATGCAAATCTGATGATGTCCCTCCTTCTGAAAATAGCAGTGGCTTCTCATATGTTTTTATGATAAAGTCCAAAGCTACATGGCACCTACCTAACTCTTCAGTTTCATTTTCTACTTGACTTCTGTACAAGAAGACTTCTGGCTCTCTGTAATCCAGACATGCTTGCCAGCTTTTTTCTATTAGTGGATCTTTACATATGCTTTTCTTGCTATTTGGAACATTTCCTTCATCTATTAGTCTAACCCTGACTACTTAATTCCTCTTCATCCTTCTAGTAGCAACTCGTTTATCACTTGCTTAGTGACCCCTATTTTGTGCTCTCATAGCATCTTGTAACATTTCTTCTTGGCACTTATCTTAGTTGTAATTTCATTTTTTTATGTGCATTGATTTGATTGATTTTATTTGATCAATAACTGTCCATCTGTCCTCTTCACCTGACTGGAAGCTTATTGAGGGCATTGATTGCTTCTCTTTTGCCAATGGTAGTATATTGAGTACCTAGCACAGAGCAGACACTCAATAAATATTGAATGAGTATATGAATCTACTTGTGTGATCTGGGTATATATTAAGATTTCTATTAAATAACTTGGTTAGGCATGAATTTTGCTGAATTTATATTTTCCTTTAGTCTGTTTCATAGAAATTATATTTTTACTGGATTTGAGGTCAAAATAACTTGGATTTAATTTAATTCAGTGTTTACGTTTTCTTAATTTCTCCCACCTTTGACCTTTTTGCAGTGGTTCCATTCATAATGGCAAGAGACAGTGATGGTCATGAAGACTCAGCAAGTGGTAAAATGTTTGACAAAGAAGCTCTGGAGGAAGATTCAGAAAGTGCTAGTGAAATAGGAGGTGATGAAGAATCTGAAGATGAAATTACAGGCATTTGTAGAGCTATTGCTGCTGATCTTCATGATGATGATGGTGATGGTGATGATGATGATGGAGGGAATGAAAATGATGAGGAGGAAGATGAAGATGAGGATAGTGATGATGATGATGAAAGTGACAGTGGCCCCGATCTTGCGAGGGGCAAAGGAAATATAGAAACTAGTTCCGAAGATGAAGAAGATATGGCATATTTACTTCCAGAGGAATCTGGTTTTGAGCATGCTTGGAGAGAATTAGATAAAGATGCTCCTCGGGCTGATGAGGTGACCTTTTGAATAAATAAGATTATTTGTCAAGAGTACAGTACAAGTAGCTGTTATAGATGGTAGGATTGATGTCATTAAATTAACAAGGAAAAGCTTTATTGGTAAATAATACTCTTGATGATGATTCTGATTAAAACTTCTTGATACAGAATATACCTATATAAAGTACATGTCTGTCCAAGCAGATAGGGATGAACTTCTATATAAATAATTAAAAGTCACATGAAATTTTTAGAAAATTCTTGTTTTAACTAGGAGTTTATATTTCAGTTCCTACTGCACCTATTAGAAATGCTGTAGATTAATATACTCAACTTTCCTACTTATGGGTGGCAGAATAGCTTAACAAACTTGGTGGTTAAAGAATCAGCTCGTCATCATGTTCTGATTCAAGAACTAAGGACCAATAAGAGAAAGTGCTTTTCTGTTGACAGTTTTACTTTCGTGTGACTCATCTGAAGTTTTCTTTTACATATTGAAACCACTTAAATACTATATTAATGATTTCAGGATTTGGGGAAAAGAAGGCATTATATTTTTACTATCTTAATTTTGCAAGCATTGGGAATGATATAGATTATGTCATACTTAATTTTTCTCATTTCTTAGATTACGCATCGATTAGCAGTTTGCAACATGGACTGGGATAGATTGAAGGCAAAAGATTTGCTGGCTTTGTTCAATTCATTTAAACCTAAAGGAGGTGTTATATTTTCTGTAAAGGTGAGAATTAATTTTATTTTGAAGTAAATATTTCTAAGCATTCTAAGTTAAATCTCTTTTTTTAAAGTCATAGTTTTCCTTCTAAGGAAAATAATCTGGAAGTTGTCCAATACAGTTAAGGCACAAAACTGATATAATAGGTATGAAAGTAAGAAAGGAAGAGGTAAAATTATTGCTCGGTTATATGATTGTGTTTAATTAAAACAAATCAACTGAAAAGCTGTTATAATAGAGCTCAGTAAAGGGACAAGGTATAAGATAAATATTTTAAAAAAATGCTTCATTACTAGCATTAACAAGAAGAAAAATTAGCAGCAGAAACATATAAAAGCCTTAGAAATTACCTTAAACAATATGACCTATATGAAGTAAGCTGTTGCACTTGATAAATAATACTTGAAAAACTTAAATTTTGAGATACCATAGTTCTAGAGAGCCCGCACAGGTATTAAGACTCCAGGCTTTGTAGTATGACAGACCTATATTCAAATCTTGATTCTGATACATGCTGTATGATCTTGTGCATTTTATTGATTAATTTCTCAAATGTGTTTTCTCCTTTAAGTAGATATAACAGTAGTATTTCTTAAGGTAGTGGTAAGGATTAAATGAAAAGGAGATCACGCTAAGTATTTGTGCCTGAAACAGCTCTAAATTACTGTTGTTCAGTTTAAATATTTAAGATGTCAGTTCTGCAGTTTTAGTATAGTTTCAATCAAAATCTCAGTTCAAATTAAAGTTAAGGAAAAGGTTACCATTAATCATCTAAAAGAATAAACAAGTGAGAATGACTCACAAGTTTTTGAGAAATCATACCAGTATAAAAGGATTCACCCTACCAGTTACAATATCTCAACATTTTATAATGCTACAGAATTTAATAGCTTTGGGTAAAAGTACAGGGACAACTTGATGGAATAGGTAGATAGAAGAGTTTGTATGATAATTTAGATCAAAATAAACTTCTTGAGTACATGGTATTGGAACAAATGGACAAGTCCTTGTGTGGTGAACTTAGTGCAGATCCTCATAATAGCCCCAAATGATAGCCAGATGAAATAAAGAAAAAAATTTTTTAACTACATGTAGAATAAAATGGAATGGTATTTTTGTTAAATCTTGTGTTTTAGGAGATGGGTAGTAGGAATCTCTAGACTTATAAAGAGGAAAATAAATACAAAGAATCAACAGAAGTAAGCATACCTACTAAAAACTTCTGCATTGAAACCTATTTTATGCAACTTAGATTAGTAAGAAAAACTTGGATCCCCTAGTGGATAAATTAGATATTTCAAACAACTCAAAAAAGTGTACATTAGTTAATAGATGAATATTAAGCCCAGTTGTATCAAAACAATGCAGATTAATACAATTATATTTCTTGAATCTCAAAAGTAGCCAAGATAGAAAACTACCAAATCTAGGCGAGTGTGAATCCTTCTTATACCAAGACTATATCTAACCTGTGTGATAAGATTGTCATCAGTTCTTTTTTATTCAAAGAATGTCTTTAAAAGAAAGCATTGGATAAATGATATGATTTTAGGGATAAGATAGGGATTACAAAATTATTTTTCTTCATTGTTTTATATATTTCTTTAATCATTTTAATATATCTCATTTAAATTATTTAATCCAATCATTTTTACACGTGTGTGTGTGTGTGTGTGTTTATGAATCATTCCTTGAACTTAGAATCTTGTTTCACTTTTCTTAATTTTTCCCTTAGAACCCAGAATGTATGGAGGAGATGTTCTATTTTTGTTCCCAAGCCCACATCTGTTAATCCCCAGCCAAAATGACTATTTTTAAGATTATTCCTCAGGATGCTTTAGCTTCCTATAGTGGGTTTGGAAGTGAAGCATTCTTGCTGTTTTCATTGAGTCCAGTTGTTTAGAGTTCCTGACCTTGACAGGTCTGTATATTATAAGAAAAGGGAAATATAAATTACATTAATCTTATTTTTTTGTGTTTAGATATATCCTTCAGAATTTGGAAAGGAGAGGATGAAGGAAGAGCAAGTTCAAGGACCAGTAGAGTTATTAAGCATTCCTGAAGATGCCCCTGAAAAGGACTGGTATTTAAAACACTCTAGAAAATAAAACTAAACCTCATGAGTTTGTGTCACTAGTTCAGAATTCTGGTCACTTTAATAGTTGGGACTAAAGTTTACACTTGTGCCATTCATGGTTAAAACAGGTTGCAAAGCAGGTTAAAGTCTGTCAGAAGTGGCACACTATTCCAGTAACATTTTTTGTGTGTATTTGTATTTCTATATTCATGAAAATTATTATTGCAGTTTTAAAAACATGTCATGATTAAACTGATTTAGGGGTCTCAGCCTCATTGCCCTGAATCAGTAAGTTTTGCTTTTTTTCTAACATGTTGCTTTTTATGTAAATGGCATTGAAACTATTTGCCTTCAAATTATGTAATTTCTCTTATTTAAGGATTAAATAGAAAAATACAAGAATAGTAGAAAAAGTTGTTAATCATCATAATGTAGTATAGAAAAAAGTTTAAGGTAGTTTTTAATCCACTAGGTGGAGCTATATGTGCACTTAATAAAAATTGGTGGCAAAAGAGAGCAGATGAAGACCCTCAAAGAATATGCTGTAGTTAAGTAAGTTGAATTTACAACATGTAGACTTGACAACACCTGAATAAAGTTTTACAAGATCAGTAATTTCTTTATAATAAAAGCTAATGCTTTCCTAGAATATTTTATAATACAGTGATCCTCTCCAGTGGTTTTACTTGAGAAGGCTGTATGTGATAGCAAAACAAACAAAAAATAGCTATTCTAAGAATTAAAATCACAGGTAAGCACATGTAGTTCTTGCTTTCCTTTTCTAGATATCAAATTCCAGTCAAAATCCCTGGTCTGTACCTTGTCAAAATAATAAATTGGCTTAAGTATTTAATGTTCATGAAGGCAAAATCATAAAGGAAGGTTGGATTGGAATAAAAACCAGTTTGTAATATATTTTTCTTGGAACAATTACATTTATTTTTTAAAGGGAGAGAGTATTTGTGTTCCTGTTTAAGTAAGCCTAATGAGTTTTTCCCCTTTTAGGACCTGTAGAGAAAAACTGAGAGATTATCAATTCAAACGACTGAAGTACTATTATGCAGTAGTAGACTGTGATTCTCTTGAAACAGCCGCTAAAATTTATGAGGATTGTGATGGCCTGGAATTCGAAAGTAGTTGCTCATTCATAGATCTAAGGTAATCTAGTATGTGTTGTACCAATTTAATCTTGTAGCACAACGTGTTTATAAGAATTGAAATACTAGAACTGGTAGTGCTCTCTGTCCTTTCACATTCTAAGAGGATTTTTTGCTTTTGGTGAACTCTCTTGTAGAACATCACTCCTAAGAAAGAAAACTGGAATGAGAAAATGCTAAAGTATTAGGTATGAGTCACCTCACATTTATGTCCTTGCAGATATGTCAGATATGTTTTTAGGATGATGGGTTTTATGTAGTGATATTTCTTTGCAACTCTTTTAGAACTAGGAACCAGGGTGAAGTAACTTTTTAAAAAACATTGAGGTGGAGGCAAAGGAATTTGCTTGTAATAAACTAGTATCTCTTGATCTGTGCCATCCAATACAGTAGTCAGTAGTCAGTAGTCGTATCTGGCTTATTTACATTTATTTAATTAAAAATTTAAAAAAGTTTAAACTCATTTGCTTAGTCACACTAGGCACATTTCAAGTACTTAATGACCACATGTTGGGCAGAACAGATACAGAACTTTACCATCATCACAGAAAGTTCTTTTGGGCAATGCTGCTCAGTGAATGGTGTTGCTGGCTTTATCTTCAGACTTGGGCATTATTTCCACCACGTGCTCAGGCTTCACTGACCCGAGCTGAAAAACCTTAGGTGTTTGGGAATGTCTGTTCTAAGGAAACCGGGAAGCCGAACTACTGTACCATTTTATCATTAGCCTAGTTCTTTGAACCCAGTGAACCATTCTACTGTGACATTTTCAATAGAAATCACTTGTTTGTATCCAGGTTTGTTAGCGGCTTTGTTCTCAAAATGAAATATTTTAGGAAAAAAAAATGCATCAATTGATAATCACTGTGGCTTTCACACTTCAAAAGCATTCCAACTTGTAGAAAAATACAAGTAAAATTTTTTGTATTGATAATTTAGGGTAAGAGTTTAGCATGCTTAAGTATATAGCAAGAAGGGCATATCTCATCAAACAAGACATTTTCTTCTTTTTTCTGTTAACAGTTTCAAAAGGAGGTACTTGTTTTGGATATATAAATAGTAGTTACCAAACATTTGTTAGAATGTCAGACTCTGCGTATCATGAGTTCATGTTCACATGTTCTTTTCAGGATCATTTTATTCTTTCTGTTTCCTTTTTGGGACATTTTCATGCAGTATTAGAATAAGCTCTGGCAGTACCTAGAAAATAAAATCAATGACCATGGAAAAACTTATATTCCCTGTTTTATTTTGTCATATGTAACTTTGTAAAAGAAAATGGAATTTTCTGCTGCCATCCTGTTATCTAGGGCAGGGGTTCCCAATCCCTGGGCCGCAGGCTGTTAGGAGCCAGGCTGCACAGCAGGAGGTAAGCGGCAGGCGAGCAAGCGAAGCTTCATCTGCTGCTCCCCATCGCTCCCCATCGCTCGCGTTACTGCCCTAAGCCTAACACCCCACCCCCACCCCCCGTCCGTGGAAAAATTGTCTTCCACGAAACCGGTCCCTGGTGCCAAAAAGGTTGGGGACCGCTGATATAGACCTAATGAACCTTAATTATTCATTCCTCCCCTCAAAAATCATTTTTGATGCAGTATACAGCAGGTGCTTTTTCATGTGTGGAAATAAAATCACCTATATAAATTACAAAACCTAAATATAATAACCATGGATCATTTCTCTTTGCTTTTTTCCTCCCATTCCTTAGCCTGATGCCTAAGAATTGTCAAACAATTACAGTGGCTAATTTACATTTAACAACTATTTATTTGTGGAAAAAATTATAAAATTGTTAAGATTTTTTTAGTCTTGAAGAATCAACTTTAAGCTTTTCCTTATTTTCAGTGACACCTCAGATCTATGATACTTTATATTCAGAGCACTTACCCATTAATAATTCTATTTGATCTTCAGAATATCATATAGCAAGCCAATGACTGAGCTATCAGGAATCTAGGTCTTTTTGAAACATGAGGGACCCATGTGTGTTTACACCTGACTCATATTAACTGACTCCTAACGCAGGGTTTCTGCCTACACAGACTTCACTCAAATTTGGTGGAATTACAGATTTATAGCTTAGGAATTTCAGAAATTTTGTGCCAAGGTTATTTCTAACATTGTTTGCTTCATCTACATGTGTGTTCTGTAGAATCTCTTATATGGTGTGTGTGTATACACTATACCTAATTAGAAGAGAATCTAAACTCTGGTTGTTTATCACTGCAGCATATGTTTAAATAAAATTGTTTTTTTTCTTTGTTTCTTAGGTTTATACCAGATGATATTACTTTTGATGATGAGCCCAAGGATGTAGCCTCAGAAGTGGATTTAGCAGCATATAAGCCAAGATATTTCACATCTGCTGCAATGGGAACATCAACGGTATTTCTTAACTTTAGAAAATATATAGCTGGACTCCATTTCTTTAAGAAAAGAGTTATTTACTTACAGCATCTTTAGAAATGGAAAGGATTCAAAATTGTAAAGCATAAGTACAAATAGAAATCAACCACAGGTGTATTTGCATTTTTATCTCCCACATGTGTTGGAACCTATTTTCAAATTTTTGTTGTGCCTTTAAGCCTGAGTCAATTACCTGCAAATGTTTCTTTTTTCTCTTCTATCTTTCCCATACAGTGTTACTTAACTAGATTCTTTAATAAGTAATATGTTAGTTATTAATATCATAGGGAGTAGGGGTAAGGAGGTAACAGATTACTTCAAATCACAGTTAAAACCAGTGGAAATTTAAAATAGAAACACATTTTTTCTGCAGATATGATCCAAAATTCTAAAAACAATTGAAGTAGAATAATTCAGGACTACTAGATGTCACATTAGTGCTTAATAATGAACAACCAAAAGATTTTTATTGAATTAGTTTGTTACTTAGCTGCCTAGTTTCTGTGCTCTTCTACTCCATATACCTTCTATCCACAGCTGGACTCTGCAGCAGCCATACAGGCTTCTCATTGCCTTTCTTGTGACAAGCCACTGTGCTCTTCTGAGGATAGGCCAGTGGCAGAAAGAGAGCTGCTGTATCTGTCACTTGCAGCCTGTGGGTACTGTGTGGCCTTAATTAGTTACTGAGTACAGGGAAACCCCACCAGTATGCAGTAGGTGAAGTCTAAAAGATTCAGTCACATAAAATGTAGGATCATGTTATTTTCAAGACTAAAAAATGGGCAAGCCTATCCAGCCAGCCAGTCTGGAGTTTCTACGGTCTGGCTGTATCATCCACATCTGTTCCAGTTCCATCAGTGGTTTTGTGGTTATCAGCTCAGTCTTAATTATCAGAATAAGAATAATTCTGAATGGTGACTAGCTGGAATTTCTCTGACAATGGCAACTATTTTAAGGATTGGATCTCTTGGTGCCCATTTTGTTGTCCGGAACTGGAAAGATTAGCCTGAGGGGGAAAAAAAGCAAGGATGTGGGACCCGCCCTGTCATGAAGATTAAATCTCTAACTGGACTCTGAGAATGGGGGCTGCATAGAGGACAGGAGCCAATCACAAGACCAATGATGTTATAGATGAATTCCTGTGTCGTGGGGGTTTACTGTACTTCCAACGAATAGATGCCTTTTTCATCAGTGGCTCTTAATCTCTTTTGGAAAATGGACCACACTGAGATTGTGTTGAAAGCTTTATCAGCAAATTTCAGACAGTTTGTAGACCTCCTGAAATGCCTAGAACTCCAGGTGAAAAATATGTCTTGACTCATTCATAGTAATGTTACTTATTTCACTAGTGCATTTTCTTGTTTCTTTTCACCACAATCAGTCCATACACTGATGAATTTTTACTCCAAATAATAGAGTACCTTTCATAGAGTAAAGAGTTAGGAGGATGAAGGCACAGGTTAACTGAAATGGTTCCCTTTCCACAGGTAGAAAACTTTTCATTAAGCATGTTATTATTTGTTTTAGCACGTCTTAACTTTTTTAGTTTACTGTTAAACATACAAGTTAACGATAAATATTCTTTAACAAGTTTGGGTTGCTGACATTTCCATTTTTATTTGTTGTTTTTTTCTTATTCATTGGTGAAAGGTGGAGATCACTTGGGATGAGACAGATCATGAAAGAATTACAACACTCAACAGGAAATTTAAAAAGGAAGAGCTTTTGGACATGGATTTTCAAGCCTACTTAGCTTCCTCTAGTGAAGATGAAGAAGAGATAGAAGAGGAGCTACAAGGTACTGTTCATCTTTTGGTGTTCTACATTTGTAAGCATTTAGATACCTAATCTAGACTTACTAATGGAAATAAGTTTGACAGTAGCTTAAAAGGAAATATCAAACTAATCTTCAAACTGTCTGTGAAGCAAGCTCGCATACACAGTATTATATACACTTTTAGATAGTAATTGAAATTTTTTATTTAAAGGTGTTTTCTTAGCCTGAATTTCTTTAACCAAAAACACTTTGAAACCCTGACCTCACAAAAAAAAGTCTGGCCTTTTAGACTAGTCATGATTGTTGTAGTTATGCATCACTTAAACTAGTAAAATGCTTTATTACCCCCCCTTTTTTAAACTAAGAGCTTCTTTTGGATTATTTTTTACATTCCATTTTTCTGCTCAATTGTTTACAAAGTAGACTCTTTCTGTTCATTTAGTGATTATCCTAGAAATCATGACTTGTATCCTTATTAAAGTTTAATGCTGGGCTTCCCTGGTGGCGCAGTGGTTGAGAGTCTGCCTGCTAGTGCGGGGGACACGGGTTCGAGCCCTGGTCTGGGGGGATCCCACATGCCGCGGAGCAACTAAGCCCGTGAGCCACAGCTGCTGAGCCTGCGCGTCTGGAGCCTGTGCTCGGCAACAGGAGAGGCCGCGATAGTGGGAGGCCTGTGCACCGCGATGAAGAGTGGCCCCCGCTCGCCGCAACTGGAGAAAGCCCTCGTGCAGAAATGAAGACCCAGCACAGCCATAAATAAATAAATTAATTAAAAAATAATAATAATAACATGTTAAAAAAAAAAGTTTAATGCTAATTAATATTTTTTACCCTCCTAGAGAATACAAGGAATCTTAAAACAACTTTCATGCTATTCTGTATATTGTAATTCTTAAGTCCCATAGCATGTTAATATTACTCTTTTGTTTAAATTTACCCACATTTTCCATACTACTTTTGCTCCCTATTCTTTTCTAAATCTCATACTTCTGTCTGGGATCATTTTCCTTCTGCCCTAAGTATATCTTTGATAATTTCCAGTAGTATCTACTGGTGTCAAACTCTTGAATTTTAGTTTAGTCTAAACATTTCCTTTTTTGCCTTCATTTGTGAAGATATTTTCACTGGTAAAAAAATTTTAGGTGGACAGTCCTCCTGTCTCCACATTGAGATAATATCCTGCTGGCTTCTGGCTTCATTGTTGTTTTTGAGAAGTCAGCTGTCAGTCTACTTTTTTCAGTCTTTTGAAGGTTGCCTGGATTTTATTCATTGACTGCTTTTTTTTTTTAAATTAAATTTAATTTTTTTATTTTATTTTATTTTTATTTTTTGTCTGTGTTGGGTCTTCGTTGCTGCACGCGGGCTTTCTCTAGTTGCAGCGAGCGGGGGCTACTCTTCGTTGTGGTGCGTGGGCTTCCCATTGTAGTGGCTTCTCTTGTTGCAGAGCACAGGCTCTAGGTGTACGGACTTCAGTAGTTGTGGCACGCAGGCTCAGTAGTTGTGGCTTGCAGGCTCTAGAGCACAGGCTCAGTAGTTGTGGCGCACGGGCTCAGTTGCTGCATGGCATGTGGGATCTTCCCGGACCAGGGCTTGAACCCGTGTCCCCTGCATTGGCAGGTGGATTCTTAACCACTGTGCCACCAGGGAAGCCCTCATTGACTGCTTTTAAAGTTTTCTCATCCTTTTTGTTTTTCTGCAGTTTTAATATGAACTAAGAATAGATTTTTTTAATTTATTGTGCTTGGGGTTTGTTGGGTTTCTTGCATTTGTGGCATGGTATCTTTCAATCAGTTTTGGACTATTCTCAGCCATTATCTGTTCAGGTATTTCTTCTCCCCTCTCCTCTGGGACTCCAATTAAATATATGTTCGATCTTTTCACTGTAACTTCCATGTTGTTTCTCTCCTGTATTTTTTATCTATTGTATTTCTGTGCTGCTTTCTGAATATTTTTTCTTACCTATCTTCCAGTCCACTAATTCTCTTTTCAGCAGTGTTGAATCTGCTGATGGACTGTTCATTGAGTTAATTTTGATTATTATATTTTTTTACTTGTAAAAGTCCAGTTTGACTATTTTTCAGATCAGCAATATCACTTTTTAACGTTTTTTACTCATTGCAGTTATTTTCAGTGCCTTCTTTTGTTTCTGTAAACAGAGGAAACATGTTTTTGTAGTGTATGTCTGATAATTTCAGTATTTATTTCAAATCTTTTGGGGTTGATTTCTGTTACTTTACAAGATACTTCTCCTGTTCACTTGTATGCCTGGTTAACTTTTTGTGCTGGTATGATATTTGAGGTGAGAGTGTCTCATCAGAGAGGACTTTCATTTACTCTGGTCATTCTGGAACCACTTCACTCCAAGTTTTAAGACTTGAGGTTCCCTGGACCTAGTGGGTGATGCAAGTCTGTGTGAGAGCTAGTTTACTTCTGGTTGACCCTTGCCCTGGAGTATATCCTTTTGGGTCCCTACTAAATGTGGGGGTACTAGTTGGTTCTTTAACTTTGTCTTCTTGGCCTGCCAGGCTGCCAGAACTGTAGGTTAGTCTCACAGCTGTTTCTTTGGTAGATCAGTACATGCACTCAGGGCAAATAGGTCTTGAACACTGGGGTCATCTCTCTGATCACCATCTTCTCCTTGATTTTGACTTGGTAATTCTTCACTAATTTGTCAGTTCTTTGAAGTTTTCTTTTTTTCTTTTTTAAATCCCTCTGAATCTTTTAAAAAGATTTTTTTAAACACTTCATCCAACTTGATGTCCTCAGTAAAATGGTTGGTCTGAAGTGTACCTAGCTTCCCATTAATGGAAGCAGAAGTTCTCAGATTGTCTATATCTTTATCTAAAAATTTTTTTGACAATTAAAACGATCGATGGTGTATTTTAAAATTATATATGTTGTTTGCTTAAAATAGTTCCTTTTTTAAAAATAGGGCCAAAAAACCCCTTTTCCCTTATATTGGATCTGGCTCTGTTTGGAAATTTGGTTGCTTGATTGTAATTTCTTTTCTTTTTTTTTTTTTTTAATTTTATTTATTTATTTATTTATTTATTTTTGGCTGTGTTGGGTCTTCGTTTCTGTGCGAGGGCTTTCTCTAGTTGCGGCAAGCGGGGGCCACTCTTCATCGCAGTGCGCGGGCCTCTCGCTGTTGCGGCCTCTCTTGTTGCGGAGCACAGGCTCCAGACGCGCAGGCTCAGTAGTTGTGGCTCACGGGCCTAGTTGCTCCACGGCATGTGGGATCCTCCCAGACCAGTGCCCGAACCCATGTCCCCTGCATTGGCAGGCAGATTCTCAACCACTGTGCCACCAGGGAAGCCCTGATTGTAATTTCTTATTAGTTTTTGGTTGGTACTCTCTCCCAGATATCTTCACACTTTCATTTTCATTTATTAGATGAATTCCCAACCATGCGCAATTATAAGTAAGATAGAATTATGTGCTGACAGCAAATGAAGAACTGTAAAAGTTAAACATAAAGTATTTTAAATTAGCAGGAGTGAATATTCTTACTTTTATTTATAGCCTGACATTTTTCATACCTGTCCTTTTGGTTTTTCTTTTGCATATATATTGTTTTTATAATTTATAATTTTATAAATGTAAAATTAAATAAATCCTAAAATGCTTCTTTAGTATTATCATAGGACCATTAAACCTTAACTTTCTTAAGATCCTATGATTTTAGGCTACTGAAGATACTGCTTCACTGATCTAAGTTTTTCATAAAATATTACTCTTGAACTCTGTTCACGCATTGAATGGAGAATCATGTTTAATCATTGCAGTTTCTTTGTTCAGAAATCTCATATTAATAAAACCACAGGGCTTCCCTGGTGGCGCAGTGGTTGAGAATCTGCCTGCCATTGCAGGGGACACGGGTTCGAACCCTGGTCTGGGAGAATCCCACATGCCGCGGAGCGACTAGGCCCGTGAGCCACAATTGCTGAGCCTGCACGTCTGGAGCCTGTGCTCCACAACAAGAGAGGCCGCGACAGTGAGAGGCCCGTGCACTGTGATGAAGAGTGGCCCCCACTTGCCACAACTAGAGAAAGCCCTTGCACAGAAACGAAGACCCAACACAGCCATAAATGAATGAATAAATAAATGAATAAATAAAAATAAAAATAAATAAAACCACATAATTTCTTAGGTATCTAATAGTCTTTGAAAAAGTGTATGATTTACAGTGGTACTTATATGGGCACAAAAGCCTTCACATTTAAGACCTTGATGGCTGTTGCTTGTTAATTTCTTTGGCATTCCAAACAGTTGAGTGACCATGTTATTTTTAGTGTATACAGAACAGCTGAGTCTTTCTCAAATAGCCTTTACATTTTTTACCCCCATAGATACACTAATTTATCTACTTTTTCTTTTATTTATATACCTATATGGTCATTTAGCACTTTTCTGAAAATTCTGGATAGTTTTTCTTTAGTAGCAGCTCTAAGATAAAGGAAAAAAGATCATTCCATGTATTCTTGAGAAGATTGAATACAAGTTTTCCAAATAGGTTTTCTTTGTTTGGTTTGGGAGAACTTAACTAGATTTTGAAATGACATTATTGAATACATTAGGGCAGCAAATATTATGGGAGGATAACCATTAATTTGTCAGTATATTCTTGTTAAGGTCTTGGGCTTTGCTGATTTCAAATCCTGACTTCACCACATAGTGAAGTTACTTAGGTTAGGTTTTCTTAGCCCTCAAGCCTTTCTTTCCAAAGGTATAAAATGAGGATCATATTAGTACCTACTCATGGTTGGAAAAATTGAGATAATGTATGTAAAGTCTTAGCATACTACCTCATGTCATATGTTTTTACTTCTAAAACTTTAAGGATTAATGGCTTTTTGTTTGAAATATACTAATTAACTTTTTTAAAGTATGCATTTTTATTTTTCTTCAGTATTTTAATTGATTGCAAAGTCACTTTAATCTATAGTTTAATACCTCTGATAGATACATTAGTATATTTGAATGCCTTAGAGTTACTGTATGTTCCTGTTGTAGTTTATAAGAGATCGTACCAGGGTTTCTTACATTTACAGTTAATTTTTTACTCCCTTTATATTATTAAGTCTTTCACAAAGTTTTGTCCTTGAATTGGGAAAAAACAGACTTCCATGAGTTAACCCACATTTTAGAGATTCAGAAAGTAAAATTTTAGTACTGGAAAAAAATCAATTTAAAGTAGGCCATCAGAGACTTACCACTAAAATTTCAACCTGGAAGGAGCTTGCTTCTAATTATGTTTTCAGAAGTAAGCTTTTAATAGAAAGAAATACATTGCCATTTTGTAATGTGTTCCTGATGTTTTATCCATTGAATTACGGGATACATGACAGAATTCCATCCAACATTATTATTGTGGCACAAAGCACAAACAGGAAAAAAATGAATTTCAGCTGTTTGAAAATGTAAAAGTGTGATAGGATGGAAAGAATGTCGTGGACTATTTTTTATTCATTTAGAGAAAAAAACTATAAAAACATTTACTTAAACAATTTTTTTCACAACACCTTTTTGAAAATGTAAGGACAGTCTGTTAACATTGATGTTTCACAGCTGAATGCTTAATAATGTCAGACATATTTAGTGACCAGTTAGCCATAGCTCATAGAAGGGAGGGTCTTCTGTATGCTACTTCTAAATTTTCCTTTACTAGGGACATTTAGTCAATTCAGTAAGTCTGTATGTTTTACATTAAAACCCAGGTTCTTAATTTATGTTTTTGACTTGGAGAATTACAGTGGAAATATAGAGCAAACAAACTTTTCACGTATTAGTTTTCTTTGGTATTTTTTGCCCAGGAATCTTATACTGTTCCGTTGTATTATAATTATTTTTATGAAATTAGGAAATGTAAAAGTGAGTATTTTCCATATGAGGAAATTAATTGCACAAACTTCTAATTTATTCATTTTTATTCTTAATGTATTAATGAGATCCTGAGAGTAAGCATGCTTGCTCACTATCAAATGGAAAGGACTCATTATTCTTTGTTTCGGATTACAGGCAACTTCCTTTATCTGTATCATCAGCATGAATGGCTAAATCCATTTATCAGATGCATCCCAACACTATTCAGGCTCCTTTTATTGACCATACATTTTAAAGCCACACTGTTGGATGGTGGGAGACATAAAGAGGAAAAAAGTGCCATCCCTGCTATCTTGCTTGTAGGGTGGAAAAGTCCAAGGATGTTACATGACTACAGGATTATTTTGAAATATGAATTTTAATAAAAAGAGATTCCCAAGTGTAATATTGTGACCATGCTAACTTATATTGCAACTGATTTTTATTATAGACAAGACCTAAGTCATTTAATTCATTTTGTATTAAGAAATTTAAGTCTGATTTTGATATTCTATTGTTATAGTGTATCTGACGTTGTTTAGAAGGGTGCTGCAGTGACTGAGATTAAACACTGAAGTTAGAAGTAAATTATTTCTGTGTATTAAATGAAATTGATTTTTTTGTTAGGTGATGATGGAGTCAGTGTAGAAGAAGATGGGAAAACAAAAAGAAGCCAGAAGGATGATGAAGAACAAATTGCTAAATATAGGCAGCTCTTGCAAGTTATTCAAGAAAAAGAAAAGAAAGGCAAAGAAAATGATATGGAAATGGAAATTAAGTGGGTTCCAGGTAAGAATTAGATACTAACTAAATGTTCACTTGTTTTCCTTCGTTTTGGGATGTTGGATATAAAAGAAAAGAAGATCAACTCTTTGGAAACATAAACTTTAAAAAATCACGTTTTCAAGGAGTGTTTTGGTGAGGAAGATAACGTGATATTTGCATGCCTGATTTAATTCACTTTAGCACCAGCGTTTTGTACTCCTGCGGCTTATTCTTTGTCTCTTTAATTTACTAACCACAAAATAAAAAAAAAAAAAAAAAAAGAATAAAAATAATTTACTAACCACAAATTATCCATTTATGAAAGTAGACCTTTCCTAGGTTTGATTCCAGTATTCTCAGGTTATAGAAATTTGAATCCAGGCACCATGTATTCTGAAGTCATTAAACTTTTTTTCAAAATATGTTATTAATAAGTGGACTTTTCTCCAGTAACTGCTACTAGACTAATTAGTGAGGTTTCACTAACACAAAATATGTAATACATAGTTTTCCATCTCAATTGTGCAATTTTTGAATATTTTTGAACAAAGAAGTATAGCATCGTAAGTGGTTTTTATAACTGCCTTGAAGAGTTCAATAACCCAATATTAGTACAATAACATTAAAACCACGTCAAAGCTAAACAAAGAAAAGCTAGGATAAATGAGGGTTGTTTTCTAGCATATGCATTTTTTCTTAACAATCCTGGGCAAATCAGCATGTACCTTTGCAAATAATGTGGGGGTTTTTTGCAAATTACTGCTTTTTACATATATGTATATCTTTTAAAGGTAGGTATAATTTTTGACAAGGATTCAATTCTTTTAGCCTCAATTCGTCTCTAGATGAAAAAATACTACTTAGAGCACCATTGCATTAACTGTTCTATATTCAGTTACTTCTGTTTCTTACACTAGTATGTTTTTGCACTGAGAGTAAAACATCTGTTTTCTTAGGTTGTTTTTATTTGGGGGGGGGGGGAACTAGGATATTTTGATATTTGAGGATTGACTGACTCTTGCAGTAAATTTATTAGGATATACACATATCTTCTGCCTATTTCTGTAGGAACATGGTGCTATGTTATAACCCATTTGTTTTAAATGTTTGGCTTTTGCAGGAAGTGGTGGTAAGAAAAAATGAAGTTTAGTAGTGTTATCTTATGAACAGTGGTTGAGAGAACTCAATTAATTTAGCCTGGAGAGGAAAAGTCTAAAAAGTGACTTAATAGTTATTTTCAAGTACTTGGAGGCTGAGTATGTAAACAGAGACTTAATCTCACATACTATCTCAGAAGTCAGTGCTTTTACCAGTGGATAAAAGTCGAAGGAAAGTAGATTTCAGTGTAAGGTAAAGAGGAATTCTCTATATCGTTAGGATTGTTCATCAGAAGAGCACAGAGGCTGCTTTAAAGGAGTTGAGCGTCCTTTGTCAGTAAGTCTCACAATAAGGCAGTACAACCATACCACTCAGAGATGTGTGAAGAAATTTTTTTATATGAGGTCCTTGGATTTATGATTCCAGGAAATGTTGGATTCTGTCTTTCAGTCAAGTATGTTGTAATTGTAGCTTAATTCTAATCTTAGAATGAGCTTATTGAATGAAGATATTTTAAATGAACATATTTTAAATTGAGGTATTCAGGTGACTATTTGAGAAAGAAGATTTAAAATAAAGTTGATTGCAAAGTTTTATATTAAATATTTTAGAGCTATTTTGAGTGGGCCAGATCTAACCTTTGTCTTTATTAGTACAGTTATGTAGTGCAAATACCAAAAAGTGATACATAGGAAGATTTAAGCAGTACAGTTTTCCTAGGATAAACCTCACTTAGTCATGGTTCATTGTACTTTTTTTATATTCCTGGACTCAGTTTAGTAATGTTTCATAAAAGATTTTTGAACCTGTGTTAATGAGGAATATTTGTCTATAGTTTTCATTTCTTGAAATATCCTTAATTAGCTTTTGGTATCAGGGTAATGCTGATCTCATGTGATGAATTAGCGACTGTTCCCTCTTATATTTAGCAGTACATTTTTATCTTGACTTTGCTATTTGTGGATGTGATATTAATGTCATTTAAAATATTTTGAAAATGTAAAATGAAAAATTAACATCTGTAATTCCATTACCCTTAT
Source organism: Balaenoptera physalus (assembly GCF_965194825.1). Taxonomy (NCBI): domain Eukaryota; kingdom Metazoa; phylum Chordata; class Mammalia; order Artiodactyla; family Balaenopteridae; genus Balaenoptera; species Balaenoptera physalus. The sequence goes on along the minus strand of NC_138898.1, from coordinate 42,323,144 downwards.
TCGGCCACTGAGTGATTAGGTAGATTGTGGTTTAATTTATCATTTCTCTGTTGTTGAATATTTTAGTCATGTTTCTGATCTTTCATTACAATAGGCCCATGGCATTGAAAAGAAATTTCATCTAAGGCTGTTACAATTCCCAAACCCACAAATATCAGTACTTCCTTAGATCTCTTCACTTTTATCACCAGCCAAGTAATAGGCTTGCTATTTTAGGGCCTTTTACTTATAAAAACAATTTTTTAACAAAGATGCTCATTCCCCCCCACCTACCCCATTTTAGAAACGTCTGTGCATGTGAGAACTTGTAGAGACCACAAGGAGAAGCTAATGCTGGCAGTCAGGCTCACTCATCAGTTAGTAACATGACTTCCTCACTCACATAGCCGCTTTACATATGCTGTGGATCAACCTGTGGTTCTCTCACAAGCTGTTAAAACTACCAGTGTCCAAGCCTCAAATTTTAAATCTCAGATGCCAAGCATCTAGAATGTTATAAATAATCTATAGCTCTTTCCATATTTTAAATTATTTTCATAGGCTAACTTCCCAGAAATGGAATTACTAGGAAAGGACACGGACACTTTTTGTGTCTTGAGATTACTGCCAAATTGCTTTCCAAAAGGGTTGTACCGGTTTTTAATGCCTTCAACAATGATGAAAGTGCCAGTTTCATGGAATTATCATCAACATTCACTATGTAATTTTTACTCTTAGATGAATGAAGGAAAGTTGATATTTTGCTATATAATGCATTTTTTAAAGTCTTTAACCATAGTATTTTTGAAGGCCCCATATGGGGTATTATTACCCTGTGAATCTTTGGTATGGATGTGCACACAAGTGCATGCGTGCGTTTTCTTTGTGTATGTAAATGTAAGGGGTCTTTTACATACTAGACATGTTAAATGAGAAAAATGAACTACTCTTTCAGGATCTCAGTTTACTTATTTGGAAAGTGGGACTAATAATACCTTTCTTGCTTAATTTGAGATATTATAGAGTACTTGGTAAGCTACAGAGTACTATTCGTGTCACACGTGTATTTTGTTGAATTTGTGTCTTAAGAAATGTATGTTCCCAGTAACAATTACCCTGAACCGCAGGACTTTTTTGATGTTATACTTCAGTAAACCACAGAGGGTCAGTATGAGATTATAGTATATCATGCATCAGTTTTTCTGTGGCTTGAATTTCCAAAATATTAAACTCTGCAGAAAAATAAGTACTCTTAATAATCACTAACAGTTGCTGCACTTGGCGTGGCTTGAAAGAAATTTTAGTTTAGACTGTTTAAACTTCCTATCTTTTTACGTTGGATTATACAATATAGTAACATTAGGAGTTTAATTCTTCGAGGGTAAGTGTTAAGGGAGGCAGATAACAGGTACATGGGTGTAACAACTGGAGTGAACTACTCTTTCTCTTGATGTTTTAGTTCCTCATGAAGGTGTGATAATACAGCGTTATTGAGATTATAAATGATTAAAAATGTTGAATTTTAAGATTTTTAAGGAACGTTGTAATCCATTGTTTTGATGTGGAGTAGCATTGCCCATCTCAATGTGTTGCTAATAAGGTATCCTGCCTGACTCATTTTGATGAGTAGAGAAAGTAACACATGTAATTAGCATATTGAGACTTTATCGATGAATGTGCCTCATTAGGGAATTTGTAATATACATATAAATGAAGCATAATGAGTTTGATCTCATATGTTAAATAACCTCCCCTAATAATTTATGTGATAATAATTTTTTGTTGTAGATACTGCAAGCCGTGTATTTTAATCTTTGAAATTTCATCCAGAATATGAACAGATAATGACATGTTTCTTTGTAATCTTAAAGGAGATTAGATATGATAAAAGTCCTCTTTTTCTTAGTTATCTCCTGATTAATTAGACACAGGTGAAAAGGATATCTGGTCTTTTTTCTACTCATCATCCTGCAGTGCCTCAACTTTCCTTCAAATATTGAGCATATGCCAAGAACCATTCTAGACACGATGTGAGCAAAACATACAAATCCTTGACCTCATAAAGCTTATATTTCTGGTTAAGGGGAGACAGATAAGTCTTTAATAAGAAAGATATTTGAGCAGAGACTAAAGGAAGTGGAGGTCGGGGGTGAGCCATGCAGAGGAGAGTGTGCGAGCAGAGGGTATAACAAGTGAGTGGCCTTGAAGCTGTGGCTTATCTAGTGTGTTTGAGGAGCAGCACAGAGAACAGTGTGACCACAGTGAGTGAGTGAAGGAGAGAATAATGGATGATGTCAGAGAGGTAATGGGGCCAGATCATGAGGGTCTTGCAGACCATTTTAAGGGCTTGAACATCTCTGAGTGAGATGAGAAACCATTGGAGTGTTTAAGCTGAGGAGCAATAAGATCTGACTTGGTTTTTTTCCAGTTTTATTGACATATAATTGACATATGTTACTGTATAAGTTTAAGGTGTACAGCATAATAGTTTGACTTACATATATTGTAAAATGATTACTGCAATAAGTTTAGTTAGCATCCATCATCCCATAGATATAATAAAAAGAGGAGCTGACTTATTTTTAACAGGACCAATCTGGCTGCTGTACTTGAGAGTAGATTAAAGTGGCAGGGAAGGACAAAATTGGGGAGATCAGTCAAGAGGCTATTGTAATAATCCTGAGATAATAAAGATTGTGGGTTGGACAGGTTTTCAAGGGAACTTCAGAAATTCTCTTCGTCACATGTAAGATGCCTATTATATATTGAAATAGACATGCCAAGGAGATAGTTGGATATCCAGTTTAAAGTTCAGGGAAGAGGTCAAGACTGGAGATAAAAAATTTGAGAATCTTCATTGTACAGATCTCTGTAAGCAAAGAACACCAACGGAGTGATTGTAGGTAGAAAAGAAAAGAGGTTCAAAAATTGATCCCTTGGAGTACTCCAGCATTTAGAGGTTGAGGAGAGGTGAGCAGGGACCATCCAGAGGCAGCTGGGAAGAAGCTACCAGAAACAAAGGAGGAAATTCAGGGTTGTGGGGTATCCAGTGGCCAAGTGAAGAATGCATTTCAGTGAGAAGATGGGTCAGTAAAATACAGACTAAGAAAGACCATGGGATTTAGCAATGTAGAGACCATTGAAGAGTTTTGGTGGAATGGGGAGGATGAGCTTAATGGGGTTAGGAGAGAATGAGGAGTGGAATTGGAGACAGTTAGGAGAGACAACTCCTTTTTCTAAAATATTTGATGATTAGGAAGTTGCAGGCGTCATCACACTTCATCCTTAAAAAAATACTCCGACATACTCCAAACACAAAGACATTCTTCTACATAAGCATGACGCTATTATCATACTAAGGGAATTTAATATCGTTAAAATAGTAGTCAAATTTCTCACTCATTCCAGTAATATTCTTTACAGTGTTTTTTCCTGATCCAGGATCAGTCAGTTTTAAAGTGTTTAAAGTTTAAAGTGTTTAAAGTCTACAATAGTTGACTTATAGAATACCCACAATCTGGATTTGTCTGATTGTTTCCTCACAATTCAGCTGAAAAGTTTTTGGCAAGAATTTTCCATGAATGATGTTGTATACTTCCCATTGCTTCACATCAGGAGGCACATAATGTCAGTTTCTCCCATTTTTTGTGCTGTTATAACTTTGCTCACTCACTTAAGGTGGTGTCCTACTGATTTTTCCATCATAAAGCTCTATTTTTTCTTTTGTAACTGATAGGTAATTTGTGCAGTGTGTGAATATCCTGTTCCCCAGCATTTTACTTGGTGATGTTATAGATTTTTATAGATCCTTGCTTGAATCAGTTATTATATTGTTGGCTGCAAAATATTGATTTTCTGTTTCTGTCATTTCTTCTACATTTATTAGTTAGCATTCTAACTTATGCTAGTAGAACTCCCTCTAGAAACTGGAAGGGAAAGTGAGATCAAGAGAGCATTTTTCTTTAATATGAGAGGAAATAACAGCATGCTATATTACTTCTGGGAGTGATCCACAGACAGGAAAAAATGATGCAGAGAACTACATTCTAAAGTAGGCAAAAGGAGTTGGAATGTTTTTGCTCAAGTGGAGGAATTGGCCTTTGGTAGATGTACATGGACATTTCACCCATTGTAACAGGAGAGAAGGGAAGGAATATGGTCACAGAGGGTAATGAGTAGAAATGGTGGTGGGAACTTGTGGTACTCTTCTATTTGCTTATATTTTCCTAGTGAAATGGGAAGTAAAGTCATCAGCTGAGAGTAGGAATGAGGGGGGGAGGGGGTGATTGTAATGATGGACCATAGTATCTATGTTGGGTTAGGAGGGTAATGAGGGTATATTGGGGGTGACGGATGGGGGAAAGGTGAGAGGATTGATGGACTGTAGGTCCCTGTGAGACAAAAGAATTGTTAGCCTTGGGGTACTAGAGAGAATAAAATGGAAGGATTGGGGCTAGTGGTTGAGGAGTAGGATACTTGAAATTAAGATTATGGTGGGTTTGCAGTTTTGATAATGACAGTTCTAGTTATGGGGGGAGTTTCTGAGATTACAGGGAGTATGGAATAATAGTCAGTGAACTGTGAGGCACAGGGTGTTGGAACAGTCATCCGTGTGGATATTGGAATCACCAAGAATTGTGACAGGGCTAGAATTGGAGAGAGTGGCAGTGAGCCAAAGCTTAGCTCTTCAAGAAGTGAGGGGTGTGACTACAGTCATTAGATCTCTGCAGTAACGGGGGAGTAGGCGGTGTAGTCTGATAACATGTTACTAAAAGTTGGGGACTTTAGGAGGAAGACCAGCCAGTGGACTGGAGTTGGCAGTGAGTAGCAAGATGGACAGAGTGTGGGAGAGAAAAATTCACCACCTAGAAGAGCTGCAGGAGAAACAGTGTCCTCAGAGAAGAACCAGGTTTCAGTGAGGCTCAAATTAGCAAGGGAATGAATAAAGAGGATTTTGTTAATAACTATTAATGACTGATTATGATGGACTAAGGTGTAGAAATGTTCTTTTGGGGGAAGGGTGGGAATGGGAATATTCAGCATATTTTTAGGAGAAGGGATGATTTGGAAGTTGTGGACTTCTTGTGATGACAGAATTAAATAGAGATAAAGGATATAATGAGATGAATACTGACCTCTTAAAGCTGTACTAGTGGTGAGACTGTCAGTGTCTGGGCAGATCTTGTCGGGAACGCCCAGAGCTGTGGGATTCTTAGTCTTTTGAAGGAGACATGGAAGGCAGAGAAGAAGGAAGGACTCCTTGCTGTCTCATCCCCCGAGAGGAGTCCTTCTTGACGCCCACGCATGGAGGTGAGAGGTCGGGTCGCAGCTCCTCCTCCCTCTACTTACTCTTTCCTCCACGCTTCACAACTGTGGTTCTGTTTGATTCTGGTATCTGTTCTTTATCCTTTGTACTTCCTTTTTCCCCATCTTTATTCCATCTCCGTTTCTCTATTCAGTGACCCAATGGGAAGCTTAAACACAGAGACATTAATGACCTGTATCTGTGGCTATTGTGTTATTCATTCTTTATTTAGAAATAAAATGTTTTGAATCAGTTGGGCATTCATTTTGCTAGGCAGCCCGGTTTCAAACATTTTAATTTTCAGACATCTTAAAACCTGTTCACTATTTACTTTTGGCTATATCTCTTATTTCCATTTATTGCCAGTGTATCCATTATTTGAAATATAGTCGCAAAACTGTTTTTTTGGTCAGAACTTTTAAAATAACCAGATGTTTAAAATTTTGAGTTCAGTGTAGAGGAGAGCATTAAATGGAAAACTAAAATAAGCTAAAAAGAATTTGCAGTTTGCTTCATGTTTTGGTGATGGGGAGGAAACCAGTTTGCAGTGCACTATCGTAACTTGTACACAGCTAGTACATAGCTTGAATTTTAAAACTTAGGTGTCCATTCCTTCCTTAAATCATCCAGTTAACAGGTTGACTATAAGGGCCTTGTATGGTAATAAGCTGAAACTTTTACTGTGCCCACCCCAAAAAAAAAGAAAAATCATTTGTGGAATATGTAATAAAAATGAGAAGCAGCTAGGGTTATCTAAAAACAGTGGTAGCACGTTTTCTCCATAGAGTTGCCAGTAAATTTCTCAGAATTTCCTGATTATTTTAACAATAATTTTCTGTTAGTATTAAAATTTAATTTTATTTTAAGTTTTCCAAGAAGCTTTTAAAAAAAAGATCTAAAGCAAAACTGAAGATATTTTTATAATAGTAGTAGTTTCAGAAAGTGCTAAAAATTCCCATACCTTTTGAAGTTTTAGGTTAATTGGTCTGCTGTTTTAGGATCCCAATTAAATATGTAAATCGATAAGTGCTTCTGGTTGCCAGCATCTAGGCTGATTCTCTTAATGTGGGCCTTTCCCTCTCTGCCTGTGTGTCATGTCAGTTGTACTGTTTGCATCTGTAGCTACTATTTCCAGACAGTAGTACTTTTTTTGACTTTGCCTTAGATTTACAATCTGCCCAGAGTCGGTTCAAGAACAGAGAGCGTGTTTCATGTATTGTTTTCCCACAGCCCACAGCTATGGTGATTTGTTTGAAGTTGTGAATTCTTTGGTCTTTAAAGCAGAGCTTTTGCCTATTCTATTTGAGGTTGTCCCACGTCATCATTCTATATACTGACTGCCTGGCTAGCACACTGTCATTTTTCACACACATGTTCCATGTGTTATTTTGACAGAATTCACTCAGACTACTTTCAGCAGTTTCATTATTGCTGTTCTTTTTTTTCTAAGATTGAAAAGTCATATAACCTTATACTACTTTAACACATTTGGGTTTTTTCCCAATTTTTTTGTGATAAAATATACGTAACATAAACTTTACCATCTTAACTATGTTCAAGTGTGTAGTTCAGTGGTATTAAGAACATTCATACTATTGTGCAGCCATCACGACCATCCATCTCCATATGCATTTTCATCTTTATAAAACTGAATCTCTATATCCATTAAACAACTCTTCATTGCCCCTCCCCCAGCCCCTGGCAACCACCATTCTACTTTCTGTCTCTCTGATTTTGGCTACTCTAAGTATCTCATATAAATGGAATCATACAGTATTTGTCTTTTTGTCACTGACTTATTTCAGTTAGCAGAATGTCCTCAAGGTTCATCCGTGTTGTAGCATCCTTCTTAAGGCTGAGTAATATTCCATGGTATGTATGTGTTGTATATATATGTATATATGCCGCATTTTGCTTATCCAGTTCATCCATTGATGGACACTTGGGTTGCTTCCATGTTTTAGCTATTACACATTCATTTTTATCCATTATCTTCTACAGGCACATGTAGTTGATTATACTCCCATTTTGCATTCTCCTTTTTTGTTTCATTTCTCATACTTATTTTTACATGTTTCTAAATAATCTTTTAATCATAATGCCTGCATCACATTCCATTGTGTATCTAATTTATGTTTTAGGCTCTTTCTAATGTTTCGCTATTATGGAGGACATAATAACCTTATATTGAATTTTCTTAGGGATAAATTCCTACGAGTAGAACATCTTCATGCCTCTTATCATTTATCTTGAAACAGTTCTGTTAATTCATGGTGCTAACTAAGGAGCTTCTTATTTTTTAATTTATGAAGGCTCCTCAGAAATGCTGATAAAATACACAAAATCAAATCTAGTTTCTACAGTTGGCTCAAGGTTTGAAGCCACATAAAGGAAAGGGCATAAGTACTTTCTATAGATCTTTGGTTTGATATAAAACTTAATCCCACTTTGGGACCATATGCCATGTTCCTGTGCTCTGAAAGATTTGCCAGCCTTTCTCAGTGCCCTTTTGGTTAGACCATTGTAGACAACTGCTCACTGACTATAATGCAATGATAATTTAAAGCTTTGAGGTCCAAGGTAAAGCTGGTAAAAATATTGTAGCTTGAACTGGTAGCTAAGCAGGTTGAATCTGCAGGTATCCTGTGGGAGGGGCTCTGTATTATTTTCAGTACACAGTGACACTGTTTGCCTGATGTAATCTACTAGGGGAAGAGAGCCTACAAGTACTCTCCTCCCTCTCATGATAGTTTTCATTGAGGGTGGGGATAGTTCTCATCAAATGAGCTATCAAGAGATAGCCTTAGCTCAATCTACTCATTCAGTGACATGGAAAACTTTTATCTGTAAAATTATTTGGCATAAACTTGAAAATCTGATCCTATGTATGTCAAAAGATGAGTGCCAATAATTTGACTTGGGCGGGTTCCCTTGGTGTTTGGAATGATACGCCTCAGTGGTAAATTGAAGCATGCATTTCGAAGGCATATGCTTCTCTAAGAATTGGCTTGCGTAAATTAGGGATATCTGTCTGCCTTGGACTTCACCAAGCTTTTCCTAAGCATTGTCACCTTAGATTGTCATAAAGTGTATTTCATTTTAGGTTTCCGTTGCTGCTTCTTTCTGTGGAAGCATAGAGAGATTTAAAAATATTTTTAAAGTAATTTATTTGGATTCATAATTTCGAGCCAGAAGCAGACTTCTCAGGGTGTGGGAACAGTTTGGTCTACGACCAGGATCACATGTGTGACAATGTCTAAGAAGCCTGTCTTCTGATTAATAAGCTGCTCTGAAGGTTTAAAAAAAAAAAAAAAAAAAGCCAACGGAAAGCTTTGCGTATTTGCTGTTGAACACTGCAGGCTTCTAGGCATACGTGTTGTTAGTTGGTATTCCAAGATTCTGATATCTTTGGACCCAAAGAATGCTTGACCCATCATAGATTACTTTAGTAGATTTCTGTCAACAGAGAATCCCTAAGAATAGAAACAGTGCTAGCTTATAAAACAAGCCATGGATATATTGAAGTCCTAATTTTCAGTGTTACTTTCATTCTCTATTAATTCTCATTCTGTAACTTTTTCAATGTTGCAGTGGAGGACACTGCCAATGAAATAAACTCTGAGTTAATTACAAATACTAGAAAAGGAGTAAACCTTAAATGGTACTCTACTTCAGAGATCCCCAACCAGCGCACCACCTGTGGATTACAGATTTGCCCAGGTATTGATCCCTTTAGCCTTTAGATCAACCAGAGCCCCCAGTTTCGTTTCCTTCTCTGGTAGCCTCCTCCATTTACTCCAGTGTGCTGTGCAAACATTATTTTTTATATGTCATAATAGGAAAAAGGTTGGGAAGACACTGCTTTCCTAATAGTTATTTGGGAAGTCTTTTTAGCCGTAGTCAGAATTACAGTTTACTTATATAAACTCAGCCCAGTATATGTGGAAGAAAATACTTAGATTGCAGCAAGAAAAATCTAGCTTAAAAGGTCGTTAAATATTGAAATGCTAGGGAGGTTGAAGTGCTTTTCATTTCATTTTTATTAAAGAAAGATTTTTTTGTTTAATTAATTTAGAAATGACATTTCGGTTGTACTGCAGCCTCAAAATGCCCTTATGTTAATAGCTTCTGTAGTTAGAACCTCTCCCAGGGAGGAAAACAATTAGACACCCCTAAGTTTCAAGCCATCAATTTACAGGTGGATTTTCCAAAAACAGTGTATAGATCGGGACCTTCTTATAATGAAGTTTGGGATAGCATTAGTAGTTTACTGCAATCATGGAAAGAGCGTAGAGGGCTTGTGTCAGAAGGTCTGAGTTTAGGTACCTACTGTTTTGATGGGGATTAAATGACAAAAGGCAGTGAAACCTAGTTTAGCACACAGTTGTCAAAGACTGAACATTTACTACCCTTTTTTTTTTTAAACAACTTTACTGTGGGAAAGTAGAGCATAGATCCAAAGGTAAACACTATGTATACAGTTTAAAGGAAAAGAATAAAATGAACACCTGTGTACCCAGCTTAAGAAAGAACATTACCAACGTATGCGGTCGCCTGTGAGACTCCTCTGTTACACCCTCTTCCTTTCTCTATCAGAAGAAACTATGAAACTGCATTCCATATTAATCATCCCCCTTTTCTATACAATAGTTTTACCACCTATGCATGTATCCCTAAACAGCCTATATTTAGTTTTGTTAATTTTGAAGTTTATAAAAGCGTCCTCTGTGTATTCTTCTGTCAGTTGCTTTTTGCTGTTAACGTTCTATTTTTGAGAGTTATTCATAATCCATATGTGAAGACATGGTCCGTTAATTTTCACTGTTACATAGAATTCCATTATAGATATATCATAATATATCTGTTCTGTTGCTGGTTATTGTGGTATTTTGCTATTATAAACAATGTCTATGTGAATATTCTTGGACCTGTCACCTTAGGTATATATTGAATTTCTTGGATATGTGTAGAATTTCTTGGTTGTACAGCATGCTCACAATTACCTTAACTAGGTCATGCCAAATTATTTTCCCAGGTGCTTGTACCATTTTACTCTAACCAGTAGTGTGAGTTCCCATAGCTCTTTATCCTCACCATTAATTTATATTGTCAGGTGATTTTTTGCCAATTTAGTATGTAAGTAATGGTATCTCATTATGGTTTCAATTTGTGTATTACTTTCAAATATTTGTTGAGTTCCTGCTCTGTGTGCCAGACTCTTCTCTGATAGCACTGAACAAAACAGACAAAGATCCAGGCCTTTGTGGGGTCCTACATTTTAGTGTGTGTGCACTGGGGGAGAGGGGATGAAGGGAATTGGTAAACAAATAAATAGGTAAAATAATCAGATGATGATTAAGGGCTATAGAAACAAAAGGATAAAACCTGGATGGGGAACGGAAGTTCATGGGTGGGAGTGGGTAGCCATTTAAAAAGGGCAGTAAGGGAAGGCTTCATTGAGAAAATGACGTTTGTACAAAGAGCTAATGGGAAAGACATTGCACCCTGTGTGTTATCCTGGGAAAGAACATTTCAGGCAGAGGAAGCAATAAATGGAAAAGCCCTGAGGGGAAAGCATATCTGATTTGTTCAGGAATAATGAGGCAGAATGAGCCAGGGAGTGGACAGTAATAGAAGGTGAGGGCAGAGAGGTGGCCAAGTCACAAAGGGTTTTGTAGACCTCTGGATGGACTTTATTAACTTTTACTTGAAATGCAATGGGAAATGGAAGTGATATGACCTAACTTAATGTTTTTAAAGAACTGCTCAGGCATTTGCCTAATTACTAATGAAAAGAATATTTTTTTTCCTGCTTTCTTATCTGTGAAATACCTATTCATGTCTTTTGACCATTTTTTATGTAGTGTTCTTTGTCTGTGTTTTAGTGATTCATAGGAGTTCTTCCTCTACTTGGAGTTCTTCCTATATTTTGGACTTGTCTTTTATCAACCGTATATTTTGCACATAGCTTTTCCTAGTTTGTGATTTTCCTTTTTACTCTCTTCAGAGTGTCTTTTGAAGAACAAAAATGGTATAGTCAAGTTTATTAAACTTGTCCTTTTATTCTTATGTACCTCTAGTTCACATAAGTATATTCATTATAATCTCTGGATTAAGATAACTCTTTCATCATTGGTCCAGCGTGACCTTCTTCTATTTATTTATTTTTAGTAAAAAGTGAACCCACTATAAAAGCTAGAATTGTGCAACAACTTAAATTTATCCATCTGATCTCTCCTGCTTCCCCATACCTAAGAATAACCATCATCCAGATTTCAGTATTCACTCCTTTGCTTTCTGTTGTGTATATTTTCATCTAATTTATAAGTATTTCTGAAACGTCTGGGTGCATAAAAAGGAATGAAGTACTGATATATGCTATAAAGTGGATGAACCTTGAAAGTATTATGCTAAGTGAAAGAAGCCAGTCACAAAATGCCACATATTTTGTATGAAATATGCAGAACAGACAATAGAGACAAGAAATAGATTAGTGGTGGGAGGGTGGGGGGGTGTCAGAGTGTCCTGCAGGGGAGAGAGATAGGGTTTCTTTTTGAGAAGAAGAAAATGTTCTAAAATTGACTGTGGTGATGGTTGCATGTATCTGTGAATGTACTAAAAAACATTGAATTTTATTCTTTAAATGGGTGAATTGTATGGTATATGAACTATATCTCATTAAAGCTCTAAACTTTGTTAACATTGATGGGAGATGGGTTTGTATCATTTGGGACTGATTTTTGACTTTTAAGTCCTTGATTCATCAGGAGTTGATTTTTTTTTTTTTTTGGTATGATATAAGGTAGGAATCCAATTTCAACTTCTTCTACATGGCAGATCTTTTTTATCCTCTTCCATTTATTGAATAATCTCTCCTTTCCTCCAGTAATCAGACATGTCACCTCTGTCAGGTACCAATATTTCAAAACTGTGTGGACCTATTGGTTGGCTCTCTGTTTTATTGGTCAGTTAGTCACTCTGCCTAACCCTGGACCAGTAACACACTTCCTAGAACTGGATAAAGAGCACTAATGACCCATACACCCACCCCCTCCCTAGGCCAGTTGGTGTGAGCGCTCTGTGAAGAAACCAAACGCTGCTGCCACCACCACCAGCAGCACCAACAAACACTTGAAGCTGCTGCCTTGTGCAGTATCTTCAGGGGAGAGCCAGGCTTCAGTTAGAGCAAGAAGATGAAGAAAATGTTCAGAGATACAATAATTGAGATACAGTAATTTTTACTGATGATGTACTGTGAATTCCAGGGAATTTAGTGGTAGAGAATTGAAGGGGTAGGGAGATAGTGACAGAGAGAGTGGATGTATAGTTAACTTCTGAGGATTAGAACACGGGAGATTAGGGGGAACCTGATGAATAGGGACTTTTGGTGATGACTAAGATGAATAAGGGATAATAGGCACAGAGAGATTATTCCTGCTGGGTTCAAGATTTTGGTGGTGAGGCTGAATGTTGAGGATTAGGGAGGGAAGGGTATCTGCTGTTGCCATGGATGCGCCGAGCTGGTCACCTCTTAATCCTTTTCTGGGGAGGGGCAAATTTACTGTGAACTCAGGGCTTCCCCTTGACCCCTACTGATGTGAGTTTACAGGTAAGGAAGCCTGTGTAACTAAAAAGTACACCGTCTTAATTCCAGGGCCCAGGGGCCCACTTCTGAACCCTGTCAGGAAAGGGTTGGCCTTATTCCACAGTGCTCTCTTTTATCCCTGGCTTTTAAAATACTTCAGCGTTCTAGAGTTTCACTATGATATATGTAGGTAATTTTTTGCTTGGTAGCTTTATTTTTGCTTAGAATTAATTGGATACCCAGAATCCTGAAGATGAGTAACTTTCCATTCATTTTAGAATTCTGAGAACTTCTCAGCCATTTTCTCTTAAAATATTACCTTTTCCTCATCTTCTCCTTCTGGGAATCCCATTTGATATATGTGGTACCTTCTCATTCTGTATCTAACTCATAGTTTCCATACCTTTGAATCTGTGCAGCATGCTGGGTAATTTCTTCAGTTCTGTGTTTCAGTTCATTAATCTTTTCTTTACCTCTGCTGTGTAACTTGGTTGACTTTATAATTTCAGTTATGTTTTTCATTTCTGGAACTTTTTTTTCTTCCCCAAATCTGTCTCATACCTTTGATAATCTTATCTTTTAATTTCTTTTGTTTTTTTAAATGTGCTGATTTTATATTCTGTATCTGATAATTCTAAAATCTATAGTCTTTATAGGTCTGACTTATTTGGTTTCAGCTTACTCTGGTTCATATTGAATTTTGATTGTGATCTAATTGTTCTTGGATCTTTCTTTACCTATGGGAATTCTCAGAGGCCTGAGTCAAAAAAATACTTCTTTTAGAGAGTACTTGCCAGGTACCTAAGGGCACTTCCAATCCTGGACCTATTGAAACCAAATTTTTGGATTAGGGTGTTTGGGGCCACACAAATAGTGTGAATTCTAGCCACAAACCCATGGATTTGTGGGCTTGTGGTTATAAATTCTCTGGGGGGAAAATGTGTTTTTACTTCCCTTCTTCTGCCCATGGCCAAAGCCCAAACAGGCATGTATCCCTTCTAAATTGTTGGAGGAGGAGCAGCATCTACTAAAGGATCCTGGCTTCATGGTGGTGGTCTCTGGGACCTGCCATCATGATCGGGCTCCAGACTTTGCCTCCTGCCTCCTGCCTCCTTGGCTAACAGCCCATTAAAACCCAAGATCCATGCTAGACCAGAGCAGATTAGTGCATGTCCCCAACGAAAACTCCCTACTTCTGAGCTAGTGTAACATTTCTGTTTGAGCTTTCTTATTTTGACTAATTCCAAAAAATTGCCTTCGGTTCCTTACGTCTTACCCATTCATTAAAGTTTTCATTTATTTTCTGCCTTGTCTATAAACATTATGTATAAAAAATAACAATAGAACAAGTAGTTCTTCAGTCTTCTTTGCCACAAATTAAAGAGCAGAATAGTTTCATCAGACTTGGCCAGAATTTTACTTTAGTATTAAGGACAGCTTGCTATTACGTACATTGTGATCACAAACTACTTGAAAGGCAAAGAAAACATACAAATAAAGTACCGACAAATACAGGAAACAATAGCTCCCTAATGAAGCCCAAATGTCTTGTATTTGAAGTCCGCTTTTTAAGAACATTTGATTCTAAGAAGCAGGACAGCTTGATTCACAGTAAGATGAATATACTTACAAATGGAAGACATCATTCTACAGGAGAGTCAAAGGAGATTCAGAAGAGGTTAGAGAATGATAAGCTCAAATTCAAGGCAAATACAAAACAGTTGCTACCCACTGAAACAGCTTTTAGACAAAGAACAACAGCAAAAAGCATTAACATTTCTTCATTTAGTACATACTTTGGGAGTGTCTTCTATGAATACCTCATTGACTGTTTTAGGAGAAAGAGAATTAAATGCTATATGAGAAGCCATTCCCAGTCTAAGTAGCTTACCTATACTACCCTTTTATCCTTATTATCTGTATTATAGCTGTCTGTGTTGTTTCCATATAGTAGATATAACAGTATTCTAACAATATTAAGTGCATACAAGGAGCATTTGTTGGCTCTGAATTTTGCTATTTACTATTATTCCCAAGGCTAGTTGTTATTTTACTTCTTAATTTCATGAATTGTTGCTCCCTGTCTGTAAGGTTGGGAACAAATTTGACTCATGTATCCTTTCAATTGCACTTCCATTCATTCAGCAGACATTTATTCAGCATGTGCTGTGTACTTGGCCCTCCACTAGCCATAGCGTTACCTTTGTGGGGGGGAAAAAAGCAAGCCGTGGCCTCTACTGTCATGGAGTTTGCAACCTAGTAAGGGTGATAACCATTAATAATAGTTAAAAAAAAATCACACAAATATAAAATTGCAACTGTGATAAATAGTGCAGAATAAAAGAATATGGTACTGTAAGAGTTTAGGAGAGAGGGATTTACAGAAGTTCGAATTATGAACCAAAGTCTAAATGTTCTAAACCAATGTTCTAAACAAATCTTGAACCAAGGTCGAAACACTTCAAATCTTCATCTTTCTCATTACAAAGACTGATAGTTTTGCTATCTGATATGCTTTAAGGATAAGTAAATGTCTCCTCCCCACACCATTGGAGAAAACTGACCAGTTTGAAAGGGTGCCTTTGATGTCAGTGTTCCCAGGGCATGGTTACACCCGGAGTGAATTCCAAGTTGGGAGTTCAGTTGGCGATGGTAGTTAGTTACATTTTAAAGGGTACTTTTGGGATTGAGTGTTAACATGGTCTCATTTAAACATACACCATACATAAATAAAGACTGAGCCGTAAGTGTTCGTAAGTATTCTCAATGGATCCTGAGTTCTCACATACATAAAAAAGCGCCAGTTTCAGCCTATATCAGAAATCTTAAAACATGTATTTTGTTTTTATAAACAAAACCAGCCATAGTACCTAGTTGAGTTATTTTAAGTTATTCGTGTCCTGCCCCTTGAAGACTTTTCAGAATGTCAAATGAGCAAGTTCAGAAGAAATGTATATTCTTATTTTAGTGGATTTTGAAAGGATATTTAAAAGAATCTTTGTGTGTATGCAGACTGCCAAAATAAGTCTGAATGAATTGCGCTTAAATTATTACTTTTATAATTGAGTCATCTGTGTTCATGGTTGGTTTTAAAAGAGTTTTTCACTCCTTATTTTTAGGGTTATTGATGTTATTTTTAACTAATTCGGCAGTCCTTGACTATATGCTTAAATTTTTAAAAAACAAATGTGCAAAACTAGACATTTATAATGAAGTTGTTTTTCAGTCACGTAGTGGCTGCTCTCAAATGAAGCTAAAAGTGTCTGAAGAATGTTCTTGTGCATATGCCAGGAAGCTTCTGGAATGGGCATATTTTTAAGAATTTAGAACATAAACAGCTGTGATCCGTGGCAGGAGATTTAAATGACCTCATGATGACAGCAAGAACAAAGCATTTTTAAGTTATCATGGTGGTGTGTTAATTCATTGCAATGTGTTTGTCATTCTACTATTTTGGTGTAATAAGTGAGAGCCAGGCAAAAAATTACAGACTGTATTTAACTGAAGATACTATTTCTTTATTGTTGTAAACAAACTAAATACCAGAAAAATATTTCCCAAGAATGATATTTCATGAATTATTTACAGCTATAGGTCCTAAAAAAAAAAAAAAAAAAAAATGCATGAACCACTTTGGGATAAAGGACATTTATTTAGATCCTAAAGTTTTGATTCATTTTCTGTTGGAGAGACTATGTTCCAAACATGAAAGATCAAACGGTTGGCTTGAAATAAGAATTCCTCCTTCAAGACAGATCAATTAAGTGCTTATTAAGTACTTACTATGTGTCTGGCACTATGCTAAATATTATGCAATACAAAAGAAGGTGACTTCAGCTGCCTTTGTTCTAGTTGGAAGAAAAGGCATACTCAGTTGAAACTTCTAAACAAAAAAAGACATTATTATAATCAAGTACCAAACAAAAATAATACGTAATTTATGTGATACAAATAATGAAATAGCCCTTCTCTTCAGAAATGACCTCTAATGCTTAAAGAACAAGAAAGGGAGAATTGTTTCCAATCACCTGTCTGGAAACAGATCTATATCACCTTTTGGTTCCCTCAGAAACAACCTATGGTATCTTGAACTAATGGTGACTGAGGTTTGACTCAGTATCTTTTTCCTACTGTAACTGAGCATGACCCTATGGGGCCTTCCCAAGACAGACCCCTCCCCCATGTCCTCTGCTTTAGCTCCTCTCTGAAGTACCCAGATAACAGTATATAATGCACATTTCCTGAGTTGTTTTACAGATGCTAAAACCCCCACCAAATGGAAGAAATTAACTATTTGATAACCATGAGCACATAGCCCCCAGACCTACTGGTGCCTAAGGATAGATAATGTTAATCCCTGTGACAGTACCCTGTTACCTCACCATCAACCAATCAGAGAATTGTACACGAGCTGATCACATACCCTGGGATGCCTCTCGCTCACCTTGCCTTTAAAAATGATTTGCTGAAACCCATTGGGGAGTTCGGGCTTTTTGAGCATTAGCTGCCCTGGACTCCTTGTTTGGCACCTGCAATAAACGCTGCACCTTCCTTCACAAAAAAATGAAGGAAGGGAAGGGAAGGGGAGGGGAGGAAAAAGGGAAGGAAAGAAATGACTTCTAATCATTGTCTAGAACAGTGGTTCTCAACTAGGGGTGATTTTGCTCCTTAGAGGACATTTGGCAATTCTGAAGAGATTTTTTTATTTTCATAACTGGGGGCTACTGGCAGCTAGTGTGGATAGGCCAGATATATTGCTTAACATCCTATAATGCACAGTCCTTCACAACAAAGAATTATCTGGTCCAAAATGACAGTTGTACTGAAATGAGAAACCCTGGTGTAGAACCTACAAATGTCAATGATAAGTTTTGAAATAGTGGGAGATGGACTCCCGTCTTCCCCTAGACCTCTGTTGCCCTGGTAATGCTGTTTGCCTGAGGCCATTTGGATCCTTACATAGAAATGAGTATTGAGGATCTATAAACTTTTGAACATTGTATGCAAATTTTTCCAGTACAGTGTTTGAGAGAGAGATTCCATAGTTTTTTTTTTTAACATTTTATTATTATTATTTTTAAAAATATTTATTTATTTATTTGGCTGCACCGGGTCTTAGTTGTGGCATGCGGGATCTAGTTCCCTGACCAGGGATCAAACCCTGGCCGCCTGCATTGGGAGCGTGGAGTCTTAACCACTGGACCACCAGGGAAGTCCCAGAGATTCCATAGTTTTTATCAAATTCTAAAGGTATCCATGTTCCCCAAAAATGTCAAGACCCAGTCACATGTGGAGTAGTTCATAGAGATTGAGACACATTAAACCAATGTTCTAGTCACCTAAAAGAAACAGTAACACCTTTCTTAGCATCATGCCGAGATAGAAGTAGAGTTTAAGTTTCAAGGATTAAAATTAACCAGAGAATACATTTTGGCGGGGGGAAAAACACTCTAAATATATTACTTAATTTAGTATTTTGGAGTAATAAAATCTTTCTTAATGTATGAGGAAATTAGAATACCTTAAGGATTATTATTTAAACATCATATTTAATAACACAATACTGTGCATTTAGAATTTGAGACTGGACTGTGTGCTGGCCCACAGGCATAATATATAAATTGTTTTATTTTGCTGTTCGAACTCAACTTGTTTTGTCAGGATTTGCTCCTTTCTCCCAAATGAGGATCCAAGTTTACATTTCCTAAGGTGCTATGTATCTGTTGATTCAGTCAGAGATCTGGACATGTTTTATACAGTTCACATTTCTCCTGAAAACTGTTTAGTAAAGTGATTGTGTTTTTCTTATAAGAAACGTTTTTGAATTGAGAGTTGTGTTTCTGATTTGGCATCCCGTAAATCAGAGAGTATCCCATAAATCAGGCATACCAGCAGTATGTCATGAAAACAAATCTACATAACCTTGAGTATGCGTATACCTTTATACTTTTCTAACTTACAGAAATTTAGAGATTAAGTCTTGGCTTAAGAGCCAAAGAGGGTCCTTAGAGATCATCTGTTCCAGCTGTTTCATGCTATTCTTTGGGGCTCAGGACCCAAAGCACCACTTTTAGTTGTTCTGTGTATTTGGACTTCTACCAAATATTTTCTTTTAGGAGAAAAAAGGTGTATGCGGGAGGAGGGAGTTGCATGCTTCTGATCCAGACCAACCTCATTTTGCAGATAAGGAACGTGAGGCCCAAAGCTTTAGATTTTATTCGTGGGCTATAAGTTTCTTTATTTTAGATCAAACCAGCATTTCAGATGTATCTGGTAATAGTATAGAGGACAGTTAGGAGTTAAAATTGTAGCTGTATAGCTTCCTAGTTGTGTGTTCTTAGGCAAGTTGCTGAACGTTCTCAGTCTCAGTATACTCATCAGGGGAAAGGGGAATTATTATATCCTTAGGATGGTTTTCACGTTCTTAGAATTTAGAATGTATCTGGAAAGATGATCTGGATTGACCTTGTCTCTAGATTCATTCCATTAATTTTTTAATGGATTTTGTGTCCTCTAAATGTTAAAACTCCCTCTCCCCAAACCCAACCATGACCTCCCCAAAACCCTAAAAAGTAAAACAAACATCTGTATTATCAAAGGGGATAACACAGTGGTCACATTTCCTTTACTTTGACAGTAATGAGGTCTTCATGAACTGATAGATCAGCCTTGGGGCCTTTTCTTTCTTCTCACCCCACTCTAGTTATTTCATAAGCCACCTAGACACATGAATCAGGAACTGCAGAATATAATGAACAAGGACCTTGAGAGATAACTACAAGAGCGAATAACATCATTGAAAGAACTTAAACATACAAGGTGGAATCTGAACTTGATACTCCTTTTGATCTTAAAGATGTGGATTCACAGAGTGAGTTCTTGAGGAGAAATTACAGGAATTCTTTCTTCCTGGGGTATTTCAACAGGGATTGCCTTACTAATCAGTTTTTGTTAGTCACTTGTAGTTTCCAGGGAATACAGTCTTTTACTTGGGCAAAGAAGCAAGTAGAAATAATTATGTTAAAGACCACTTACCTTTTGTTACCCAAGATTAATTAGTAGTCATATCCTGAGAAGATTTTGTTCCAGAATTTTTCTTAGTGTCTCAAACAATTCAGTTAAGTACAGAGAAATGAATTTTGAGCTTAAATAAAGGAGTTTTCTTTAGTGGCTTGACCATATATTTATTTGGTGAGTTGGTTTGTTTATTTCGGTTTGGTTAGGTTTATTGTCATTTGTTATTGGGAAATAGCTTTGATATAGATTGATACTACATTACTCTGTGACATTGTAGTGTTGCATTTTATCTTGTTACTCTAGTAAATATATGTAAATTACCTTTTTTGGTAAATTACATTTTTAAGTGAATGAAGCCATAACATTTTAAACTAACCTATCTGTGTTTTTTCTTAGGCCTTAAAGAAAGTGCAGAAGAGATGGTCAGAAACAAATTGGAAGGAAAGGATAAACTGACCCCATGGGAACAATTTTTAGAGAAGAAGAAAGAGAAAAAAAGACTGAAAAAGAAACAAAAGGTATCAGTGATAATCATGACCGAATAATTATTGAGCAACCACTAAGTATCAGAAGGTACCAGGTGCTTGGCATCCAGTATCTCATAATGTGACCACTCACTGTGGTGGGTGAAATGTTTTCTGCAAGGCTGCATAATGATACACGAAGCCTGTATCATTTAACCTAACTGCCTTGCTCTAATATTTTACATTTATTTGCTACCTAAATAAAATGTATAGTTTAGTTGATTTCTAGATGTAAGACAATTTGATTCTATTCTGTGTTTTTGAGGAAGAGAGGTACATACAGACATTTTTACTTGAGGATGTATACATAGAGAAATTTTCAACATGAATGAAATTTTTTCTTTGTATTTCCATTTCTCAAGCTACTTTTTTTACTTTTCAATATTATTTTATTGTATAGATCTTTTAACATCATATTGTCATTAGATCCCTTTATCAAGGATATTTTCTCTGTGCTAATATGTTGTCTGTGAAAAATCTGATTTGACTCCTATCATTCAGGGATAACATCTTTCCAGAGTTAGAGTCCTTAGTAATAGCAGAGACCACTTAGGGTTTTTGCCAATAAGAATACTCTATCTTGTCAATGAAATGCAGCATTCTAGCACTGCATTTATTGTCTTAAGATGGTATCACTAATCACAGAATTTTACAACTTTTAGGAATCTTAAATGATTAGTTTTAGTCCAACCCTGCCGTTTTGTAGTTGTAGAAAATTAAGTGGTTCGTCTGAGGATACACAGCTTGTTAATGGCCAATCTGAGACCAGAATCCAGATCTCTTGCTCCAGCGCTCTTGCTACTGTATTGTGTTGTTTCTCTCTGTATGGTGTAAGCTTGTGCTTTTGGTACAAGAGCTGCAATATTGAAAGAGAGCTACAAAATTGAATGATGCAATGGAGTGATTTTTGAACTCCTGTTATACTCAGTGTTTCTGGAAATGGATAGTAAAATGAGGAAATGAGGTAAGAGCCCTGCCCCCATTGATATGCTGCCTCTCTCAGGCAGTAAAATATCTTTTAAATGGAATAATTCCACAAGTTATTAAACCATCAGTTTATTGGAAGACTTACAAATGGGTCTTTATGGGGTCAATAAAGTAGTCACTCTTTTCTGAGATCTTTAGCAGCTATTGTCTTTGATTTTCATTTGGTGCTTTGAGGTTATCTTCTGCTTTAACGCTTTCCCTTCATTGGGCTTAGACTGGACTCATTTTATCAATAATATTAAAAATACATTGGTTGAGTGCCCAGTTTGTTCTAGACTCAGCTCTATACTGGACTTGGTGATTCCAGCAGATCTCTTCCATCTCCCCAGGTTCTTCACATACAGAAGAGTTTCAAGAATTCAAGTTAAAAATACTTTTTCCCCTTTTCCTCTTCGTGACTTCAATTTGATATTGAGAAATTATTACTAAAGAAATGAATACATGTTTATACGCCATAGTTGGTATACTGTAATTTAGATCTAAAAAACAGTTTTAAAAAATGTGAATAAATATGTGGTTAGCTATATAAGTATTTCATAATCTTTGTTAGAAACATCATATTACTGATGGATCGGTTGTAATAGTTTGGTGAAAAAATTCTTAGAAGCCCTTGTTCTTAAAAGGATAGTAATATCAAAATGAATATTCTTTAGAGCTTGGTGGGTCTTCTTCAGCATGTAGGATGATGTTTAGCAATGTGCATTCTAAATGTTTTTGTTGAAACGATTCATGTTTTAGATTCCTGGGGATAAACTCAATCTGGTTAGTCTGATCTCAGTTTGCATATGTTCTATGTATTTTATAGATTTGATTTTTAAAATTTAAATATACTAATTTGTAAACTGTTCAGATTTGATTAGGGAAAATGTAACCAACAGATGTGCTTAAAAATAGCACAAAAGTTTTCATGAGTGGATTATAGATAAAACAAGGTAATTGTTGAAATTGGGTGATGAGAACAGGAAGTTCATTATCATTTTCTTTAAATAACCGCAGATGAATTGCTTTAATGGTTTAAAAGATAACCCACAATGCAGTACTTCAAGCTATTGATAATCACTGCCATTTCTCAGTTTCGTGAGAGATGAGGCAGGCCACCTCTCTTCACTGATCACCCATCTAAAAGTATTCTTCTCCTTGAGTGTCTGTATTTTATTTTTGCCTCTTCTGGTACTTCCTATCTTGAATTACTATTACTGTTACTATATATATATCTGTTTATGTGTCTATAACTTCTTTTAATAGATTGTAAAATTTTTGAAGACAAAAACCATGTATCTGATAACTTTCATTTCTCTCAAAAGCCCTACATAGTTCCTGCATTTATTAAGTATTCCATAAGTATTTGTTGGACAAACAAAAGAGTTACTCAGGAGTTATTTTATAAACTGATCCATTTAAAAAACTACTTTAATTTTAGATTGAACTGCTTGATTTAAAAGAAGTACGGTTTTTCTTCACGCTTATGTATTTTGGTCCTTATAATAAACTGTATGTATTTTTATATTCAACTTTAAGGTTCTTGCTGAAGAGGCCAGTGAAGATGAAGTTCCCTCTGATGTTGATATGAATGACCCATACTTTGCCGAAGAAGCTAAAAAAATAGGTAAGCCAGCCCATATTTGTAGTTTTCACTTGGAATCTAAAGTCCGCCTGTGTGTGCCTATTCACACATACTCTTTTTCCTTCTAATAAACACTTTGTTTCACTAAAAAAATAAAAATAAAAAAATAAAATTCCTAGAATTTGTATAGCTCCCTAGTGGCTTATAAGCAAGTTTGTCCTGTGGGATGTAACCATTGATAGGATTAGGAGGGGTCAGCATGCCCCCTGTACATACAAGAAATACTGTCATTATAGGAAGCTTTGGGTAATATGATTCATTTAACAGTTTACTGGAGATGCCTTTCTGGGAAATATCCTTATAGACAGATTGACTATAAAAGGATGAGGAAAAAAAAGGAAGTCATATTTTTGAGTGCTTTCACTGCTTTTCTATAACACATCCATTCTACATCTCTCTTTGCACAGGCTATGAAGAATTGAAAGCATGGAATAAATTTGTTTATATATTTGTGGATATGTGTATAATTTTTTTAAATTTTTACATGATTTACATGTGTGAAACAGGATTTCATACATAGTATGAAAGTTTTTCGGCTCAAATAGACAAAAGCATCTATGTTTCATTTTATCCCTTTTTCATTTATTCTGCTTCATTATTAGCTTCATTGTAGCTGAAAGCCAGCTTCCTTCCCTTTTTCCTTGAATCCCTAAACTATCAGGTATCTGATTTCCTATATCCAGGGAGCTTTGTTTCCATTGCGCATGCACCAGTCATTCTTTCCTGAATGCTTTCATTCTTACCTTTTTGGTATGTATAAATGTGTGTGTGTATAAACGTATGTGGTAAGGTTCAGGCCATACTTGGACAAGTCAGTGCAGGACCACTGTAAGCATTTTCCATTTGTTCTCATGCATTTTGCCTTCCCCTGCTCTGCATACCACACACATGAACCCCAGAGGCTTGGTCCTGGAGCACCTCCAAGCTGGCATTGTAAAGAGAAGGATTTTATGAAGTTTCCCTGCTTCTTGTCCCTTGTGACTAGTGGGCCAGAATAGTTCTCAACAGGAAAGTCAAAATTGCTCAAAATTATTTCCTGGTTGTTATAGCCTTTATCACTGACATTCTATTGGTGAAAAGGAGATCAAGATGAATAAAGTCTATTATAGGATGTGAGATTCTTAGGAATTGGAAAGGGAAATGGAAACTTAGCATATTCTGCTTTTTATCATACCTGAGCAGTCATTTCTAGAAGATGATGGATTTTAGCCTTATCCTCCAATTTCAGGAAACCAAGTTTACAACAGAGAAATGCGAAGCATTATAGTTTCCTTGTTCTCATTCCAAAGTGCTTCATTTGGCATGTGAAATCTGGTCAAACTGCAGAACTCGGGGTGGGATTCAAAGAGTAAGTTAAATAGCTTGGTGGCTTGGGTAGCTTGTTTCTTGTAATCAGCACATTTAAATTGTGAATAGTTTTCCCTAAAGTTAGTATCAGAAGTTCCAAGGGAAAATGCAGATAACGTTTGCTTGCTTTCGATATACTTTTGATTTCAGCGTACTTCCTAGGAATAATTATTTATATCTGGGCTTAAGCTGTTTTCTTTTAAGGAAAAAGAAATACAAAAGAGTGAATTTTTTTTTTTTTTTAGATAAAGTTAGGACTAAAAAATGGTATCTCGACATGTTTATCCATTCTATCAATAAATATTTTTGAGTGCCTACCAGGTGCCGAGCGCTCTGCTAGGCTAGAGATACAGCACTAATAATACAAGCTAAGTTACATCCTTTAAGTAGGTTATAGTTTTAGGGAAGACATGCTAAACAGGTAAACAAATAAGAATATTATGAGAATATGATCAGTGTTTTAAAGGAACTAATAAATAGGGTAATATAGAGCATATAACTGGGAGGACGAAGGAGAGTAGCTTTCTTTATATAGGGTGGGCAAAGCAAGCTTCTCTGAGATGGTGACGTTTGAGCTGAGACCTGCAGAATGAGAAGGAGTTGGGCAGAGAGAGCTGGGGGAAGAGCGTTGCAAATGAGTGGAAAATGGGTAGAACAGCTATGAGGTGAGAAAGAACGGGTGTCAGAGAAATTGAAAGACACCAGTGTGGCTGGAGCATGGTCAGAGGGGCAGTTTGGTATAAGGCCAGGCTGGGACACAGGATTGACCCTGCAGGGCCTTGTGTCACGGCGACAAATTTGGATTTTACTCTACTGACAGTGGGAAGCCGGTGAAGGGTCTTAAAGCAAGGATGTGACATGTTGTGGTATGCATTGTAACATACTACTCTGGGTCCTGAAAAGGGAACAGATTGGAGAAAGGCGTTGGTGAGAGCTGAGAGACCAGGCTTTTGTAGAGGTCTAGAGGTGATGGTTGGTCTAGACAGCACGACAGTAATGGAATTGGAAGGAGAAAAGTAAGTGGGATTCTAGATATATTTTGGAGGTAGACTTGCCAATTTTTTTATTTGGATAAGGAAGGCATTTAGCATAACTCCTAGATTCTGACTTAGGAATCGGTAGCCTCTAAATAGTATTTCAAACCATGGAATGAGGGGTAGAAAGTATTGGTAAGAGAGGAAGGTACAGGTTTGGGCTCTGAGGTCAGGAGCCTGCGTAAGGTACTCTGTCCTCCTGGAGAAGGTACTACCTGGAAGGTAGGGGGAAAGTTTATGAAACAGAAGGAACGGCCATGAAATAGGAGGAAAAGCATTAGTGTTTGGAAGGGTATATAGGTCAGCTCCACGGTTGAGCAAGACAGAGACATTTTAAGCCAGGACACCTTTGCCCTAGGCAATCCCAGAGCTAAACTTACACACTCTTCAAAATGTGGAGAAATTGAGTTCACTTACTGATGCCAGACCTGGTGTTTGGCTCGGGTTAGGAGCCAATATGAGTACTAGAAATCTTTTCTGATTTTTCCTTTTATTTTTTACCCCCTACACTGTAAATTTGCTATAATTTTTCTATTTTTTTTAAACTGCAAACTCAATATTAGATGAGAGTTTTGAAAATGTACTTCTAGAATGAGTTAAAAGTTATTTTTTCTTATAGAAATGAAGTATTGGAAAAATTTGCTTAGTGCTATCTAATTACATAAACTGTTAGAAAAATTTTGTTTTTGAAGAAGTAGGAGTGAAATAAAGTACATCACATGTTAAATATACCCTATTAGAATGTATCCTTTGTCTTGACAACTTTAGATATTTGATAAACCACCATGAAAATCTAATAATAAGGCACACATATTTGATTCATTCAGCCAGTATGCTGGGTGCTTACAGTATACTGCTCATATGTAGTTTTACAGTTTACAAATGCTCTTATATGCATTCTGTCCTCTAATCCAAACTTTAGCCCACTTTATAGAGGAGTGAACTGAAAACGTGGTTGGATTGCACAAGGGCCAGTTGTAGATGGTAGAACCTGAATCCTAATGGCTCCCTTTTACTTTTTGTAACTCTACAAGTGCGTTGTAAAGACCAAAGCCAGAGCCAGGATCCATATGTATAAGAGCTGGACACAAGGACTTGCTGGCTTTCCAAGCAAAGCCAGGGCCAGGATCCATATGTATAAGAGCTGGACACAAGGACTTGCTGGCTTTCCAAGCAAAGCCAGAATGCCTCGGTCCAGAGGAAGATTAACAGACTGTATTATCTGATGATGGACAAGTGATCTTGGGTGCAGGAACTTGCTGCTAAAGAGTAAATTGCTAGGGGGCTTACCACTCCTGTCTGGTCAGTACAGAGAGCAGTCTGCCCTCCAGTGAATTCTCTTAACTGCTGTCTCACAAGAAGTGCTCAACTGAACACTCTGGAAGAACTTTTTTATGGGAACAATTCTCTGACATTACAAGTAATGGAAAATGGAACTTCTTTTACAGATATTCCTTTTACAGATCAATTGTTCGCAACACATCTTTTTTCCATGGGTGTATTCTGTTACATTTTTTTGCTTAAAGGGAGAGTGGCCTCGGTAAGGCTTGATTAGATTTTTTTTTTTTAACTATAAAACCCTCACACCCGATTTCAAGTCTCTGTTAATATTCAGCTTATTAGAATCATCTGTATGTCCTTTTTGCCACAGTCCCAGGAGATGTGGACTCTTACTTGCCAAAAGATTCACTGAAAAATAAAAATAACATTTCAGAACAGGGACTTTCATTTCCCTAGTACTGTTCACTAAATTAGGTCTGAAAGCTTTCCAAAGGGAAAATGCTTTTTTTAAAAAATAAGTATATGCCCACCTAATATGATCTTGTTAACAGTGCAGAAAGGGTCTCTACACATTATTTATCTTCTGACTAAACAGTTCAATGTAGCACACAGTAAATTCTTCATGAGCAAAGAAATTTTCATCACACTAAAATTAGATATCATTTTTAGCCCCAACCATCTTGGAGATTTTTTTCCTCTCTTGCTGCAGTCTTCCTTTCAAGTTTATTTTTATGGCTTTTCACCAGGTTGTTATAAAATCCGGAACAGTTCATTGTGGGCTCTTTGAAATTATTTCCCACAGCTGTATGTGAAGATCTTTATCTCCTTTATGTATTAATCATATACAGCCTGATTTTTTTCCCCTGCCACAGAATGATCTTCTGCATATGTCACTTGTCCATTCACTTCAAAAGGAGCTCTTGCCTTAAGAGAGCAGAGGTAAACTTAGGGTGTGGGAGTCAGACCCTAAGAAAGTGGAACCTTGATGATATTTATATGTGTAAATACGTGCACATACTTTGCAACAGAGAAAAGGTTATAATCTTAAAGCAGATACATCATTCCCTGAAAAACATTTGAGATAGGAGCACTATCTCACTTAGGGGAAGGGCTACGTACAATGGTATTTCTTCTTAAAAGTGCAGACAGACACCTTGGTAGCAGTGAGGGGTGAACGAGGCCACACTTATGTGCAGGTGTGTTCTCTCAGCTGGGCAGGGCTGCCTTAGTGCAGCAGGGCTAGTGCACGTGGAGCAGCTTCTAAAGCTTCTCTCTACTTCCTGTTATCCCCCATTAGCTGCGGTTGTTCAACCATCATTATATGTTCTGAATTTTGTTCTGAACTCACCTTGAGAAAAATTGCTTAACCTCTCTGTGTTTCAGTTTCCTCACCCACAGGGTGAAGATTGTAATAAATAACAGAATCTACCTCATAGCATTGTTGTGAGGACTAAAGCAGTTCCTATATAAAAGGGAATAAAACAGCAGTACTTTCTGGTGCCTAGTAAGTGCTGTAGAAGCATTAATTGTTGTTAATACTTTAGAGACCATTGGTTTCTCTGCATTTGGAAGGACAGAACTCAACTTATCCAAATAAGACAGTGTCCAGCAGCTCAGAGAAGGTTGAGATTGTGTAATAACATTCTAGAGTAACAGAACATGTCTTTGTGGATTCTGAACCTTCTTACTCTTCAGAGTAGTTCTTCATACTTTGACACCAATTCTCCCTGAACCCCTCCCAACAGACACAAAAAAAGGAAGAAAAATCAAAGCATCTGCGTGATCACCAAGGAACCCAAGATATCTTATATATGTGTAGTCAGACTATTATAACAGTGATAGCAAGCAGTTGATAGCACCGTGTGCCAGACATTAACTAAACTCTTAACATTTTTTAGTGTATTTAGTCCTCACAATAACCCTAGGAGGTAGGTGCAAGTATTATAATCCCCACTTTACAGATAAGGACACAAGCACAAACTGCTACAGCTAGAATGTAGTTGAGCCAGAATTTAAACCCAGGCCAGCTGCTCCCGAGTCAAGTGCCCTTAACTGCCGTGTGTTACTGCCTCTTGTTCAGGACGAGAGCATCTCCTCATCTAACACCTTGTCTCCAGAAGTCCCTGAGTCCCTGAAAATATAGTCAGTTTTCTAATCAGGAGCCAATTTTACCATGAGTAATTTTGTTTAATAATAATAGGACTAGAAAGTTAAACAAAGATCAAATTTGTCTTTAGAGAAAGAGAAAGGGTTTTGTTACACTTTTACTTACAGGTAGTTATTGTCAAATTGTCATTATAGAGGTGAATTTTTCATTTTGCTGATGAGTTTTAAGAGTTTATATATTAAAATTACCTGTGTTTTGTTTTTTTTCCCCTTGTGATTTCTCCTATTATTCTTATGCTAAGAAAACATTCCTTCTATTTAAGATCAGGTAGCTGTTCCCCTGTATTTTCTCATAGGGTTTTTTTTCCTAATGTTTAACTCTTTAATACATCTGCATTTTATTTTCCTGTACATTATGCGATGCATCTATAGCTCAAATTTTTTTTTGCAGAATAAAACAAATTGCCTAGCACCAGTTATTGAATAATCCTTTCTTTTTCCAGTGATGTATGATGCTACATTTTATTACATACTAAGCCAACTGTTCTGTTTTTCTCATTATGTAGTACAGTGTTTTTGTTTTCACTTTGTAGTACAGTTTAGCACACTGTATTACATGTATATCAAATCTATCTTGTTAATCTTTGTAAAGATTTCCTTGAATAGAATTTTATTAAATGTATATATTTTGTCATGAGTGGATGTTGAATTTTATCAAGTATGTATTCTATATCTGTTGAAATTATCTTATGATTTTTCTTTTTTAGCTGATGTATATATAATTATACATTACTCAGAAGAAATTCCTTCTTTGTAATATTCACTCATCCCATCCAGACTATTATTATTCCATTCATACCCATAGTCATCTCAGCAATATTTTTTTGACTTTCTTTAGTTTCTGTATATTTATTGATAGATACCTTGTATTTTTGTTATAAACAAAATTTTTTAAATAAAGAAAATAGTATAAACAGATTGTTGCTATGATAGTCTTATAATTTTTAACCCTCCTATGTTGGTTTGTTGTGCCAGGTATAAAAGAAAAGAAGAAATCAACAAAATCTGCAAAAGATGGCACATCTCCAGAGGAACAAGCTGAACTAGAAAGACAAAAGGTAAAACATGGTCATGGTTACATGCTTAGTGGATAATTGATATGTACAGTTCAAGTGAAGTTATCCATATGTTTCCAGTATCCCTAATAAAAAAAAATAACTGATTTTATTTATGAATTTATAAATAAGAATTTCAACAGCATAGGTTTTAAATGTCATCTTTTTACCAAATTTCTCCAACTAGTATCCAACTAGTACAAAGTTAAAATTTACCTCAAACCCAAGGCATGTCCCTTTGTGATTAAGAGGAAACTATCTTATTATTAAAAACCCTTACTATAACTGAGACCAAAAACAAATAGTACTATTAAAACCTTAAAATAATAATGCCATAATTTTTAATTCAATCTGATCTGTGATACAGGGTTTGCTTTATGGCTTGTTCAATGCTCATTTCTCTCTTTTTATTATTGAAAATAACATAAATTTAGTGTACAAAATTAGTCTTTCTTGGAAGTGTAGTGAACTTTATGCTTCAGTGCCTCCTAAAGATCCATGGCACAGAGTAATATGTATTTTTGCTGAGACAGGAATTCGAGTCAACAATGTTCACAAGACTGATGTTCATAGCACTGTCTAGGAGGGAGCCTGACTGGTCACCTAAACTCTGCATCTTAACGCATGTTTTACTGCATATGCAGTAATGTTCACAGAGTTAAGGAGCAAAAGAAAACCTTTCTTTTGTAGAAAATGGCTCTAAAAAGAAAGCCAACTGCAGGTACCAGTGGTGGAAGGGAGACATAATTAAAGCAGTCTAAAGTGGTAATGGAGGAAGATTCACAGGAATCTCACAGCACACTCTGTATTTTCTCTAGTGTACATGGTTGTTTACTTGATACTTGAAGGTTTGCATTTAATCCCATGGTCAGTAGAAAATACCTATTTAGTGGAAACAAGCATTGCATTAGATTACAGAAGCAAATATTAAGATCCTGCCTTCATAGAAATGTGTCAACATTGAAAAAGTAAAGGCCAAAAAAAAGCAAAAGAAAAAAGGAATTCCTTGTTCCTAAAGCATGTTTTGGAAAGTCTAGTTTGTATCACAAAATACTACATGTTTGCTAGATTTAGTGTCTGCTTAAAAAGAACAAACTGAAAATGAGAAATTTTTATTTGGGGGACTTGAGGACTCTTATTTTTACAGCCTACTAACCAGTTACCCTAGGTGAAATATGGTCTGGTTTTTAGATAAAGCTTCCTGCTGTCAGTGATGTTGCTTCTAAAAATTATACCCATTACTGTACGGAGATCTCTGGGTTTCGTTTTGAGTTCTGGTAATCCACAATCAGTTTACGGATGACAGGTGTTATCCCAGAGCATTGGTGGCTTGGTTCTCCTTTCCTGGGGGGATGTCTGTGCCATATACTCCTGTTTGGGGAAAGAAAAGCACTGTTGTATATTTGTACTCTTTTTTTCTCTCCACAGGCTGAAATGGCTTTGCTCGTGATGGATGAGGAGGAAGAGAGCAAGAAACACTTCAATTATAACAAGATTGTGGAGCACCAGAATCTGAGCAAAAAGAAGAAAAAACAGCTTATGAAGAAGAAGGAATTATTGGAGGATGACTTTGAGGTAACCAGGGGCAAAAGTCATTATCCTCTTAAAGCTGGTGTTAAATCTAAAGTCAGCTCTGGAGATAAAAATTGAGCATCTTAGGAAAGGGCCCATAATGGAGCCAAAGCTACCATCTTTCAGTCCAACACAGCCAGTTCATCCCTGGGGTGTTTCTTTGGTTGAGCACCAGGTGATGTAGTTGGCTTCTATTTTGGTAGCCATGTTTGCACCAAAATATGTAGCTTTTAGTGTTAGAATCACATGCACTGTGATGCTCACACTGGGAAAGTTCTGCATCATTAAGCCTGACTGAGAAATAGCAGGTTCACATCACATCGCGTCACACTCTGTGTGCAAGGGCCAGTGCAGTAGGCCATGCTTTTTTAATTGCTATGTTTCTTGTTTCCATCGCTCCCTCTTTTCCCTCTTTTTGCTAAGTACATATTTCTAGTGGCCACACAGTCCCCATGCATGAGTTTGAACCCTGTACAGAAAACCTACAACAGCTGTCAGGAACTATTTGATGACTTCCATCCATTAGCATGGAAGAATAGACCCAGAAGAAGATGGGAGAGGTTTTGAAGTTGTTTAGAGACTTGAGAGGGGCGTACAGATAACTTCTAAGTAGCGTGGAGAGGGACTTTGAAACCACTGTGTAGCTCCGGTTTCTGTTAAGTCAGCTCCATGTGTGGTGCTGTTCCACTGAACTTTTTGGTGAATTGATTTTCTTATGAAAAGTTAAAAACAAAGAATGATTTGTAGTCAGATCTATTATGAGAACTGTCTCCACACACTAATCATCACGCATCAAAACATTTTTCATGAGTGTTGTGGTGGTGGTGGTGGTATCACGTCTGTTGTCCTTACTATAACTAAGTAACTCTACAGTCCATCTCCGGGTGGACTCATTTTTCCCATGGGAATGATGGGTGGCAGTGAGTCATGCTCCCTTTCTGGCTGGTCACCCCTGTGCCTGGCGATACTTGAAGACCTGGCTGGAGTTAAGGGTACACTCTTAACATGTAGGACCACAGTGTTTTTGTAGAAAGATAAAGGATAAATTCGGGGCTTGTATCTGACCGGATCTTGGTCTCAGGGGTGCCATCTTTCCCATTTTGATCTTTAAATCTTTTGCTGTATGAATCACCCTCAGTAGCTGCTCACTTTAGCACGAAGGTTGAAAAAAAGTTTAATGTACTCAGAATGCAATGACTGCATAAAACTCCAGCAGGAGATACCATCGCTGGCTTAATTATCCCAGCCAGAAAGAGGTTTCACACTGTTAAGCGTGGAGGAGCCTGCCTACTCCAGTGGTCACTCCTCCCCTCCTCCAGACGCTCAGTCTAAGTGGCTGGTGTCGTTCCAGGCCATTGTATGCATAGACTACGATAGTTCCCTTTCAAGGATATTGTCATTGTGTGATTAAAAACAGTGTGCCCTGCACATTGTGGTTCAGGAATAAACCCTAAAATTCCATTGAAGATCTGTGGGAAAACAGTTTTCTAATGAATCAATGCAAAATGCCCACGTTTGTATTTTATATAATCAGCTCACTTACTTTCGAAATTTGGTCCCATTTCTGGGCCTTTTGGTTTACTAATTTTATTTATTTATGTTTTCCTTTTGGATTTGCAGGTCAATGTTAAGGATGCACGGTTTCAGGCAATGTATACTTCCCACTTGTTCAATTTGGACCCTTCAGATCCTAATTTCAAGAAAACAAAAGCTATGGAAAAAATCCTTGAGGAGAAAGCACGTCAGAGAGAACAAAAAGAACAAGAACTTACTCAGGCAATAAAGAAAAAAGAGAGTGAAATTCAGAAGGAATCACACAAGAGATCCATTGATCCTGCCTTGTCAATGTTGATTAAATCTGTAAAAAACAAAACAGAGCAGTTTCAAGCAAGAAAAAAGCAAAAAGTCAAATAGGTGTATGTTGTTTCTTTTTGGATTGAGAATGTATAAAGTATACAGAAGTGGTGGAAGGAATACTTATTGGGAACAGTGCTATACCTTTCAAGAATATGAATAAAAACTGACCGTTGTAAAATTTATTTTCCATATATAACAGTTAGACCTAATTGTGTATGATTGATAGATTTGTACTGTGTATTTCCACAGATTAATCATAATTAATCCAGATTATAGGATGTATAAAATTTTTATATTTATTACTCTGTTAGCTTTTTTTAAAGACTGTTTACAATTCTATGTAAAAAATAGAGGAGTGCCCAAGTCTTAAGTCTGAATAAGAGTTAGGAACAACTTGAAAATATGTGTATGCAATACATTAATTTATCTGGAAGCAGGAGGCAGATTTAGATACTTGTTTAAATAATTTATATTTCTAGCCATAATGAATAGAAGCCAATAACTTTCTTTGTTGTTTGGTCATGTTTATTATAGTTTGTTTATTAATTTGAAAATAAAAATTTTTATTATTTTGTATAGCACTGAATTTTTTCATTTTATTCACCTCCAGTAAACTACCCTCTGGAAAAATATCTGAAAAACTGACTAACTCTTTAAGAGGACAACTCCATGGAAAGGCAGTTCCAGGTTTGCATTGTTCATAATTATATTTGAAATGTTCGTGAGCTCTGCAATGATTTTTATGTTTGTAGTAACAGAAAATTCTTCTGTCTGCCCTTCAGAGTTTTGGAATGCTTAGAAGGATGGGCATGCTGCTATAGAGTTTAAGGAATCTTAATTCTTTTTAAAATTAAATTAAAACACACCTTCAAAGCCTTAATACTCCTGGATTTCATCTGGTCTAGGTTTTATAAACTATTAACTGACCACTTAGAAGAATTAGTTGTGCTGTATAAATAAATGAAAATAAAAACCAAAATAGTCATTTGGAATGAATGATAAATATGGTAGCTTCTGAAAGGCAGTAGGAGTTTGGCCAGGTTTGTGGTTAATAATAAACTTGACATTATTGGTACAAAAATTCAAGCCTGCCAACGTAGTATGTTTTCAAGAATAAAAGGATGTAAGACTCAGAATGGTATCAAGATAATAAGGGCATATAAACAGTCTCTGAAAGGGGAAGGAAAAAAGAGGATATCTAAAATTGCTCATAATAACAGAAAAATGCAGAGTATTGTGCAGGGAATGGTGTTCTTATCATAAAGTGCTAATAACATTGTTAGGTAATTCAGCCAAATAAAGCAGTATTTATGTACTCATCACTAGAAGATCATGAATCTTAATACATTTTTGAATATAGTCTATAATTGTACAATTATTCAGATTTCATTTTTATGCAAGGAAAAAGACTTTAAACTTTAATCACAGTGTGGGGATTACTCAGTTTGATTTTAAGATTCCTGTGAAACTTACTCTTTTGGGTTTTTAATTGGTTTGGTTTGGTTTGGATTTTTGTTTTGGAGCCCTTTGTTGTTAAGTCACTGTATTTAATTGTAAATCTCATTTTACTAGTCAGGCACATGATTGATTATAACAAATAAATTGAGCATATAAGCTTTGCACAGCCCTGGCTCCTTTTCTCAAAGAATTGATATTTTTTAAGTAGGAAAAAAAATGAGAATTGCATTATCAGGTACTGCATTAAATAAACATAATACACCAAGAATGTTAGGTTCTCAATAAATATAATAATTGCTGGTAGTAAAACTCAGGATAAAAAAATGGCCACTGTCATAATTCAACAATGTGAGGGTAGTTTGGGTGACTCTTAAGGTCACATTTATTTGGATTGTTTGTTGTTGTTGGTATTCTTGATACCAAAACCGGATGAAGACAGTACAAGTAAAGAAAACCTACAGACTGGTATTTATTGTTAATATATAGAAATGAGATTGCTTCTGGAGAATTAATGTCTCACAAACTTAGGCATAAAAAACCTCAACAAAATATTAACAAATTGAATCTGACAATGTATAGAAAGAATTACACACCATGGCCAAGGGGGTTTAATTCCAGGTATGCAAAACTGGTTCATTCACAATCAACCAACGTAATCCACTGTATTAACAGGCTAAAGAAGAAAAAGTATATGATCATATCAATTGATGAGAAAAAGTATTTCACAAAATCTAACATCCATTCATGATAAAAACAACTTTGGAATAGAGGGAAACTACTTAACTTGATAAAGAGCATGACAAAAACCCTACAATTAGCATACTTAGACCGAATGTTTGCCTAAGATGGAGAACAAGGCAAGGCTGTCTTTTAATCGTGTCTTATTTTCTGTATTCTGATCCTCTGACCACTGGGTGGGTCCTTGCTGTTCCTACAGAGACTGCCTCTCCCAGGGCTGGCCAGTTCCCAGAGTTAGTAAATAACTTGCACACAAGCGTGCCTTTCGAATGCAAAGCAACAAATCCAGAGCCCGTACCTTCAGCCACCTCCTTTATTGGGCTTTCACACAGTGGGCCACTATCCTCGTGCCCTACCCTAGAGCCCACTGAAATTCAAGCCAGCCAATCCTAAACCTTCTTACCCTGCCTCACCCATCCCTTCCCAAAGAAGCCACAATAAAGCCCCTTGCCCACATTTTCCCCTGTTCTCTGCCTCCTCACCAACCCCAGTGTTTCCCTGTGTGACTCCCTTCCGTGGCATGCTAGGGAATGTGAGTATAAAAACTTCTTCCATCACAACAGTTATTTCCGTGTCTTCGTATCTTACCATATCTGATTAATACAAATCCCAGTTACCCTTAAAACAATGTCCACGCTCACTACTCTGGAAGGTCTAACCACTGCAATAAAGCAATAAAAATTAAAAGCGTACAGATTGAAAAGGAAGAAATAAAACTGACGGGGCTTTCCTGGTGGCGCAGTGTTTAAGAATCCGCCTGCCAATGCATGGGACACGGGTTCCATCCCTGGCCCGGGAAGATCCCACATGCCTCAGAGCCACTAAGCCCGTGCGCCACAACTACTGAGACTGCGTGCCACAACTACTGAAGCCCGCGCACCTAGAGCCCCTGCTCTGCAACAAAAGAAGCCACTGCAATAAGAAGCCCATGCACCACAATGAAAAGTAGCCCTTGCTCACCGCAACTAGAGAAAGCCCACGCACAGCAACGAAGAACCAACGCAGCCAAAAATAAAAAATAAGTAAATAAATTTATAAAAAAAGAAAAAAAACTGACCCTATTTGCTGATGACATGATTGTCTACATAGAAAATCCCGAGGAATCTACAAAAACAAAACCAAAAAAATCCTCTAAATAAGGGAGTTCAGCAAGATCACAGGATACAATGTCAGCACATAAAAATCAATCACATCTCTATATACTAACTATGAACACGTGGAAACTGAAATTAAAAACAATTGTTCCAAAGAAAATAATATACTCAGGTAAAAACTTACCAAAACATGTACAGAGCTTGTATGCTGAAAATTACAAGATGCTGATGAAAGATGCTCTTTTTTTTTTAATGGCTGAAGAGTCTGCGGTGATATCCCCTTTTTCATTCCTAATATTGGCGATGTGTGCCTTTGCTATTTATTTTTGGCTAATCTGGACAGAGGTTTATCAGTATCATTGAGCTTTTGATCTATTGAACAACAAGCTTTTGATTTCCTTCATTGTTCTCTATCACTTTTCCATTTCCAATTCCTGCGGAAGTCTTCCCGCAGCTCACCAGCAGCCAGATTCCTAGCATGTCCCATTAGTGTCGCACCTCGCCATCCAGTTGGCCACAGCTGCTCTCTCTCACGCGAGGTGTAGACCTCAATCCCAAGGGAGGAAGGGGCTCTTCCACATTTGCTCCTTATTTGAGTGCTGTGCCTCAGCCGTAAGGATAGTGGCTGTAACCTACATTTGTGATTCCTGTGTCCTTTAGAGTTCTCTTTTTCCCTTAGTTACCCCCTTATTTGTCAGTCCTGTTACTCTAATGCCCTGTTTCAATGATTAATTATTTAAACTTTCTTTGTTCAAATTTTCTCTCTTTTTAAAAAATATTTATTTATTTGGCTACATTGGGTCTTAGTTGCGGCCTGTGGGGTCTTTCGTTGCAGCATGCAGGCTCTGTTGCAGTTTGAAGGCTTCTCTCTACTTGTGTCGCTCTGGCTGCAGAGCACGCATGCTCAGTAGTTGCAGCACATGGGCTCTCTAGTTGTGGCGTGAGGGCTTAGTTGCCCCGCGGCATGTGGGATCTTAGTTCCCCAACTAGGAACTGAGCCCTAGTCCCCTGCATTGGAAGGTGGATTAACCACTGGGCCACCAGGGAGGTCCCTGTTCAAATTGTTTCTGTTTCCTGATTGGATGCTGACACCCAAAGATATTGTGCAAAGGGAATCTACTCACCTGAACCATATTGGGTCCTGAATGATCTTTCTACTCCTTTTTTTTTTTTGGCCGCACCACACGGCTTGTGGGACCTTAGTTCCCCGACCAGGGATTGAACCCGCGCCCAGTAGTGAAAGCGAAAGCACGGAGTCCTCCTAACCACTGGACCCCCAGGGAATTCCCAATCCTCCTATTCCTAAATCTATATTCCCATGCTCATGAGGCCCAGCTGTCTCACTCTTCCAGATCATGCAGGTTCCCTTGAGTCCTGACCATTCTGGTTACCTATTTATAACAAACCACCCCCAAACTTTGCAGCTTGAAACAACCACAATCATTTAGTTTTTCAAAACTATTCACTTTGCATAGGGCTCAGTGGGGAAGGCTCATATATTCTCCATGTGGCATTAGCTGAGAACTGGAGGATTTGCTTCCAAAATGCCTCCTTCATGTGACCTGCAAGTCAGTGCCAGCTGTTGAGCGGGTAGCTGGGTTCCAAGGTGAGTGAGATGGAGATTCTATCACGTTCTATGATCAAGACTCAGATGTCACATAGTGTCACTCCTCCCATCCATACTTAATTAGTTAAGCCAGTCGAAAAGGTTTTCCCAGGTGAGGGGATATAAACTCCACCTCTTAATGGAGGGGAATGACAAAGTCCTGGAAAAGTCTGCATGTCCAGAAATATTGTTGCAGCCATCTTTGGAAGATGAGACCTGCTGCACAGGCCACTTAATGAAAATCTCCCCCACACATTAAAAAATATGTATATTACAGTTACAGTAAGTGCTCCATTCTTTGAGATCACCTAAATGAGTCTGTAGTCTTTGCAATCATAAGAGTATAAGTAACAGCCCAAATCAGCAGAGAAAACTCTCCACCAGCAGTTGGACCATAGTAGACAGGATCATTAAGAAGGTCAGACCAGGAGAAAGGTTATACATGCTCCTCAAGGGACTTTAAGTGACTATGGATGAAACAAGTGGTTGTTTCCCAATGTCTGTTCTTTCCATCTTCCATAGTAATAGAATCCTTTAGTTGAACATAGGGCTTTCCAGAATAAGACAATTTTACCCATCCTCCCTTGCAGCCTGGTGTGGAAGCAAATTACAGCTTCTAGGGACCTTCCTTTGAAGTCATCAGACTAGTAAATTTTGCCTCTTACCTTCTTCCCTTCTTTCACCCAACTGCCTGGAATGCAGATGTAATGGCTTAAGTTCCAGCAGCCATCTTGGACCCTGAGTACAAAAGTCCATTATGTAGAAATAATGTTAAGTTCATTATGTAGAAATAATGTAGTCATAATAATAAATAAAAATTATGTAGTAATAATAATAAATCCATTATGTATATTGGTACATAAAGGATGGTAAGCTGGAAGGAGCCAGAATCCCTGAGGACTTGGTAGAGTACAGCCACCATATAATCCATAGACTGTCTTTTTTGAGACATCTATGTGAAAGAAAAATAAAATACTACCTTGTTTAAGCCACTGTTTTCTCAGGTCTCTGTTACTTGCTGTTCTACCTATATCCTAAAACAAAGAGGAATACAGTGGTGTTGGGTTATAGTCTTTATGGACTATTTTGCCCTATTTTGCAGATCATTTCTCCATATTCTTAAGGAAACTCTTGATATTACATTATAGTCAGGGTGCTTGCAGCTTGAGAGTGCCAGAATAGGGTGCTCCATCATGTAAGTTTCCCAGATTTCTGGATATGGACATGAGTCAAGAGAAGTGAGACAAACCCCTTAGAAGGCAACTGGGACCCTTTGTTCCACAAGCCCCATTGACATTAGAGTTACAAACTCTATATTCAGCATCTCTGGGTTCACATTATCACTTCCTTGAAAAGTTTATGAAAAAGGAGTTGCCAAGAGTAACCAGAATCAGGCACATGGGAAAATGAAAAAGTGTGAATGAGAGTCTGTGCTCAGCCTGAAGTATGGATTCTGCATTACCCCAAAATTGCCAAAATGTGGAGATGAGAACTCCACGCTGTAGACAGTGCCAAAGCAAATAGACTAACAGATTATATTATGTTGAGGAAAGTTGTGAGAAATGCCAGCTTTGGGGTTATGAGCTGTTTCCATGAATTTTTAAAAATTGAGTCATTATCTTTCATACTACACATGCTCTTGTATTGAGTAGCCAGTCTTGAGTTTTTAACCCTTTTTACTAATATCTGAAATTAATGAGAAGTGTCTTTTCTTTTAGACTAGTAAGAAATAATATAATCCATCATATTTCAAAAAGTTCATCTGATGAATAAGGTAAGAAATGGCCAAAAAATTACACTAAATTTTAAAAATCTTTTTGGAAAAATCATTAAACTAAACCAAGAATTAGTTAGGAAAGACCTTTAAGTTAGAAATGGAACAACTCTAAAAGATAGAAAAAGTTTAATCTGACAGCAGCTCATTATTTGACGAAAGAGAAACTCTGAAAACAATGATTTGATTTACGTATGTTCTTCCATTTGGATCTATTATAAATATTTGTTCTAGGACAATTTTAGGGTTCTTCTGGAGAGCTCCAGCAGTATCAGAAACCACCTAGGAATTGTTATGTTTCTTCAGATTTCTTTGGATTCAACTGAACCTCAATTCTCCCATCCATTGCCTTAGGATTGTTGCAAGAAACATAAAACAATTCAAACTAATATAAGCAAAAAATTTTTTAAATGTGAAGGTGGATTTTTTATTCCAAGGGCCCTGTGGGATCTCATAGCACTGAATCCAAAGGTGGAAAGCAATCAGTTCTCAGGAAGAGACTGAGAGCAGGAACTAGAGAATGTCCTCAGAAACTCTTCTTTGCGCCTCTATTTTCTTCTGTTCACCTTGTTTTACTCACAATGATACCAGCAGGCCTCTCTCCTTAGCCCACTGGGCAAGTGGGATAAGATGACCCTGAGGCAGGAGATAGATGGGCTCCAGGTTAGGCATTTACAACTGGCCTCCTGTTTACATTTCTTGGGGGCAGGAAAAAGGTGGGCTTCAGGCTGGACACTTACAACTAGACTCCCGTTTGCACTTCCTGAGACAGGAGCTACGTGGGCTCCAGGTTAGGCATTTACAATCAGCCTTCTGTTGTCTCCTGAGGACACTTTAAGATAACAGTCCTGGCAGGGACAGAGAGGGGCTAAACCCCGTTGGAGTAAGGATCAGGAGGTCATAGATTTCCCATCCCTGGGGCAAGGGAGACACTGCACATGCGCAGAAAGGCCCCTTGTGGTCAAAAAGGAGGGGCACCACCCCAGAATAGGTGATGCCACGGCCCCCCATAGGCCTCTGGGCTGGGATCCATCTTGGAAAAAAGTTGTGCACGCATGGTGGGGAGGGTCCTAGGGCAGGTCAGGTGTGGAAAAAGAAACCAGATAATTGGTCAAAAGTAAACCCGGAAGAACCACCCTGTATAAATAACTTAACCGTCTCTTTGCTGCGCTCCTCCTCAT
The DNA here is from genome assembly GCF_965194825.1 of Balaenoptera physalus. NCBI lineage: Eukaryota > Metazoa > Chordata > Mammalia > Artiodactyla > Balaenopteridae > Balaenoptera > Balaenoptera physalus. The sequence goes on along the minus strand of NC_138898.1, from coordinate 42,281,960 downwards.
TAGGGTGGACGCCCACATCTTTCTCTCTGGTGTGCATCTCTGCCTTGTTTCTGTCTTCCCTAAACAAATTGTTTCTCTGTGTGCTCACCCACTTGTGCTGTGTCTCTAATAATAAACTTTGTGCCTGTTTTTACAGTTTTTACGTCCTTGAGAAATACATTTTTCATTGGGGGCAAGGGCCAGAGGAATTTTGCTTCTAGCCTCTAGCTCCTGGTGGACTGGCTGCTAGGATTCCTGGTTTTCATCCAGGCTACCCAGGTTCAATTCCTGGGCAGGGAACTAAGATCTTGCTTCACGCCATCGCCCACTGCTGTCTCTCCGAGGTCAACCCCATCAAAGTTTCCACATTTTAAGTTACAGGTCCATTTTTTATGTTATTAAAAGAAGAAGGTTTTGCCTTGTGTTCAAGCTTCAGGAATGAATTTGGAATTTTTCATTGTGATACTATTAAAATAAAGATAAATTAATCTACATGATTATAAATAAAGATAAATTATATTATAAATATAAAGATAAATAAAGATAAAGATTATAAATAAAGATTATAAAGATAAATAAAGATTATAAATAAAGATAAAGATTATAAATAAAGATAAATTAAATCTACATGATTATGTAGAGTGCAGTATTAAGAATAGCTTAGTAAATTTACTTGTGAATATTATATACCAACCAAAACAATTTAAAAAAATGTTTTATACTATTATGAGTTACATGATAATCTAAAAGATGTTCCAAGCATTTGAAATAGCTAAACTACAAAGGATCCTTAATGTCTATAAATAGAGAGGAAAAGATTAAATCTATTGGCAATAGAAGAAGTTTTATCCTCTGTAAGTGAACAGTGATATTGCATTAAAAATCTGGGAAAATGTATTCACGTGGAATCTTTTTTTCTTTAACCTTTTTCTTGATGGAAAGGAATAAAGTTCTAAACAGATATTCAGCATTTTTAAAGGAGGAACTTCTACGTCTGATCTTATTTTTCCAGGAGTTAAAAAAGGAACTTAGACTTTAAGAAAGTTGCACAAAATGCTGGTAACAGGGATTGCCTCTGGGGGAAAGGGGAGACTTACTTTCACCTGGATACCTTTGTATATGGCTTTGTTTTACAATACATCACTTTAAAATTTCTTTAAATAGTCCCATCTCTAATAAAGAGACATGTCATAATAATTCTGAACTGGACCCTTTTACTATAAAGGACATTATTGGGACGATGGCAGAACTTGAATGGCCTAAGGATTAAATTGACAGTGATGTATCAATGTTAATTTCCTACTTTTGATGGCTGAATTTTGGTTATTTAAGAGAATGTCTTTGTTTGGGTGATGAGGCATCATGTTGGGAGCTTGCTCTCACATGATTGAGGGACCAACAAATATCTTTGTACTGTCTTGCAGATTTTGTGTAAGTTTGAGATTGTTTCAAATAAAGAATTTTTTAAATTATTTTTTTAAAAGTCTAAGTTCTAAATTTCCAGAGAGACAATGTGATTGTGTTCTCAGCTTGTGTTCCCTGCTCACCCATCAGCTATGGTCAACAAGATCCAGTTTCTAAAACAGAAACTGGGGAATTGCTCCAGTGGACGTCTGTACTGTTGGATTTTTTGGTAACCCATCAGTATTTCTTAATTAACACTGTTAATTAACACTGTTAGTTCTCTGTCTCTTTTCTCTTTGGGGAAGTGGGGAGGGGTGGGGACTGGACATGTGAAATACGACAAGAATCCAAGACTAGCTTCAGAGAAGTATCCAGTGTAAAACTCCAGGCTGTAGACACAGTGTAATGACTGCTGCTCTCCTGGTGAAAATCCCATTCCAATGACTGCAGTGTTTCACCATAATTTTTTTGTTTGTTTATTTTTACTCAAATATAGTTGATTTACAATGTTGTGTTAGTTTCAGGTGTACAGCAAAGTGATATATATATATATAAAACTGAATCATACATATATGAATATATATATATATATTCTTTTTTTTACCTTCTCTTCCATTATAGGTTACTACACGATATTGCGTATAGTTTCCTGTGCTCTACAGTAGGTCCGTGTTGGCTATCTATTTTGTATATAGTAACGTGTATCTGTTAATCCCAAATTCCTAATTTATCCCTCCCCCCCAATCTTTGGTAACCGTAAGTTTGTTTTCTATGTCTGTGAGCCTATTTCTATTTTGTAAATAAGTTCATTTGTATCATTTTTTTAGATTCCACTTATAAGCGATATCATATGATATTTGTCTTTCTCTGTCTGGCTTACTTCACTTAGTAATGTAATCTCTAGGTCCATCCATGTTGCTGAAAATGGCATTATTTCATTCTTTTTTATGGCTGAGTAATATTCCATTGTGTATATGTACCACAGCTTCTTTATCCATTCCTCTATCAGTGGACATTTAGTTTGCTTCCATGTCTTGGCTACTGTAAATAGCACTGCTATGAACATTGGGCACCATGATGTTTTATTAGATTCTCTGCCCTGGACAAGAACTAGCCTTGACAGTAGATAGTTTTATTTTATTTTATTTTTTGTGTCTAATATATATATTTTTTAATTTATTTTTTATTTATTTGGATTGTTTTGAGTATTACAAAAATGAGAAAGCCACCAATGTTTCTTCATTAATTCATAGCACTTAGGTGACCATGGGTTGCACTTTCCTCTGCTACCCCATCGCCACTTAGGTTTTCTTTAAGGGCTTCCTTTTCACCTGCCTAGGAGGGCCAGACACCCCTGCACAGCAGGGATTTTCCTGCTCTTGGCTTTTAAAGGAAACTTTTCAGGAAATCAAAATCTTCACTTGCCATGTTTCATCACTACTAAAATATGTTTAAAATTATCTGATATAATCAGGTATGGCCATTAAAAACTACACGCACAAAAAATGTCTTTACAAGGTGGAAAGATCTAAATACCTTCTGAAGTGCTTCCTTCCTGCGACTTAACTGCAGAAAATTTTCAGGCAGTTTCTAGCATTTATATATATTCTCTTCACTTTCAGAGGGATGGGAAATGAAGTAAAAGTAGTGGGTACTTTTGTACCATCCTCAGAACCAAGTCTTTATCGTCCACAGGCCACTAAAATAGTGGTCCTGGTCACCCTATTTCTGGCCCTCCATCTTTGGGGCACATGGCAATGAACTTTCCCGTACCTTTTGAAGTTATATGTGGCCATAGGACTTGCTTTGGTTCGTGAAATGTAAGCAGAAGAGAGAACCAATATAGAATCTACTACCTTATCTTCGCCCTTCCCAGGGTCATTCTAAGAACCAGATCAACAGCCAACCCATGTAGTTCATGTAAAAAAGAAACCTTATTTTAAGCCACTCAGCTGGGAGTTATTTGTTTTGCAGCATGACCTTGCCCATCCTGTTGCATGGAGATGCCTCATTGCCCCAACCTCGACCCTTTGGGACTCAGTACCCTTCCTCATCCCGGTCTTTTATACGTATCTATAAGGAAGGCCTCTCCCTCCCCTGAGAACTTGATTAATGTTTTTGGGTTTTTGTGGGGGCATCACCTATTTAATTTATTTTTAATTTTTATTGAAGTATAGTTGATTTACAATGTGTTAGTTTCAGGTATACAGCAAAGTGAATCTGTTATCCATATACGTATAGCAACTCTTTTTTTGATTCTTTTCCCATATAGGCCATTACAGAGTACTGAGTAGAGTTCCCTGTGTATACAAGGTCATTATTAGTTATCTATTTTATATATAGTAGTGTGTGTCAATCCCAATCTCCCAGTTTATCCTTCCCTGCCCCGAGAACTTGATTAATGTTAAAAGTTATCCATTATTTATTATTATTGTTTATATTAATTCATTTTTCTTATACTGGCCTACTTGTAAGTTATCTACTGCTGTCACATCAGATTATATCCTTCCTGTTGGGACAACCTTGCTCGTGACTTGGAGTGAGGGGTTACGTTACACTGTGGTGGGCAGATGTTGGGATGTGTTCTCAGTGCTGCATCATTGCAGTACAATATCCAAAGGTTTGGAAAAATAGGACTCTGACCAGACCAGCAGTTAGCTTTAGGATCCACGACAGATAATGGGGGTGCCCACCGAGATGAGTGTGTAGGAACCAGTGTGGTGGTTAAGGGTGTAGAATTTAGAGTCAGGAAATCTGGTTTCGAATCCCAGCTCTGCCACTTACTACTAACAAGTGATTTAGGGCCAACGATTTAACCTCTTCAGGCCTGATTTTTCACCTTCAATATAGTGTTACTCACAGTACCTTGCTTTTAAGGATTAAATGAAATAATGTTCGAAAAGCCCCTTAAATATTGCCTGGCACACAGTGATTGTTCAAGAAGTCTTAGCTGTTATTCATCTTATTATTATCGTCACATTCCAGAAAATAATCCCTCCTCCCCCTTCCCCCACCCCAACTCATTCCATTTTGACATAAAATGGGTAAATCTTTTCTTGGAGTTGCCCTTGATTGGGAGCATGATTTTGCCATTGGTCAAAACCAGTGCCTCTGGAGGTACTTTTATATGAATCCAAATGTGAAACTGCTGGTTGAACTCATTTAAGATCTTAACTTAGTATTGTTGGATGGTACAAGATAAGAAAAAAAAGAAGCTTTACGGGAATTCCCTGGCGATCCGGTGGTGAGGACTTGGCGCTCTCACTGCCGGGGTCGGGGAACTAAGATCCTGGAAGACGCGTAGCTCGGCCAAATTTAAAAAAATAAGAAGAAGAAGCAGCTTTACATTTTTAGATCTAGAAGCTAGTAATATGGACTAAATAATGGCCAAGGGCTCTACCACTGTAGAAATAAATATTTTGGAAGTGTATCAGATGTAGCTCTCCCCAGCTCCTTGGTATCCGTAATTTGGCTGGTGAGATTTGGGAGCTAGAAAGACAGATTGACAGGGCTGGAAGGTCTTTTCACTTATTGTGATTGGCTGTTCTGAGAGCTTGCCTTTCCTCTTTGACCACCTGGAGAGAAGCTCTCCTGGCCTTCTCCTATCTTCAGATGATGCTGATTCCCTCCAGTTCATCTTTGGGCAAAGCCAGAGATCATTTCTGGTTCAGTTAGGGTTCCTGGGTTACAAGCAAATGAAGAGATTTATTGGCAGAATAATGCATAGCTCGTGGATTCAAAGGAAGAGCTAAACTTTCCAAATGATAGGACCCAGGTGCCTCTAGGAATCTCAGTCAGCAGTAGCTTGAGAAACATCTCCCAAGGATGCCGCTGCTAGTTGTCTCAGAAACAACTGTCTTACATCTTGGCAACTCTACTCAAGGAGCAATTTTCTGGAACAGAAAATGTGATTGGTCCAGCTTGGGTCATGTGAGTCCATCTATCCCACTCTTTTGGACCCTACCCCTCACTCACTGGGGCCAAGGGCAGGTGCGTGAAGGTTGGATCTATTTCTAGCAGGAGAAGGCAGAGGGGTTGAGCAAACCAACCTAAGAGTCCCTTCCTTTCTTTCTTCCTTCTTTCCTCCCTCCCTCCCTCTTTCTTTTCTTTTCTTTTCTTCCTTTCTTCCTTTCTTTCTTTCTTTCTTTCTTTCTTTCTTTCTTTCTTTCTTTCTTTCTTTCTTTCTTTCTTTCTTTCTTTCTTTCTTTCTTCCTTCCTTCCTTCCTTCCTTCCTTCCTTCCTTCCTTCCTTCCTTTTTTCTTCTTCCTTCCTTCCAAGCAAAAAAGGATGGGTCATTAGAAAAACAAGATGAAAAACAAGACTATGATGTTCTTCTTTGTTGTTTTTGATTAAACCTCACCAGCACTATGTTGTGTCTAGAGTCACTGATGCAGCTCAGGGAAGCAGTGTGACCAGAGGGGCTTGGAAAAGCAGAGACTACCTGAAAACATTCCCAAACTCCAGAGAAATATTTTTTGTACTTACATATACTTTAATGTGATTTTATTATATTTAAAAACATTGTTCTGGGAAGGGTTCATAAGCTTCACAACATTGCCAGGAGGCCACAACAGAAAAAAAGGTCAAGAACACCTTGATCTGGCATGTTGCAGAGGCGTCTCCGCCAGCTCCCAGGATCCACATGGTGTGCAGGGTCTATAGCAGCCCCCCCGCTCTTGCCCTAAGCCCAGGCCCGTTGCTGAATGTGTAAGTCAGACATGCAGGATTATAAGATTACAGGTCAAAACCACAAGAGGCTTTGATTTTTTTTTTTTTTTGAAAGGAATGGGTTGGATTTGAGGCTGATGCTTTTTTTTTTTTTTTTTTTTTATTTTATTTTTATTTTTGGCTGTATTGGGTCTTCGTTTCTGTACGAGGGCTTTCTCTAGTTGTGGCAAGCGGGGGCCACTCTTCATCGCGGTGCGCGGGCCTCTCACTATCGCGGCCTCTCTTATTGCGGAGCATAGGCTCCAGACGCGCAGGCTCAGTAGTTGTGGCTCACGGGCCTAGCTGCTCCGTGGTACGTGGGATCTTCCCAGACCAGGGCTTGAACCCGTGTCCCCTGCATTAGCAGGCAGATTCTCAACCACTGCGCCACCAGGGAAGAGAGGCTTTGATTTTTAAAATAACTGAAAGAGATGAGACAGAGATAAACAGCTCCACATGACTTCTATCACTCTCGCCTTCTGAAATTAAACACATTGTTTCCAATTAATTGTGACAGTTGGCTTTTGTCTTCCTTTTGTACATTTGGGGATTCCAAAAATAACCTCACTCAGCAACACTGACACACATTTTTAATAACCAAGGTGGCTGAAGGACAAAATGCCCTGCTGTGTGATGTCCCTTTGGTGTGTGACTTGGAAGTCCATCCCAGGATTTCACCCTTTTTCCCTGTGTCTTTGGCAAGGAGGGAAGAATGGACAGGGTAGAAAGGAAGGAAGATGAGAAATGGAACAGCTTATCAGCAGTTGGCATTGATGGCATTGACTTTTTTTTTTTTAACATCTTTATTGGAGTATAATTGCTTTACAATGGTGTGTTAGTTTCTGCTTTATAACAAAGTGAATCAGTTATACATATACATATGTTCCCATATCTCTTCCCTCTTGGCATCTCCCTCCCTCCCTCCCACCCTCCCTATCCCACCCCTCTAGGTGGTCACAAAGCACCGAGCTGATCTCCCTGTGCTATGCGGCTGCTTCCCACTAGCTATCTATTTTACGTTTGGTAGTGTATATATGTCCATGCCACTCTCTCACTTTGTCACAGCTTACCCTTCCCCCTCCCCATATCCTCAAGTCCATTCCCTAGTAGGTCTGTGTCTTTATTCCCGTCTTGCCCCTAGGTTCTTCATGACTTTTTTTTTTTTTTTTTTGGATTCCATATATATGTGTTAGCATACGGTATTTGTTTTTCTCTTTCTGACTCACTTCACTCTGTATGACAGACTCCAGGTCCATCCACCTCACTACAAATAACTCAATTTCGTTTCTTTTTATGGCTGAGTAATATTCCATTGTATATATGTGCCACATCTTCTTTATCCATTCATCTGTTGATGGACACTTAGGTTGCTTCCATATCCTGGCTCTTGTAAATAGAGCTGCAATGAACATTTTGGTACATGACTCTTTTTGAATTATGGTTTTCTCAGGGTATATGCCCAGTAGTGGGATGCTGGGTCATATGGTAGTTCTATTTTTAGTTTTTTAAGGAACCTCCATACTGTTCTCCATAGGTGAGCATAGAGTCAGAGGCTGATTTGCCAGGCACCTTTTGTGTCACCAAGGCCCAGCAGGAAACTATTCATCTCAGATGGTTCAGATGAGGAGGCCTCACCAGGGAACAATCAAGGGGCAGGAAAGCACTCAGAGCAAAGCAACAGTGGGGAGCTGTGACCTGCCATTTTCTGGAGGGTTGCGGGGAGGAAACGGAGTTACAGGAGCTCAGGACAGAGGAAGCCACGCAGCAGGGACTTGTCCCTGGTGAACTGCTGGTGTGGAGACAAGCCTGCTCCTAACATTCGTGGAACCCAGGCCGTTACAGACAGGTTAATGTTCAACAGCCAGCTATCCAGGAAAAAAAAATAGCCCTGATTTGTAGTGTTCGCTGATTTACCTGCTGTAAATACACCCACTATGACGATTTCAAGCTACCAACCTGATGTCAGAGAACATGGAATTGGGAAGAGATGCTTACAGTTGGTTACAGATCCATGTGAGCTGCTCCAGCACACCACTGGGCTGGAGAGAGCGCCATGGCACCCACATGCCATACACCTGAATATTTAAAAGTTACAAAGCAAGATTACACACTATGTGTGTTCTGCCCTCCGACTTTGATAGTCATAGTAAATATCCATAGGAAAGATCCATATTAAATTGATCCTAGTGCACCATTGAGATTTCGTGCATTAGCTAGGGTTCTCCAGAACCAATAAGATGTGCATATATAATAGAGAAATATATTTTAGGGAATTAGTTCATATGACTATGGAGGTTGGCAAGCCCACAGTCTGCAGGGCAGGTCGTCAGGCTGGAGACCCAGGGAAGAGGCGAGGTTGTGATTCAAGTCTGAAGGCCGTCTGCTGGCAGAATTACCCCCTTGCTCGGGGGAGTCAGCCTTTTGTTCTATTCAGACCTTCCACCGCTTGGATGAGGCCCACCTACATTATGGGGGGTCATGTGCTTTACTCAAAGTCCAGCCATTTAAATGTTAGCCTCATCCAAAAACACCTTCACAGAAACATCCAGAACAGTGGTTGACCGAGTATCTGGAAACCGTGACCCAGCCAAGTGGACGCAGAAAATTAACCATCACATGGCTCCTTAAGATGGAGGCACTCATTCTGGGAGGATGAGGTGCTGACAGCTCACAGCTGAGCCCCTCTCCGGGCGCTGCCCTCTGCTGAAAGGGGCTCCCTGTCCAAAATCACACCACACTCTCCCCACCCAGGGCGTGTCGAGGTATAAACGCCAGGCCACTTTGCCTCGAGTTGGGACAAGACTAAAGGGCCAGCCCTGATACTGAGCTCCCCGTCGGGTCAACTGAAGTGTCATTTGTGACCGCGTCCAGTTCAACTTCTCTTTCTGCCCAATCCTATCTCCCCTGCAGCTGTCCCCCGAGTCCCCGCCAGTAAACTTCCTGCACGCAAATCTCCATTTCAGAGTCTAACACAGCCTGCTTCCTCTAACTCAGGGGTCAGCACGTTACAGCCTGCAGCCCAAATCCAGCCCACTGCCATCTTTTGTAAGTGGTATTGCAATACAGCTCTGTCCGCTCATTCATGTGTTATCTATGGCTGCTTTACACTGCACTCAGTAAGAGCTGCAACAGGAACTCTCTGGCCGACAATGCCTAAAATATTCCCTATCTGGCTCTTAACAAAAAAGTTTACAACTTGCCCCCAAACAGCAAATATACCTTTATAACCACAAAATGAAAAACACGTGTAAACCTGTTGTTTTCATATAACTGAAAGTCAACAAAGTATTAAAGACAATTAAATTTAATTATGATTCCATATGATTGGTCTTGTGTTATGGCCAGCAAGGTTTGGATGAGTAATAAAATAAAGATATAATCAATTTATAAAGTATTCCCTATATATATTCCATAAAATTAATTTCTATCTTAATTTCAGCAAACTCACTGTTTTATTATCTAGATTTTCACATAATTTATATTTTGTTGATAGTAAAGATTAAAGGATTAAAGCTAAAATACAATTGTACTTAACATTTCAACAAATTTTCATAAAACTTGCAAAGTAAATGTAAAAAGTAAAAATTTTAAATTATATTTTCATATTTTGCTTCAAAAACGTTTTGTTCTAGAACCTTCAAAATGTGTTACATTTCAAAAACTAAATGAATTATTAATTACTTTCAAAATTAAAGAAAAATCGTATAAAGGTCAAATTCATATTTAACGTTTTTAAGTTTAATAGAACCTTTAAAAATACTTTTATAACACAAGACTATTCGCAGTTTTAACATTTGACGTTCATCCAGTTGCCAAATGTAGAGAATCAGTATCATGCCTCACTCAGGTGACATCTAGGCTGTATGTACACAACATGAAATATTCCTCGGCCACCAGGTGAAAGTGTTGTAAATACCATCCTACAAATACAGAGCATGAATTGGAACACCCAAAGAGAAGCAAGAAAATACATACTGAGCACTACCAGAAAACAATACTTCATTATTCAAAAACCGATTGCATTTCTAGGAGGAGAAGAATCTAGCAAGTTAATTAATGTGTTTTTTTTTAACCTAAGGGCTCTGCCATCAAATTCTCCTGCACTTCAAGCATTGTCTGCACTGATGGTAGTGCTCTCTCCCAAGAAACAGAGGTGCCCATGTGTCTTTTAATTTTTTTTTTTTTTTTTTTGGCTTGTGTCTATGACCTGTGTTGCTCTATAAAGTATCAGGCCCCTGGGTCTGGGACTCGCCACTATTCCCTGGGTCTAAGGGCAGTACTACCAGTGGCTTCCATTGGCAAAACCCAACCAGAAGCAGCTACAAAGAACTCCGGTCAGCAAAGGCCAGATTGCCAGGCACAGAATAGGGCAGGGAAGGGTGAAGAATGGATGGAGTGGGGGTGGAGTGGTGTGGACGAACACAGAATATCCTACAGCTATTTACCCTATAGAGCTAGTCTGTGGGCCAGTGGAAATTGTCATGTACGTCACCTCTGGAACGTGTGCTAAAGGTCGTTGACCTGATCCTATTTCATGCTTCCATAGTAACCCACCTCTCATCACAAGAGAGTTGAGCATTTAGGTTATGTGTCACTTCAACTCATTCCCAAACAAGACTTAGACTTTTATTCATCGCAGAGTTAACCCAAAAGGCATCCAAAGCCCTCACCCAGGTGCAGGGTTGTATGGTTTTTATTATTCTTTCTTTTACTGTATAATAAAATCATAAATCGCAACTTTGGGGATATGAAGATAAACACATTTTTAAGGCCACAGAGTATGTTGATTTAAGAAACAGTAGTGACCTGGTTCAATCTTGTGGATTTGCCAAATCGGTCTGAGAATTTCTGAGGTCTTTCCAGAAGAGTGCCTTACCCAACTGGAAGTATTTTCTCTACCTTATATATGTGGAGGGCAGGGAAAAGATTATTGCTTCACTATCAAACAAACACTCTTTTCTACTCAAATGGTGTTCATTTCCTGAAGGGGAAAAGAAAATTAGTATTTATGAAATGTCTACCAAGTGATTCATGAGAATTTACTTTTATTGAGTGTCTACTAAGTAAGTTAATATTTATTATGTCTAAAAAAGCATCTCCGGGGAGAGAGAAATAAAGTCAATCAGCCAGGGAGGAGGGTCATCATATACTCAGCCCAAAGCCACTGTTTGGGTTGATTGGCAACATCCTGCCTAACAAGCAATTGGAGAGAGTCGGGCATCAAAGAGAAATGAGATGGAACAGAATAGGCAGAAAGCTACAGCCATGAGCCACCACGAAACTCTGCGGACAAAGTGGCTGCCAAGTTGTCTTTCCTGTAGTTGAGACCCTCAAGGTTCCCTGGCATCCTTACATAACTCTCTTTTTATATATATATATATTTATTTATTTGGTTGCACTGGGTCTTAGTTGCGGCAGGCGGCTCCTTAGTTGCGGCTCTCTGGCTCCTTAGTTGTGGCATACAAACTCTTAGTTGCGGCAGACATGTGAGATCTAGTTCCCTGACCAGGGATTGAACCCAGGCCCCCTGCATTGGGAGCACAGAGTCTTAACCACTGCGCCATCAGGTAAGTTCCCATAACTCCATCTTTACTTGAGTTAGCTCGGGGAGATTTCTCTTCCTTCCTACTTGTTGTTTTCTGAGACAGTCAAGTGGTGTCAGTTCTTAACAACTTTGTTGATAATTTTACCCATGACATGTGGGTTTATTGAAAACACCCCATTTTCACACACACAAAAAAAAATTGTGTAAGTCATTCTAGGAACAGATAAAACTTTGCCTTTAACAGAATTCTCAGTCACTTTCCTTGGATTCTGTACGATGAATCTAATTTCCTATAGTTTTTCAGATGTGAAAATAATAGTGACTAAAGCTGAAAAGTTAATTTAAATACCTACCTGTTTCCACTTTAGGGCTATTACAAATAGTACTGCTATAAACACTCTTGGTGTCTCTATGGTGGACATGCACAACAGTTTCTGCTTGGTACATACCAAGAGGGGATATGCTGGGTCCCTAGAGATACATGTTTTTAGTTACATCCCTCAGAGCAATGGAAAGTGATGAAAGCAGCCCCAGTAATGGACAGAGGACAGGTGGTTAGCTTCACAAGCCTTGCCGGACTCTTGAGAGAAGCTACCTAGCATAGGATTTAGGCTGATGCAGAAAAGATACAACTTTTTAATTTTTAAATTGTGAAACTTCCCCAGGAGAAGAGATTCAGGAATCTCAGAACTGAGCTCTGCCTGGAACAAGCTAAGCCTCACTTCATTTCACTGTACATCATAACATCCAAATTCACCATCGGTAGGTCCCATTATATTTACTTTTTCTGCTTGGAAAATTTAGAGCTGGGTGTTTGGCTCTCAAAGTCTCTTTCATTGTTTGCTTTAGCATTAGATTTTGCTCTGGAGAGCAGAAACTATTTTTCATAATTTATACCTTTCCTGAGCTTTTTGGGTCAAAGATCATAAGCTGGGAGTTGGCAACACAGAACTAGAAATACCATCTCTATTAGGGTTGCTGTGGGGTTCTGGAGACTCTGTGCTTACCGTTGGGTTGTATTTCTGTACTGGGTTCTATTTCAACATCCAAGGGTGCATTAGGCAGGATAAGCTGTTCACTGAAGATCTCTGGAGGCACCAACATTTTTTCCGTCTGAATATTTTTCCTTCTGTATAGTATTCATTCTTCCCTAAAAGACATCAAGCAGCTGCCCAAGAGAGCACAGGCCACTGATTTTTTAATAACTCTGAAAAACAAGTAGAGTAAGCATTTTTCTTCCCATTTCACCACGGGGGAAACCTGAGACTCAGAGAACTTATGTAAGTTTCCCCAGATCACACAAATAGTTCATGGCAGAAGTGGGATTAGAAGTTAGGACACCTCTCTCTTTGTACTAAACCACTGTGAAATGCCCCAAAACAGCATTCAGGCATGCTGGGTCCAGATTATCTCACCAAGCTACATCACTAGGCACGACTGTTTTGCCTAAATCAGTCATATTATTTCACAGTATTCATTAAGGTCTAACCATGGGCAAGGTACTGAGACCCATTTTAATAACTGCTCAAGGTGAGCCAAACCATCATCAAACTGTCATGTTCATAGACACAGTGATATCCGATCTCTCCCACAGGTCAGCTTCATTAGCTTCTCATGGGTGATAGTTATCTGTCTGGGTATGTTGGAGTCCTATTTAATAAAACAGCAAAATTTCTCTTGAAAGCGTTTTTAGAAAAATGTTCCTTGAAAGTCCTTAAGGAAAGTTACCTTTGAAAATCCTCCAGAAACATGCCACATTGGAGACTGACCTACCCAATAAGTGCTGCTCTGTCAGTTCTTCCTCTAGCCATTCTGTTCCTTTTGTTGAGTACAGGTTACAGCAGTGGCTGGCGTAGGGCCATCTTAATGAAATGCATACTAGAATCATATTATGCTTGGTGAGAGGTTCACACCTTGGGAGGCTGAGAGAAGAGTTTTCACTCTGGCATCTCCAGTAGAGAGTGGATTGGTGGGCAGAGCCATACAAACTCTGTTACTGTCCTCTTGTATAAGCTAAGTGTCCATGTGATGCAACCCCTCTGTGTTCAACCTCTCCCTGAAACTTAGGCCACTCTTTTCCTCTCATTCCTCATTCCAAGAGGATGCCTTAGTTAACGTTTTTTGGCTATAAGTAGCAGAAGCCAATGTATATAGATTAAAAATGAGGAATTATAAAGATGTAGAGGTGTCTGGTCAAACAGGAAGATGAACATGATGAACATTAATTGGTTCCTTTCCCACTTCCCTCTTGCCCACTTGCCTATATAGTGCCAGGTTTCTACTTAGGGATCTGTGTGAGTCTGGAGACACTGACCTCAGCTCAATCTCTAGGGGTGGGACACATGACGTAGACTCATCCAATCAACATAGTCCATCCTACTCCCCACCCCACATGCCACAGTGACTGATGCAGAGATGGGCATGTGACCTATGTCTGTCCAGTCAGCAAGACTCAGGGGAATTTAGTGGGAAATCTGGATCTCTTTCCTTTTGGATGAAAGAAAGAAAGCATATAGCTCTGAGGGCTTGTGGTGACCGTCTTGATCTTGTCATAGAGAAGAGATGCAAAAAAGCCAGGTCCTTGGGGATACCATTGATCCACTTTATCAAGCCTTACCTGAAACATGTCTCTGTCTATTCAGTCATATAAACCAAGAAAATCTTTCTCTCTCCCCTCCCTTTCTTTCTCTTTCTCTCTTTAACTCCCTCTCGCTCACCTCCTCTTGCCCTGCTCCTCTTCCTCCTTTTTGTCCTCTCCTCTCCTTTTATTCTTTAGACCATGTTCACCAAACCTATAGCCAAACATGGTTCCCCCAAATGACTGATGGTTCCTAAATTCACCTCAGTTCAAGTAAACAAGCCAGACTGAATTAGAATATCTTCTACCAAGGTCACATTTCTGGGAGTCAGGTATTTGATTGGCTCAATCCATAGCAGCCCCGAGGGAAGAACAAGAAAGTAAATAGATTTAAGAGGCAGAAGGAGATAACAAACTCCACTGTTTGATCCACCATGTCAGTTACACGGAGGGAACATGGACAGAGCTCACACTAAATGTGTATCCTAATAAACCAGGTGAGTCAAGAACCCCAAGATTAAAATGAACTGAAGGTGATGAAATCTCTTTTTAAGTGGAAGATAGGCTGTCAGAAGATAAATTCTCCAATTACTTGGTTTTTCTTCAACAGAAATCAGATGAAACAATGTTCTTTTGAAGAAGTGTAGGCGGTGACGATTTCATCAAGTAAACCAAAGGCAATTCCTAGAAGCCTTTTGAAAAGAAAATCTGAAATTCCTATGACCACAAGAGCTGAAAGATGGATGGCAGGAAGCAAATGCTAAGAGAAGAGATAAAGAGCAGAATTTGTGTTTGGGGACTTCTGTTCAGATGAATTGCTAAAAATGATTACCCACTGGTTTAGGAAAGATCTAGTTTTTAAAGTTTTAAGTCTTTCACAAACAAAGTGCTATGAATTTCTTTAAATCTGGCACATGCAAAAGCTTCTGATTCAAGCCTCTGTATTATGATTATCCAGTTGCGGTGGCAGACACAGCTCTCTGCTTAGCTGAGCTCATTCTTCTAGTTCAGAAATATTTCAGATTCTTATTTTTCAAGTTTCTTGGGGACAGGAGAGCTTTGAGCTTCAGAATACTTCACTTGGCTTTGTTTCAAAAAGGTATTCTTAATGAACAGATGTTTTTCCCCCATAGATCCAAAAGACGGCATTTTGAAAGATATTTTAAAGTTCATAGCAGTCAGGATTCTTTTAAGTCAACAGAAATCCAATCCAATCCAGCTCAAGCACAAAAGAGAATCTACTCATGTATCCGAGAAGTCTAAGTTTGGGTATGCTTCAGGCATGAACTTATATTTTAATGTCTATCAATAAACATTAACAAACATCAAGAATTTAGGTGTTTAATACATATACACCCATGTTCATAACAGCACTATTCAATTGCCAAAAGGTGGAAAGAGCCCAAAGATTTCTCAACAGATGAATGGATAAACAAATTGTCATACATCTATACAATGGAATATTATTTAGCCATAAAAAATGAATGAAGTACTGATACATGCCACAACATGGATGAAACTCAAAACCATTATGCTAAATGAAATAAGCCAAGACTTCCCTGGTGGCACAGTGGTTAAGAATCTGCCTGCCAATGCAGGGGACACGGGTTCGAGCCCTGGTCCGGGAAGATCCCACATGCCACGGAGCAACTAAGCCCGTGCGCCACAACTACTGACCTGCGCTCTAGAGCCCATGAGCCACAACTACTGAGCCCACGCGCCACAACTACTGAAGCCCGTGCTCCGCAACAAGAGAAGCCATGGCAATGAGAAGCCCGTGCACCGCAACGAAGACCCAACACAGCCAAAAGTAAATAAATAAATAAATTTATTTTAAAATAAATAAATAAATAAATGAAAAAAGCCAGACATAAAAGGACACACATTGCATGATTTCGTTTATATGAAATATCCACAATAGGCAAATTTATAGAGGCCGAACACAAGATGACCAGAGGCTGGGGGAAGGAAGAGATGGAGAGTAACTACTTAATAGTCCCTGGATTTCCTTTTGGGGTGATGAAGTGTTCTGAGCTAGATAGAGGTGGTCCTTATACAACATTGTCAAAGTACAAAATGCCACTGAATTATTCACTTTACAATGGTTATTTTTATGTTGAATGAATTACACGCCAATAAAAATGAAAAGTAAAGGGAAAGAAAGCTTTTAAAACAGATTTTGGGTGTTCTGCCCTTAAAAATTAGGTTTTTAATAATTAAAAAATACTATCTACTGGGATCATACTTATAGTAGTGCTCTTATGTTAGTTTACCTCTTTTTAAAAATTTTTAGTTTTGACATAATTTTAGAGTAAGTTTGCAAGAATAGTGTAAAGAACTTCCATATACCCCTCACACATATTCCCCAGTTGTTCAAATGTTACTGCATTTGTGAACTCAGAGACACAGAGAGTAGAGTGGTAATTAGCAGGGGCTGGGGAAATGGGAAATGTTGGTCAAAGGGTACAAACTTCCAGTTATAAGGTGAATAAATTCTGGGGATCTAATGTGCAGCATGGTGACTAAAGTTAGTAATTCTGTATTATATACTTGAAAGTTGCTAAGAGAGTAGATCTTAAATGTCTTCACCACTACCATACACAAAAAAGGGAATTATGTGATGTGATGGAGGTGTTGGCTAAAGCTTTGGTGGTAATCATTTTGCAGCAAATAAGGGTATCACATCAAGCCATTGTACACCTTAACTTACACAAGTTATATGTCAATCACATCTCAATAACACTGGAAAAAAGTAAAGTAAAAAATTTAAAAGTTTTTACCGCATTTGCTTATTTTCTGCCTATCATCTATCTATCTATCTATCTATCTATCTATCTATCTATCTATCTATCATCATCATCTATCTACCTATCTGGTATGTGTGTGTGTATGTATGTGTGTGTGTGTGTGTATTTATATATGTACATATATATACATTCACAGTATTATTTTATTTTTAAGGAGGCCTGCAACTCTGATATTCTGTGATTCTATGTATAATGGTGGACATTGGGGTAGAGGTGCAAATAGGCCTGAAATCATCCATAAATTATAACCCAGAGGCAATGACCTCTGGTTAAGTGGACCCTAGATGCTGTGGTTTTGGGTAAGAGTAGTGGAATGGGGGAGGGGTGAGAAGGTTGAGGGGAAATTCCTGGCCATCTGACACAACTTTGCAAGTGATGGGTCACTGCCAAGATGAGTGCTGGGGACCACCAGCACATGAAACAGAGGAGGTGACGGCACCGGGCCAGCTCCCTAGGTAGAGGAACCTGCTAATCAAGCCACCAGCCCCACCTGCCCACATTTCTGGTTCTTCTTTGGACTGTGTTCGCTGTCCTCTGCTTTTGAAGATGACACCACCAGGAATGCTCCCCAGCTGGGGGAGCAAGTGTCACTGATAAGACCAGCGGGGCCCAGCGGTCTTCCCATACTAGGAACATCTGGCGATTCCTCTTTGTTTGGGGGCTGTGGTTGCCACTCACAGTCTCGTGTTAGGTGCAGTCAGTTTTTAGACTTGTGGGATGGCTCATTAAGAGGCGTCTCATCTCTCATCCTCCCGTGTGCAAGAGCCTCTCCAAGCCACAGTAAATACTTTTCCACCCAACACAGTTCTGTGGGACCCTCAGTTGTCATGTGGGAATATATTCCAGCTTCAGTCACATTAATGCGGTTTATGTAATTGATTCTATAAATGCACACATACTTTCAGCTGTTTCTAAAGCAAGACAGCGTGTGTAGAAGTTCTTTATCCTTTTATCTGCAGAATCCATTGAGGAGGACATTTTCGGAGAGTTATCTTTAAATTACACAAAGTTGTGTACAGAATAAAATGGAGAGCTTAACAACTTGTTTACTTGAGTTTAAACCACTTCAGCCAATCAAAATTCAGTAATGTCCTGGTCACAGGC
Source organism: Balaenoptera physalus (assembly GCF_965194825.1). Lineage (NCBI taxonomy): Eukaryota > Metazoa > Chordata > Mammalia > Artiodactyla > Balaenopteridae > Balaenoptera > Balaenoptera physalus. The sequence goes on along the minus strand of NC_138898.1, from coordinate 42,263,836 downwards.
AGATCACCCAGAGAGATTTGAGTTTACCTGCATTGGAAAGGTGTTACTTTCTCCACTTCAGCTCTCCTAGAAGCAGATTCTGAGACAGGAATCTGAGTGCCAGTAGTCTATCTGGGATGAGGTCTCAAGAGATGCAGATGGGGGTGTAAGGGAGGGAGACAGGGAAGGAAAGGAAACAAACAAAGCACAAGTCAGTTGATAGGCAGGTTACCACTGTGGACAACTAAAGCTTAACCTTACTGGGGAAATTTTGGGCACAGCACAGAAAACTACCTTACAGGGATCCCCCAAGGGCTGAGGGAGCTGGAACATTTATATACTTGAGGGCCGCTCAGGGGCGAATAGAATGGGGCAGAGCCTGGCCTAGCTAAGAAGACTTCTGGCAAAGAGATTGAAATGCTGGTAGCTGGAATTCAGATGGGCCTATATTAGGATAGAAATGCTGGAGGGAATATAATAGTATCTGCTACTATGAGGTAGGCAGGGTTTATAGTTTTACCATCTTGCTATTGGGAAACAAGTTTAGAAACATTTAGTGACTTTCCCAAGGTCTCATGGTATACCAGTGTTCTTCTAACTACAAGTTCTTTTTTTTAAAATAAATTTATTTATTTATTTTTGGCTGTGTTGGGTCTTCGTTGCTGCGCGCAGGCTTTCTCTAGTTGTGGCGAGCGGGGGTTACTCTTTGTTGCGGTGCAGGGGCTTTTCATTGTGGTGGCTTCCCTTGTTGCGGAGCACGGGCTCTAGGCGCATGGGCTTCAGTAGTTGTGGCACACGGGCTCAGTAGTTGTGGCTCGTGAGCTCTAGAGTGCAGGCTCAGTAGTTGTGACGCAAGGGCTTAGTTGCTCGGCGGCATGTGGGATCTTCCCAGACCAGGGCTCAAACCCCTGTCCCCTGCATTTTGGCAGGCGGATTCTTAACCACTGCACCACCAGGGAAGCCCCTAACTACAAGTTTTTTATTGAAAACCCAACTCAAACTGACACAAGCAAAATAGACGTATATTGATGCATGTAACTAAAAAGCTCAGGGTTAAGTCTTCAGGTTCAGCTGGGTCCAGAAATTCAAACCATGACATTAGCACCATAGCCTGGCCATTCTCTTCTGTGTATATTTATTCATTAAATATATTAAATATTTATTTCCAGAAATTAAACCACAGAAGTGGTTGACAGTACACCTTATAAACACTGTAACTCAACTGAGAAAGTAAATTACCTGTGGACAAATTTTAAGTTAATTTAAAATAATTAAATATTAGTAAATAAATAAATAATAATAAAATAATATGAGTGTATATATGTCTACAAGTTGAGGAATCGTGATAAGCTCAGAAATTCAAATGAATCTAGGCAAAAAGCAGACAATTTTGAAAAAAAAAAAGTATCTTATTTCCTATCAAATTTCATCTGAGACCTCACAATTCTAGTGCCTTCTTTTGTATTTCAGCAATGGCTTAGCTGTTCAGAGTCTCACCACGGGATTTTAAGCGGTGCCTGTGTACACGGGTGGTGTGTCACATCTTCTGTCTTGGACTGTGGTTATCCCACCCCAGTGGACCCAATCAATAGCTATTTCAGGATGCTACCACCGTACGATCTCTATTCATCCACCCCAGACAGGGGGTGTGGTCCTCACCCTGTCCCAAGGCAAGAATGTCAGGGCCCCCCAAATAGAGCCTTGGCTAGTAGGATTCAGCAGGTAACTGGAGGGTGTTTGCTGGTGATGAGTCCAATGGAGAACAGCTGGACAGTCAGGTTCTAGAAAACCCTGAACAGAAGAACACGCAGTCAAGTTAATTCTCGGGAAAGTGGGAAGAGGTGCCCCCAGCACGTCAAGAAGTAGGGAACCCAGAAACACAGTTGAAACAAGAATGGGGTGAGGGAGTGTTCTGCAGGTTGGGTTCCCTGGGAAGTGGGCTCTGAGATGGAGTTTAATGGGCAGAATGTTTACTGGAGAGAGGCCTTGGGATCAACGCCTGAGGAAAGGAAGGGAAAGAAGCAGACGTGGACAGAGGGCGAAGTCGAGCTGCAGTGTGGGGCTAATGACAGACTCAGCCAGTCCATGGGAAGCTCAGATATAAGAGCGGGTCTTCGGGGTTGTCCTGAGTCAAGCTGAGATGGCCGGGCCTTTGTGCTCTGGGAGCGATTTGTCATTGGATGGGAGCTGCCCCTGGGAGCGGGGCGGCCCGGGATAAGCCAGCTCCCTGCCACTGAGAAAATCCCTGAGGCAGGAAGGACCCAAAAATATATCTCTGAGCTTCAGATCTCTGCACGCCACTGCCAACTTGACATCTCTTTCCTGTCTCAAAACATGTGACAAGATTGAGAGCCAGGAGTGGGAACACGAAGAGCAAGATGATGATGGTGGCTGTAGACAAGTCACCGGAGACGGAGGCCAGGGTATCAACACTTCTGTCACCCCTTTCACAGCTTTATCAGGGGCTGACTGTCATCCTAGAAATGGCTCCTTAATAAAGAGTGGATCCCAGACCTTCAAATGCTCCTGAGACCTGCACTCTTCCGCCCAGCACCCCCCATGAGTGCACTCCTCACATTTCACACAGTTCTGTGGATGTTTTCTCCTTTTGCTTTGAAAGTCGATCTTCTCCTTCTTTTATTACATAGTTCAACGTTTATGAAAAGACCTTTAGGAGTTAATACCAGACCAATGTAATTTAAAGCTCTCAGAGCCAAAAGACTTTGGAAGAAAGAGTTTCAGGCCTTTGAAGCAGAGGTGACAGCCAGTAGCTTCAGCTATTGAGATTTTCTTGGGTAGGAAAACTCTGGAATACTGGAATGAGACTTACTTCCTCTCTCTCTCCCTCTTCTGTCTGAAAATTCTTCCATAGGTCAAATATTGAAATGGAGCAGACTTCAAGTTTGATCCCCAAAACTATGCTTTATCTCCAAAAATTTAGAAGTAGGAAAAACAAAGAGAAAATCTTCAGAAGAATAAAATTGTGCATTTGTGATGTTGGAAAGAGTATGGGATTGGAAGCCAAGAGACTTAGGTTTCTGATCCTGTTTCTGCCACTGAAAGTAGCTGTGTGACCTTGAACACAACACTGATGTTTTCATGGCCTCTTCTATAAAAGGGAGGGGTCTGGTTATCAGCAAGTGCCCCCCCCCACCCCACCACCCCCCCGCTCCACTTGCTTCTTTTTCTTTTCTTTTCAAACTTGTCAAACAGTTTTATTCTTGGTTCTCCTTTATCCCATTAAGTTTACTCAGTGGAGCTGGGTTGAATCCTGTCCCTGGATGAAAACTTTGGGCAGCCAGAATGACTTTTCTGATAACTTGTATGTAATATAGTTTCTCAGTCTAACTTTCCTTTTAATGCTAAGATTCTATTATTTACATAATAATGAGTAACAAAAGCACACATTGCAGAGTTATGTTGAAGTCAGCCAGGTGCTTCCATATATAGTAATTCATTTGAGCTTCACAAATATTAACAGGTCTATAAGGGAAGACTGGGCAGATAATAATAGTTTTCCCCTTTTGCTACTTCAGAAAAAGTTTAGAGTCATTTAGTTACATAATGTGTCAATTCTTTCAGTTGCAAGTTCCTTCTAAAAACCCAATACAAACTAGCCCAATCAAAAATGAAAGCTTATTGGCTCGTGCAACTGCAAAGCCCACGGATACCAGGAGTGGTTCACCTGTCTCTTCTCCGTAATCTGATCACTCGCTTCTGTGCATATTTTTCATTAAATTAACAAATATTTATTGAACACTGCTATGTGTAAATCACTGTTGTAGGCACAGGGGGTGGAGTGAATGAAACACTGTATTTAGAACAGTGACTAACACACAGCTATGTTCAAATAAATTTTCATGGAATTTACATTCTTACCTACAAGGGAATATTCCTAGGACTTACCATCTACTGGAAGAAGAGGGTGTAAACAAAAACATAAATAATGTGTGTTATGTCACGTGATGAAAAGGACTATGAAGCAAGAAAAACATGGTATGGCTGAGCCATTGCTACAGCAACCTGCCCACAACAGGGTTGCCATAGCAATGGCTGGATTAAAACAGTGAGCGAAGAAGATGTGAGAGGAGGAATGAGGTATGTTTGATATAGATAACATTTCTCAAACCTGTCTGCCTGAGGATCCCATTTTTCAAATGGTGACTGCCATTGACCCATATGCCAATGTGCAGAACACACCTGAGGGTGCATAGGTCTAAATAGCTACTAAAGACAGTGTTATATCTAAGCAGCAATAAAAACCACCATCGCTTAGTTATCATGCCTGATTTCTTCCAAACTCTTCATTCTGACATTCTCGCTGAGCCCGTCTTAGCATTGATTGAGCATCTAAATGGAACACAGCTCTACAGAATCTCCCTTCCCCATATACATGTTAGTCTGCCCTTCTGCCTGTAAGGATTCCAGCTTGTGGTGGACAGAGTTAACTGCATACATTGGTCCCCATTTCTCCGTCTCTGCTCCTAACAGCATCCCATGTGTGAAGTGGTGACAGCGGTTCTACTCTCAGCTCCAGAGGTGAGCTATGATTGGTTTAAGGCAATCAGTGCATTCCATATTCTAGCTCTAGTGACTGGGTTAGAGACCACTGTCAGTAATCTTCTGGATGTGGATAAGAGAGTATGTCACCCCAGTTGTTATCGGTAGCCACGCTGTGACCACAGAGGGAAACAGCCTTGGGATGAAACCAACACTGAGGGAGGTAGAGTTAAGGTAGAAAGACCCTAGAAGGCCTGGGTCAGCCAGCCCCTGCCTGAAGTTCAACTTACCTCCAGATTGCTCAGTTACATGGGCCAATACATCTTCTCTATGGCTTGAACCAGTATGAGTTTGCTGCTTCTGTTGTTTGCAACTAATTAAATTCTACTTGATTGCTTCTTTGAAAAGGATGACTGAATTTCAGACTCAACCACATAAGCTTTATGAGATGAATTGCATGAGGTCTTGTATTTCAGGATATCCCTAAACTGTAGAAGAAATTAATATTTGTTTGGCATGGTTTCACCATTTTTCCCTTAGCACATGTTTGCTCACAAGAGCAGAACCCTAATACCCTTCCAGAATTTGGGTTGGAGAAGTATGAAGGGGAGAAGCCATACTTTAAGAATAGATTTCCCAATTTGAGGGGCATTCTACAAAATAACCGGCCCCAAATAACTGACTCTTCAAAATTGTCAAAGTCTTGAAAGATAAGAAAGATTGAGGAGAATGGTTCAAGATGGCAGAGTAGAAGGAGGTGTGCTCACTCCCTCTTGTGAGAGCACTGGAATCACAGCTAACTGCTGAACAATCATCAACAGGAAGACACTGGAACTCACCAAAAAAGATACCTCACATCCAAAGACAAAGGAGAAGCCACAGTGAGACAGAATGCATATATTTTGGGCCAAAATAAAATAAAATCTATCAATTATTAAAAAAAAAAAAAAAGAAAGATTAACTGTTCTAAACTGAAGCAGACTAAGGAGACATGACAACTGAATGCAGATATGATCCTGGACTGGATCCTAGACCAGAAAAAGGAGATTAGTGGGACAATTAGCAAAATTTGAATAAGATATATAGATTATTTAGTAGTATTGAATCAATGCTAATTTTCTGATTTTGATCATTGATCTGTGGTCACATAAGTTGTCAACATTTGGGGAAGCTGGATGAAGGATATACAAGCATCTTTGTACTATTCTTGCAATGTTTTTGAAAGTTGGAAATTATTTCAGAATGAAAAGGTTAAAATTGTTTTAATTAAAAAAATAAATAAAAGGTTTGGAGTGGCCCTTTATTAATGCACTGATTAGAATTTCCACTGTCATGATATTTCATGAATACAGAGAGTGTATGGGTCTACAAAACAGCCCTGGAAATCCATGCATTTGCAAGACTTGGAATTCACAATTCTACCCTGGAAGATGCCAAACTGAAGGCAGATCTATTTCTTTTATGATGCCTAATTAAGGATCTCTGACCTGGTCTTGGAAGAATGCAAAACATGTTTTGGTTTGAGAGTAAGACAGATGTCAATCCAGAAAATTTTAAAAACAGGCAGTTGTTCAAATAAGACTTTAAGTCTCAGCTTGGAGAGCAAAAGGATTTGACAAATAAATGCAGAGAAGGCTCATCTGAGTGGGTTGTTCTGGCACCCACGAGGGAGCTGTAAGCCAACATTTAGAATGGGTGAGCATGGAAAATAGATTTGGTAGAAAAAGAGGATGATTCACGCACCAATAATAATAATGATAAATACTGCTGACAAGGAACTTTTAATTAGCAAATGGAAAATCAGCCCAAGACACATACGCTGAGTCCCTTAGAAGTGAGGTCAGAACAAATTCTTTTCAAAAATGGGAACATTTGTAGTAGCTTCTGGCCCTGAAATCTACTATCTTGGGGTTGTTTTGTTTTGTTTGGTTGTTTGTTTGTTTTTTCTTCAGTGTGGAAGATAATGTTCTCCTCTCTTTCAGAGGAAATCTAATTACTTTCCCACTGAGTTAACATGAAGATTACTCTGAAATGCGTCAGAAAAATCACTGCACAGTGTATTTATTTCTTTCTCCAAGTAAAAGAAGTATCTTAAGTTTTATTTTTTGGAATCATTAACTATGGTTCTGATTCATACTCTGCACTGGAAAAGGAGGCCAGGACCAAATTCTGGGAAGTGAGCTCAATCAAAAGCCTTAATTCAGAAATTTGTTTGGAGGCCTTCCTATCCTAGAATGAGGCATTGACTGGAATGGAGGGAATGATACTCTCAGGACATTTATGGGAGAGAGACTGAAGCTCTCTGTGTGATGCCTCTACTTGAATTTCTACCTCAGTGTTGGGTCATCCTATGTTAGATTGGATCATCTCTGCTTTCACCTTTTTTCTACCTTCTGATAGAAAATTCCCTTAAATTCCCTCTTCTACTCCCTGTATTCTCCTACCTTCTTCCTTTCTCTTCTTCTCTTGTCTCTTTACTTCTAGGATCCGTGACCGCGGTCTTCTTTGCCATCATCTGTAGACTTTCATTTTGCATGATTCTAGGGAATAAGATGTTGGGAATAGGGAAAAAAAAAAGGTGACAACAAGTAAGCCTAAAAGTCTCCTTCCACTGAGGCTTTTTGGACCCTCCAACTCCAACTGCAGGTCCCATCCAAGGTTTGGTGTAACCTGTAATCTAAAAACATTATCATTTGTAACATTTCCCTTGAGGGCCAATGCTGGTTTCCAACATGGCCCCACCACTTGCTTAAGTCAAAGCCCCAGTTACCAACCTCCTGGAGGGCCTGGGGTTGATTATACTATTGTTCTTAATTCTTCATGGCTTATAATAAGATTTATATATTGATGCCTGTGCCAGGTGACTTTCCAGTGCCTCCCAGCTGAATAGACAAAGTATACCACCCATCCATCGTCTTTGAGCTTGGCCAGGAGACTCGCTTTGGCCAATGGAATGTTAACGGATATCACACAAGCAGAGGTGTTAATTTTTTTTTTTTTATTGAGGTATAGTTGATTTACAACATTATGTTAGTTTCTGGTGTAGAACATAGTGATTCAGTTATTTTTTTATGATTATATTCCATTATAGGTTATTATAAGATATTGAATATAATTCCCTGTGCTATACAGTAAATCCTGTTGCTTATCTATTTTATGGATAGTAATTTGCATTGGTTAATCCCCTACGCATAATTTGTACCTCTTCCTCAATCCCCGTTTGGTAACCATAAGTTTGTTTCCTATGTCTGTGAGTTTCTGTTTGTGTATAGATTCATTTGTATTATTTTTAAGATTCCACATATAAGAGATATCATACAGTATTTGTCTTCCTCTGTCTGACTTACTTCACTAATTACATTATTCTCTAGGTCCACCCATGTTGCTGCAAATGGCAACAGTTCATTCTTTTTTATGGCTAATATTCCATTGTATGTATATACCACATCTTCTTAAGCCAATCATCTGTTGATGGACACGGGTTGTTTCTTGGTCTTGGCAATTGTAAATAGTGCTGTTATGAACACTGGGTTGCATGTATCTTTTCAAATTAGAGTTTTCATTTTTTCTGGATATATACCCAGGAGTGGGATTGCTGGATCATATGGTAACTCTGTTTTTAGTTTTTTAAGGAAACTTCATACTGTTTTACATAGTGGCTGAACCAATTTACATTCCCACTAACAGTGTACAAGGGTTCTTTTTTCTCCACACCCTCTCCAGCATTTATTATTTGTAGACTTTTTGATGATGGCCATTCTGACTAGCGTGAGGTGATACCTCATTGTTATTTTGATTTGTATTCTCTAGTAATTAGCAGTGTTGACCATCTTTTCATGGGCCTATTGGCCATCTGTATGTCTTCCTTGGAGAAATGTTTGTTTAGGTCTTCTGACCATTTTTTGATTGGGTTGTTTGCTTTTTCTGTGTTGAGATATATGAGCTGTTTGTATGTTTTGGATATTAACTCCTTGTTAATAACATCATTTGCAAATATTTTTTCCCCTTCAATAGGTTGTCTTTTTGTTTTGTCAATGGTTTCCTTTGCTGTGCAAAAGTTTTAAAGTTTGATTAGGTCCCATTTGTTTATTTTTGCTTTTATTTCTTTTGCCTTGGGAGACTGATCTAAGAAAATATTACTACGATTTATGTCTGAGAATGTTTTGCCTTTGTTCTCTTCCAGGAGTTTTAAGGTGTCATGTCTTATATGTAGGTCTTTAATCCATTTTGAGTTTATTTTTGTGTATGGTGTGAGAGAATGTTCTAATTTCATTGATTTACTGGTAGCTATCCAACTTTCCCAACACCATTTGTTGAAGAGACTGTCTTTTCTCCATTTTATACTCTTGTCTTCTTTGTCATAGATTAATTGACCGTAGGTGCATGAGTTTACTTCTGGGCTCTCTATTCTATTCCATTGATCTATATGTCTGTTTTTGTACAAGCAGAGGCTTTAAATGTGCTCTCATGGTTTGACTTGGTCTCTTGTGCTTTTGCCATCTCCATGAGCACATCCTAGTTAGCTGTTGTTTCTAGAATGAGAAACACATGGAGCAGTTCTGAACTTGACCTGCAATCTGGAGCCAAGCTAAGCCAATTCACAACCTGGAGCAGAATTTCCCCAGCCAACTAGCCGACCAATGATTGTGAAAAGTAAGAATTCATTATATTTTTTGTTGTTGTTGTTACACAGTATTATTTCAAGAGTAGCTGATTGATACAGGGGCCTCTAGTCCTCCAAGTAATGAACATATTCTTAAGCTTTACTTCTAAAATTTGTCATTGTGTGGATTTTCATGGGAGGCAAGCCCTCTCTGACTCCTCCCCTTCCCAATAGCAATAACAAAGTCATGTGATTTGACTCAGCCAGTCAGATGCTGTCCCCCTCCTAGAACCTTAAATCTGGAGTAAGTGATACAGATAAGAAGGAAGAGTTTAAAATTAGTTTCTTTGGTGGAAGCAAGGAGTGACCAGTGGGAGTGACCTCATAACCACAGACTCTTCTTCCCTTGGTTGTTGCTCATTTTCAAAACTTCTTTATCAATTCTATGAGCGATCAACTAATTTCTGACTAATTTCTTTTCTGCTTCAGTTAGATCTTTGTATTTTTTGCAGCCAAAATATCGGACTGGTACGAATAGCTCATCTGAAATATAATCATTTGAGAACATAGAAGGCCTTTACATTTATTTCTAAGGCTCTGAAATCTCTGGAGCCCTGGAAGCTTTTCACCTCCCTGAAAACTGTATATTAATGATTCCATGAAACTATACCAAGTTACATCAACAAAGAGTGTTACTCAGATCCATAATTTTGGAAAAATCTTTCTTCCTCTAGACCTACATTAGCATTATCTTTCTAGAAGAGACCAGATTTTTCAACACAAGGAGTCTAGTATGCCTTCATAAGTGGCTCTTTGGCTTAAGCAAGGGGTGGGACCAGGTTGGAAATCAGCTCTGGTCCTGAAGGGAATGATTCAAATGATAATGTTTTTGCGTGGAGGTTCCTCAAAAAATTAAAAATAGAACTATCATAAGATCCAGAATTTCACTTTTGTGTGTATATCTGAAGGAAACAAAATCACTATGTTGAAGAGATATCTGCATCCCCATGTCCATTGCAACATTATTTACAATAGCCAAGACATAGTAACAACCTAAGTGTTCACCTATGGGTGAACGGATAAAGAAGATGTTATTATTCAGCCACTAAATAATTCAGTCATTAAAGAAGAAGGAAATCCTGCCATTTGCAACATGGATGCATCCTGAGGGCATTATGCTTAAGTGGCGTAAGTCAGACAGGGAAAGACAAATACTTACTTGTGGAATCTATAAAACACACACACACACCCCAAAACACAAAGCCATGGAAAAAGAGATCAGATTTGTGGTTACCACAGGTGGGAGGTGATGGGTCGGGGAACTGGTACAAATTTCTAGTTATAAGATAAATAAGTACTGGGGATGTATGTACAACAGGACGACTATAGTTACCACTGCCATGTGGTACATTTGAAAATTGCTAAGAGAGTAAACCCTAAAAGTGCTCATCACAAGGAAGAAAACTTCTCTTCTCTCTCCCTTTGTCTTCCTTGTATTTATATGAGATTATGGATGTTAGCTAAATTTATTGTGATAATAATTTCACAATATAAGTAAGTTAAATCATTATGCTGTACATCTTAAACTTATAAAGGGCTGTATGTAAAAATTAGAATTCAAAGACCCAGAGTCTTGGCTTACTCTCTGTGAACCTCAGTTTCCTTATGTATAAAGTGGACCTAATAAATTGGGTAGGAAAAGGTTTTTAAACCCCAAACGGCTACACAGAAGGAAGTTGCCTAAACATATATCACTGTACCCATCTCCTCAATGAGAAAAAAACAAGGAAAAACGCTATGGAAAGATTGATTGCTAGTGGCCGTTTCTGGCAAGTGATGAACATTGCAGTAAGAACAAAAAAGAAAATACAAAACTTGGGCTTCTTGAGGTTTTTGGCTTGGCCCCCAGCTAATCATGATTCCAAGTGCTGGCCGGTAAAACAACACAATCACACTGAGTTAAGCTCTTTTGCGATGTTATGGAACATGCATTGGAAAGAGCAGGCTGGGGGTGTGATGCACCTGGGACTCCCAAGAATGTTGCAGAAGCTCAGCCAGGAGAGGCCGCTGAGGAGTTCCAATCATGTAAACGGAGTGATTATGTGAACCAACTGTTTCTACTTGGCTGGACATCAGAAAAATGGCCCAGCTAGTATGGTGGTGAAGGTGGTATTCGTGCAAATGTAGACTTAGGCTGAGTGACTTCCCCTCGGAAGCGCTGCCAGGCTCTTGGTAAATCATATAGCCTCAGACAGAGTTTGGCTATGTTAGCTGTTTTTGTCTTCTTGACTGCATCTTTCCAAAATAAACTCTCCTGTAGAACTACTTTAATGAATGAATGTGTTACTACAAACTAATGATGGAGTCATATTTAGAGCCAATAACCCCTTTCCTGATACACCCGCAGTTCCCGAAGCATGGCCCCCAAACCTGCAGCATCAGGGTTACCTGGGAACTTAGAAACGCAAATTCTCAGGTTCCATCTCAGAATCAGCAACTGTGTGGGTGGGGAGGGGTCCAACAATGTGTGTTTTTATAGGCCCTCCAGGGGATTCTGACTCACACAAAAGCTTGGGAAATACTGCCCTACAGCATCTCCTTTGGCCTATTCAAAAACAGCACTCCAACAATTCTGCCCTTTTCTGCGACATCATCAATTTCTCCCTCCCATTGGAGCTTTCCCATCAGCACACTTATTCATGCTGTTATTTTTCCTTCTATAAAACGGACATCTTCTTGACCTCACTTCTCTTGCTATAGCTTCGTTCTTTGCTTCACTTTAGTTCGGATAAACAAAGCTCTTCAAAAAAACTGTCTGCGTTTTCCTCCCGGTCTCCTTTAAACCAACTCAAATTAGGTTTTGCCACGAATGCTCCAAGAAACTGCTCCAGTCAAGGTTAACCGATGACCTCCAATGCTACAAAGTCTACTAGACAACTCCCAGTCTGTATCTTTCTTGATCACTCCCTCTTCCAGGGAACATTTCCTCACTTGGCTTTCAGGTCTACCCACTCTACTGGTGTTCCTCCTACCCCATCGACTCCCTTTCAGTCTTCTTTGTGGGTTCTTCCTCATCCCCTTGGCTTCTTTAATGCTGGATGTCATTGAGCTAACTTTTTGACCACTTCCCTTCTTTATCTTCACCCTCTCCCTTAGGGGGTCTCATTTTTATTCTCGTGACTTTAAGTAGGAACTATGTTTATGACTCTCCAATATATATTTCCAACCCAGAAATGTCTCCTGAACTCTAGACTCATAAATCCTACTGCCAAGCTGATAGCTCCTCTTGGATATCTATTAGATAGAGCAAAGCTAACGTGTCCCAACTTGACCTTCTAATCTTCCCCTCCCCCACAGAGTCTTCCACCCGCAGTCTGCCACATTTCAATGACTGAAAATGCCATCCTTCCAAGAGAAGCTTGGAGTTATCTTTTATCCTGCTCCTTCTCACATGACACACGTGTAGTCTAACATGAAATCATGTTGGTCCCACCTTCAAAATATAACCAGAATCTGACCACTTCTTACCACATCCACTGCCACCACCCTGGCACCAGCCACCATCAGCTCTCACTTAGATATTTGAAATCACCTCATGAATGGTGTCCCTGCTCTTCCATTGCTGCTCTACAGTTGATTCTCAGTGACTAGAACAGTTCATTTAAAGCATAGTAAGATCATGTCACTCTTGGTCTTAAAGTCATGTAATGGCTCCTGTGATATTGTGACTTTTAAGAAATATATACTTGGTCTTCATCCCCTTTCTAGAACAGAGCTCCTAAATCCCTTGGAATTTCCTAAGTGGTGAGAGCAGTCCCTAAAGGTGGCTTTTCTTATGTCAATGAGGTGGTTTTTGGAAAGCACCTGAGGATGGGGGCAGGTTTCCAGGGGAATCAACCTCGTGATTAGAGGGTTGGAGCTTTCAGTCCCACTCCCCAGCCTCTGCGGAGGGGTGAGGGTCTGGAGGTTGAGTTCAATCACCAGTGGCCAATGATTTAATCATTTGTACCTATGTAAAGCAGCCTTCATAAAAACCCGAAAGGACTGGCTTCAGAGAGATTCTGGGTTGATGAACACTCCTTGGGGAGAGGGGCGCACCTGGAGAGGGCATGGAAGCTTAGCAACCTTTCCCACATACCTTGCCCTGTGCATCTCTTACATCTGACTGTTCCCGGGTTATATCCTTTTATAATAAACTAGTCATTGGGTAAGTAAAACATTTCTCTGAGTTTTGTGAGCTGCTGTAGAGAATTACTCAAACCCAAGGAGGGGGTCACTGGAGCCTCTAATCTACAAGCAGTGGGTCAGAAGAACAGGTAGCAACCAGGACTTGCAACTGGTGTTTGAAGTGGGGGGGAAGGCAGCCTTGTGGGACTGAGCCCTTAACCCGTGGGATGTGACACTATCTCCGGGTCAGAATTGGGTTGAATGGTAGGACACCCAGCCATTGTCAGAGAATTGCTTGGTGTGGAGGGAAAAAACCACACCTTGTATTTGAGTGCAGAATCATAGCTCTCTGTTTCATTCAGAATCAAAGTCCTCTCCTCAGTTGCCCTGGTGTCTGTCTCCTAACTCTCTCCCCACTTGCTCCTGCTCCAGATACACTGATCTTGCTACTCCTTGAACCCTCAGGCTTCTTCTCGCCTCTTGGCCATTGGACTGGTTGTTTCCTGGGTCTGAAATGGCTGGGACCCTCAACTTATTGAAGTCTTTTTTTTTCTTTTGGCCTCACCGAGTGGCTTGTGAGATCTTAGTTCCCCGACCAGGGATTGAACACGGGGCCGTGGCAGTGAAAGCACCGAGTTCTAACCACTGGACAGCCAGGGAAGTCTCCCTTTGAGTCTTTTTTCAAATGTCACTTTTTCAAGCAAAGCTGACTTTGTCCACCCAATGTAAATGGTAGCACCACGACTCCATGTCAAATATCCTGCTCTTTTTTTTCTCATTGCATCTACCATCTTCATCATATTATATTATTTACTTATCTAGTTTATGGCCTGCCTCCCTGCACCAGAATATAAATTTCTTCATCACGGATGAATCCCTAGCTCCTAGAGCAGTTCCTGGCACATGCTCGGCACTCAATAAATATTTATTAATGTACAATTAAACCAGTAAATGAATGAATATGTGAGTAAATGCATGTGGAGTTATTTGGGGCCTTGGTGATACTGATGTCATCACTCCGTGTCTTCGATCCTAATGTATCTTGTCCAGAGGAGTTGGAAATTTCCCTTCAGTTGTCCTAAAGCCATCTGGATTTCATTTTTTATTGCTACCATCATGGAACATCACATCTCCAAAATCTCAAATCAAACAGAATATAAAAATGGAAGGGGAAGCAGAAAAGGAAGCTGGGCATCCCACCTGTAAATTGCAGGGGGAACGAACACTTCTAAGCTTGAAAATATTCATGGTGGTTGGTGTGAGAGGCCAGAAGAAAGTGATAGGACTTGAAACCTGACTGCTGTCGAGCTGAGTAAACAGAGGGTCAGGGAAAACACAGAAGACCCTGGTGACAGCCAAAAAGAATGGCAGGACATTTAAAATACAGGTAAGGGGAGTCAAAACTGAGTGAATGAGAATTATGGCTGTGACCCATGAGTAGGTTTTGTAGGTTCTTCAGAAGCTGTATTGAACCTGGAAAGCAGATGGTATATCAGTTTCCTATTGTTGCTATAACAAATTCCCACAAATTTAGTAGCTTTAAACAACACATATTTATAATCTTACGATTCTGTAGTATGAAATGGGTCTCACTGGGCTAAAATCAAGGTGTTAGCAAGGCTGTGTTCTGTTTTGGAGGCCCTAGGGGAGAATCTGTGTCCTTGCCTTTTCCAGTTTCTGGAGGCCGCTCACACTCTTTTGCTCATGCCGCCCACCCCCGTCCCTGCTTCCATCCTCAAAGCCAGCAATGGCCATTCAAGTCTTTCTCATACAGCATTACTCTGACATTGATGCTTCTGATTCTCTCTTCCACATTTAAGGACCCTTCTGATTACATTGAGCCCATCAGGGCAACCTAGGATAATCTTATTTTAAAATCAGCTGATTAGCAATCTTAGTTCTATCTGCAATCTTATTTCTCCTTTGCCTTGTGTGATATTGTGATTTTTAATAAGAGATGTACATTTGGTCTTTGACGCTGCTCCTGGCACAGAACTCCAAAACCCTTGGAATTTCCTAAGTGATGAGAGCTCCAAAGGTGTCTTTTGTTATTTAATGAGGTGACTTTTGGAAAGCCATTAAGGATGGGACTGGTAACCAGAGGAGCCAACTGTGTAATTAGACAGTTGGAACTTTCAGTCCCAACCCCCGGCCTCTGGGTGGCCAATGGCTAATGATTTAATCAATCATGTCTATGTAATGAAGCCTCCATAAAAACTCAAAAGGACAGGGTTCAGAGAGCTTCCGGGTTGGTGAATACATGGAGATTTGGGGACAATGGTGTGCCTGAAGAGGGCATGGAAGCTCCATGCCCTTTCCCCATACCTTGCCCTATACATCTCTTCCATCTGGCTGTTCCTGTGTTACATCCTTTTATAATAAACCAGTGATCTAGTAAGTAAAATGTTTCCTGAGTTCTGTGAGCTAGTGTAGCAAATTAATGGAACTTGAGGAGGGGTTGTAGGAACCTCCAATCGACAGCAGGTTGGTCAGAAGTACAGGTGACAACCTGGGCTGGCAATTGGCATCAGAAAGTGGGGGGCAGTCTAGCGGGACTGAGCCCTTCACCTGTGGAATCTGATGCTATCTCCAGGTAGCTAGTATCAGAACTGAATTGAATGACAGGACACCCAGCTGGTGTCTGGAGCATTGGTTGTTGGTGTGGGGAAACCACCACACCCCAAACACATACATGTTGGAATTGGGGGTTTAGACCCCGTTACCTTGTAAAATAAAATATTCACAGGTTCCTGAGATTAGTACATTAGACATCTTAGTCTACCTACCACAGGTGGTATCTGAATCACAATAGTTTTTTGTTTATTTGATTAGTAATGAGTTCTAGAAGAAACAAAGACCAGCCTGGACAGCTGCTCTTTATCCCTGTTTCTTAGTAATATTTATTGGATGGATGACTAGAGAGAAGAGTGGGATTAGAGGTACTTTTACTGGCAGCTTCCCACAGGAGTCTTTAGGATCTTTGGGGTGAAATAAGACCACTTCCTACAATTTCCTATCTGCCATTATGTTTTATGTTTGCAAACCTTAAAGATAAGTAATAGAGTCTAGAAGAAAATGATGTCAATAATCAGATAACAGTGTTTCAGGGTTTCTCAGTGAATGTTGTTGGACTCGGGTAAATCTATAGACAGTTTTCTACTGGCCTACTTTCCATGGGTATAGCTGATTTGCATAACTTTCCAATCCATCTTCATTAGGTTTCTCTCTTTCCCAGCTTCCATGAGTGTTGGTTAATAACTTAGGAATAAACATTGAAATGCAGGAGGGATTTCACACACTTGTCATTGGTGACACCTTCCCCTGGACTCTCACACCGGCCCTGACAGAAGATAACGTGGGCCCTGGATCAGACGACTCTGTCATTTACACTTAGCCAGAGGTCCCCTTCTCCATGCCTACTGTGTGCCCAACACATAGTAGGCCTTCCACAAATATTTGTGGATTGATGGATTGGGTTAACCATCTGCGAACTGAGTGAATTGGAGCAGATGAACTTCCTGTCAGGTATGTGTGATTCTTCAGAAGCAGACCCTGAGGGCTTCCCTGGTGGTGCAGTGGTTGAGAATCTGCCTGCCAATGCAGGGGACACGGGTTCGAGCCCTGGTCTGGGAAGATCCCACATGCCGCGGAGCAACTAGGCCCGTGAGCCACAGTTACTGAGCCTGCGCGTCTGGAGCCTGCGCTCCGCAACAAGAGAGGCCGCGATAGTGAGAGGCCCGCGCATGGCGATGAAGAGTGGTCCCCACTTGCCGCAACTAGAGAAAGCCCTTGCACAGAAACGAAGACCCAACACAGCCAAAAGTAAATAAATAAATAAATAAATAATAAAAATAAAGGAATTCCTTTAAAAAAAAAAGTAAAATAAATATCCTTTAAAAAAAAAAAAAAAAAAAAAAGAAGAAGCAGACACTGAGATGAGGATTTGCGTGCAAGTAATATGTGAAGGAAGGACTTCCAAAAGAAATAGGTGAGGGAGTGGAGGAGGCAAGCTGGGGAAGAGGGAGAAGCCAAGCAAAGGAGTGATTTCAGGCAGAGCCACAGCTTCTGCTTGACCCCACGGGGAGGCTCGAGAGCCAAGATTATACCTCTGAGTCTGTACTTTCTCAAGGGAAGGAGCTGGGCTTTTCTATTCCAGTACCAGCCCTTGTTGGCCAAAGGCCACCCTAGGAGGATGAGTGGGCCCCCAGGCACTTGGAGCTCTCAGCAAAGTGGGCAAAGTGGCTCCAGCTGCCCAAGGGATGGGCTCTGAAGAGAGTCAGACCAGCTGGCTGGTAAAAGCAAGAGCACAGAAGCCAAGGGAGGGGCCCAGAAATGGTTAGAGACCTCGGAGGGTACCACCAGCATTCACCACAGTGTCTTCCGGCTCCACAGTTGTAGAAACATGGCAACGTGTTCACGTTTGTTATGTGCAAAAATTCACAGTTTGAGAATTCTGAGAGACACCCCTGTAATACGTTTGTCTTTAATAAATATGGCTTTGTTCCCAAGAAATAAATTTTTCCAGTGGTAAATCTGGCTTTAAATGACCATGGTATGTATAATTTCTGCATTTAAAAAATTCCATGTGGTTGTTTCTAGGAATATTTGGACTTTTCTATTCCAATTCTACTATGCTATACTTGTAGAATTGGACTAGAAAAATGCAGTTAACTACATACTAGATCCAAATGTCCTCCCGATCAGTCATGGTATTAATTTCATTTAATATTGATGTTTTGGACATTATTCATGGCATGGTTAAAAAGCCATAAAAATAAAACTTGAAGCATATGTTCCTGGGCTCATTTCTGAACAAATATCTCAACAATTAAAGAAAAAAATTACTGAAAATAAAAGAAACTAAAGAGGCCCATCTCCTCATGATCCTGGAACCA
The DNA here is from genome assembly GCF_965194825.1 of Balaenoptera physalus. Lineage (NCBI taxonomy): Eukaryota > Metazoa > Chordata > Mammalia > Artiodactyla > Balaenopteridae > Balaenoptera > Balaenoptera physalus. The sequence goes on along the minus strand of NC_138898.1, from coordinate 42,245,692 downwards.
CTGAGGGCAGAACAGTCCCTCAGATTAAGACATTTCACTTATAAAGCTTTAAATTAATCTGGCTTCCACTGAGGGCAGGTCAAAAAGGCACTTGAAAGCAATGCAAAGTGTTGGTTTTGGACCATTTTAATGCTAAAACACATATTTAAACCATTTACACAAGATAAACTAGCAGTTTTTTTGGCCAAGGGCCTGCCAATTAGGATGTTAAAAGAGCAGGCATAAGAAACCATGCGTTGTTTGGGATGTAATTTGAGCCTGTTCTCTGGACCAGCGTAGTTGTGAAAGACCAGCATGTTCCTTTCTAGGACCAGGTTGTTTCTGTAGGCTTATGGGGCTTCTGTGTGTCAAAACTACTCTTGGAGCTGTTTATCTTTGTGTAGAAAGTGACTGGCAGGGTTACTGAGATACCGTTTGGCTAACAGAGTTACAACGAGATGTAATAATTCAATTCACCTAGAAACAGCAATGACTGATTATTAAATATACCACAAATACTTCCAGTCCTAATGAATATGTTGATGTTGATAAGGATAATGAGGAGGAGGAGATGGAGGATACTTGGCCAAGATTCTTTCTGTTGCTGGAGTACCCTGAGGGCTTTGAACTGTCTTTTCTTTCTGCCTGAATCTTGTTCCTCCAGATGGTGTCATGGTTGGTTCCTTTCTTCATTGAGGTATAATCCAAAAGTCACCTTCTCTATGAGGCTTTCCTAGGGTTGATCTAGTATTGTTTTCCCTGATACACAGACATGCACTATGACATTCTCTGCTTTATTTCCTTTATAACACTCATCACTAATGTTGTTATATTGTCCACTTATGCTTTTACTTATTTATTGTGGGTCTCCCCTAGGCTCACCACTCTCATTTATGGAGGCTTCTGATTCACAGAACAACCACTTTCTTTTCCCATCCATGGTTTCATCATGTACCATGAGGGGCCCTTGTGCATGCATGTGGACAAGACAGCTTGCCCATCCAAGCCCCATCCAACACACCACCATCCCTGTAAACGCTGAGATATGGCACAACAAAAAGAACTGGTTGCAATTTACTTTGAAATTTATTTATTTTTAAATAGATAGGTTTATGTCCGGATAGAGAAATGGCTAGATATGTGATAAAGCAAGTACAGTGAAATGTAAATGGTATTGTAAAATCTAGGTGGTAGATATACAGGTGCTTGCTTTTTTTTTATTTTTCAAGTTTTCTGTACGTTTGGAAATTTTCATCATACAAAGTTGGAAGAAACACAAAGAATAAAAGAACTGGTTTGGAAGTCAGGAGAAGTCAGGAGTCAGAGTTGATTGGGTCCCAGCTCTGCTATTCACTTGCCATGTAACCTTGGACAAATCTCAAACACTGTGAGAATTATATTAAAAAAATAGTTTGACTATCTATTAGTCAGGACTCTTTTGGTTGGAAGTGACAGTAAGCCATCTCAAACTAACTGAGAGAGACAGAGAGAGAGAGAGAGAGAGAGAGAGAGAGATTGATTGGCGCATATAACTGGGAGGGAGAGGCTTCAAACCAGACCATTTGAAATTTCTCCCCATCTCTTGACTCTGCTTCTCCTCATGTATTGCCCTTAGCTCTTCCAACTCCAGATGGACTTTCTCCATGAAACAGGGAAAGGGAATGGCCACAGATTTTACCTCTTTCAATTTAATAACCTAACGTGTAAAAGAGGATCCTCTCTTCAAAAATCCATAATATAAGATTCTAGGGAAGAATTTGGATTGGCCTGAAATGAGTCATGAGCCTAGACTTACAGCCCCAGGTATAATATGTAATTAGCCAGGCCTGGGTCACATGTTTGTACCTGGGTCAGGCTGCCAGGGCACTGACTGGAAGACCCAGCAAAGCCACATAAAATGGGGGTGGGGATCAGTTTCCATAGTCCACGGGACGTTATTACCAGGGAGAAAAGGGAAGGGATGTTGGAGAGAGAAAAGAAAACAAATGCCTACTATAGCCTGGCCTCTCTAAGGAATCTTTTAGAGCTAATATTTTGTAGGTGCTGATTAGACTGCTATGTACCTTATAGATGCTCAGAAAACGTTTGTCAAATGAAAGAAAATGTAAAAAAAAAAAAAAGAAAAAGCCAGAAAAATGACAAATTATTTAAAATGTTAGTAATGGGAAAATTCTTTAGATATCAGTTAGCTTAACTCCTTCATTTCACAGATAAAGGAAAATGAGGCCCCAAAAGGTTAAGTGATATTCCCAAGGACATGTGGTTACATCTAATACTCAAGCATTCTGATCCCCACCCTGCCTCTCGGTCTCTCTTTAAAGCATTCCTATTTCAAACAGATTCCTTTTGCCCTCAACTCTCAATAGATGAACGAACCATCAGCTAATACCACCCAGGCATCTTCATAGCAAAGAAAATAGAGACTAAAAATTACAAAGAAAAGGAAAAGAAAAAAAAATCCACCTTTGTTTAATTGTTATTCTGATGAGTTAAGCCTTGGATTCAACACAGGCAGGCTCTCCTAATAGAAAAGAAGACAGATTCATTGGCTGCTCCCACAGTCAGCTTGTGGATAAAAGTGTGTTTATACAGCTGGATGGATCTAGGAGCCAGGGCTGAAAATAGTCAGTGAGCAGGCTGATGGCAGGTGACAGCTGGGAGCATCTGTTTCCCATCAGAGACCCTAGGCTACAATCGTTCTGTCCTCTGACCCCTGGGCCCACCTTCCCTGGAGGCCTGGGTGTGTTCCCAGGTCTCAAGGTGCTGACAGCCAATTCACTTGCTAACACATCCTAAGGATGCTCATGGGTTAGAAAGCTCTGGTCTGGGATTTGGAAGGAAATCTCAGAATTCAGATTGGATGGATCAAGTTATTTATGTTCAGCTACTAAATCACACTTTAATTCTGTCGTAGAAACTGTCAGAAAGAACTGGTCATCTATTTCCTTCCCTTTGCCCGTCCTTCCTTCCTTCCTTCCTTCCTTCCTCCCCTCCTTCCAATTTTTAGCTAAGCGGGAATATTGGAAGAGACTGCTACCCTTAATTTTTTGTAGAAAAGCAGAATTATGCTGCTCCTAATTTTTCTACAGCAGTTAGCCACCTTGGCCAGCATCTTGAAAAATATCTTGAGTCCTGTCTGCAAAATGAGCTTCATAGAAATGAATATTAGGCTTTGATGGTAACCAAAAGATATGACTGGATGAAGGCGGTCAGTCTTAATTTGGGTTCCCCTGAATACAGACCCTGAGAGAAGATCAAGTGCAGGAAGTTTTTGGCAGGTGGTTTAAGGAAGCGGAAGTGAGGGACTATGAAGACTGAGGCAGGGAGGCAGGAAAAGCCAGTGAAAGGATGCTTCATCCATTGCTGCTGTGGGCAACCCTGAGAACTCTGAGAAGCTTACAGAATGCCTTCCAGATTGGCCTGAAGGACAGAAGGCTGGAGCCTTTAAACAGCTCTTTGGTTGAGTGTTGCCCCTAGGGGGTGTTACTGCCTAAGCACTTCCAGGGTGTGCTTGAACATTAACTCAGAGCAAGCTACTGCAGCATTGGAAGTGACCCTGGACCAGAAAGCAGAAAGACAAGGAAGCTGGCAGTGCAAGTTGCAGCTGCCTGCCGGAGATGAACTCAGAGTCAGCCAAGGAGATGAGGTACAGACACCAGAGGCATCTGCTAACAAAGTATGAGCAGCCAGAATAAATCCAGATAAACTATGGATTAATTAGTGATTGGAATATGGGATGACTTATACTATTCTCTCTACTCTTTCATATCTTTGAAAATTTCCATAATAAGAAGTAAAAAAGAAAAAGTGAAGCTTAACATAAAATTTCCTCCAATGTCATCCTCACACTTAAGAGAAACATTGGAATAGAAGCTAAATAACCTTGATTTCCCTGCCATCCACCCCTAATACTGTTAGGTGCATTCTTCCTTGTAAAGATTATAAAGGAAGGAAAAATGTTATTGGTTCTAAACTATATAAAATAATACGGGTTAATAGTTCCAAACAAACGATATGCTTTAAATTTGCTGAAACAGCATTGACTTTACAGAAATAGACAATATTGCATAGGTAGATAGTAAGGAAATCATAGGGAGGGGGAAGATCCTGACTGGTCCTATTATTTTAGGCAAAGTTACACTCAGAGCATCCTGGACAATGAGTGTATTTTGTTTTTTGCAGTCTAGCATTCATGTCTCCTGCTCTTGGAAACGTTTCTCAATTTCCTCCCCTCATTTTGTGCAGTTTTTGTGGGATTATGAGTTTGAGGATCTTGTCTTCTCTTGGACAAGGTGTGAACACATGATCCAATTTATGCCATATATATGTTTTATCCTGGAATTTAAATCTTGAAGAAAGAGACACAAGTAGCAGAAATAGATGAAGTTGATTCATCCCATGGTTGTCCCTGGAAAAGCTTGTCCATTAGCAGTTGCTAGGTAGCTAGAACTTTTCTGGTTCCTATCTTTTCTGAGAGTTTTCCCTATGTTTCTGTGAGCTACCCCATCCATTTAATACATTCATTTTTTGGCTTTACTTAGCCAAAGGGGGTCTTGGTCCCATGCAACCACTGAACCCTTACTGAGTATGGCAGTTTGTCTCCAAGAACGCTGCCCTCAGTCCCATCCCCTTTTACAGGCATGGGCCATTGCCCCCATCCAAAGGTGGAGGGAATGACACACTCCTTTAAATCAGATCTGGCCTTTGACTGGCCTTCCATGTGGCGTTGTGTGGCACTCTGCTGGTTCTGGGTCTAGTTTAAGAGGACTGGCAGTGTCCACTTCCTTTTTCTTAGAATGCTCATGCTCGGGAAAGTCAGTTGCCATGTATGATGTCCAACTGCACTGTGACCTCCATGTTGTGAGGAAACCCAAGTCACACAGAGGGGCTGCAGGTGGAGAGATGCCCAACCAGTGTCCAGCTGTTCCAGTTACACCAGCCCAGCCATCAGACATTGAGTGAAGAAGCCTGCAGGTGACTCTAGCCTCAGTTGCCGTATAACTACAACTGCGTGAGAAACCCCCAAGTGAAAACTGCTCAGCTGACCCCAGTCAACCTCTAGAACTATGAGCGTTAAGAATGTGTTCCTAGGTATAACAAAAGACACGTACTAGGATGGTCTTAGCAAAACTATTTGTATTAGTTTCCTAGGAGTTCTGTAACAAAGTACAACAAACTAGGTGGTTTAAAGCAAATCTATTTTCTCACAGTTCTGGAGGCTAGAAGTTCAAAATCAAGGTATCAGCAGGGTCATGTTCACTTTAAGACTCTGGGTATGATCATCCTTGCATTTTCTAGCTTCTGGTGGTAGCCTTGATCTCAGACATTCCTTGCCTTGCAGCTGCATCACTCTGATCTCTGCCTCTGTCGTTAGGTAGGAAGTGTCCATTTTATTACACTTATAGATTCTGTGGTCAGAAATTCAGACAGGACACAGTAGGGATGGTTTATGTCTGTTCCCCAAAGCCTGGGCCAATTTTCTGGCACTATGAATGAGAGATCCTTTCCTCCATTTTCCAATAATGTCCTCCTTAGCTTTTTCTGAGCCCTACTGCAGCTTCCTCAAGGCCTTTTAGGCTTCTGCTAACATTCTCCTGTAGGATCCTCTCCCACCCTTGCTGCTTCACAGAGTCTCAATGCCAGTGCCATATGGTTTACTTTTGTTATGTTATTATGTTGTTTTGTTATGACAGATTCCACTTCCAAGTAACAAAATCTGTTCCAGTTACTATTGCCATGTAATAAATTGTTACTGTTACGATGTAATAAACTTTCCCTCCTACCACTAGAAGTCAGTGGTAGAAAATTAACAAAGGAAAAGCTACACAAGAGCTGGTAAGCTGTGGCAGTGCTGTTGGAGCCTGTGATCAAGTACTGGTAGAAGTATAAACATAGACGTGTAAAACAAAAACAATTTTATTATGCTCACGGGTTCTGTGGATCAGGATTTGGAAAGGACATGTGGAGATGGCTTGTCTCTGCTGATGACGTCTGCAGCCTACACTGGGAAACACACAAACCACCTTCCGTAAGAACAGAAGGCTGGAAGTTAATCCAGGATTAGGGACTGGAATCTTCCAAAGGCCCATTCACTTACTGGTCCAGCAGTCAGTGCTGGCTGCCAGCTGGGACCTTATCTGGGGCTGCTGGTCACAGCATCTACACATGGTCTCCTCGTGTGGCTGCTTGGGCTTCCTCAGAGCATGGTGGCTTCAAGAGTAAAGTATTCCAAGAGAGAACCACAAACTGCATTGCTTCTGTGACCTTTCCTTAGCAGCCACCTAGAGTCACTTATCCTACAAGTCAAAAGCCAGCCCAGATTCAAAAGGAGGGAACATAGACACACCTTTAGATGGGAGGGGTATCAATATGCAAATATGATCATTGTCACTACTCTGTTCAAAATGATATAGTAGCTGCCCACAGACTACAGGCTAAAATCCAAACTCCATAGAATGGCATAAGGTCTGCATAGTTTATTCCTCACATAACAGCCAGTACTTCCTTCTACTTTATGATCCCTTAGTTATGAGCTATTTAGAGTTCCCAGAATTCAGTCTTTTGCAGGTCTTTGTGGTTTTGCATATACTGTTCTCTCTGCTTGAAATGCTTGTCTCTTCTTTCCTGACTCTTCCTTCCCTATTCTTGTGCTTTCTCAAATACTTTTATATGTTACATCTGTTATAGTCAAGTACTAATTTCTTACTCATTGCACTTATTATTATACAGTGCCAATATGCTAAATATTTTACATGCATTACATTAATTATTCTCGAACAATCCCATGAAGTAGGTTGTTACTTCCATTTTCCAGATAAGAAAAACAAAGTTAGGAAAGGTTATGTAACTTGTTCAATATTAGGCATCTAGTAAGTGGCACATCCAGGAGATAGACCCAGGTTTATTTGATTTCAAAGTCCGTCCAAATAACTACTATCCTATACAGACTATATTTATAATAATTGTATCAGCAGTTATCTGGCTTTTGGTCTCAGGACAACTTTGTGCTCCTGAAAATAATTGAGAATGTTCCAGATATTTTATGTGGGTTATATTTATTAATATTTACCATATTAAACATTAAAACCAAAATATAAAACAATATTTTTGTTTAAAAATAAAAATAAATCCATTGCATGTTAATATAAATACCGTATTTTGATAAATAACTGTATTTTCTGAAAACGAAGAAAAAAAGGTAGAGAGAAAAGTGTTCTCTTTTGCATTCCTGCAAATCTCTTTATGTCTGGCTAAAAGAAGCCAGCTACATTCTTCTTTCTGCCTCTGAATTCAATTTGATGTGATATGTTGTGCTGGTTGAAGTATGTAAAAAAAAATCCAGCCCCCCACAGATTGTAGCTGGAAAAGGAAAGAATATTTTAATGGCCTTATCAGATAATTGTGCATACTCTTTGTTGGATAATACACTAAAACTGGACAGGTGGTGGTTTTTTAAAAGTTAGTTGCAATATGAAATTTGAAATCCTATCTATGAAATTTTTGCACATTTTACGCTCGTAAGAGAATGAGAATAGGAAGATAAATAAATATCTTAGTATTATTATAAAATAACAGTGTGATACTAATGATCCCCTGACATGGTCTGGGGACCGAACATACACATACACACACACACACACACACACACACACACACATGCACATATGCATATATAAGATTTAAACTGTACATTATCTGAGGACAAGTTGGCCTCTTTTATCCTTATATATGTACACCTGTGGTGGTACAGCTGCTTCCTTTTTATTTTTTATCCAGCAGGTTCTTATTAGTTATCTATTTTATACATATTAGTGTATACATGTCAATCCCAATCTCCCAATTCATCTCGCCACCCCCCCCGCCCCCCACCGCTTTCCCCCCTTGGTGTCCATACGGTTGTCCTCTACATCTGTGTCTCTATTTCTGCCCTGCAAACTGGTTCATCGGTACAGTTGTTTCTTGATGGTGTCACCTTTGGGGCTGGGTGTGCTTGGCTCTGGAATTGACTGTTTGCTGACCTCTCTGGTCCTCCATTCCTTCTTTCAAGCCTTCACACCCTCAGCACCTCTCATGTATAATGCATAAGATCTAATTATCTGTTCAATACATGAATGCCTGTATTATATAGAATTTACCTTCCAATTGCACAGTACTAACTTATTTTCCAAATTTTAATAACAGTTACTCCAAGAGCAAACTGGACATTTTTGGTTTATTTAATACCATTGTGTCATTTATTTGAGAAAGAAGTTTGAGTCTTTGCATACTTTATAGTAACAAGCCTGAACTTAATGTTTGGTTTTGTTTTTAAGTAACATTTATTGATTACTTATTATGGGCCTGATACTTTCCTAAGTACTTCACATACCTTATTTATTCCACAGAACAGCTCTATGAGAGATTCTATTATTTTCCTCATTTTACAAGTGAGGAAACTGAGTCACAGAAAGATTGAGTAAATTGTTCAAGGTGACTCAATTGGTAGGTGGTAGGGCTGAGATGTGAACACAGATTCTCTTGCTTCTAGAATCCTTGCTCTTAACCACTGCACTACCTCTGTCTATACTGACTTAAACACGGTTTTTTTCTTAGTTAAACCACTTAATTTAATATAGGGTCCTACATTTCCTTTTAAATCTAAAATTCTGTTTTTATAGATAACTTTCACAATAGACCTTTTTATGCCCTTTTATTTTTGTTCACAGAGAAAAATATTAGCAGAAAAATATGTTGGAGAATACAAAAGTTAATAAAATGAATTTGGAATCACTAGCAGTTGAAAAGTCTTTCTTGTACAATTAACACAAATGTTTATCTAGGAATCCCAGGGGAATCCGTTCTGGGGTCTCCCATACTAGCCCCAAATTGCCTTCTGACTCTCATTCTTTTTCTTTTTTTTTTTAATATTTATTTATTTGGCTGCGCCAGGTCTTAGTTGTGGTACGCTGGATCTTTGTTGCTACATGCAGGATCTTTGTTGCATCCTGTGGGATCTTTAGTTGTGGCACACAGGATCTTTAGTTGTGGCATGCAAATACTTAGTTGCGGCATGTGGGATCTAGTTCCCTGATCAGGGATCAAACCCGGGACCCCTGTGCTGAGAGCACGGAGTCTTAGCCACTGGACCACCAGGGAAGTCCCCTGACTCTCATTCTTGTTTGCTGGAAGTACACATCTTGATTGCTCCCCTCTTCTGAGGCACTTCTTCCATCACCCTCCCCAACCCACCTCTGCAACTAGGCTAAAGAGAAAGTCCCTCTGGTTCAGTGGTTCTCAAATTTCAGTTGTGTCTGATCCACTCAGACAGCTTGTTAAATCAAATTGTTGGGTCCCAAACCCAAAGTTTCTGATTTAGCAAGTCTGGGGTAAAGCTTAAGAATTCACATTTCTGCTACGAGTCCAGGTGATAGGACCACACTTTGAGAGCTATCCAGAACCACTCCTTTCAACCTCTGCTTCCCAAGACAGGTTTAATGGTGGTTATGAAATGCAGCAGGACCCTATGGTCCTTGCCCCCATGTCCTCAGCCTGCATTTTTTCTGTGGAAAAACTTTAGCTGAAGAATAAGTTTAATCAGAGAAATGAAAAAATGCAGAAACAAAGGAAAACAGTCAAAGGAGACCAAATAATAATAATTTAGTCATTAAGCATAGTCAGGGACCTTTAGTTCCTTCTCAAGGGCTATAGATAATATTCTGAGCCGTATCCTGTGAGCTGTCTTGTACATACTGAAACCCCCGCCAGGTGGAAGAAGTTGATTACATGGTGACCAGACTGTAGCCATGACATAAGCTGCCACAATTCCAAGAATTGGCCTCAAGGAGATGGGAACAAACCGACCCTGTAACTGAAGACTGACTGTACTTAAAACAATCCAGATGAACACTGGTCAGATCACCTCATGAGTAACTTCAAGATGACTGCCAGAGCTGACTGTGCCGTTTCTGCATGTAGCCCCCTCCCTCACTGATTGTCAGTCTGGGGAAGTTGGCCTTTGGACAGGCGTTGCCCCCCGCCCCGTTTGCCGACATCCAACATCCAAAATAAAGCAAACTTTCCTTTCCACCAACCTTGCCTCTTCTTTATTTGCTTTTGGGCGGCAAGCAGCCGGATCCCACTTTCGGTTACAGTTACATGGTAACTATTCATGTTAATAGTTACAAGAAAACATTAAAGAGATTACATAATGTTACTAGGTCTTGGTCTTAGATGCTAGAGGCTAAAAGAAAGGCCACCCACATTTTCATTCTCCCCAGGGCAAGGCTAGCCCCTTCCTCCCACATGTAATCCAGGCAGAACTCTAGTTTTCCCTACTGTGGGGGGGTGGGCTGCAAGGATTGAATGAAATTAAGCTCTTAAGTGACATCTCAATAAATGATGACTAGTTTAACTTCATTCCGCATCACATCGCTAGTCTGCCAACCACTCAGATAAGAGGATCACATCCTTCCGGCTCATTAAGAGGCGGGGTGAGGAGAGAGAGGCAACGGTGCCTGCGCAGCTCACAACGAGGCTCCAGGTAGTGTCCTCCCTACACCTCCGCGACCAGGTGAGCCACTCGGGGGCAGAGGGAGGAGACCGAGCAGAGTGTGGGCGACTGCTTCCGGCCACGTGGTGATGCTCACGGCCAATGGAAAAGCTTGACGTCACCCTCGCTTCCTCACCCTGGCAACGGGTGGGTGACTACTTCCGGTGCTGTGAGGGCTCGGGGCTGACGCGGGTGAGTGTCTCTCTTTCTCACGCTGTCCGCGCCCTTGCCGCCGACGTGCGCTGCCTCTGTCCGGGCGCCGCGCTCTCGCTGGGACGTCCTCTCCGGGGCCGGGTGCGGGCGGCGCGCTGGATACCCCTTGCCGGGGGCGGTGCTGGAGGAAGGGACTCGGGACGTCCCTCGTCCCCGAGTCTCGGTCGCGCGTGGGGCCCGCGCCGGCCCCCTCCCAGCGGCTGCAGCTTGGCGGCTTCATTCCCTCTCCCGGGAAGGGACTGTCTGGGCGTGGGGAGGGAGTCCTCGCAGTCCTTCGCCCACTTTGCAGTCTCGGGCTGCGGTTTCTCCGAGTTCGAGGCTCGTAGAGACCCGAGGGTGTGCGTCCTGGTCCTGCGTGGCAGGTGGGGGAAAGCAGCCCTATAGTGTAATAGAGGCCTGGTTAGTCCCGCGGAACGTTAGCATTTACTGCTCAGGTGGAGAAGGAAGAGGAAAGGACCAAGAAGATGGAAAAGGAGCAACTGGAGAGGAGGGTGGAAAACAGGAACTGGAGGTGCCCTGAAAATAGAGGGCATCGTGTTTCCGGAAGGAAGGAGTTCAACTTGATTGGCCTCTGTAGGGGAGGGGAAAGAAAGGTATTTTGGGGACCACGTGATTGAGATCATTGTATACTAAGCTAAGGAATTTTCATACACTTGGGAGTTTAATAATTTGCTTTTTTGTTTAAATAAAGCTCTCCCCCCACTTATAAAAAGCAGTGCATGCTTACTAAAGAATATCTGGAAAATGTAGAAATATTTAAAAAGAGATCATCTATGGTTCCACCAGCCCCAGCCCAACATTTTGATCTCTTTCTCTCTACTTTTTTTTTCTTTTGGCTGTGCTGTGTGCCTTGTGGGATCTTAGTTCCCCGACTAGGGATTGAACCTGGGCCCTTGGCAGTGAGAGCACTGGGAGTTCTAACCACTGGACTGCCAGGGAATTCCCTACATTTTTAAAAATAGCATATTCTTAACCTACTTAGGATCATAGTGTATATGTATAAAATGTGATTTTAACTAAAAAGCATGTTTTGTACATTGTGTCTATTACATGGATTTTTTTGAGAGATAATTCATAAAATTCCACCCTTTTAAATTTAAAGTTCAGTGGTTTTTAGTATATTCACAGCGTTGTGCACCCATCTTCATTATCTAATTCCGTAACTTTTTCATCACCTCCAAAAGAAACTCTGTACCGTTATAGTTACTCGCCATTGATTTCCCCTCCCCTTGTTCCCCCAGCCCCTGGCAACCACTAATCTACTTTGTGTCTATGGATTTTCCTATTCTGGATACTTCGTGTAAGTGGAATCATATAATATGTGGCTTTTTGTTGTCTGCCTTCTTTCACTTAGCATGTTTTCAAGGTACATCCATGTTGTATTATGTATCAGTATGTCACTCCTTTTTATGGCTGAATAATATTCCATTATATAACTATGCCACATTTTGTTTATCCATCATCAGTTGATAGACATTTGGATTGTTTCCACTTTTTGACTATTATGAATAATTCTGCTATAAACATCCATGTACAAGTTTTTGTGTGGACGTATGTTTTCACTTTTCTTAGATGTATACCTAGGAGTGGAATTGCTGGGTCATGTGGTAACTTTAACTTTTTGAGGTACTGCTAGGTGTTTTCCAAAGTGGCCTGCACAAGCAGGATATGAGGGTTCTGATTTCTCCATATCCTTGCTAACACTTATTGTCTGTCTTTTTGATTATAGCCATTCCATTGGTTGTGGAATGGTATCTTGTGGTTTTGATTTGCATTTCCCTGATGTCTGAATATGTTGAGTATCTTTTCTCTGTGCTTATTGGCCCTTTGTATATCTTTGGAGAAATGTCCGTTCAATTCCTTTGCCCATTTTTAAATTGAATTAAACATTTTTTAAAGAAATTTTAAAGTTGTATGAGTTCTTTATATAGTCTGGACACAAGTCCCTTATCAGATTGCAATATTTCTTCCATTTTTTCCCATCTTGTGGGGTGTCTTTTCACTTTCTTGAAGGGTGTCCTTTGAAGTACAAAAGTTTAAAATTTTGGTGAAGTCCAATTTATCTGTTTTTTTTTTTTTGGTTGTTTGTGCTTTTGGTGTCATATGTAAAACCACTGCCAAATCCAAGATTATGAAGATTTACTCCTATGTTTTTTTTTTCCCTAAGAGTTTTATATAGTTTTAGCTCTTACATTTAGGGCTTGATTTATGTAGAGTTAATTTTTATATATGGTGTGCAGTAGGAGTCCAACTTTATTCTTTTGCTTGTGGCTATCCAGTTTTCCCAGCACCATTTGTTGAAAAGACTGTCCTTTTTCCATTGAATGGCCTTGGCACCCTTTTCAAAAACCAGTTGATCATAAACACATAGATCATCGTTTTCTTAACTATTTATCTATGTTGGGTATTTAAGTCGCTCCCAGATTTTTGTTTTTCTAAATTATCCTATGTTAAACACAGCATAAAAGGCATAAAACCTTTTCTGTATTTAAAATTATTTTGGTAGAAAATGTTCTCAGAAGTGGAATTACTGGGTCAAAGATGAAATAAGTATGTTTTGGAGCTCATTTAATGAGGCATTAAACCTTCAATCTCATGATGTTAAGAGCAACAAAATGCTTCTTTGTTCATCAGTTGCTATAGCTTAAGGGCTGGATTTCTCTAAAAGCCTTTCTCTGTAAGATGAATGGATTCCATGACTTCCTTACTCCTTCAACTGCTTCTAAAAGACTAAGTAAATCTACAGTGAAAAACTTCAACACCAGAGGCAAACGGGACATGTGGTAGTGTTCTAAATGGCTTAAAAGGAAAAAAAAATAGTGTCATCACATGCAGTAGGAAAATGAAACAATCTTTGAGAGAAATAGGGTCAAGATTTAGACCTTAAATCAGTGCCATAAAAGTCCCTGAAGCAAAAAAAGTGGTTTATTCTGAGTTTCTCTTCTGCCCTTGATAATCAAGTTAATTTACATTCATCTTGGTCCCAGAGACAGTGAACTTAAATCTTTTCTTTTTAGTAAATAGTACCCAGTTAAAAAAAATTCAAATATGAAATGTTATGAGGAGAAAGTCAAGTTTCCCTTTCATCCTTGCCCCTCCCTCTTCTCCAGTCTCCCAGTACTCTTTAGAGGAATCCATGGTACTATTACTTGTGTCTATATAGACTAGTTCATGTATAGAGTATCTCTGGGGAGCGGGTATATACAAAATTATATATTTTAAGGCTCTTGATACTTTCTGACACATTCCTTTTCAAAATGGTTGCATCAGTTTATGATGGCAATACAGTGCTAATTAGATTTCTTTCTTATTTTTTTTTTGTATTTCTTTGAATATTCTTTCTTTAATATTGGATATCCAGTTTATATTTCCTTTTTAATGTATTGCCTGCTCATGTCTGTTGGCATGCTGTTTGTCTTGATTAGCATTGTCCTTTATGAGATTTATTTTGGCAGCCTTTTGTAGATGGTTGTTTTACGACGACCTGGATTTGGGGAGAAAAGTTAATATGCTTTTTGTAATGTTTATGCTAAGAGGTATGTGAGCTGAACAAGGGTCAAGGCAGTAGGGAGAAGGAAGGTAAATGCTTGAGAAGAAATCTATAGGATTTGGAAACTGGGCGCAGTCCAAGATGACTACAAGGTGAGTTAGAAAAGGATGGTATATATTTGATGTCAATCTTTGGTCATGATTTATTTTTTAACTCCTTAGTCTTAACTGTAGAGATCAAATACTGATTTTATTTTTTTTTAGTTAGGATTATCTGGGGTTTGTGTGGCCCTAGAAGTTCAAGATCCAGAAAAACAAAACCAAAAAAGACCTCTTGGGCCGTATTTTTTTTAAAAATTAATTAATTAATTAATTAATTTATGGCTGTGTTGGGTCTTCATTGCTGCACGCGGGCTTTCTCTAGTTGCGGTGAGCGGGGGCTACTCTTCGTTGTGGTGCTGGTGCGCGGGCTTCTCATTGTCGTGGCTTCTCGTTGCGGAGCACGGGCTCTAGGCGCACAGGCTTCAGTAGTTGTGGCACGCAGGCTCAGTAGTTGTGGCACATGGGCTTAGTTGCTCCACGGCATGTGGGATCTTCCCAGGCCAGGGCTCGAACCTGTGTCCCTCGCATTGGCAGGCGGATTCTTAACCACTGCGCCACCAGGGAAGCCCGGGCCAGTATTGTTGATTGGCCATGTTTTTGTCTGTTCCTTCTGTAGGTGGGATGAGTGTTGAGAACCTTCAGAATATGGCATTTCTCCTCTTAGAGAAGGTTTGAAGTGGGATCTCATAGGCTTGCCCTATTTTGGGACTTCGACTTGGCTAGTTACCTGTGTTCTCATAATTAAATGTATAGAAAAGCTGTCTATTTTTGTAAGTAATGCATTCAGATTGTTCGAAATCAAAAGGTACACGATGGTGAACAGTGAAATTTCTATCCCTCCTTTGTCCACCAGTCACCCAAATCTTCTGGTAACCACTATTATGCTATATTTTGATATATTCTTCCAGATTGTACTTTACATATATATATTTAACTGTATATTTTTCTCCCCTCCCTCAAAATATGGTACTGCATATACTTCTGTACCATGTCTTTTTTACTTGCTAAAATGTCTTCAAGACTGGTCGTTTCATATTTGTGTGTTTGTGTATCAAGAATATCATTTTTTCCAAGAGCTGCATTTACTTTTAGGCACTTCCATCAAGACATACTGTTGGTCCATATCTTTCCCATTACAGATAGTCCTTCAGTGTGTATTTATAATTTTGGTTTATTTTGCCCAATTGCCCTTGTTGAGTTGTGTTAATTTATGCTGCTACTAGCAATGTATGAGAACTCCTGGTTCCCTATATCCTCAAAACATGGTGTTATCTTACTTTTTTGTTTGTTTGTTTGCTAGTCCAATGATATGTGAGTGTAGTTTTAATTTGCATTTTTCTTCTGAGTGAGGTTTAGCATCTTTTTTTTTTAATATAAATTTATTTATTTATTTATTTATTTTTGGCTGCGTTGGGTCTTTGTTGCTGCACGCGGGCTTTCTCTAGTTGTGGCGAGTGGGGGCTACTCTTTGTTGCAGTGCGTGGGCTTCTCATTGCGGTGGCTTCTCTTGTTGCAGAGCACGGGCTCTAGGTGTGCGGGCTTCAGTAGTTGTGATGCGTGGGCTCAGTAGTTGTGGCACGCGGGCTCTAGAGCTCAGGGTCAGTAGTTGTGGCGCATGGGCTTAGTTGCTCCGCGGCATGTGGGATCTTCCCAAACCAGGGATCCCGTGTCCCCTGCATTGGCAGGCGGATTCTCAACCACTGTGCCACCAGGGAAGCCCGGTTTAGCATCTTTTGATCTGTTAGACTGTTATATAATTTTTCTGTAAACTGGGATTTGCCCACTTGCCCCCCGCCCCCCCCTTTTTGTCTTTTTCTTTTTTGAGACATTTGTTGGAATTCTGTTAGGAAGGTCAGACTTTTAATGGGTTCTGAGTTAAACAAAAACTGATATTGGAGTAGAAATTGCTTCATTTCTAATTGAATTAAACACATTCCAGTAACCATTGGGAGCTGGCGGCCAGAGTTGTACATTGGATAGCCTGTCTACTTTAGTTCCTTTCCCAGTCCAGCAGAACTTTGGGGCCAGTATTTTTGGAGGAGTTTATTGAGATGACATGGTTTGCTAAATAGAAAAATTTCCGATAGTCTCTGAGGGATGGTAGATTGCTCAAGAAATTGCATATTGATTCATCTTCCACATTTTATTTTTTTCAGACAAGCTTGAGAAGCAGTGTTTTTAAATCTCTCACATATATTAAGAGTGCCTATTACATCAAACCTTATTCATTGTAAAATGTAGATGTTCTAACTTGTTATTCATGAAGAAAAATGCATCTGATGACAGTGAGTCAGAGTAAGTTTTATAGCTCATACTGCTTGGATATGGTTTCATTTGAACTGAAGCTTTGAATTTTCCAAAGCCTGAGTTTTCACACAACTATGTTTGTGGGACAAGTGGGCCCAAGCTCATTTCATGGCTAGGCCAGACCTCATGGCAGGTATAGACTGGCAGGTGAACTGCTAATCATTTAAATTGACTTCGTCATCCGACGCAGGAATAAATAGTAACCTATGTCAGAGAAATAACCAAAGTCAAATAAAGGTAATTGATGCAGATCCTTGTGAAGTCGTTGGAAGAAAATCCATCCTCAGGGATGGAGCTACCACCTAAAACAAAAACAAAAACAGGCATTTTAATCCAGTTATTTAATTAACCTCAGCACTCTTTTGTAATCAAAATTTATGAATGTATGTAAACATTTTAATACAACAGCATATATATGTGATTTAAAATTATTTGTCCTTTAAATGAAATGACATATAATAAAAATTAAATGAACTCTTTTTAACCAGGAATTAAAGGAAGTTAAAATACCATATTGCAGTGCTTCACAGACCATTTCTGGTGTGAAGGACCAACTTAAAAATTTTTTTCAATCCTTTGTTGACCATTTCTTTTGTAAAATGAAAAAAACAAAACAAAAAACCATAAAACCTCAAAACAAAACAGAAGTATGGAACTGTGAATGAAAGATAAAAGTAAAAGCTTATATTTTTATTAGATGTAGCAGATAAAATTGTTTCAAAAATATAATTATAAACAAAACATGAGGAAATAGAAAGAATTACAAAAACTGTACACATTGTTTATTGAAAATGTGCACGTAGATGTAGAGAACGGACATGTGGACACAGGTGGGGAATGGGAGGGTGGGATGAATTGGGAGATTGGGTTTAACATAAATACACTACCGTGTGTAAAGTAGATAGCTAGTGGGAACTTGCTGTATAGCACAGGGAACTCAGCTCAGTGCTCTGTGACGACCTAGATTTGTGGGATGGGGCCTGGGGTGGGAGGGAGATCCAAGAGGGAGGGGATATATGTATACATATAGCTGATTCATTTAATTGTACAGCGGAAACTAACACAGCATTGTGAAGCAATTTTACTCCAATAAAGAAAAAATAAGGCAATTAGTATATGAATAAAATAATAATCTCTTGCAGACTGGTAACAAGCACTGGTCTGCAGACCACACTTTGAGTAACACTGTTCTTTTGGACTAGTTGGCTAAGTCACTCTTTATGTTACTATTTATGTTTTCTATTAGAAAAGACTTGTGCTCCTCCTTCCCCATTTCTCAATTTAGAATAAGGTATACATTTTTACCTAACAGTGTGAATCTAGGTGTTTACGTAGTTTCAACCACATAACTCTGGGATTTTCTTCAAATCTCTGTCGAGTTTTAGATGATCCACTTTTCCCCAGTCTGAAGTGTGTCCTGCCATCGTTATTGTTATTAAGCCAAGATTGCTAGAAGCTTGTGAATTTGTGAGAAAAATTGGAAACTTTGTGGTTTAAGTTGCTTGTAATTTGTTTTATTAAGTTTTGTATTTTATCATTTATCTTTTGAGAACCTTAGAAATTACGCTTTGATGAAAATTAACAAGTATATGCGCAAGTGTTATTTTAATTTCTTGGTTTAGTCATATAATTTTGTTAGCATTTGTCTTTTGATTGAGCTGTAAGTATTACTCTGTTTTTCTTAAGCGGTTCTTCACAGGCAGATGTAAATCTGTATGTTGCTTCATTTATTTAAGCAAGCAGCAATCTATAGCTCTTAAATGTTCTCACCACACACAAAAAATTGTAATTATGTGAGGTGATGGATGTGTTAACTAACCTTGTTGAGGCAATCATTTTGCAGTATATACATATATCAAGTCATCATGTTGTACCCCTTAAACTTATACACTGGTGTATGTCAATTATATCTCAATAAACCTGTAGAAAAAATAAGCAGCAATCTAGGCTTTATATCAAGGCTCAGTGATGTTGCCAGCACTGCCTGTGGTTCTAGAATGTCCCAGAGGTTATTAGCATTTGGTTTGGAGAGAGTAGAAAGTGATATTTAAGTTATGTTATGGTTTTCTTCAATGTAGATAAAATGAAAGATAAAATATCTTTGGACTCAATATGAAGTCTTTTTACAACAGTTCTTTTGTTTATGTGACTTCAAGCAAGTGCTGTCAGTGGACAGAGAGATTTAAATTCTAACCTTTGTGTATTCTTTGTATTACCCAGTTAAATAACTTTAAAATTAGGTTTTTTTTTTTTTTTGAAAGTTATCTGTGCACAAGTTTGTATGTCACGTGTGTGTTAGTGGAAAGAAATGCAAACCCTCTTTGCCTGTTTTCCTTTAGAGTAATTCCTCTCCTGCAGTTACTTTTGGATGGAAGTATGCTCTTTTCCCAGTAGAAGATGGTAATCTTGGAGAATGACCATGGAGAAGGGGATGAGTTCTGGAGAAGGACTACCTTCCAGATCATCTCAGGTTTCAGCTGTTAAAATAACAGCTAAAGAGTTGGAAACAAAGCAGCCCCATAAAGAGAAGCGAGGGGGCTTTGTGTTGGTGCATGCAGGTAAGCTGTAAGTGGGTGAGTTGGAAGATGAAAATAATGTTTTTTTCCCTTGCCTTGAAGTACACCAGGAATTGAATTTCATATCTGGAGGAGGCAAACTGCCAGAGGAGCTGGAACCAAAGAGATTGACTTCAATAGAGTGAGGGCCTCCCCCTAGCTCCCCACTTAGAAGATCTTATAATGATGGCTCTTCCTTTGTCTCTTTCACTCACCTACTCTATTACTTACTTTTACCCCATATTTAGGTATTGTTAAAACCAGACACAGTAATTGTTTAAACTCTGGTTTGTGTTTTTAAAAATAATGCTGCTGAAAAAATTTTATTGACCCCATTTTTGACTTTGTCCATCTTAGAGTATAATTTACACAGTCTTAGAGCTAGTTTGCCTTTTTAATATTATAAAAGAGGAACCTTAAAACCAGAGAGATTAAGTGGCTTCAGCCACATGGCTAGTTCGTACAAGAGCCAGGCTGACACCCTGAAGTGAGCCCTTAAGTCCCAGTCTAGTGTTCTTGGCACTCTATCAGCCTGTAATCTCTACTTCAGAGTACCTTGAAGACAGACACAGTGAGTTCAACCCCTGAGTCCCCATCATCGAAGCCCCTAGGGTTTCTAAGCAGTGCAGCCCTACCTAGGTCTTTTTTTTTTTCCCTCCTTTTTCTTTAGTCATTTTTATTTGCCTGCATTTAGCGTCTAAAGTTCATGACCTCTGTGAAGGAAGAAGGAATGGCTGGGTCTCCTTTTAACTTTCCTCAGACAGTCAAGCAGGATGGCAGCAAGATTAGCTTTGATATGGGGTGAGGAGTGGAATTGTTTCTTCTTGTCAAACTGGTGTTCTTCCTGGTCATTAACTTTTGGATATATCTAAACTGCACAGCCAACTCGGGAAGCCTTATAGAATCGAATCCAGAAGAATCTAAAAACGAAACAAAAACCAGGTTCAATTTCCTTTTCTTTCAAATGATTTTTCAAAGAAGTGAGGTAAATTTATAGAAACAACTCAGATTCCTAGCCCAGTGTTCTTTCTACTACACCATGGTGGTGGTGCATCTTTCACAGTACCCAGTGAGTTATTTCATTCAGAATGAGTATTTGAGAAATGTCCAAGAAAGGCCTGAGATGTGTAAAAGCAACAACATGGAGCTTTTGATTACTTGGAAAGGTTTCCTTTCTATGACAGTCATTGCGGCCTCCCCACTGTCTCAGACACACACCTGATGGCAGTGGCTCTTAGACAAAGTTGGTGCCGGGGACCAGTTGTAATAGGAGGAAATCTGGGTTATGACAGGAAATTGTATGGATGAAGGGTGACGTTCCCCTTCTAAATTATTAGAAGTTCAGATAGAGTGATTGATTATGCAGCATTATATATCTTGTACATTTAAGGGACAAAATTTCAATTCCAGCGTAGAGATTTTAAAAGTGTTTTTTTTTTTTTTAGCACTAAAGGAGACTTGCCCATGTTTTAGTCATTTGAGTAGTAGATTCTTGCTTTTCCCCAGATCTGTATACTACCTATATTTTACCTAATATTAAAAAAGATACACTTTTTTTTTTTTAATAAGGAAGTTTTTATTTATTTATTTATTTATTTATTTATGGCTGTGTTGGGTCTTCGTTTCTGTGCGAGGGCTTTCTCTAGTTGCAGCAAGCAGGGGCTACTCTTCATCGCGGAGCGTGGGCCTCTCACTGTTGCGGCCTCTCTCGTTGCGGAGCACAGGCTCCAGACGCGCAAGCTCAGTAGTTGTGGCTCACGGGCCTAGTTGCTCCGCGGCATGTGGGATCTTCCCAGACCAGGGCTCGAACCCGTGTCCCCTGCATTGGCAGGCAGATTCCCAACCACTGCGCCACCAGGGAAGCCCAAGATAAACACTTTTAAACCTTAAAATTTTAAAGATGAAACTTATCTTTAATTAAGTGGAATGTTGGTGTCACGTGCGTGAAGAGAAAATAAACACAGTGCAAAAAAAATCCCAATGTGATTAAATTTTAGTTAGGTTCTGTTGCTTGTCAGCTGCTTAGATCCTAAGCTTACCTTTCCTTTGTTAAGTAGAGGAATTAGCAAGTGTTATTCAGATATTAAACCATGCTGAGATGGTTTCCCTATTCTAAGTAGAGGATTGATATGTTAATGCTATTAGTGCTGTTATCCACACACTAAAGTTATCTATTTGGCTATAGTATCCTATGTTTTGGGAAACACTGCTGAAAGTTTGGGGCCTGCTAAGACAACAGACCTGGGATCATTTATTAGAGAACCATGAAGAGAGTCCTGTTAAATATTGGCGCAGGTTCTGTGAAGTTTCAGAGTTTGCTTAAGAAATGGGACTAGCATTTGGGTGTATTATGGATTCGTGTTGTTTGGGTATCTTTTCTGTTCTCTTGGGTCCCTTAACCATAGCTTCTTGGGCTAGTTTTTTCTCTGCCCTGATGAAAGGTGGGTTCATAGTCTGCAGTCTCACAGGAGAAGCCCTGAGGCTTAGAGATATAGTTCTTTTTTTTTTTTTTTTTTTAACATCTTTATTGGAGTATAATTGCTTTACAATGGTGTGTTAGTTTCTGCTTCATAACAAAGTGAATCAGCTATACAGAGATGTAGTTCTTTAACCTTCCCTACTTTGGACCCCTCTGGGGCCCAGCAGGGGGCTGGGATGGGGGCTGAGGGGGAGGTTCAGAAAAAGTTAAAGAACATTGATTAAGGGCTCTTGTCTTGGTTTCTTTCTTGTTTAGATTATTCCCAAATCCCTAAC
This sequence comes from Balaenoptera physalus, assembly GCF_965194825.1. Taxonomy (NCBI): domain Eukaryota; kingdom Metazoa; phylum Chordata; class Mammalia; order Artiodactyla; family Balaenopteridae; genus Balaenoptera; species Balaenoptera physalus. The sequence continues at coordinate 42,223,765 of NC_138898.1, read as the reverse complement.
TAAGCAAGTTTTACTCCTTTTAGGGAAACAAATTTCAGAGCCATTCTCTTGAAGTTGCTGGGTGTTCGATTAAGAGACAGGGACCACCAGGATTTCTAGTAGGCAGTTGTTAATATACTATCACTGAGATTTCAGAGACACCCTGAGCTACATTCCAGGGGCGAGAGGATGGAAAAGTTTGGGTAGGAATGGTGATATTGGTGGTGGTTGTTGACAGGTGGGATATAACACCCCTCAACTTCAAGTATTATTCAGAAACTACCTAGTTTTCTGAAGTCACTCTTAAGAATTCTGGCAGGGACTTTCCAAAGGTCAACAGAGAGGAACTTAGCGGGACTCTGTCCTTGACACTGCCTGGGTTATCAACTCCAGCTAAAAAAACTCCTAACTTTCGAAAGGAGAGGTGACCTTGGCGAAGCTGCTCTGGGGACATAAGCTGTTTCTGGTGCCTCTAGTAGGAAAATAGCTTTTGAAAGAGGAGATAAGACATGGTATTAAAAAGGCTTATGGTGGAGAAAGAGAAGCTGTTAGGTTTTTAAGACTCCATACACTTAGGACAATAGTTTTATTGTCACTAGGAGAGCATCAGTTTATATGAGCTATTTATATAATATAAGCAAGGTCTCTGATATCTTAATGACAGTTAACAATTGATTGTTTTTTTTTCACTACAGGTGCAGGTTATCATTCTGAATCCAAAGCCAAGGAATATAAACACGTATGCAAACGAGCTTGTCAAAAGGTATGAAGAGAATGTATTCTGTCTGATTGAAACAGTTTAGTTTTGACCAAAAGCAGCTTTACCTTGAAATTCAAAATTTTAAGGTTTGATTTATGAGACAGTCTTTGGTTTGGACCGCAAAATAATTTTGCTTGTATTTGTGGGGTCTTTTTTTGTTTTGTTTTGTGTTTTTTATTCTCCAAATCATGTTTAGATCTTTTCCTTCCTTTCCCAGATCAAAGTCTGTATTTTTGGAGTTGTGGGCACATAATCATATATCTTTTAATCTTTGAAATGGCATTGAGCTCTATAGAAGGAGTAGGGAAAACAGCTCAAAGGCAACCAATGTGTCTTTCTATGAAGGGAAGAAAAAAATAATAAAAAAAAATTAAAATGGGTGTTCTTCTTAGGGAGATTATCCTGTACTTTTACTTCTGTTTTTCCATCACGTAATTTTTATTATAGCAAATTCATTGTCATTCCTGAGTTTAACTTTGCCCTTGTACTCAGTTGTGCTTTTTTTTTTTTTTTCCCATCTTTGGTTTTTGAGGTTTTGCTAAATTGTTGAATACTTAATGTGGAGGCAGGAATGGACTCAGAAGAAATATTGTTTGTTTTTATTTTGATCCTGACTGTATACTCTTGTAGGCAAACCTTCCATTACTTTTTATGCAAATAGAATGTTAATTGGACATTGCATATCAAGTAAATAGGGGTCTCTCAGCTCTTTTCATTTATATTTACGTACCATTTAAAGAAGATTATACTTTATTAGCGATCCAAGATTTTTCTTATGAATGAAATCTCATAAATGAATAAGAATATTTGGTTACAGGGATTTCATTTTTTAAAAAAAATTTATAATAAAGGTAAATATTCTTTAAGCTATTTTATATTACTGTATCTTATTTTTCAAAGTGTGAAATCTTTTTGTTATCTGAGAAGAAATGGTTTATAGGAATATATTTCTGTATATAATACATTTAGAGTGTGTAACCAGCCTCCTTAATTTATACAACAAATGAACTTCTTAAAAGTTTCATGAGGAATACAGTGCTTAGTTTTTGATCTTTGTTGACTAAATCGGAGCTTCAGTAATTCATTTAAAAATCAGTCTTCCTTCTCTTTCTTTCCTGTCTTAATTTATACCTAAGAAGCAAGGTGATTTTAGTGACCTTTACTCTCTATAGATTATATTACAAAAGAATATGGTATGTTTATCTCGATGTAGAATACCTTATAGAATCAAAAATGCTTTTGTCAAATGTATGCTCCATCTAAGGATTCTGGAATGCCTCTGTGACTGAGAATAACTACTTTTTATAGTTAGGGGTAGAGAGAGTAGTAATGGTGGGATGAGAAATTGTTAGCTATAAAATATGAATTCAAATTTCAAAATGGAATTCATATAATTTCTGTGGCTCTGTGAATTGCCCTGTGATGAATGAAGCCCTTTCACTTACTAAATTTCTTGTACTTTGTATTTAGTGGCTAAATTTATTCATTGTCTTAATTTGAATAATAATAAGTGAGCTATATCATAAATTATCCTGAATAATTGCTTATTTTAAATCTAAGTCGTTTATGTCTTGAGGTATGGAATGGAACTCTAGTGATCAATTTTTATTAACTCTAAATGTCTCCTGCACTTCTTCAAGCCTTTGGAAAGTTTCTGGGTATGTTTAAGAAGTTGTGGTTTTAAAATGAATAATCTTGCCCCTTGGTTTCGTAGGCAATTGAAAAGCTACAGGCTGGTGCCCTTGCAACAGATGCAGTGACTGCAGCCCTGGTGGAACTTGAGGTATTTCTTTTCTCTGTTTCATTTAAAATTAAAATATTTGTGACTTTATGTTCATTATTCTTAAATGACATGAAACTGTCGTTTAGTCAACCATCAATTATATGACCAGCGTTTCTCAACAATATTAACAAGGTATGAAAAAGCCTGTGATTTTGTTAGGTTGTTCTCATTGGAGACTTCTCCGAATAATATAAAAAAGTTGGTTAAATTCATTTTTCCCTGGTTTTGTGAGATTCATGAATACAAGTTACTGGTGATTGGATGCTTGAATTTCCTGAATATTTTCAGAAGAAAAATTCCTGAAGTTAACACCTTCTGAAAGTAATACATGTTCTGTTGTTTAGAAAACAAAAAACTCCAACTGTCTAGAAGTGTCCAAAGTGGAGGGGGAAGTTTCCTCACAAACTTAGCGGTTGGATATATATCCTGAAGCTGTGCTCTGTGAGGTGTGTCTTGTCCAGTGTGATAGGTTGGTCTCCAGTTAATTGTGGACATTGAGGAATTCATTGAGGAGGTTCTGAAGTTCGCTGTAATCCTTGCTCCTCCAGAGTGAGGGTCTCTTAATTCTCTTAACCTGGAACCCTGAGGATGAGTTTGTCCAGGGGATACTGAGGGCTTCAGAAGACTGACTTCTGTTGCTCAAACTTAGAGAAGGTAGATTAGTGTAAGTCAGTTTAGAGCAGCTGTCCCCAACCTTTTTGGCACCAGAGACCAGTTTCGTGGAAGACAATTTTTCCACAGACGCAGGGAGGGGAGGGGATGGTTTTGGGATGATTCAAGCTCATTACATTTATTGTGCACTTTATTTCTATTATTATTGCACTGTAATATATAATGAAATAATTATATAACTCCCCATAATGCAGAATCAGTGGGAGCCCTGAGCTTGTTTTCCTGCAACTAGATGGTCCCATCTGGGGGTGATGGGAGACATTGACACCCGAAGTGTGTTGCTTATGTCCAGTCTACTCCGTAAGATGCAGCTTCATTGTCACTTGCCACTCACTTGATAGGGTTTTGATATGAGTCTGCAAGCAATTGATTTATCATGGTCTCTGCGAAGTCAAACCTCTCTGCTAATGATAATCTGTATTTGCAGCCGCTCCCCAGCGCTAGCATCACCACCTCAGCTCCACCTCAGATGATCAGGCATTAGATTCTCATAAGGAGTGCGCAACCTAGATCCCTCGCATGCGCAGTTCACCGTAAGGTTCGCGCTCCTATGAGAATCTAATGCCGCCGCTGATCTGACAGAAGGCGGAGCTCAGGTGGTAATGCGAGCGATGGGGAGCGGCTGTAAATACAGATGAAGCTTCACTCGCTCACCCACTGCTCACCTTCTGCTGTGCGGCCCGGTTCCTAACAGGCCACGGACTAGTAGCTGTCCTTGGCCCTGGGGTTGGGGACCCCTGGTTTAGAGAACAGTGAACAAATAGTTATTTGCTTGAGAAGATTACTAGGGGACTCAAATAAGACATGAAGATAAAACAGGGATGAATTTGAGGGAGGAGGTGTTAGAGTAGACTGTCCCAAATTGACTGGATTAGGCTCTCATATCAGGGCACCTACCCTGACAGGCCAGGCCTTGCTTTTACCTGTGAAGATTGCCCAGGAGTTTACCAGAAGTCCTAGACATGTTTTCTGTATATTCCCCTGGTTAATTGCAGAGTTACGCTTTTAATCGTGCTCTGTAGATTGTACTCTGTCTTGTTAACACTTTGAGCTTGGTCCTAGGGTATGTAGTCAAGAAAGATGAATATATATGGTGGGCACCAGTTCCACTGTAGTTTGGTCCCTGAGGTGTGTGACTTGGGGATATGTGGTCTCCTTCCTATTGAGACGGATACGTCTTATATTAGCTCTACCAATCAGTAGCCATGAGTCCCTAGGCACCTCACAGACTCTCCTTGACTCAGTTTACCCATTTATAATACGGGGATGATAATTTCTACTTTACAGTCGTGAAGATTGAGTTAACATACGATAATCACTTAGAACAGTATGAGGCACATAGTAAACACTTTGTAACTGTTAGTAGCTATTACTATTTTGAGGTGGGTGCTTTGGAAATTATATATATGAGGTGAATATTTATGTTAACTCTTTACATTGTCAAAGGAAAGTTAATTATATGTTGTGGGTAAAAGGGCAAAAGTGACACAAGGAAGAAGATTGATGTGCTTACCACCAAATCTTACCTTTACTCAAAACACACACAAGGAAAGCTTCATCTAACTTAATTCAGTTATTAATTGCAAATTACTCTTCTTTGTGTAGAAGACGATGTCCTGAGGTTACAGGTGCATGGAGCCCGTGTGGGTCTGGGGAAAGAAGATTAATGAATAGCTGGGTATATATTGTACCATAATGGCAACTATGAATACAACACTGAGTAAAATTAAGTTTTCCTTTTTCTTTTCATCTTAGAATAACTTTAATTTTCTCAGGTCCTACTTATATCATGCTCAATATTTCATTACATTTTTCCCATGATGAATCAATCCTACTTTTAAAGAGTTTACTTATGTATATTTAATAATGATTTAAAATACATTGTGGAATGAGTTACATGTGAGTAAATGAGCTTTATAGTTTTGAATGATGACCTGTGTTTTTTAAGAGTGTGGATATGAAGGTTTTTAAAAAAAAAATGTGTTCTCTTATTTTGATTGGACTATGTTATATGACCTGAGTGAGTTTAGTGTACTTTCCTCCCTTTAATTATTAAGTTTGGGGAAGAATTTCAATGAACTATCTTGAAAAATTCATTTTTATGTGGGATCTTTGATTGAAATATATGTCAGTAGTTTAAAGGTTAAGGCTACACTAACTGGAGGAATTTGCCTGAATCTTAAGAATTATGTTGGAAGTCATGCATATACTGCCCCCTGCAGTTTCAGTCACCTTGCGTAATTGTGATTCATCACCTTTGAATAGGGTGAAGTCTTCAAATAAAGAGTTTAATCAAAGAGGTATTGTAATAGTTTGAGTCAATGGAAAGATATATAAAAATTGGATTCTTGTATTTTCTGTACTTAGAGAAATATAAGTAACAATATTAAGTCCTTTCAGCCAACTGAAAATTCCCAGAGAGTCTGATTTATACTGTGTTATGTTTAATTTGAGAGTAACCACTTATCTTTAGTTTTGATCAATCTATTTAGTAGAGCTAAGTTTTGTCCTAATTATCAAATAGATATGGGTGATCGTTATACCTTTGTCTTTTGACTTTGGGATATACTTTTGACTTAAAAAAAACCATACTTTTTAAACTTGTTTGTTACATTATTACTTAGGCAGATAACTAAAATTGGTTTGAGTTTCCTGAGGACTTTACTAACTGTAGATTGAAATGACTGAAATGGTTTAATGGTCCTTATTGGCTAGAAGGGGTATCTGGCCTTGTATTTTGGAAAATATGAAAATTTGCATTTACCCAAATAGTGAAAAGTACACTGACCTCAACTTGTTGCCATGGAGGAGGAAGAGACAAGGTGAAAGAAAAGAAAATTTGTAATAGAAAAAAATGTGTTTCAGTGGTCTCTGTAACTTATACAGGCCACTTAGACAAATCATTTTTGAGCTTTTCTTGGAATCCCATTCCCTTGTGTAGTTTCATTTTTCTCATCCACCAGGACAGACAAGTGGTGTTATCATAAGACTACAACTTCTGGACACCAGAGGGAGTGTTCCCTTCATTCAAATAAGGGGTGGGGGGCATGTGCGTAAGTTCCTGCCTAGTAAACTGACTAGCTTCTCCCTTTGGGGTTTTGGGAGGGAAGGTGGTCACTTGTATGAGAGGTGTTCTGCAGTGTGGAGTTGAAAATGAGATGATGCCAAAGTGCATTTTGTTTATCTTCAAAATGTGGTGAAGGAAATGGAAAGGTCAGTTTTATAGATCATATTTTAATAATTTATTGTTAAAGTGATTTGGTCCCATTGTTTCATTTAACTATTTATAGTTTTTTTGAGATTCTTTTTATAACTGATGGGAAAGGGACTTCTATCAACCCTGATTTCCCTCACAGCAGAGGAGATAAATTTGTGAAACAATTTGATCTTCATACCTAGGGCTGTGCATTTGGAAGACAGTTGTTTTCATGCCTGCTTTTGAAATAGTTTTGGTTCGGGTAGTGACAGTAGATTTAAAATTCTAGACCATAATTTTGCACATTTCACATGTATATCTTCTGATATGAATTTCTTATGTGAGAAAATTAGATATAGATCTGGGTGAGTCATGATGCCACTGCTAAAGTAGAGAGCATTTCATAGATTCTGACAGAAAATGAACTCATAAAATGCTTACTGAAGTGCCCTTTGCACATCAGTATATTTTTCTTAAAAAGTACGAAGATGTGCTTTAAAAAGTTCTAATAAGGAATAATAGGTGAAATATGACTGACAAACTTTTGAGAGTTTACTTGTCATTTTGTGAGGAAACTGATGAATCTGGCTGGCTGGCTGGTGTATCCAATAGTGATAGATATAGCTTTTAAATTTCATATAGTGAAAGGTAATTTGCACAGGCTCCCTTGTTAAAAGTGTTTTGTTGAACTTATGTTATTCTAAGTGGACCCTGCTGTTCTTTTGTTGACTTGCTTCATTCTTTAAGTCTTCGTATGGTCAGGGGAGGTGGTAATTCATGGTCAAAACTTGTTTATTGTCCAAATGCTTTAGCATTTAAAGGGCAGTTTATATTGGGCACAAGTTTTTATGTCTGCTAAAAACAGTCCATTGTCTTTGGATCTCTATATAATCCAATATGATGCTTGCTTATAAACTCTAGAAATTCCTTTAAAAAGTAACTTCTTATCCAGATGGCTGATAGTTTGGGGTGTGAGAGAAAAAATGTAGGCATTTGCATTACTGTATATTTATATTATTATATATAATATTGTTATGCATTTATCTGACCTCTACATCCTGAGATGTAGAGCCAGCTCTGCATGCATTTCTATAAAGCAGGGATCTCCAGAATGTCATCACCATTGAGTAGTCTGTTGTTGGTGGACCACAGCCCAGGCCTCTGTGCAGCTGCAGGATTAGGCCACACACCCTTCCCTTGGCCTTATACTTCTGGCTGGAATTGTTTGTGTGCCTCAGGGGGAGAGAGAACACCTAAGGCCTGCCAGTCCTTGGGATGCTTAGTGGTCATGAAGATGGTGTGGCTTGCTGCTGGCATATGGGCATATCTAGGATGGGAGGGAATATTGGGAAGGTCTGATATAACCCCCTTTCTCTCGCCAAGCCTGTAGCAAATTCAGTTGTGGGGTTTCTTTGTGATTAGATGCTTAACCACACCTGCTCCCTACCCCACTTCAATGTTTGGTTTTTGCTGCAAAAAAGTAGGGGCATCTGCTTTACACTCATTTATGTTTGAGAGGTTAAAAATTATTTAAATGAATGAGCATCTTTGTTCTTCTGCACATTTTTTGTTTTGCAGAAATCATCTTTTCATATGCAAAGGGTAGCTGAGTATTTCAGTGGTTCCTTGCTTCCTCCTCCCTTGCCCTCCTCTCCCCTCCCCTCCCCGACAGGGCTGAACGCATTGGAAAGACAGCTCGATGCATTTAGCTCACATATACACAAGTGCCCATTAACCATGTGACTGAGGAGTCTAATTTTAGACTTACTACCCCTGAAAGTCTCATTTTTCTCTTCCATTGACAATATCTTTTATTCTCTGTAATGGGGAGGGGGTTCCTGTTTTTAAGTATGCGAAGCAAGGAGTTTTACCTTTTCTACTTTGTAGTACTTAAAATGTTTTCATTGCATGACATTTGGATTTTGACTTCGGATGCTCTTTTTACTTTTTTTTTTTTTTTTTCAACTTGGTATCATTGATTATTTCAGTCAAAGACCCTATTTTGCTGTCTGTTTAGCAGTACTTCCAGGGGTGCTTCAGTATTTCTGTGTATTCCAGCTGTTTATAGAGTCTATATTTCTCTGCATTTTTTTTTTATTTATTTTTTTTATTTTTTGAGGTGTACACACACAGTTACACTTCACGGAGTTGCATCCAGCCAAGTGTCCATGTTCTTCTTGTGAAGAGGCAGAGAAAAATCACCTCTCCCAAGAATTTCCACCTTCTGACCAAGGGAAATGTGTCCTGAAGAGCTGTACGCAGATGGGAGGCAACTTGTTTGCTTGTTCTGCTGCTATAGAGCATTGAGTTAATTAGAAGACAGGCTGTGGGTGGCCAAGTGCAGACAAAGCAGCACCAGACAGAGCCCAGTTAGCCTGGGGCAGTAAAAGTAAGTTACACTCTTTTTAAAACACTATTTTTGAGTACTGATGCTGATTTTTGCCTTTAGTACTAAGGGGCAACTTGTAACTTACTGTTTGTGTTTACACAGTAGATGCATCTGTTCTTTTCCTCAGACCCTAGAAACTAAACATGCTCTCTAGCACAAAGTACCCGCTTAATTAAGGAAAAGCAGTGATTTTTTTTTTCTTTTAACTTTTTTTAGAATAAAAAGAGAACTGAATCAGATTAATTTTTACACTGCATCAAAACTGTGTATTAGTTTTTGGCCAAGTCAAAACACTTAAGTACAGAGCTTGTTATGTTACAGAGCTTTGTACTGAGGGGAACATGAAAACAGTTTCACCTTTTTCTAGCCATTTCTTGATGAGCTCTGTGGAACTTATCAGATGAATTCATCTTGGCTGAATCTGGTAGAAGGTATGGTCTGAGACCAGACTTAGCAGTTCCTAAGGAGCTTGTAGCTTTATGTATGAGCCCTTGTTTTGCTCTGGGAGTTATTATTCTCCAAGAATATACTACATTTTAGAATTCAGCTTTGAGCTACTTAAAGCTACATTTGGTAGTGTGGTGGAATTGGTGGTAATTCTGTGTTTTGGTTATGTGGCAGCCATTTAGACTTTTGGATTGAGTGTAAAATGTCTTCTTCTAAATTAATAGAGATATTAGATTCATTGGCCCTTGGATTTATAGTGCTGTGATTATTGAATCATTTCGTATGTGTCGGGTGTGTGTGTGTGTGTATGTGTGTGTTTGTGTGTGTGTTTGGATTTATATCCTTTGGGGCATCAATTTTATAATCTAACGTCTACTGGTTTTTTGCTTTTGGTAATGAAGGGCTAGGCTAAGAAGATTTTTCTGTGCTCAGCAAAATCATAGGCTGATATCATGAAGGTCAATCTGAAAGACTGCCTTTGATTTTAAGTTTTTGTCTATCTCTCAAACGTAGGACTGTATTCAGAATCTGGAAGGGAATGAGGAGGAACTTAAGTTATATAATTTTTAGGAATCTCATCAAGATGATATCCTAAATCCTGCTACAAAGCAGAACAAAACATTCCGTTTTTTCCCCGCTCTTTCTCTCTGTCTACCTGCCGTCTAATTTTTATGTGTACAGCAGGCTTTACCTAAGTGTTAGAATAATGAAGGATTGCATCTCACTATAGCAGAGCAAACAACTTAAAATGGAATCCTACGCATCCCAGTTGAGAGTAGTGCTTTGGCCATTCCCACTGCCAGGGAGTTTTTACTGGCAGTCATTCCCACTCAGGGTCCAGCCTCCTGCACGGTACGCTCATTTCCTGACAGTTCATGACATGCGTATAACACAGGGTATCAACACTATAACATTTACTAGCCTTCTCAGAAAATTCTGAGTAGGGAACTTATTTTTGTTTTCCTCTTTTGGAGTATGTGCAGATGTTAACATTTTCTAGTGGGTTGGAAATCTTTTAAAAAGAAAGCATAGTTATAAGTTACTACTTATAAGTTAGTGACACCCCTCTCACCCCTCCAATCTACCATGTCCTCACTTCACATTTGATAGTAGGATGGTTTACATTATTATAATTCCGTGGCCTGTTAGGTTCTTTCTGAGTGATATTTCCATATTATTGTCAACGTGGTTAAAAGGTATAGTTATTTAGGTTGAAGGAAAGTATAAGTAGATGCCAAGTTTGGCTTTACTAGAGAAACAGCTACATTTGTCTTTTTCTCTTGTAGCTCATGTGGAAAAGACAATTTCAGGTACCCTTTGTGCTAACCTCCTCCTGGACATCGTAAAGAATCCAACTAAAACAAAGTTTAAAACTATTTCAGATGTGCAGGTCTATGGAAGCCAATATTTTATATTAGAGATTTATGTTATGTTTGACAAGTAACTCTTTGTACTGCAATTCTGTGGCTTTCAATTAAAAAAAAAAACCCATGAAAATAAACTGCTGTGATGTGATTTTTCTGCTTAATTTTGCTATGTCTTTATTTGCAAATTAGGCAGATTAATAATGGAAAGGAGGTGAATACAGGTAGGCAGTGCTTTTTTTTTTTTTTTTTTTAATTGCAAGCATTAGTTTGGAGAGTTTTTTTTTTTAATTTTATTTATTTATTTATTTATTTATTTATGACTGTGTTGGGTCTTCGTTTCTGTGCGAGGGCTTTCTCCATTTGCGGCAAGCAGGGGCCACTCTTCATCGCGGTGCGTGGGCCTCTCACTATCTTGGCCTCTCTTGTTGCGGAGCACAGGCTCCAGACGCGCAGGCTCAGTAATTGTGGCTCACGGGCCTAGTTGCTCCGCGGCATGTGGGATCTTCCCAGACCAGGGCTCGAACCCGTGTCCACTGCATTGGCAGGCAGATTCTCAACCACTGCGCCACCAGGGAAGCCCGGCAGTGCTTTTTTATTAAAATACTTTTAATAATAAATTAGAGAAGAAACGTGGTTCTGTTTTTGACAGAATATTGCATGCCAGATCAACAGATACTCTAATGAACAAAAGCAATATTTAATGCATTTATTCTAACATTTCTATTCAGTAGAAGAGCTTGGACACTTCAAGAAGATCATTAAAAAGTCTTAGTTCCTAATACATGTGCTGTTGTGTGTTAGTTTTTTTTTTTTTTAATATAAAGTATGTTTTTTTGTGTGTAATTGATCAGTTAAAAAAATGAACTGTCACAGATACTAAAACTGGGTATTCAACATACTATATTTGACTCAACTGTTCACAGAGTGTGATGCAAACAAATGTTCTCTCAACTTACATCCAGCATGGCTAAAATATTACTTTAACACATGTTAAAAGTAGAGCACTGTAACTATTTGGCTAGATACAATTCCGGGCTGTCTGAATTGAGTAATTTCCTCAGGCATTCCAACTTTGATCAACCACAGCACGAACTTTTAGCATGTCTGTAAAGCAGCCAGTGCATCTATAAATATGTCCCGAGGTAGAGAGAAAAGAGAGAATGCCAAAAAAGAAAGAATACTTTCTGTCGTTAAGGAGCAGTTACAGAATGAAAATGGAAAGTTTTTTGTTTCCCTAGGAACTCTTTTTAGATGATTGAGCCTCTGATGTCTAAGTATACCCTGTGCTTCTGTATTAATGAATGAAAGATACTTCATTTGGGCCTAGTAGAAATGTTTTCTGGCGAACTCCGCTGAAACGTAATGGTGAGAGTTCGTTTATTCTTAAACTTTCCAGTCTTTATTAATATAATATTCATTGGCTTAAAACCTAAGCATAAAGAATAGCATGTATCTCAGTAAATCATGTCTTAATTGTTTATAGCTAGTATTTGGGTGAAAATATTCTTATATGACCCTGTTTTAGAGAATAACTCTAAGAACAGGCAGCGCCACTGCAGAAGTAATCTCTTTGCTTTCACCACATGGAGGAAAATAGGTTTTTCTGGGTTTATCTTCAGTGACCTGGAAAGGAATCTGCAAATATCTACTGGTTTCTGTACACAAACTAGGATAATTTATAATGGTAAATTGCCCTCTTGGGCACAGCATGCTTATATCACGTGGATGTAACTTCCTTGGAGATATTTTAAGGTGTAGTAAACAACTGTTTGCAAACTGGGTGTTAAGTTGGATAATTTGGCTTGCTTCTTTCTGACCTTGTTTTCTGTAGTCCTAGGATAACAGGTACCATGACCTCCAATTAGCTCCAGTTGTGAAAATTCTGCTTTTTAGGTCAACATTGTACCGAACATCAGGAGGAATCCATCATCTTGTAATTTCTATGTTGCAGATCTCTTCTTATTGTCCACAGTGTCCCATTAGTCAGTCATGGAAAACACGGTTAATCAGTTAAGTAAAATTTACCAATAGTGAAAAAGTTTTATTGTAGTTTCATACTCTTTTCATTGAGTGTTTTTTCAGAACTAGACAAAGGGTAGTATAGTTCGTAGATTTACACCCTTTAAGCACATTCCCTGTATCCCACAAGAGGTGCAGAGAAGTGGTGGACAGGCAAGTTGGGGAGGAAGATGGAAAGGCAAGGCCTGGGTGAGCTAATGTGACTTTCAGAGGCGGGGACTTGAACAGATTGCTAAGTTGGCTTACTTTGTTGCTGTTTCTTTGTTTACCCAAAATTTCTGAATGCCATAATTTCTTCAAAATTGAATACTTCTTTAATTTCATGAGCCTACTGCTTTGAATTTAAAATCACTAAAGTTCACGCTGAGAACGTGAGAGCCAACTTTTACAAAAACTATGTGATATTTGGTATCCAGTTTATAGATAGGTTCTCAGTATCCGTTAATTATTTTACCTGATTATCTCTTTGTCACTTTTTTTTTTTGGTGTTACTCAACATTGATATTCCCCTCCCCCCCATGTAACTATATAAATTTTGTGTGTGTTTGGGTGTTTTTGGTTTGTTTCTTTTGCTCCAAATTACTAGCTCCAAAGAGAATACTGTGTTTTTTCTCATCATTTTGACATGGCAATTCACCATTGTATAAAGTTGTAGATGAAGTTGTCTATACTAATGGTGATCAAGGTAGTCTTGAGAAAAATAACATGATATTTCATCATTCTTCTTGTGGATTCTGGGTAGAAAGCTTGTCTGACTCATTTTGGAGAAGCAAAAAAGTATTATAAATTCCAATTGTCATAATCAGAAGATATGTGGCATTTCTGACCACTAACCTGACTCTCAGTTAAGTGTGTTGACACAGGGTAGTTAGTCTACAACACAGATTAAATGGCTTACTTCTGTATTTATCATTCTTCTTGTTTAAGTAGTAAGAAGTACAAATATTCAATATTTTCAGTATTCAACAGGGCATGAGAATGAAATCATTATCTGTTGTTGGGACTGGCATTTGTGTCAAAGAGCTGCTTTGCCTGAAATCTGTATTATGTGGAAAACTGAAGACTTACCAAAGCTGAGAGTTTGTATCTGGAGAAGCATGAGACCTTATTAACCTTTACAAAGTGAGGTTGCAGAAGAGACAGTTTACAGATGTGTGTTGATTGGTCCATAGACAAGTTCTTAAAAATTGGAATTTGTTGCCAACATTTAAAATCAGGAGACTCATAAAAACCTGGATTTCTAACTTCTTTTGAAAAAAAGTGAGATCTGGTCACATGGAACATGCATTCTCTGAGGGTTGCAGTCTGCCAGGGCTGAGTGACAGCTGCCCCTTTTGAGTATAGGAAGCTGTGTAACTAAAACTATTTTTCAGCTCAAGGTACAGATGAAAATAAGGCTTGGACAGATATGCCAACTTTTGTGTTGTTGGAAGGCCTAAGAAAATGAACTGATGATTTAATTGGCCTCAGTTTTTTTCTCTAGAGTTTGCAAATTGTTGCAACAGGGATTTCTACCAAAAGTAAGAATAAGACTGGAATGAGCTTTGATTTGATTTTTTAAAATTGGAATTGGACTAAGGTATTAACTTATTATTTTGAAAATGAACTTCAAATCAGACTAAAGACTTTTCAAAAAATTTCCCACTGAAGTAATTTGAACCAGAACCAAGGTATATCACTCCAAAGAGTTTGAGCTGGAGCAGAAGCAGATCAAAATACTCTGTGACCTGGCTAAGCATGAACTAAATTGTTCCTTTATTTACTTCTAGTTCCAGAAGTAAAATATTATTTTCAGTGATTGTGGTGAAGAATGTACCAGAAATGACCATAAGTACAAGCATGTTGCACTGATTTCTGAACCTTGTCTTGCTAACCTCCTAAAGGATATTTAGCTTCCAACATCATTTGTCTTATCTTGATTCCATTAATTCTTGATGGAAAACATACTAAGAAAAATCATTCATTTGTGCATAATATTTGTGGCTGCATCTGTGATGATTTCCTGGAAACATTTGTATGTCCTTTTACCACTGACTCACATTTTATTAATCTTTTTTCCGATTCATCTCATTTTTCTCCAGTGAAAGTTGAATCCTGCTTCCCAGAGTGGTTAGCTTTTGTAGCCTCTCATGACTCACTTGTGCTTTCTTACTCTCCACCTCCTCTGTGCTGTTGCTCACAGATGCCTTTACAAGCCTCCTCAAGGTAGGGTTCAAGGAGAAAGTGAAGTTAAGCAGCTTGTGGAGTTCATGTAGATTGGAGTTTCTCAAGGAGAGGGCCATGGTCCAGCTGAATCAGAATCACTTGAGGTAGCTTGTTCAAAAAAAAAACAAAAACAAAAATGAAGAGTCCCTGCCTTCACCCCACATGACCTAGGTCAGAATCGTTGGGGACAGGAGTCTGGAAATTTTCATTTTTCTGATATTTTAAAAAAAACTTTTAGTTTTGAAATAATTGTAGATTCACAGCAGTTGCAAGAAATAGTACAGAGAGATCCCTTGGGTCCTCTACCCAACACTGATAAGCTTTTAAAAAAAATTTGCCATTAATCTTTTTTTTTTTTTTTTAAATTATTTATTTATTTATTTATGGCTGTGCTGGGTCTTTGTTTCTATGTGAGGGCTTTCTCTAGTTGTGGCGAGCGGGGGCCACTCTTCATCATGGTGCGCGGGCCTCTCACTATCGCGGCCTCTCTTGTTGCGGAGCACAGACTCCAGACGCGCAGGCTCAGTAGTTGTGGCTCACAGGCCCAGTTGCTCCGCGGCATGTGGGATCTTCCCAGACCAGGGCTCGAACCCGTGTCCCCTGCATTGGCAGGCAGATTCTCAACCACTGCGCCACCAGGGAAGCCCCGCCATTAATCTTTTATTTAAAAAAGGGGCAGCTCCTTGAATTTTTTGGAGTGAACCAGCACCCAGATTAGGAAACAACATTTGCAGCCCTCCAGAAGGCCCCTTCTGCCCCTTCCAGTCACTCCAGGGTAAAGCCTGTTCTGAAATGGAATCATGCAGTACGTATTCTTTTGTGTCTGCCTTTTTTTGTTTAATTCATAGAATGCAAAAGGTGAAATTCAAAGAACACAAAATTAGTCATTTTAAAGTAAATAATTCAGTGGCATTTAAACATTCATAATATCGTGCCACCACCACCTCTGTCTTGTTTCAAAATATTTTTCACTCCCCAAAGGGAAGCTTGTACCCACTAAGCAGTTGCTCTGTATTCCCTCCTCCCCAAATCCCTGGCAACCACCAATCTGCTTTCTGTCTCTCTGGATTTACCTATTCTGGATATTTCATATAAATGGAATCATACAACATGTGACTTTGTGTGTCTTCTTTCACTTAGCATATTTTCAAGGTTCTTCCACATTGTAGCATGTATCAGTGCTTCATTCATTTTTGTGGAATATTATTCAACACTATTCATTTATATACCACAATTTGTTTATCCATTCATCCATTGATGGACACTTGGGTGGTTTCCATTCTTTTGCTGTGAATAGTGTTTGCTATGAATAGTGAACAGTGTTCCTGTGAACATTCCTGTACAAGTGTTTGTTTATCAAGTTACTGGGTCATATGCTAATTCTTTTTTTTTTTTTTTTGGTGTGTATTTTATTTATTTATTTATTTTTTGAATTTTATTTTTAATACAGCAGGTTCTTATTAGTTATCTATTTTATACATATTAGTGTATATATGTCAATCCCAATCTCCCAATTCATCCCACCACCACCAACCCCCTCCCTGCCCCACTTTCCCCCCTTGGTGTCCATACGTTTGTTCTCTACATCTGTGTCTCTATTTCTGCCTTGCAAACCGGTTCATCTGTACCATTTTTCTAGCTTCCACATATATACATTAATAAACAATATTTGTTTTCCTCTTTCTGACTTAATTCACTCTGTATGACAGTCTCTAGGTCCATCCACGTCTCTACAAATGACCCAATTTTGTTCCTTTTTATGGCTGAGTAATATTCCATTATATATATGTACCACATCTTCTTTATCCATTTGTCTGTCGATGGGCATTTAGGTTGCTTCCATGTCCTGGCTATTGTAAATAGAGCTGCAATGAACATTGGGGTGCATGTGTCTTTTTGAATTATGGTTTTCTCTGGGTATATGCCCAGTAGTGGGATCGCTGAGTCATATGGTAATTGTATTTTTAGTTTTTTAAGGAACCTCCATACTGTTCTCCATAGTGGCTATATCGATTTACATTTCTGCCAACAGTGCAAGAGGGTTCCCTTTTCTCCACACCCTCTCCAGAATTTGTTGTTTGTAGATTTTTTGATGATGGCCATTCTGACTGGTGTGAGGTGATACCTCATTGTAGTTTTGATTTGCATTTCTCTAATGATTAATGATGTTGAGCATCCTTTCATGTATTTACTGGCAATCTGTATATCTTCTTTGGAGGAAATTCTATTTAGATCTTCTGCCCATTTTTTGATTGGGCTTTTTTTTTTTTTTAATATTGAGCTGCATGAGCTGTTTATATATTTTGGAGATTAATCCTTTGCCCGTTGATTCGTTTGCAAATATTTTCTCCCATTCTGAGCATTATCTTTTCTTCTTGTTTATAGTTTCCTTTGCTGTGCAAAAGCTTTTAAGTTTCATTAGGTTCCATTTGTTTATCTTTGTTTTTATTTCCATTACTCTAGGAGGTGGGTCCAAAAAGATCTTGCTGTGATTTATGTCAAAGAGTGTTCTTCCTGTGTTTTCCTCTAAGAGTTTTATAGTGCCCGGTCTTACATTTAGGTCTCTAATCCATTTTGAGTTTATTTTTGTGTATGGTGTTAGGGAGTATTCTAATTTCATTCTTTTTTTTTTTTCATTCTTTTATAAGTAGCTGTCCAGTTTTCCCAGCACCACTTATCGAAGAGACTGTCTTTTCTCCATTGTATATCCTCGCCTCCTTTGTCATAGATTAGTTGACCATAGGTGTGTGGGTTTATCTCTGGGCTTCCTATCCTGTTCCATTGATCTATATTTCTGTTTTTGTGCCAGTACCATATTGTCTTGGTTACTGTAGCTTTATAGTATAGTCTGAAGTCAGGGAGTCTGATTCCTCCAGTTCGATTTTTTTCCCTGAAGATTGCTCTGGCTGTTCGGGGTCTTTTGTGTCTCCATACAAATTTTAAGATTCTTTGTTCTAGTTCTGTAAAAAAATGCCATTGGTAATTTGATAGGGATTGCATTGAATCTGTAGATTGCTTTGGGTAGTATAGTCATTTTCACAATATTTATTCTTCCAATCCAAGAACATGGTATATCTTTCCATCTGTTTGTGTCATCTTTGATTTCTTTCATCAGTGTCTTATAGTTTTCTGAGTACAGGTCTTTTGTCTCCCTAGGTAGGTTTATTCCTAAGTATTTTATTTTTTTTGTTACAGTGGTGAATGGGATTGTTTCCTTAATTTCTCTTTCTGATCTTTTGTTGTTAGTGTATAGGAATGCAAGAGACTTCTGTTCATTAATTTTGTATCCTGCAACTTTACCAAATTCATTGATTAGCTCTAGTAGTTTTCTGGTGGCATCTTTAGGATTCTCTATGTATAGTATTGTGTCATCTGCAAACAGTGACAGTTTTACTTCTTCTTTTCCAATTTGTATTCCTTTTATTTCCTTTTCTTCTCTGATTGCTGTGGCTAGGACTTCCAAAACTATGCTGAATAATAGTGGTGAGAGTGGACATCCTTGTCTCGTTCCTGATCTTAGAGGAAAGATTTCAGTTTTTCACCATTGAGAATGATGTTTGCTGTGGGTTTGTCGTATATGGCCTTTGTTATGTTGAGGTAGGTTCCCTCCATGCCCACTTTCTGGAGAGTTTTTATCATAAATGGGTGTTGAATTTTATCAAAAGCTTTTTTTGCATCTATTGATATGATCATATTTTTTTTTTTTTAAACATCTTTATTGGAGTGTAATTGCTTTACAATGGTGTGTTAGTTTCTGGTTTATAACAAAGTGAATCAGTTATACATATACATATATCCCCATATCTCTTCCCTTTGCATCATATGGTTTTTGTTCTTTTATCCTTGCATCCCTGGGATAAATCCCACTTGATCATGGTGTATGATCCTTTTAATGTATTGTTGGATTCTGTTTGCTAGTATTTTGTTGAGGATTTTTTCATCTATATTCATCATTGATATTGGTCTGTAATTTTCTTTTTTTGTAGTATCTTTGTCTTGTTTCGGTATCAGGGTGATGGTGGCCTTGTAGAATGAGTTTGGGAGTGTTCCTTCCTCTGCAGTTTTTTGGAAGAGTTTGAGAAGACTGGGTGTTAGCTCTTCTCTAAATGTTTGATAGAATTCACCTGTGAAGCCATCTGGTTTTGGACTTTTGTTTGTTGGAAGATTTTTAATCACAGTTTCAATTTCAGTGCTTGTGATTGGTATGTTTATATTTTCTATTTCTTCCTGGTTCAGTCTTGGAAGGTTATACCTTTCTAAGAATTTGTCCATTTCTTCCGGGTTGTCCATTTTATTGGCATAGAGTTGCTTGTAGTAGTCTCTTATTACGCTTTGTATTTCTGTGGTGTCCATTGTAACTTCTTTTTCATGTCTAATTTTATTGATTTGAGTCCTCTTCCTCTTTTTCTTGATGAGTCTGGCTAAAGGTTTATCAATTTTGTTTATCTTCTCAAAGAACCAGCTTTTAGTTTTATTGATCTTTTCTATTGTTTTCTTTGTTTCTGTTTCATTTATTTCTGCTCTGATCTTTATGGTTTCTTTCCTTCTACTAACTTTGGGTTTTGTTTGTTCTTCTTTTTCTAGTTCCTTTAGGTTTAAGTTTAGATTGTTTATTTGAGATTTTTCTTGTTTCTTGAGGTAGGATTGTATTGCTATAAACTTCCCTCTTAGAACTGCTTTTGCTGCATCCCATAGGTTTTGGATCATTGTGTTTTCATTGTCATTTGTCTCTAGGTATTTTTTGATTTCCTCTTTGATTTCTTCAGTGTTCTCTTGGTTATTTAGTAACGTATTGTTTAGCCTCTATGTGTTTGTGTTTTTTACGTTTTTTCCCCTGTAATTGATTTCTAATCTCATAGCATTGTGGTCGGAAAAGATGCTCGATATTATTTCAATTTTCTTAAATTTACTGAGGCTTGATTTGTGACCCTAGATGTGATCTATCCTGGAGAATGTTCCATGTGCACTTGAGAAGAAGATGTAATCTGCAGTTTTTGGATGGAATGTCCTGTAAATATCAATTAAATCTATCTGGTGTATTCTGTCATTTAAAGCTTGTGTTTCCATATTAATTTTCTGTCTGGATGATCTGTCCATTGGTGTAAGTGAGGGGTTAAAGTCCCCCACTATTGTGTTACTATCAATTTCCTCTTTTATAGCTGTTAGCATTTGCCTTATGTATCGAGGTGCTCCTATGTTGGGTGCATATATATTTACAATTGTTATATTTTCTTCTTGGATTGATCCCTTGATCATTATGTAGTGTCCTTCCTTGTCTCTTGTAACAGTGTTTGTTTTAAAGTTTATTTTATCTGATATGAGTATTGCTACTCCAGCTTTCTTTTGATTTCCCTTTGCATGGAATATCTTTTTCCATCCCTTCACTTTCAGTCTGTATGTGTCCCTAGGTCTAAAGTGGGTCTCTTGTAGACAGCATATATATGGGTCTTGTTTTTGTATCCATTCAGCAAGCCTGTGTCTTTTGGTTGGAGCCTTTAATCCATTCACATTTAAGGTAATTATCGATATGTATGTTCCTATTACCATTTGCTTAATTGTTTTGGGTTTGTTTTTGTGGGTCCTTTTCTTCTCTTGTCTTTCCCACTTAGAGAAGTTCCTTTAGTGTTGGTTGTAGAGCTGGTTTGGTGGTGCTTAATTCTCTTAGCTTTTGCTTGTCTGTAAAGCTTTTGATTTCTCCATTGAATTTGAATGAGATCCTTGCTGGGTAGAGTAATCTTGGTTGTAGGTTCTTCCCTTTCATCACTTTACATATGTCAGGCCTCTACCTTCTGGTTTGTAGAGTTTCTGCTGAGAAATCAGCTGTTAACCTTATGGGAGTTCCCTTGTATGTTATTTGTCATTTTTCCCTTGTAGCTTTTAATTATTTTTCTTTGTCTTCAATTTTTGTCCGTTTGATTACTATGTATTTCAGCATGTTTCTCCTTGGGTTTATCCTGCCTGGGACTCTCTGCACTTCCTGGACTTGGGTGGCTATTTCCTTTCCCATGTTAGGGAAGTTTTGACTATAATCTCTTCAAATATTTTCTCGGGTCCATTCTCTCTCTCTTCTCCTTCTGGGACCTCTATAATGTGAATGTTGGTGCATTTAATGTTGTCCCAGAGGTCTCTTATGTTGTCTTCATTTCTTTTCATTCTTTTTTCTTTGTTCTGTTCCGCGGCAGTGAATTCCACCATTCTGTCTTCCACGTCACTTATCTGTTCTGCCTCAGTTATTCTGCTATTGATTCCTTCTACTGTATTTTTCATTTCAGTTATTGTATTGTTCATCTCTGTTGGTGTATTGTTTAATTCTTCTAGGTGTTTGTTCTTTAATTCTTCTATGTCTTTGGTAAACATTTGTTGCATATTCTCGATCTTTGCCTCCATTCTTTTTCTGAGGTCCTGGATCATCTTCACTATTATTATTCTGAATTTTTTTCTGGATGGTTGCCTATCTCCACTTCATTTAGTTGTTTTTCTGGCATTTTATCTGTTCCTTTATCTAGTACATAATCCTCTGCCTTTTCATTTTGTCTGTCTTTCTGTGAATGTGTTTTTTGTTCCACAGGGTGCAGGACTGTAGTTCTTCTTGCTTCTGCTGTCTGCCCTCTGGTGGATGAGGCTATCTAAGAGGCTTGTACAAGCTTCCTGATGGGAGGGACTGGTGATGAGTAAGGCTGGGTGTTGCTCTGGTGGGCAGAGCTTAGTAAAACTTTAATCCACTTCCCTGCTGATGTGGGGCTGAGTTCCCTCCCTGTTGGTTTTTTGGCCTGAGGCAATCCAGCACTGGAGCCTAGAGGCTCTTTGGTGGGGCTAATGGCAGACTCCGGGAGCTGCTTATGCCAAGGAGTACTTCCCAGAACTTCTGCTGCCAGTGTCCTTGTCCCTGCGGTGAGCCATAGCCACCCCCACCTGTGCAGGAGACACTCCAACACTAGCAAGTAGGTCTGGTTTAGTCTCCTATGGGGTCACTGCTCCTTCTCCCTGGGTCCTGATGTGCACCCTACTTTCTGTGTGCCCTCCAAGAGTGGAGTCTCTGTTTCCCCCAGTCCTGTTGAAGTCCTGCAATCAAATCCCACTAGCCTTCAAAGTCTGATTCTCTGGGAATACCCCTCCCTTTGCTGGACCCCCAGCAGGTTGGGAAGCCTTATGTGGGGCTCAGAACCTTCACTCCAGTGGGTGGACCTCTGTGGTATAATTGTTCTCCAGGTTGTGAGTCACCCACCCAGCAGTTGTGGGATTTGATTTTATTGTGATAGCGCCCCTCCTACCATCTCACTGTGGCTTCTCCTTTGGCTTTGTATGTGGGGTGTCTTTTTTGGTGAGTTCCAGTGTCTTCCTGTCAATGATTGTTCAGCAGTTAGTTGTGATTCCATTGCTCTTGCAGTAGGGAATGAGCGCATGTCCTTCTACTCCGCCATCTTGAGCCCATCTGTCCAATGTGCTAATTCTGTGTTTAACTTTTTGTGAAATCAGCAAACTGTTTCCACAACAGCTGAACCATTTTACACTACCAACAGTACTGTACAAGTATTACAATTTCTCCATGTTCTTGCTGGCACTTGCTATTTTTTGTTTTTGTGATTATAACCATCCTCATGGGTATGAAGTGGTACCTCATTGTGACTATGATTTTTATTTCTCTGTGAATAATGATGTTGAACATCTTTTTACGTGTTTGCTGACTATTTGTATTCTTCTTCAGATAAAAATATCTGTTGACGTCTATTCAAGTCCTTTGCTCATTTTATAATTGGGTTTCTTTTTGGTTGTTGTTATTGAAAGTTATAGGAGTTCTTCATATATTCTTGATGCTATACTACTATTGCATTTCTCTGTCAGTCTGAAATTACATCAAATTAACACTTAAAAGGGAAAATATATTGTAACTACCCCTGTGGTTTTTTTGTCTCCCCCTTATAGCCCTCTTGCCATGCCCAGTACTTCCTATTTCCTGTCCTGTTTTGTTTTTCTTCATAATATTTACTGCTATCTAATATGCCATCTAATTTATTTAATTTCTTATTGTCTGTCTCCCTTGGCTAGAATTCTGGCTCCATGTGGGCAATGATATTTTTCTGTTTTGTTCATTTCTGTATCCCCATGGGTTAGGTCAAGGATTAATAAACCATGGCCTGAAAGCCAAATCTGGACTGTTTCCTGCTTTGAATGGCCTGCAAACTAAGAATGGTTTTGCCTTTTTTAAATGGTTGAAAAAAACTCCAAAGAAGAATAGTATTTCATGACAACAAAAAATTATATGAAATTCAAATTTCAGTGTTTATGATGGAGTTTCATTGGAACACAGCCATGCTCATTCATTTGTGTATTTTCTCTGGCTGCTTTTCATGCTACAGAGGCAGAGTTTAGTAGTTGTAGACTTGTCTGTGTGGCCAAGCCTGAACTATATAACATATCTGGCTCTTTACAGAAAGATTTGCCTGGCACATAGGTGAACAATAATTTTTTGTTGAATGAATGAATGAATGAATCTTAGCCTATACCACCACAGAGGAATCTAAATTGGAAATCTTTCAGCAATCCAGTCTTGATAATTTGAGCTTAATTGGCTGCTTAATAAAAATATCCTCAATGATTGTTTGGTAATACATTTTCATTGGCTTCTAGTCATCCTGTAAATAATGAGAATTGATGATGAAATACCAGGGAGTTTGTAATTGTTAGGATAGTGTCAGGTAGGATAGGTTTATTGTACAAGTTTTACTAGTGTTAGTTTGAAAAAGACTATAACAACATGGAGTATACATCCTGTTTTTATTCTATTTAAAAATGATTCAAGAAATTGTTTCAAAGGCTGTTCTTTTTTTTTCTCATCAGCTTTAGATTAATAAAACTACCTGCTTATTAATGAAGGCAGTAATAAAAATAATTTTGATATCTTAGCATACTTAATTTTGAGTAAGAAAGTGTATTATCACATAATTTCATTCTACTGTTGAATTTGCCGTTGATTAACAAGGTATGAATACTAACATATTAGTAATTTCCTGTAAATGTCTAACTTCTCCTTAAAGGAAGATTGGAAATGGAAATTGGACAAACATAAATCATTTTATATAAAAATGATTTTACAATGTGCCAGTCCAGTTTTTGTACAACATTTGAAAACTAAATTGTTTGCATCTGTATGCGCTGTTAATAGAGGTCTCATAATAGATCCCCAGAGGTACAGTATACCCCATAGCCTTGCAAACAGTTCTTATTTTATGCTTTCAGCAAAGGACATTAAATGGGTAATACAGGTTGTGGTTTAGAGTGAAAGAGTAATACTTTGCAGATCTTTGCCTTGGCTCAGTGTTTCCAAATTTCATTAATAAGAAAGGGTTTCCATGTCATGGTGGGTGTGTAGCTCTTGATTCGCCTCTTGGCTTTCCTGCCCTCTCTTTGCTGGGTTAAGCAAAGTGATCTTGCTTTTTAAAGCTTTGTCTCCTTTGAAAGTTATAAGTAAACTTAAAAAATATTTTGCTTTTAAAGTGTTATCTTTTAGAAACTGAAAATTCTGTTGCCTGAATTTATTTCATTTCTCTTGTTTCAACTGTGAAAAGATTGGATTCTTAACACTCTATTACATTTTTTCTGGCATTTCTTTATAGCAGTAACCTGTAGGAATCAGTAGGTATCAGCTTGCTTAAGGGCTTATAGTTCACAGTGATCAGTTATTCTATTTATATCTTTTTGTAATTAACTCCTATTCATTCTGCAAATATTTATTGAGTACCTACTGTGTACCAAGCATTACTTTAGACATTGGGATACAACACCTAAAAAGACAAATTATTGTACTTACAGGGCTTACATTCTATGGGGAGAATTAGACAATTACATATAATGTCAAGTAGTAAAAAGTACCATAAGGAAGAATAAGATAGTAAGAGAAAAAAATCATTGGGGAAGGTTGGGGAAATGCTAAGTCAGTATGGGGAGGACTGACCTGCCCAGAGATGTCACATGAACAAGATGGGGGAGAAAGCCATGCAAACAAAGGTGTCGGGGAAGGGAGTCTTGGGTTTGAAGGGAAAGTCTCTTCTTATCCCATTTTATTCTTCTTTCTAGTACTTACCGTCATGGGACAACAGCTGTTTATACATGCAGACATACGTGTATGTGTATGTTTCTATATATACACACACACACACACGCAGTCTTTATTTACTGACTCTTTCCCCTACTATAATTGCTCACTAAGCTCAGCATTTCAAAATGTAAAAGCCCTCAGGTGGGAGTGTTCCTCTTGTGCAAGAATTACCAGGAGGCGTGTGGCTGGTGCATAGTAAGGGAGAGGAAGAGAGGGGCCAGATCACGTAGGGCCTTGTAAACCTTGGAAAGTAAGACTTTAGATTTTATTCTAAAGTATGACAGGAAGCCATTGCAGGTTTTTGAACAGGGGAGTAAACAGGATTTTAAAAGGATTGCTGGCTACTGATTGGATATAATGATTGCTAGTTGTACAAAATGATTCACCTCAGAAAATCAACAACAAATGACCATGTAAAAAGCTTATGTACATTATAAGGGGAAAGTTAGTATAAGGGGTGGTCAGTTTATACTGAGTGATAAGTACAATTTTTTTTCAGTTTTATTGAAATATAATTTATATACAACAAAATGCACCAATTTTAAGTGTACAATTTGATGAGTTTTGACAAATGTAACTACCAGTGTAACTACCAATACAATCTTGACATATAACATTTCCGTCACCCCCAAAATTCTCTCATAATGCCTGTCTGCAGTGGATCCCCTCCTCTCAGCCACCCCTGGCAACTACTATCTGCTTTTTTCATAATTTGGCCTTTTCTAGAATTTGGTATAAATAGAATCATACATTATGTGGCCTTTTGTGAGTGGCTTCTTTCACTTTGCATAATGCTTTTGAGATTCATCCATATTGTTGGGTGAATTAGGAATTTGTTCCTTTTATTGCTGAATAGTATTTCATTGTATTGATACATCACAATTTGTTTATCCATTTACCAGTCGATGAGCATTTGTGTTGTTTCCCGCTTTTGGCTGTTCTGATTAAAGCTGATATGAACATTTTCATTCAAGTCTTTATGTGGACATATGCTTTCATTTTTCTTGGATAAATAGTTAGGAGTAGAATTGCTGGATCTATGGTAAGTGTATGCTTAACTTTAAAGAAACTGCCAAACTATTTGCTATTTTTATTCTTACTAGCAGTGTATGAGGGTTACAGTTGCTCTACTTTCTTGCCAAAACTCACTATTGTTGGCCTTTTAAATTTAACCATTTTAGTGGTATCTCGTGGTTTCAATTCGCATTCCCTAATGACTAATGATATTATGCATCTTTTCATGTATTATTTGCAATCTGTTCATGAAATTGTTTGCCCATTAAAAACTTTGGATTGTCTTACTGAGTTGTATGATTTTTTTATATATACTGGATACAAGTCCTTTACCTTTATGTTTTGTAAAACTTTTCTCCCAGGCTGTGGCTTGAATTTTTAAAATAAAATTTTAATTTTAGAACAGTTTTAGTTTTACAGAAAAATTGAGAAGCTAGTACAGAGAATTCCAGTACACCCAGTAACTCATCTTCCCCATCTTCCCTATTAGCATCTACATTAGTATGGTACATGTTTCACGGTTAATGAACCTGTATTAACACATTATTATTAACTAAAGTCCATACTTTATTCAGATTTTAATTTTACCTAAAGAAATAGTTTAGTTTTAATGTGAAAATCTTTTTTTGTTCCAAAGTGTTTTTCACCTTAGATTATATTTTTCATCTCTAGAAGTTTGATTAATTTATTTTTTCATAGCTTCTTTTTCTTCTTATCTTCATGTTTTCCTATACCTACTTGAACATATAGAGTATGTTTGTGAAAGCTAGTTTAACATTGTTAGTTAACATTAGAATTGTTTGCTAGTTCTATCATCTGTCATTTATAGGTCTGTTTTAGTGTGGTAATTTCTTCTGGTTATGAGGCATAGTTTTCTGCTTTTTTGCATGCTGGTCATCTTTGGTTTTTTTTAAACACTGTGCATTTTACATCTTTGGGAGTTGGATATTGTATTATTTCTTCAAATATTGTAGGACTTTGTTCTGGGACACTGTTGTGTAAATCATTTTGATCCTTTTGAGGCTTCTTTAAAACCTTGTTAGTGCGAGTCTAAAGTAGCCTTCTTTCTAGGGCTGATTTGGCCCAACTCTAGACGTTACCTGAGACTTTTCCTGATGTCCTCACTCTGGCTGATGGGAACATGACTTATTCTCTCCTCTGTGTGAGCTCCAGGGATTGCTCAGCTTACTCTTTTCCAGAGGTTCTTTCTTTGGCCTTGGTAGCTTCCTCACAAGTGTATGTAGGCTAATACTCATTTAAAGTCTCAGGGTCCTACAGGCCTCTGGCATTCTCTCTGTGTAGCTCTCTCCTCTTTGCACCCTGTGCTGCATATTCTAGCCTTCCTGGACTCCGTGAACTCATAACTTTGTCTTCTCAACTCTGGAAGAATGTTGGCTCTTTTTTGGGTTCCTCTTGCCTGTGCTGTGGTCTGAAAAGTATCTCTAGGAATTAAGTGGAGGCACCTGATTTGTGTCTGTTTTTCTCAGGATCACAGTCCTGTGCTGGCTATTGAATGAAGTCTGTCTGTTTCATATATTTTGTCTGATTTTCTAGTTAGGAGGACAAATATGATCCCTATTATGCCTTCATAGTCAGAAGCAGAAGTTCAGTAGACACACTTTTGAACTTATAAGTGTATTTTGAAGTAAGGGAAGTATTTCTGAAAAAAAATCGCTTCTAAGATATCCTTTAATTTTCTTATATCCCTTTTTCTTAGGTTTTTAAAAAAATTTTTATTTATTATTTATTTTTGGCTGTGTTGGGTCTTCGTTGCTGTGCAGGGGCTTTCTCTAGTTGCAGCAAGCGGGGGCCACTCTTCATCATGATGCGTGGGCCTCTCACTATCGCGGCCTCTCTTGTTGCGGAGCACAGGCTCCAGACACGCAGGCTCAGTAGTTGTGGCTCACGGGCCTAGTTGCTCCGCAGCATGTGGGATCTTCCCAGACCAGGGCTCGAACCCATGTGCCCTGCATTGGCAGGCAGATTCTCAACCACTGCGCCACCAGGGAAGCCCTCTTAGGTATTTTTGAAATGTCAAATTTAAACATCGGGCAAGAGTCATTTTTAGAATAATTTAGTTCACTTTGTGATTTCTAACTGTGTATTAGATTGAAATTAATTTTGGAGAGCTTATTTGCTGATATATCCCATTTTAAAGATTGTTGAAATGGCATATATACTGTTATGATCATGTACATATATTTTGGGAATTACTAAATATGGATGCTTTAAATTTTTCTCACATTTCAGTTCCTTTCTCACATACTTTGAAAGATATATGCGATTAGGCAAGGGAGGTTATGTAGAGTAAAAAAAAAAAACCCTTGTAATATGGTGGTAATTTACTTGTGCTTACTTGTACAATCTCTCTATTCAGTGTCATAGAGGCTTCTGACCTGGGTCTTTATATGTTTGGATATATGGGTTCAGGCTTTTGAGCACGAACCACCCGCTCTTGCTTGGCCCTGCAGTAAACCTTTCTCTGCTGCTCCCCCAATATACATACATACATACATACATACATATATATACATATATATATATATGAAATAATTCAGGGCAAGGATTCAGTCTTTATCTGTTCTAAATCATAGTCCTTCTTTAGTTGTGATCTCTTTCCCAAGATTTAGTTGTGAATTGATTTAAGTGGAATATTCACTTGGAAGGCCTTATTCAAACTCGTTACACTTAATTACACACTTTCTTTCCTTCATCTTATAAAATGCCCCGTTTTTATTAATGGTTTTATTTATCTCTCAAGTTTGGAAGTTCTGGTCCTTTTCTCTCTCTTTCTATTTCCTTTTGCCTGCTGCTGTCATTTCATATCAAGTGGTTAATGTTTCAAGCCTGCATTGTAAAATAGCCTCCAGTTTGGTCTCTCTGATTTCAGTTTCCTCCCCTTCCTTTTCATATATCAATAGTATGTGAATGTCAGTTTATGTTTCCTTGGCCAATATACTCATCTTGACTTTTTCTTCTACAGAAAGCTTGAATGGCTTCTCATTATTTTCCCAATCAAGTCCAGATTCTGATGAGTGGCATGGAGCAATCTCCATATTTGGCTCCAGCCAACCATGTTTCCTAAATGTGTCTTCTGTGACTCTGACACTTTACGGCTGCCTACGTGTTGCTCCCTGCATATCCATCAAGTGGAATTTTCTAGCCCCCTGACCAGTCTTTGGTTTTGTTTTACATCCTTCAGGAAGCCTGCTATTAACTTCTTCATCTCATTCTGGGCCATTTCCTTTTGAATCCTCAAGGTACTTATTGTTTGTATCACTCACTTTCTATTTAATTATACAACCCTTTTGTTGTTTTCCAGTCTGTGATCTTACATCTAAAATTCTTTGGACAATTAGATTTTCTAACTGCATTAGAACAAAAGCCCTGGTCTCAAATACCTGATCCCTTTGCTCAAGTTATAGGTACACATTAGGGAGATCTTAATGTTGTGGTCTGTTTTCCTTGGATCCAGGAAACTGGGGACATTTGTAGATAATTTTGGGCATTTGGTGATCTTTAGGTTGGTAAAAAATTGCCCTGGTTTCCTAGATAATATTGGTCTTAGCTTAGAACATAGTTAATTTTTCTGTATTGACTATGATTTCTGACTCAGATATTCTCTTGCGTTTGGATATCTAGTTGTCCCAGCACCATTTATGGAAAAGACTATACTTTCTTTTTTCTTTTTTTTTTAATACTGTAACTGAAACTTTATTGTATATATATTTTCACTTACTAAATTGCTGAACCCAGTAAAGTAGTATTTGTTTTCTGCTTTTTTAAAAAAATTAATTTTTATTGGAGTATAGTTGATTTACAATGTTGTGTTAGTTTCTGCTGTACAGCAAAGTCAATCAGTTATACATATACATATATCTACTCTTTTTTAGATTCTTTTCCCATATAGGTCATTACAGAATATTGAGTAGAGTTCCTTTTGCTATACAGTAGGTTCTTATAAGTTATCCTTTCTTTATTGAATCGTTTTGGCATCCCTGATGAATTGACCATAAGTGTAAGGCTTATTTCTGGACAATTCTATTGCATTGATCTACATGTCTGTCGTTAGCTATATGTCCATATCACACTGTCTTGATTAATTTGTAGTAAGTTATAAAACCTAGAAGTGTGAGCCTTCAATTTTTAAAAGAAAAAAAGTGTTTTTCTTTTAAAAATTGTTTTGACTATTCTTAGTTCCTTGCATTTCCATATGAATTGTAAGATTAGTTTGTCAATTTCTGCAAAAAACAGCAGCTAGGATTTGATAAGGGATTGTGTTGAATCAGACCAATTTGGGGAGTATTGCCATCTTAAAGATATTAAGTTTTCTGTTCTATGTACATTGATGTCCTTCCATTGATTTAGGTCTTTAATTTTTTTAAAACATATTTTATAGTTTTTACTGTACACCTCTTATACTGCTTTTGTTAAATTTATTCCTATTTTATTCTTTTTGATGTTATTGTAAATTGAATTGTTTTCTTAATTTCATTTTCAGATTTTTCATTACTAAGGTATAGAAATACAACTGATTTTTGCATATTGAGCTTATATCTTGCAATCCTTTTGAACTTTTTTATTAGTTCTAATAGTTTTTTAGTGGAGTTTTTAGGATTTTTTGTATACAAGATCATGTCATCTTCCAATAGAGGTAATTTTACTTTTTCCTTTCTAATCTAGATGCTCTTTGTTTTTCTTTCTTGCCTAATTGTCCTGTTCAGAACATCCACTATAATGCTGAAAAGAAGTGGTGAGAGTGAACATTGCTGTGTTGTTCCTGGTCTTAGGGGAAAGGGTCTTTCACCATTAATTATGATGTTAGCTCTGGACTCTTGTAGATGCCCTTTATCATGTTAAGGAAGTTCCCTTCTGTTTCTAGTTTTTGAGTGTTTTTCTCATGAAAGGGTATTGGATTTTGTCAAATACTTTTTCTCTATTAATATGATCATGTTTTAAAAATTTGTTTTATTCTTTATTTTATTAACATGGTGTATTACAATGAGTTTCAGATATTAAACCAAACTTGCTTTCCTGGAATCCCTCTTGTTCATGGTGTATAATCCTTTCATATTTTGCTGCATTTGCTTTTCTTGAGGATTTTCGTGTCAATATTCACAAGGTATATTGGCCTGTAGTTTTCTTTCCTTATGATATCTTTGCTTTGTTTTGGAATCAGGGTTGTACTGGTATCATACAATGAGTTGGGAAGTGTTCTTTCCCTTTCTAGTTTTTGGAAGAGTTTATGAAGTGTTGACATTAATTCTTCTCTACGACTAATGGTATTTTAATGTTTATTTTTATCTTTTAGGATTCTCCTTTTACAAATGCAGGAATGGGATCTAATCTAAATCTCTTGGGTGAAATTGAGTGTGATGCCAGCATAATGGATGGAAAATCCCTGAATTTTGGAGCTGTTGGAGCACTGAGTGGTATGTGAACATTATAACACATTATCTCTATTCTTAGAAAAAAACTGACTATTACCATTTCATTCCTCCTAAAGACTTAGCTCAGTTGTTTTCGTCATTCTTACTTGGAATAGTGTTGAAAACAAACATTGTTTTCTTTTACAGAATTTAAAACAGAAAATCTTACCTACAGATAGAAAGAAAACAGTGAAATAGCTTATGTCCAAGTCTTTGGTTAGAGTTTGATCATTCTCCTCCATCTCCTCAAGAGATTACAGACATGTAAAATGGGAGTTAGCATATTCTATTAATTTTGCAATTATTTGAATACACAAATAATATATTTTTATTGTTAAAAAATTCAAATGATATAAATAAAATTTACCTTTGATCTTCCAAATCTTTCCTTCCAAAGCTCTCCTTAGGAGGTTTAACCAGTAACATAATGTGCATTTATCCATATTTATATGTAAGAGAAACATAGTTTTGCACATATTTTTAAAAAATCAATGTACATATTATTTTGAAACTTTCTTTTTTTCTTTAAATAGGATGTCTTGGAGATTTTTTCCACATCAGTACATATAAGATATAAATGTTTTGCAGTTTACTTATTAAAACAAAATATACATGAAGGGCACAGATTTTTAAAAAAAATATTTTATTGGAGTATAGTTGATTTACAATGTTTTGTTAGTTTCTGCTGTACAGCAAAGTCAATCAGTTATACATATACATATATTCACTCTTTTTTAGATTCTTTTCCCATATAGGTCATTACAGAATATTGAGTAGAGCTCCTTTTGCTGTACAGTAGGTCCTTATTGGTTATCTATTTTATATATAATATTGTGTATATGTCAATCCCAGTATCCCAGTTTATCCCTCCTCCCCTTCCCCCTGGTAACCATACGTTTGTTTTCTACATCTGTGACTATATTTCTCTTTTATAAATAAGTTCATTTGTACCATTTTTTAGATTCCACATATAAGCGATTTTAAGTATAAAACTTCATTAATTTCTAGATGTATATAGCCATGTAAACCACCACCAAATCAAGACATAAAACATTTCCATGTCAAAATATAGAACATTGCCAAACTCCCAGAAGGGTTCTTTATGCCTCTTCCTAGTTTATACCTCTTGTACTCCCCTCCTACCCGCTCCCCCTTGTCCATTACTTCTGACTTTAGGCACCATAGATTAATTTGGCTGTTCTTCAAATTCCTATGAATGGAATCGTACACCTCTGTGTCTGGTTTCTTTTGCTTAATGTTATGCCTGTGAGATTGATTTATGATTTGTGTCATAGTAGCTTTTTCTTTTGTGTTAGTAGCATTTTATTGCATGAATATAAAATAACTTATTCTCTTGGTGGATATTTAAATAATTTCTAGTTTTTGACTGTTACGAATAAAACTCCAGTGCATATTTTTGTGCATGTCTTTTGGTAGACATATGTACTTATTAATATTTCCCTTGAGTATAAACCTAGGATTTGGAATGGTAAGTTTAGGTACATATGTACTTTGCTTTAGAAGATACTGTCAGACAGTTCTAGAAAGTAGTTGTTACAATCTATACTCCCACAATGTATGAGCATTTCAGTTACTCTGCATCCTTGGCAATGTTTGATATTGATATTCTTTTTAAAATTTAGTCATTTTGATATGTGTGTAGTGGTATTATTGTTTTAATTTGAGTTTCTCTGGTGACTAATGATATTGAGAACCTTCTCATATGCTTATTGGCCATTTAGATGTCCTTGTTGTGCAGTGTGTTCAAGTCTTTTGCATACTTTTTATTGGATTTTTTTTTTATTGATTTGTTGGAGTACCTTATATATTTTTCATACAGATCCTTTGTCAGATACATGTATTGTGAATATCTGCTCCCAGTCTGTTGCTCACTCTTCTAATGAAGTTTAAGTTATCAACCTTTAATGTTATGGTTAATTTTTATTGTATTTTGTTTAAGAAATCTTTGCCTACCCAAAGTTTTGAAGGTAGCTTCCACTGTTTTCTTTTAGTAGTTCTATTGTTTTTAACCCTTCACATTTAGCTTTCTTATCAAGCTCAGATTCATTTTAGTGAAGTAGGAACTGAAATTAATTTTTTTCCCTCTTATGGATATCCAAATGGCTCATTGCCATTGTCAATAGAAAGGACAGTTCTTTCCTCATAGAATTGTGTTGGCAAATCAGGTGACTGTATGTGTAATGGTTTGTTTCTATACCTTCTATTCCATTAATCTGTCTATTGCCAGTCCCACACTGTCTTGATTTCTGTAGCTTTATATTGTATTTTGATAATTTGAAAGTGTAAGACTTCCAACTTCCTTTTTCTTTTTTTTTTTTTTCCTTAACAGCTGTATTGGCTATTCTTTTTTTTTTTTTTTTTTTAATAAATTTATTTTTGGCTGTGTTGGGTCTGAGCTTTCTCTAGTTGCAACGAGTGGGGGCTACTCTTTGCTGTGATGCATGGGCTTCTCATTGCGGTGGCTTCTCTTGTTGCAGAGCACAGGCTCTAGGCATGCAGGCTTCAGTAGTTGTGGCACATGGGCTCAGTAGTTGTGGTTCGTGGGCTCTAGAGCACAGGCTCAGTAGTTGTGGCGCATGGGCTTAGCTGCTCCGCGGCATATGGGATGTTCCTGGACCAGGGCTCGAACCCATGTCCCCCACATTGGCAGGCGGATTCTTAACCACTGTGCCACCAGGGAAGCCCCTGTACTGGCTATTCTAAGTTTATGGCATTTTCATAAAATTTTTAGAATCAACTTGTCAATGTCCATAATAAAACCCTGCTGAGATTTTGACTGGTATTGCATCGAATGTATAAAACCATATGTGGACAACTGACATCTTAACAATATTGCATATTCCTGTTCATGAACATGAAATATGTACATTTGTATAAATATTATTCATTTCTTTCTCAGCAGTGTTTTATGGTTTTTAGTATAGATGTCTTATACACCCTTTTTATTAGATTTATTCTAGATACTAAGTTTTTTTGATGGCTATTGTAAATATATATTTTAAAAATCAATATCCAGTTATTTTTGTATTTAGAAATACAGTTGAGTTTTGTGTATTGGACTTATATTCAATGGCCTTGATGACTTCACTTATTAATTCAGGCAATTAGAAAAATAGATTCTCTTGTAATTTCTGTATACACAGTCACATCATCTTTGAATCATGGCAGTTTTTTTTTCCTTTCTAATATTAAAAAAATTTTTTTTCTTGCATTATTGTGCTGGCTCTGACACTTGGTACAATATTAAATATAAGCGGTGATAGTGTGCATCCTTGCTTTGTTCCTGGTCTTAGAGGGAGAGCATTAGATATTTCACCATACTGTGTGCTGGTAGTTGTAGGATTTTCGTAAATGCTCTTTATGAGATTGAGGATGTTTCCTTCTAGTCTTAGTTTGCTGATAATTTTTATTTTAAATGGGTTATTGAATATCATTAAGTGCTTTTCTGCATCTTTGGCTTTTCTTTTTTATTCTGTTAGATATGATGGAATTTATGGTTGATTTTTGAATGTTAAACCAACTTTTCATTCCTGGCATAAAGTCAGGATTGTAATTTTTTATCTTTTTCACATTCCACTGGATTTGATTTACTGATGTTTAAGATTTTGACATCTATGTTTATATAATAGATTGGCTTTAATTTTACTTTCTTAAAATATTCTTTTTAGATTTTGGAATCACGTTATGGCTGGCCTCATAAAATGAGTTGGGATTTTTTTTCCCCTCTATTCTTTGAAAGAGTGTGTGTACAATTGGAATGGTTTTTAATTGTTTGGAAAATTCATTAGTTATTTTGAATCATTGGAGTTTTCTTTTTGGGAAGTTTTAAATAAATGGGATTCAATTTCTTTACCAGTTATAAGATTATCTATATTTTTTCTTACGTGTGTTTCCCAAGGAATTTGTCTTTTTCATAGGAGTTGTCAAATTTATTTGCCTAAAGACTTTATTGACTTCCAGTTTAATGTCACTGTGGTCAGAGAACATATTCCGAATGGTTCCAACCCCTTGAAACTTTCTGAGACTTGCTTTATGGCTCAGCTTATGGCGTATTTTGATGAATGTTCCATGTGTACTTCAAAAGAGTATTCTGCAATTGTTGGGTGTGTATTCTATGTATGTCAACTAGGTCAATTTACTTATTCATTGTTCCAATCTTCTGTATCTTTTCTGATTTTTGTTATAGGTAAGAACAGCATTTCAGTTAGTTTTAATTTCTTTTATTATGAGATTTTATTGGTATCTAATGAAATTTCATATTTTTAAAGGCCATTAGCATTTCTCTGTGAACTGTTTATACTTCTTCTGTGGCTTGCCTTTTACCTCTGTTTATAATGTGCTTTATCATATTGGAATTTAAAATTTTATTTGTCAAACTTATTACTTTCCCTTTTGTGGCTTTTGTATTTTGCATTTCTTAAGGTTTATCTCACTCATAATTGTAACTACAGTCACTTACATTTTCTTCAAATACATGTGTAATTTATTTTTCATTGGCTTCTTGAATGCATTGTTTGTTGATCAATTTCCGAATTGATCAGCAAGTTGTCCCTATATAATTTATTGAATAACAACAGTAATGATAATATTAAGTACCATTTATTGGGTGAGTATTACATACATACCATGTGATGTTCTCTGGTAGTTCATGTATGTTAAATCATTTAGTTCTCACGATAACCTTCTGAGGTCAGTACTCTTATCCCCATTTTATAGGTGAGGAAACTGAAACACAGGAGAGATTCAGTAGTTTGTCCAAGGTTACTGTATCAGTCTGGGTCCAACTAGGGGACAGAAACCACACAGCATTTTAAACAGGAGAAGCTTATTGTAAAGGGCAGAGGGAGACTACCCAGGTAAGGATAAACTTAGAAGGGAGTTCAGACCTCACAGAAAAAGGTGTGGCTGCAGCCGACTGTTTGACAGCCCACTTTTTTGCTGGGTTACCCAGGCCACAGTCACTGTGAGAGCAGAAACAATCCTGGGGGCCTCAGGCTGATAGGTGGGCACACAGAGGCCAGGAAGCCATGGGAATTAAACCTTTGTTTGCAGGATGAGGATTGGGCTTTTGGCTCCCTAGACAGCCAGCCCCACAGGATGCTTTGCTATGGGGCTGAGGAGAAGGTGTGGGGATCAGTGACTTGAGCTGGGCCTGGTCCTGTTCTTTCTGGGGCTGTCAGCTATGCTGCTGTGGCCTGAATCAGGAGTTGGGGAAAACATGGTAGCCAAATGCTGGAGAAAGCTGCACCCACAAGCACTTAGCACTGGAGAGAACCTTGTGGACCAGATAGTGAGAATAACTGGTGCTCTCCTGGAGCCTGGCTGTCAGGCCACCTTTTCCTCCTGCACTGTGTCTCCAGTGCCCTCTACTGACAAAGCTGACCTGTGTGCCGCTGGCAAAGGAAACATAGTTAAAAGGCCCATATCCACTTTCACCCATAAGGCAACCAATGGTGAATTTATAGCTGAGAAGCGATAAATTGATAGCTGGTTTATAACAGTCTGACTCCCATCATTCGGTGTTCTTTCCACCTCTCATAGGTAGTCCATCCTTTTCCTATTCATTTGAAATACTATCTACATCATGTATTAAATATCCACATGCACATGTGTTTGTGTCTCAACTTTAGCTTTATTCTGTTCCATTGATATATTTGTCTATTTTGTACCCAAACCACACTCAATTAGAATAGCTTTTAATAAAAAATGGTTATCTTGTAAGGTGAATACCTCTTCATTTTTTTACAAAAAATATTTTTCATTTTTTTTCCTGATGAATTTAAGAGTCAGCTTGTCATGCATCATAGAAATCCTTTTGAAGCTTTGATGGAGAATTTATAGCTTTGAATTTGTAAGTTAATTTTGTAATTATTAATGTCTTTATAATATTGAATCATCACATATAGAAATAAATTTATTTTAAGAGCTAGTACAGAGATCTAAGCTTTTCCTTTCTTTGATACTTTATACATTCTTTGGGGGGGCAGAGAAGTTTTTGGTGTTTAGCTAAATATCTAGTTTTGTTTTAAGGCAATCTGGTGACCTTAATTTGAGGGTGTTTTTTAAATTTAAAAAAATTTTTTTATTTTTGTCTGTGTTGTGTCTTCGTTGCTGCACGCAGGCTTTTCTCTGGATGCAGCGAGCAGGGGCTATTCTTCATTGTGGTGCACAGGCTTCTCATTGTGGTGGCTTCTCTTGTTGTGGAGCATGGGCTCTAGACGCACAGGCTTCAGTAGTTGTGGTGCGCAGGCTCAGTAGTTGTGGCACACAGGCTCAGTAGTTGTGGCTCGTGGGCTCTAGAGCACAGGCTCAGTAGTTGTGGCGCACGGGCTTAGTTGCTCTGCGGCATGTGGGATCTTCCCGGACCAGGGCTCAAACCCGTGTCTCCTGCATTGACGGGCGGATTCTTAACCACTGTGCCACCAGGGAAGCCCAATTTGAGGTTTTTAGTCTCTTTGAATCCCACTTCTGTTTTTTTTGTTGTTGTTGTTATTAATAGCGTTCTGAAAGGCATCCATAGGTTAGTGGTTAAGGGCATGGTCTCTGGCATTAGCTGCCTTTGTTAAAATCTCAATGTGTGATTCTGGGCAGGTAACTTAACCTGTGTAAATGTTTCCTCAGTAATCAGATAGGGTTTATAACTGTACTTATGTGATAGAGTTGAAGGATCAGTTAAATAATCTGATACATTTAAGGGTTTGACACTGGGCCTGGTGCATACTGGATCCTAAGTTTCTGTCACTGTCTTCTGTCATCATCATTGTCATGTTTGTCATTGTCATTGTCATGCTAGCAATTTTTTTCATGCTAATACTTTCTGTCCTATTTTTCCTCCTAGGTAAGCACCCTTTTCTCACTGTTCACATTTTGTTTTCCCTTCTGGAAACAATCCAAACCATATTTTAAGTCTCAATCTTGTGTATACTTGGCCTCTTCTCCCCACCCTTACCCATTTGTAGGACTTTCTCTTTATTCTTTCTTGCAGGTGAGATTTAAAATTTTTGGCCATTAATTTTTTCTCCCCAAGGTAAATTTGAAGCTGTTTGTAATCATGTTTATTCTTTAGAGGAAATTCATGGTTTTGATAATAGATGCCAAATTTTCACTTTATTTTTAAAATTCTATACTGAAATCTATTAAAAAGGAACTTAATTTAAATTTGTATTATTGCAAATTCAGTCTTTGCTGCTGTAGCACATGACAAAATGAGAATATATGTTTTATATTTGTTCTTATATCTGTAAGTATTCATATATTTGTCGATTTGATCCTTATTTTTCATGATACTTAACGGTTTTCATTAGTATATTTAAATAAAGTTTTCCATGATATTTAAAAGTTGTCATATTGAAACAGCCGCAGAATTGAGTGGGAAACTTGAAGACTTTTTGACTTCATTTTCTACCAATTTTATTTTATAGGAATCAAGAACCCAGTCTCAGTTGCGAACAGACTCTTGTGTGAAGGGCAGAAGGGCAAGCTCTCAGCCGGCAGAATTCCTCCCTGGTAACTGCTTTGTTCTTCGACTTTCCCTGGGTCTTTGGTCTTTGGTGCATGCAGTGTTTGAAGGCTATTTTTATCCACAGAAAGCTGATGCAGTTGGTTACACACCAGCAGTCGCTTGCCTTTGAGAGGAAGACACACTTTGTTCTGTGATCTTGGAACATTATGAATACTTGATAAGCTCCGGTTAGAATAGAATATTATGGATTAAAGCAGAAAAGAGATCAGTTAATTTTAGGTTTTGTAGTCGATTATAGAGATGCTTTTGCTGTTAATAAGTGTTCAACTGGGGTCTTTTTATTATAAAACTTTAAAGTATCATACATGTTTGAGACCAGAGTCTAAACTAATTTTTAATTTTGAGAAGTTCTTAGAATAAAAGAATGTAATTTTTCTTTTCTGGAGAAACATATTGTGACACTAAAATTAGTAAAATTACATCTTTTCTCCAGCATTAACATATAATTTTCATTAAAAGAAACTTTGAACTTTTCAAATATTTATGAAAGTAGAGAGAACATTTGAAAGAGCCCTCATGAACCTACCATCTAGCTCCAATAATTATCAATATTTTTGCCCTTTGTCTATCTCATGCATCTCTTTCCTATAGTATTTTAAAGTAAATCCTCACCATCGTATTTCATCCTTAAATAGTTTTGTAAATTTCTCTGTTTACAAAATCTAAGTACCATCCTGTTAACATGCCTAATAATATTAACAAATATGCCTCAATACTGTCTTATACTCAACCATCTTATACTTCAGTACTATATGTGTTCAGTATGCCTGAACACATTAAAGTTACATTAATACCCTCTGTTGAAAGTTGTGACAGTGGTACTATAGAAATCACTTTATTTGACTGTTATAATTTAAAGTCATAGAAAATAAATTAATATAGTTTTGAAAAATCTTGAAACCTTTTACCCAAATATATTCACGATATCCCTGTTTCCCATGTCAAGAAAATGAAACATGTTAAGAAATGTTAAGAAAGTGAAACATTACCAAGAGATTTGAAGCTGCCTAGACTGGACCCTTTCTAATGGCATCCTTATCCATTTCACTGTCCCATACCCTTACCCTGACCCCATCACTGGACCTGCCCCTAGGTAACAATTGTCCTCAATTTTAGCTTTTCTCATTCTCATATATTCCTTCATAGTATTAAACATATACAGTACAGGCATACTTCATTTTATTTGGCTTTACAGATGCTGCATTTTTTACAAATTGAAGGTTTGTGGCAGTTGTACTTCAAGCAAGCCTATTGGTGCCATTTTTCCAATGGCATTTGTTCATTTCATGTCTCTGTGTCACATTTTGGTAATTCTCACAATATTTCAAACTTTTTCATTATTATTATAGTTGCTGTGGTGCTCTGTGATCAGTGATCTTTAATGTTATTCACTACTATGACTTGTTGAAGGCTCAGATGATGGTTTGCATTTTTTAGCAATAAATTGTTTTTCAATTAAGGTATGTACAGTGTTATTTTAAGCATAGTGCTATTGCACACTTAATAGAATACAGCATAGTATAAACATAATTTTATATGAACTGGGAAACCAGAAAATTTGTGTGACTTGCTTTATTGCAATATTCACTTTATTGTGGTGGTCTGGAACTGAACTTGCAATATCTCTGAGGTATGCTGGCACTCTGATTTTCTAAGTCTATATAAACATGTACATAGATATACAAAAAAGTTCTGGAAAGAAGGTTACCAGACTCACCATAATTACCTCTAGGAAAGAGAAAGGAGGGAACAAGATGAGGCAATTGTCAAAGGGGATATGTGCAATATTTTTATATTTTACAAAGATAAAATATATGCGAAAAAGTGATGGCCATCTCTGTATTAAAATTGTATCATAAAGTGATCCTACAGTTGTCTGGAACTAGTGATCTAATTTTCTCACGTACATAGTTCTTCAGCTTTATTTTTTGTTTTCAAAATTGCTTTGACCATTTTAGGCATTTTGCATTTTCATGTGAATTTTAGAATTAGCCTGTCAATTTCTGTGAATAACCTGCTGGAATTTTGATTAGGTTTGTAACTTATCCATTTTTTAAGGTCTTCTTTAACCTCTGAACAGTGTTTTATAATTTTCAGTGTACAGATTTTGCACAGTTTTTATCAAATTTATACTTAAGTATTTCTTTTTGATGTGATAAATTGCATATTTTAAAAAGTTAAATACCAGTTGTTCCTTGCCAATATAGAAATATGATTAATTTTATTATATTGATATTCTAGCTTAGGAATTTGCTAAATTCATTTGTTCTCATACTGTTTTTACAGATTCCATAAGATTTTCTACATAGATAGTTCTGTCTTCTGGGCATAAAGATAGTTCTTTAAGTAATAAAGATACTTATTCTTTCTAATGTGGACTCCTTTAGTTAATTTCTTTTTCTTTATTTTTTTATTTTTTTATTTTTTTAAAGATTATTTTTATTGTACATGGGGAAATATACTTTATTTATTTATTTTTTAACTTTTGGGTTTATTTATTTATTTATTTATTTATTTATTTATGGCTGTGTTGGGTCTTCGTTTCTGTGTGAGGGCTTTCTCTAGTTGCGGCAAGTGGGGGCCACTCTTCATCGCGGTGCGCAGGCCTCTCATTATCGCGGACTCTCTTGTTGCGGGGCACAGGCTCCAGACGCGCAGGCTCAGTAATTGTGGCTCACGGGCCTAGTTGCTCCGCGGCATGTGGGATCTTCCCAGACCAGGGCTCGAACCCGTGTCCCCTGCATTGGCAGGCAGATTCTCAACCACTGTGCCACCAGGGAAGCCCTCTTTTTCTTTATTACACTGGCTAGCACCTCCTATGCAATGTGAAATCAAAGTGTGAGAGTAGACATCCTTGCCTTGTTTGTAACCTTAGGGAGGAAGCATTTGTTCTTTTTACCATTAGGTATGATGGCTGCTATAGGTTTATCATAGATGCTCTTTATCGTGTTGAGAAAGTTCCCTTCTTTTCCTAGTGTGCTGAGAGTTTTTAATAGGAATGGGTATTGTACTTTTTCAAATGCTTTTCTGCATCTGTTGCAATGATCTTATAATTTTCCTTATTTTGTCAGTTAATATAGTGATTGGTTGATTTTCGATTGTTAGAGAAACAGTTGTATTCCCGGGATAAACTCCACTTGGTTATAATGTATTATCCTTTTTATATGTTATTGGATCCAATTTGCTAACATTTTGTAAATAATTTTTGCATCTATGTTTATGAGAGACATTGGTCTGTAGCTTTCTTGTAATGTCTTTGGTTTGGGTTCATTTTGCTTCTTGAATATGTAGGGATATATAGTTCATCAAATTTGGAAAATTTTTGGCTATTACTTCTTCAGATATTTTTTTCTGATTCCCCCTTCTCTTCTATCTTCCAGGATTCCAATTACACGTATATTTGACCTCTTGTAGTGGTCCTACAGATCACTGATAATTTGTTTACTTTTTCCATTCATTTTTCTCTTTGTTTCATTTTGAATAATTTCCATTGCTGTTTTCAAGTTCACTATTTATTTTTTGGCAATATCTAATCACCTGTTAATCCCATCCAGTTTATTTTTCATTTCTGACATTATAGTTTTTATCTCTAGAAGTTCAATTTGCATCTTTAAAAAATGTCTTCTATGTATCTACTTAACATGTTTCATATTTCCTGTAGCTTCTTGAGTATATGAATACAATTATAGTACCTGTTTTAATATCTTTGTTTCCTAATTCTGTCATCTTTGTCATTTCTGGGTTGTTTTCAATTGAATGATTTTTTCTCATTATAGGTTACATTTTCCTGCTTCTTTGCATGTTTGGTAATTTTTTATTGGATTCCAGACATTGTGAGTTTTGCCTTATTTTGTGTTGGATATTTCTGTATTTTAATTCTAGAATGCGGTTAATTTATTTAGAGACAGTTTCATCCTTTCAGGTCTTGCTTTATACTTTGTTACATGCAACTAGAGAAGCATTTAGCCTTTAGCTAATTTTGCTTTGCTGTTGGGCAAAACCTTTCTGAATACTATAACAGATGCAACTAGAATGAGGTTTTTTACTTTGGTGGGAACAGGAACTGTTTCTGGCCCTGTGTGAACTTGGGGATTGCTTCCTCTAAAACTTTCATGTTATTCTTTCCCAGGCTTTGGATGATTTCCTCTTACACATACACTGGTCTGTACTCAGCTGAAGACTATAGGGGGACTCTGTAGATTTCTTGAGTCCTTTCTCTGCACAGCTGTCTCCTCTCTGGTTCTCTGCCCTGTGAACTCGGCCACCTGGGCTTCTCTGGATGCCCAGCTCTCTGTCTTCAACTCAGAGAGACTGCAGGGCTCTGCCTGAGTTCCTGTTCCTGTGCTGTGGCCGGAAACTCCCCAGGCAGTAAGCTAGGGCAATCATAAGGTTTACCTTGTTTGTTTCCTTTCTTTAAAGCATCACTGTCCTGTGCTACCTACTGTCTAATGCCTGAAAACTATCATTTTCTGTATTTTGTCTGATTTTTCTTTTCCATTGGTTCAGGCAAGAGTGTAAATGTATTCCCTGTCACTCCATCTTGTCCAGAAGCATAAATCTCTCACATACCTGCAAGTTCACAGTATACCTGCAGTAGTTTAAAAAAAACCAAATTCCCTGAGTATCCTAAATAAATAAAACAAA
The DNA here is from genome assembly GCF_965194825.1 of Balaenoptera physalus. Classification (NCBI taxonomy): domain Eukaryota; kingdom Metazoa; phylum Chordata; class Mammalia; order Artiodactyla; family Balaenopteridae; genus Balaenoptera; species Balaenoptera physalus. Next base: position 42,180,222 of record NC_138898.1, on the reverse strand, counting down.
TTTATCATGTTTTTACTTTAAGCTTGTTTACGCACAACCCTAATAAGTCTAGTTATCTAATTTCTATAATGATAATAGCTAAAATTTATTGCATTTGTACACTATGAGAAGCATTGTTTTATGTGGTTTGCGTGCATTATCTCGTAAAATCATTATATGATTTATGAGGGTAACATACATTTTGCCAACAAAGAAACTGAGTACCATACTTGACACTGTTATGCTATTAAAAATTTATGGAGTCTGTCCTTATCACATTAGAAGCAGCAGATTAGAACCCATAGAGTAGAATCCTTTTATAATAGTAAGAAATAATGTTTACACCCATTTAGTTATTCATTCACTTACCCATTCCTTCATTCAGCAAATATTTTTTGTTTACTTCCTGTATGCCAGGCATAGAGGTAGAAGAACTATCAAAGCAGATGGAGGACTTAGAAACAGTATTTATTTTTACTCTTTCCTCCTTCATTATGATAGGGTACAACTTTGATAGGCATAGCCATCTAGAACAGGGGTTGTCAAACTATGGCATGTGGGCCAAATCTGGACTACTGCCTGTTTTTTGTAAATAAAGTTTTATTGGAACACAGCCATGCCCATTTGTGTACATATTGTCTATGGCTGCTTGTGCTCTGCAAAGGCCAAACTGAGTTGTTGCAGCAGAGACATCTGGTCACAAAGCCTAAACTGTTTACTATCTGGCCCTCTACAGAAGAAAAATTGCGGACTGCTACCCTAATATGTTATAGAATAAGTTATAATTTTTGGAAATTATGTTTCTTTTGGTGAAAAAGGGAAAGCTAGAAAAGCATTGTTGCTCATTAGTCGCTCAGATTTTTTGAGATGCAAATTTAATTTTTGGTACATTGTTTATTTAAAAATACTATTCAATCTACTGTATTTCATAAATTCATTGATTTTAGTACCTTTGTTGTATGAATGTGAAAAGAAAATTTAAAAACCTATAGATTAAAAGAGACATAAGAGAGCTATCAACTAATCAGGAGGTATGGATGGGTTAGTTGGGTTCCCCTTCAAACAAAATAGTTTAAAAGGCAAAAATAACAATAATAGCAAAAATTTTATGAGACAATCAGGGAAGTGTGAACATCGATTGAATAAACTATTTTGATTCTAAGGATTTATTGTTAATTTTTTTAGGTGTGAATTGGTTATGTTGTGGTTATTTTTTTTAGAAAGTTATTTTTTGAGATGCATGCTAAAATATTTATATTTGAAGTTATATGATATCTGAGATTTGCTTCAAAATAATCTGGGTGGGAGTATAAATGAATGAGATTAGCAATGTATTAACAACTGATGAAAGTGGGTGATGATCCTTTGGGTTCATTACACTATTCTCTGTAATGTATATGTTTGAAAATTTTTGTAATAAAAATTTTAAGAAGAGTTAAATCCTTATTATTTAATTTGGTCATTATGTGTTATTTCCACATACAGCAGGTTCTCCCTTATTTGCACTTTATGTGTTTGTAAGCTTTAAATAATCAGTAGCCACCCAATTGGTGGTCTTTCTTCAGTTCTGTGTATTTATGATAAAGAAGTAATAGGTAAAATATATAGAAATCCATTTTTAAGTCCAAAGAAGCAGCTGTCATTTTCTCCTATATCTTTCTCATCCAGCATAATGCATTTTAAGCAGCTTTGAGAGCTTTTTGAATCACTAAATTGCACATTTTTAGACTGACTACATAGTGTCATGGTTTTTGAAAATTTCCCATCCATGAAATTGTAATTGACCTCACTGTGTTTTCGGGTGTTTGGCTATGCTGGCACTTCAGTAGCTCAGCTTGTTGAAGGTTTTAATAATCCCACTCAGTGCTGGTCTCAGTAGTGTTGCTTTTGTTTCCTAACACTTTAGACTTGCTTTAGTGTAAATTAAGGAGAGCATAACACAAGGAAAATGCTGTCCTTTAGAGAATTTTGACACCCTGGTTTATTGTTGAATATCTTGCCAATGTTTATCTAATGCTTAGTGTGCTTCAGGCACTGTTCTAAATGCTTAGCATATATGGACATCAATGAAAAACAAAGATCCCTGTTGTTGTGAAGCTTACAGTTTATTTGAGGGAGATAGATATAAACAACAGAGATAATATCATCAGTTATAAAGTATATGGTATGTGAGAAGGTAGAAAAAAGAAAAAATGTAAAAAGGACAGAATGAGAGGGATTGGGAGTACTGGGTAGAGGAGTGCAGTGTGTTGGGTACAGTTTTAAATTGGCCTCATCAGGGAGATATGTTTAAACAGATGGGGAAATTTGCCATTTGGGAAATAAGGAAGATCCTGACAGGGAACAGTCAGGGTGAAGGCCCTGAGGCAGGAGTCCCCTTGGCATGTTTGTGTTTTGTAAGAGGCTGGAGCAGAGTAATCAAAGGGGCAAGAGGAAGAAGAGAGGAAGGGAGGAGGGAGCAGAGAAGACCAGATCACTTGGGAGCCTGGAGATCCTGGTGAAGGCTCCAGTTTTCATGCTAGCGTCCTCAGGAGGGGTTTCGCAGGATTTTGAGAAGAGAAACGTCATTACCTGACTTGTGTTTTACAAGGATGTCACTGGCTGGTGTGTTGAGATTAGACTGGGGCAGGGGACTGAGCAAGGCGAGCATGGAAGTGATGAGGCCATTGCAACACTGCAGGCAATAGATGATGGCGGCTCAGACCAGGGCGGTGGCCGGTGGTGAGAAGTGGTCAGATGCTGGATGTGTTACCAAGATGGAATCGATGGATTTTTCTAGTGAATTGAGGTGAAACTTCTGTGAAAGCTTTCTCCTTGGAGAGTCAGAAGAATATTTGAGAAAAATTTGAATTGGTGCTGCATTTAGTGTTCTGGGAAGAGATTTTTCATTTTTGATAGTATAGTTTTTAGCGAAAGCTCACGTAGCTTTTTAGCATTTTAAAATGATTTCAAAAGCAGTTATATGCCATTTTGTGTGATGTCAAACTACTGGACAAGTAATTTTTGGTAGTAAGGAAAGGTCAGGATCTCAATTCTTATCCGTAAGATGGCATCCAAATATTCACCTTCCTGTGAATATTGTACAATGCCTAACGTATTTAAAACCTTGCATAGCAGACAACGGCAAACTAATTTTCTTAAAAAAATTAATTTATTATTTATTTATTTATGGCTGTGTTGGGTCTTCGTTTCTGTGCGAGGGCTTTCTCTAGTTGCGGCAAGCAGGGGCCACGCTTCATCGCGGTGCGCGGGCCTCTCATTATCGCGGCCTCTCTTGTTGAGGAGCACAGGCTCCAGACGCACAGGCTCAGTAGTTGTGGCTCATGGGCCCAGTTGCTCCGCGGCATGTGGGATCTTCCCAGACCAGGGCTCGAACCCGTGTCCCCTGCATTAGCAGGCAGATTCTCAACCACTGCGCCACCAGGGAAACCCCGGCAAACTAATTTTATTTAGAATCAAACCTATGAATGATTAAGAAATGAAAAATCAAAGTAAGCTTATGTTATAAAATACTTTTGATTCCAGATGCTGGAATAGAACCCCAAATGACGAATGGGAATGCTGAGAATACTAGATTCGGCTCCAAACTTCTGTCCTGATCATTTAATTTAATACTGCAGCATCTCTTTTACGTCTTCACGTGAAGAGAGTTTATTTCTTATATCAAAGTCTTTTTCTAGCAGAAGGAAGTGCTACAAATGCTGTCAGGACATCTCAACTTGCATCCAAGTTCCTACCTCAGTTATTCTTCCATTTTCCTTTATGTGACAGCTTTTCTTCGCAGTTTCTTTGCAGTGGTCTTCATTTGATACAGGAATAGGAGGAACTTTTCTATTTTTGGAGTCCTTTAGAATTTTTTTTAAAAATGGAAGTTTGAAGAGGTATTCTTGTTGGCTCTCCCTCCTCTCTTTTTTTTAATGCTCCCTCCATTCTCACCTTCATATATACTGGAAAATAGTTACTGGGCTTAACCAATTTGTTTCTCATTGGAACCATTTGGATATGTTTCTGAGTAACAACTTAGACTTTCTTCTTCTAATCTGTCATTGATCTTCTTATGAACAGTCAAATCTAAAGACTTCAATATGTATTACTTCAAGTTTTTAGTGTTGGAATGATTAGAGGAAAAGAAACAAAAAATAGGGAGCAGGAAACTACTGAGTAGGCACTAGTTCAAGGAATCCATTACTATCTGGCTGAGAGCTTTAAGAAGTTGGCTGTGGAAAGAGATGAAGTGATTGATTATTATGGTAACTGCTTGCTATTACTGTGTTAGGGAATGGGGTGGTTAATTACCCTGCATGCTATTTGAAATCTTTGAAAGGAAGTCTTTTACAGTTAGCTAACAGTATCCTTTTATTCACTTTGTTATGTTAAAACTTGCAGTTTGGGACTTAAAAAAATTACTTTTGGGACATACCATACTGCTTTATTTACCACAGTAAAAATGATTCTGACAGCCATATATATATTTTTATTGCATTGAGGCTTAGAAATATGTAAGTGCATATCATTGTGTTTGGGCATCTCTGGATGTACCCCACTCATTTTGGGTAGATCCAGGTGTTATACTAGGCAGGAATACCAAATCTGAAGACATTCACTTAAGCTTTGACTCTTAATCTGATGAAATAGATCTTGTACATAAACTGAGAACCACAGTTGATCCAAGATAAATCTTAATATTTTCCACTGGGAAATCAACTATTTTTACTTCTTATGTTGCATTTTGCCAATTTTTACTGGTTAGTTATTGCAAATGATATTGTACCATTTCCACTTGTAAAATTTCTAACTTGGGGAAGAATTAAAAGAATTTTTTAGGCATATAGCCATTTTGAGGTATTGCAAAATTTTTTCAGTTGCCTTACTATATTACTTATATTACTTTATTGAATATGTAGGAGAAGATGACACTATGAATTTTTAAAAGAGTAATTTTTCTGTCATTAGCTTTTTAGTTGGAGAAGGAGCCTACAGATGGGCAGTAGATCATGGAATACCCTCTTGCCCTCCTAACATCATGACCACAAGTAAGTAAAAACTTTTCAAAATTAAGCTGTATTAACATATATACCTGAAAGTGTTACATTGCTTTTGATTCATATAGTACCTATATTTAAGGAAGAAAGCTTGTATGTTGAAATATTTTAGTTAAAAGATAAATAGGAAGTTATTTGATTTTAAGCCACCTTTATATTCTTGAGGTCCCCCCACTCCTGCTTTCTCATGCTTTTTAAAAAATTTTTGGCTGCATTGGGTCTTCATTGCTGTGCGTGGGCTTTCTCTAGTTGCGGCGAGCTGGGGCTACTCTTCATTGCGGTGCACAGGCTTTTCATTGTGGTGTCTTCTCTTGTTGCGGAGCATGGGTTCTAGGTGCGCGGGCTTCAGTAGTTGTAGCACTACTCAAGGATGAGCTGAGGAAGGCCTATCTAGGTACCAAGTGTATGAGAAGGAAGAACAAAAGTGTGACTGCAGAAGAGTTAAGACTGAAAAAACACTTATCATAACTATGACAATGGGATACATGTGCTTAATCTATGAAGAGTTTTGCCAGATTAAAAGTCACACGAATACATGTGATACCCCAATAGAAAAAGGTCAAAAGTCATAAATAGATAATATAACATAACTAATAGGAACATTCAAATTAAGATGAGTACATGTTAAATCTGTTCCCGCTCACTTGGTGAAAGAGTTAAAAAATATTGTATTACTGCTGGTAAGTGTGTGGTAAAATGAACATAATACACTGTAGGTACAAATGTAGATTGGCAGAACTTTTGGAGGACAGCTAAGATCAAAAGCGTTAAACCCATTCTGCTTCTTGGAACTTGTCATTAGAGATACAGGCATAGATTTATGTAGAAGGGTAGTCAGTGAGCATTATTAAGAATGTAAAAAAAATTCTATTATATATAAAATAAGCTACAAGGATATATTGTACAACACAGGGAATATAGCCAATTTTTATAGTAACTATAAATGGAGTATAACCTTTAAAATTGTGAAATCACTATATTGTATACCTGTGACTTATATAATATTGTACATCAACTACTTCAATAAAAAAAGGGAAAAAAAAACATAAAAAAAGATTATTAAAAAATTTGAAAAAGACTTACGTCCAACACAGAGGAACGTGAGTAAACTATCACATGGTCTTATAATGAAATGTTATGAAGTAACTGGAAATTGTTATAAAGACTGATAATGATTAAATCTAATTATGACTTAAAAAAGTGAAAAAAGAGGTTATAAATATGTATATATATGTGTTTTATATGTCTATCTTAAAAAAGAAATCATGGCTACGTATTTATGCATAAAAAAATAGTAAAAACATATACTACTTGTTTTTTAAATTTTTATCAAGTAATCTATGAATGTAATTTAAATAATCAAATGAAAAAGTGAGGAATCATTAGCTCCAAGGAAACCAAGTTGTGTAAAAAAGAGATGATTACTTATCATAGCAAGTGTCTAATAAGGACCAGCTCTTAGTAACATTATATTCAAAATGAATTCCATACTGCTGCAAGTTGTAATATTGAGAGGCTGGAAGGAGGAGAAATGCGTGTGTGCAGGGAGGTAGGGAGTGTGAGAGTCCTGGATCCTCACCCTCGCCGCCACTAATGCTGCCTTAGAGTCTCCCCAGTGGAACTTGCTGTGGAGCTCTTATATCAGGCACAGAAATCAGCTCATCTGCCAATTCCATCTTGTTTTTCCTTGGAGGCAGGCCACCTGGCAACCTGAGTCTAGAGTGGGCACTCAGTAGGCCTGCTGTACAGCTGTCATCTGGTCTTCACCTCCCCATCACTTTGGAATTCCCTTTTCCTCTTTCCAGTATCAAATTGTCTGTTTCTGAATGTCTTTTTTTTTTTTTTTTTCTTGTTTTACTCCCTCATTTGGTATATGTAAGGTGGGAAATCACTTTCGCTTTGGTTTCTGAAGAAATTGCTCTGTCTTCTGATTTCCAGTCTTGCTATTATGCAGTCCGCTGGCACTTTGATTCCCAGTTTTTTGTGGTGTCTTTTGCCTCTTTGGAAGGAAGTTCTTATTTCAGTGGTCTTATTACCTCAATGATAATCTTGGGATGGGTCTTTTTTTACTTATTATACTGGGTACTCTTTTGGACTCTCCATCTGGAAATCCATGTGCTTTGGGGAATTTTAAAAAAGTTTGTGTAATAATCTCTCCCCCTATCTCTCCTCTGTTATATTTTTCTAATTTCTTTGAATTAGATGTTGGATCTTGCGCTCTAATCCCATGTATCATTTTCAAAAGTTACTTTTTCTCCTTTTAAAAATCTCTGTCTTTTGTCCTGCTTTCTGGGAAGTTTCTTCAATTTTATCTTCCAAATCTTCTACTTCTAATGAATTTATAATTTTGGTTTTCATATTTTTAATATCTAGAGATTCATCTGTGATTAATACTTTTAAAACATGGGGTTTTGTTTCATGAACTCAGTATTTTTACTCTCTCTCTTACGATATTAATGGTTTAAAACTTGTTCTTATCCACAGTTTCTGCTTCCTCTGTCTTACTTTGTGTTTGTTTCAGACCCTAATACATGTTAGCTAATTTCCTCAACTATCTAGTGACCCTCTGCAGTTTTCATATTCATGAGTGAGTTACCTAAAGACCTGTTGGCAGCTTTGTGTGTGAGGGCAGGTCTGTTTGACCTCAAGAGGGGAGGCGTTGATCATTTCTCTACACATTTTTCTTTTGGATTAGACAGAGAAATCTTCCCAGCTCTGGCAAGGTAATAGCCAGTATTCTGGTACAGAACAAGGGAAGGGGCTGGAGGTGTCACGGTGCCTTTATCAGACTTTTACGTCAAACTCAGATTTAGGTGGAGCCCCGTACCTGCTCCCAGATGTGCTTGGTGTCTGCTAATTTGGCGCCCGTCTAGTTCAGCCTCTTCACGTTTTCTGCAAGCACAAGGAGGGGATTTGGGCATCTACATGTTCCTTATTGACATTTTCTGCCCATTCTCCTGTTTTTAGTGTCAACCTGGCTTTCAGAGACACCAGGTGCTTTCTACTTTGAGCTCTCTTGATGTTTCTTTGGCAGGAATTAGTTTACTTCGGCCGAGATTAGTTTGCTTTGTGATGTCTTGGCTAGTGGGCATTGGGGTTCATCTTCCTCTGCTCAATTAGTTACTGTTTGTCCACTTGCTTTCTATGTTCTAAAACTGTTGGTATCTCCCTTCTCATTATAATCACCCCTTGTGTATGTCAGTCTTTTCCCCCACTTAAATTTCTTTTTGGTAAAGTTTTAGTAGGGCATGGAGATGAATTCATGCATTCAGTCTGCCAATTTTACTTCAGAACATTTATATAAAAATGTGTTAGAAAATAGTACTAGATTTTTTTTCAGGGTGGAAAAATTATTTTTGACTATTTTTTATACTTGTAATAAGAAAAACATATTGTGCCATAGATTTTTTTTATGACTTATATAAACCAATCAACAAGAAATGTTCTTTGAATAAAGCGTTTGAAAGTTAAGTGATATATTTTTTTTTTTTAAAAAAAGAATGGCTCTGACCTATGGGGAATTTAAAAGGAGAAATTATAACTATTATTTAGATTAAAAAAATTTTAAATACCATCTTATACTCAGCCATTTGTTTAATCCTCAATAGAAATAAAATGGTATGTTGGTGCTGGTTAATGATAATGTTTTATACTTGATTACCTTTTGGGGGGCATAATTTGTAGGTTTTTATTCCCCTTCAGCTTTTAGAATGTCTTTCTAAGGTTTATTCTAAGTTTATTACACATTTTCACATGTACTTACATATTTCATTCCTATATGTAGATTTGAATTTCTTTCTGGCATCTTTTCCTTCAGCCTGGAATGCTACAGATTTTCTGGTAATGTGGTAGATGTAGTGGTGAAAACTTTTCTCAGCTTTCATTATCTGAAAAACATCCTTATTTTGCTTTTACTTTGAAAAGACATTTTTGTTGGATATAGACTTCTAGGTTGGCAGGTTTTTTCCTTTTAGCACTTTTTTTCTTTTTTTTTTATTGTGGTAAAATATTCATAACATAAAATTTATCATTTTAACAATTTTTAAGTGTATAATTCAGTGGTACTAAATACATTCATAGTGTTGATTAACCATCACCACTCTCCATTTCTATTTTTTCCTCAACCCAAACAGAAACTCTGTACCCATTAAACAGTGATTACCCATCCTCCTCTTGCCTGTCCCTGGTAACCTTTATTCTGCTTTCTTTGTCTATGAATTTGCCTGTTCTAGGTCCCTCCTCTAAGTGGAATCACATAATATTTGTCATTTGTGTCTGGATTATTTCACTTAGCATGTTTTCATGTATGTTGTAGCATGTATCAGAATTTCCTTCTTATAGCTGAATAATATTCCATTGTATCCTTTTAGCATTTTTAAAGATGTTATTCCATTATATTCTGGATTCCATTGTTTCTGCTAGGAAGTTAGACATGATTATTATTGCTTCCTTGTGTGTAATGTGTCTTCTTTTTTCTCTGACTGTTTTTTAAAAATTGTTCTTTCTATTTGTTTTCACCTAGGTATGGTTTCCTTTGTGCTAGTTTTATTGTGCCTGTTGAATCTGAGGGTTCAGTTTTTAATCAAATTAGGAAAACTATTGGATTCTCTGCTTCATGCTCTCCCTCTGTTTCTAGGACTTTGATTTCACTTATATTAAAACATTTGATACTGTCATGTGTTCCTGAGGCTCTGATTTTTTTCAGTCTTTGTTCTCTGTGCTTTCTGTAGTAGTCAGGATTCTCCATAGAGACAGAACCAATAAGATACTTATCTATCTATCATCTATCTATCTAAAGAGATATTATAAAGAATTGGCAATCATGGAGGCTGACAAGCAATTATGGAGGCTGACAAGCAATTATGGAGGCTGACAAGTCCCAAGATATGCAGGGTCAGTCAGCAAGCTGGAGACCAGGAGAGCCAATGGGGTAGTTTCAATCCAAGTTCAAAGGCCTGAAAACTGGGAGGGTCAATTGTATAGTTCCAGTGTGAAGGCTGGCAGGCTTGAGACCCAGGAACAGCTAATGTTTCAGATCAAGTATGAAGGCAGGAAAAAGTTGATGTTCTAGTTGAAAGGCAGTCAGGCAAGAGGAATTTTCTCTGACTCGGGGAGAGTCTGCATTTTTGTTCTATTAAGGCCTTGAGCTGATTGGATGAGGTCCACTTACATAGGGAGGGCAATCTGCTTTACTCCGTCTATCAATTTAAATGTAAATCTCAACCTTATCAAACATACCCTCACAGACACACCTAGAATAAAGCTTGACCAATATCTGGGCACTCTCTGGCCCAGTCAAGTTGTCAAATAAAATTAACCATCACACTTCTATTTGTTTGATTTCTGTTGAATTGGTCTTTGAGTTTATTGATCTTTCCTCCTGCAGTATCTAATTTGATATTAATCTGATGTTATGATTTAAAAAATATAAAATATTATGTTTTCAGTTTCAAAGTTTCCATTAAAAAAAACAGCCTTCATCTTTGTCTTGAAATTTCCCATGTCTTCACCCATTATATCCATTGTTGGCATATTTATCATTGTTATTTTGAAATCTTTGACTGCTAATTCTAAAATCTAGGTAACCTGTGGGTCAGTTTCTATTGATAGATTTTTTTTTTTCTTGACCTTGGTCACACTTTCCTGTTTAGTTGCATGTCTCAATTTTTTTTAAAAAAATTACACCTTGAGCATTGTGGATGATACATTTTAGAGACTATGATTTGTTATCATCCTTTGAATGATGTTGAGTTTGTTCTAACATGTAATTAAATCATTTGCAGTTCACCTTGATATTGTCACAGCCTGGTTTTTGGCTTTGTTAAAGTGAGTCTATTTCAGTTTTTTTCTTAATCCCAGAGTTGTCTCTTAGTACTAGTTTGTGGTCTTTATTCCTGGGATATGGCCTTTTTGGGGTTTCAGTGGAAAGTCTCAAATTTTAAATTTTGTCTCTCCTACAGTGGGTATTTACTAAAACATCTGTTCACTTTTCAGCTGTTATTTTCCTCAGTGGACTTTACAGAATCTTGCATCCTGTATGAACAATTAAGGACTCATTCAGGATTTGAGGGGACTTTTACATAGATTTTTGGGCTTCCTTTTTTGTGGATTTCTCCTTTCCAGGATTCCTCCCTTAACTTTCCAGTGGCTTCAGTAGCCCCGGACTCCTTCATCTCAGGCCAATAAGACTGTAGTTTTCTACCTGAGCTCTATTTTCTGTGTATCTCACAGAGTGGGGAGTGCCTCATGGGGAAAGCTGTTTGAATTTGGATCTCACCCAGTGTGTTTCTTTTCTTTCAGTGGTTGAATCCTCTCCTATTTCTGCCAGCTTTTGGTCACTTGCCTTCAAATAGGCTTTTTTTTTTTAGTTTGAAACTTCTGCCCAGAGTTTGTAATTATTATTGGTCTGTAGGTTAGTCTCATATAAGCTATTCTTTCATTACCAGGAGCTGGAACTGATGTTTTGTAAATGTGTACTATTAACAAATATCATAATAAAAATAATATAAATTAATACATGTGTCTAACCATTGTATTTATTACTTTTTAATTTTGTGGTAGAGGAATAAGTTATCGTCTTTTTTTAAAATAAATTTATTTATTTATTTATTTTTGGCTGCGTTGGGTCTTCGTTGCTGTGTGTGGGCTTTCTCTCTAGTTGCGGCGAGTAGGGGCTACTCTTTGTTGTGGTGCGCAGGCTTCTCATTGCGGTGGCTTGTCTTGTTGCGGAACATGGGCTCTAGGCGTACGGGCTTCAGTAGTTGTGGCACGCGGGCTCAGTAGTTGTGGCGCACAGGCTTAGTTACTCCGCGGCATGTGGGATCTTTCCGGACCAGGGCTCGAACCCGTGTCCCCTGCATTGGCAGGCGGATTCTTAACCACTGTGCCACCAAGAAAGTCCAAGTTATCTTCTTAAATACTGAAGCATTCTACATAAACCTGGTCTTCCTTTTTACTTCCATTCCCAATCCCAGACTCCTGCTCAGTCTGATAACCACAGTTACTTGTTTGATTTGCTTCTCTCTGTTCCAACAGAAATGTTGGAATATATAGTATTCCAACATATATAGCTGGAAAAGAATACATAGTATTCTTTTTTTTTTTTAGAATTTCACTTTTATTTATTTATTTATTTATTTATTTATTTATTTATTTATTTTTGGCTGTGTTGGGTCTTCGTTTCTGTGCGAGGGCCTTCTCTAGTTGCGGCAAGTGGGGGCCACTCTTCTTCGCGGTGCGCAGGCCTCTCACTATCGCGGCCTCTCTTGTTGTGGAGCACAGGCTCCAGAGGCGCAGGCTCAGTAGTTGTGGCTTACAGGCCCGGTTGCTCCGCGGCATGTGGGATCCTCCCAGACCAGGGCCCGAACCCGCGTCCCCTGCATTGGCAGGCGGATTCTCAACCACTGCACCACCAGGGAAGCCCCAGTATTCTTTTTTAAGTAGATAAATGGTATCATACTGTAGTATCTTTAGTAAGTTTGTAGATAAGTTGTATTATAACATGGCTTTTAAAAATATTTTTTGTAATGCAGCAAGATGTATTTTGAAATCTGTCCATGTTGATATATATAGATGAATTAATTTTTAAACTGTTGAATAGCATTTTACCATATTTATTTAGCTGTTTCTTTATTGGTAGGCATTCAGGTTGATTCTAGATTTTGCCATTAACATTGATAATTCCATGAATATTCTTGTACACGTCACTTAATATATACGTGTTCTATTGGGGTAGATAGTTGGAAGTAGAATTGCTGACTCATAGAGGATGTGCAGTTACTGTTTTGCTGGCTATTGCCAGATTCCTAAGAGGTTTGCTGTCTACTTTTGAGAAGTCTGGCTTTGTATAGTTGGTGCCATTGATGACCACATAGTAGCTCAGAGCACAGACTTTAGAGGCCTTTATGTGACCTGGGGCAAGTTACCTCCAAGACACTTTTCTTATGGAGACGTTGTGATTCCTTGAGGTAATGTATCAAGACTCCAATTTTTGGTGCATAGAAACACTCAGACGTTGACTATTAATATCATTGTCACTGTCATTAATATGTTGGATGTGAAAATGATCTTGGTGATATGATTTCATCAGAATTTAATAGGCTTAGCACTTTAGCACTGACTAATAAGATGATTTTAGTGATTGATCGTATCTGGAGTTAGGTGTAACCAGTACAGTAGTGGTTTTCTACTTTGGCTGCACATCAGAGTTACTGGGGAGCTTTGAAAAATTCAGAAGCCCTGGCGGCACTCAAAATCAATGAAAACAGCAACTCTGTAGATGGGACCCAGGCATCTGTAGTTTTTAAAGTTTTGTAGGTAATTTCAATGCGCATTCAGTTTTCAGAATGTCTGAGATAGAATGTGTACATTCTTTTGAATTCTTCCAGAAAATTCATTAAAGTTGAAATTGAAAGGAAAGTAATTTTGTTTTCCTTTGGTAAAGGACAACCTTAAATAGTTTGTGCTACAAAGTTGCTACCATCTGTTCCTTAATTTTCAGCTGTTTTATGCTTTGATTGGACCTGGGATACATCTTTAAATTAAGTAAAGAGTAGATTAAGGACGTTATTCTATTCTTTCAATTTATGCGCATGATTCCACCACAAGGAATCCTATTTTCTTCTTTTCTATTGGGTAGATTGTGTTCTTACAGTTTTTCTGCCTTTGTGTAAGGTACTTTGAAAGACAACATGATATTAAACATACTTTGTAATTGTAGAGTTTTATCATAACTGGTATATGATATATCAACACTTAATTTCATATGGCTAGTTAATATGGCCAGTTATGCTGTTTCAATTTTTTTATTTTGAAGTACTTATAAATTCACATGCAATCCTAAGAAATACAACAGAGAGATTCTATGTGCCCTTTGCCCAGTTTCCACCAATGGGAACATCTTGCCAAACTACAGTACAATATCACATTCAGGATAGTATTGACAGTCAAGATACACAACACTTTTATCACCACAGGGATCTCTCATGTTGCCCTTTTATAGTCTCACCCACTCACCTCCAACCTTCCCCCCTTCCTTGACACCTGGCAGTTACTAATCTATTCTCCGTTTGTATAATTTTGTCATTTCAAAAATGTTATATAAATGGTATCATATAGGATATGAGTTTTTGGGAATTGGCTTTTTATCACTTAGTATAATTCTCTTGAGATTCATCCAGGTGGTTGTTCTTATCAATAGCTTGTACCATCTTATTGCTAAACAGTGGATGTACCACTGTTTGTTTAATCATTTATCCATTGAAAGGCATCTGGGTTATTTCCAGTTTGGGGCTATAATAAATAATGCTGCTATAAATAAATATTCATGTGCATTTAAAAAAATTTCGGTAAAATACACAATGTAAAATTTACCATCTTAAACATTTTTAATGGTACATTTCAGTAGCTTTAAGTATATTTACATTGTATAACTATGACTACCATCCATCTGCAAAATCCTTTTCATCTTGAGAAACTGAAACTCTGTACTCATTAAACACTAACTCCTTGTTTCCTTCCACCTGGCCCTTGGCAACCACCATTCTTAGTTCTGTCCCTATGAATTTGACTACTCTGGGTACCTCTTATAAGTGGAATCATACATTTTTTTTTCTTTCATGACAGGCCTATTTCATTTAGCATGATGTCCTCAAGGTTCATCCATGTTGTAGCATGTGTCAGAATTTCTTTTTAAGGCTGAATAATATTCCATTGTATGTATATACTACATTTTGTTTATCATTTATACATTGAATGGGTTGAAGCAACTTGAGTTGTTTCCAACTTTTGACTATTACACATAATGCTGCTATGAACACAGGTGTACAAATATCTGTTTCAATTCTTTTGGGTACCCAGAAGTGAAATTGCTGGATTATATGGTAATTATGTTTTAAATGTTTTGAAGAACCACTGTACTCTTTTCCATTGCAGCTACACCATTTTAAATTCCCAGTAATAGTGCACAAAGGTTCCAATTTCTCCACACCCTCATCAACACTTGTTATTTTGTTTTTTGTTTGTTTGTTTGGTAATAGCCATCCTAATGGGTATGAGGTGGTATCTTGTGATTTCAGTTTTCATTTACCTAATGATTATGCTGTTGAGTATCTTTTCATGTGGGTTTTGGCCATTTGTATATCTCCTTAAATGTCTGTCTCCAAAAAGGGAGACAAGGACTAGCCTTTTAAATTCCCTGGAGGTCACTTCAGCTGGAGGGAGAGGCATTGCAACAATGGCTGTCTGCCTCTGAGTCTGTACCTCTGTGACCAGAACCAGCAATCAGAGCACAGATTCTGGTATTTGGAGGAGAGCGTCTTTATTACCCACCCTGACTCTCACAAACTATGTGCAAGCTGCTCTAGGAGTGTGTGCCCAGCTGCCTGCCACAGGGTTGGGGATGGAGTGTGGGGAGGCTACTGTGTGAAGAGCTGAAGTTGACCCAGATTAACCATAGTTTACAATGAAGCTTTCCCCTGGAAACCTTCCTCTTTAATAGACTCCAGAGTTGTATAATACTTACATTAGACAGATTCTAGCAGGCCAGTCGTTGTCTAGGTGGGGAGATGGATTCCTGGTGCTTCTTACTCTGCCATCTTCCCTCTAGCTCCAACTTATTAATTTTATATCAGACTATTCTGATTCAACGTTATTAATCCTATCTGTAACTATTTGCATATACTTTAAAATTTAAAAAGATGCCATTTATCATTTACCTTTGCATATGATGTCTTTTGCCTTGTAGACATTTTAAATTTTATGTGGTTTTATCAATGAACCATCCTTTTGATGGATTCTGGCTTTGATAACATTCAATGTAAAATATTCTACTTTAATGTTGAAACGAGTAAAAATAAAAAATAAAGTCTCTCTCAGAAAAGACTGATATAAAAAGACTGGTATTTATGCCTACTGTGTGATGGCTTAATCTTTTTGGACTTCTTTTTTTAGATTTTATATGTTTAAATCATTAATACTTATAAGGTTTCAGTTTTGTGTGTAGCGTGTGGTAGGAATTTAATTTGTGTTTTTTTCCCCAAATAGGTAATGTATTGTGCCAAGAAAGTTTACTGAATAACATATAGATTTCCCACTGGTATGAAAAAGCAGTGTTATTCTCAAATTCTATTAGGATATACATGAGTTTGTTTCTAAACTTGTTGGTCAGTTCCATTACTTTTTTTTTGTCCATTACTACACTATTGTTCTTAGACTTTGTCTTGAGGGCAACTCTGGTTCCTTTTCCACTTACTTTTCCTAACATATTTGTTTTTCCTTATTTAAAATTTTCTTGATTAATCTTAAAGGTAGTATGTTAGAGTATCTTTGTTATTTTCCCACTGTTATTTTGATTAATTTACATCAATGTGGGGAAAATTAATATGCACTTAAAAACACTGTGACACTTTAATTATTGTTTTACTGCAGTCAATTTTCATTTAGATTTGCCTGCACATATATTCTTTTCTTTGCACTTAATTCCCCACCCCTCTCCCCTACCTTTTTTTTTTCTTTTTTGTCTTTGAGCTTTCACTTTGTATTATTTTGCCTGTTACTGAAGAACACCCTTTAATATTTTCATTAGTACAGGTCTTGCTGGTGATGAATTTGCTCATTCTTGTTCACCTGAAACTATTTTTATTTCACCTTCATTTTTGAAGGTTAATTTTACTGGATATAGTGTTCTGGGTGAGCAGATATTTCCTTTCAGTGCATTGAAGATAACCACCTTGCCTAAATGCACTTGGTATTGGGGTAGAGGGTAGGGGTGGACTTGCTTAGTTCTAGCTCACCCTTCCTGTGGGGATGTTGGCCCTTTCAATCCCTAGCTTGCTGTGGGAAGTGTCTCCTATGAAACTCCCGCCTTTAATGGGCTCTGGGTTTGACTTATGCCTCTCCTTGATGCCACGGAATCAAATTCAAGTGCACAAGTGTTGGCAAATGCTCACAGTGCAATAATAATAGCTTTAGTCTTCAGTTTACCTTCAGAAAAGCTCGATACTTTTTATAAGGTTTTTAATGCTTTTAAGGTGGTATTTTTCATATTTTATCCAATATTTTTGATAATATTTGGTGGGAGAATTGCTCTTAAGAATTTAGTCTGCCATTATCAGAAAACTTTGGTAATCTTTTCAGTGTTATATTCCAGTTTGTAATTTCTCTTGTCAGCTGAATCTAATTGTTTAAATCTGTATATCAAGTCTTAAAATTCCAGTTATTGTATTTTTTATTTTTAGAAGTTCTATTTGGTTCTTCCTCAAGTCTGCCTGGGAATGTTATCATCTTTTCTTCCTTAGTTATATTTTCAGTATCTTTATTTTATGTCCATGAGCATAAACATGTTTTATATTCTATATATGATTACACTAGTATCTGAGGTCTTTGCCGGTTGGATTATACTTTCTGATGTTTGGCTGAATTTTATTTTTTCATTCTTGGTGATTTATTTCTCATTCCTTTTATGAACTGTTTTTTTAACTATGGGCTCATATTAATTGGGACATGGGAATTCTTTGAGGTCTGGGTGAGTTAAGGTGGTTTTTCCAGGGAGTATTTGCATTTGCATTTAATGGGTTTTTGAAGCATTACTTCACCAAGATCATTTTTGTTTTTTTGTGTTTTTCAGGCCACATAGGTAACACAAATTCTCCTAATTCTGCCTGAACTTTTAAATATTTTTTTATACTTTAATGTCATATAGATATGTATTTTGTTCTTATAATTCTAATTGTTCTTCAAGAGCAGCCCCCGCCCCATCCCACCTTGTGCGTGCATGCGCACACACATGTGCGTACACACACCCACACACACCCCGACAAAACAGAGCTCCCCTTCCCAAACCAGCCAAGTGTAACAGGACTTTTCTTCTCTTACGTTTATAGCCAAGGCTGTGACTTACAAGTTTCCTGATTCTTTGCATATTACGGCATTTTCTAGTTTTCCCTTTCATTGGGCATATCACCCTTTGGAGTTCCCCCTTTTTATGTGGATGATCTCCAATACGTTTTCTCCTGCTGCATTGTCCCAAGTCTCAGCTCTTGTCTCTTATGCACAGAGACCTTCAAAACCAGAGCTGGCCATGGCATGCCTTAGCAGACACTCCTGGAGAGCATCTACCTTCAGAACTCACTTGTCTCTCTGGATTTGACCTTTTTCTTAATTTTTTTACTTTAGGTTATTTTTCTTATTCCCTCCCACCTCAGTGTACACTGAAAAGACTTTATAAAACCCTTTATCCAACATTCTCAAGGATTTTGTCCTGAGAAGGCTCTTCAGGATATCTCATCTGCCCCATTGCCCTAATATTTTTCAAATGTTATTTTTAATGTTTCTTTTATAGGATTCAGTTTAGCTGCATTTAAAAGAAACAAGAGGAAACTAGAGCTGGCAGAAAGGGTGGAAACAGATTTCATTCAACTAAAGAAAAGAAGACAATCAAGTGAAAAGGTCAGGAGGTGTTTGAAATATTAATAATTAATGTATCATAATGATATATTTAGTCTGCATTTAGATATATAAGCCTCAGAATAGTACAACCCAGTAGAAATATAATGCATGCCACATACGTACTTTTTAAGTTTTCCAGTAGCTGCATTTAAAAAAATTAAAAGAAACAGGTGAAATTAATTTTAAGACTTATTTTATTTAAACCAGTGAATCTAAAATATCGCTTCAAAAATGTGATGAATGAAAAAAAATTACTAGTGAGCTAGTCTATTTTTTTTTTGTATTAAGTCTTCCAAAAGCAGTGTGTATTTTACACTTACAGCACGTCTCAATTATGACATTAAATTTTCATTGGAAATATGGTCTGTATCTATATACCATAAAGTTAACAGTTGAAAAAGTAGGTTTACATAACAAGTTACATAACAAACATACTTAAGACTTCCCAGAAATTGAATTGAAACTCTGTTTTAAAATTAAAGTTTATTAAAATGTAATAACATTAAAAATTTAGCTTCTCATCTGTCCTCACCACAGTTTAAGTGCTCAGTAGCTCCATGTGGCTCGTGGCTGCTGTTTTGGTCCTTGCAACTCTGGATGAACATGGCTGTTTAGGGGATAGAGTGTTATAAGGAAATGTATATATTGGATTCATGTAGGTTTTTTTGTACATTCTAATTACATGTCTCTGTTTCTTGTTCTTATATTTTCTTTGTTTGCATTTCATGCATTTGTGTGCCATCATGAGTCTGTGTGTAGCATTTCTTAGGTGTTTTGGGGGATAGAAAAATTAAAAACCATAACATTCATGCTCAAACTATGGCTTAGAGGTCCGTTAGCACACAGTTCATGATGGAGTTCTCATGTCACATCGTCATTTGATATAACTTGGCATCTCGTTAATATTCTTCATTGATTAGTCCTATAATTGCTTATGTACTGGCTAATGCTTTCCGTCATAGCTATATATGGTTTATTCACCTATGAATGCATACTAAATCTTCTCTCATGGTGATAGATATTTTTCCAGTATGTTGCCACATGGGACAATTAATCAAACATTTTGGTCCAAACCTTTTTATTTTTCTGCCAGAGAAGAGTAGAAATTTAGGAGGAAAACGAACAAATGAGTAGGTAGACCTTGGTGAAAGTGGCTAGTAGTGTGGTTCTGTTTCTTCGGTTTTTGCATCCCATGTGATGTCTGAGTAAGCAAATTTAGAACTTCTGTTCTTTTAAAAAACTGATAAAATTTGCATACAGTGAGCAATTTAATCATTTTTATAAATATATATATATATATATACCCATGTAACCCATTTACCTATCAAGATGTAGAACATATCTGGTTCTTTTGTACTTCCTTTCAGCCATTCTCTACCCTTTATAGGTAACCACTGCTCTGAGTTTTATCACCATAAATGTTTTGTGTTGCTCTTGAACTTTATATAATTGGAATCATACAGAATGTACTCTTTTCTATTTGGTTTCTTTTACAAAATGTTTTTGAGACAGTGTGTCACAGGTTTATTCTTTTTTATTACTGAATAATATTCCCATTTACTGTAAGTTGTTTATCCATTCTCCTATTGATGGACATTTGGTTCATTTCCAGGTTTGTACTTTATGAATAAAGCTGCTATGAACAGAACATTCTTAGACAGGTCTTTTTTTCAGGGACATCAGTTTAGGGTTTTTATGCATAGAAATACCAGTTGACCTCATAGAGAATATCTTAAGCTGGTCTTATTCAGAAGATTCATTTTTTTATTCAGAAATTATTTACTGAGCAGCTACTCTTGGTGCTGAGCTGGGTAGTAAGAAAACAGTGGTGAACAGGATGGAGGTAATTCCTGCTCTAATGAAATTTTAGATTTTAGTGTCTAGAGACAGAAACATATAAACGTACAATCAAGTAAGATAATTACCATGTTTGATAACTGATATAAAGGAAAAAAAAAGCACAAGATGATATGATACAAAGTAACTTGGATATGAGAGATGGAGGGGAGACTCAAAAGAGGACTCCTTTAGTTAGGATGATCAACAGAGACCTCTCTGAGGGTGTAACATTTGAGGCGACATCTGAAAAATATGAAGTGAGTTTTATGAGAAGTCAGTGGAATAGTGTTCCAGGAAAAATGAACTGCATGTGCAGTGGCCCTGGTGGGGACTTGGCATATCAGAGGAATGGAGAAGAGGGGCATTGTGCCTAAAGCAGGGTGGGCAAGAGGAGGATGGTATGATCTGAAGCTGGAGAGGAAGGTAGATGCCGGCTGCTTGAGAAGTTTCCACTTTTGTTTCATGAATAATAAGTTATTGTAAAAGCAGAGAAGCAACACTGCCTTATTCACATTTTACAGAGTTCTTTCTGGCTGCTACATGGAGAACAGGGGGAGGCAAAAACAGAAGTGAGGAGATTAGTTACAAAGTTATTACAGTTGGGAGATGGTGCCACATGGACTGTGGATGTTAGGGAGGGAGATGGAGAGAAGTGAATATATCCAGGATATATTATAAGGGCTCCTAGAAAGACAGGAATTACTGACGCCTTATAGAGAGGGGATTTAAAAGTTTTAGTTTAGTCATAGTGTATTGCCATTTATTAAGGTGGGGCAGGGAGCCGGAGAAAGTATGGCTTCAAGGTGATGGAGGTGGGAAGTGGAAATCAAGAACTTTCTTAGTCCATGTTCCCTTAATGAACTCAGATTAACCAGTGCTTTTCATTTTCACGATAAAACATATTATCTGATGCCAAGGCACCCTAAACACGCAAAGGTAATAGACCACTTTTAGTGTGCTATGTTCCTCTACTCCTTTCAGTTGAATTTTGTGCCACCAAGAGCTTCATTATGCTCATTGTTTTTTATCATTTTATCCTTTATCATAATTCATCATCTCTCATAAAGTGATGAATATTGAGTTTAAAAAGAGAGTTGTCTGCTTGCAAACTGAGAGAGTTGTTTGTTTGAAAACTAACTTGAAAAAGCAGAGTGGGTCTATAAAAAGTTGCTGTAGAGTTAAGTATGGGCAAACCAGCTGTAAAAGATTGAGAAAAATCGTAAAAATCTAGAAGCTTTGTGCATTCAGATTGTATTGTGTTGTTAGTTTATTTATATTCTTGTTCTACTTTTAGATAAAATAAAACTTGAAATCATAGGACAGTCCAGGGTGTTATAGGAAGATGATATGGAACATTTGTATGTGGGCTCACATTCAGAGAAAGTCTTATATGAAAAGATTGGCTAGTGAATGAATGAATTGGTTTTGTGTTTTAAATAAAAAGGAAATATTTACAATATGTGTCCTTCTTTATGATTCTGTCCTTCACCCAGAGAATATTCAATTTTTGAAAAATTCAAACAACCACTCATCAACCTGGTAAAGAGGATTTGCAATAAAAAGCTGGATGTGGCAGCAGGAAAGATGAACTGTGGAGTTGGTTATATGAATCTGAAGCTTAGGGGTAGGTCAGGAGGGAGATTCCCATTTGACAATCATTGGCATCAAAAGGAATATGAATCCACGTGGCCAGGTGAGCTCACTTAGTAGGAGTGAGTGAAGATAGAGGTCTGAAAACTGAACCCTGGACCAGGCCAACATGTCTACATTGGGAGGAGGAGAAACCAGCAAAAGAGAAAGATGGAGCAGCCAGTGGGGCAGAGGGGCCACCAGGAGAGTGTCTGGGAAGCAGAGAGGAGCGTTCAAAGTCAGGCATCACCTGGCTCAAGTGCTGCTGACAAAACAGGTAGGAGGACAGAGGACTGGCCACTGGACTCGGCACCTGGAGACTTTGGACCTGGATGAGGACAGTTTCCACGACGTGGTGGATTGTAGAGCAGGTGGAGTGGGTCCGTCAGGGAGAACAGGGTGGAGATAATTCTTTTGAGAAGTTTTGCTGTGGAGTGGGGAGAGAGAGGTGGGGAGATGGGGTCAAGACACCGTACCACTGTCAGTTACCGTCTGTGAATTCACCGAGTAATTTCACCTGGGAAGGCTCAGTTTCCTTATCTTTAACTGAAAATAGTGATATTCTGCTCCCGTAGCAGTGGTGACTGTCACTGACTGAGACCCCATCGTTTTTGCCTTTGCCATTGTTTGCCTCCATCTCAGCCAGAAAAGAAGGGAAACCGCTGCTCTGGGTGCTCCTCTGGGTGGAGTCTTGTAATGGAGAAAGGGAGGGTGGTAATGGAGGTCACTAGGAGTGGGTGGACAGGTGGAATTCAGGCATGATTCACATGGAGTATTTTAGACCCCTGAAAGGACAGGAAAATATTTTTAATATTCAGAATACATGAACTTTAACGTGTACAAAGCACTGTGTTTGACTAGGACCCAGCTTCTGCCTTTAGGGAAGGATGCGGGCCACAGGCTTTGTTGTGCAGATGTTTGCTGTATAACCTTGGCAAAGGTAATAAAAATGCTCCGAGAAAGAAAAGACCACCAGATGAGGAGCCAATGGCGCAGAAAATTATAATTTTTGAGACGAAGTGTAGCAGTTTTTTGGAGATGTGACAGGAAAGGACAAATAACTGTTTTCTAAATCAACCTGTATTTAGTTTATTTCTCCCTGTCCCGTGTGTATAGTTTCAGCATAGTTCTGGTTAGCCAGCATTGACTAAAGCCTGGAACTACTGTGTGTTGTGGCTACATAAAAGAAGCTGTGAGTTGGGTATATAAATATAATAAAAAGAATAGAGGTTTTGGTAACTTTCCTAGTGTTCAGTTTTTTGTTACTCAGTGTTGAAGGATATAAATATTGTCTTGAAAGGAGTATACAGTAGAATAAATATTTTAAAGCCTGAAAATAAAGTAAATAAATTTAGCAATTTTTGTTGCATTGATATTGCTCGTTTTTCTTAAAAAAGTAATTGATTGTCCAGACATTATCACAATACTAATAGAAATCAGAATTAAAGAAGAATATTTAATCAGCTTGCTACCTCAATTAATTAGAGTATTTCTGTTTTCCTTCGTCTTTGACCATTTACATTTGACTTAGTTTAAAATAAGAATGGTTAAGTAATGGAATGCTTTTGGCTGCAAACAACAGAAAACCTGATGGCGACTTAGGAAATGCATATTTTTTCCCCCTGCTCCCTGGCCCTTTGCCTCATAATAAAAAATTCTGGAGGTGGGTGGTTGCAAGCATTCATTAGCTCGGGTTTCCAATGGTGCTGGAGCCAACATATCTGGGATTTCTCTTGGGCCTTTTCTCTCATGCCTTTTGTCTTATGGATGGAATATGGCTCCTATAATTTTAGGTGTCACATCTGCATTCAAGGTGAGAAGAAGGTGAGACCATGGAGGGTGTGGGCGGGGAGACTAGTGTCAGATGTGTCTGTCACTTTTTTATCTGGGATGCAAAAGTTGTCCAGAATCTCTCTCAATAGATTTCTCTTTAGTTGTTTTTTTGGGGGGCAGTGGACAAGGGGCACAGTTTGGTCACATGGGTATTCCCAGTTGCAAAGGAGCCTAGGAAATTAAGTGGATTTTCCTCATTACTATCTCATAGCTCATGGCTTGCTGCTAGACACATTGTCTTCCCCCCAAAAATTAGTTGTTTTGTTGTCAAAGGAAGGGGAGGAGAGTGGTTATTAAGGAGGTAATCTACAGTGTGTAGCGTAAATGGAGAACTTTTTTTTATCGTCTTCTTCTGCACAATTAATATGTCCCTTGTTGCTACAAACCAGTAGTGGGTTAAGCAGCTAATCTCCCCATAAATCAAATAAAACACATTTTATCCTCACTTTCAGAATACATGGGTTTTAAGATACAATATTAAAAAATAAGGAATGAATTCTGAGTAACTGTCTATTCTTAATAATTGACATCTCTGTTTCATCCATGCTTTTTTGGTGTGACTTAGAGGGAAGACATACTGGAGAAGGAAAAGATTATTATTTACCTGTAGTGCTGTGTAATATAAAAGTAGTAGTTGTTTATGCTCTGTTCCACTCCCCTATCTGGGTAGACCCAACTGTTCTGGATTTTTCTTTACTTCTTTCTTTCCCTTGCTGTGTATAGATAGTACGCACTTTGCATGGTAGTGCTGGACCATAAAAATGACTGTGCAAACCGGAACTGTGCAAAGGGATCTTAATGGCAAAAAAGTACACTTTTTCCATGACCTTTAAACATTTTTGTCAAAACATTAAAAACTCTTTTACTGGTGGTTATAAATGTGTAGAGAAACAAACAAAAAAGTAATTAAAATGAATATTTATTTAGTACACTAATTTAAAACATCAGAATTAAAGTAGGTTTTTTCTGTCTAAAAAACCCTTTATCAAGAGTAGTTTGAACAGTGCTTGCTTTCCTGTCATGTAAGTTATGATACGGAGTGAGCATCTGTTTATGTCATGGTGAATCGTCAAACTCTTTTTAATTTTGCATCAGCTTTCAACATTTTATCCTTTGCTCTTTCCATGTTGTACGGTATCTCTCAGCTTTCCTTTTATGTCAGCTTTTTTGCCAGTGTCACTTCTTCTGGGACATCTTCATCCTTTTTGTCACAACTACATTCCTTATTTATGTTGACAGGTTTGTCTTCACTAAGTTCCTCTGACTGCAGATCTTGAGTCTCTTGAACGGTGGCAGTGTTGAAAATTCCCACAGTCAATTATTTCTTCCATAACGTCACTTATTTTTTACTAGAATTGCACTTCCAACATTATCACTTTTTGTTTCTTTGCTTCACTTTCATCTTAGTTGGCTAGTGCCCTATTTTGATTATCGATATTTGTAAAATGTCATGTGGATTTATCACTGGGAGACAAGGAGGTAACACAACTACACACTTAGCTGTCTGTGCACGGTGACCCATCCGTGACAGACGTTGAGTGAAACGACATGATCGGTCACTGATCATGATGGGCATCTAACGTTTACATAGTTTACATAGTGATCTTTGAACTAAAGACCTAGTAGTGAAGTTTATACTTTATGCAATTACTCACAGTTACTATACCATGTAATTGAAGTTTGGACCAGGCTGTTGAGTGACTGGTATTATTTAACTGAGCTGTGGTAACTGACGTTTGTCTGTGTCAGAGCTAGGCAAATCGAGAACTGTGTTTGTGAAAAGGAATGGTGCGGTTCAGCATGCTCCTCTGTCCTTTGTAGTTCCCACACGTGGGCATCTGCATTCTCCCCTGACAGGATTGCCACGGACTCTCACTGTTGTTAGAATATTTATCAATAATTCTTGTGGTGCACGTGATGAAGTGATGACACGTTTTAAGTTTATCTTTTGTTTTGATACAAAAAGTAAAAGGTAGTTGTGTTAGTATTAAGCATTTTTGAAAAACAAAACTTTCTTTTGGAATGAAGTGCTAATAAACTCATCGGCCAATTGAGGTTCTTAGCTCGTGCTACAGAACTGACTGAATTGTTACATAACCTTGTTATATAACAGAAAGAGTTGCTACAAAGAGGAGATACTTTGGGAAAACAAACAGACCCAATGCACAGGATAATCTAGATTTCATAAATACCAGTTTCAAACAACTAGCCCTGGATATTACTAGAAGGGACTCTTTTATTCTTAGAGTATTAAAAGAGGTTGGGGGTATTGTTTGATCTCGGCATTTTTGATGTTTCAGGCCTTTTTTTTCCTTTTCATTTTTCACAAGCATATTGTCGAAATAGTTTCCATGTCTTTTTCTTTAATAACAGAGTTTACAGTTGGATGTACATGAAATTCTTTGCCTTCTCCCACCACTTTTATGAAGTAATTTAAGTTTTCAATTAATTTCATTGGTTTTTAGGTAAAGCAGTACTTGTATAGGGTGGTGAAATGAAAGATAATTAGACTTTTCCATTGTGTGAATCTTTCATTCTTCAATTTCTAATGAACAAGTTTAGAAAATCTTGCAATGCTTTATACAGTGTTGTGTGTTGAAAACCACTCTAAAGAGATTCTACAACTTTTAATTTTGTGTTCTTTAGCCACCACATAGGGACATCAAATTGGCCACATGTTTCAGAAAGAAAATGTTGGGCCTTGCGTTGTGTGCTTCACATAAATGTATTCTATTCTTTTGAAGTATATTGTGGGTAACATTTTCCCCTTTTATCCACCATCTTGAAATTATTATATAAACGCTTAACTGTATCATACTAAATCACTGTTATTTTTTGGGTGAGAGGTAGGTTAAGATCAAAGGAAATAAATGCACAAAAAACAACATGTTTTCATCAGATTGTTCTATTTGTACTTGTGTACATTTTGTGTATTATATGTGCAGAGGAAGGAGTAATTAGTCTTTTATAGACATTTTCTTGATCTGGAGTCTTTCCGTGTTTCTCAAAAAGATGGTTAAAGCATAGATATATGAGTAAACAGAAGTAAGAAACTTCTTTGCCTTCTCTTTTACATAAAGAAATATACTTTATATATTTGTGGATATTTTCTTTTTAATAAAACTGTAAATTCATCCTGTGGAGTGATTATCTTCCATTTGAAATTATTTCTTTGAATTGTAAGTAATATATTAAAAATTATATTTTCCTGTCCTAAGACTATCTTGATTACTGATTAAGCCTATAAGACTTAACATGTAAATCAGTAGGTCAGTAACTTAAATACTTATATTACTAGATTACCACCACCTCATGCATTTATGTAGGTTATACAGTCTGATGACCATTATTCCTTTGCAATATAATTTGATGGGGTTTGTTTATTTGTTTATTTATTTTTCCATTTTCTTAAATCACTTTTTATTTTAATTAATTAATTAAAGTGAAAGCAAGTTTATTTAGAGAGATACACGTTCGATAGGCAGAAGGCAGACTCTTTTTAAACCCTTTTTTTCAACTTGGAAGTTGGTCTTTTTTTTTTTGATTTGAATTTTATTTAATTTATTTTTTTTATACAGCAGGTTCTTATTAGTTATCTATTTTATACATATTTGTGTATATATGTCAATCCCAATATCCCAATTCATTCCTCCGCCACCATGGGGTTTTTTTAAATGTCTATGGTTTGCAGCACTTTATGTCAATTCATCAGTTATCCAAATCCAGAACTTTCAACCCCTGATAGCTGGACAGTTGCAGTATTTCTTTTTTTTCTTCTGTTTCAGAAAAAGTTTCTAAGTTCTCATATAAAGATTCAATAGCTAGTAGGTTGGATTTCTTCCCGAGTCTTCCTTAAACCCTTATGAAGCTATGCCTTAAATTTATACTGAGTTTTAAAGTTGTAAGTGAGATAAGAGTGAGGCAAGAAATCTGTTAACAGACCTTAACTGCTGTTTTTATTTTGTAAGGGAAGTAACCTGTGGTTTTCCAGACTTGTTATAGGTTGACATCATATGTTCAGACTTGTAAATCCTCCCTCCACTTTTACTATTCATCAGCTCTGTAGAGCCTCCTCTAAATTTTGGTGTTTAACAGAATCAATGGAGGGGAAAGAAGAGCATTCCTTCGTTATCATTGGGATAATCTCAGCTGATCTTGTATATAATGTGCAAATCACCATATTGTAGCTTTCCTAAAAGGAAGTGTCTCCAGTGAATGGAATTTCATTGGAGCTACAGATAGAAGTCTTCCTTTCTGGGAATTGGCTCAGACCATGATGTTAAGAGCATCAGATTCTGAGTCAGAACTTTTAAATATGTCCGGATATGATATCACCATGTACTAATGACCTGAGTTGACCCATCACAGATGTAGTGGTGTTGACACATGTGTAGCTAATAAGGCCAGCAGAGTAGACCAATACATGAGAAGACAAATGTGTATACACACACACACACACACACACACACACACGGATCAATAACAAGGATGTTTTAAGATCAGAAGATAAGACCCACTGCTTAATTAGGTTGAAGGAAAACTGTCTGGAGTTTTCAAAGGCCTGATTGGCCCACCTCTTCCATAATCAGCCTAGAACATTTTGAATAAAAAGTCAGATGCCAGAAACTATTCAGAATTCAAGACCTGGGCTGGGATTACTTGAGGAGTGGAGGAAGTAGGGCAGGCTGAAATGGGGTACAGTAGACCAGGATTTCTAGTCTAGGTTTGCTGTTAACTAGTCCAGAGACCTTGGGCAAACATGGAGTCTCTCTAGACTTCAGTTTCCTCAGCAGCAAAGTCAGCATGCTGGATCAAGTGATTACCATCATTCTTTCCAGCTTGATAATTCTCTAATATATTATCATTGGCAGCATGGAGTTTGTCCAAACCTCTTGATCCTCTCATTGAGAGATCCTTTATTTTAGTGTATGCTAAACCTGGCCGGCCATTATCTTCATCTGGGTAGTTGTAAAATTCGATTTTTAGGCTCTACTCTCAGTATACTGATGAACATCTGCAGGGGTGTGTGAGGTATTGGGCCAGCATTTGAGACTCATTGCTTTTTCTGCCTAATGTGTCACAGTGGGCCTAGAAAAGCACCTGCTTAGTAATCGTTGCTTAAATGAACATAGAACGTTCTAGAGGAGTTAGTACTTATATACATGATTGCATTCAGTTAATAACTTCATGTCCAGTCTTATTCATTTAGCTCTCCCGAAGGTACCCTAGAGCTCTTTTCGCCTTTCTCCTTATTCCAGAATTTGTCTCCAGGTCATTGTCATTTTCCACAGGTACCTGACACAGTGCCCACTTAATGAAACTGTGTTTGAATGGATGAATCTAAGTTTTAATTACCACCCCCCTCTCCAGGCCCTGAACTGTTCCAGTTGCTTATTATACATTTTATGTCATACCTTAGCTCAGCATGTCTAGAATCAAGCTTCATCACTGTCTCCTGGATGACTGCAGTAGCATCGCAACCGTCTGCTCTTGCCTTTCCAGTCAGTTCTATACCCAGCATTTGTGGAATCATTTAAAAGTGCAATTTGATTTTGTCATGACCCTGTTTAAACTCTTCAGTGACTTCCAGCTGCTCTTAAGAATAAAGTATAGGCCCCTTAACAGAGCCCACAGGACTCGATAAGAGCAGGTGCTTGTCTTTCTTTTCAGTCTTTTGCTCTTTTACTCTCAGTCTGGATCACACTGTCAAGATTCTGCCTGAGTCAGGTCCTTTGTCCCTGTGATTCCAGATCCCAGGAATATTGCCTCTCCCCCTCCCACCTGTCATTTAAACTGTCGTGCTGCTGCAGCTGCCTCTCTGAGTGTGCTTATTTGATGTCTTTCTCTTTCCCTAGAGTGCAGGTTCCAGGAGGACAGGGATTATATCTGTTTTGGTTGCCATGGTTTCTCAGCTTGGCATATAATAAGTACTCAATAAACATTGGTTTAATGAATACAGGCACTATTTTTTGTTTTGTTTTGTTTTTGCTTGCTTCTTTTTGATATATTTACCACCCTCAAGTCTATACCTTTTTACCTTGATGGCTGGATGGTTGCAGTATCTTTATAACTGGCTTCCCTGGTTCTAGCCTTTTTCCATTCCTCTTTAATTCTGTGTATTATCCCAGGATACATTTCCTTAAAAATACCTTCATTGGTCTTGTCCTTCTTCTGAGAGAAACTTTAATAGAATCTTTACTATCTGTAGATTAAAACCCCAAGTTTTTAGAACTGACTTTATGAACCCTCTTGAAACTTGAGCCCAGCCTACTTTTCCATTATTTCTCTTCTGGAGTAATCTTTTTTTCTCTTATCGACTACATTTCTGTATTTGATTTTTCATGGAGTTGCTGAAAGTTCTTATTTCTAAGTTTTGCTCATGTCTCTTTCTCTTTGTGGAATAAATGATAATTAATAATGGAATACCAGCCACTTCTCCACCTACTGAGATTCTAATCCAAGTCCTTCTTTAAGCACCAGCTCAAATGCCACCCAGATCAAAACCAATTCCTTTCTTCTACTTAGTACGTGTAATGGGCACTCAATAAATGCTTGTTGAATTGAATTATCTACTACCTTTGACATTTTGAGATTGGTGTGTGATTATTTTATCATATCTATGCAGGCATATGGAAGCATGAGCATTTTGTTTTTTTATCCTTATCACAGTGCCTAGAAACAATGCCTTTACTCAATTAATATTACTAACTTAAACATCTACAGTCAGTGATTCTAATGTTAATTTTGAGAGAGCAAAGTGTGTTATTTTCTTTAATTGTAAGTGTTATGGTCTTTCAAGATAAGTTTGAATCTTCTTTTATTTGCTTCAAGCATACATTAGTTCAAAACTATGTTTCACTTTTAACAATAAGCTTATATTTGGGGATATAATGAAAGAAGAGTTTGGTTATCTGAAATATTACTATTGATAATAATATTATTGAGTAAGTGAGGGAAATGATTGTTGGGAAGTAATTTCTTAGAAACAGCTCACAGTTGCAGCTGACCATTCCAGAGGTGAGTCAGGAAGTGTCCACAAGGGGGCGTGCCCATCTAGCCATCTAGAGAAACGTGGCCAAGTCCCTCTCCTGTTATGCAGGTAAAAATGCCTGTTTTACAAATGTACTCCTAGGCCATGTGTCTTTTTCTAGGAAAAAGAATAGACCTTCACCATGACAAAAATTCCTACCCATTTTCTAGTGCCTGTTTATTTTGGTGGTGTGATTTTCCGAGGAGGGACAGGGGACAGGATGGAAATGGGGATTGCCTTGCAAGCTGAGACAAGTCTATGATGCTTGTGATTGCGCTTTTTTTTTTTTTTCCTGTGTTGAGAGCATTTTTATTTTACAAGCATTGCCATCTCTTCTGTGGTCATTGTATGTCGTTTGCTCAAGGGATAGGCAGTGCTCCATTTTCATTGCTCCATTGATTTGTGTCACCTGAGGTTACGAGGAACTAGCAAGTGACCTTGAGGAGTGCACAGGCTTTGAGTGGAGTTTCTACCAGAGGTCATGGCCTCATGGGATCTTCAGTTTTTGTTTTTGTTTTTTTCCAGTACCTATTTTACCTTGACTTCAACATTATCACCAGCAAACATTTATTGAGTACTATCTATATACAGATTTTTAAGTAGGCTTTAGGAGTAAATAGAGAGGCCCTGCCCATTTGGTCCAGAGGAATTAAACAATAAAGGGAAATCATACCATTTGGTATGTGCTAGAAGAATGAAACCATCCGTGAGAGCTGCAGGGATTAGCAGGATGGATAAATTACCATAAGCACATGATAGGCTTTATGGAAGAGGTGGAATTTAAGCTGGGGCTTGGATAAAGAGTAGGGCTTACGTAACTGTAGAGAGAAAGAGAAAGTCCTCGTTTAGAAGAAGCCTGTGAGAAGCACCACAGAGTTTCTTCAGGACAGTGGTTTCAAACCCAAATGCTTATGGGGGCCAAGCAGGTAGCCTAAATATGTGAGACCATCTAGAGGGGTGGCGGGGATGGCAATACATGTTCCATTTTTACGTATTTAAAAACCAAAGTGTGCAACACCAAAAATAGTACGCTTTGCTGGTCAAACCAAGCTCTGGTTTTGACAGCCTGTAATCCCCAGTGGGGGCACGACAGCTGATAGGATTCAACTGTCCACAGAATTTAGCAAAGTAAAATAGACCATAGAGGAAGTAAGTACACAGGCAGAGCTGCCCCTGAACGTCTGTTTGCACTAACTGTACTTAGAAGTAAATGAGGAGAATATTTTGAAATACAGTATGTGTGAGTGGGGCCTGTCCTGGTGGTTATTTGCATTAAACACAGGCTTTTTGAGTGTTGGGAATCTCTGAAAACATCACTGAGGGTAATTTGAATGGCGTTAGAATTTCTAAGATATAGTACTGTCATGATTAGTTTAGATTGTATTTTACATCCTAGAATATACTTAGCTCCTTCCTACTCTTTGTAATTCTTTCATTTATCTCTGATTTCTAATAAGGTTTTGATCTGTTGAGGAACAAAAAGAAAATAAGTATATGGGCATTTTTTGGCTCCTTTTTGCTTTTTAATATGCTGATCTTTAGTTGATATATATTTATGATTTTGAATAATAATTTCTATTTTTGTGAGTATACTCACAATTATACGGTCAAATGAATATTGCTTTAGAAATCTCATATCAAATAAAATAACTTATTACTGTGTTATTAAAGTCGGTGTCAATTATTCTTCAATCTGGAGAGGGTGGAACTTAAATCCAGGTTAATGACCCATCCCAATTGTCATGGTGTTTCATTGGCAGGAATAGACTCCAGATTGTCCAGGTTACCTTCGAGTCCTTTATCTGTTATTCCCCACTGCTTTAAGACTCAGTTCAAAGGCCATTGGAGCTCTGGAATTTAAAAGAAAAAGTGTAATTTTATCCCGAGAAGGTAAATGTAAGCTCTGAAATGAAAGACCAGAGGTCCAGACCACGGCCAGGTGTTCCTGGAAAGAGCCAAATTGGACAACTAAATTGCAAAAGGTTGCCTGCTCTTATTAAAGAGACTTTGTTGCTGTCTATTTAATTAGCAAGGTCTTAGCTCATTTATTTATGTGTTTTCTAATTTGCCCAGGTAATGACATTCATAGCCTATTAGTGTGTGTGCTGGTAGCATGTTGCGCTATCTATGTGGTTGAAGTCCTCTCATATATGCGCCTCTATGAAGTGAAACTGCCAAATAATCTCAATTCCCTCCTTCTCCCTTGAACATGTTTCCCAGACGGCAGTGACTGAGTTTAAGATAGTGAAGGATGACCAGTGGAAAAAGTGAAGTTAAGACTCAAATATTGTACGGGTATTAATCATTTAGAGCTTTTAGGAAAGCAGTCTGGAATTAAAGAAACTGAATTGGTTAGTCAAAAACGAGGAGTGTGATCTGGTGCCAGATGATTGATTTAAGGGGTTGGGAAGGCAGTAAAGAAGTGTTACCAAAAGAAAACATTGAACGGTGGAGTGTGTGACCAATATAAAGATATATCATTTCTTTATAGATAAAGCGAGAGGCTTAGTGTTTGATGGTAAGAGCCTTAGAAGTTTGTTTTGAACAGTAGACCAAAGGGCATGCACAACGTCCTGAAATAAAGATCACTTCCACATTGTGAGAAACGAGTCTGGACTTTAGTTTGGTTACTATGGGACCAGCAAAAGATTTCTCAGCAGTTGTTTAAGGATGTGCTTTTGAGACAGAACCCATTTAGGAGTGATGTGCAAAAGCATTACATTCAGAGAAAATCTAAATATGAAATAATCAGAGAAACGTGAGGTTATAGGAAAACTATTTTGGATAGGCTGAGTCTGGATTGTGCATAAAAATTGAGCAAGATGCAGTTTCAGAGGACAAGAAGTTTGAGTTATTGATGAGGTTCAATGAAAAAGTATTTATCTTATGACACTTTGTTAGTTGCTGCTTCCAGGTGGAAGGGGGGGAAGACAAGCCACCAAAGAGCTTAGAACAAGCCAGTGTATAAAAGTCTTCCAGACAGGGGTTTAGGTTGTACTTTTAGGGCCAGGGCCCCCGTGTGGATGGGAAACGATTCAGGAGAACTTTTCTGGGGTTACTGAGGCCCTGGGACTTGAAGAAGGGCAGCATTTTGATGTGGGGCAAGGGTAGGGGAGGAGAGAGCAATATTTGCACTGGATGAAGTGCAAGCGAGTCAGGATGCCACCTATAGTGTGGAGTTTAATAGTATCTGCTGTTACTCCGGAGAGCCAAGGCTCATACTGGAGGAGAAGGCAGGAGGGCCGGGCCTTTGCTAAGGTTTAAAACAACAAGTTGTTTTGTCACAGAATCAATTTTGCCCTTCTTTTTCCTTTTTATTTATTTATTTATTTATTTTATTGCTTTTTGGATCTTTTCACCTAATGTTTATTCCTCTTTCATCTTATCTCTGTTTTTTCTCCTTGTGTTTATCTTACTCTCTTTCTAACTTGTTTAGTTGGACACTTAGCTTATTAATTTTGT
Source organism: Balaenoptera physalus (assembly GCF_965194825.1). Classification (NCBI taxonomy): domain Eukaryota; kingdom Metazoa; phylum Chordata; class Mammalia; order Artiodactyla; family Balaenopteridae; genus Balaenoptera; species Balaenoptera physalus. Next base: position 42,145,962 of record NC_138898.1, on the reverse strand, counting down.
TTTCTTTTCTAATTTTAATATTTTGGGTATTAATTTCCCTCTAAGTGCCACTTTTATTATATCTCTCACAAGTTTTGAAATGTAATATTTTTATTATCATTCATTATTAAATATTTTTGTTTCTATTTAGATTTCATATTTGATCCATAAGTTATTTAGAAGTACTTTTTTCTTTTTTAATTTTTAAATTTTATCTCCTTACTTAATTGTATTGTAGTTAGAGAGTGTATTCTGTTTGATGTTTCAATGTTTCTTGAAATTTGTTGTGATTTAGTTTATGGATTAATGTATGGTCAATTTTTGTAAATATTTATTTGTGTTTGAAAAGAATGCTTCCACTCTAATTGGTACAGAATTCTGTGAATGTCTATCTAATTAAGCTTTTTAATATGCTGTTCAGATCTTTTATTTCTTACTGATTATTATTATTATTATTATTTAGGTCATTTGACCTATTCATAGTTGAGAGAAATGTGTTAAAATATCTCATTGTGAGGTATTATGGTTTGCCGATTTCTCCTTGTTGCTCTGTTTTTGCTTTACATACATTTGAGGCTATTTTTTATTTTAGGTACATACAAATTTAGAATTACTACATCTCCGTGGTGTATCTAAACTTTCAGTATTTATCACAGAGAGACTCTTTAGTTCTATTAACTTTTTGTCTTAAAACTTAATTTTCTTGATGTTAATATAGCTACATTGTTTGGATTGGTACCTGCTTGGTATCTCTCTCTCTTTTCCCTGTCCTCTTCCAGCTTTGCCATGTCCTTATTTTTCAAGTGTATCTCTGATAAATAACATATAGCCAGATTTTAAAACCCAATCTTGACCTTCTAATAATAACCATTATTATTTTTAATTAATTAATTTATTTTTGGCTGTGTTCGGTCTTCGTTGCTGCGCACGGGCTTTCTGTAGCTGTGGTGAGTGGGGGCTACTCTTTGTTGCGGTGCATGGGCTTCTCATTTTGGTGGCTTCTCTTGTTGTGGAGCATGGGCTCTAGGCACGCGGGCTTCAGTAGTTGTAGCACGTGGGCTCAGTAGTTGTGGCTTGCGGGCTCTAGAGTGGAGGCTCAGTAGTTGTGGCACACAGGCTTAGTTGCTCTGTGGCATGTGGGATCTTCCTGGTCCAGGGCTCGAACCCGTGTCCCCTGCATTGGCAGGTGGATTCTTAACCACTGCACCACAAGGGAGGTCCCTAACCATTATTATTTTTAAAGACAATATTAATTTTGATTTACATGAAGTTTTGCCATTTTATTTGCTTACCTATTCCTCGTTTCATTCCTGAATGTCCTTTTCCTTCTTGGATTATTGTCTTAGTCCTTTCAGACTGCTATAACAAAATACCATAGACCGGATGGCTTACAAACAATAGAAATTTATTTACCACAGTTCTGGAGGCTGGGAAGTCCAACATCAAGACATAGTCAGATTTGGTGTCTGGTGAGGACCCACTTCCTAGATGGCTATCTTTTTGCTATAACCTTACATGGCAGAAGGGACAAGGGAGCTTCTTGGGCTTCTTCTAGAATGGCATAATCCCATTCATGAGGGCTCTGCCTTCATGACCTAATCATCTTCCAGTGCCCCACCTCCTAATACCATCACCTTGGGGATTAAGATTTCAACATGTAAATTTTGGAAGGACACATTCGGATGACAGCATTTATTTTCCTTCTTCTTAAAGTATATAATTCATTTGTTCATTCATTCATTCAACAGGTATTTATTGAGTGCTTAAGAGGTATCAAGTACTTTTCTGGGTGCTTAGTGTATGTTAGTGAATAAAACATACAAAGATTTAAAAAATTTATTTCTTTATTTCCTTTAATTTTTGGCTGTGGCGGGTCTTAGTTGCAGCACACAGGGTCTTCGTTGAGGCATGTGGGATCTTTCATTGTGGTGCAGGCTTCTCTCTAGTTGTGGCGCCCGGGCTTCTCTCTAGTTGTGGTGTGCGGGTTTTCTCTCTCTAGTTGTGATGCGTGGGCTCCAGGTCGTGTGGGCTCCAGGGCGCGTGGGCTCTGTAGATTGCGGCACTCAGGCTTAGTAGTTGTGACACGCGGGTTTCAGTTTCTCCGCGGCATGTGGAATCTTAGTTCCCCAACCAGGGATCGAACCCACGTCCCCTGCGTTGGAAGGAGTATTCTTTACCACTGGGCCACCAGGGAAGTCCCTAAAACATACAAAGATTACTGCCTTTGTCGAGCTTCCAGTCTCGGGGGAGATTGGCAGTTTAAATAATATGAAAATATGTGTTATATTTTAGAAGATGATGACATGTTATGGGAAAAAGATAAAGCAGAGTCAAGAAAGGAAGATTAGGAATGCCTATGAGTAGGTGGTAGGGAGGATTAGAAGGAGGGCAGTTTGCAGTATTAAATAGAATGGTCCTTTAGGATTTCATTAAGTGCAGGTCTCTTGGTGGTAAACAAATTTTATTTTTTAATTTATAAATGTATTTATTTTATTTTTGTTCCTAAAAGGTAATTTTGTTAGGTACCCACTTCTATGTTTATAGTTACTTTTCTCTGAGTACCTTGAAAATACACCACTGCCTTCTGGCTCCCATTGGACTTCGGGATTTCTGCCTTCATTCTGTTGTGGTGAGCTTTTCTTTCTGTCTGGCTCCCTTTCTTTCTCTCTGGCTTCCTAGAGATCTGGATTCTTGTTTTTCATCAGTTCTGGGGAAATTTGAGCTATTTTCTCTTTAAATATTTTCACTTCTCTATTCTGTCTATTCTTTCCAGTTGGGCATACATTAGACTTTTTCTCATTCATATTTTTTACTATCTCTTTCATATTTTCCAACGCCCCCACTTGCTTACAATTGCAATCAAATGTGTATTAAATGTTATATAAATATAACTGTATTATACTATTAGGAAAAAATTGAAAAATTTGTTCATGACCTGACGTTTTGAATTCTTGGTTGTGTACTTTAAAATAGATACATCAGCTGTTGATTTCTTTTTTTAAGGTAAAACTTACAAACAGCAACACACACACAATCTTAAGTGTATAATTTGATGAATTTTGATATGTGTATACAACCATGTAACGAGATATGATATTGCTACTACTCTAGAAAGTTTCCTCATACCCCTTCATAGTCCACGCCTCCTTCCCAAGACAACTATTTTTCTGATTCTTTTTCACCATAGAGTAGTTTTACCTGTTCTAAAACTTCAGATGAATGGGATCATATATTATGTACTCTCTTGTGTCCAGCTTCTTTTACTCAGCATACATCTAAAAGATTATCCATATCGTTGTACATATCACTAGTTCTTTTTTATTGCTGAGCAGTCCTCCGCTGTTGCCTGTATCACAGTTTGTGTACCCATTCCCCTCTTGATAGACATTTGGGTTGTTTACAGGTTTTGACTCTTGCAGTTTGACTAAGGTGCTATAAACATTCTTGACAAGTCTTTTGTCATGTATATTTTGCTTTCTCTTGGGTAAATATTTAGGGGTGTAGTTGCTGGGTCATAGCTAGGTGTGTATATTTAATTTAGAATTAAATTTTTTTGATTTAGAATTTTAAAATTGTGATTAATACTTACTCCAGAAAAACAAGAAGCCAAATTAGATATATTCATCATTAATTTTTAAACTGATTTTAAGTCATTGAGATGTATTCTATAAGTGTTTTTATCAAATGGATGCAATTTAATGATCTAGTTAATATTATCTTAAGGAACTTGTCAGAATTATCATCATTCTTAAATTCCTTAATTTTTATTTCAACTCCAGTATATCTTAGGTTGCTATCCTTAACCAGTGGTTCATTATGAGTTCAAATTAAATAATATTAATTAAACAACATATGAATAAGAATAAAAATGATTTAAAACTGTATAAAGCTATCGTGGTGGTTTTTACTGTTCAACTGTGTAATAATCTAAGTCACGAGTATGTTCATCTGGTCTCTACCATCACTTACACGGGCTCACTCAACATGTACACTGAGGCTCTCAAACGGTTCCATTTTGAAGAGAAAAAAATCCATAATTCATTATTTGTAAGATTATTAAAAAAAAAAAACTGAGATTAGCCACCAGAACACTATATAGGAATTCTGCCAGTTGGAAAACATTGTCCTTTGAGAGTCTGGAATTTTGGAGTAATCCTCTGGAACTTTGTTATGATATGAATTTATAATTAAAGCTGTAATCCAGATATATTAAAGCCCCTTAAAAGCATTGTTAACACACTTTATTTTTATTTTGAGCTGAAAAGGTTTCTGTTTTCGGTGTTGAGTGATTTAAGGAATTAATAACAGAGATTTTTATATAATATAATTTTTTTCTCTGTTGTAGATATGTTTGGCACTAATTATATAGTGCTGCAAAAATTTTAATGCATATTTATTAAGCAAAGAAAATAAAGGATTATTTAAAAATAGACATTATGACTGTAGCTTACAGAAACATCATTTGTAGTATTGGACATCAGAAGGGTGATTTTTCTGAAGGGTCACTGGATATTCTTATATCCAAATTTTCCTTGGTTTCAGCCAAGCCAGACACATGAAAGTAGATAATTCTAGCTAAATTGTACTTCTTTTACACACACAGCTGATATACTCTGAGCCCACAGTGGCCCCACTGTAGGGGGCTGGTTTTAGGAGATAGACCTGGAGCCAGATCTAAGTCTCTTGTAGCCAGAGCTATCGTTCCATCTTTAGGATGCTCGAAGGTGGTAAAGCTTTATGCTGAAGTTACTGTGCTGTCGCAGAGGGCGTTAAGTCAGCTGCGTTTCTCAAGTGGAAGCTCAGGCCAATCATAATGCTGCTTTCAGCCTAACAAAGGTGTCCTGGGAAGGTTTGGTATCTTTAAAGAAAAACAACAACGTATTATTATTGTATTAGGATAATCCCACCATACATCAGTTTCAGGATGCACTTTTACACTTGAGATATTATTCTTATATTTTAGCTATTTGATATTGGAATAATTCTGTACAGAAGAAAGACCAAGTTAATGAGATAAGTAACTGATAGATGGTGTCTCTTGGCAGGTTCCAGAGTTAGAGTGTAGGTTAGAGGCTTAATTTTCACGTGGAAAGTACCTACATTTTGTTCTGAGGGATTTATTAGTTTACATGTGTTACTTAATTTAATTCATACAATAACTGTGTAACAGCCATCTCCAACTTGGAGCAAGAAAAATGAAAACTTTTGACATTAAGCCCAGCAGAGATTACTAGATCCTTGGTTACTTCAAGAAAGTTTTATTTCAGTCTTTTCCATAACACATGCAATCTCTATGCCAACTTTATATACATGTGTTTATTCCGATGGGAACTATAGTTTATGCCATTGCTTTTTAGTCACAATTTTATCTAAAAAATTAATGCAACTAGCATGTTTCAGTCAGGGACAATAGGTCCATGTGTATCTATGTGGCGCATGTACTTCTAAGTATTTATGGAGTGTAAGAGTATAATAGCAGCTCTATATAATAACAGTCATTTGTGTGTTTTTTAGCCTTTCTTAGATTTCATTCTTGTACAGACGAGCTCTGTGAAATTATTATAGCCAAAATACCAGTGTTTGTCTTTCACTCAATTTATCTGCACTTCATAAAAATGCTTAAATGTTATTTCATCATCCTTCAAGTTGCTTTTCAGTATGTGAAATCTGTGAACTAATTCTTGAATATTTATGAAGTAATTCTGATTTTTGCAGGTGTTGCAAGCCATTAGGAATATTTAGCTTAATTTGGAGCAGGATTCTCTATTTTTCGCTTGATTTTTCATTTTTGAAAAACAAGTTACAGTAAATCCATCTCTGTATAATCCTTTTGTGTCTTTCTGTAGTAGTTTGGTTAGGGATAAGAGTTATAGTTCACAATATCCTGATCGAAATGCTAAGAGAATTGTTTTACAGATAACGTATATCATCGTGTATATGTTATGTGTCCCCTCAGTAAAGTTCTACTTTATAGAATGTTTGAGTAGGATCAGCAGTCACAGTTAATAAAAAAGAACTAATAACGAATACCCTTTCCTGACTTTGTTGTTGCTGTTTTTGAGGAAAGTTATTTTACAGTGCCTCTTTATTTGCATGAGAGTTGTCTATTTCTAAAAGAACCAGCAAGATTAATAAGATCATACTTTAAAATACCTTGTAGTGTGTTCATGGTGTTATGGTTGTGGTGATATGCTGCCAGTTGGTAGTTGAACAAGATAGAGCTTAAATCTTTTATGCTGACATAATGTTGGTCTTAGGTGGTTTAAGTTTCTCCTTCAGCAGATTTGTGCCTATGAAGTTATTTGCCTTAGAATGAGTAGAGCAGACATCTGGCTGATAATGACCTTGTGGGATGCTCTCAGACCTTGTTTCTCAAAGTAGGGTCCATGGAGCAGTAACATCAGCATCAGCATTACTCGGGGGTTTTTAGATGTACAGTCGTGACTGATTCTAGATTACTCCATCAGAATCGGCATTCAAACAGGTTCTCCAATTGATTTGTATGCACATTAAAGTTTGAGAAGCCCTCCTGTAGATGACGTAAGACTTGGCATCTGAACAAGAAACAATCTCTATCTGGGGTTGCAAGGATATAAAGATTTAGGAATTATTTCTTAGAAAAATGAAACAAATGTTCATCTTAAAAGTACATTTGTCTTTAGGGTTATCTCTCTTTTCTGGAATAAAATGTGTCCAATGCATTTCTTTACTTTGATAATTCCATCTTATCTACCAAAGAAGAGAGACTCCACTTAGTCTGTACCAAATGAGTAAACCTGATTATTGTTAATCTTCCCTAAGATAGTGTCATTCTCTGGCCTTGTATGAAATTGAATCTTGAGAAAAGGAGATGGAAGACTGACGTTAGAATGGCAGGGCATGTATCGTCACTTACTGGGCTTGGTTTTGTTACACCAGGGATACAGATGTGCTTTATTTACTCCAAGTTTATTTTATTTTTATTTTTTAAATTTTTATTGGAGTATAGTTGCTTTACAATGTTGTGTTAGTTTCTGCTGTATAGTAAAGTGAATCAGTTATATGTATACGTATATACACTCTTTCTTAGATTTCCTTCCCATTTAGGTCACCACAGATCACTGAGTAGAGTTCCCTGTGCTAAACAGTAGGTTCTTATTAGTTATCTATTTTATACGTAGTGGTGTATACGTGTCAATCCCAATCTCCCAATTTGTCCCACCCCTTCTTCCCCTCTTGGTTACCGTAAGTTTGTTGTCTACATCTGTGACTATTTCTGCTTTGCTGATAAGTTCATCTGTTTTTCTAGATTCCACATATAAGCGATAATATACGATATTTGTTTTACTCTTTCTGACTTACCTCACTCTGTATGACAGTCTCTAGGTCTATCCATGTCTCTGCAAATGGCACTATTTCGTTCCTTTTTATGGCTGAGTAATATTCTATTGTATATATGTACCACATCTTCTTTATCCATTCCTCTGTCGATGGACATTTAGGTTGCTTCCATGTCCTGACTATCGTAAATAGAGCTGCAGTGAATATCAGGGTGCATGCATCCTTTCAAATTCTGGTTTTCTCCAGCTATATGCCTAGGAGTGGGATTGCTGGGTCATATGGTAGCTCTATTTTTAGGTTTATAAGGAACCTCCATACTGTTCTCCATAGTGACTGTACCAATTTATATTCCCACCAACGGTGTAGGAGGGTTCCCTTTTCTCCACACCCTCTCCACCATGTATTGTTTGAAGATTTTTTGTTGATGGCCATTCTGACCGATGTGAGGTGATACCTCATTGTAGTTTTGATTCTCATTTCTCTAGTAATTAGTGATGTTGAGCATCTTCTCATGTGCTTTTTGCCCATCTATATGTGTTCTTTGGAGAAATGTCTGTTTAGATCTTTTGATTGGGTTATTTGTTTTTTTGATACTGAGCTGCATGAGCTGTTTGTATATTTTGGAGATATCCCTTGTTGGTTGCTTCGTTTGCAAATATTTTCTCCCATTCTGAGGGTTGTCTTAAAGAATAAGGATGTCCTTAATGTCTGCTGTGGGCAGAATGAAACAGTGGATCAGACCTTTCCTCAGAGGTTTACAGTCAGGTTAGGAAACTATCCTTAAAAGTCAGACAACCTACCACCAGAAGAACTGTGATATTCTGGGATATGGCCATGTTGATCCACTGGCTGGTCTTCCCCAGCTGCTGTTAAAAGGGTGAGTAGGGACACAGCATGCATTTCAGTCAGTTACACCTGTTGTATCAAAGCAAAGTAAGTACTGTCATAGTGGAACAGTATATTTAAGGGGAGTTAGAATTTAGAGCAAGAACCAAAGAAATGCAAACATCTAGATATACCTTCTCCTAATAGACTTAATATAATGTTCATTGTGGCATACTCTGCCTCTGCATTTTCTAGTTTGCTTTAAGGAAAAATCTTTTGTTTACATTCTGCTTCCAATATTTCAAAACTCCCTTCAATGTTGCTCAACTTCTGAGGTGGCCTTGGGAGCCCATTGACTTTTCTGGGGCTAGCCTTAGTGTGGTATTTCAAAAACCACTCAGGCAGGTACCCCCTCAGCACGAATAATGTCTTGCTCAGTAAGTAGTATGAGCATAAACCACACAGGAGGGAGAGCTGGTCTCGTTGAACATGGGCTTCTGCCTGACTCTTTCATACAGACTTGAGTGCTAGGGTGAGGGTAGGGGTCTCAGGTTCTGGGGCACCAGTGCCCTAGTGTAAGAATACCACCATGACCGCTATGAACCTAAAGACCTGTAGTAGCCCTCCTTTTTAATATATAAAAAAGATAATTTTTCATGAAACTTTGTTCCCACTTCCTTTACTTCTGATTTTTATCCAGCAGTGTAAAGTTTGTCTGCCTTGCACAGGTGAACCAGAAATCTTTGAGGTAGGAGACAGCTGCTTGTGGTCACTACATGTGAAATGCCTTAAGCATGTGGGACCTGGTACAAGACACAGAAACACAAAGATGCCTCCCAAGAATATGCAGTTTTCTGCCATATGATTGGCAACCATGTTATTAATATAGCAGAGAAGGGAGCTGGCCATTAAGTTTCTCAGAAGGAAGGAATTATAAAAGAAAATTGTAGCATGGTCTACACTGGAAATGTCACTCTCTTCATTTATTGTGCTGAATATATTACTTTTAGAAATTTGTATATAATATTTAAAAAATACTAATAAGGACATTTATTAGTTCACTTACATCATAGATCTTTTCCTCTATAAATTCTCAATCGTGAACTTAATCCTTGAGATTAAGGAGACACGGCGATATACTGTAATTTATATTAAATTGTTTTTTTCTTCCTCCCTTAGAAAGGCACATTAGGCTTATTATTAGAGAAGAGCAACCAGACACCCTTGGTTCAGGATCTTACAGTGGAAAATAAGTTTTGACTTGAACCAGATTAAGTGGCAACTTGATAATAAATAATTTCAGGAGATTGCTGAATGTTCCGGTTAAGGATTAGCTCAGATTTTGTTATGTCATGATTGTTCCGACAAGTGCTGTGTGGTCACATCATTGTCACACACCGTGCTTAGCGAATGCTCTGGCCACTTTTGCTCCGCAGGAGAATGACTCAGGCACTTTGGACACAGTGGGCGCTGTGGTCGTGGACCACGAAGGGAACGTGGCTGCCGCCGTCTCCAGTGGAGGCTTGGCCTTGAAACATCCAGGGAGAGTGGGGCAGGTAAGTGATTCTGGGGTTTTTAAACTAGCTTTCCAAGTCGAAACATGGAATTTTCTAGCCTGCAAGTTTTTGAACCAGTAGAGATATATTTTTTTTCTTTAGAAAAAAACAAATGATTATTGTTCTTAACACTTATGTAGTATAAATCATCAAATACCTGTTCAGGATTCTTTCTAAAATTAAAACCTATCTCACAGTAATAGGGTTCTTCCTGGTCTTTACAATTGGTAATCCTATGTTTGGCTACTTTCAGCAGGCTAGGTACTGGCCCGGGCATTTATCAGACATTTAATAAATGTGCATCCATTTCCATTTTTTTTCTTTGTAAATGTCATTCTCTTTAGGATCCAGCACCTGACTATATGGCTGCTTGCTTTCCAGGTGGAAACACAGTTTTAGAGTTACATTTTGTATTTCCTCCATTCAAGGAACAGTAACATTTTGACCCTCTAATCCCTCCTCTGATTAAGCATTTCAGCTATTTTATAGACTGACTAGTAGTCCAAGTCACCAACACATGATACCACTTGAGAAATCGAGATAGAAGGGTCTAATTTATGTGCAACTGGCTTATTCCCTGTTGACTTGTACATCTTCTTCACCCCTGACTCCCCATCTCCATCCAGCCTTTAGTACCCAACTGAGAATGAAATTTAACAATCCATTTGATCTAATAACCTTGCTGAGAATAAACCAATTTGGCACATTACTTACAGCCTTAATAAATATTTGTTGAGTGAACAAATGAATTGGACACCCTCACAGAATCTGTTAAAGTTGTTGCACAGGGTGCGTTTAAGCTCAGTGCTTGGATCTCGTGTTGCATCTGTAGCACCGCTTGGCATGCTCTGTGTGCTTTGTCTCTCACATTTGAAGAAGAGTCAGTGTCACAGTTGCTTTGGACACGGTGGTTAGCTAGTGCTTGGAGCAGAGTGATCTGCTTCGTGGAGGACATCTTTGCAAAGCCCCAAGTGATGTTCCCTGATCTGCCCTTTATTGTGGACAAGTCACTCACAGTCCTATGGTGGGAAGGGAAAGGGAAGAATAATTAATTTTGTGCTACTCTTTGCCTACCATACAAGGGGATTTATGAGGAATGATTACTCAACATGTGGAAATGCTTTGAACTCAGTATAAAAAGCCTTTGTCTGGTCATGGTATTTTTCCACATTATAAAGCCCTGTGTATTTGTCAAGTTTGGAATAAGAAAACCAAGCTTGGCATATCAGATCTGGATGCCTCGGTAGAGGAAGAGAGAGAAAAGCCAGCAGAGGCGCCTTCATTGCATTGTAATTCCCATGACTTTCTTACTGGTTTTTGTTTGATTTCGTTAGCAAAATAGCAACAACAGAACCAAGCATAGTGCTGGACTGCGTTAGCGGGATATTACACCGAACCCTGCACGTGGGGTTGCCCTGGAAAAAGAAATACTGTAAAACTTAACACGTACACATTTGAAAGTTGCTAAGAGAGTAGGTCTTAAAAGTTCTCACCACAAGAAAAACAATTCTGTAACTGTGTATGATGACGGATGTTAACTAGACTAATTGTGGTGATCATTTTGCAATATATACAAATATTGAATGATTATTTTGTACACCTGAAGCTAATATAATGCGTGTCAATTGTACCTCAATTAAAAAAAAACACCTTACATATTGATTTGCCCCACTTGGCTGGTTTATGAATGCATAGTTTGTGAGAGCTGATAAATCAGGAAAGGGTGTGGAGGAGTAAAGAAAGGTGCTTATAGGGAAACACAGTTGCTTAATCGTGTTATATTGCTGAGATAGAGGAGAAGCAATAAGCCTAGAAATATGCAAGCATCAGATGGGAGGTAAGGAGCTGTTCTTCTTGACGATCAGGACAGAATGAAACAAAATACTCAAGCAAACTATTTAAAAAAGCAAAGATTATTTTTTTAAAATGTGCTGAAACTAGCTATTCTTATATACATTTTAAATGCACAAGTAACTCTTTAAAAATTTTAGCATATTACCCGTATTACCCAGCTGCTGAAGTGGCAATTTGAATTAGAACTTGTTTGCTTCCTCAGCTTATCGTAATAGTTAGAATTTACAAACGGGACACGAGAGAGGAATTATTGTCATTATGTTCTACTCTCCCCCAACCCTCACCCTACCCACACACAAACAGGCAGTTGAGTTTAGGGGCTAAGAGTGTGGATTTGGGATTTAGGTAAAACTTTATTCTGACCCCGCTCCCCCCCGCTTACCAGTCCCCTCCCCATGGACAAGTTACTCAATGCCGTTAAGTAAGTTCTACTTTCCACAACTACAAAATGGGGATAAATAGCTACCGTACAAAGTTCTAGAAGGTTAAATGACATAATGCATTTCAGTTGCGTATCATAGTGCCTCCTAATAACAGCTGCAGCTGCCGTTTATTAATCATTGGCTCTGTGCAGCAAGTGTGTTAAATTCCCATGATCCTACAAGACTGTGAGGTGGGTGTTTTTATTACCCTCATTTTATAAAAGAGGAAACGAAGACCCAGAGAAGATTAAGTTATAATAATATCATCATTTGTATGACCTACTTTTACTGCATGATAGTAGCTTTGATAAAATTTTACTCCTAAAAAGAAGGAAGCCTTTTGCTGTTGCTCTTGTTTTTAAAGATCTGCTTAAGGTTGTGATGTTTTATCCAAAGGAGTGGATACGAGAGGGACAGTCTCTGATTCTTTCTTTTTTCTTAGCCATCACTGTCTCAGCCCAACCAATTTCAGAAGGTTGAGAAGGAAGACAACTTTAGGTCATGAAATTGAGGAGAGATAGCATAAAGGAAATTTTGTGTAGAGAGGAGAAACAAGAGTAAGAATAAACTTCCTTTTCATGGCCTCCACTGGGCTTCTCAGGGGTGTCCTCTTGGACATATTTACTATTTTTTAGGTGCAGACTCCTGGTCAAGATAATTGTGGGAAATGGAAAGGGCAGTGGGCTAAGATCCAGGGTTTCCAGTGAAGGAAGAATGGGCCCTTCCACGGAGGTCACATGTTCTCTGAGACTTCGGCTGACCCAACACCCAGCCTAGGTAGTACCAGTGGAATGGCTTATCCCACAGGTCTGCCATGTTATTCTGAAATCCATATGTTGAATTAATTCCACAGAGCTTTTAGTTGCCACACCCACCCATCTGTCTTGTGTGTTTTAGAAGCATGGTGTTTTCAATATGCCTGCCATATCAGGGGTGTTGTGTTCAGTTCTTGGTTCTACTTTTAAGAGGGGTATTGTCATTGACAGTGGGGGATGGCAACTGTGGATCACACGAACATGGTCCGACTTCATCTCCAATTATCCTGGACCCTGGTTCATTTCTCAAGGAGGGTCATTAGGGAAGTGGGGTAGGTGTGTGCATCTCAATGTCTTGGGGAGCAGTTCACAAATTCTTTGAGAGAGAAAAGAGAAATCAGGGCATTAGAATAGGTGTTTTCAAAAATTTGGAGAACTTTAGGGGAAGGTTAAAGTATTTCCAGAGAGTAGACCTAGGATTGGTGGGTGGAAGTTAAGGAAGCACTTTCCACCAATGGAAAGTGTCCAGAAGGGGTATATGTTCCCACATGAGGTGGTGAGGTTCTCAGTATCAGAAGTGCCTGGGATATTTCACGAAAATCCCTGTTCTGGGTAGAATATTAGAGCAAAGTAGTTCTAAAGTCTTTGTAAAAAAGAATAAAATATCATAGAAAGCTGAAGTCTGTCTGGTCACCATTCTCAGTCTAAGCTTCTTCTTCCAGTCCTCACAAGTGAGTTTCTAGAATATAACTGTGCTATTTTATGGGAGTATCTTTTGCCTTCATCAATCACAGAGAATGCTGAATGTCTTGTAGTTTGCTGTTTTGTTTTTTTTTTTAAACTCAATAGGTCTCAGAGTTTCTTCTGTAATAGTTCTTAAAAATCTTTTTAAAGAAACTTAATCCTTTTTTCTAATGTTTGAAACAAATTCCACATATTGCTATGCCGGTGTTTTTTTAGCCATTTCTGTACTGATTGAATTTATGTTGTTTTCAGTATTTCATTCTTATCAAACAGGTGATAATGAACATTCCTGACCATGCCTCCTTGTATGTCTCTGTAATAGCTATCTAAGGGTTTTTCTAATTCTGCTTCTAAGGAATGGAACAGTTATCAATTGTGATTCCCCTTCCAAAGGCAGAGAAAATCATTGTGAATATCGAAGAGGTGAATCCAGACGTTCTGGGCGGCACTGTCGGAAACAAAATAGGAATGATTGTCACACACTTTTATAAAACCCCAGCAGCTTATTGTGTTCCTGGTGGTTTCAGACATATACATTTATTCCACCACCTCACAAAGTGATTAGCTTGAACAGGCCTTTTTGTCTCCTTTCTTTCTATCTGGCAGAATCTAGCACAGCGGTGAGCAGGTACTGGGCCCTTCGGTGCATACCTGTTTGCAGTTCCTGTTGTGCCACCCCGAAGGAGGCAGGGAAAAGGCACTAAAACCTAAAGCAGCGTTTGCTAGAGCGTGGCAGGAGGACCACCTGCGTTCCGGGCTCCTAGGCCCCGGTTAATGATGCTGGTTCCTGGGGCAACCTCCAGACCATCAGGGTATCTGGGAACCAAGGTTCCTATCATCATGCTCCCCAAGAAATCTGCCACACACCTAGTTTGACAAGTGTTATTTTAAGGCAACCACAGTGATTTCAAGGGGCCAGAAGAGCAACACCTGACAAACTACAATAGAGGGAAGATTTTTCAGGGAAGGAAAAAATTACTGTTGATGAGACTAAGAAACTTTCTTTTGCTATTTTCTGAAAAATTTTAGATTAGTACATAGCTGAAAATATAGTTTTGTTAATGTTAGAACCATTGTTTGGGTAGGTCTTGTACAACCTCTGGTTATCGCTCATTTGCTATACATCATTATTAGATGAGGCTTTGTTAGATGGGTATGATTTCTGTCTTCTGTTGAAAGCTAGTAATTACGTGTAATAATCTTAAAATATTGTATTTATCTATTTTTCCCCCCAGGCTGCTCTTTATGGATGTGGCTGCTGGGCTGAAAATACTGGAGCTCATAATCCCTACTCCACAGCTGTGAGTACCTCAGGTATTTGCTGCTTTCATGACCATTTTTCATAACTTCAACCTTGTAGGTCATTTAATGATTGAAAACCATATTTTTATGTAAACACAAAGCATGTGCTAAGACGTCACATGCATAAGAACACTGATGCCTGAAAAATCTTTGATATTTGGGAGCTTTTGAGAATTGTTTCACAACGTAAGTATCACAGTATAAAGGCTTTGCTAACATTTTCAATACAACTTTGGAGTTAACTAAAATTTAATTGTATTTTTAATGGATTTTTTTTTCTCTAATGACTCATGATAGTACCAAATTCAGGTCAAAATGATATAAAAGTAGCAAGGCATTTCAAAAACTAAGAGGTCATTTCTTGAGTAAAATGTTGACATAAAACTTGCAAGGTGTATTTCAAACCGTGTAGTTTATGACATCTACACTTTTGATAAAATGTAGGTCCTTTTTTTGTATTTGTATTAGAAGAGTCATTTTCATTTAGAAGTGTGTGTGTGTGTGTGTGTGTGTGTGTGTGTGTGTGTGTGTGTGAAGGTGAGTGTATGTTTGGGGGAGTGGATTTTTAAAAAAATTTTTATTGGAGTATAGTTGATTTATAATGTTGTGTTAGTTTCAGGTGTACAGCAAAGTGAATCAGTTATACGTATACATATACCCACTCTTTTTTAGATCCTTTTCCCATATAGACCATTACAGAGTAGTGAGTAGAGTTTTCTGTGCTATACAGTAGGTCCTCATTAGTTATCTATTTTATATATATTAGTGGGGAGTGGATTTTAATGGGCAGAATGGTTGTTGTCTAGACCCAGGTTTTCATATGCTTTTGCCAGACGTACTTGAAGCTCTTCATGTAGTTGATATGCATGGTTGACGTAATAATATTGGTTCATCCCCTTTGCTGTGCTGTCTCTCAAGTTACAGTCCTAGGCCTTTCTCCCTGACGTCCTCAGGCTTTATCAGGAGGCTGGTAGACATGGCTGCTTTTCCTTCCTTTCTCTGTTCAGTTTCTTGCCACATTGTTTTCTGTCCCACCACACTGACCACCCACCCAATCCAAGAGCCCTCCTCTCCTGCTCACTCTTGCCTCTCTGTGGTCTCTGGCACAGGTGACTCTTTTCTTTCCATCTCTAGCGTAGATCCTGAACCTCTCTTGGTTTGTCCTGCTTCTCTGACCTGCTCCATCTTGTCCTTCGTCACGGACTCTTCCCATTGCTAACGACCCCGGTGTGGGCCTCCGCTGGCTTTTCTTCATCTCACTGTGTGCTTCCTCTCGGTGATCTGGTATTATTGCTGTTGTTCTCATGATTTCAGCGGTTATTCCTTTTTTTTTTTTTTTTTTTAAAGAAAGTACTCGAACTGTGTTTTTTCTTTTTTTTTTTTTAATTTATTTTTATTTATTTATTTTTGGCTGTGTTGGGTCTTCGTTTCTGTGTGAGGGCTTTCTCTAGTTGTGGCAAGTGGGGGCCACTCTTCATCGCGGTGCATGGGCCTCTCACTATTGTGGCCTCTCTTCTTGCGGAGCACAGGCTCCAGACTCACAGGCTCAGTAGTTGTGGCTCACGGGCCTAGTTGCTCCGCGGCATGTGGGATCTTCCCAGACCAGGGCTCGAAGCCGTGTCCCCTGCATTAGCAGGCAGATTCTCAACCACTGCGCCACCAGGGAAGCCCAGCGGTTATCTTTTAACATATTGGCTTCCACGTCTATCTCTACTCTGGACTTTTCACTTGAAGTCCACCTGAGTTCTTTCTGCCTTCCTGTTGGATACGTCCCTGTGGGTGTCATGTGTGCACATGAGATTCAGCAGCTCAACTGAACACCTTGTTCCTTATTCCCACGCCTTGGCCATCTTTCTCCTGTATTCTTTTTCTCTTTTATTGCCATCACTATGCTATTTGGTCAGACTTGAAATCTTGGTACCATTCTCATATTTGTAGCTTCTTTCCATTTCTACTGACCTGACCCTGTTATTTCAGACACCCAAGCTCCTGCCCGCCTGTTGTAGCAGCCTCCTGACTCAGATCCATTATTTGCATTGGTGGAAAAATTTGATTTTGAGCCACTCAGATGAAGTCCAAACACAAATTAATGCTGAATCTAAACCATGCTAATATAATAGACAAAAAATTGTTTTTCAGTCTCTCCATTTTGAAGAAATGAGCATAATGTAGTAATATGAGTTAATTTTTTTTTTTAAATTTATTTATTTATGGCTGTGTTGGGTCTTCGTTTCTGTGCGAGGGCTTTCTCTAGTTGCGGCAAGTGGGGGCCACTCTTAATCGCGGTGCGCGGGCCTCTCACTATCGCTGCCTCTCTTGTTGCGGAGCACAGGCTCCAGACGCACAGGCTCAGCAATTGTGGCTCATGGGCCCAGTTGCTCCGCGGCATGTGGGATCTTCCCAGACCAGGGCTCGAACCTGTGTCCCCTGCATTGGCAGGCAGATTCTCAACCACTGCGCCACCAGGGAAGCCCCTATGAGTTAATTTTTAATTTAATATTGCTGGCACATGAAAATCTTTACACATAATACTTAGGAATTAGCTTGTGCATAATGAAGTATGGCCCATGTCTATGGAAAATTGTGGTATTTGAACAAACCAAAGTCTAAAATAGGTAATTCATTGTTTCATTTTTATTTTCCTAAAGAAATATCAGTTGGTATCATGTGTTGTGTTGACTTTATTTTTGGTCAGTATGTGGTTCATGAGTTGGTTTGTTGCTATTTAAATGTTAGGAGACCTGAATTCTACTTTAAGCTGGAATCCTGAGTGCCTGTCTCACTGTGTCACTTTGGAAAAGAAATTCAATCTCCTTGGGATTGTCCACCTCCCTTTTTAAAATTTGGTGATGTGGAATAAGAGCACATAAATCTTTATAGATTTGATTCTATGAAGTAGATTGCAGTGGGTGGGTAAAGTTAAAATTGTAAAATTAAGGTATTTCTCCCTTCCCCTGGAATATTTCCTTCTTTGCCCATCTTGTATCCAATGAAGATAGTTTTATATAACTAAAGATACCTTTAGGTTTCCAGTTTATGATATCTAGTGTAGCTTTTTAGCTTGGATGCCCAGCTCATCATGTTACACCCTTCTTAAGTTTAAGAACTAACCATCATCAGCTTACAGAACCTGAGGATAATAGAGCAAGTCTCCAGTTCCTTCCATCTGTGGGACTTTGTGTGATTGCTTCGCCCTTGTTTCTCCTGGGGCTGTTGCTATGAGGTTGACGATGGAAACACATGGCAGAGTTGGGTGACCAAGTCAGAAGAAAGGTGGAGCACAGAATTTTGCAACTGTTTGGTCAACATAAAAAAGACGTGTGCCTTAGGCTGTTGCAGAAAATCCAGAGACCTGGCCTACATTTTAGGTTTATAGTTCTTGGAAGGTGATAATTGAAAGAGAGAGGGAAGATAGTTAGTTATGGTCAGGGTAGGGCTCTCCTAAGGCCAGACAGGTGATGTGGTCATTAGCCTGCGGGATAAACTCCAGCATCTTGTTCTCATTACGGCGGGGAGGAATGAGTGGAGAGTGGGGAAGAGCATAGCGGGGCAGGAGCTGACCTTGCAAACTCTGACTAATGTTCCGGCATCTTGGAAATTTGCCGAGCTAGGGAGGTTCTTGTTCAGACTCTTCCACTCACTGGCTGAGACATCCTGGCAAGGAGTTATTTGTACCACAGGAATAGTATCTATCTTAATATTTATGAGGATTTAATGAGCTGACGTATGGATCTCTAGAACTTATTCATCTTACACACCTGAAACCTTATGAATTTTGAATAGCACCTCCCCATTTCTCTCTTCACTAACTCCTGGCAGTCACCATTACCCTCTGCTTCTATGAGTCTGACTATTTTAGGTACCTCATATAAGTGGAATGGTGCAGTGTCTGTCCTGTGACTGGCCTGTTTCACTCAGCATAAGGTCTTCTGGGTTCATCCATGTTGTCATATATGGTAGGATTTCCTTCCTTTTAAAGGCCGAATAATATTCCGTTATATGGATATACCACATTTTCTTTTCTTGCTCATCTGTCAAGGACATTTAGGTTGTTTTCATATCTTGGCTATTGTGAACAATGATGCAATGAACACGGGAGTGCAGGTACCTCTTTGACATCCTGATTTCAATTCTTTTTGATAAATACCCAGAAGTGGAATTGCTGGATCATATGATAGTTCCATTTTTGTTTTTTGAGGAACCTTCATACTGTTTTCCATAGTAACTGAACCATTTTACATTCCTACCACCTGTGTATACAGGTTCAGATATCTCCATATCCTCACCAACATTTATCTCTTGTCTTTTTTTTTTTTAAAACATCTTTGTTGGAGTATAACTGCTTTACAATGGTGTGTTAGTTTCTGCTTTATAACAAAGTGAATCAGCTATACATATACATATATCCCCATATCTCCTCCCTCTTCCGTCTCCCTCCCACCCTCCCTATCCCACCCCTCTAGGTGGTCACAGAGCACAGAGTTGATCTCCCTGTGCTGTGTGGCTGCTTCCCACTAGCTATCTATTTTACATTTGGTAGTATATATTAGTCCATGCCACTCTCTCACTTCGTCCCACGTTACTCTTCCCCCTCCCCGTGTCCTCAAGTCCATTCTCTACGTCTGCATCATTATTCCTGTCCTGCCCCTAGGTTTTTCATAACCATTTTTTTTTTTTAGATTCCATATATATGTGTTAGCATACGGTATTTGTTTTTCTCTTTCTGACTTACTTCACTCTGTATGACAGACTCTAACTCCAACCACCTCACTACAAATAACTCAATTTCGTTTCTTTTTATGGCTGAGTAATATTCCACTGAATATATGTGCCACATCTTCTTTATCCATTCATCTGTCGATGGACACTTAGGTTGCTTCCATGTCCTGGCTATTGTAAATAGAGCTGCAATGAGCATTGTGGTACATGACCCTTTTTGAATTATGGTTTTCACAGGGTATATGCCCAGTAGTGGGATTGCTGGGTCGTATGGTAGTTCTGTTTTTAGTTTTTTAAGGAACCTCCATATTGTTCTCCATAGTGACTATCTCTTGTCTTTTTGATAATAGCCATTTTGACAGATGTGTGGTGATATCTTGTGGTTTTAAGTTGCACTTCCCTAATGACTAATGATGTTGAACACCTTTTTCATGCACCTGTTGGCCGCTTGTATGTCTTCTTTGGAGAAATGTCTTTTCAAGTCCTTTGCCCATGTTCTAATATTGTTTTTTTGCTATTGAGTTGTAGGAGTTTCTTATCTATTTTAGATATTAACCCCTTCTCAGAAGTATGGTTTATACATATTTTCTCCCATTCCATAAGTGTCCTTTTCATTTTATTGCTTATTTCCTTTGCTATGTTGAAGCTCTTTAGTTTGATGTAGTCCCACTTGTCTATTTTTGCTTTTGTTGCCTGTACGTTTACTGTAATATCCAAGAATAAAATATACCAATGTAAGACACATACACTAGGGGGAAAAAGAGACTGCCAGTTATATTATGACACATGGCTTTCTCATCACTTAACACATGGCTGTTGCTTTACAAGAAACTATAGAATTGGGGGTATTTTTCCAATGAGAAATATTTGCTTCCCTGGTAACAATGTCATGCCCCTTTGCTATTTCCATGCCTTCCTATGTATACAGTCACTTTTGGTTTGAATCGTGTATCATACCGTAATCCTTTTGAAGACATTATAAATGGCAGTTACACTCAAAACACGTAGTTCCAACATGGCACACAACTCAACCGAAGGGTCAACAAATGGGAACAGCCGACCTCTAGAGGCAGTGATGGCTGTGTCACAGCTGCAAGCTGGAGGACAGCCATGGGAGGATGCCATCAATTACAGTGCACCTCCCGATTTCCAAAAATTTAAAATGTGAAAAAAAGTGTGCTTTTCTTATTCTCAGCTTTTTTGTGAAAATAAATAATTAGTTTCAAGCTTTCTTTAAGTGGTGACATAAGCTCTTGAGAAAAGGGGGCTTGTGAGACTTCCCTGGTGGCTCAGTGGTTAAGAATCCACCTGCCAATGCAGGGGACACGGGTTCGAGCTCTGGTCCGGGAAGATCCCACATGCCGTGGAGCAACTAAGCCCGTGCACCACAACTACTGAGCCTACGCTCTAGAGCCCGAGAGCCACAACTATTGAGCCCGTGTGCCACAACTACTGAAGCCCAAGTGCCTAGAGCCCGTGCTCTGCAACAAGAGAAGCCACCGCAATAAGAAGCCCGCGCACTGCAACGAAGACCCAATGCAGCCAAAAATAAATAAATTAATTAAAAAAAAAAAGAAAAGGGGGCTTGTGGGTGTATTTGTGTTTCCTGAGTGCCTGGCACAGGGCTTTGCACTTAGTAAATGCTTAATAGACAAATTAAAATTTAAAAATGTATATGCATGGACAGTATTTTATTATAACCATCGAACTTGCTAAGAGACTGGAACATAGTTATTCCAACCATTAAAAAGAAAGAATAGTTATATAACGTGGTGGAAGTGCTAAATTACCACACAATGGCAATCATATTACAGTAAATAAATGTATCAAGTTAACATGTTGTACACCTTAGATTTACACAATGTTATATGTCAAATATATCTCAATGAAAAAAAAAAAAGAAATGTGTATGTGATTCTTCTCTCTTCTAGAGGGATTCTTGTCTTTTCAAAAAGATTATTCATCATGGAATTTCTTTAACTAGCATTTTAAAATTTGATTTAATTTGACAAAACCAGATTCACACATATTTTTTCGGTAACACATCAGATGTGTAACGTAAGATACATCTGTGGTTCTTCTCTGGCTGTGGAAAGGAAGAGCAAACTGAGGATCAGTAGATCGGAAGGAGGAACAAGCACGAGATGAAGTTTATGCTCTGGCTGACCTTAGCATCTTCTGTTACTTGTCTGTGCAGTCTGGTTTTTTTCTTAAAGAGAAACAGTTAAGTCCAGGGGTTTTATGGCAGCTGACTAGAGATCAGAAGACACAGGCTTCTGCATGGAGAAAGGTCTGCTACCCAATAGGAGACCCAGTGATTTCTGATTTTCTAGGTTCTTTGATTTTCCAGGTCTTGGCTGATCCAGAAAATCAGAGGGTAGTGAGGGTGTGGCCATGGCTTGCTAAGAGTAGCTTCAAAGGTGGATGGGATAAAAAATGCAAAGAATGAGGCCAGGCTCTTGCTTTGATATTTCTGAGCCAGTGATTGGAGTCTCCTCCTCAAGGGCTGGGAGGTATGTCACCCCTTCTTGATTCTTCCACCTAACAGGCAGCCACAGGTCTTCCTCTGCCCCTCTGTGGGAGATTGTCTAACGAGTCTGTGCTGCAAAGCTCCTTCCCAGGTTCCTTTGTCAGGATGGCACAAGGCAGCCTTCCTTGCGAGTCACATGACACAAGAGCCAGTGGGACACCACTGCTGGGACATTGACATGTGCCCTGTGGTCACTGCTGTCTGGGGGCCCAGATGGGATGGAGAGGCAGGCAGGAATCTGTGCTTCTGCTTCCTTTGCAAGAGTATCCATTATTTCTCCTTAGTACTCTCTGTATGTCACAAGTGCTCTTGGTGGCTTAGTCTCTTGATTATCATGAATTAGAGCCCTGTTCTACTGTGGACCCTGGGTGCAGGTCACCTAGGGGTTTGGCTTCCCTTCCAACACTCTCTTCCCTGTTTTTTTAGCAACTTTCAAGGTGACTCTTCAAGGAGCTCTCTGTACTCGAGGTCTATTATTTTTCTTAGCTCTTCCCACTCATTGACTCTTAAATATACTTTAGTCAGGCGTCCTCCTCCACCACTCTACTGACGTGCTCTTGTCAAGATTAACAATCACCTCCAAAAGCCAGTGTCATCCTTTAGTCCTGTAAGCAGCATTTGACACAGTTGCTTGAATGACTTTCTTCCCCGGAAATACTATTTTTGATCAAACTCAACTGGTCTTCTTCCTGCCTCACTGGCTGCTGCTTCTCAGTCTCCTTTGTTAATTTTCTCATCTTCTTGACCTCTCAGTGTTGGAGTGCCCTGAGGCCTAGTCCTTGACCTTTTCTTTGTCTTTGAATACCCACTGCCTTGGTGTTCTCATCCAGTCGAATGGCTAAGTACCATATATATGTTGACACCCACATTTTTATCTCCACCCTGGGCCTCTCCCCGGAACTCAGTTTTTTAACTGCTTGTTCAAAGCCCCCACCTGTATATGTAATAGGCAAGATATTGCCCTCTGTCCCCACCTGATTCTTCACACAGCAAAGGCACCTCCAGCTTCCCATTGGTTCAGGCCAAAATCTTAGAGTCATGCTTGACCCTCTTTTCTTTTATATCTCACCCAATCCACTCCAGCAACAAACCCTGTCTACTCTCCTCTCTAAATATATTTAAAATCCAGTGACTTCTTAGCACATTCACTGCTATCGGCAGATTCAATGTGCTGCATCTCTAATCTGGGTTATTGCAGGAGCCCCATAGCTAGTCCCTTGTTTTCTGCTCCTTTTCCCTTTTATTCAGTTCTCAACAACTCTTGAAGGAATATGTTCAAACCTAACTCAAATCATGTGTCATACCTCCTCTTTGAACTGTCCAACGTGTCCCATCTTACTCAGAAAAGCCGAAGCCCTTACTCAGGGTCTGCAAGGCCTTATACAGGGTGCTGCCCACCTTCCCCTCAGGCTGCAGCTCTTGCTTTTCTTCCCTTGCTCATTCATCCGCTTTGCGATGCTTCAGACATGCCTGGCATACTCCCACCTTAGGGCCTTTGTCTGAGTCCTTCCTTTCCCTTTAACTCTCTACCCTTCGTATCTTATGCCCCCACCTCATCAGCTCTTGATTCAGGTAATTCACCTTCTCACTGAGATCTTCCTTGACCACCCCATCTTAAACATGTAACTCTTCCCTCAGCCAACCTTCCCTATCCCCCTCCCATGTTTTATTTTTTCCCACAGAATGTATCATGTCTAACAATTTATATCTTTTATCTGTTTATTTTATCTTTGTTTTCTACCCCACTCTACTATGAAATTGCATGAGGGTTGGGATTTTCCTCAGCTTTCCTCACTGATGTGTGAATGGTGCTCATCAGATAGAGCCTCTGATGTTTGTTGAATGAATTGATGTGAATGAATATGAACAAATAAATACATTGGGCTGGTGTCTTAGTCAGCTCAGGCAGCTATAACAAAATACCATAGACTGTGTGGCTTAAACAACAGACATTTATTTCTCAAAGTTCTAGAGGCTGGGAAGTCCAAGATCGTGGGCCAGCAGATTCAGTTCCTGGTGAGAGTTTTCCTCCTGGCTTGCAGCTGGCCAGCTTTTTGCTGTGTCATCACATGGTGGGGAGAGAGTGAGGGGGAGAGGGAGAGAGAGAGAGAGGGCGAGAGGGAGAGACACACAGACACAGAGGGAGGGAGGGAGAGAGGGAGCACAAGAGGGTGCAAGCTCTGGTCTCTCTTCCTGTTCTTACAAGGACACTAATCCCATCATGGGTGGGGGGGCACCCTCATGACCTCATATAACCCTAATTACTACCCCAAAGACACCATCACCTTGTGGGTTAGGGCTTCAACATAAGGATTTGCCGGGGGTTGGGGGGGGGGTCACAACAATCAATCCATAACAGGTGGAGTGCATTACGTCAAGCCCAGATGAGTCAGGGCTGAGAGGAAGGTAAGTGCAGGGTTGAGAGCAGTGTGTTCTGATGAGAACAGAGGATCCCTGAAGAAGAGGGGTGAGTGCAAAGTGTGCGGATCTTAACTTGGGGTCTTATTGGGTGCTCTCTGGATGGCCTTGACTAAGTATTTAAATTTTCTTTTGTATGAAGTGGGGACCCTTTTGAGGAGGGAGATGCTCATTCTTTTGGAAGATAGATGAAGACATAGCTTTCGTCTTTGAGGTCGGTCTGGAATGATGAGCGGTGATTCAGACAGAGAGAGGCAAGCGTGGTCAAGGGGCTCAGTACGCTGCTGTTAGTTCTGCTGGGTGGGATCCAGGCTCTTCAGCCCACTCTGCCTCCTTTATATGCCTTCCTAGGCCGTCCTCTTTCTCACTTACTTGGCTGACAGTGTGGCTTCTCAGAAGCTTCTTGTCTTTATGAAACAATAAACTTCATAATCTTTCACACTCGACAAGATTCTTAGAGGGCAGCCACTTAGGCTGAAATCATTTGGGTTTTAATATGTCGGGTTGGGAATGATACTGTGAGAAATCTTTTTATGTGATTTATGACTTCTAGATGTGAGCATAGATAAAACCCTAATATATTTGTAAACATCATCATCTTAAAAAGCACTTGACTCTTTGGACTGATTGGTTAGTGTGGGTGGGGAAGAAATATTGTTCATTTACAGATAACAGAGTAGATAAACTCCCAGCACATTTCCCAAAACTCGTTATGTGAGATGAGAATTCTATTCCAAGACTGTTGCTTACTCTAATTAAGTCACTTCATATCTGCTGAACTATTAATATATTATTTCCTGCTTTTTAGATAACTAAGGTCACTGATGGTTCTGAATTTTGCTAGGTTATTTCCTAGGAAACCAGTTCAGTGTGACAGCTTTGGTTATCATGTATCTTGGATGTTTTAAATGAGTAAATTTTCCCCTGATTGTGAAATAACACTTGGTCATTGAGAAGAAATTGGAAAATGCAACTGATAATTTTGCTGTGCTGTGATAGCGTGTTAATATTTTTTGGTAGACTTTTGATAGATAAAGCAAAAACGACAGTATCATTTAGCTTCTGTTAGTCTTTGTCCCTTGATATTATATGACGAACATCTTTATGATTCGTTATATATTCTTCAAATCATAATTTTAAAGGATATGAAGGATGTCTTTCCCACATAACACGAGTTCAGGCATTTTGCTTTTATGGAAGAAGACTTGTAACTGCTCTCAAGCTATTTTAGAGGCTCTTAGCCTGTGCTCTAGTGTCTGGGTGTGATAAAAAAGACAGTCCCTGTCCTTGAAGGACATGAAATCTATGGCCTTACTTGATGATACAGGGAAGTTTCTTGCCAGTATAGAAATACATTGAAATACTGGCTGTAATAAAGGCTTGCTGCCCTGAGCCAGGCTCTGCTGCATCCCACAGCTGAGGGACGTGCCCCACAGTGCCTCCCAAAGGGACCTCAGTGCACCTGGCCACCTGACTCTTGTTGCCGCCATCAGTACCTCTCCCTTCCTGCCACACACCCTCTCTCCAAAGTCCCACCCAGACCCGTTGCGTTTATGCTTCGCACCACCCATCACACTCATATCCCCACTGAAATGTCTCTGGCGCCCCAGGAGAGCTCAGGACATCATGAAGAAAAGTCAGTCTTTCTCTGAAAGACGCTGTAGACTTGGGTTACTGCGGATCAAGTGAGCTCCAAGATGTTCTTTTGATGTTTGTACTTTCTCAGCTTTTTTTTTCTTTCTTTTCTTTTCTTTTCTTTTCTTTTCTTTTTTTTTTTTTGGCCAGATACTTATTTTGCATTGCTTTGTTGTTGTTTGGTGAAAGAACAGACTTCTAATTTTAAAACCCAAGGTAAAGAAATGGTAGAAACAGAAGCATAAGATCAAGTGATGGGTTAAAATGCCAGCGCTCTGATCTTTCATGTAATTCTGCCTTTGATTGTTCTCACTTGAAAGAATGCCTTTTCCTTCCCATTGTCGAGCACTACCTGCTGTCAGTCGGAGAGGGAGGAAGTCGAACAACTTGTCAAAGCCTTTCTGAGCTGCCTTCATATGGTTCGCAGAAACAGAGCTGGGTTTTCATTTCTTCTTTCATTCAACAGGAGTCCCTTTCATGTTTGCAAATTGAAAACGCGTGTTTTTCAGTGTGGAGTGAGGCTGTGTGTGCCCTCTGGCACACCTGTTTCTCATTTCCTGACTTGAAAGCATAACCCATCAAAAGGAGCAGAAAAACAATTTCTTTCTGACACGCTGCTTCGTGTTCCTTACTGGACCGAAGGCCTTCGTGGCTTTGCCATCTTCATTCGCTCTGTAGAAGGTTCTCGTTAGAGGCAGAGTTCTCTCAATACCAGCAGCGCCTTTTATAGCACAGGGCTGTTTGGGTATTATTTTGTTGTGGTGGTGGTGGTATTTTTGCAGCTCAGGAAATTTACTTGAAATAAGATTTATTTTTAAAAATACACAGAAAGGTCTTAAAATTTTTTTAATATTAAATTTAGCTGGGCAGTATATGTTGGAAGTGTCTATGTAAGCTGATAAGTGAACTGATTGGCCGGGAATAGGGCTTGGTGAAGCATACGAATGTTTAAATTCCAGTACACTGTTTAACATAAATCAAATATTTCCAACGCATTACTTCAGATTTGTGTGTACTTTAAAGTCCTGCCAGCTTAAATGACTGTGAGGCACAATATGTTGACTTTGAGTTTTGTAAATTGATAATTTGTTGCTATGAAGGTTGTACATGGTATAACTCATCACTTTCTGAAGGTACATAGTATGTCTGATGTTGCAAGCTGTTATGAAAAAGCGATGCTCAGGGAATTCAGGCCTTTGGCTCTCAGATGCTTGAAGCTGGACCTTTGGTTCCTCTTAAGGTTTCCCTGGACATTTTCAGTGTAAGGCACATGGTTGTTTAGACCCAAACTTTGGTTTAGGCTTTCTATTTCTGAGAGTTATTTGGGATAACAATCTTAATGATGTATCTTCAGAAACAGTTTCTCAGGTTCTTTTTTTTTAAACAGCCATTCTTTTCAAGTTTAGTAAGTATGAATCACCTGTTAAAATGCAGATTATGATCCAGTGGGTCTGGGAGTCTGCATTTCTCACAAGCTCCCAAGTGATGCCAGTGCTGCAGGTCGATACATCGTACTTTAAGTAGCAAGACACCATTTTGATGGGTGAAGTGGTGCTGTCCCCAGCTGTGCCTTGCCTATAACACTCACCCCATACAATTTACCAGTCCCTTCTCTCATCGTGTTCTGGTGCATCTAAAGCTAAGGAGATCTGATGTATATCCTTGACCCTAGGTATCCCTGAGGGCTTTAACAGATAGTTAACGAGTGACCATATGGGCTAGCATGGATAGAGACCATTGAGTCAGGATTATGGTGCTGGCAGGAATGATATTAGCCTTCCTGACTCATCTGGGATACACCTAACCCTGATACAAATTAACCAAGTTCCTGTTGCAAACAGAAGTGGATAAAACAACCTGCTAACTCTAAAATGTACTGATAGAGGGGTTAGAAAGGCAGAATGCTGAATCAAATGTGTTTTATTTTAACCAGCTCTGTCCATGGTGGCTGGTTAATTTGGGCCAAAAGATTTATTGTTGAATCATGGAGAAAAAGTGGAGACACTGAAGTGTAAAATGTAGAAGCAGTCAGTTTGCATTTTTATTAGCTTGTTATTGAATACATGTCATGGTTCTCATTAGTGAATCACAGCATGATTGAGCCCATAGTATAACACGTCATGACCAAAGGATACCTTACATTTTTATTTTCAGAATGTTTTGTTCATATCATGAAAAAGTACATTTACTTGTTTCTTGTATTTGTTTTCAGCTTTGATGAAAAAAAATTTTTTTAGCAAACATTGGCTAGTAGAAAACATGGATAGTCATTTAAGAAAATGTGAGTTAGACAGGAAAGAATTAGAGAGTTCTTAAAAATTCCAGAGTTGTTATTTCAGGTCTGCATGGACCCACATTGAATGGAAGAGCAGGTGCACTCCAGAGGTGGTTTTGGGGTATGGGATATCATGGGCTTGGAAATCAGACTTGGGCTGGAATCATAACGGAGGGAGCAGGTTGGAAGGGTGTGTCCACCTGCTCCCACCAGGGCTGGAGCATCTTTCTTTATGGAGGAGAGACATACAGATATGCTAATTATCATTGATGTTATCACTTAGTACCATTGCACCTCCTTTTGGGATTCAGTGTTGTATGTTTTGTAATACTGAGGAGTTCTGTTTTCCCCATCTATTTCTCTGTATTCCAGCCGTAAATGAGAAAGTTTTCCTGGTTCTTCATAATTTCCTGGTAAATTGTATGTGTTATAATCTATCATAATAATCATTGTTTACTAATATTGATGATAGAATAATAAGCTTCTGATTGAATTCTGCTAGGATGATGTGATGATTTGTTCTCAGAAATACAGAAGAATATTTGCCCCATGTAGGTAAGATAGCTAGTAAAATTCATGTCAGAGGACAGTAAGGATTTAAGACTTACTGAGATTTCTTGCATATGAGTTCTTCCTTATCCTTAAAATTTAGATTTGCCTCTGCTTTACTTGTTAAGCTTTCTGTATAATGTTAACATAAATTTAGTGGAATATAGAGACATAATATTTTTTCTATTAAATTTTAAAATTTTATTTATTTATTTTTGGGCTGCGTTGGGCCTTTGCTGCTGCGTGTGGGCTTTCTCTAGTTGAGGCGAGTGGGGGCTACTCTTCGTTGCGATGCACGGACTTCTCATTGCGGTGGTTTCTCTCGTTGTGGAGCATGGGCTCTAGGCGCGCGGGCTTCAGTAGTTGTGGCTCATGGGCTCTAGAGCACAGTCTCAGTAGTTGTGGCGCACGGGCTTATTTACTCTGCGGCATGTGGGATCTTCCCAGACCAGGGCTCGAACCCGTGTCCCCTGCATTAGTAGGTGGATTCCCTGCACCACCAGGGAAGTCCGAGACATAATACTCTTAATGGAAATATTTTTCATATGTTTGTCTTACACGTCTTCATTCATCTGATTTGTCTTATCAGTTTTGATTTCATTTCACATCTTAGTAGCAATTCCTTCTTTGGAGCCTTTCACATTAGAGTTGTAGCCTGTTTGCATCTGGAATAAGCATTAGTACAACAGACTTGAGTTTGTGCACAGCCCTGGGCTTTCCTCAGGACAACTTTTGTAAGTTAAACCCTGCCCCTGTCATCAAGTTCACGGATATGTTTCAGAACTCACTATGTGCATTGCACAGGTAAGTTTTATTTTGATCTTCAAGTCTGGCCAACTCTCATTAGCAAGTCCTAGATATCATCATTTACTTCATTTCTTTATATCTGTCTTTGTAATATAAACAATTTAGCACAATTTCTTGAGGAAAGAGTGTATGTTTCTCTTTCTGCTCCTGTTTAGAATGCCTTCCATCCTTATCACACCTGGAAAAGTCTGGCTCATCCTTCAGGGTTGAGCTCAAGTGTCTTTTCTTTTCTTCAGCCTCCCTCCTACCCTCTCTGCTTCCCTTGCCCAGTCCAAAGATTTACTCCCTTCGTGGTCAGTGGTGCCATGCGGTAACGCATGTACCATTTATGGTTGTTCCCCTTTATAAAGCCTGAGAGCTCCTTGAGGAAGAAGCTGGTGCCTTAAAGATATGGTTGGTACTCAATAAATGTCTGTTGACTTGAACTCAGTAACCCTTTGCATATTTTGAAGAACTGTCAAACAGATTCTTTTTTTTTTTTTTTTTTAAGTAATGTCCCCTCTTTTTTAATTTTATAGCTACTTTTTATTTATTTATTTATTTATTTTTGGCTGTGTTGGGTCTTCGGTTCGTGCGAGGGCTCTCTCTAGTTGCGGCAAGTGGGGGCCACTGTTCATCGCGGTGCGGGGACCGCTCTTCATCGCGGTGCGCGGGCCTTTCACTATCGCGGCCCCTCCCGTTGCGGGGCACAGGCTCCAGATGCGCAGGCTCAGTAGTTGTGGCTCACGGGCCCAGCTGCTCCGTGGCATGTGGGATCTTCCCAGACCAGGGCTCGAACCCGTGTCCCCTGCATTAGCAGGCAGATTCTCAACCACTGCGCCACCAGGGAAGCCCCTGTCAAACAGATTCTGATTGGCAAAATAACTTAATTGTTCCACATTGGAAAACCAGGGCTAGTGCTCCTGCTTGTTTAAGAGCTTTAGATATTCATGCTGAGGGCTCTGCTCTAAAGAGAAGGGTGGTTTAATTTTAGTTTAGTTTAGTTTTGATAAAATCCACTGCAGTTTTCACACCCTTCCATGAGTGTGGTAATTAGAGTACTTTGAGCTCTAGGTAACAGAAATCACTACTCAAACTGGCTCAACAACATGGAGTGCAGTGGTTTCACAAAGGAGGAGGTTCCAAGGTAGGTGGACTGCAGGGTTGGTTGGTTCAAGGCTCCATTGCTGACATCAAGTATCCAGTTCTCCACGTCCCTTGCTTGCTATGCTGTCATCGTTGCTGGCCTCTTCTTCAGGCTGATGGCAGAATGGCTATTGCATTGCCAGAAAAACTCATCACATGAAATCTCTCGAGGAAGGAAAAACAATCTCTTTGTGTAGCTCTCTTCTAGGAGTGAGGAACACTTCTCAGACGCTCCCCAGCTGTCTTTTCGCATTTTGTTGATTGACTAATGTTGGGTCACATGCCCATTCCTGAGCTACTCACTGACAAAGGGGATTACCCATGAACGAGTCATGAGCACAGGACATGCCCTTAGGTCATGTTCATGACTGTGGGCAGGGGTGGGGGTAGAAAGCAGAGCAAGATCAGGATTCTGTTAGGACCAGAGAAGGAAATAAATGCTGTGTGAGTGACCACCAGTATCCTGCTAAACTGATCACTTGTTGAGCATTTACTATGGTCAGGCACTGTGCTAAGTACTTTTTACATAATGATTCTCATTTTCAAATGAGAAAACTGAGGTTTAGAAAAGTCAAACGGTGCCTGAGTGCCGAAAGAATCTAAACAGTCTTCACTCAATGACAGTAGAGAAATGTGAAGAAGTAGAGGGGCCAAATAGAAATGTAATCAGCTATTGTTGTACTAGAGATGGTATAGGTAGGTATCTAGAGAGTTAAAAACATGTAGTTATCATTTAAATCTGTCCTTACCAAAGCTATGCCTCTTGCCATTATTTTTGGCCAACAGAAAGCTGGCTGTGGAAAATGGATGTTTTTGTTTTGAAAAATCAAATGCAGTAGATTAAAACAAAAAAAACACCATGCCACCACAAAGTTTGTTTATATCTTCATTTCACTCAAATTGAATAGATGAAATGGGATCTGGCTGTTTTCATATTGTTTATGTTCTGCTTTGCTTCTTGGTTCTGGGGCAGGATTCCTGGTTCTGCTTGAATCTGTGTGCCTCTCAAGTATCATTTGCAAGATTATTGTGGAAATTAATAAAGAGAAAGTATTTCTGTTCAGTAAGCATTGTAATTGTCCTGCTATGACATAATACAATGCTATTTTATTGGCATTATAAAATACCTTTCAAATGTGTGTTCTTGGAACCTCAGTCTACTTTGTTGTTCTTTTTTAGTCCAGAGGGAAGGAAAGTGATTTACATAAGTAATCACTGTAATATTTTATTTATTTTTATAAATTTATTTATTTTATTTTATTTATTTTTGGCTGCGTTGGATCTTCATTGCTGCGTGCAGGTTTTCTCTAGCTGCGGAGAGCGGGGGCTACTCTTCATTGCAGTGCACGGGCTTCTCATTGCGGTGGCTTCTCTTGTTGCGGAGCATGGGCTGTAGGCGCGCGGGCTTCAGTAGTTGCAGCACATGGGCTCTGTAGTTGTGGCACACGGGCTTAGCTGCTCCGTGGCATGTGGCATCTTCCCGGACCAGGGATCAAACCCATGTCCTCTGCATTGGCAGGTGGATTCTTAACCACTGTGCCACCAGGGAAGTCCCTACCACTGTAATATTTTAAATGAGGGGTCATGTGAGGGTCTTACTTCTTTTCATCTCATTTAATATAAGGGCAAAGTTAGATGCTTGATCTATGTTTCATTTATGTGTAATAAAAGGACCTATGTAAGTAAAGTACATGAAATCAAAGTAAAGTTGTTTTTACTCAATGAAGCTATTATATAAATGTGTGTGTGTGCGCGTGTGCGTGTGCATGGACAGGAATTGCACAGAGGACTGGGGAGTGATGTTGTATCCTCTGATGGATAGCTGCTGATTTTTGTTTCAGCCGTCATATTGCAAAATATTAGGTTCTTAGGTGAGATTACTTAGTCTGAACTAGCAGTGTGTAGCTGTTTAGCTACCTATTGCTCTTAAACAAATCGCCCCCAAACTCTGTGACTTAGAAGAATAACCCTTTTCTTATTTCTTATGATTATATGTGTTAACTGGTTCTCAAGTGGATGGTTCTTTGCTGGTTATGCTTGGGGATTCTCATGTGGCTGCGTTCAGATAGTGGTTTAACCAGGTGTTTGGTGGGCACAACCAGAAGGTTGGACTCAGCTGGTTTGCTGGGGTGTTTTGGCCTTGCTGGCTACCCATGTAGTATCAGGGCTAATACTGCTCTAATGTGGCCTCTCCCTCAAGGCAGCTGGGTTCTTACATGGTCGCTCAGGACGCTCAAAGTACAAAAGCAAAAGCTATCAAGCCTCTTTAGGGTTTAGGCCTGGGGCTGGCATTACGTTAGGTAAAGTGAATCACAGGGTCAATCCAGATTCATCGTGGGAGGGGATTGCATATGAGTGTGAATACTGGGCAGCTTTGTTCATTGGGAGCCATCTTTAAGACTAACTACCTTAATAACTGTTTTTTTGGAGTAACCATTCTCTTTGAGAACCTAAAAAGTATGGACTCTCTCCCTAGAAACATGCATGTGAACACAGTTACCTGCATAAGTGTACACACAATTCTAGAAAAATTTCATGGAATTCCTAGCTGGACAATCCATGATTGTCCAGGTAAGTACCCCCAGTTTAACTTATGCAGTTTAGGAATTTATGAACTCTTAAGGTAGTGATTTAAATAGTAACTTAATTATTTTGAAATAACTGCATAAAATTCTATTCTATGGTTGTTTTAGTCTTTTAGAATGACCAGTGGGTTATTTCCTGTTTTGTTTTTTTTTTCTGTTCTAAAAACAGTGATTTTCTTGTACATAGCTTTTGTATACTATAAATTCCTAGAAATATCCTTTATGACTCAAAAGGAATGGCCATTTTTAAGGATTTTGGTGGATATTGATGAATTGTATCTTTTTTTTCTTATTAAGAAATAAGTTTTTAAAAATTGCATTATTGGATACATATAAAATAATGTATTATATATGTAAGTTATGAAACAAAATGAAATCAAATTCCTTGAACTTATCATTAGCTTAAAAATGAACACTAGTAATAGTACTGTATCCTCTTCTATTCTTTCCCAAACCCCTGCATCTTCTCCGGAGATAACTACAATTCTGAATTTTGTGTATCTTTTTATTTTTTTGCTTAAAAAAAAGTTTAATCACATATGTGTGTACCTCGAAACAGTATATTGTTTAGTTTTATGATTTTTTATTGAGCCGTAGGAACATGATATTATATGGTATAGTCCTCTGTGATTTACTTCTTTCACTAAATATTATGTTTCCATAGTATTTTTTTTTTTTTAATTATTTATTTATTATTTTAATTTTTGGCTGTGTTGGGGCTTCGTTTCTGTGTGAGGGCTTTCTCCAGTTGCAGCGAGTGGGAGCCACTCTTCATCGCGGTGCGCGGGCCTCTCACTATTGCGGCCTCTCTTGTTGAGGAGCAGAGGCTCCAGACGCTCAGGCTCAGTAATTGTGGCTCACGGTCCCAGTTGTTCCGCGGCATGTGGGATCTTCCCAGACCAGGGCTCGAACCCGTTTCCCCTGCATTGGCAGGCAGATTCTCAACCCCTGCGCCACCAGGGAAGCCCGTTTCCATAGTATTTGTCCATATAGTTGCTCTGTAAAATTAAAAAAAAAATTTTTAACTTTTAATACTTCATCGTGTATTGACAAATTGATACTTTTATTATTACAAAATATTCTTTATCTCTAGATACTCTTCTTTGTTTTGATGTTTACTTTGCTTAACATTAATATAGTCACACCAGCTTTCTTATGTTTAGTGCTTGTCTGGTATATTATTTTCCACCCATTTTACTTTTAGTCTATCTTGTCTTTATATTAAAGTATGTTTCTTATAAACAAACTGGGTCCCTCCTCTTTTAAAGTTAATGCACATTGATAATCTGAGCCTTTTACGTGGAGTGTTTAGTCCATTTACACTTAATGTAATTATTGATATGATTGGGCTAAATCTACCATCTTGCTTTTTGTTTTCTATTTGTTCTTTGTTTTCTTTGTTCCTCTGTTCTTCTTTTCCTTTTTTCCTTTGGGTTATTTTTAATATTTCATTTTATTTTTCTCTATTAACATTTTGTTATACTTTTGTGTATTATGTTTTTTGTGGTTGCTCTAGAGATTACATATGCATCATTAATTTACCATAGTCTGCTTTAGAATAATAATATATTACTTCACAAACAATGTAAGATTCTTTTAACAGTATAAATCCATTATTTCTTTCCCACCCTTTGAGGTCTTGGCATATATTTTAATGTCCATATTATGTTATAAATGCCACAATATCTCATCATTATTTATTTTTGCTTTAAATAGTCAGTTGTCTTTTAAAGAAATTTACACCCATGTACACACCCATGTACACACCCACACATGCCTAATAGCTTTAAAGTTTTTTTTAAAAAAATTTACCCAAGTAGTTTCTCTTTCTGGTACTCATTATTTCTAACATCAGTCTTCTGCTGGTATTATTTTCCTTAGAATGCTCTTTAGTCTATTTATAGTTCAGATCTGCTGGTGATGAATCTTCTCATCTTATTCTATCAGAAATGTCTTTATTTCCCCTTTATTTTTGAAGGATATTTTCTCTGCATAGGGAATTCTATATTGACTGTTTTTTCCTTCAGTAATTAAAAATGTCATTCCATTGTCCTTCTGCTGTTTCTGGTGAGAAGTTTTATGGTTGTCCCCTTGTATGTCTTTTTTTTTCCTGCCTGTTTTTAATATCTTATCTTTGGTTTTCAGCAGTTTGATTATGATGTCCCTAAATCTGTTATTTTTTGTGTTTATCCTTTTTGGGCTTTGCTGAGCTCCTTGGGTTATTAGGTCGATGTCATTTGCCAAGTTTGGAGGATTCTCAACCATTATATCTTCAGATACTTCTTCTGTCCTGTTCTCTTTTCTACTTCTGGGATTGCCATTGTATGCATTATCCTGTAGATATGGAGAGCTTTGTTCCATTTTTAGTCATTCTTTACCTCTCTATGTTTCAGTTTGGATAATTTATTATGACTGTTATTAAGTTCACTGATCCTTTCTTTTGCTATCCTATTTGCTCTTAAGCCCATTGAATGCATTTTCATTTTTGATACTATATTTTTTATTTAAAGTGTTTCTGTTTGGTTCATATTTGAAGATTGTCTCTGCTGAGATTTCCCATATTTTTATGAAAATTTCCACCTTTTCCATTAGATAGTTACATAAAATAATTATTCTAGTTAGTTTAAGGTTTGTATCTGATAATTCCAGCATCTGGGCCATTAGTAGTCTGCTTCTGTTTACTGTTTCTTCTCTTGTTTATAGGGCATGTTTTTGGCTTTTTCATTTATCTCATAATTATTGATTGTATGCTAAACATTATGTTTGGAATACAGACAAGACTGAAGAAAGTATTTGCCACTAAAAAGGGACACACTCCTTTTTACATACATCTGCAATGTTATTTGTAATTGAGTTGGGGCTGGGTATTCTTGCAGCAGTAGATACAATTCACTCCTGGCTTTCGATATTTCAGTGCTAGTATTAGGATTTACCATTAGGCAGAGCTTGGGATCTGAATACCAGCAAAACTCCTGATATCTCTTTATGTTATTTATTGTTCACCTGTCAGCTTTTGGAATCATGGGGAAACTTCTCTCTTTCTCTCCTTCTCCCTCTCCCTCCCCCTTTCCCTATCCCTCCTTTTTCTTTCTTTCTTTCTTTCTTTTTTTTTTTACTGCCTTGCCTTGGGTGAGATAGCTCTATGCATCCAGGTGGGCGGAGGAGGCTGTCTTTTAGCTTTCCTGTTCTGTTCCCAGCCTTCAGCACGCTTCTGCTTTACACTTAGGAGGACCTGTATGCCTGAGGGTGTGGATATCTTTCAGCTCCCCAGCCCCGCCCCAGGAAGCCCTGCTCTTGGTGAGGACCTACAGGAAGGAGTCAATGAGTGAAATCAGATTTGCTCAGTGAACGGGGCTTCTCTGGATTCTAATTCATCCTGTCAGCCCACATGTGGTCATTTAAAGTTTGTTAAATGAGTAGTTCAGCTAGTTTCTCCTTAACCTCGTCTGTAGCATTTCTCCTTTCCCCACTGCTTTCTGGGTGATAAAAAAGCCATTGGCCTCTTCTGTCATAGGAAAGGCTTGTCCCTTTTGGGAATTTAGTTCATATTTTTGCATCGTTATCTCTCTGAGTTTTTAAAAAACTGTAGTGTTGTAGCTTAACTGGCTTATTGGTTCTCGTTGTTAGGGTGGCTCTTGTTGGCTTTTGTTGTTAGGGTGGGAGTGATAGACTCTTGCAGATTTCTTCGTCTTAACTAGAAGTGGAAATTCAAGTGATCAGTTTTGGTGGCTTGCAAGACATAGTAAAGAGCTTGGAACCTTTTTTTTTTTTTTTTTTTTTTTTTTTAATATGTAAATCTTTTCTTTTTTTTTTTTAATTTATTTTTATTTATTTATTTTTGGCTGTGTTGGGTCTTAATTTCTGTGCGAGGGCTTTCTCTAGTTGCGGCAAGCAGGGGCCACTCTTCATCGCGGTGCGCGGGCCTCTCACTATCGTGGCCTCTCGTTGCGGAGCACAGGCTCCAGACGCGCAGGCTCAGTAGTTGTGGATCACGGGCCTAGTTGCTCCGCGGCATGTGGGATCTTCCCAGACCAGGGCTTGAACCCGTGTCCCCTGCATTAGCAGGCAGATTCTCAACTATGGCGCCACCAGGGAAGCCCTGGAACCTTTTTATTCTTTTTGCTGGTAAAATTGTTCCATCTCTTGTCAATGGAAGCTGCTTTAAGCTGGCTTCTGTGGTCTTTGCCATGACTATCTTTGATAGCTTCCTTGCTTTTCAGTAGAACAAGATGCCTCAGGCTCCTCTTGGTCACTTCTTTAGCCAGACTCAGAACCAGTCATTTTCCCAAGGATCCCTATTTCTTTTTAACAGGAAATGGTATGATTCTAATATGATAACCTAATTTTATTATTTTCACTGTAATTTCCATGTTAGCCTCTGGGTAATGATATTGTCACTGTTGCCTTTCTCACATGGAGTTCATGGTGTCAGCAGTAAATATTTTTATTGGAAATCAAAATGAAAGTTTAGCCTACTGGTTTATAACTATATGCTTGTAGATTTTTAAATAAAATGATAGCTGTATGGGTTCTTAATCTGGGGTTTGTGGACCCTATGGAATCTATGCATGGGTTTTCGTGGAGAATTCTGTGTATTGACTGAAACTGTTTAATTTTAGGCAAAGATATATCTTTTTTCCTCATAACTTGGGGGAAATTAGGAAGCATAATCTTAGGTAATTGAATAAAAT
Organism: Balaenoptera physalus; assembly: GCF_965194825.1. Classification (NCBI taxonomy): domain Eukaryota; kingdom Metazoa; phylum Chordata; class Mammalia; order Artiodactyla; family Balaenopteridae; genus Balaenoptera; species Balaenoptera physalus. Next base: position 42,107,871 of record NC_138898.1, on the reverse strand, counting down.
TGTAAATAAATTTCTTGGCTAAAATAAAAAGTTAAAAAGTAATACAAGTGTGTGTATTTCCTTCTTTTACTAAAATTATTTCTTAGTAAAAGTGTCAAATGAAAACCTTGAAAAATGCTAAATTTTATATTGTCTATTTATTTGCGTTTTGCTACATGTCTCATTTGATGTGGTCTACCTATTTTGCTTTTTCCTTCTTTTACCTGCTTATATGATGGTTATGCTAGTTGGTGGTAGGAAAGCTTTGAGACCATTTCTTTATTCTTATTTCTTAATTTCTACTCTGATGTAGACAAATGAATATGATTACCATTTTCCTTTCCACCTTCAGAACTTTTCTGTCTTTCTCCAATCTCAGAACCACCCTTGATGCTGTGTTGAGTGGAGAAAGGGATAAGCAATGACTGGTGAACAGATTTAAAACTTTTTTTCCATCTTATTTCACAAGGCCTCTAAACACTGAATGTTGTTTTTAAAATCTGAGTACAGCTTTGAAACTGATGAAATGATTTATATATTGCCTCTCTTTTGTACAGAGGAATTTACTGAGATGTAACATCAACTCAGACTTCCCTTTTCGGCTTTTAAAGAGGCCCTGGCCATTCAAATCACCCTCATAAATCACTTCTAAATTTTGTCATTAGGAAAATTATTAATTAAATGTTTAATATATTGGCTGGCTTAGTAGTTATAGGTTAAATTTACAGTGTAGTATAACTGTCTTGCTTATGTTCTTTCTGTCTGTGGGCTTTATACTACATATATAATCAATATGTGTGCTGAAATATTTATTTTACATTACATCACATCTACATTATTGTAGATGTTTACAGCTATGTCTTGGCTTTTTTTTTAACTCATAAAATGCACACTATGGTTTTGATGCAAAATGAAATCTCCAATTTTAACATTATTCCTTTGGGACTGTTTAGTGATTGTTTTTAGGATGTCATGGTTAAAATTGAGGGCTATCTACAGTCCTAAGTATTGGTATCAGTATTTGTTGTGCTACTTATCTGCAGGTAATTATTACTTTGATCTTGATCATGGATTCAGGTTTTTGAGGCTTTTGAGTTTTCTTTGCTTGTATTTATTTGTGTGCTGATATTAGCCTTATTTCTGCAGTGGTGGACTATCTTGAAACAAGCATATTAGAGTTACAAGACTTGGATTTTAGACTCTGAGCTCTTCCACCTCACTTTTCTTATTTGTCAAATTGGGATGACAGTACCTTCCTTGCAAGTTAATTGTAGGGCCTTTAAGTGATGACATTTGTGAAAACCCCAGGTACACGGTAGTTGATCAGTTAATGGTGAATCAGTGAGTCAGTGACTTTTTCTCTTTCCCCTTAAAAAAGAAATAGATTAAAAAAATAATCTAACTGTACTATTTCATGAATTAACAGCTTTTTAAAAGGGTTTTCTCCTAAGTGGTCAGTTCATTGCAAGCCTCTTAACTAAATTTTACCGAAAGTTATTGAAATTCCAAAAGTACTTCCAGCTATAAAATTTTGTCCTGAGGAATTTGAAATCATTTAAGCTAAGCCATCTATTTTTTTTTTTCCATTGAGGAAACTGAGATACGGAGATCTTAAGTGACTCATTTCAGGTTCCACAGCTGGAGGTGGTTCCCCTCACCTCCCTGATGGAACAGAAATCCAGATAGAAGATGTACAGGAGCAGCTACTGAACATGGCAAACAGTGCTGCTTCTGTGATGGCTGCTGCTCTAATGAAGTTCTCAAGTGGAGAGAAGTCTAATGCTCATACATGTAGTACGTTCTCCAGACAAATTCAATAGTAGCGATAGGGGCTCCAACGTAGCCAAAGAACACGACTCCTGCTGGGGTGATTTTTCTGATTCTTTCTGCTGCCTGGGACCATGTGTCCCTGGTGCCCTGATTAGAGTGTTGTATTTAGATAACTAAATTGAGAAAATTTAGAGCAGAAAGCAAGATCCTATTTCATCATCTGTATTCATGCTCATGAGTATTGGATAAGTTCCCACACTGAGATGTGACTTTGACAAAGAGAGGGGCCCAGGGAAAGAAGAAGTGACTCAAGCTTTGGGGTGGGCACCTCTGTGTTGTTAACCACAGATCTCTGACACTCTGCTGTGACAGACTGGATCAAGGATTTTCACACTCATTTTTTTTTTTTTTGAAGCTTTTTTGTTTGTTTGTATGTCTTAGTTTCTTTGAAATAGGTTTCAGTCTGTGAAAATATTTGCATTCGCAAAACTGGAATTCTTCCCATTTATGCAACTGCTTCTTGTTCAGATAAATCTTTTGTGGTTTGGTTGTACCGTCTCAATAAAATTGATACTAATAAATAAATAATATAATAAATAATAAATAATAAATATCAAGCATTTAGTATATTTAGCATATGCCTAGCACTGTGCTCTACATGAGAGATTTTCCTGTTTAATTGTCACTATTCTAGTATATTTTTCTGTATTTTAAATAATTATGAAAGGCTAAAGCACATATCAATTGCATCCTAGTTTGTAAGAGAGGTCTCTAGGAGATAGCTGTAAAATTGGTTTTTCTATTGGCTATTTATTATTTATAAAAAAAAAATCAGAAAAACCTGAGTTGTTTTTGATAGATTATTGTAAATATCCAAAGTATGCTGATGGGTTACAGGTTAGAGAGAATTGAATACTGGGGAGACACTAAATGTGTGTTGGTGACCATACCCTTTGGACTAGACTGGATCAGACATCTTCCCTACTTATTCCATCTCTTTATAAAGCTCCTTATGTTTTCTTCTTGTATGTAATAGGTTCCAGGTTTGATAGCCATGGGGACACTGTGAAGACTGAAATCACGTGTGTTCTATCACTTTTAAGGCAGCCCTCTCTTTAATTTCACAAGACAGACTTGAAAACCAGAAGTAACCCAACTCCAAAATTGGCAGTAAATCCTCTGACAGGGAAAAGGTGACGTACTGTGTAATAAATTCCTTTGTTGAAAAAGAGATGTTGCAATAGTGGAAACTGAAGTACCAAATGTTTCCTTTTAGATTTGGAAAGGCCTTTCCTCATTACTTATCTGTCCCTGTGGACTTCTAACAGGGGATGTGTTGAAAGATTTTTCAGATGCCCACTCACCGCAGGGAGAGTGAGTGGCAGCATTTATAAGATGACATAAATACTTGAAAATCATCGGTAAGCCTTGGAGATGTGTAGTGTGCCAGGGGTACTGAACGTGAGCTTTTGTTGCTGCCGATCCTGCTCTGGGATGCAGGCCGCCTGGGAATGTGGGTTATTTCTCTCCTGTGAATGCAGCTTCACTCTCCCTCTCTGGGGGTCTTTGTAACAGAACTGAGGTTAGAGTGGTTTAGAAGAAATAAAGTCTCCAGAAGAAGGGAAAGATCTGTGGGATTAGGATTTATACTTCAAAATCCTAATCTCATTTTGAGGTCCTCTGGAGGAATTATATCCTAATCCTCTACCATTTAAACGGTCCATTAAAACCCTACATTAAAAACTTGACACATAAGGGCCTTTTAATTTTCGTTTTGTAATAATCTGGCTCATGCCCACCACTGCTGCCACTACTAAATGAGATGAAGATAAAACAATTAAAAATTATCTTGAGATGCAATGAAGATATATCTTTAAATGTCAGCCAAGAGTTGGTAAGTTTTCATGTTTCTCTGTCCTTATTGCAAATGCTTTTCAGTTTGCCACTTAACCTTTTGGAACTAAAACGTGATTTGACAATATGACTTTATTGGGCTATTATGTTACATATTTTTAATTATCTTAATTTGAAGGCTGCATCTATCACTAATGCTGAAGTGAAAATACCAAATGTGTGACGGAGGGCGGATGAAATAAAACACCTGGAGCATTCTTCACGAACTCAGATATAGGGCAGTGAAGTGTATGGGACCAAATCCCATAATGGGAGACCCTGCCTTGCCCTTTACTATTGTACCTGAAGAGAAAGTATGGTGAATGCAGGAGTGTAACATTGATGTTGGGCATTGAACCTCTTGGGAAAAAAAGATAGGCGTTTATTACGGAAATTGGGAAAAATAACAGAAGGAATGCATAACAAACAAAAATTGTGCATAACCCATAATCCCTGGATAACCACAGTTAAAATGTTTTCTACCAAACTACGTGAAATCTTTTTTTTTTTTTTTTTAACATTTTTGGCAGTTTCTTATGAAGTTGAACATAAATTTAGCACATGATCCAGAAATCCCACTTTTACATAATTTACCCTAGAGAAATAAAAACTTATATTCGCATAATAACCGGCACAAAAGTGTTTACAGCAATTCTACTCATAATCACTGAAAACTAGAAATGAACCAAACGTCTTTCAATAAGTGAGTAGATAAACAAACTGTGGTACACCCATACAATGGAATATTACTCAGAAATAAAAAGGAGCAAACGGAGCAAACTGTTGATACATACAACTTGGATGAATCTCAAAGGCATTATGCAGAGTGAAAGAAGCCAGTCTCAAAATTTTCATACTGAATGATTTCATTTATATGACACTCTCAAAAAAGCAAAACTAAAGTGACAGAAAACAGATCAGTGGTGGCCAGGGGTTAGAGGTGGGAGGAGAGGTGAGTACAAAGCGTTAGCACAAGGGAGTTTCCTGGGAAATGTAACTGTTCCCCATCCTGATTGTGGTGGTAGTTACACAAATCTTCCCATGTGTTAAAATTCATGGAAATACACGGCCAAAAAATGTCTGTATGCTAAATTAGTTTTTTTTTTTTCACACACACACACTGTATTTTATTTTTACAAGAGATACAAGTGAAATCTTTATCATATTATTTGTTTTGTTCTGATAATGAAAGGTTTACCCACGTGATCATTTTGGCCCTAGGTGAGAGCTCAGCTTTCTTGGAAGCAGCGCTTTCAGAACTGCAAGTCAAAGGCTAAACTCCTCTTTAAATGTATTCTAGGCTCTCAGTGATGATTGTCAGGCTAGCTGGGAATCACCTTGTTCTAACAGAAACAAAATACAGAGAAAAGGATGAGGAGAGACAAGAAAGTGATAGCTAATGGTTTTTCGTAAGGCAGTCATTATCCATTGCAGTATGAAGTGCTTACTCAGTGCCCAACCCCACACTGAATGTTTTACAACTGTTGTCTCATTTTGTCCTTGTGAGGTAGTTACTACTCCCATTCCCCATTTTCACAGTAGAGGAAACTGAGGCTTAAATAAAGAGTCCCAGACTCACTCAGCCGGATTCAAACATCAGTCTGACTGCCGAATAGAAAATACTAACCCTTACTCTACAGGACTTTATGGCCTTAAGGTAGGGAGGGGTGTGTGTGTGTGTGTGTGACAGAGGGAGAGGGAGAAGGAGAGGGAGAGGGAGAGAATGAATGAGAGAATGAGAAAATTGAATACATAGAACACAGAAGGCGCGACCCTGCTGCTTAACCCACAATTCTCAGGTTTTTCCTTTAGTAAAGATACAGAAGCTCTTCTGTAATGTAGGCCAGAGTGTTCACTAGAGAGATGATGGCATTGTTGGAAACATCAAGATGAGGAAAAAACAAAGATACTCTATTAACTCTTCTAGTTTCCTCAGAGTTGGCAACTTTTTCTGAATTCTAAACAAACCCACAAATAGGCACTCTAACGATGGCCTCCGGAAGTGGTTTCACATGGCTCAGGGAAGTGGTTGTCCTTTCCATGGATAAAAGGGGCTCTTAAATATCTAAGACTCCGTTTTCAGGCATCGTAAGGATTTATTTTAATCAAATCAGTCTTATTTATTCAAACAAATTAAAAAGAAATTTGGTTTTTGGTAGAAATTAAACATATCACGAATTTTCCAAAATAACTCAATTAAGATAAAGGTTATCAAGCCAAATAATCTTTTTCATGTCTTCCTGCTAATGGTGTCTGATAAATACATCTACATGAACTTATCAGAAATTGTATTTGACTCAATACAAAGTTGTATGTTTGAATGGAAGAAGTTGTCTTCTTTCAATGTAAAGTTTTCTGAGCCATTTTCTTTCACCAGCAAATGGCTGTCTATATAGATTAAGAATGCATTTGGTACATGTCTCTTTTTGAATTATGGTTTTCTCAGGGTATATGCCCAGTAGTGGGATTGCTGGGTCATATGGTAGTTCTATTTTTAGTTTTTTAAAGAACCTCCATACTGTTTTCCCTAGTGGCTGTATCAATTTACATTCCCACCAACGCATATATGTGGAATTAAAAAAAAAAAAAAATGGTACTGATGAACCTAGTTGCAGGGCAGGAATAAAGAGGTAGACATAGAGAATGGACTTGAGGACATGGGGTGAGAGGGGGAAGCTGGGGCACAGCAAGAGTAACATTGACATATATACACTACTGAATGTAAAATAGTCAGCTGGTGGGAAGCAGCAGCATAGCACAGGGAGATCGGCTTGGTGCTTTGCGATGACCTAGAGGGGTGGGATAGGGAGGGTGGGAGGGAGGCTCAAGAGGGAGGGAATATGGGGACATGTGTATGCATATGGCTGATTCACTCTGTTGTGCAACAGAAACTAACACGGTATTGTGAAGCAATTAGACTCCAATAAAGATCTATTAAAAAAAAAAAAAGAATGCATTTGGCCCCAAATGTCACTTGGTGGTTGAATGGATAAGCAAAATATGGTATGTACATACAGTGGAATATTATTCAACCTTAAAAAGGAAGGAAATTCTGAAACATGCTACAATATGGATGAGCCTTGAGGACATTATATTAAGCGAATTAAGTCAGTCACAAAAGGACAAAAGTGTATGATTCCACTTACATGAGATACCTAGAGTAGTCAAATTCATAGAAATGGAAAATAGAATGGTGGTTGCCAGGGCTAGAGGGCAGGGGGGATGGGGGTGTTGTTGAATGGGTACAGTTTCAGTTTGGGAAGATGAATAAGTTCTGGAGATGGATGGTGGTGATGACTGTACAGCAATGCGAATAAAAATGCCGCTGAATTGTACACTTAAAAAATGATTAAATGGTAAATTTCCTGTTATATATATATTTTACCAAAATAAAGAAAAAAAAAGAATACATTTGGGCTTAAAAAAGAGAACTCAATTATAGTGGCTTAAACAGATAGATTTTGTTTTCTTTTGTTTTAAATCTCATGTAACAAGAAACCTCGGAGGAGACTGGGGCTGGTCGGGCTACCCAGCAATGCTGTCTGGTACCTGGGTCTGTCCTTTGTCTCCCACCTTCCTCAATGGGTAGGCCTTCCTGCCCATGAATGTCACCCCCTGGTCACAGGATGGCGGCTGCACCTCGTTTAGCTGTGCAGGTGCAGGCATGGGAAGTTGGATTTAGTCAGATGTTGCAGAGACATTTAACGTAGTGCTCCCTGAATATCCATACACTCCTCTGTGTTTCACAGCACCCCCCCCCCGCCCCCACCCCGTTGCAGTTGCCTGAGACCGTGTGGCTATTTCTGGCCAGTGGACTAGAGTGGAAATGATATGTGTGACTTCCAGGCTAAAGCTGTAAAGTGGCCCTGGGTAGCCCTCTCGTTCTCCTGGAGGGGGATATGATCCAGGAGGTGCAGTTATAGATGATGGAGACTCCATTAGCCTGGGTTTGTTCCTAAGTGACTGTTGGAAGCACATTCCCTGGTGAGCCAGGTACAACTTATAACATTAATGAGAAATTATATTTTTGTTGTGTTAAGCCACTGAGATTTGGGGGTTGTTTGTTGTTGCAGGCTCGTATAGTTATTCTGACTGATACTCCAGCGTGGGCTTTTGCCAGATAAGTTTGATGAAGTGAGCAAAACATGGAGGCTTTCAGGAGTAAGAGAAACGGTATAAGTTGATGAAGCATGGAATTTTAGTTGGATAAGGAAGGAAGTGAGGATCTAAGGGCAGTGAGGGATAGTTAGAAAGCAGCAGAATTAATGGGATGGCACTTTTTGGTGAGGTAGAGGGAATGTTGGAATTAGAGTAGTCAAGAGATGAGCTGGAAAGATAGGAGGGGTGGGATGACTGCAGCTGAGACTTATGGAGAAGTTAATGTTATTGATTATGGCAGAATCGTGGGAGTGAACTTACAAGGCAGTGTGGATAATTTGAAGAGAGGATTTCAGAAAATCCAGAAGCTAAGGTATTGGGTAATACCTAATATTTTAATATCTAGTAGGTATTAAAATCAGCAAGAATTATGACAAGGTATAGTGTTGCGCAGAGTAGAAGTAAGCTGGGAGCTTAAATCTCAAGGAAACGAGTTTGTAAGTCTGAAACTGTTTCTATTCACCCTCACTCCACAATGGTACTTTAACTGATTCTAGGTTGACAGGTTTTTTTTCTGTTTGTTTATTGCCTTAGCATCTTTAAGATATTAGCCTTCTGGCCTCTTCTGTTGCTTGGGAATATGTAACTTACCAGTTAAATTTTTAAATTAAAAAAATTTTTTTGGAGATCACCTTTTTCTTTGTGATTAGTTTTTTTTTTAATTTTTTTATGTTTTATTTATTGCTTTAATACAAGTGCCTAGAACAAGTACCTGGCATAGAGAAGATGCCATTAGTGGCTTTGGGGATTCCTGTTTCCTCCTTTTCTTGGGGACTTAAGGAGTGGGGGAGGGGTGCATAGTCGCTGGTGCCATCTGCTCACACTGACACCCACGGCCATGGCAGTCACTTGGACTGGGCTTTGAACATCAGCCGGGCAGGGTGCTGCAGAGGTGTCCCTAGGTCCCAGCTGTATGACTCCTTCAGGTCTGGAGGGTCCCTCTGTGACTTCCCCGCTTCTCTCCGGGACACAGAAATCATTTGGTTGCTCCCATGCATGAGAGGGCACAGCAACTCTTCAGGGCTGCCCATATGCCCAGGTGCTTGCTGAGACTCTCCTTACTGGGCTCTCTCGTTTTTTTAACATCTTTATTGGAGTATAATTGCTTTACAGTGGTGTGTTAGTTTCTGCTTTATAGCAAAGTGAATCAGCTATACATATACATATATCCCCATATCTCCTCCCTCTTGCGTCTCTCTCCCACCCTCCCTACCCCACCCCTCTAGGTGGTCACAAAGCACCGAGCTGATCTCCCTGTGCTATGCAGCTGCTTCCCACTAGCTATCTATTTTACATTTGGTAGCGTATATATGTCCATGCCACTCTCTCACTTCATCCCAGCTTACCCTTCCCCTCCCCGTGTCCTCAAGTCCATTCTCTACGTCTGTGTCTTTATTCCTGTCCTGCCCCTAGGTTTGTCAGAACCATTTTTTTTTTTTAGATTCCATATATATGTGTTAACATACGATACTTGTTTTTCTCTTTCTGACTTATTTCACTCTGTATGACAGACTGTAGGGCCATCCACCTCACTACAAATAACTCAATTTCATTTCTTTTTATGGCTGAGTAATATTCCATTGTATATATGTGCCACATCTTCTTTATCTATTCATCTGTCGATGGACACTTAGGTTGCTTCCATGTCCTGGCTGTTGTAAATAGAGCTGCAGTGAACATTGTGGTACATGACTCTTTTTGAATTATGGTTTTCACAGGGTATATGCCCGGTAGTGGGATTGCTGGGTCGTATGGTAGTTCTATTTTTAGTTTTTTAAGGAACCTCCATACTGTTCTCCATAGTGGCTGTATCAATTTACATTCCCACCAACAGTGCAAGAGGGTTCCCTTTTCTCCACACCCTCTCCAGCATGTATTGTTTCTAGATTTTTTGATGATGGCCATTCTGACTGGTGTGAGGTGATACCTCATTGTAGTTTTGATTTGCATTTCTCTAATGATTAGTGATGTTGAGTATCCTTTCATGTGTATCCAAAGTATCTTCTTTGGAGAAATATCTGTTTAGGTCTTCTGCCCAATTTTGGATTGCGTTGTTTGTTTTTTTGATGTTGAACTGCATGAGCTGCTTGTAAATTTTGGAGATTAATCCTTTGTCAGTTGCTTCATTTGCAAAGATTTTCTCCCATTCTGAGGGTTGTCTTTTCATCTTGCTTATGTTTTCCTTTGTTGTGCAAAAGCTTTTAAGTTTCATTAGGTCCCATTTGTTTATTTTTGTTTTTATTTCCATTTCTCTAGGAGGTGGTTCAAAAAGGATCTTGCTGTGATTTATGTCATAGAGTGTTCTGCCTATGTTTTCCTCTAAGAGTTTGATAGTGTCTGGCCTTACATTTAGGTCTTTAATCCATTTTGAGTTTATTTTTGTGTATGGTGTTAAGGAGTGTTCTAATTTCATTCTTTTACATGTAGCTGTCCAATTTTCCCAGCACCAATTATTGAAGAGGCTGTCTTTTCTCCATTGTATATTCTTGCCTCCTTTATCGAAAATAAAGTGACCATATGTGCGTGGGTTTATCTCTGGGCTTTCTATCCTGTTCCATCGATCTATATTTCTGTTTTTGTGCCAGTACCATACTGTCTTGATGTAGATTTGTAGTATAGTCTGAAGTCCAGGAGCCTGATTCCTCCAGCTCTGTTTTTCTTTCTCAAGATTGCTTTGGCTATTCGGGGTCTTTTGTGTTTCCATGCAAATTGTGAAATATTTTGTTCTAGTTCCGTGAAAAATGCCATTGGTAGTTTGACAGGGATTGCATTGAATCTGTAGATTGCTTTGGGCAGTATAGTCATTTTCACAATGTTGATTCTTCCAATCCAAGAACATGGTATATCTCTCCATCTGTTTGTATCATCTTTAATTTCTTTCATCAGTGTCTTCTAGTTTTCTGCATACAGGTCTTTTGTCTCCTTAGGTGGATTTATTCCTAGGTATTTTATTCTTTTTGTTGCAGTGGTAAATGGGAGTGTTTCCTTAATTTCCCTTTCAGATTTTTCATCATTAGTGTATAAGAATGCAAGAGATTTCTGTGCATTAATTTTGTATCCCGCTACTTTACAAAATTCATTGATTAGCTCTAGCAGTTTTCTGGTGGAATCTTTAGGATTCTCTATGTATAGTATCATGTCATCTGCAAACAGTGATAGCTTTACTTCTTCTTTTCCGGTTTGGATTCCTCTTATTTCTTTTCTTCTCTGATTGCTGTGGCTGAAACTTCCAAAACTATGTTGAATAATAGTGGTGAGAGTGGACAAGCTTGTCTTGTTCCTGATCTTAGACTAAATGGTTTCAGTTCACCATTGAGAATGATGTTGGCTGTGTGTTTGTCATATATGGCCTCTATTATGTTGAAGTAAGTTCCCTCTATGCCTACTTTTTGGAGGGTTTTTATCATAAATGGGTGTTGAATTTTGTTGAAAGCTTTTTCTGCATCTATTGAGATGATCATATGGTTTTTCTTCTTCAATTTGTTAAAATGGTGTATCACATTGATAGATTTGCATATATTGAAGACTCGTTGCATTCCTGGGATAAATCCCACTTGATCATGGTGTATGATCCTTTAATGTGCTGTTGGATTCTGTTTGCTAGTATTTTGTTGAGGATTTTTGCATCTATGTTCATCAGTGATATTGGCCTGTAGTTTTCTTTTTTTTGTGACATCTTTGTCTGGTTCTGGTATCAGGGTGATGGTGGCCTCGCAGAATGAGTTTGGGAGTGTTCCTTCCTCTGCTATATTTTGGAAGAATTTGAGAGGGATAGGTGTTAGCTCTTCTCTAAATGTTTGATAGAATTCGTCTGTGAAGCCATCTGGTCCTGGGCTTTTGTTTGTTGGAAGATTTTTAATCACAGTCTCAATTTCAGTGCTTGTGATTGGTCTGTTTATATTTTCTATTTCTTCCTGGTTCAGTCTTGGAAGGTAGTGCTTTTCTAAGAATTTGTCCTTTTCTTCCAAGTTGTCCATTTTATTGGCATATAGTTGCTTATAGTAATCTCTCATGATCCTTTGTATTTCTGCAGTGTCAGTTGTTACTTCTCCTTTTTCATTTATAATTCTATTGATTTGAGTCTTCTCCCTGTTTTTCTTGATGAGTCTGGCTAATGGTTTATCAATTTTGTTTATCTTCTCAAAGAACCAGCTTTTAGTTTTATTGATCTTTGCTATTGTTTCCTTCATTTCTTTTTCATTTACTTCTGATCTGATCTTTATGATTTCTTTCCTGCTGCTAACTTTGGGGTTTGTTTGTTCTTCTTTCTCTAATTGCTTTAGGTGTAAGGTTAGGTTGTTTATTTGAGATTTTTCTTGTTTCTTGAGGTAGGATTGTACTGCTATAAACTTCCCTCTTATAACTGCTTTTGCTGCATCCCATAGGTTTTGGGTCGTTGTGTTTTCATTGTCATTTGTTTCTAGGTATTTTTTGATTTCCTCTTTGATTTCTTCAGTGATCTCTTGGTTATTTAGTAGTGTATTGTTTAGCCTCCATGTGTTAGTATTTTTTTACAGATTTTTTCCTGTAATTGATATCTAGTCTCATGGCGTTGTGGTCGGAAAAGATACTTGATACGATTTAATTTTCTTAAATTTACCAAGGCTTGATTTGTGACCCAAGGTATGATCTATCCTGGAGAATGTTCCATGAGCACTTGAGAAGAAAGTGTAATCTGCTGTTTTTGGATGGAATGTCCTATCAGTATCAATTAAGTCCATTGTGATTAGTTTTTAATATTTTCTCTTTGTCTTTCTTCTGGCATTTTTCACTATGGTATACCTAAGGATAGATTTGTTTTTATTTACTTTTTTTGGAACTCTGTATGCATCTTCAATTTAAGGATTTCCTTATAGCTTAAATTCTGGAAACTTATTTATTATTTCTTCAAAGATTAGTGCCCCCTCCCCCATTCTTTCTCTTCTCTTTCAAAATGCCTATTAGTATGTTGGATCTTCTCATTTTATACTTTAGGTTTCTTAACTCCTCATTTTCCTTCTCTTTATCATTCTAGGCTGCTTTTAAGTTTTTTCCCATGGATATATATTCTAATTCTCCTTCTTGCATTGAGTTTTAATCAAATTTTTTTTAACATCTTTATTGGAGTTTATTAATTGCTTTACAATGGTGTGTTAGTTTCTGCTGTATAACAAAGTGAACTAGCTATATCTATACACATATCCCCATATCCCCTCCCTCTTTTGTCTCCCTCCCACCCTCCCTATCCCACCCCTCTAGGGGGACACAGGGCACAAAGCTGATCTCCCTGTGCTATGCAGCTGCTTAATTTGAAAACTTTTATTTGATTCCTTGAAAAATTTGTACACCCCTCCCAACCCCTGGCTCCCAGATTGCCCTGTTTTTTAAAATGTTGATTTCCTCTTTTATCTTTGTACTACAGATTGTTCTGTTACAAGCCTGGTCAAACTATTATCTGTGGGCCAAATCTGACCCATGGCCTATATTTGCATGCCCAATGAACTAGGAATGATTTTTAATTTTTTAAAGGGTTCTTACAAAAATAAAAAGATGTTTGACAGAGATCATATGTAGCCTGCAAAGCCAAAACTGTTTACTTATTATTATTATTATTTTTTTTTACAGAAAATGTTTGTCAGTCTCTGTTCTATTACCACCACTTCTTGGTTTGGTAATCCCTCTGTTTTTTGCATCTGCCCATTCTGTCTTGTGTGTGTGTGTGTGTGTGTGTTTTGTCATTTTTTATTGTGAATTCATCTTTAGTGTGGGTTGTGAAAGGTTGAGGATCCACACAAGAGAGGAAATGTATTATAATTTTTTTCCTGATAATATGGGTTTTTTGTATACAGTATGGTAACCACTGCCGCAATCACTACATAGAACATTTCCATCACCTCAAAACATTCTTTTGTTCCCTTTCACAATCAATTCCCCAGCCCCAGCCCCTAGCAATCACTGATCTGCTTTCTCTTGTTAAGAGTTTTGACTTCTCTAAGTTTTCACGTAATGTAGTTATAGAGTGAGTGCTGTTCTGTGTCTGGCTTCTTTCACTCAACATAATGATTTTCTGATATTCACCCATGTTGTTGTGTTTATCAGTAGATTTTCCTTTTCATTGCTGAGTACTATTTTAACATATGAATATATTATAACTTGTTTATCCTTTCACCTGCTGATGGGCATTTGTGTTGTTTGTAAATTTTGGCTATTGAGAATAAAGCTGCTATGAAAATTCAAGTGCAAAACTTATATTTTTCTTGGATAAAGTACCTAGGAATGAGGAACTATGGTTTTAGTAGTAAGAAATATTTATCTTTCCTATGTCAATTACCCTGGAAAAAATGAAAAATACAAACATTTCTTAGTCATATTTCATAATAAAATTTATCAGCACACCTGTTGTAAGACAGTTGAACTCATACATTTTCCACCTCTGAAGAGTCACACACTATCATACATTCAACATATTCCAAGATAATGCTTACTAACATGTAGGAAGATACTGTTGCTTACAAACTTCAATATATTATGAATAAAATGCATTCATATTATATATGAACAAAGAAGTCTTATTGAGAACTCTGTTGTGATATTCTCTTTAGAGCAAAGGTAAGAGTTGCAAAATCTCTAATTTTAAAAGAGGAGGATTTCAGTTAGTCCATCTTCAGTGAAATATATTTATAAACTGCCTACATGCTTCTTATGCGAGTTACGTCTGCTTTAATTAAGGAAGGAAAATGTTCCTCATTTCCCAAGTGAGAAACATTTCCTAAAATCACAACATCCCCAGGGTTGTTCTTAGTCTAAACCTCCATATAGAAATGTCTGGAATAGAAATTTTTAAATATCAGAATCCAAGTGTGTAAGTTTTCACATTCAAAAGTGCAGAGAATCTCAACATCAACAAACTATATTTCTACAAAAATCAAAATTACAACTTATATATCCCTTATTTAAATAACAGTGATGTCACTTCAGAGTTAACTGTAGGTAATCACTGGATTGTAATGCATGCAGAGATTAAGAAAATTTCAAGTGTTCCTAAATATCATTATAAAAATGAATATTTTACATTATGTAAAATTATGATTATTATGATCTCTAGAGAAAGATATATAAAGATTATGAACAAATAAACTTCAATAATGACAAAGTAAAATTTTTACGTTCATTTCCAGTTGCTTTCTAAAATTACTAGTTAGTCTCAACCTCATTGAATTAATGAAAATAAAATGTATCCCATGACAGATTTTTGTGGCAATACCTAATCCTTTAAAAAATATATGAAACAAAAATAGCACGAGAAGTTTCTGGGTACAGATTATAATATTTAGATCCCCTCAACCAATTCTTGGAAACTCAACGTCATTGTTTGTAAACGAGTCATATAAAATGATTCTAAAAGTATAAATGAGTTTACATCGACCAATTGACTCTGACAAGCTGCCACCCCACCACCTACCACAGATAGCATCCAACAGAAGCTTGTGGTGCTTAAAACACATTTCACCACCTGCCAAGGAGGCAGACTCCACGGTGGAGAAGACTGAAGCTGTAAGACACAGGTGACTAAGTGCCACACAGTAGCAGTGGTGCTGGCCAGTGGAGCAGGGGTATGCATTGTGTATCCCCCAGACCCCAAGAAGGCTGCTCTGCCTGCATCAGTGCACCCTTGTATGGCACAGAACTTCCAGAATTTTAGCTTCTGTGGAGTTCTCTGAGGGCGAATGCGTGTACTGCCATCAGGCAGTTAGAGGTAAAGACATCAAGATGCTTTCAATCCTGGATCCTGGAGTGAAGAGGCTAAACTTTGTACCTCGATTGTACAGCAGGTTAAATTCTACATACCGTCCTCTCCGGAGCTGCTGCCACAACTTCTCCTGGTGGGTGAAGAGTCATCACAGTGCTTTTTCACAGGGGGAATGTAAGAAGGAATGACAGCCTGGGCACAGCTCCACACAAAGCGAAACACCTCCTCCTTGGAGGGAGAGTCAAGGTCATCAAAAAAGATACCCCTCCGCTCCCCACGATGGGCTATAAAAAAGTCATCGTCACATCATTTTTAAAATTTTGGGTAGAGATCTGCACCATGTTGGTCACAAGCCTCCTTTAGAGTCCCATGAAAATGGACCGCATCCTCTTGGTTCAGGTATGTTGGGGTAAGGTCACATCCACCACCAAACCACCACTGCTTGTTACCTACCAGATCAAGACATGTGATTCTGATGTGGACTTTGAGATGCCAAGGAAATGTATTATAATTCTGATGTCTGGGTATGGGGCATACTGGAGTCTCAGTAATAGGAAACACACTAGGAAAGAGTGAGCTGGGACTGGGCTAAGGTTTGGGATTTGAGGGAGAGACATGGCCAAGGAGGTTGGCTCTCAGCAGGCTGTGGAAATGTCCAGGGTTTCTGATGAGTCCAGGGTTCTCAGCTAAATCCTCAAGGTTGGTCTGTAGAGCACACAGTCAAGGCACTGGCATCTGGACTGGCCAGAATGGCAGTTAACTGAGTGTTCAGTAGCCAGTCAGGGGTCCAACACCTCTGGGGAGATCTGACAACATGTAGCAGCACCTCTGCCAACTACTGTGTCCTCTGGTTCTAGCACCAAGTAGGTGCTCATAAACAATCTGTTGTGTGAACAGATGGGGAAAGAAAAGTTCATATTTTGGGGACTGATAAGTACCAGGCAGGAATCTGCTTCCAACCTTTGCCCTAGACTCCTAACCAAATAGGAAGAATCTGGAGAGATACCTCTAGTGGTGGTTTTGTAGATTCCTTTGGGATTTCTACATAAACAATTATATCATCTGCAAATAGGAGCAGTTTTGCCTTTTTCTTTCTGATCTTTATGCCTTCTACTTCATTTTCTTGACTTATTAGTGCAATGGCTCGAACCTCCAGTATATTGTTGAATAAAAGCGATAAAAGCAGACATCATTGCCTTGTTCCTGATCTTAGGGAGAAATAATTCAGTCTTTCACCATTAAGTATGAAGTTAACTGTAGGTTTTTTGCAGATATTCTTTATTTCTAGAAATTAATAATTGAATTTAGAGGCTTGATCAGATTGAGGTGTAATTTTTTTGGTGTGGGGCAAGACTACAAAGGTGTAATTTTATCAAGGGACATGTAATATCTTTTTGTATCTTTTTGTGATATTAGCAGCCATTGACGATTGTTGCCTATAGCAATTATTAAATTATAGGTTACAAATGGTTATATTCTAATTTTGTTAATTTCTTCTTCATTTATTAACTGGGATACTACTATGGAGAAAATTTTCCTTCATAAGCCTTCTGGTTACCCTGCTACGCAGTTCCTATAGGAAGGACAGAGAAATGCTTGATTGTTTTCTTTCATTTATCCATTTTCAGAATAGTGAATTGGTTCCATAGCATCTTCCAAAGGTGTTTTTAGAACATAAACTATGAATTCACTATGTGTTTCAGTCTGTTTAGTCATTCTTATTGGTGATAAATAATTGTGTACTTTTCTAAGTTCTTTTAGAATTTGGTATTTATCACTTTTCCTCTAGGTTTGTAGTTAGGTCTTCATTCTTTGTATAATCCATGTCTTCTGCTAAGATCTGACAATATAAATACACTCTTGCTTGCGTGATTAAGGACAAAAGGAAGATGTATTGAAAGACTTATTTCTAATATCTATGAATAAGGAATGGAACTGTTTGCCTCTGAGTCACACTTCAGCTATATGTCAGCATACTCTTAAGAAACCTTGGAATTTTGTGGATAAAACCATAGAAATCAAACTTTTCTTTGACTGGAACCTGCAGAACAAGCTTTGGTGTCAAGGCTCTTATGTTAAAGGTGATATATGTCAGAATAGAAGTCATAATTTTAAGTTTCTTGGAAAAAAATCAAGCATTGGAAAACCCTATATATTCTTGTATAACTACAGAGGAAAAAATCTTTCTGACACATACTGTGTATTTTTGCTGTAATGTTAACTTCATTAATGTGGTTTAGCTGTTTGCCTTGAGGCATGTGTACATAACCTTCTGAACACCCATTTAGCTTATAATATGCCAGTTTCCTAACAATTATTATTGTTCTAAAGTATAACATTTCACTGTTCAACATCAAATACGTACACAAAGGGAATTAAAATTTATGGAGTTTCCTGAGCTTACACAGTGTCTCTACATAGTAAGTGTCGAAAATGGTTTCTTTTCTATTAGCTTTATTTTAATTTTTCCCCTGATTATAAAAATAATATTGCAAACTTTTAACAAAATAGGGATCACCATAATCCTGCCCACAAAGTAATATATTAAATTGCATACCTAGATGAATATCTAAGTGTAGATACTCACAAAGATCTTGAAGGATATTTACATTTACTTTACCAAAAAATACAGGGAAGTTACTTCTGACAAAACATAGGTGATTTAAAAAAAAAAAAACTTTCACAAGTTTTGAACAGTTTGTATTTTTGTCAATGAGTGTATAATGTATGTGTATACATAATATACATATATATGTGTATACATACATGCATGTGTATATGGGGGGCAGAGGAAGGGAGGGGGAAAGGAGGTGTACATATGCAGAGAAAATTTCTGAAATGAATGGCACCAACATGATTTAACAATCACAGATAATATTTTTAAGGGAGATTTGTTGTTAGTGCCTAATGTCTGTCACAGTACATACTAGCCAAACAGAAAATGTGTGTTATATCAGCTTGTGTTGGTTTAAGTTTCATGAATTTAAGAACTTTTGATTAAAATATATTCACTACCATATATAAAATAAATAACCAACAAGGGCCTACTGTATAGAAATTATAAAACAGTTTTTTGTGGTTATCCAGCAATGGAAATGAAACAGAACCCTAGGTGGTTCCTACGTAGAGAATCTAAATTCCTGTATTATGTGAATAATTCCTATGAAAAAGGGGTTTCCTTTTATTTTTCTTTGTTTCCTTTTAAGATTAGACATGTGTTTCTTTAGTTTCTGTCAAATCTCTTTACTAAAATTACTAGTTTGCTCTTAGAAATCATTTCATCCCTCACTGAATTATTCTCCAACATAACTACTTCTTCAGTGGTGCGTAAGGGTGTTTTAATGCTAGTAAGACAAGAAGGATGTTTAGTACTGCCTTTCCTCAACCGTTCTTGGTTTCCTTGGCTTTCTAGGATGTGGAGAGCATCTTGTGCGCACCATACTGGCTAGAGAATGTTCACACGCTTTACAAGCTGAAGATGCCCACCAAGCTCTGCTGGAAACTATGCAAAACAAGTTTATCAGTAAGTATAACATTAAGAAAATTACTTCCTTGTAAATAGCGGTTGTTCCTCTGAGCTGTAAGCTTCATGAGTCAGGTGCCATGTTTGTATTGCTAGACCTAGGTCCAGGGTTTAGCATGGACTTAGACCCTAAATTAACATTGGCTGTGAAAAGAAATTCCATCAAAATAGCTACTACTGTGTGAAATATACCATATAACAAATGTAATGCCCAAGTTGTGAGACACTGTCCAGGATTAGAGTCATACGCAGTAGAATAAAATTCTACTAAAACAAAATTCAAGGGACAACCTCATTTAAAAGTTTTCCTGTAATACAGTTTGACTCTTTTTTTAAAAAAGTTAGTGTTGTATTCATGAATCCAGTGCTGCCACACACAGTTGTCTAGGGTTGAGTTGAAATCTGGCCTGGCTCCATTTGCCAAACCCATATAACCTGATGTGAGGCTGCATCTGCTTGGAGGAAGGGATGGCTTTTTCTAATCTGTAGGAAGATTTTGTGTAGCCTCGCAATGGCCCTGTAGATAACTGTTACTGTGGATTAAAACTATTTGACTCGGGTTTTTCCCATTATTTAACATTGAGTTTACCACTATGGAAAGGCTTGTGAAGTCGTATAAAAAATATAAACTGTAGTTAAAAATAAGTTAGGGGGACTTCCCTGGCGGTCCAGTGGTTAAGACTCTGTGCTCCCAAGGCAGGGAGCACAGGTTCGATCCCTGGTTGGGGAACTAAGATCCCACATGCCACACAGCATGGCCAAAAAATAAAATAAATGAATGAATGAATGAATGAATAAATAAATAAATAAAATTGAATTAAAAAAAAAAAAGAAGCTTCCTCTAACTCCTCCCAGCAACCCTATCCCATAAAAAACAAACAAACCAACCCACCCCCCCAAAAAAAACAAGTTAGGGTAATAAGCCATGAACATATAAATGAGGGGAAGAGTATCACAGGGTTAATCTGGGGGGTGTCTCCACGTAGAGAATCAAGACAGGATACTATAAGGTGCTAATTAAGTGGTGAGGACAACACAGACGAAAGCGTAGGAAGAAATCATCCGAAAAGGATTCATGGATGACGAACTCCTAGAACTGGCCCCAGGAGGCCGGGAAAGGTGGGGAAGAAAGGAGTGTGAGCACAGACATGACAGTGGGGTTAGGCATGGTGAGGGCTCGACACCTGCATGACTCTTACCTGGAGGGAAGTGTTCCTGACCTGCAGCGGGGCTGGATCGGCCAGGTGAGGCCAGGTCCCGAGGGCCTTAAAATCTCTGTGTAGGAGTTCATGTTCGATCTGATAGAAAGGAGAGAACCCTTATGTATTCTTAAGTTGATCAATAAAATGATGTTTTAGGGGAGGGTTTATAAAGTAGATCTCAGGTTGTCCAAGACCATCTCTATAGGAGACCGACATTAGGGGCTGGGAATGGTCCAGGCCATGGAGAGGAAATGGTGATTTTGAGGGAGGGGTCCATGGAGAAAGTGGAAATATTGATAGATTTTGCTGCTAGGAGTATGTAGCCCTCTGGGTCCAGTCAGGAGGTAGAAACCATACATTAGGTTAATCAGGAGGAGTTTAATATAAGGAATTGTTAACTATGATGAAAGAGTAACTGGAGGCTGTAAGGAAAGCTCTCTGTGGTGCCCTAGAGCTGAGAGTGTCCAGGGAAGGACATGCTTGGGAGGGGCTCAGACCTTGTTGGAGAAGGTGTGGTTCAGCAGGTAGCAGAGAAGTTCACTGGTTTGGCCTGGCTGGGACTGGTCTGGAGTTGCTGGGCAAACAATAGGCCACCCTCCGGAGTGCAGTGTAGATGGGGAATAGATAATCAGCACCTGGTGGCTTGGTATGCCATGGGAGCCCGGCATCAAGGGGGCGTGCAGAGGACACAGGACTGCAGGGCACACAGGTCACAGGGCCCCTGCAGAGGGGACGACTGCTCAGTGTGTGACCACCTGGGCCACAAGGGCTGTGTGCAGGCTGTGCAGGGCCTGGCCCAGGGAGCCCTGATGGGCACCTGTGTGTAACCACTGGGGACCTCTGGTTTCCATGTCAAGAGGGCCCAGCCTGCCAGGTCACAGCAGGGCTGCGTCCTGGGCCTGTGTCTGGGGCAGACTTTACCAGATGTCCCACACCTACATTAACTCTTCTCCCCAGCCCACGGTGAACAGTGCAGGAAGGGTGCCTATTGTCACTCTTTTAATGTTCTCTAACTCGGTTTAACGCCTGACTCCTTGCCCTCGTTCTGTTAGTCCTCTCCATGTAAGCCTGGTCTCTTTTTACATGGCACTTTATATTTGTTTTGCTGCCATTTTGTCTTCGTTGGGTGGCATCTGGATTCCAGGGACTTTCTGTGTCACTGTGGAGGGACCATCTGGCTCATGGCCGCCCTGTTCCCTCTGTTGGCTTGTGCTGGGATGGGGCTTGCCCCCCACCTCCCCATGGGTCACTGGCCTCTCTCCCTGATGAATTCACTATGGTGTCCGTGGTCTTGTTGTAACCTCTGGCTTCTGCAGTACACATATCATCCACTGACAGCAGATGCTAGTGGTAATGGGGTCAGGTGGTCTAAAAAAGAATAATAAGAGGATTGTCAAGTCCTCTTGGCCCGAGCATGTCAGGCTACTTTTCCACTCTATTCCTAGAGAGCCTTACCGGCCTGAGGGTGGCATGGCAATGGGCAACGTCCCTACCTGGCTTCCTGTTCCTTTAAGCCTCATCTGTTCTTGGGTCCTCTGAATCTAGGGCTTTGTCACTGGCTCCTCTTTTCCTTCCACCCTCACCAGCTTGGGAAGAGGAACAGAAACCCATACCAGGAATCAATGCTTTTCTTCTAGTTTTCCCAAAAACGTCAAGGTGTCCAGTCACACCCCTACCCCAGCCCTACCTTTAGGATACTGGTGGGGACCTGGCTAAGCAAGGGTTGCCCCAAACTATTTGCCAAAATTTAGGCTTTACCTATTTAAAACACTTTTCATCTCAAAGCTGTCTCTACTTAGAATTTATGAAAATCCACTCAAGGATAAAATATAAGTTTTATAATATAAGCATACAACTGATGGGATAGATGGGGCATTCCAGGGATAGGAATAAAACTGAATTACTGGACTTCCCTGGTGGCACAGTGGTTAAGAATTCGCCTGCCAGTGCAGGGGACACAGGTTTGAGCCCTGACCCAGGAAGATCCCACATGCCGTGGAGCAGCTAAGCCCGTGTGCCACAACTACTGAGCCTGTGCTCTAGAGCTCACGAACCACAACTGCTGAAGCCTGTGCACCTAGAGCCTGTGCTCCTCAACAAAAGAAGCCACTGCAATGAGAAGCCCGCGCACTGCAACAAAGAGTAGGCCCTGCTCGCCACAACTAGAGAAAGCCCGCACGCAGCAGCAAAGACCCAATGCGGCCAAAAATAAAAAATATAAATAAATACATAAATTTATTGTTAAAAAAAACTGAATTACTTCCTCAGATTTATAAGCATTGTTGCTTAGGCCTTTAATACGTATCATACCCTCTTAGGAAAGATTTTTAGGGTAGAGAGAGAAAGAAAAACAGATTATAGGCAAGAAACAGCTGGATTTATCTAAAGGAAGAACAGAGTGAATAACTAGAAAAAATTTCAGTATGAAGAGATTTTGTACAGGTGCTTTCTTCCAGTTATTTGACCTGAGGTCATGAAAACATAAATAACGGTATGAACTACATGCATGCTGGTAAGAATCGCCTGATGGCAAATTGTGAGCTGAGGAACGCGTTAGGAATGGACTTTGAGGTCTGCCTTGGGTGATTTTTCAGAAAAAGGTTGATGATGTTCATGTTACTACATCTTCAAATATATCAGAATCAGCCTTGGGTCTTCTTGTTCTTTTGTTTTAACAATTACCATCGTGGAATGCTGTTTTTAAGGGAAACCTTGGCCTGAACAGCCTGTGTAATTTATGTAATTTGCTATTAGTTGCCCAGCTATACCAGTTTTCACCAGAGGTGAAAACTCGACACTCAGGAGAAGTTCACTTCCTGGGAACCCTGCGATGGGTGTGTGATGACGGCACGTGGTAGTTTTCTCCTTGTTGAGAGTGACCTGAACTCTTTACTGTGTCTGAAACCACAGATTCACTAGCTAGTTGGACATCTCCAGATTTGGGTCCATGCTGAGGAGTTCCTGAGCTCCACCCCTTTCTCTTCTGATGCTTTGTTGTCCTCTCCTTTGTATAACTCTTGAAACTCCTCAGAGAGTTGGGCTGTAGTACTTCATTTTTCCAATGGATCCCATGACCTAATGCATATTGAACACTCATCTTAAAAATTCCAGACTCTTGGAAAGGGAATCAGAAATTTCAGAACTCATCAACCCTGCTCACTAAATCGTTGAAGAAACTTATTTTGCAATAGTTCAGTGACTTGTCCAAAGTCACCTGGTTAGTCAGTGAGTGTTCATTCTGCAAGGTCACATTGCCTCTCCCCCCCACCCCCGCACCTTTTAAGCAAAATAAAATGTGGAATACAGAAAAACAGTGTCCTGGGAGTTAAGACAGCTGGGTTCCACTCTTAACTCTGTGTCTGACTCACTGAATCTATCAAGTTACTGAAGTTCTGTTTTGTTTTCTCAAAAAAAAAAAAAAAGACAAGAGACAGTTTCTAAATTCCTCCACCATGCTAAATTTTATGAATTCTGTACCGTATTACACCTGTAAATATGTGGTTCTTTTTAACCAGGTGATTTGGAATTGGAAAATCAAAAATTTCTGGGACCACTTGGGAACTATCAAGAAGCATGGATGATATTTACAAAGTGGTTAGAATGAAATAAATTGAATTTACCAGGGACCTGGATGAGAAGCAAGGTCTGGTTCTTTCCTGTTTTAACAGTGATGAAATTAGTTGTTGGTTTTAGGACAAGCCTCTTTGTTCTCAGTTTCCTCATGTATAAAACGAGGGGGCCTAGCTCGATGGTCCCCAGAGTCCTTTCTAGCTCCAAAATTCTATTTGGTCCCTGGTTTGTTCACAGGCCAATCTAAACTGTGTGTGTGAAAGTACAGTTGTAAAGCAATTTAGTCCTTAGTTGAAACTATAAATTAAAGCTATTAAAGGTGGATCGCAAGTTTCTATTGAGGTGATTTGGTCGAAATCCTTTCTGGTGATGGCTGTGGTAAGCTAGCCACCACTTCCTTGGTTTTGTGGAAAGGCATCACGATACTCTTCCTTTCTTGCTTCCTTTGTTTTTTCTTAAAAAAAAAAGATTTGCATAAATAATATATCTAGAGATTCTCATTGCAGTGTATACTTAGAAACATTTTATATAATAATCAGGACAGACTTATTCCAAGACTCCGGTGGTTCTTCAGTCACAGTTCTGGTTTTCCTGCCCAGGCACTGGTTCCTGTGGCGGTTTCTGCTCATGAGGCTCTGCTCTGGTGCTGTGATTCTCTATATATGACTGTCTGTCTCTCCAACTGTAGGGGAACTTGTTTACCTTGTGACCTCACTTTTCTGACGGATCTAAGAAGAGTTGTTGATTTTTCAGTTTGTTCAGCTTTTTACTTGTTAGGATAGAGCGGTGACCTCTGAAGTCATTACATGGTGGACCAGAAACCAGAAGTCTCCTCCACAGTCTTTTTCCAATGGTTATTGTCACATTAAAATTTTTTTTCTATAATCAAGGATTAAAAAAAATGGTTTCCAGTTTTAATTTGTCTTTTTCTGATGAGTAAATTTTCAAATATAACTTGGTCTTTTATATTAATGTGTGAATTATCTGCTCATAGCTTTAGATCATTTTTCTGTTGCACTGTTTGGGTGATTTTCTTTTAATTGACATTTAACTTTTATTAATGGTAAAATTACCTTAAATAAAATATTCTAAACTGACACAGCAATAACCATTTGTACAGAATTTTAAAATAACCCTGTCTTTTTGAGTGGTGTTATGTTTGATATCTGTGACCTTCTGCAATAATAAGGGATTTTTAAAAAAGTAATTTTATACTACGATTAAATAATTTGTTTTTATGTATTTTTTCTAAAGTAGTCAGCAACTTATTAAAATAAAGATTTTTCCAGTTTTTTTTTGTAGTTTGAAACAAACTCTGAAATTATCTTAAATGTAGGGTTCTTTTAAAAATCTATTTTTGATAAATGAGGCTTTAATGTGATAGAGTAAAATTGAAGGACATTTTGAAGATTAAAATGTTTTTGTTTCCACTTGTATTACCATTATGCCAAGATCCAGAGCTTTGGTTTGACTTAATGTAGGAAGCATAAAACAGAATAACCAATTTGTGCATTTTTTTTTTTTTTTAAAAACCACTGTTCGTGTAACATACAAAATCCATAAAAATGGGTACTGTAAAAATAGTTCCTTAATAATACTTCATGCTAACCAGCTGATTATAGACTGAATGCTTAGTTAAGTAAGGAAAAGAAATAGATTTCCTTTTTAGTTGTGCTTTTTAAATTACACACACACACACAGACACACACATATAAGAGCTCTTACAATGATTCAGATGTGACTTTTCCTATTCATGGTTATTTTTGAACAAACTTGGTTTCATGAATTATTCTTTTTTCATGCAAACTGTGGCTGCATGTGTGGTATGTGAACTTCAGGGTGGCATTATAACTTCCTGCCCGGTTCTCAACAAGTAATGTCATAGTACTTTTTTTAGTTGGTTTGGCTCTCTACTAAATATAATGGTTGATAAAATGTTATCTGTAAAAATCAAATTACCCTTTTCTTCTCTTTGAATTTCTAAGCTGACTTGTTGGTATCATCAACCTACAGTCTATGTGACTATTATTGAAAAATTCTATGTGGTATATAGTATTACGATTAAAAAAAGAAGCTTTTGCTCTATGTTCTTTTATTTTATCCCTTTGGGGAATGCTTACACTCTTTCTGACATCATAGGTTTACCGTCAAATGGAGAATGCCATCAAAAATTGAGATTGAAGGGAGTCTACTCTTGTGGTCTTCTGCCAACTTGAGAAATTATATTTGATAAATATTTTCTTTTAATGACCAAGTTCTTAGCTAAAACCCTGATAATTCATAAGCATTAGCTTTGATAGGAGGAACAAAAGTACATTGTCATTACACATTTTAACTTCTTATCTGAGGTCATATATTATGTTTCATGAGTTTCTTTATAATTTAGAAAACTTAAAATATATACTGGTCTCTTTACCAGTGCATTTTTGGATTTTTACAAGACTTTTCTCCTATTCTTCATGCACATTTCTTTTTTTCAAACACTAAAATCTTTTTCCTAAGAGTACTAATTTTTTTTAAACCAATTCAAAAAATCAAAGATGTTTCTCCTTCATTATCATAAACATTGTGATATATAGCCTGTTGTACTCACATGTCCAAATTGCAAAATAAGGAAAACAATAAATTAGGCATCCCAAAGCATTATTTATCACTAATTCTTGGGCCTTAGGGTTTTATAAATACTTTCAGAATTTTTAACGTGTTTTTATTTAATAAATATTCATGAAAGTCGTGAATGTACTTTGCTGGCTACTGTGACAGATACACAGATAAATACACCATATCAACCTTACTGTCAAGGAACTTGCAATCTAGGAGAAGAAAAAGGGCAAATGTACAGTAAATAAAAAGTAAGATGCAATAAGTTTCATACTAAAGTTCAGGAAATATAGGGGACTTCCATTCCTGGCAGTTTCATCAGATGGAGATCCTGGAACCTTTGACTGCAAATAATCTAACAATGCTGGACAAAATATTAATGGCAAAATCACATATTCAAATGAAAGGGTGAGAATCTTCGTTTAAGATTGTCCTAGTTATATGAAGCTCCCAGGGGCTTGACAGAAGTAAATGAAAATCCTTCCTGAAGCAATACTCTTTCAACTCAGATCTCAAATAAGTGCTCAACTATGAATTCAAAATAAAAGCTTAAGTTAAAATGAAACACACATGAAGTAGAGTTACCATGAGAGAAAGTATGTCAATAGAAACTTTAACAGACTACCAAAGACTTTAGGTATTAGAATCACTAGGTAGAAAATATGAAATAAATATTTTAGACATTGCTGTTTTTAAGTAGGTATAATCATTTTGGAAAAATATTCATGAGAAGTGGAACACGTGCATGCCCCACAACGCAGAAATCCTAGTCCTGACTACGTACATGTGCCCTGGGTGACACACACAGGAACATGTACAGCATGGCTTTTTCTTAACAACAAAAAATGGAAACCATTCTAACGTCCATCAGCAGGAGAATACTGTGTGGCAGTGAAAATGAATGGATTACAAAGACACACATCCATGTGAATAAACCTTAAAATCATAACACTAAGTTAAAAATACAGTTCGCAAAGGACTGCAGTCAGTGTTGCCACCATTAATATAACTTTGCAAAACCAGACACTATTTCATTATACATGCACAAATGGTAAAACTATAAAAGAGAACAGGAAGTTATTGGAAAATAATTCAGGGTAGTGGTTTCCTTTGGGAGAGAAGACCTAGGGAGTCTCAACAGTATTAGTAGTGTTGGATTTTTCTAGTCGTTCGGTGGATTAATGGACATTTGTTCTTTTAATATGCTTCATAAATCATATGTTCCATATACTCTTTTTGTGTTTTATGAAAAACTTCATAATTAAACTCTTAATATGATAGAGTAGGAAAAGCAGAGTTCAAAAGAAGCAGAGGAAGAGGTGTCATATCTGGTAGATCAAGGAGAGTGTCATGAATGTGGTACCTTCAGGAGGGAAAATCTAGGACTGGTTTTGTGAGCAGCAAGTGATCTGATTTAACAAGTGGACAGAGTATATTAGGGAGAGTGGTGTAATTATAAATGAAAAAGAAAACCCCCAAATTGGACTTACTGTAGTGGAGAGAGCCACATAAGGCTTTGGCAGTGGAGTGTTACAGTAGGACGTGGGATGGATTGGAGGAAGGAGGCCCTTTAGGTGAAGCTGCTAATTTGAAGGGCATGGCAATTAGAGAAGCAGAGCTAGAGTGGATCAAAGGAGAGTCAGGTGCCAGAGACTACTCTCAAAGAGAGAATCCTTGAAATTCTTGATGTTGATTGAATGGGATGGATGTGGTGAAAGAGGCATCAAAGTAACTGGAATCTGTTTTTTTTTTAAACTTTTAATTTTATATTGGAGTATAGTTGATTAACAGTGTTGTGTTAGTTTCAGGTGTACAGCAAAGTGATTCAGTTATACATATACATGTATCTATTCTTTTTCAAATTCTTTTCCCATTTAGGTTGTTACATAATATTGAGCAGAGGTCCCTGTGTTATACAGTAGGTCCTTGTTTTGAGTCTTCTGGACTTGGAATTACAAGGCCAATAGAAATTATAAGAATGTCATGCATGGAACATTGGACATGTAGAGAGCATGGGGTTGATTTTGACTCCTATGTTGGCATAGAGGTGTTTGTAGGCAAGACAGTCAGTTGGATATATGGGCCTGGAGCTTAAGAGGGAAGTTGAGACTCTGGGCTTGTCTTCGGAATTTATGGTGTCTTTCACAGAATGAATGATCCCGCTGAGGAAGCCAGATCTGCTTGCACGTCATCTCCTCAAGGAGGTCTCTCCTAACCACCCTGCCTAAAATTTTAACTTCTCTTACTCTGGTTTATGTTTCTTCTTGGCACTTGTTTTATTCTGTACTTTTTTATTATCATCTATCTCTCTTCAGCACGGCATAAACTCTATGAGAGCAGAGATTTTGACTGTTATTTTCCCCCATTTCTGTCTCCCCAGCAGCTAGAAGAGTGCCTAGCAAAGAGAACATTTGTGGAATGAATGAATGAATGAATGAGAAGGTAAAAACCTTAGAGGGTGTCTGCTTTCAGGGTGGGTGGAAAGAGTATCCTGTGAGGAGATAGGAAAGAGGGAGAAAAGATGTGACCGAGGAGGACACTCATCTGGAAGCCAAAGACAGAAGGAATTTTTTGAGATAACCAAGGAGTTTCCATGTGTTTAGAGATATAAAGGAATATCAAGAAAAAGCTTTTAGGTCTAGGCATTTGGAGGTTATGAATCAACTTTCAAGCATGTGCAGTGGCAGGGTAAGAAAAGAACTTCTCTCAGCAGCTGCAAAGAACGAGGACCAGAAATGATGGTCTTTCAGCCTTGGTGACAAGCTAGATGGGTTAGACTTCCATAGATGACTGGCATCGACAACTTGGCATGTAAACTGTGCACCAATAGCACACAAACTTACTGAAGAACAATACTTTGCCTTTCATCTTTTTTCTTCTTTAACAAGAGTATATCTCATGGAGGGTCACCAAGTTGCAAAATCAATCATATTTTTTTTTCCCATGTGACGTAAGATACATATAGAATCCCAGAATATCTTTAAGTGTATAGAGATTTTACAAATCAGAATAAACTTGAGTGAGTGGAGTGGGGACAGAAGGAAAGATAGCAAGTGACTACAAGGTTGAGTCATTTTAGAAATATGTGTGGTTTTCTAAGGGCCTTCAGGAATGTTCTTTAGGAAGCTAATGGCAGAATTGAATGCTTTTTGCTTGTCTCTTTTTGGGGAGTTGTGCTGAGCTCTGAAATACCTCTTAGAGTGACATCCTTTTTTTTTTTAATAGAGGCTTAAGAAATAATCATATATCTCATTTAAAATGTGCAGAAAGCTTGTGCTGTAAGCTAGGAGGTTGGAGAATAGGAAGAGTGATTGGTTAGATTATACTCAGTGGAATTGTTGAAAGTGGTAAGAATCTGAGATATTATTTTCTTTCTTTGGCTAGAATGAATGGTTAAAACTCCCATTTACTGACCCAGGTAATCATCATTTGAAAATAAATAGTTCATCAGCTTGTTAAATTGAATAACTCCCAAATTTGTGTTTTCAGTGCGTGTTGAGTGTCCTAAAGAGAATCATCACAATTTCCAAGAAACCCAGAGGTTACATTCTGTGATGTGGCTTATGCCTTGTTCCTAAAGGAGAGTCTTGAGATAAAGCTGGGTCATCCTGTCCTAGGGAGCTTAATCATTTTCTCTTCTTCCTCTCCTCTTACAAATAAGAAAAAAAGAAAAACTTGTGATTGTATTAAATTACTAACAGAATTGATCAGCAGCAGATTAACAAAATGGACTTATCAGAATAAGTGGAAGTGGGTAGCCGGCAATAGAAGTGTGACTTTGTAGGGCTTTGTGCATTCACAGCCTTCCTTGGTTTTCTCCCTCTGGCCTACGTTTCCTGTTTACATAAGACCTCTAGCCTTCTTTTAGAGCCTGGAAATCCCATATATTTTGGATACTTGCAACTTTTGAAATAGCAGGGGATGACTGTGTCAACAACAGCAAATGTGTTCTTACTCAAGCCTTTTGGGAAACAAAGAAAAGACCATTTCAATTAGCTACCAACTTTTGATAACTGGAAATAATTTGGTAATATTATTTGGTTGGAAAGCAAATAATAAGCACAGTACTAAAAACGGAAAAACAAAACAAAACAAAACAACTCTGTAAGCAGTGTCATGTTACTTTTAAAAACCCCATAGTTTTGTTGCTGGTCTATTTGATTTCAAAGGTGTCCAGATTTAGGGACTGTGGACTTGATTATAAAGGTTGGTGCCATCACAGAATTAGGAGCTGCTGAGCTACTCACAATACGTACTTTATTTTGAATTTTATGTTAAAAGATGTTTATGAAGTATTAGGATTTAATTAAAACCACTCAAAGAATTTGTTTCATCCCATGCTGAAAAAAAAAAAAAGAAAAAGAAAGATCTTTGTTTCCATATCAGAATTCTTTGTTTTTCCTCCAAAGGGTACTGATTAGGTGATCAAAAAGGGTTTTTGTCTGTTCCTTGCGCTGTGAGCACATGGAGAAAAATCACTAATATTAGTTACAGTAAACTCAGAGCACATAATTATAATGTTGCAAGAAGGAAAGGAAAATTAAATCATATGAAGCTGAAGGCTGAGTTGTACATATACTGACTGATTAGTTTGAATAGGGCTTAAGTTACATTTGGTGGATGTAGGTAAAATAAAGAAATCCATAATTGTTATAATAGATTTTAGAATTGTTTTTATGGTTGTGAAGTTGCTTCCCCTCACTGTAACCTAATTTTTTAAAAGCCATCAGATATTTGAGAGTAACCATGATTTTTGAGCCTGTGAGAACCACATATTCGTGAGGGAAGACTAGAGTGCATGTAAACAACATTATTCTGAACCTTCTGTGAATGTGGTAAAACCCAGTCCATTCATTAGCATTAATCATGGGCAGCTCATGCTGAGGGCTTCTCACATGGACCATCTGAGGCTCAACAACACTGATGATTTTCTGTTATTTACCTCATTTCTGGGTTGATTTTCAGTTTCAGATTGGGTAAGCTCAGAGTATCTTCTCTGTTTATTTGTTTTAAGTAGCAGATTTTTATTTATTTAAAACACTTAAATCAAGTAGCAGGCATCATTATTTGAATTTGTGATTAGGAATTCTGTAATTGTATTTTGGGGGTAAATTTGGAATGGGTTTGCTGTTAGTCTGTGTGTGCATTTTAGAGGGTTTTTTAATTAAGTTCAGAAACAATCCTGCCTGTTTTCCTTCCCTTCTTTTCTTTTTTTTTTTCCTGTAAAATATAATGCTCTGAAGAGCTCCTTGTTGTATTCCGTAACTATTTAGATACAAAGATGCAAAACAAATGGCCATTTTATAAATATAGAAACCTATATTTAAAGAATCCGAACCAAATACCAAATGACTGATAACCAATAAAAATAATGTAGTTTGAAATTAACTCCCTTTGGTTGAATGATTTTGAAGCAATAGTTTTTTAAACAAGAATGTTTGGGAGTGATTAGCCTTTGATTTTTAAAAAAAAATCCTTTTTAAGGCGATTGGAGAAATTTTAATAGACTAAGTGATAGTACTTATTATTCATAAATGTTGTTTATAAATATTAAAACTTTATAAACATTAGTCTTATTAATTAGAATTATTAATAGTTTTAGATATAATTATTTTTATTATTATTATTTTATTTTTTATTGAAGTATAGTTGATTACCATGTTGTGTTAGTTTCTGGTGTGCAGCAAAGTGATTCATATATATATATACATATATATATATATATATATATATATATATACACACATATATATATATATACATATATATATGTATATATATTCTTTTTCATATTTTTTCCATTATGGTTCATTATGGGATATTGAATATAGTTCCCTGTGCTACACAGTAGGACCTTGTTGCTTATCTTTTTTATATATAGTAGTTTGTATCTGCTAATCCCAAACTCCTAATTTATCCCTCCCCCACCCCCTTTCCCCCTTTGGTATTGGTACGATTTATATAGGAGAATGTTTTGCCTGTGTTCTCTTCTAGGAGTTTTATAGTTTCATGTCTTATATTTAAGGCTTTAAGTCATTTTGAGTTTATTTTTGTGTATGGTGTGAGGGTGTGTTCTAACTTCATTGATTTATGTGTATCTGTCCAGCTTTCCCAGCACCCCTTGCTGAAGAGACTGTCTTTTCTCCATTGTATATTCTTGCCTCCTTTGTCATAGATTAATTGACTGTAGGTGTGTGGGTTTATTTCTGGGCTCTCTCCAATACCACGCTGTTTTGATTACTATAGCTTTGTAATACTGTCTGAAATCGGGGAGGGTTATGCCTCCAGCTCTATTCTTTTTCCTCAGGATTGCTTTGGCAATCCTGGGTCTTTTATGGTTCCATATAAATGGATTGCTTTGGCAATCCTGGGTCTTTTATGGTTCCATATAAATGTTAGGATTATTCTAGTTCTGTGAAAAAACACATGATAATATTATTGTGGTTAGGTAAGAAAGTGTCCTTGTTCTTAGGCAGTATCTTCTGAAGTATTTAAGATGAAGGGTTGTAATGTTTGTCATATACAAATAGCTCAGAAAAAAGTGTTTATGACTATAATGCTTTTGCACTGAAGGCTGATGGTGACTCTGTGGGGTAATTGACTTTCTTTGTAGGAAAGCTTTTGAAAAAAGTAGCAAATCTTTGAGACTTAAGTTATAACAGAACTGTTTACTATTTAACAAAGCTGAGGGAACAGAACTGGTTTGTAGATGCTGAGAAATTAATTAAAATTATAACATAGTTCATTAAACAAATGAAAACTTATATTTAAGGAGAAATATACAGAAAATAAATGTATTTAACTTTTAGATGTGCATTTATTTGACAGGAGGATTAAATTTTAATAGGGAAGCACATAAATATAAATATATGACTAGTAGGTTAATGTTTTATTTTTGGATCTATGAAAAGCCCTTAGTATTTCCACTTCTCAGCTTACGCATCCAATCTAAAATCCATTATATTGTCACATTTAAAAATATTCTTAAGGCAGGCAATAAAGAATATAAACTGTCAGGGGTAACATTTCATTAATCACCTCTACATGCTAACTTTTGCACCCTATCAGAGTATACACACAGAGTGGCACACACTGTGGGCTGGCTTGTCCTGTAGTCATTCTCAACTTCCTTTGCCCTTCCATGCCTCTACTACATAGACTGTAAAAACTATTTACATTTTAAGACTCTCTTGCAGCTAGGAACAGCCATACAATATGGGTCAAACCAACAAGACACAAGCGTCCGTTTAAGGGTTTCTGGGAGAGCCTTTTGTCTTCTTGATGAAAAGGGCTGACATCACCTCTTTTCCCTTCTTCCTGTCCTGAATGTGAATGTGATGCCTGGAGTAAGAGCAACCATCTTGTAGCCCTGAGGAGACAGATAGGAGAATCACAGAAATCATGGCCTTGACACTGTAAACCTGCTGCTGCAAATGCAAAAGCCACTTTCCTCCAGACTACTTGTTCAGTGGGGAAAGTAAACCCCAAGTTGTTTAAGTTACAGCAGGTCTGGGTTTCTGTTAGTTGTTGCTGAATACACTCTGTATCTGTGAAATGGAGAGTGTGTTGAAAATCTGGCCACTCATTTATTTTATGTGTGTGTGTGTGTTTGTGTACAGCTACATACATATATACATCCTTACATACTTAAATGAGGGGGATGCTCTTGTTTGAATACCTATTTGGTCACCTTATCCATTGTCTGTTTTTGCTAATAGAATGATGAATTTGCTCAAATATTGGATGGCCGTGTGCTTCATGGTGCCCACCATGAGGCTGGTAGGGGATGGTGGGGTAATTGTTATATTCTAGCCACCACCTCATGTGAACACAGCTATTGTGTTAGACTACTAAGCTTAGAGTTGATTATTCTGGCAGCCAAGTGCATCAACCTCTGTGGTTAGTTAATAGAGATCTGTATGACCTGGTGGTATGTTTGTCCTTCCATAAGGTTTATGCTGTATTATCCCATCAGTCTTTTATTTATTTGGTGCAAAGGTAATATGTTCACAGGATGCAAATTCAAAAGATACAAAAGGGTAAGCAGGGAGAAGTCTCTCCCACACTCTGTCCTTCAGCCAACCTAGCTCCTCTTTGTAGAGGCAACCAAGGTACTTATGTATCCAACCAGGGAAATCCCATGGATTTAGATGTAGACTGGTGTGAGTGTTCTTTTCTTGCCTTTTACACAAATGGTAGCAATCTCTATACCAATCCTTCACTTTCCTTTTTTCACTGATTATATCTAGGCACTCCTCTCTGAATCAGTGCATAAGAGTTTCTTTATTCTTCTTAACAGCTGCATAGTATCCATTGTATATGGATGTGTCATAATTTTATTATCCAGTCACCTTTTAGTGGACGTTTAGGTTGTTTCAGTCTTTTGCTATTGCAAACAGATGCCACAGCAAATGACCATGTATATGTCAATTTATCCAAGTCATTTAAAATTTGAAATGATATGTATATCGTTACTTTAGAAAATTATTTCGATTCTTAAACATCAGCAGAGTGAGGAGGTATGACTAGAACAGGGTTGGGGGAAGAATGAGGCAAGTTGTTTTTGAAGGAACATGAAGGGCCTGTTAGTTGTCCCAGGAAGGTGGGGCACAGGAGAGCCTGTCTTTGCTGTCTGGGAAGATTGCAATCTGAGGCCTTTTCTGGTGCTTATCACAGTAACAGACGTTTTAAAGATTTGTATAGGTTTGGATGATTTTTCTATTTCTTACTTTCTTTTCCTTTTATATCAGTTGCATTTATTCACTGATTATAATAATCCTACTTATATAGCACTTTATACTTTCCAAAGACGTTTCAAATACCCTGCTTCAATCCATCTTTTAAAACTTAAAGCTAATGTTGGATAAGTTATCTTCTTTTTGTACATGATTGGAAAACTCAGAACCAAAGGTCATGTGTCAACCTGCTGACCTGCATCTAGTCAGAGAGCTAAGCCTGCAACCCACATCTCTTAATTTCCTGGGGTAGGCACACACACAAATGTGTGTGTGTGTGTGTGTGTGTGTGTGTGTGTGCTAGCGCACATGCATGTACACACTTCAACACTCCCCTCCCCGTGTCTTCTGATGTCAGAGCCCTTGTTTACTGGGAGGAACCATTCAGACCCCATTTGGGTGGGGCTGACCCATCTCTCCTGCCACAAGGGCAAGCCTGTAACCCAGTTTAAGCAGATCAGAATAGTCATCCTTCTGGCTGTAGTGGTTGGTTCAAGGATGAGCCCAGTACCCAAGTCAGGCCGATGAGAATCCTGCCTTGGGCTTTTCTGCCACAGCTCTGTGGAGGAACCGTCTCTTTCTGCTCAGGTTGCAAGTGATAGGATGAGCAGTGTGGCTCCAACCGTGTCTGACGCTAGATACGATCTCCAGAATTCCAAGTTACTGGAGGCTGGGAAATGATCTTTTTGGGATAGGAGCAAGGCTTGTCTAATTCACATGTCGTCTACTTTGTGTGAAATCGCACTTTGTGTCTTTTATGCTGGGAGGAATTTACTCTGAGGGGAGCGGCAGGAGAGGAAGGCTACCGAAGTGGGGGTCAGGGTCAGTTCAAGTCTCTGTTCTCTTTTAGGGTCTTGGATAATTCATTTTCTCTCTTTAAAAGCTACTTATAGTGGCTTAACCAAAGATTTATCTTCTCTCTTTAAAAGCCTTCCTTTAAAAGCCACTTATCATGGCTTATCCGGAGATTAATTTTTCCTCTCATCGTAAGACATCCAGAGGGCCTGCCCCACTGTGTCTTCCACGTTCCTGCCCCCTGTCCTCTCCTCCTGCTCTGCTGCCCTTAGGGTGTGGCTCTCACCATTCCCTGGGATCACATTTGCATTTTAAATAGGAAGAGGGGAAAAGGGTTATGAGCAAAAGGAGTGTGTCACCTGCGAATTAAAGGACTTTTCCTAAAAGGCCCTCCACTCAACTTCTCTTTGTGTCTTCTTGGCCAGAACTGTGTCCTGTGGTCACTTCTAGCTACAGAGAGACTCGGAAATTTCTGAGCTGGGCCCATCACTGTCCCCTCAATAAAATTGGACTTGTTTTATTTAGAAAGAAGGAGAGAATGGATACTAGGTATACATCTACTGTCTGCCACAGGGGTTGGATTAGATGATCCTTGGTCTAGATGGTCCTTTCTAGCTCTAGAAGTTATGAAGTCTGTTTAATAAATTCTGGGAGAATTGGTGGTTAAGGCTTTAATGCTCAGTGCAGCAGATCTAAAAATCTGTAGCTAAAAAGCT
This sequence comes from Balaenoptera physalus, assembly GCF_965194825.1. Taxonomy (NCBI): domain Eukaryota; kingdom Metazoa; phylum Chordata; class Mammalia; order Artiodactyla; family Balaenopteridae; genus Balaenoptera; species Balaenoptera physalus. The sequence goes on along the minus strand of NC_138898.1, from coordinate 42,071,200 downwards.
ACATCACGGTTTGGCAGACTGTGGTCCACAGGTCAAATCCTGCTAGCCACATGTAGAAAGAAAATTTTATTAAAACACAGCCCCACTGATTGGTTTACATACTATCTATGACTGCTTTTACATTACAGCAGCGAAGTTGAGAATATTTACTGTCTGGCCTTTTACAGAAAAAGTTTGCCAATCCCTGGCCTAGATGATCCAGAAGAGCCCTTCCATCTTGGTAGCTGCAAAAACATGCATTTATTTATTCATTCATTCAGTATTTGAGCATACACTACATTTTAGGCATTAGACCAGGCCCTGGGGGGTATAGAAATGAATAAAGCAAAGTCCATATTCTCATGGAATTTACATTTTATCAAGTCAGGAAGATAATAAATACATAGTAAAACTTACAGTCTATGGTATAGTAATAAGAGCTACAGAGAAAATGAAGTAGGAAAGATGGATAGTAAGTGCAGGAGAGGAACTTGAGGTTTTTAAAGAGACATTTGAACAAAAATCCAAAGGTGAGGAACAGAGCCATGTGGCAAATGAAGGGAAGAACATTCCAGAATAGCAGGTGCAAAGGAGGTTGCATGTGTCTGGAGAGGTTGAGAATATCAGGGTGGCCTGAGCAGAGTGAGCAAGGGGGAGAAGGGTTGGGGATGAGCTCAAAGAGGTGGCTTGGGCCATCATGTCAGGACTTACAAGCCATTGTAAGATGGGAGCCATAGAGAGTGTTGAGAAGGAGAACAGCATGACCTGACTTACATTTTAACACGGTCATTCTAGCTACAGTGCTGTCAGTAGACTATGGGGGTCCAGAGTGGAACCTGGGAGACCAGTCAGATGCTATGAGGCTGTATTGAGCAAGAGACTATAGTGGCTTAGACTAGAGTGATGCTGGTCGAAGTGAAAGAATTGGTTGAATTCTGGTAGGTTTTACAGGTAGAGCTAACATGATTTGCTAATCAGTTGATACAGGGTGAGGGATAAAGAGAGTCAAAGATGACTTGGTTTTCGGCCTGGGCAGCTGAAGGAATGGAGTTTCTATTTATTGATGTGGGGAAGCCTCCAGGAAGTTGAAGTCTTGGGGCAAAGATCAGGAGTTTCAGGTGATGCTTTTTGAATGCGCAAGTGGAAGTGTTGATTAGGCAGTTGCATATTCAAGTCTCCAGTTCTGGGGAAGGCCTGGGCTCACATAAATGTGAGAATCAAGAGTGTGCAGATGATATTTTAAGGTGATGGACTACATGAGGTCGTCAGAGGAATGGAGGTAAATAAAAGAAGATGTTGAATGGCTCTGGCATATTTCAGAATTAAGGTCAAGGAGATGAAGAGGAACCAACAGTGAGACTGAGGAAGAGCAGCCGATACTCTTCCTGGAGAAAGTCTAGGAGTTTGTGAAGTCCTAGAAGTCAAGGAAAGTAAGTGTTTCCAGCAGCAAAGAGTGATCAGCAGGTTAAATGCTGCTGACAAGTAGTAAGATGAGGCCCTGGGGACAGATCTTTGGCTTTAGCACCCTGTGTAGGTTGTGTGGGTGACCTCGCAAAGAGGGTTTAGGTGCAGTGATGGGGATAAAAATCCCAATTTGAGTGGGTAAGGAAAGAGAATGAGAGGAGAGAAATAGGAAACAGTGAGTACAGACGAATCTTTCAAGGAATTTTTCCTTTCTTAAAAGGAAGACGAGAATGAAGTAACAGCTGGAGAGGGAAGTGGGTTTTGTTTTGTCTATGTAGGAGACAAATGATATGTTTTTCTGTATAGGAGAAATTAAGAGCAAGTCATCTAGGAGAATGATCCAGGAGAGAGACAAAAGAATGCTGTGTGTGTTTGGGGAGGGTGAAGGTGGAGGTTGAATCACTGTTGTGAGGTCCTGGGGTGGGTGAGAAGGGATGGACCTAGTGAATGGGCAGAGCCAATGACCTTGAACAGTTTTATCTGTAGTAACCAGAGGAAGTCCCTGTGCCCGAATCAAGGGGTTGTGTGAGCTTGCCGAGGTTCTCTCTGGTTGCTTCCATGTTTCTCAGGGAATTAGGAAGCAAGGTCAACTGCAGAGTTAGGATGGAGGAGGAGATATTGGAAATTGGAGGAGAAATGAGAAAGTATAGGTCGGTACTTGGGAAATGTATGATGAGTACTGAGCAGCATTAAAGGCCCAAATTGAGGTTAGTGCTCATGAATTTAAAGAGAGTGCTTAGCATGGTACCGCTATTCTTCAGCCAAATTCAGCTTATGGATGCAGGCATGAGGTAGGGTTTAATTATGGTTGGAGTTTTGCCAGGGGAGTGTAATGGGCAAGAGTAGGCCACGATAGCTGATTCTGCAGGGAGTTAATGATCATGACGGACCATGGATGTTAGCCCACTTAAGGACCAAAGTGAAGATTTGAGGCTGAGAGGGACAGGTTGAAAGATGGTTGGAGTCTGGGTACTAGAGGGTGTGCACTGAAAAGTCAGGGGTAGTGGTTAGTGAGATGCTTGCTTGGCAATCACAAGGACTAGGGTACGATAGCGGTCGTGAGTGGCTGACATTGAGTAAAGGGCAAGATTATTGGGAGAGAAAAGGTCGAGGAATTGAGAGGTCAGAGATTTGGAAGCATGTCCTCCACACCATGAAATCACTGGGAATTAGGGCAGGACGGGTGTCAGAGAAACATTGATCCAGGGGCATAAATCTTTGAGGAGTGATGGGGAGTGACCTCTGGGGGCCAGTAGATGAACTGCCACACGGGCGAGTCTGATGACAGGAAACTCAGATCCGGTTAAGGGTCTGTGGGCAGCCCTGAGGAAGAAGGAAGACACTCCCCTGCTCCAGGCACAACATGATATTTTATTGTTTCCACAAAACTCATTTACGTTGGCATCCCTTTCAAACCTTGTACACCCCAGTAAGTGTGGAAATGCCAGCTGTTTGTCACAATTAAAACAGAAAGGAAAATGCACTGTCCTCTGAACCCACACGCACTAACATTGTATGTTGGCAAGTCAACCTGCACGTCCTCAGATCTGCTGTTTTTTGTTGAGCTGTGGCATTAACTGACAAGAACATGAAACAAACAGCCACAGGGCTCAGGGGTCCTGGGCCGGAGCCCAGCTGCATGGGTACAGCAAGTGAGTGGTTCGTCTCTTCTTTAGCCCAGAAATTGATGCATAAACTTAAGTATGAAAATGAAAAATCTGAATCACTAGCACTGCCCCCTTTCCTTCAGCGTGTTCATTATCAAAACAGCATTGTTCACTCGGCTGTCTGCGTAGATCTTGCTCTGTTGAAAATGGCTCTAAAATAGGTGTGCTGTTTTGAAACGTCTTGGATTGACTGCTGTTTCCTGCATCAGCCCTTGGTTGCTCACTACGATTAAGGTTTTGTGCCACCACTGACCGGGCTGTCTTTAGTTGTCTGTCTTGGTGGAGATGCATAATTGAAAATGTACAAACAAAAACATGCCTCTAGCCTCTCTTCAAACTTAGAATTTTGTATGAGTCTCACAGTGGTACTTCACTTGATTTCCATGTTGTTGGACAATTTTGTGGGTAGAGGATCTTTTTGCTGTTTAGTAATTCTCTCCTTCTGGGAAACAGGTCCAAAATAGACCTTACTTATATGGAATTCCCCCAATTCTTAGAGTGACATTTTCGTGTTTATCTCAGCTTATTAACATAAGCTTTATGAAATTGTGAATGTGTGTCTATCTGTGTCTCTGGATAAACTTGCTAATCTGTAGGTGGAGTTCCCAATATTCGTAAGAAAAAAATGTCAGCTTTATCCCAGAGTATTATTGGCTATTTATGAAGTTTTGATACTTTCATATATTCATCTATGTATATTTATACAGAAAAATTATATAAAACCGTTTTCTTCATTTAATTTTAGATTAATTAAACCCTTCAAGTAGATCTGTAGTATGGTTTCCTGGTTTTTTTTCCTTACAAAAATTCTATTAAAAAGTTGTTTTTGAACACAAAGCATTTTTTATTGATTGATAATTTCCTAAAGCCATCCTATTATATATACACCATTCTGTTTTTCAAATTTTATTTATCTGGATGATGGGGTTTCTCGATGTAGATAACTCATAGAACTCCATTTTCAACTTTTATCCCTCTTCTCTGACGTTAAGGACAAAAATATAAGTTTTCCTTGTGGGTTATATTGCTCATTTTTTTCTACTAAGTACCTACTTTTGTTTTGGGCCCTTTTCTCATTACAAAGCTTTTAAATTTTATTTTATCTTATTTTATTATTTTATTTTATTAAAATTTTTTTTCTTAGAGTTACTTAGGTTTGGTGGTTTCCTGCCATCCTTCTATAAATTAAAACAAAGATGACTGACAAATTAATTTGGTCTTTCAATGCCATTGATGTCATATGAATTCTAGTAGAGATACTTTTACAAATATAAATTAAGGAAAGGAGTTAAATTTTTTTGTTACCTTTGCTTTCTTTCTAGCTGTTATGTAATGATAAGATTTCACTCTCCAAAAAATGTTTTAAAAGATTAAAAAAATTACGGCTCTCATTTTTGCCTATCGGCCGGTCTTTAAGACATTTATGGTTTACTTCTGCAGTTCCTTTTTTCATTTTATTTATTAGATCTCTAGTAAAAGGTTACCCACAGCCCAAGGCTTCTAGGCAGGTGTAGACTGTAAAAATCCACAATTAAATCAAACAGGGCAGCTAAAACTCCACACTGAAGGTGAAAAAAAAAGTTCAGGGCTTTATTTAGTAAAGAAGGACATGCTGAAAAATAGATCTTTCCCAGCTGCTAAGGTTAACAAACTAGAGCTGTGCTGAGTGGGGCCAGGGAGGGAGTCCAGAGATGAGCAAGGCCGTGATGGATGGAAAGGGAAGGACTCAGAGCCTTGGACCAGGGAAGGAATTTCACAGGAAGCGGTGGACCGTGCTGCGCCCAGGATTCTCTGACAGCTGTCCTCGGGGCACTGCCATTGATCTTGCATGATGACTAGGGGACATGTAAGTAGCCTGATTGAAATGACACGTTGAGGTCAGGGACCCCTTGCACGTGTTCCAGTGTGGTGCCTGGGCCTCCTCGTGGGGAACAGTGACCCGGGTGCTCTCCTGGCAGAGCGCCTGCCTTGCGTCCCTAGAGCGGTTTCCTCTTGTCCCGCTTCTCCTCTAAGCAGCATCTGCGGCAGCGTGTGCTCAGCCTGATGGGGAGGGTACGGGCCATTCAGCCGCCTCTCTGGGCCCAGGGGAAGGGAGGCCGTCCAGGGGCACAGGTAGTCTCTCCACGCACGTGGAGGAACTCTCACCTGGACCACACCAGCCTTCTCCGCAAGCTTCCTGTCTCTTCTCTTCTCCTGACGCCACCCCCAAGCCTGTCTGTTCTCCACAAGGCAGCGCATTCCAGTTTCTTCTCTAGCCCTTTGACGGTCCTCCACTGTAAAGAGGGTAAAATGCAGACATGACCTCATGGCCTCTGTGATGTGATGCCTGCTTGTCTCCTCAACTTCGTGCCTGGTCACTCTCCTCCCTTGCTTGTTATGCTAGCCTCCTTAGTCTTCTTTTTGTTTTTCTAAATTCCCATGTTCTTTCATACCCCAGGACCTTGGCACACAATGTTTCCTCAGTCTTGAATATTCCTCTTCCCAGTCTTTACCTGGTTCCTTTCTCCTCATCTTTTAGTCTAAATTAAAATGCCACCTGCTCAGAAAGGCCTGTCAACAGTGGGTTCTGCTCACCCTCATTAGTCTCCATCTCATCCCCTCCAGTGTTTCCTCTGCGGCACCATCACAACTGTAATATCGTGTGTATATTTACTTGTTTAGCCATCACCCTCCTCAGCATGTAGTCTCACTGTGAGCTAGGACCAAGTGAATCTTGTTTACCACTGTAATCCCAGCACCCAGAATAGGGTTGAGTATATAATGCATGGGTATGCAATAAATCCTCGTAGACAAATGAAGGAAAAGTAACAGTGATATCCACACACTCTTATAGATGATAGGTCATCTTTTGGTCGTCCCCTGTCCTTTTTCAGTATAGCCTTTTTTATTTTCCTTAACCCAATTCCTGCGTGCAACACTCCCAGCAGGAAGGGAATGCTTACTCAGCTCTCGCTGTGGGAGCTCTGGGTGGAGCTGTGCTTGCTTGACTTTTTGAAACAAATAAAAATATTGTTGGGGCTCTGTCCTTAGAAGTTCTGTCCCTGGTAAATGTGACCACTGTCATCAGCTTGAAGTTCTTAGAGATGACACCAACCTTCTTGACTTTCTCGGTCACCGATTGCTGCCTCTTATAGCTGTCGCCTCATCCTTCTCTTTTGCTACACGACCCCACAGATCTTTCTCTTCCTCTGCTGCTCCCATTTCAGCAAGTTGACCAGTTCTGGACACTGTGGTTCCTTCACACCCCCCCACCCCCCGCCCCCTGATCTTTTCAGTTTAGTAAGTTTGCCCTGTTTCTCCCACCACATAGTCCCCTAGACACTCTCTGCACCATTGTCCCTTGGATCTCCAGGCTCTGCTCCTGTCCTTCCTCTTTGCTCCTCTTATTAACCTCAACTTCTTGATTTGGCAAAACTGCCCTCTGTGTCCAGACTCAGTGGTCTCTTTCCCCCGGGTTGCCTGTGCCGGGGCAGCATCCTCCACACGCTCATGACCAAGCAGCCCTTCAGCCTTTCTCTAGGCCTTAGAACATCCGGCAGATATTAACCTGCTGTATTCTAAATATTCCGTATTCTTCTTTCTGACCTTTCTCAGGGTTCATCTTGTCCAAATAGTGAAGAGCTATGACCGCTCATTCTAGTGCTTGCTTGGTGCCATGATATTGATCCAAGTTCGACCCATTGTCCAAAGGCAGATTTTTCTCCCTTTCCTCCACCCTGAGGCCATTTTCTAATAAAGTGAGTGTACCTTTATCAAGTCCTAAACCATTTAACACAAGGCCCAGTTTAACTAGTGGGCTATTCATTCATTCATCTAAAAAGTATTTATTGATCACCTGTTATATGTCAGACACTATTCTAGGTCATGGGTGGTGAACAAGATGTTCTAGTTGCCATTGCATTCTAGTGGACACATGTACATATTTATAGTATGTGTATAGTATAAGTATTTGTATATATGAGTCTGTATGTATAAAATTTAATATATACACTGTTCTCTAGCTCTTATCTAAGTAAATTGTATCTCACCAACAGGGTTGTAAATTTTTCAGAAACAAATTTTTTTTTACTATTTTGTGTACCACACTGCTTGGGAGAATGCTGAGTACAGAGTAGGTATTTAGTATGTTCAATAACGTCACAAAAAATGGAATACATAGACAAATACATTCAAGTGAGATACAAAACCTCACATACTATTGCCTTGATACAATGATGGTCTAGCCTTCTGTGTAAATGCCCTCCTGTTATGGGTTCAAGATACAGCAACTCAGTATATATGGATACATGACAACTTCATTTATAGTTCACAATGTAAACACTGAAGTGTTTCTAGACCTACAGTCGTAAACTCAAGCACTAATAGACAGTATTGATAACATGCATTTGTAATTATCTAACTGTATACCCTCTCAATATGGTAACAAATATAAAAAATATTGAGGCACCCAGAAACTTGATAGGAACTTCAGTATCAGCAGTCACCATTTGCTAAGGGAAAACACACTCCTGTGTGTCTCCTCTGCTCTCAGTGCTTCACTTCTGCCACTTCCGGTCACCAAATGTGTTGGGGGGTTAGTTCCCACATCAAGCAATTCTCTGATTCTCTGGACACCATCTGAGTGTCCCACAGTTGAACTCAATTTTGACACTCTCTACCTGGAGATAGCATCACATCCCACAGGTTAAGGGTTCAGTCCCACAGGATCGAACCTCTCCCACCCACTCCAGATGTCAATCACAAGTCCAGGCTGTCACCTGTGTTTCTGACCCACAGCTGAAAATTCTTAGGTTCTCACCACTGCCTCCTTGGGATCTCTTAATTTGCTAGAGTGGCTCATAGAACTCAGGAAACAGTTTACTTACTAGGTTACTAGATATAGCTTTTGATATAAAAAGATATAACTCATGAACAGCCAGGTGGAAGAGATGCATAGGGCAAGGTATGTGGATCTTCTGTGTCTTCTCTGGGCTCATTGCTCTCCTGGTAACTCCACGTGTTTGCCAAACTGGAAGCTCTCCAAACACCATCCTTTTGGGTTTTTATGGAGGCTTCATTACATAAGCAGGATTGATTAAATCATTGCCAATTGGTGATTAATTCAACCTCTAACTCTTCTCCCTCCCCTGACATGGAAGGTGTGGGGCTGAAAGTTTCAACCCTCTAATCACATGGTTGGTTCTCTGGCAACCAGCTCTCATCCTTAGGTTACCTAGGGGTTTTTCAGGAGTCACCACATTAACATAAACTCTGGTGTGGTTGAAAGGGGCTTATTATGAATAACCAAAAACGTTCATTTCACTTTTATTGCTCTGGAGCTATTTCAGGAACTGGGAACAAAACTAAATATTGTAACCAAAGATGCACCTATAGCTCTTACATAGGAAATCACAAGGGTTTTAGGAATTTTGTGCCAGGAGACCTGAATCAAGATTAAAATATGTATTTCTTATTATATCAAAATATCACAGCATTTTATCAGGCTTTCCAGACAGATACTGTATGAAGTCATTCTACCACAGTAAGCTAGATAGATTTATTTACTTAAAGGTAAAGTTTACAAGAGCACAGCAAAGTAGTTGTGACATTAAACTGACTCTAAGTTTGAATTAAAAGCATGATGGGAAGCCTCAATATCATGTGCTTCTGCACAGTCAGTGAGCAGGATCTGACCTTACAAAGTAAAAGTGAACAAAGTTTGTTCATAGGGCAAAATGGCATATGTGAGGAAACAACTCCGAGCAGGAAGAACTCACAAGGAACAGCAACAGATGAGTGTATAATGTTGTAAAGGTCTGTTGTCCTTTGATGGTCTTTGTGCAGTAATGGGTGGAGACAGTCCCCTGCACTCCCAAGTGTTTATCTGCACTATGCTTATCTGCATTATTTGATCACATCTTTGTTTACCAAGTCAAATGGAGATACTCAGAAAACTGTAAGACACTTATGAAAGAAATTGAAGACAACATAAACAGATGGAAAGATATACTGTGTTCATGGACTGGAAGAATTAATATTCTTAAAATGAATGTACTGCCCAAGGCAATCTACAGATTCAGTTCAATCCCTATCAAAATACCAATGGTATTTTTCACAGAACAAGAACAAATAATTTTAAAATTTGTATGGAAGCACAATAGACCCCGAATAGCCAAAACAATCTTGAGAAAGAAGAACAGAGCTGGAGGTATCATGGTCCCTGACTTCAGACTATACTACAAAGCTATAGTAATCAAAACAGCATGGTGCTGGCACAAAAATAGACACATGGATCAATGAAACAGAATAGAAAGCCTAGAAATAAACCCACACACTTATGGTCTATGACAAAGGAGGCAAGAATATACAGGGGAGGAAAGACAGCCCCTTCAATAAGAGGTGCTGGGAAAACTGAACAGCTACATGTAAAAGAAGGAAATTAGGACATTTTCTAACACCATATACAAAAATAAACTCAAAATGGATTAAAGACCTAAATATAAGACCAGAAACCATAAAACTCTTAGAAGAAAACATAGGTGGTACACTCTTTGACATAAATTGTAGCAATATTTTTTTTGATCTGTCTTCTAAGGCAAAGGAAACAAAAGCAAAAATAAACAAATGGGACCTAATTAAACTTAAAAGCTTCTGCACAGCAAAGGAAGCCATCGACAAAACAAAAAGATAACCTACTGAATGGGGGAAAATATTTGCAAATGATATGACCGATAAGGGGTTAATATCCAAAATATGTAAGCAGCTCATACAATTCAAGATCAAAACAAGCAACCCAATTAAAAAATGGGCAGAAGACCTGAAAAGACATTTTTCCAAAGAAGACATACAGATGGCCAACAGGCACATGAAAAGATGCTCAACATTATTAATCATCAGAGAAAAGCAAATCAAAACCACAGTGAGATATTACCATATACCTGCCAGAGTAACTATCAAAAAAGATCACAGGACTTCCCTGGTGGCGCAGTGGTTAAGAATCCTCCTGCCAATGCAGGGGACACAGGTTCAAGCCCTGGTCCAGGAAGATCCCACATGCTGCGGAGCAACTAAGCCTGTGTGCCACAACTACTGAGCCTGTGCTCTAGAGCTTGCGAGCTACAACTACTGAGCCCGTGCCTGCGCATGCCCTAGAGCTCATGCTCCACAACAAAAGAAGCCACCTCAATGAGAAACCTGCACACCACAACAAAGAGTACCCCCTGCTCGCCACAACTAGAGGAAGCCCGTGCACAGCAACAAAGACCCAACGCAGCCAAAAATAAAATAAATAAATGAATTTATTAAAAAAAAAAAGTCACAACACATGGTGAGTATGTGGAGAAAAGGGAACCCTTGTACACTGCTGGTGGGAATGTAAATTGGTGTAGCCACTGTGGAAAACAGGTTTCTCAAAAAAATAAAAATAGAATTACCATATGATCCAGCAGTTCCACTCCTGGGTATATACTGAAGAAAACAAAAACAATAATTCAAAAAAATATATGCAATGTTCGTTGCATTATTTACAATAGCCAAGATATGGAAGCAGCCTAACTGTCCATCCACAGATAAATGGATAAAGGAGATGTGATACCACACACACACACACACACACACACACACACACACACTCACTCTGAAATATTACTCAACCATCAAAAAGAATGAAATTTTGCTCTTTGTAACAACATGAAGGGACTTAGAGGGTATTATGCTTAGTGAAATAAGTCAGAAAGAGAAAGACAAATACTGTATGATATCACTTACATGTGGAACCTAAAAAATAAACTAGTGAATATAACAACAACAACAACAAAAAACAGACTCACAGGTATGGAGAACAAACTAGTGGTTACCAGTGGGAGTGGGGATGGGGGAGGGTAAGATAGGGGTAGGAGATTAAGATGTACAAACTACTGTGTGTAAAATGAATCGTACAGCATAGGGAATACAGCCAATATTTTATAATAACTATAAATGGAGTATAACCTTTAAAAATTGTGAATCACTATGTGATTTTCACTATGAAAATCACTAAGTTTCACCTGAAACTTATATAATACTATAAATCAACTATACCTCAAAAAAAAAAAAATACTAGCATTGTCCTCCTAAAGCAGAAGGCCTTGCTCATGAACACTGGTACCTTGGATTATATTGTAAATACTATATGGTATTTAGCACAAATGGAATCTAGAATTTCGTGAGCAATAACTTTACCCAGAAAAATTTTTTTTCATGTTTTAAACACTTTTGTATACTTACGATTGATTAGTGAACTTAAAGATTCGCAGATCCAGAGTATTTTCACTTCCCTCACAGACAACTTGCCATCCAGTCTCATAGAATTGAGGGGTATTTGTTTTGTCTTGATTTTGTCTCGTTTCATGTGAGCAGGCCGAGGGTTGCTGAGAATGATTTTCTTGATTTGGGAATATTATAGATGGTGACTATAGCCTGCAGTAAATCTGATAAGATGTATCAGAAGAATAAGAACTGACCATGGAGAAAAAATAATTTGTTGAGTTTTCATACCAAGTTTACATCTCAGAAGACGTTCTGTAAAGATACTTACTTGATCCTTTTAAGCTATAGAGAGGTGTGCTTGCAGATTTTGTTTTAGGGGTACCACGTCACATTTCCTTGTCTAAAATCCACATGGCCCCAGCATTTGTAGGTGTCAAGAATGTAACTAACTCCATTTGTAGGCTTTCCTCAGAGAAATTTATCAGGACACCCTGACTCTATGCAAAATCACAATTAGTTTTATTAAAGTATGTTCATATGAAAATTCCAGTGAGAGTGGGAGGCAAGAATACTAAACAAGTCTATTTTTAAGGTCATATGAAAAAATCACATGAAAGTAAAAAAGAATATTGTGCACGTAATGAATAATGAGAGGAAAATAATAAATAATGAGAGGAAAATAATGAATAAGCAGAGGCCCAGTCAGGTAGAATATACTATAAAACTATAATAAAGTCAGTTGGTATCTGTATGGGAATAGTTTCATCAGTGGAACAAAGGACAATCTAGGTGTAGATGCACATATATATGAGAATGTAATATGTGATAAAAATGCATTTCAAGTCAGTGGGTAAGAGATGAATTTTACAACAAATTTATATTGGTCAATAAGGCAGGATCTCCACTCCAGTCCTTACACCAAAATTAATTCCAGATGGACTGAAGTTTTAAATATAAAAGCTGAAATTTTAAAGCACTAACAGAAAACATGGACAACTTATTTTCATAATTTTGGGTTACATAAGGCCTTTCTGAAAAACTCCCAACACAGAAGCCATAAAGGAAAATGACTGATAAATTTGACCACATAAGCATTAAAAACTTCTGTATTACCAAAAAAAAAAAAAAGTCATAGACAAAATCAAAAGATATATGATAAACCAAGGAAAAATATTTACAATACATATGACCAAGGAATTTAAGAAATTAGTAAGAAAAAATCCAAGAACCCAGTAGAGAAATGGGTAAAGGAAATTTTCGGTTTGCGATTCTGTTTGTTTTGTACGACAGAAACCCAGCTATAGGGGCTTAAAAGGGGGCTTTCCTTTTCTCACCTAAGAAGTCTGACAGCCCAGAGGTGGCACAGTGGCCGCACAGTGCACCAGGGGGTCTAGACTCTCTTCCTGTTTGGCTGTCTTTATAGGTGGCTTCATTCTTTGTTCCACCTCTAGGCACCACGTCCGAGGCAAATGGCAGCAGCCAATAAGATACATGCTAATCAGGTCTGCCCTTTAACAAGCTCTGCTATCAACTCTGCCCCTTAACCTGCCAACTGCAAAGGAGTTTGGGAAGCTGGGCAAACTTCTGTCCCAAACAAACAAAATTAAGGTTTGTCTGAAAGGAAGAAAGGGAGAATGGCTAATGGGTAGGCAACCAGTTGTGTGTGTCACAGATCTGAAAGCAACTCACAGATAAAGGAGATACAAATGGCTCATAGACATTGAACATTTTTCATAATTAAATACATGCAAAACAAGCAACAATCAGATATCATTTTTCATGTATAAGATTAGTAGTAATCAAACAGTTTGCTGATGCCTAGTTTTGGTAAGGTTATGGGGAAATGGGCGCTCTCAAACACTTTCCTATGCGTATAAATCTTCTTAGAAGGCCGTTTGGGAATCTGTAGCAAATAATTTCAGTGAATATGCTGATTGATTCATCAACTCTACATTGAGAAGTGTATCCTGTATATTCATACATGTATGAAAGGTAAATGTCCAAGTGTCTACTGAAGCATTATTTGTAATGGCAACAAACAAACAAAACTAGAAATGACCTAAATGCCCACCACTAGGGAACTAATTAAAGAAGTGATAGCATATATGTCCAAGAGTATAGTCATTGTTAAAAAGGGTGAGCTAAATTTGTGTGTGCTGATATGGAAGGATCTCCAAGTTAAATTATTAAATTTTAAAAGCCAGAAACAGAATAGTTTATGTAACATGGTCCAACTGAGTGAAAAATTGAAAAAGGATGTGTGTGTCAGTATGGATAATTTCAGAAAGGCTATACAGGGGGCTCTTGGTGGTACTCACCTCTTTGGAATGGCACTGCAGTAAGGCATGCTTTCATTTACAGTCAGTGTCTGCGGGGGGGTTTGGTTCCAGGACCCCCTGGTGATATAATCCTCAAGTCCCTTGTATAAAATGGTGTAGTATTTGCATATAAACTTACACACATCCTCCTGTCTGCTTTAAATCATCTCTAGATTACTTATAATATGTGATATAGTGTAAAAGCTATGTAAATAGGTGCTGGAGTGCAGCAATTTCAAGTTTTGGAATTTTTTTTTCAAATATTTTTGATCCACGGTTGAATCTGTGGATGTGGAACTTGTAGATACAGAGAGCTAACTGTATATTATTTTGTTTGTTTGTTTGAGTATTTAGAATCTGTATGTATAGTACATTTTTCTAAAGTACAGTAATAAATTGAAAATGTGCCTTTTGTCAGGGGAGAGTCAAGAGAGTTAATAATCAGTAGAGACACCAGCCATTAACAGTCAGCTGAATACTAGCCCTTCCTTCTCTTGACTTGAAATGAGGAACACCCTGGTGGTTTGGCATGATTATATACGGGGATAGATTTCTTTACTACATTGGAAACATCATTGCCGCAAGGCCCCAGTAGCTGTATTGCTGTTCTCTCACTTGGTTAGGTTTTTTTTTTTTTTTTTCCTTCAGATGTCTCGCTAGTCATTTATTTATCATTATCCCAGGACAGAGAAGCTATCCCTGACCATCCTGATTAAAATGCTGTCTCCCTGTGTACCCACCATATTACTGTTATCTCCCCTATGCTGCTTGGTTTTCCTTTCTACCACTGGTGGTATTTGTTTATTGTCTGTCATATCATAGATGACTTGGTGTCTTAGTCCAGTTGCGCTACCCACACAAAATACCACATACTGGGTGGTTTATAAACAAAAGAAATTTATTTCTCCCAGTTCTGGAGGCTGGGACTTCAAGATCCGGTGGCCCGTATTGTCAGGTGAGGGCCCTCTTCCAGGTAGCAGACTTCTCATTGTATCCTCACATGGCCAGAAGGGAAAGGGAACTTTCTTGGGCCTATTTTATAAGGACACTAATCATGTTCATGAGAACTCTGTTCTTATGACCTACTCACCTCCCAAAGGCCGCAGTTCCTAATACTGTCACATTAGGCATTAGATTTTCAACATATGATTTTGAGGGGACACAAACATTCAGACCATATTGGATATAGATTTTGCCTTAATCATCGTGTACCCAAGGCCCCATAAACAGTGCTTTGCACAAGGTTGATTCTTAAATATTTTAAAGTGAATATTTACAAAATATGAAGCATTTGTTGAATGGATGTTGTACTTCTCAAATTCATGGCTTCTAGTCTAGCATTAATAAGAAAGTATGAACTGCGCCACCCACTGTACCCTCAAGGAGGACACTTTACCTGGTCTGGACCCCTGTCTTCTGCCACTATCACCATTTCTGCCTTGTGACACTCCTGGAGATGGAAGTTCTGGCAGCTGTAACTGGTGGGAATGGTGTTCTCTACAACCCCCAGCAGCTTGGAGGGACCCCGCAGAGTCTGAGGGCAGAGGATCTTTGTCTTACTTGTTAACGTTAACATGTAAAGTTCTAGGACCAGGGATGGTAAACCAGCCCTTTGGCTTCCCCTCCCGTGAGTCTTCAGTTCTCTGTAGGCTGCTCTAACCTGCTTCTCTGTCAGGGATTCACATTCTCATCCTGTCATCGTTGCTTAAGGGTGAGTTTGTGGAATCCTTGATCCTTCCACATACAGGTAAAATGTTGGGCTGGAATATTCAGAAAAAGAAGATAACCCCCTGATCCTGCTTGAATTGCTTCGTGATTTTTGAAGTATTTTGTCTTTTCTCCTCAGCTGAATTGTTCCCTTGAGGACAGAAACCTTGTGTCAAATTAAAAAAAAAAATCTCCTGTCATTTCTAAAACAGTATCAGGTGTGTACATCCTATGTTTAGTTAAACCAACAAACAGAGGCTTTAATGGAATCCTTAATTTGGTTTCTTGCTCCAGATCTTTGTGGCAGAATCAATAAATTTATTCAAAGACTGAATGTCTCTCTGATATGTTTAGGTTCTGATTATAATTTAGAATTTTCTGTTTTGAAATAAATTGACTTTTCTTGTATTTCAGATTTTGTTAGGTAAGGGATTTCAAAAGGGTCATTGGCCACACTTAGCTCTCTTCAGCTCAACTCAACTAAACCCAACTCAGCTCTCCTCTCTAAGGAGTTCAGTTGGAGTCTTTAAAACTATGCTTATCACCAGAAAACCACACATAATGATGACACTCTAGAGCTGTGGTAGAGGTGGGTTTTTGAGGGCAGGTGTGTCCTCTGGGTTTGTAGTGAGAGGATCTGGATCAGTCGTCTGGTGCCTCGCTCCCCTCTTCCCCTTTGTGTTTTCGTAGGTCATTTACCTTCCTGTGCCTCAGCTTCTTCCTTTCATTCCTTCGGTTTCTCATCTGCCAAATGAATGTAGTAATAACTGTCCCATTGGGATTTTTGTGGGAGCAGGAAAGGAGAGAATGCAGTTAAGTTAATGTACGTCTTATAGGATGATGGCGACAGTCTTGTAGATGTCTCCTCAGAGGTAGGATATAGTGGCACTTCATTAATGGCACTGTCACCTCTGAACTTAGGTACTAGCTCCTCTTGTTATGTTATGTGGTCTTCATGTCATTCTGCTATACTTCACATCCATGAAAGATATGGTAACTGAAGTGCATCTTTAGAGGAAAGGTCCTTGATCTTTCAGAAAGTATAAACTGTTATCCTGCTTTTGTGTCTAAGGAATATTTATAATCTCTCTTGTTTTTTTGAAGTTAGAGGTATATGTTTTCAGTAGGGAACATTCATTATTCCCTAGTCCATTTTCTTTCTCACTTGACCTCCACACAAACCATGTCTCTCTCTCTCTCTCTCTCTCTCTGTCATTGTATCTCTTTTTCTCACTATATGTATAATTCCTTGAAGAGAAAATGCCATTCAAGTGGTTTGTCATCTAGACTTTAAAAAGAAGAAAACAATACACAGAACTGTATTTAAAAGACAGAGATTCTTTGTTAAATGTGATGGGAAGGTAGAAGAATAGCAGCTGCCTTCTGGCTACAAAATTACTCTCTTGATAGGTTCTCACATGTTGAAGAGGAAGTGTTGTATCATGTTTTGCAAAAGGAGCTCTAATGTTTTAGCTTGCTGGCATCCAGTAATGGCTGGTTGCTGCTGGTGGGGAGACAGGAATATTTAAAACTGAAAATACTCGTGCCCGTTAGAACTGTTAGAGACATTAGAGGTTACTAGTCCAGTCTCTCAGTTTTTCAGACGAGGGAAGAAAGCATGGTTCAGAGAGATAAAGTGGCTTGTCCAAGTTCGAGTAGACAACACCAATCTCCTGGTTGTGTAGCCCAGTCTTCTATCCATTTGTGTTTTGTGGACATCTGTGGATTTGTCTGTCCATCCATGAGCCCACTCCACTGGACTCTTGGATAGAGTTGATTGCTCTAGGCTTAACCCCTAGGCAAAGCCAGGCCAGTCAGATTTCCCTATCTTCTGAAGTCTGATGGCCTCTGAGAATGTGAAACCTGATAAAGAGAGGAAGTCTCTCTGGTGGCGAAAGTTGTATCAGGTATACAGCTCTGGACCTATCCATAGATGGCCATTACCATCCATACAGAAGAAGCTGTTTCCAGCTGTTCCTGAAACCCATCACATCCCCACCCTTCCAGAAGTTTGGTTTTTTTTTTTCCTCTTGGATTTTATGAGCCAGTGAATCCTCCTTTTTACTTAAAATCATTCTAATCGGGATTCTGGCACTAGCAATCAAAAGAATATGGATTAATATTCCCGCTAACTTCTCTACTTTAATACAGGGATTTTCTTTTCCAATTTCTTCAAATTCTTCATTCTTAAAGATATGGCACAAATACAGTAAGCAGGTGTCTCATTTGTTTACAGTCTGGATTTACAATCTTAATGAATATCCAGATACACACATTTGATCACAGTGAATATGTTTCTTACCATCTGTAATTATAATTTCATTCCATAGTAGTTATAGATTTGGGCATTTAAATAATCAATTTGAGATATTTTAATAGGGTGAATGAAGCTTAATTTTTATTATTTCTTTGTTTCTATTAATCTTCTTTACTTTGTGCACCTACTTGCACATGGAACTTTGGATTGTCTTAGCTAATTTTTGCCCCCCCAAATTCCCTATTTGATTATAGAAAGCACTTATCACAGAGCCCAACGTGTCACTCTATGTTAATTTTTCTTACTGGGAAGAACAAGAAAGTGTTTCCTTTTACACAGACACTGTTTAACATTTTAACTTGGGAAATTGATACTCTGTCACCACCACCATCCAATCACCGAATGTCAGTTGAGCACTAGTTCCAACTGATGTAGGAGGTTAACCAGGTAAGTGCAGTAATAGATCTTGTTCAACATGATAATCTTTGAGAACCAGCAAAATGCTGAAGTGTGCTCCTACCCTTAACATTACTACCACCAAATGTTTAAATAGCACCTCAGAGTTTACAAAGTTAATATATAAATTCAACCCTCACAACAACCAAGAAAGATATCTTTTAATATCCATGATTTATAATTGAAGAAACTGAAGCATAGAATTTTTTTTAATATGTCTTGCTTAAGACCACACAGTTACTACCTTGAGAGTCAAAACAGGGGTTTTGGTCTGAGTCAGTGTCGTTTTTTTAAACACCACAGTGATAATATGAAATCTGACTACTTTCCATGAAAATTTTGGAATCTTCAAATATAGTACTTTAATCATCGTTTCATTAAATCTTTGAATGAATGCATATCAAGGGTGAGGAGCCCTGACTTAAGCTTCCATGGTGCCCAGGGGCCCCACCCCCTTTGAGCACGCATATACTGTCTTGCCATCTTTGATGCCGCACTTCAGTGGTGTAGGCAGGAGTGTGTGTGTGTGTGTGTGTGTGTGTAGGTTGGGGTTAGGGGAAGGTGGTGAATAAGTAGAAGTACTCTGTTAGTCTCTAAGAGGGCCTCAAAGGTGAATCAGATACTCTCACTCCAAAGAGCTTGGGTCTGTATACAAGGCACTGGAGCTGAAGAATAGATTTCAGTTCATGGAGGGGAGGAGGAGGGAGCTGGGAAGGACAGTTCACAACAATGGGCCGAGGGGGAAGTCTTGGGGAAATGGAATATAGGAAGTCCAATTTGGCTAGACCACATGCTGTGCAAAAATAATAGGGAGATAAGGTTGGGAAGAGAGAGGACGTCTGGGCCTGGCTAAGGAGTTTAGACATTATTCCATGAGCAGTTGGGAGTCATTGAAAATTTCTGAATGGTTTAACGGTATGATCATAGCTGGGGTGCGTATTTCTTACTAGAGTAAACTTTGATATCAGTTTCCCATGCCCATATCCATCCTATGAACAGCCATATTGGTTCTGCTTGCAGAACGTATCCCAGACCCACCCTCTGCTGACCGTCTCCACTGCCACCAGGCTCACCCAAGCCACTGGCGTCTCACAACCAAGCTCTTTTAGTGGCTTCCTGCTTCCACACTTGCCCTGCCCATCTGTTCTGCACAGCAGAGTAACCTCCTACAAACACAAATAAAAACCATCACTGACCTGGTTAAAGCCCGCTGTCATCTTTTCATCACACTTGGAATAAAATCCAAACTCCTTGCTGGGCCTTCTCTAACCTAATGTGACGTGGCCCCGCTTCCCTCTGAACTTAGATTCTACCCTCCCTCCCCCTCCTTCACTTGGCTTTGCCACTCTAGCCTCCTTTTATTTCCTGAACTTCCAGACTCCTTCCCACCTCTGGGTATCTGCATTTGCTGGTTCATCCGCCTGGAATGTTCCTTCCCCGGATCTTCACATGGTTAGCACCTTATCAAAGATGCCTTCCCCGACCCTTGATGTAAAGTATTAGCCCCAGTCATGCCCGACAACACTTGCCTGGATTCATTTTCTTCACCGCACTTCCTACTAACTGGGTGGATTTCCTTGTTGATTTGTGACTTTATTACTTGTCTCCCAATCTGCTCAACTCGATGTGAGCAGATACCTCATTTGTTCACTGCCATGTCCCCAGTGCCCGACGAGCCCTGGCGCATCGTACACATTGATTGGATTAATTTCTCTAAGAGGTGAGTGACTGGATCAGGAAGGACAAGGAGAGTGCATGGGGTCCTGTCGGTGGGCATGACGGGGAAGAGGCAGGCACAGGCGCACCCACAGAGAACTGACAGGACTTGACATGGTTTGAAGAGTTGAGTCATTGGAGAGGGAAGAGGTAGAAGGTTCTGAGCTTGGGTGAGCTGTGAGGACCCCAGGAGAAGTGACCAGATTTGGTGACAAAGGAGCAATTGTAGAGGTGCCAAGACTTTGAGTGCAGGTGGGGTGGAGCTCTCCAGCAGGCGGTTGGGCCGTAAGCTTATCCAGAGTTTCCTGTTCCTGAGAGGCTTTGCTGCAAAGCAGGCAGAACCATGGGCTTCAAGAGACAGGGGGGGAAGCCTTCCTCCTCAACTGTGGCGTGGCTGTGACTTGTCATTGAACCCCTCTGAACCTCAGGTTCTTCATCTGTAAAGTGATCATAAAATGCCTTCTCGGGGTGGTTCTGAAAACTAAACTACAGAACATGAAAACATGGAACTAGGGCCTGACACAGGGTAGTTTCTCAGTGACTGTTAATTCCCTGTCTCCTTTCCCTCTTGTCTAAGAGGCTGAGGAGTAAAAACTTTACCCTAGTTCCACAGTATAAATCTGTGTTGCTTTTCTTTGCAAAGCAATGTGTGTGTGTGGTTTAAAAAGACAAGCAGTACCCCCAGGCTTACACTGAAAATGAATAGTTCCCTGTCCCAACCCTCCACAGCGCCCCCCCATTTTCCTCTCCCTGGAGGCTACTACTTTTAACTCTCTTAGCTATTTTTTCTCAAACTTACATCTATAATTCAATATAACATGCTTATACTACTATTTCTTGTTTTTTCAATTTTAAATATTATTTGGATATCAGATTTAGATGTTATCATCTTCACTTCAGGGAAGGCAAGGACTTAGTAGTTCCTTCATACTTCCAACTTCAAACCTACACTCACCCACACAGGCCTTTTCTCCTCTTAATGTATTATATCCCTATTTTTCAGTTCATCAGTATTGCAAGTTTATATTTTTTACTCTAGCTGTTGACATCTGAGCTACATAGTGGGCTGTGATTCTATTTCATTTCCTGTAGAAATTTCTATTTCTTCTGCAGTTAATATTTGCCTCACTTTTTTTTTTTTTTTTTTTTTTACCAATCACTCTTTCATTCTCAGTCTTCCCACAAAATCTGAAACATTTCTTCTCAATAATTTCAAATGCAACATGTATCTTGTATGTTTAATTTTTTCCCCTCCTTGGAAATACCTTTCCAGCTTCCTCTGGCTTTCTGCTGTTTTGGTCTGTTGGCTTTCCAAGCCTGTGTGTAGCCGTGCTTCACCCAGGAATACTTTTGTCTTGTTTTGGATCCCCTGTTTGCAGCTCTTCTTTTCTTTCTCATTATTTTCGTTGCTCCTTCGTTTTGCTGAGGCACATTCATCCTATAGCTTTCTGAGAAAGAGTGCACAGGAGGTGAATTCTTTGAGACTTTGTTGAGCTTTATTCTCCTTTCATGCTTGATGGACATTTTGGCCAAGGGTAGAATTTTAGGTTGGAAATAATTTTCTCTCAGCATTTTGAAGATAATACCTCCTAATCTTCTAGTTCCCAGTGTTGCTGTTGAGAAATCCGATGCCATTATGATCCCCTTGCCTTCCCTGTGATCTTTTTTCCCCATTTGGAAATGTTTAGACCTTTCTCTCTTTCCTCAGTATTTGATATTTCATAGTGATATGTCTTCATGGCACTCTTTTTTTTTTTTTTTCCCATGAGTTGTGCTGGGAGGTTCATGAGCCTTTTCAGTCTGAACACTCATCCTTCAATTCTTGGAATTGCTTTTTAATTATTTTTTGAAATTTCTTCCCTTTCATTTCTTTTATTTTCTCTCTTTGAAATTCCTCTTATTCAGGTATTGGATCTTCTGATTTAAAATTTTTTTTTTCTCTCATTTCTCATTCTGTCTTTTTTGTGTTTCTCTTTTTTCTTTTTCTTTTTTTTTGGCTGCACCATGCAGCTTACAGGATCTTAGTTCCCCGACCAGGGATCAAAACCGGCCCTCGCAGTGAAAGCGCTGAGTCCTGACCACTGGACCACCAGGGAATCCACCTCCCCATTTTTTTTTTTTTTTAAAGATTTATTTTATTGATTGATTGATTGCTATGTTGGGTCTTCGTTTCTGTGCTAGGGCTTTCTCTAGTTACGGCAAGCGGGGGCCACTCTTCATCGCGGTGCGCGGGCCTCTCACTATCGTGGCCTCTCTTGTTACGGAGCGCAGGCTCCAGACGCGCAGGCTCAGTAGTTGTGGCTCACGGGCCTAGTTGCTCCGCGGCATGTGGGATCTTCCCAGACCAGGGCTCGAACCCGTGTCCCCTGCATTAGCAGGCAGATTCTCAACCACTGCACCACCAGGGAAGCCCCATTTTTTTTTTTTAATTGTTCTTCTGATCAAAGTGTTTGCCTAAGTTTTCCCTCTGTTATGTTTTTGCTTGTTTGCTTTCTGTGTTTCCTGGAGGCCTAATGGGAACAACTAGTGATCCTAGGTTGTCTAAGTACCAAGAAGCTGACCTGAAAACCTTCTGTGTATGAGTCACACTTGTCATCTGGAAGCCCTCCCCATAAGGCAAGGACAAGCTATGTTTTTAGGTTCTCTCAAATAGGTCTTTACTCTTGAGCTGGTTGGAACTGAGATTGGAAATACTCTTGAGACTGGAAAGGAATTATCCAGTCTCTTGCTTGGAGGATATCAGCCTACCTTCTTGCATCCTGAGAGCCTGTGAGTGAAGGGAGCTGGTTATTTCACTGTTTAACATAAAGGCTCCCCTTTAGCCCCTGTTTTCAGCGTGGAGCCTCCCGTCTGCCCTGGGCTGAGCCTGATGACCCCAAGTCTCAAGTCCCTCTGGTTCAGCATCTCTAGAGAGTAAATGTCCTGCTTTCTCTAGGATTAGGGAGAAGAAACTTCCTCTCTAGGTAGGAATCTGGGGCTCGAGGTCAGGGGTCGGCAAACTTTTTCTATGAAGGGCCAGGGAGTAGATTTTAAACTTTGTGGGCTACACTGTGGTCTCTACCACATATTCTTCTCTTCCTCTTCCTTCTCTTTTTCTCTCTCTTAAAAAAAAAGTTTAAAATGTAAAACACTCTTCGCTTGCAGACAGCACAAAAACAGGCTTAGAGCAGGCAGGTCATAGTTTACCAACCCCTGGTCTAGAGGATCCTTTGGGACACTCTCAACCAACCATCTTTATTCCAGGCCCACCCTGCACCCCTGCCTTCAGAAGAACTTGATGCCTCCAATTTCTGGTCCTTTTTCGGTTTTATGACAAAACTGGATGGCTTCTTACAGGTGTCCCTCGACTCCAACCAGCCTCCCCGCCCCCCCACCCCCCACCCATGGAAGCTTAGGTTTCAGCTTTCCTAGGTCCACTAGGTGAGCAACTGCTTGTCCGTCTTCTTTCTGTTTTCTAAAAGGTCAGTTTTTTTCTTGTCTCTCTCTCTCTGTCTTATTAGGCCGTGCCTTTTTTCCCTTCCCTTTCCCCCAGTTTACTGGGATTTGAGAAAGGAGTGGAGATAAATCCATGTGTTTAATCTACTGAGTTTAACCAGAAGCTCCCCCCAAATCCAATTTGGTTGGTTTTTATTTTTATTACTTTCTTTGATAGTGCTTGGACTCATTTTGCATTTGTTCTCCACGTGCTCACTTGCTATGCCAGATGTTCGAAGAAGATGTCCTTGGGGAGCAAAAATGAGGGGTTTTAAAAAGCAACGTTCCTGAAATGCTCACAATGGTTTAGTTTGTGTGAGATCTCTGCGAAGCATGGTTGTTTCTAACCACCAGACTCTCATAATAGAAATACAGTTTCACCCTTATTTGTGTAAACCATCAGGAGCATTTTTAAATATCTGTAATAAAGTTTGTGGCTTATTGTTTAAAGTTGAATTTAAGGTAGTAAATCAAAGCTTTTGGTGGCATGCCTCTGACAGCAGGGAGAGCCTGGTAAGTGATCCCTAAGAGCTGATCAAAGGGAGCTGCTGAGCATTTTTTCCTGTATTTGTGTTTTGGGCCTTTAATCTGGCAGCGTTTCCAATTCCATTCTGAATACGGTCATGCACACTCCACCCCCAGTCAAGTCTTCTTGGAGGCGTCTAGCACTGTCTTTGCCTGTTCGGGCACAAGCCTGCCTTTGCTATCCCGCCTGTACAAGGTACTAACAATGGCGAGTGTCAGAAAGTGGGCATCTTTCAAGAACTTATTCATACCACACGTTTGTTCCAGTAATCAAATGAAAATTGAAAGGGAAAAGAGTAAAATTAACTGAAAATGACCACTAGTCATTTCTGCCTAGGCTCACCTTTCCTGGCCAGCGAAGACGGCGTGCTCGGAGGAGTGATTGTCCTCCGATCCTGCAGATGTTCTGCAGAGCCTAACTCCTCCCCAAATAAGCAGACGCTTCTGGGTAAGTTAGACAAACACATTACGTGGGTGTCTTTCTCTTTCATTTTTTCCAAGAGATGGAAAGATTTATATCCTTAAGCCGATCATTTTAACCTATGGTTGGGCCAGGTTGCTCTATTGATATGTAAACATCTCTATTCCACTGCCCTTTTTGCCTAGGTCAACATCTACAAGGTGAATATTCATTTCGGAGTATATGCTTATAGTATATTTTTCAAATGGACTTAGCACCTAGCACCTTTACTAAAGCCCAATATTAAGACTATCGGACCATGTATTTATCCCCTGCCTTATTTGACAGGGCGTTGGAGATGACCCATAACAATATACACAGTAACATAGAGAGAAGCTTCTTCCTGTTCCCCTCCCCAAAAGGAATCAGAACCATGTGAAGAGCTACTGGCCTAGAAGCCCACCCTGGCTCCATGGCTTATTAGCTGTGATGCCTTTGCACATTATTCTCACTGTTCTATGCCACTTCCTCATCTGTACAATAAGGATATCTGCCCTGCCCTTCTTATGGAAGGGTCCCATGAGTATTTTGCAGATTTGCAGATGTCCATCCAGATGTGTGATTTCGTGTCTAGCAAAGCATACCAGTGGGGATGGAGCCCAGCCCACCCTCCGTTTGCCATGGCACAAACTTGTGGGGCTGCCTCTGCCCATGGGGGTGCCTTTTTCTAATTCATTCATCCAGAGGGGCGCACTTTAAAAAATCTGCATAAAGGTGCCACATAAGCTAGCAGGGAGCCCTATATGTTATTTTTTTTTTAGTTGACTTTTTAATCGAAGTGTACACGCAGAAAAAATTGTTAACTACAACTGCGTGGCAAATATTACAAACTGAACCCACCCATGTGACCAGCATCTAGATAAAAAATAGAACTTTACTGCAACCCTAAAAGCTCCCACATAACCCCTCCCAGTCTCTGCCCCTTTCAAAGTTAACTACCATGCTGACTTCTAACACCATGGTTAGTTCTATCTGATTTTATATTTTGTATAAATGGAATCATAGAATATGTATTCTTGGTGTCTGATGTCTTCAAGGAAATGTTAAACCTGTTAGATTCATCTACGTTACTTGTGACAGTAGTTTGTTCAGTTTCATTGCTGTATAGTATTACATTACGTATGGTTATAGCACTCTAGTTATCCATTCTTCTCTACGTATTTTTTTTTTTATATATATAAGCACTACAAATCATTCTCAGGGATGTGGTACTTCAGCTCTTTGTGTAAAATTCCTTTTATCAAGTATGGTTGGTACTTGATCTGTACTGTATGATTGTTGTGAATTGCTGTAGTACAAGTCCCTACATATCTTGAGGTTTTATAAGTCTGTAAAATAGAAGACTGAGCAGTTCTTATGAGAATAAAAAGTATTTTTTCTATAAAAGCCCGAAGAACTTTCATAAAATCTCTCCTCTCATTTGTCAAAGAAAAAAAAAATGCACTTTTATAGAAAATGCCTCTTTCTCCACCTGGACTCTCATCACCAACTTCATTGTTTTTCATGCTATATTTTCTTTCTCTTTCCACCCACTACACTTGGTACCCAGGTTGCTCCTGGCAAATGTTTTGTTTGTTTGTTTGTTTGTTTGTTTTTAATGGCCATCGTTTGTTAAACTGAGGCAAGCAGCCACTTGCTTCTTCGGTATCTTAATCATTGTCAAAACCTTTGAATATCTTCCACAGTTAGGTAGCAGGGAGTTTGCTTTTAAAATATGCAGAGGAGGTACCTGGGCCTTCCATAAAAACTCAGAATAAGTCTTTAGTACTGGGAGGCAGGGTGGGGACAGTTATTAAAACTGCTTCATAGACTGTTGCTAGAATAGAGTTTCTGTACTTTACTGAGCCTGGACTCTTGTCCATTCAAGTTAATCCTGAAAATTGTAAGGGTTTTTTTTTTGGTTGTCCTTTCATTTTTGGTGGTGTAGTATAGAAATGCATATTTAAGGATAAGTCATAGAATTTTAACTCATATTAAATAGTTTTTATCACCAAGGTAGTAATTTGTAAACTGATTCCTACTCTCTGTCTCAAGGAGAAGAATGAAAACTGTCAATTTATGAAATAAGTGAAATCTTGCCATTTGTTAAAGTTAGCTAGAGGAACTGATGTTTGTGAAGTTTATCTACTAAAACCTGGTGAACTTAGGCTCCTGTCAACTTATAGGTGCTACCAATGACGTGGGTTTTTACATATTTTGCTTTAAGAAAGTTACATATGTTCAGTGGGTGGTGAGAAAGTAAACGTGGAACAGAAGGATAGAAAGAAGATGTGAAAGTCACCTTTGCCACCCAGTTCCCAGAGCCGCCTGCTTCTGATTCTGGTTCTTCTCACGGGATTCACCTTCACTCTATAGAATGTGCTTATGCTTCTGTTTCTCAATCAGTAACTAGTGACTCCTTTGGGGGAAAAAATTATGAACATAGCTCATACCATTCCCCACCACCTTTCCACATGACTTTTTTTCTTTTCTTTTCTTTTCTTTTCTTTTCTTTTCTTTTCTTTTCTTTTCTTTTCTTTTCTTTTCTTTTCTTTTCTTTTCTTTTCTTTTCTTCCTTCCTTCCTTCCTTCCTTCCTTCCTTCCTTCCTTCCTTCCTTCCTTCCTTCCTTCCTTCCTTTCTTTCCTTTCTTTCTTTCTTTCTTTCTTTCTTGCGCTGGGGCTACTCTTCGTTGCGGTGCACGGGCTTCTCATTGCAGTGGCTTCTCTCATTGTAGAGCACGGGCTCTAGGCACACAGGCTTCAGTAGTTGCAGCACGCAGGCTCAGTAGTTGTGGCTCACGGGCTCTAGAGCACAGGCTCAGTAGTTGTGGCACACGAGCTTGCTCCGCGGCATGTGGGATCTTCCCGGACCAGGGATCGAACCCATGTCACCTGCATTGGCAGGCGGATTCTCAACCACTGCGCCACCAGGGAAGCCCTTCCACATGACTTTTGTGAGAACTCTAACTTGAAATCGTATATTTATTATATTTTATTTCAACTGTAATGCACTATTTCTTGATTCAGCAACTTTCTATTATCTCTGCCAACCATCCCTCACCCCTTGGACTATGTAAGTTTCCTTCCTCTTCCTCCCTGACTCCCAACCCTCACCTCAACCTCTAGCAACCATACCATTATTGTCATAGATAGTAACATTTGCATTCTGTCCTACAGGCAGCTTGCCTTCTATGCTCTGATTAGATGTTGATCCCAAACAGTGACAATTAGTACCAGCATTGACAGTATCAAGATTATATAAATATTATTCACTGCAGATTCCAGTAGTGGAAGATTAGACCCATCAGAAGGGAAGTGTCTGCCATAAGCCTCTGCCTGTAAAGGGAGAATGTTTCAAACATCAAGCTCAAGTGGGTTCTCCTGTGCTTTACCAAGTTAATTGCTCCAGATCAGGCCGCAACTTAATTTGCTTCATGTTTGGACCATGACTTCTCATTTATCACTTTATAAAACTCTCATGAAAGTATAACTTCATAAACTCGTGGTTCCTTAATGTTTGGTAATATCTAGTAACCAGGAGGCTCAGAAATCTTCCTTTCCTACACATCCAAATAAAACAAAACAATTCCCCAAATTAAAAAAAAAAACAACACACAAAACACTTAACTGCTGTATATTGTTCGATCACTTTTTTTGTCCCAAGAATAGTATAATCAAAACAATCTCTAACTTGAGCTTTTTCCATATTCACTGTTTTCTGAAAATCATCAATAGCATTTCCATTACGCCACAAAAGCAGTTTCAATCAGACCCCATCGCTACTTGATGGAGTTTCCAGGAAGCCATTACCCAGCCTCCCCTCTTGACAAATACATCAATTACAAGGGCCCCAGTGGGCCGCTTCTAGAGTGGGATGACTCAAATACGTGCCCTTTCAAGGTTTGTCCTTTGTTTACTGATTCATGAATACAGTTGGAGGATCTCAGGTAGAGAGGAACTTTCAAAGTCCTCTTGTGTGACCTCGTTATGTCCATAAACTGTTCGAGAGAGATGGAGCTTAATTCCTCTCCACTTGTGACTCTCTTCCAATATGTCAGAGTGACAATGTGTGACTTCTGAGGCAAGGTCAGAAAAGGCAGTGGGCCTTCCTTCTCGCTTTCCCGGTTGGATCACTCACTTCACGAAAGACCAGCTGCCATGTCATGAGGACACTCAAGCAGCACCAAGGAAAGGCCCCTTTGGCAAAAAAACTATGACCGCCTTCCAACAGCCAGCGAGGCGCTGGGGCTTCCTGCCAACAGCCTCAGCCCCGAGTGAGCCTGCAGATGCCTGAGGCCCTGGGCAGATTTCTAGACTGAAATCTCATGAGATCCTAAAAAAGAACCACCCAACACAGCCACTCCTGAACTCCTTATCCACAGAAACTGAGATAATAAATGTTTATTGTTTTAAACTGCTACAGTTTGGGGTAATTTATGTATACAGCGATAGATAACAAATAAACCTTTTAAATGCTTTCACTGCCAAATGGTCCTCTGGTTTGTCTAAAGAACTACAGTGTCAAATCAGGAGCTCTGTTGCATCTTTAGGCAGCTCAGGCTGTCAAGACTTCCGTTTGCATCAGTGATTCCACTTCTCTGCTTTGGGATCCTCTTGGACAAATGTGATCGGCGCCCTTTTACTTTGCAGGCCCCTAATCACTCTTTTGCAGACTGTCTCCTAAGCCTCCCCAACCTCTAGGCTCCCCACCTCTATCTGTCTCCAACCTCCATCCTGCCACCAGACGTCTCTCCCTCTATCATACATCTGTAGTGGCCCAGAGAACCTGACCACGGGCTCAGAAACAGGGGCAGTCGGGGGAGAAGCAGGCTGCCCCCTGAAGCAGAAAGAGCCAAAATGAGAACCTGACCGAATTGTGGCTTAGAGAGCCACACCAACCCCAGGATCAGAGGGGTGGTGGCCAAAACAAGAGCCGCAGAAGTATATGTAACTAGTGTAATACAAGTTTAAACTAAATGTTGAATAACTTTCTATGTATGCTAAAATAAAACAAAACATGTATCTCTTACTATCGCTCCCATGTTCCCTACATTTAATTCTTCAATGAGGAAACACACACACGGTCACACTCACTCCTACCTCTGCTGGACATTTCCCTAGAAGATAGATGGGAAATGCCCAAATCACTTGCTGGGAAAAGCCCTCCCTGATCTGGCTCCAGAACATGCTTTCAGTGTCATTTCCTACTAGTCCTCCTTTTTCTCCACTCATCTCCGATGACCTGAGTTCTGGCAACTCCAAATTGCTTGGTCTTCTTCCAAAGGGTCATATTTTTCCCCCAGTAACTTTCACATGCTATTATTACCTGTGCTTGGAAAGCCCTGAGCTAATTACATTCCTTCTTTAAGACCCAGGACAGATAGGAATCTCCTCAGAATCCTTTGGAAGCCCTTTCCCCAGGTGATTTGTTCCTTCCTTGTGCTCTTTTTGCAACATATAATTTCTGTCCTTTGTAACAGTCACCATGACATCTTAGACATGTATTAAAATGTCTGCCCCTCCCTCTAGGCCAGCACTTCTTAACCTTTTTTTTTGGAACTGAGTTATTTGAAAGAAATAGGTCACAGGTCTTTGAGCCCCAGTGACTCACATGGAGGGTTACAGAGGTTGGAAATATCTTAAAGAAGGTTCCTGTCTCTGAGCATCACACCACCAGATAGTGAATCATTGGAGTGCAAGGACTGGGTCATATCCAGCTTTGTACCCACCCTCCACTGTAGGCTCCCAGGAATTATTGGAGGAATAAATTAAGTGCCACATGGAATTTCTTTCGTGATTATTTAGCAGATATTTTTAAAAGAAATTGACCACTATTCCAGAAAAGTGAAATGTCACATAAAATATCCTCACATGCTCTTAACAAACAAACAATATGGGTCGGAAATGTTGGATAATGATGAGTGTCGGGGAACAAGAAGATTTGGAGACAGTTTAAGCGGATCCCAGAAGACAGCCTTTGCAAGCAGCCTTGTAAAAGGACAATTTGGACGAGAATGTGTTTGCAACACCCATACCACCAACTCCCACCCCCCCAGATCATGAGATGCTGGCAAAGCCCAGCCTACAAATCACTGCTTTAACACAAAGCAAATGCTTGTTCCTGGAATGAAACAGCTGAAAATCATTAATTTTCTCTCTGCTTTTAGAGAAAAAAACCAATATATTTTTACCTGCTAAAGTACAATTACATGTTTTCCAGGCCTCTACAGAAGTGCTTTATTGAGGTTGCTGTATATAGTATGGTTAATAATTGTATAAACAAAGGCATATCAAGCCTTCCAGTGGAGAAAATTCTTTTCCATTTTAAGCGTATGAGTCAATACAAGTAATTAGAATATATGCAAATATATGGCATGAACAACCAATCTCACTATATGGGTGCATTTTTTTCCCTTGTAGCCTGCCCTCACTGTGCTGATGGGAAGCCTGACAGACCCTGTGAAGTTCAGAGGTTCCTACCTTAGAGTGGTTAATAGGAAGCAGTGAGTATGAGGATCAATGCGAAATAGACTCCATATATTTAAGGAAAATCTTAAGCAATTCAAGACAGGAGACATAGGGGCTAGTAAGGGTGAAAACGCTGTATGTTCGGCCAGTGGCCTTCGCGCCAAGCCTGTCTGTGTTGCAGGCCTTCTTGCTAAATAGATTGAAGGCCCACACTTCAGCTCGAGCTTGGTCATCTGATGAGCACACGTAGTAATTGTTACTTTCCCATCAAGTCACCCTCACCTCACTCAGGGAGTAACTTCAGGTTCTTTGCTGCCCAGGAATATGTTCATGGTGCTGATAATTAAGTTTTGTGCATGATATTGTTTCTGCTGTCCAGCTACTCCTTTTTTTTCCCTGGGTTTTCATCTTTATTGTGAAATGTTTCATGTATTTTTAAAAGAATGTAATAAATTTGTAAGTTATAAAGGATAATAGTGAAATGAACACCTGTGGACCCACCACCCAGCTTAAGAAATTGCCCATTACCCATATCTCTGAAGCCCCCATGTGGGCCTATCTGAACTTTATATCAATGTTGTAGCAGGTGATTTCTTCTGTGAGAATTTTTGCAGTTTCTTAACATGATTACCTGAAAGGATAATGAGTCCCTTTATCATTTTAGACTTAGCTCGATCAAATCAACTGTTCTTCAGTTACCAATGAGAACTGAAATGGGCATCCTCCCTTCTTTTCAGATCAGGCAAAGTTCTTTATCCAGTATTCTTCTTGTCACTGTTATGAAAACTTGCCATGATTTAAAAATAAAAATTGTTAGATTGAATTGATGCTTCCTGGAACATTAAAAAGATAAAAGGTCATTTTACTGTAAGTTAAAATTCCAAACCGCCTTTTGATTTTACTGGCATTAAAATTTTGGTGAGCACATATAAACACATGTACTTCAAAGGAGCTTCGTTCTCGGGGCCCAGCAATATCCCTTATTTCCATTTCATGACACATGCCACCACGAGCACTTATGACTAGGCATTCTGCTGGGCTTACACGATCATAAAAATAACCCTCAAAGAGAAGGCAAATTAGTTATTAGACTGGTAGTGGGAAAAGAGTTACTTACGGTTGGTTACTGATGTTAATACCTTGTCTTAAAAATATAACTAAAACTTTGTTCTGTAAGAGGGTCCAGGGTCATGGTTGGAAGCTTATTTCTTTAGCGCCTCAGCAATGCTTTGGGACTGTTACATCTTCGCTACAGTCTTAAGAGATAGGCTGGCATTTTGGTTCTTATTTAAGGATCAGATGGAAAGAAGCGAATTAAGTAACATTCTTAGATGCAAAGTGAATAAGGCAGACATGATATTTAAACTTTTCAACAACTGAGTTGCATTAACCTGTTGCGGTAGTGCTCTGAGATTTATATTTTTCAGAACTGGTTTTCATTTTTAAAATACAAAAGTGTTGATTACAAAAAGCTATCATTTGCTTTGTTTGCTTTATAACAGAACTTTTCTTCTGTTAAATATTACTAATACACTTTAAAAAGATTGGAAATAGATTTTCGTCTGTAATTTTTTTCTTCATCATGAGAAGTATACTTCTAGCTATAATCTAACTATATAGTCTTTTTTTTTTTTTTGCCACAAAGTTTTCCATCTGAAATAAAGAATACAAAGATTTATGAGCAGAATTCTAGTGATTATGTAATTCTTATTACTTTGGTTCTCCTAAAACTCTCAGGAAAACATTTTGACAAATTTTATAGTCAGTTTTCATCTGCTCAAAATGTAATGTAGATCACCTTAGTATGAAACAAATCCTAAAAAAATATTTGTTGAATGAATGAAATCATGTTTCAATATAACTTGTTTCACTGAATGCTTTTCTCTTCAGCAGAGAACTTCCAAGTCCCAGCCATTGGCCACTTATTTCGTCAGTTTCTAATACAATAAAATGATAAAATAGGAAGAGAATTGAAATGTCCTTTGGGGCTTGTTTTACTCTTTGACCCACATCCCTCTCTTCCTTTTTCAGTCAGCATCTTTCTTTAGTCTTGAACAAATGGAGTGAGCCTTGGAAAGAGGGAATAATTATTTTCTTGGCTTAGCATAAGTGGACTTCTATAGAACTCCATCCCCATAGCTCCCCAGACAGTTCAGTGGTGAAAGTTTTTCAGGGCAGCAAGCCAACTCAAAGCTACTTCATGGCCATAATGGGACATGCATTACATGAATCTTAAGGATTCCATGTCAGGACAGTAAAGCATCCTTGAATGAACCCCCTACTGGGTTATAAAGAACCTCACCACCCGGGGGAAATCTGCAGAGACAAGAAGAAATTGTTCTATTTACAGTTCCTCTTCCTTCCCATTTTAAAAATGAATTTATCTTTATTTAATAAGGAGTAACTTAAACACTATGCAAAATGTCCTAGGGTAAGCCATTTGACCTAGGGCTAAGGAGTGGCAGCTGACTTGGCAACTGCCCAGCCCAAGACGGTTCTGATTTTAGAGTTTTGTTTTCCTTGCAAGAAAGTCTGGGATATGAAGCCAGGCAGAGAGGTTTGAAATGGGTGTGTGAGCCAGTGCAGCTGGGGGTTGTTAACAACAATTGGAGAACAACTTTTTTTTTAAAAAAAAAGGTGGCTGAGGGCTTCTCTCTGGTCAAAAAAAGAGAATCTGTTTGAATAGAAAAAACTTGCTTTGCAGCTCTGGTAAGGAAATTTTGTTTGACTTAATTTAAACAGGATGACATGTGACTCAACATGTCTCAGGCAGTGGGGGGACCCTAGACTGAAGTGGGGCTGCTCTCGGACATTATACCCCTACGTGAATTCATTTGTTCCAAAGCATTAAATACAACTTTCCAGACAGGCTGGCCTCTAAGATTATGTACAGATCCATTCCAACTGTCCCTGTAAGGCCATTAACTTGCCATTCTTGAGGAACACACGTACAGCACATCCACACCTAATCTGTTCTCTGGCACTGGAACAGGATCAGTAGTGTTGACGGTTTTTCACATCGTGCTGGTGTGTTGGGACATGATGTGAAGTCACTTGGTGGAGAAGAATCCTGCCAAATCCCCGTGTCCATCTTTCATATGTTAAACCCATAGCTTTAGGTGTTCTTAATGTTTTCTGATGGAGGTCTTTTCATGATCTGGACATTTCCAGTAGCCTCACCATCCCTGGGCTTTGGCTTTCTAAAAAACAAAAGCCTTTTTCAAATCAGTAGTTGAGGTGTAAATAGTCACCAGCCACTACCAAAGGAGCGTGGTCATCACCGAGAGGCCAGGGCTTCCCTAAATGGAAATCAGCTTGAGCTTGACCACACCGAACACTATTTCAGACAGCACATTCACAGGCTCAGACGTGCCACTCCAGGCCACTCATAAACCCTGCACGTTGCTTGAGTTCGTGGTCCCCTACATGCAATAATTACACAGGGAAAAATTCTGGTACTATGATATAGCATCTGCCCAGTTTGTATTATTATTAGAATCATTTTTTAAATACTGTTCCATAAAATTCAATTTTTTAGTGTAGGAGACAATTTTAGATTGAAAATTAAGAAATAAATTATAGACTTCTAGATATCACTGATGGTAAGAAATGCTACTTTTGTACTGAGTAGGGTTTAACATTTTAGTTTTTCTTCTATGTAATTGTATTTGAGCAAACTTTGTACTACTCTTGACTAGGTTTTAATTATAAATTGACTTAATTAAACAATTTTGAGAGATCTTTGTGAGAGAAGCTTTACCCTTGAGACAAATAAATGTTTTCTTATTTTTAAAAACTTATGATGGTTTTGGCATTTTTTATTTCAAATGGAAATAAGTATTTGCTTTGTTTTGTTTTGATTGCTCTTTGAACATAGCAGGTTTCGTTCTATATATATGTGGCCAGTATAAATTTAAGTAGGGGTTTATTCATGCCCCTTCATAAGATTTGTTCGTGTTTTAGGTAGTCACAAAACATGAAACAATTTGAAAGCATCCAGTCAGTTTCACATCATAATAAAGCATTCTCATGAAGGGCAATTAAAAATATATGGTAACATGTCATTATGTCAAATTTCAGTGTATTTCAGAATGTCATAATCTAAACAGGGAAGAAATTAATTCTTCATAGATAAATTAGATTAACAAGGTAATTGAGATTCCTAGGTGTATTTAAAAAAAAATAGGACATAACTGAAAACAGGGCAAAATTCAAAAGTTTCAGAAGGGATGTATGATGAAAAGTAGGTTGCCCCCCTCTCAACTTCCTTAATCACAAGTTCCCTCTCTAGCGGTAACTGCTGTTGCTGCTTCCCAAGACTTTCTTCCAGAGACATCTCATGTATTTACAAACATTGTCATCCATGGTGCCCTTTTATTTTCTTTCACAAAAATGGCAGCACTATCTTTATATGTCTTTCTCCACCTTTCCTTTTCTTTTAGATAAACTATATATTTTGCAGATTAGTGTTTTTTCCAACTGTAGCATGTCACATTAATGAGGTCTAATTTAGTGAGTCATGAGCAGAATTTTTTAATTGTAGTGCGTAGAATATAAAGAACCCATGTACTAAGTGACAGTGTGTGGGGCTTTTTTGGTTTTGTTTTGGTTTTACTGTGGTTCATGGCAAAAAGTTTGAAAAAACACTTAGTGTGGATGGTTCCATATCATCCATGTAGAACTTTCTCTTTGTTCTTAATTACTTGAATAGTATTCCATTGTGTAGGGTACCATTGTTCTTCATATATGCTCCCACCAAAAGGCAACCATGCTATTTCCAGTTTCTTCCTAATTAGAACTACTTCAGTGAATCTCTGTGTAAAGATGTTATTTTGTACATGTAAAGGCATATCTGTAGACTAAATACCTAAAAGTAGAATTGCTAGGTCAAAGGGTATGTCATTTTGAGAAAAAGAGTCTATCCTCATTATTTGCAGATTCGTATTTGTGAATTTTCTTACTTTCTGAAATTTACTTGTAATTGAAAGATCAATACTCCCGGCACTTTCCCAAGTCATTTGTGGGCACGGACAGAGTGGGGAAAAATTTGAGCTGGAAAAGTAGCAAAACTTACAGATTCATGAGATGACAACCGATAAAAAGAGCATAAGGGACAGCATTATTGTGAGGCTGAAAGCCAAAGAAATTCATGGGCAGGTCATCCAGGGTCAGGAAAATGTTAAGCTCTTCTTGGCTAGTGTATTATTATAAAGAAATACTGCATAAAATTAATTAGTTATAAAAACATATATTAAATAAGATATCTTTAAACAGAAACACACATAAAATAAGTTTACTTATCGATTGAAAATGCTGTGACCAGAGACTTGCAGGAACCTAACCCTGTATTTTCCTTGGGAGCGGTGGCTCAGTATTTGCTAATTCAGTGTTCATGGTGAATTTATAGAACATAACTACTGCAAATTATAAGAATGTATTTCCATATGGTCATACTCACATCGTTATTATATGAGAGTGCTCCTTCCTCGACCCCCAGGTAACATAATGCTGTTTTAACCTTTTGGTGTCTGATAACCTGAATGTTGAATTTCTTGTAGTTTTAATTTTCATTTCTTTTAGTAGGGGAAATGTAGAACATATTTTCACGTTTTAGAGTGATTCATATTCCCTTTTGTTCATATCCTTTTTGCTTTCTCTTTGGGTATTTGTCTTTTCCTTATTGGTTTGTAGCAGATCTTTATGTACTAAGAAAATTAGTCCTTTTTCTATAATATGAATTGCAAATATTTCCCCCAGCTTGTCACTCATCTCTTGACTTTTTTCCCATTTGGCAAAAGGTAATACTGTAAACATTTTTAATTTAGTCAAATGTATTATCTTGTTATAGTTTTAAAAGCTTACTTTAAGAGATATTTAAGAGTTGTGTTTGTGTTCGATGCTGTATGATTCTAAATCCTTTTCAAGCTGATTAGATTTCAGAGTGAGAAAGCAATGGAGAATCACAGGTTTTAGAATCTAGAAGTCCAGTCTGAGTCCTAGGTTCTGCACTTGCTCAGATGGCCTCGGCCATGTTACCTCCCTTCTCTGAGCCCCAGGTTCCCCATCTAGGCTTTGCCGAGGTCCACTATGAAAGGCAGTGCCTGGCGGTTGATAGATTCTCAATGTTAGTTCCTCTCCTGCCTCCCTGAAGTCCTCCACCAAGAAATAATTTGTTAAATTATTCATTAATAATTTATTAAATTATTGAGTTGACATACACTAAAAGAAATAAAATAAGATTTCTTTTCAAAAGCATTTTATAATTTAAATTTTAGATAATCCTGCTGAGTTTCTGAAGTCTGAGCCTGAATGAGTGACTGATTTGAATTGTTGGTATTAAAAATAATGTGTCACATGTAAAGCTGCTCAACATCACTAATTATTAGAGAAATACAAATCAAAACTACAAGGAGGTATCACCTCACACCAGTTAGAATGGACATCATCAGAAAATCTACAAACAACAAATGCTGGAGAGGGTGTGGAGAAAAGGGAACCCTCTTGCACTGTTGGTGGGAATGTAAATTGATACAGCCACTATGGAGAACAGTATGGAGGTTCCTTAAGAAACTAAAAATAGAAATACCATACGACCCAGCAATCCCACTACTGGGCATATACCCAGAGAAAACCGTAATTCAAAAAGACACATGCACCCCAATGTTCATTTCAGCACTATTTACAATAGCCAGGTCACGGAAGCAACCTAAATGTCCATCGATAGACGAATGGATAAAGAAGATGTGGTACATATATACAATGGAATATTACTCAGCCATAAAAAGGAACGAAATTGGGTCATTTGTAGAGACGTGGATGGATCTAGAAACTGTCATACAGAGTGAAGTAAGTCAGAAAGAGAAAAACAAATATCATATATTAATGCATATATGTGGAACCTAGAAAAATGGTACAGATGAACTAGTTTGCAGGGCAGAAATAGAGACACATGTAGAGAACAAACATATGGACACCAAGGGGGGAAAGTGGCCGGGGTAGTGGTGGTGGTGTGATGAATTGGGAGATTGGGGTTGACATGTATACACTAATATGTATAAAATGGATAACTAATAAGAACCTGCTGTATAAAAAATAAATTTCAAAAATTCAAAAAAAAATAATGTGTCAGTACAATGCACCTCCTTTGTTTGTTTGTTTGTAAAAAGAGTGAATGAAGACTGAATTTCTAGACATTGAGTTACTTTCTTTAAGAACTCCTAAATTCTGTGTCTAGAAACTTTATTGAAAACCTTTCAATAAAAAAATATTTAATGTGGTCAATCAGCACACTCAATTTATCCTGTTTTGTAAGTCTAAATTTTTCATGTGTTACATTTCCTTAAAGCAGGCTCTATTTTTAGAGAGAATAATGCAGTTTGAAATTGTCAAGATTGTGTCTTAAAAAAATAATGTGCAGTGTTTTTATCCTTCCCTTTCATGATTAGATTGACTATATATTTCCGTGTATTTTTCTTGGCTAATTCATGAGCAGTTACCACCTTAATATTTGGGGAATAAGGAGAGGTCACAATGTTAGAAATGCCTGAACTTTGTATTTAAATACAATGGCATTGTCACTACTCGAGAAATTCAGTAAGACTTGAGTGCCTTTGCTCTATTAGGCAATTCAGAATATCCCAGACCTTGCTCTGGACTTCAAGGTTTTTGAAGTTCAAAGCAGATGTGTTAGGAAGAAAAAACATCTGGCAAAGAGAACTTGCTTCATTGCGTGACGCTGTTTTCCTGCACTCATCAGCGGAGCGTCTGTGGAGCAGGTTGGCAGGTTTGAGAATTAATTAATGATGAGGGAATGAGCCACTCTATGAGGAACTCAGTGTCGCCCCTTCTGCTTCTTCCTTCCCCATGTGTCTGGCAAAGCCTTCAGAGTCTAGGACCGCTGAGCCACAGTTGTGTCTCAACTCACACACTTGTGTTCAGGCTTAATTAGCTCGGAGATGTAAACAGATGGATGGCCCGGGACCCAGAGGATTGGTGTTGAGCAAGGCAGTTTTATTACTGGGGACTTTTGAAATTTTTGTGAAGTGCATCAAAACTTTAAAAATGCCTTTAAAAAAACTTAGAATTTTGAAAGTAAGTACTTGAAGGTGACAAAGCTTTGTGTGTATCTCAGTATTTTTCTTTCTGTAACTTTTAATTTAGATATAATTTCAAACTTACAGAGAAGTTTCGAGAACAGTACAAGGGACACCCGTGATTTCTTTACCCAGATTCACTCATTTTCATTTCCTCCGTTTGTTTTTCCATCTCCACTTCCTCCTTCCTTCCCTCTTCCCTTTACACACACACACACACACACACACACACACACTTAAACATG
Source organism: Balaenoptera physalus (assembly GCF_965194825.1). Lineage (NCBI taxonomy): Eukaryota > Metazoa > Chordata > Mammalia > Artiodactyla > Balaenopteridae > Balaenoptera > Balaenoptera physalus. The sequence continues at coordinate 42,032,166 of NC_138898.1, read as the reverse complement.
TACATTTTTTTTTCTGAATGACTTGAGAGCAAGGTGGAGAGATCCGGTGTCTTTACTCCTGATACTTCAGTGCTTATTTCTTAAGAACAAGGTTGTTGTTCTAAATAATCACAGTATAGTTGTCAAAATCACAGAATTTAATATTGATGCCACACTGTTACCTAATCCATAGTCGATTTTCAAACTCCATTAGTTGTGTCCCTTCAAGCACCCCTTGTCCCCATCCAGGCTCCATCCCAGGAGGACACATTGCCTTTAGTTGTCATGTTGCCTTTGTCTTCTTTATTTATTTTTTTGGCCACACCACGCAGCTTGTGGGGTCTTAGTTCCCCGACCAGGGATTGAACCCAGGGCCTTGGCAGTGGAACCACTGGACTGCCAGGGAAGTCCCTGGGATGCCTTTAAATGGGAACAGTTTCTCAACTCTCTTTGTATTTTTTGACTTTGACATTTTTTGAAGAGTTCAAGCCAGTTATTTAGTAGTGTTCCTATATCAGATTTGTGTGGTGTTTCCTCATGCAATTCTGGTTCTGCATTTTTGGCAAGAACACCACAGAAGTGGCAGTGAGTCTCAGGAGGCACGTTGTGTTGATTTGTCCCTTAATTGATGATGTTAGCTTCCATCATTGGATTAAAGTGGAGTCCATGGGTTTCTCCACAGTGAACTTATACTTTGCCCCTTTATACTTCATAAGAATTTTGTGGAGAGATCACACTGAGATTATGTAAATAGCCTGTTCCTCTTCAGATTCTCCTAGTTTTAGGAAGTGTGATGGCTTTCTAACTCTGTTGTTTCTTCTGTATGTATTAGTTGGCATTCTGCTACAAGGAATTGCTTTCTCTTCTCCTCCATTTTATTTATTCCTTTATGTGTTTGCATTAGTATGGGCTCATTGGTTTTAATTTTGTTCAGTGGTGGTAATTCTTTACTGTTATTATTTATTTTGATACTTAGATTGACTCAGATATGGCCAGTGTAAGTCCGTGCAGGCTGACCCTGGGTCCTTTTGATAAGTCCTCCTCATTCTTTGAGCACTTCCTTATTTTCTGGCACAAAAAGATGTTCCAGATTCATTTAATATTCTCTCTGCCCCAGCCTTGGAATAAACATTTCTCCAAGGAATCCTGGTTCCTTTTCATGGAGAATGGTATTTGAAAACCTAGACCCTGGGGGGGGGTGTGTGTGTGTGTCTGTGTGTGTTTTAAAGGAAACTACGTTATAGAATATTATATTTACTAAATCATTGTGTACTGTATGTATAAGTGTGTGTGCATGCATGTGTGTTGTTTAATGTTACAAGTTTCAAACAGAAGAGCATTTATTTTACATGTAATAATCATAAGTTTTGACAAGTAAGAAATACATTTTTCATTTCACAGTAAACGGTATTACACGGTTCTGAGTACTAAATCATCCTGACATTTATGAAGGAGCGAATGGAAAGTAGGGAGCCCAAGTGTGTTAAATATAAAGCTATCTTTAACTGTTGTATTAAAAAGCAGAGATTTATTTTCCATCTGTGATCTGAATGTGCCTATTTGTGTTCTCTTCCATGGCAGTGGAATTTCTGTGGAGCCACACGACGGAGAGCATGTGTGTTGGATATATGTCAGCCCAGGATGGGAAGGCCAAGGTAAGCGGGAAAACGGGGGCATAATTGGAAAACCTTGCAGCCACCGTGTGAACCTCTAACCGGCCAAGTGGACACAATGGAATTTTTTCAGCCTCTCTTGACGGTAGCTCTGTGATCTTTATGAGAATCTGATAAAGAACAGTTAACGGTTCCAAAGAAAACTAGCAGATCTTTCTTGCTTTTGATGATGGAGCAGGAGAGATTAGGACAAACCTTTTATTTTTTTTTAATCTTGTTCTTCTTCATCCACTGTGAATAATTGGAAAAGAAGAAACTGGGGATTGGGAAGAGCAAATGGGTGTGCCACTCATGGCTGGCAGGGCTGGGTGATTTTGCAAGGAGGATGGGAATAGCTAAAGGAGACCGAGGCAAAGTTAGCTGAGCACTTGGACCACACCCTGCGTGTGTGAGGGCAGAGATGCCCAGTGTCCTTGCAAGGACTACCTGGCTCGTGCTCTGGTGTGGTCTGACACAGCATCCTCATGGCAGAGTCAAAGGTCTGTGCCCCGTGTGCCACACACCCTGGGCCCTCATCCCCCAGTGAGTCACAACATTCACAGAGAATGTCCACGCAGCGCCCCTTGAGTCGCTTGGCTTCCCTGCACTCAAGAGGGGTGAGCCTGGGAGTCAGAAACATAATTTGTGGATTTATTTTATACTGGCCTCATGTTCTTCTTGTTCATAAAATTTTTAGGAACAGCTGTGGCATATGATGTTTACTTGGCATTAAAGTACCTCAATTACAAAGCTGTAAAGCCTCTCTTTCAAAGGGCATGATTTATTTTACACATTTGGAAATGCAAGTAAGGAAACTTCTGATGTAAACTGTCTGATAGAGATGGGATCATTAACAAATTAAGGCTACAAGTAAGAAAGAGTAACTTCTTGCTTATTGGTCATATAACACCCATCCAGGCTGGCCTCTGAATATTACCCAGCAAGCCAGTAGCATCACAGGGCTTTGTGAGGACAGCGTATGAGAGCTTTGTTCCATAGTACATAGAGAAGAGAATTATAATGGCTCCTTTTTTAATGGAATTAAAAAAGGTGATTTAGAGCAACAGCCAGCTCTACCCACCACCAGGCCCTCCCATCAGGAAACTTCCACAATCCTCTTAGATAGCCTCATCCACCAGAGGGCAGACAGCAGAAACAAGAACTACAATCTTGCAGCCTGTGGAACAAAAACCACATTCACAGAAACATAGACAAGATGAAAAGGCAGAGAGCTATGTACCAGATGAAGGAACAAGGTAAAACCCCAGAAAAACAACTAAATGAAGTGGAGATAGGCAACCTTCCAGAAAAAGAATGCAGAATAATGATAGTGAAGATGATCCAGGATCTCGGAAAAAGAATGGAGGCAAAGATCGAGAAGATTCAAGAAGTGTTTAGCAAAGATCTAGAAGAATTAAAGAACAAACAGAGATGAACAATACAGTAGCTGAAATGAAAAATACACTAGAAGGAATCAATAGCAGAATAACTGAGGCAGAAGAACAGATAAGTGACCTGGAAGACAGAATGGTGGAATTCACTGCTGTGGAACAGAATAAAGAAAAAAGAATGAAAAGAAATGAAGACAGCCTAAGAGACCTCTGGGACAACATTAAACGCAACAACATTCACATTATAGGGGTCCCAGAAGGAGAAGAGAGAGAGAAAGGACCCGAGAAAATAAGAGATTATAGTCAAAAACTTCCCTAACATGGGAAAGGAAATAGCCACCCAAGTCCAGGAAGTGCAGAGAGTCCCAAACAGGATAAACCCAAGGAGAAACACTCCAAGACACATAGTAATCAAACTGGCAAAAATTAAAGACAAAGAAAAATTATTGAAAGCATCAAGGGAAAAATGACAAATAACATACAAGGGAACTCCCATAAGGTTAACAGCTGATTTCTCAGCAGAAATTCTACAAGCCAGAAGGGAGTGGCATGGTATACCTAAAGTGATGAAAGGGAAGAAGCTACAACCAAGATTACTCTACCCAGCAAGGATCTCATTCAGATTCGATGGAGAAATCAAAAGCTTTACAGACAAGCAAAAGCTAAGAGAATTCAGCACCACCAAACCAGCTCTCCAACAAATGCTAAAGGAACTTCTCTAAGTGGGAAACACAAGAGAAGAAAAGGACCCGCAAAAACAAACCCAAAACAATTAAGAAAATGGTCATAGGAACATACATATAAATAATTACCTTAAACGTGAATGGATTAAATGCTCCAACCGAAAGACACAGGCTTGCTGAATAGATACAAAAACAAGACCCATATATATGCTGTCTGCAAGAGACCCACTTCAAACCTAGGGATACATACAGACTGAAAGTGAGGGGATGGAAAAAGATATTCCATGCAAATGGAAATCAAAAGAAAGCTGGAGCAGCAATACTCATATCAGATAGAATAGACTTTAAAATAAAGAATGTTACAAGAGACAGGGAAGGGCACTACATAATGATCAAGGGATCAATCCAAGAAGAAGATATAACAACTATAAATATATATGCACCCAGCATAGGAGCACCTCAATACATAAGGCAACTGCTAACAGCTATAAAAGAGGAAATCAACAGTAACACAATAATAGTGTGGGACTTTAACACCTCACTTACACCAATGGACACATCATCCAAACAAAATTAATAAGGAAACACAAGCTTTAAATGACACAATAGACCAGATAGATTTAATTGATACTTATAAGACATTCCATCCAAAAACAGCAGATTACACTTTCTTCTCAAGTGTGCACGGAACATTCTCCAGGATAGATCACATCTTGGGTCACAAATCAAGCCTCCGTGAATTTAAGAAAATTGAAATCATATCAAGCATCTTTTCTGACCACAACGCTATGAGATTAGAAATGAATTACAGGGAAGAAAACGTAAAAAACACAAACACATGGAGGCTAAACAATACGTTACTAAATAATCAAGAGATCACTGAAGAAATCAAAGGGGAAATGAAAAATTACCTAGAGACAAATGACAATGAAAACACGACGATCCAAAACCTATGGGATGCAGCAAAAGCAGCTCTAAGAGGGAAGTTTATAGCTATAGAAGCCTACCTCAAGAAGCAAGAAACATCTCAAATAAACAATCTAACCTTACACCTAAAGGAACTAGAGAAAGAAGAACAAACAAAACCCAAAGTTAGCAGAAGGAAAGAAATCATAATGATCAGAGCAGAAATAAATGAAATGAAACAAAGAAACCAATAGCAAAGATCAATAAAACTAAAAGCTAGTTCTTTGTGAAGATACACAAAATTTATAAACCATTAGCCAGACTCATCAAGAAAAAGAGGGAGAGGACTCAAATCAATAAAATTAGAAATGAAAGTGGAGAAGTTACAACAGACACCGCAGAAATACAAAGCATCCTAGACTACTACAAGCAACTCTATGCCAATAAAATGGACAACCTGGAAGAAATGGACAAATTCTTAGAAAGGTATAACCTTTCAAGACTGAACCAGGAAGAAATAGAAAATATGAACAGACCAATCACAAGTAATGAAATTGGAACTGTGATTGAAAATCTTGCAACAAACAAAAGTCCAGGACCAGATGGCTTCACAGGTGAATTCTATCAAACATTTAGAGAAGAGCTAACACCCATCCTTCTCAAAGTCTTCCAAAAAATTGCAGAGGAAGGCACACTCCCAAAGTCATTCTGTGAGGCCACCATCACCCTGATACCAAAACCAGACAAAGATACTACAAAAAAAGAAAATTGCAGACCAATATCACTGATGAATATAGATGGAAAGATCCTCAACAAAATACTAGCAAACAGAATCCAACAACACATTAAAAGGATCATACACCATGATCAAGTTGGATTTACCCCAGGGATCCAAGGATTCTTCAATATATGCAAATCAATCAATGTGATACACCATATTAACAAACTGAAGAATAAAAATCCTATGATCATCTCAATAGATGCAGAAAAAGCTTTTGACAAAATTCATCACCCATTTTTGATAAAAACTTTCCAGAAAGTGGGCATAGAGGGAACCTGCCTCAACATAATAAAGGCCATATATGACAAACCCACAGCAAACATCATTCTCAATGTTGAAAAACTGAAACCATTTCCTCTAAGATCAGGAACAAGACAAGGATGTTCACTCTCACCACTATTATTCAACATAATTTTGGAAGTCCTAGCCATGGCAATCAGAGAAGAAAAAGAAATAAAGGAATACAAAGAAATTAAGGATGACATAAACAGATGGAGAGATATACCATGTTCTTGGATAGGAAGAATCAATATTGTGAAAATGACTATACTACCCAAAGCAATCTACAGATTCAATGCAATCCCTATCAAATTACCAATGGCATTTTTTACAGAACTAGAACAAAAAAATCTTAAAATTTGTATGGAGACACAAAAGACCCCAAATAGCCAAAGCAGTCTTGAGGGAAAAACACGGAGCTGGAGGAATCAGACTCCCTGACTTCAGACTATACTACAAAGCTCCAGTAATCAAGACAATATGGTACTGGCACTAAAAGAGAAATATAGATCAATGGGACAAGATAGAAAGCCCAGAGATAAACGTACACACCTATGGTCAACTAATCTATGACAAAGGAGGCAAGGATATACTATGGAGAAAAGGCAGTCTCTTCAATAAGTGGTGCTGGGAAAACTGGACAGCTACATATAAAAGAATGAAGTTAGAATACTCCCTAACACCATACACAAAAATAAACTCAAAATGGCTTAGAGACCTAAATGTAAGACCGGACACTCTAAAACTCTTAGAGGAAAACGTAGGAAGAACACTCTGTGACATAAATCACAGTTACTTATTTTTTGATCCACCTCGTAGAGTAATGGAAATAAAAACAAAAATAAACAAATGGGACCTAATGAAACTTCAAAGCTTTTGCACAGCAAAGGAAACCATAAACAAGATGAAAAGACAACCCTCAGAACGGGAGAAAATATTTGCAAACAAATCAATGGACGAAGGATTAATCTCCAAAGTATATAAACAGCTCATTCTGCAGCTCTATATTAAAAAAACAAACAACCCAATTCAAAAATGGGCAGAAGACCTAAATAGACATTTCTCCAAAGAAGACATCAGATGGCCAAGAAGCACATGAAAAGCTGCTCAACATCACTAATCATTAGAGAAATGCAAATCAAAACTACAGTGAGGTATCACCTCACACCAGTTAGAATGGGCATCATCAGAAAATCTACAAACAACAAATGCTGGAGAGGTTGTGGAGAAAAGGGAACCCTCTTGCACTGTTGGTGGGAATGTAAATTGATACAGCTACTATGGAGAACAGTATGGAGGTTCCTTAAGGAACTAAAAATAGAATTACCATATGACCCATCAATCCCACTACTGGGCGTATACCCAGAGAAAACCGTAATTCAGAAAGACACATGCACCCCAATGTTCAGTGCAGCACTATTTACAATAGCCAGGTCATGGAAGCAACCTAAATGCCCATCGACAGATGAATGGCTAAAGAAGATGTGGTACATATATACAATGGACTATTACTCCGCCATAAAAAGGAACGAAATTGGGTCATTTGTAGAGATGTGGATGGATCTGGAGACTGTCATATAGAGTGAAATAAGTCAGAATTAGAAAAACAAATATCGTATATTAATGCATATATGTGGAACCTAGAAAAATGGTACAGATGAACTGGTTTGCAGGGCAGAAATTGAGACACCGAAGTAGAGAACAAACGTATGGACACCAAGGGGGGAAAGCGATGGGGGTTGAGGGTGGTGGTGTGATGAATTGGGAGATTGGGATTGACATGTATACACTGATGTGTATAAAATTGATGACTATTAACCTGCTGTATAAAAAAATAAATTTAAATTAAAAAATAAAAAGGTGATTTATGGGTTTAGAGCAACACTACCTAAAAGAATTTTCTGTGTTGATGGAAATAATTTATATTTATATTTATATTGTGTCGTCCGATATGATAGCCACTAGACACATGTGGCACTGAGCACTGGAAATGTGGCAAGTATGCCCGAGGAACAGAATTTAAAATTTTGCTTAAATGTAAATAGCCACACGTGGCTAGTGGCTACCATACTGAACAGCACCAGTTTAAAGAAAGAGTGGAAACGTGGCTCTCTAAATAAATATTTTCAAAACATTCTTTTTTTCCCAATGCCAAAACGGTTCCAAAATATAAAATAAGCCTGATAAACCATAGGAATCCTTGCCCAAGAATAGCTTGCAGCCAGTTAAGTTTCTCTCACCCTTGACATGTTGAATCTGAGCTAAAATTGCTTTTTAACAAAAAAACATGGAAGAGGTAGACTTCAGTAGTGGAGCTGGTCTGAAATCTGTCTGGTGGGGACAGTCAAGTTATTAAGTCCCGTTTGCAGAAATGTTCCTGTTATCCCTGCTGGTGGCCTGTGGAAGACACCTTGCTATTTAACATGAAATATGGGAGGAAGGAGAGTGGAGAGTCCTGCCTTAAGCCCAAAGATATTTGGCTTCCAGTTGCATCGCTTGACATCTGGTGGACGTGGTTTTCATATTGCTGGTAAATTCTCCAGCTGGTGGTATTGATGGGCCAACAGATACAGCTGCTCCTCTTGCCTCACTTGTAAATTATGTGTTCGACCTTCCTTGCAGAGAGTTCATCCCTTTCCCTTTCTTTCTCCTTTGAGCCTGTGGCTACAAATGCTTTCCCCCAAAAAACCAACCAAACAAAAAAACCCCAAAACACTAAAGCTTTGGTTGCTGAATTTTATTGATAAAAAACAAAACAAACAAACATCTCTTCTGTCATAAAGCCTGGAATTTTATTGTATTGCAAGTATGACAAAGTTATAGATGAGAAGCTGAGCTCAAAAGAGGAAAGAGGGGCTATAGCAAAGTTTATATTCTTTTTAAGAGAGCAAGCCTTTGGCCTACCCCCTGGTTTCCTGATTTCTGTGAAAGAATTATTGAATTAGTGGCATACCCATTCAAGCATGATGATGGGTTTGTGAAACATGCTCTCATATGATATTGCAAACCACAGTAGCAAAATGAGAAAGAAGGCATCTTTATTTTATTTTACTTTATTTTATTTTTGGCCGTACCATGTGGCATGCAAGATCCTAGTTCCCTGACCAGGGATCGAACCCATGCCCCCTGCAGTGGAAACACGGAGTCTTAACCACTGGACCGCCAGGGAAGTCCCAGAAGGCATCTTCAAAAACTGAAACAGCAACAACAACAACATTTTTTTAAATTTAAAAACTACTTCTGAAAAGTTTTTTTTGTTTTTTTTGTTTTTAATTTGCCCTCCTTTCCAAAAATTGCCTTCTTTCTGCTTGTTACCAAACTCAGAAACTAAAGCCACCTGGCCATTTGAACATTTTATATAAGCTAACTATGTTTAATCCAGGTTAATACCTTGAATTAAAGTTCACCTCAAAATTGTACTGCTTTGAAACGGCTGGATAATAACTAATATCATAACCAGAATTCATATATAATTTGAATAAATAGAGGTAGGTTCTTTTATAAGTTTCTTTCTTTTTTTTTTTTTAATAGAATGCTCTTGTAGTTGTATACCTTAATTTAATTTCTAAACCCCTTCTATAGCATGAGTTAAAGAGATTTCTTTTTATTGAACCAAAATTAGGGCATTGATACCAGTTGGATTTAAAAATCAGATTGCCTGTATCCTACCCAAGATAACAGACAGTTAATGAATGGTTTTTAATAAACACCCAGTGTGTATGGACTACTATAATAAAAACAGATGTTAACATTGGCATGGAACTTATTCAGGTATAATAAGTGAAACCTAGGTTTCTTTTACTATGTAGAGGTCATTTTTTATAACACAGTGAAAATACTGTTATAAAAATTAATCCTTGAGTAGGAGCAGGCTATTTTATGGTCTTAAGGTGTTTCCCCACAGATTCTTATTAGTTGCAGGGGAAAATAATAAGTATATAATGGAGAAACCAGGCAATAACTTGACCATGTGATCAAAATTAATGTCGTGAGTGAGGGGCAGATGGACATATCATGTGCCTCTGGATGTGAGAACCTGAGAAAGACACAACATCACTTTTGCAGTATCCCATCTGGAAGTGCACAGACTGAATCTAACCACAAGGAAACATCAGACAAATTGAAAATGAAGAACATTCTAGGAAGAAAGAAAAAGGGGACTATATTCTTCAAAAATGTCAATGTCATAAAAGACAAAGGCTGAGGAAATGTTCCAGATTAAACAATGTTAAAGAGTCGTGACAACTAGTATATGCAATAACTGATCCTAGGCTGGATCCTATATGGGAGGGGAAAAATGCCAAAAATGTATTTTTAGGTTAATTTACAAAATGGGATATAGATAGTAGAAAATGTTGTATAATTTTAAAATGTACTTGTTATAACTATACTGTGGTATGCAGGGAAATATTCTTACCTTTAGTACAAACTGAAGTGTTCGGAGGTAAAGGGCCAATGGGTATTGTATATATATGGCCCTTCCTCCCTAGATACTTGCTTGCCATCTGCAAAATTCTAAATTCTACATTGCAGATTAATAAGCATATATGTTGCTATTCAGTTTTTGATAGGATTTTTGCAACCCCAAATGTAGTATCTACCATGCTTTGTTTTTATGAAGATAGTTTCTGGGGCTTTAAAAAAATCTCAGTAAATGTCTGTGTACAAGGGACAGCACGGATGAGATTTCTGAGAGCTTTTTACTAGGCTTAACTTGTGTCTCAAGGAAAGCCATGGGAGGAAGACTTAAATATAAAACATGAGGTACATGGGACTTCCCTGGTGGCACAGCAGCTAAGACTCTGCGCTCCCAATTCAGGGGCCCGGCTTCGATCCCTGGTCAGGGAACTAGATTGCACATGTATGCCGCAGCTAAGAGTTTGCATGCCACAGCCAAGAAGCCCACGAGCCGCAACTAAGGAGCCTGCCTGCCGCAACTAAGACCCGGTGCAACCAAATAAATTAATTAAAAAAAAATGAGGTCCACAAGAGGGAGTTACCAAAAGAAATGAGAAAAAGACTTCCACTTCCAATTAGGATGAAGAAAGTCACAAGAGACTGTTGCGCCTACTCCCAATAATGAGAATGAGCTGGATAAACTATAAAGTCATAGATTTTAAAAATTATCCCAAAAGCAGAATATGGTAGAAAAACTTAAATGAACTAAATTCCAGAAAGAGATAAGCCTTTCCTAGGAGAGAGAAAAGCTCTGACTGCTTCATCCCTGGCAAAGCAGCAGGAGGAGGGTTTTTTAAAGGTGTCAGCAAGACCATCTATAAAGAGACAGTGTGATATAATAAGAGAATGGGGTTTGGAGTTAGCCAGACTTGGATTTCCATCCTGAAGCCCCTGCTTTGTAACCTGGGGCAGGTTGCATATCTGACCCTTGGTTTCCTTATCTTTAAAGTGGGAATACTACCGATGCTTTCCGAGCATTCTGAATATTAATTGAATAATACAACCAAAGTGCATATAATAGAGCTACATACATTGTGATGGGTGATGGTGGTGGCGGTGGTGGTAGAAGTGGTAGAGAGTTTCTCAGGGCTGTCACCTTGCAGCTCTGCAGCCTCATTTACACTGTAACCGTGTTCCCAAACATGCCGTGTCCATTGCCTACCACAGGAGTGACACTTCCTGGATTTTCACCCTGCTTTCCTGGTGGAGATGGTAGGGGTTATTACATTTTGACAAAATGCAACTCTAGCTTGTAAATATAAACCAACTGACAAGTGAGTTCAGAGATCCCAGAAGAGGAAAAAAAATTGTTTGAAGCTGTAAGAATAGACACACACACACACACACACACACACACACACACACACAACCCTGCAATTCAGGCCAATATGATAGTAACGGAGCCCTTTCAAAAAGCTTTCTGACTAGATGTCTACCAACTTGACAGCATCACAAACTTAGGCTTTTAAATGAAACCTAAGTTGCCTGCAGCATTTCTGATAAGCTCACCTAACTGAATAATTTTCCCTTTAAAAGTAAGAGGGAAGAATATTGTTTACTAGCTACTGTTGAGTATCTCTTATGTGAACACAGGCAGCCTTCTCAGATTCCTCTGAGCTCTAGACAGTGGAACACCTTTGGGTGTGTTGACCATGAGTTCCTTAAAAGGGACTTTAGTTCCACGATAGTGGCCAGTGACACTCAGTCACTGGGTGGGTATATTGGATCATATTTTAGATTTATGAAGAACCACTTGGACACAAGTTGGCCTTGGTCTAAGCCAACTTTTAACTGCTTCTGATAATCTAGTCCCCATGTTACTCAACAACTGAAGGAGTCTGATCCCTGGCAGGAAGCCAACTGCCCCAAGATGGTGTTAGGTGCCGCCAACAAGCTATGTACTAGGAAAACATCCCAGACAGCTAAGTTTGGCAAGTGTGCTTTATGGAACAGAAGGAAAAGTGGCTAATCAGTGATTTTACTTGTACCTTTTAAGCTTGCCCAGAATTTCAAATATAGAAAATCGCATTTCTTTTCCATGCTCTTAGGACTTCCAGGAGGATCCCGTTGGGTTTATTTAGAAAGTTCTTTAGACAAACAGGAGAAGATTGTAGAAGGTTGAGTATGTGGAAAACAAACTTTAAGACCCAAGTTTCCTCAGCCTCAAGTTTAGTTCTAAGAGTAGTTGGTAATTTTATTTTTGCCTAATTAGTCTTATGCCATCAGTTTCTTCCAAATGATTCATTTGACATAGCTCCAAAGCAATAAATAGAATAAACACAAAGAGGGAATTCACTATGTTGGCAAGAGCATAAATCTTCCCAGAGGTATTAACCATATTTATCCAAATAAATCTCATTTTAATCATGGTGTAGGGTTAGATCTCTGCAAAGATAAATACGTCTATTGCTTGGACTTGTAGACATTCCATGTTAGTTGGAAGGAAGTGAATAAACCTTTTTTTCTGGTTATAGCAACATAAAAAATAATGAAAACATTAATTTCTCTACCTCTATATACTTACATAGCCATCAGCTTACATAGTTCACATCAGGTGTGAACTTAACATTAGAATGTGACCTTGTTACCTTCTAGTACCCAACATTTTAGGTAAATATGTACCTTCCCAAAGCAGACACGTGCCTGCATTTTACGCACAGAACAACGCATAAGTGTGAGATGTAACTGAGACAAGCATTCATGAGAATGATCGGCCTTATTACCCACAGTGAGTAAGTAATGGTTACAGGATGGTCATTTCTTTCTCTTGGTTGAAAAGCAGTGGACAAATGATGAAAGGAATCTTTTCTTGTTTTTTTTTTTTCAATCTTAAGACAAAAAAGGCCATAATCTTGGTCATGCCATTCTTGTTTCTTCTTAACTTTCTAACTTGAAACAAGGTATTGGTTTCTTTGATTGTAAAGATTCAGGATCACCCATTGATTTTATGTTGTAAGAACTTCTATTATATTATTTTCTTAAGTAGGTGAGTAGTGATGGGAACTGAATCTACAGGTATGCAGTCAGTATACACGGAGGTACTAATGGCCCCGCAGGGCCCCGCACACATGGGCATTCATTCCATAGATACGCCTTCTATGAGTGGCTCCCTGTTGAGGTTGAGGGTAGAACTTTGAGTCCAGATGGTTGTTTGCATACAACATTTTATCCCCACTCTCCCTCCTCCCCAGGAACCTGCAGATTTGAGCTCAAAAGCTGAGTTCATCAGCAGATCAGCCTTTTTAAAAAAATTGAAAATGTTTACATAAAAAATTTGAACTTACATAAAATAGAAATTTTGAATAAAATCTTTATACAAGATTTAAATGTTTTAAGTTTTACGTAAAGGTACAACTTTCTTCCTCCTGGCTTGTTTTCTCTCGTAAGAGTAGATTTGGCCACACTGGGACCCACTTCCTACATGGCCGTGACTAGTTGGACCCAAGTGGTAGCCACCCTGTTTGGTGGGGCCTGGACATTCCACTCTGACAGTCCTACACCTGGCCTGTTTCACTTACAGGCATCGGAGACTGACCCGTGTTGTAGATTTTGAATGCTAAGCAAAGTATATCTGCTGGAATACATTTTTATTCCGGTACCATTCATTCAAATAATATAGTTTCTGTCTTCTTTAAAGCCTTCATCTTGGAGCGTCCATTCTGTCTAATCCTAAGGATTAAACTTCTTCTCTGATGATTATTATGTATGATTTTTATGTCTTATAAGTAAAGCAGTGCTGTAAATTGGTGAAACTTTAACATTTTAGTCATAACTAATTGAGACATTTGGATACGGTTGAGCTACTCTCTCTATTTGCATTCTTTTCAAATACTTCTGGATGCAATAAGTGGTACGTATGACGATTTACTTTTATGCTCTTGAGCTGTCATCACTGCACTGTACGTGTTTGGGCTACACCGTCTGCTGCAGTGTTGAAGGCATGAAAAGAAACTTAATTTAGAATGAGGGTTGTGTTAATGCTTCACTATTAGGAGATGCTCAGGGTACTTGGAAACAGCTTTTTCTTCACTTGAAATAGAAAATTAATCGTATTTTGAACGTACCTCCTGTAACGGATGAAAACCCCAATAATCCCGATTTCTTCCATTGATAGGTCTTGTGGATATTATGGTAAAATTTTGAACAGTTAGAAACTGCTAACAGTTAGAACCTGCCCCGTTAAAAATGGAAGATCTTGGCAAAACAAACTCTTACTAGGCAGTTAGTAATAAGCCCCAGTAGCCTGTGAATAAAACATGCTTCCAACCCAAATTTCTACAAACTTCCAAAGCCAGGTCAGACAGGAAGGACCCGGTCTTTAAGGTGATAACCTCTTAGGTACAACAAGTTCCTGAATCTAGCAATTTATGTTTTTGTTCAGTAGGCCATACTTGGGGCAAAAAAGAAATAAATACAATCTATAAGTTTTTCACCATCAAAGATGACAAAAATTCATTTCTTCGTAACCTCAGTTAATCAGTATTAGAGCTAATCAGGGATTTATTACAGTGATTAGTAATGATTAACTGGGAAGGAAGCCTTGATTCTTTGGCTTTGAGATTTTAGCTATTAGAAAAACTCAGTTTACTTAGGAGTACAGTTTTGATGAAACATAGTGGCTCATTTTTTATAACGAAATATTTATTAAACAAATGCTATTGAGTGCCTATTATATTCAGGTACTTTCCTGGAAACATAATAGTGAACAAAAAAGCTAAGAATCTTTGTACTCCTGGCCTGACACACTAGTGGGGAAAATAATAACCAAGATAAATAAGGCATATAGTATGTTTGTGATAAGTGCTAAAAAGAAACGCGAAGCTGGCAAGGATTTTAGGAAGTATGAGGGTTCCGATGTTAGGCAGGTCTCACTGAGAAAGTGACATTTGAGTAAAGCCTTGGAAGATTTATGGGAGCAAGGCAAGAACGTCTCAGCATGGAGAACAGCAAGAGCAGAGGCCTTCAAGCAGGAGTGAGTGTTCCGGGTGTGACGGAGGGACAGTGAGAAGGCTGGTCTTAGGGGGACATAGTAAGCCATGGGGGACCAGACCATGTGGGTTCTTACCGGTCACTGTTGGGATCTGGGCTCTTCCAAAGCCACTGGAGGGTAGTGAGCAGAGGAGTGACAATGTCTGGCTCACATTTGAAGAGGTGACTCCAGCTGCTGAAAGGGAGGCAGAGTGGACGGCCGTTGCCACCCGTGAGTGACGATAATGAGTTCGACTAGAACGTTAGCTGGGCAGGCGGTGAGAGCCAGTTTGCTTCTGTGTCCATTTTAAGAGAGAGCCGACAGGAGCTGCCGATGTATTGGACAGAGGCATGGGGGAAAGAGAGAAGGCAGCAATGAGAATGGAGTTGCCATTTACCAGCGGGAGGAAGAAGGTGAGGAGGGAGGAAGCAGGCTTGAGGGGAAGTAGAAAGAGCTCAGTTCTGGATGTGTTCATCTGGAGATGCCTGTTAGGCATTGAATGGAGATGGTCAGTGGGTGGTTGAATATATGTGCCAGGAGAGAAGACTAAGTTGAAGATGCATATTTGGGAATCTCAGCATATAAATGCTTTTTTAAAACTACAAGGCTAGATGCGATCACCAAGAGAGGGACCACAGCCAGGAGAAAAGATTTCTGAGGAATTGCTGTGTTGATAAGTCGGAGAGGTGAAGAACCCAACAAAGGAGACTGAGAAACGGCCGTAGAGGCTGGTGGAGAACCAGGGGAGGGTGGGGTCTTAGAAATCAAGGAGAGAAACTATTTCAAGGCCAAGAGAGTGATCAGCTTTATCAGATCCTGTACTCTGGGCCCATGAAGTTAGGTCTGAAGACAGACCACTGGATTTAGCATTCGGAAGTCATTGCTTACCTTGGTAAGAGCCGTTTCAGTGCAGCAGTCAAGGCAGAAACCTGAGTGGAGAGGGTTTAGAGAGAATGGAAGGAAAGAAGCTGCGGAAACAAGAATAGACAAGTCTTTTAAAGAATGTTGCTGTAAGTGGAAGCAAAGAAATGAAGTGGCAGCTGGAGGAGGAGGTAATTCTGGAGAGTTATTATTCTTTCCTCTTTCTCCAGTGGAACCAGATGCTTCACTTTATGTCCAGAACACTGCACAGATAATTTTCTACAAAATGAGTTGAGGAAAAGTGGCCCAACTCTTGAGTCCTGGGGTACCCCAACATTTAGTGGCTGGGGAGGTGAGGAACTAAGGTCTCAGTATTAGAGTAAAAGAGAAGGGAGGTTTCATCACACTCTCTATAGGAGCTTGGGTGCAGCTGGCATTGAAGGACGGCATCCGTTGACATTTGGGACGAGCTGGCTTACAGAGTCCGCAGGTTCCTTTACTGACGAGTGTCTGAACTTCACGTGCTCACGTGCCTGGCTGGCTCTAAGAAAAGTGGGCTGGGGCTGACGTTTGACCAGGCTCCTTTTTTTCAGAGAGCCTCTCCCAGGACCAGCAGAAGCCAGCCTGGGAAGCTTTGCCCTCTCTCGTCTCAACACCTTAATAGTTCTTCGGTGTCGTGTGGGTCAGATCAATAAGAAGTCAGGAAGCAGATGGTTTTGACGAGGAGAACTTTCTTCAAAGAGTTTGTTGGCGGTTTTTATTTTTACCCCTCCCAAATTCCTCACTGACAGATCAACTGAAATTCTCAGGAAATAGTCCATTACACAAATAGTAGTTTCACTCTTTATGGTAGTTTCAACATTAGCCTTTCATTTCTTTTCAAATACAAGATGCTCTTTTCAAGCTATAGTAAAATCCATGTTATCTGGCAGCTTACCAACCAGAAGACTGTTACTGACATTTTGGGTTTTCACTCAGTACAAATCATCTGGATGCTGAGGCTTCCCCACCAGGTTCTCCAAGAAGGGGCCACCTGGTTGTCTTTACCAAGGAAATGGCAGCCCAGAGTTTACCGTTATAGGAGCGAAGGTAAACCCCCAGCCTCCATGCTGCACATGGGCCTGCAGGGCTCGGCTAGATCTCCTCCTCTTAGCTTCGCACCTCTTGCTCCCATTAGCCCCTCAGAAAGAAATATCTGAAATATGAAGTTCCGTATATAAGGTGGCACAGCTACCGAGAGGTGGAGCCAAGATTCAAGCCAGACAGTCTGAACTCCAGAACCAAAGCTTCTAACCACGTAGTTGTCGGGAGAGGCCTAAGCTGGAGATGTTTATTTGGGAGTCTCAGCATATAAATGCTTTTTATAAAACTACAGGACTGGATGAGATCACCAAGGAGTGACCACAGATGGGAGAAGAGGGGCCTGAGTCTCAGGTAACTCCCATGCATTTAGGGTGGGGATATGGGGTGGGGGGACCTGTAAAGGGGACTGGGAAATTGTGGCCATAGAGGTTGAGGAGAAACAGGTGACAGTGGGGTCCTGGAAACCAAGGAAAGGAGGCGTTTCAAGGAGAAGATGGTGGTCGTCTTGATGCAACTGCTGGGTCCTGCGCGGACAGTACAGCTATTTTGTTCATTCTTGTTTTTGGCAGTTCTCAGGAGTGACGTGGGGACACAGCCATGCCTCCCAGAATGGGTCTTGAACAATTAGAAAGGACATAGATTAATTTCTCAATAGATTATGTTGCTGCATTAAACACTCACTAAATCACTCTGCTGCATAATTAAGAAAATACAGAAAAATGACAGGGAGAAAAAAAAAATGTAATCCTGGCCCTGAATGAATCCTTCTGGAATGCAGTGAACTGCCCCACATTAACCACTGTTAACATTTTGATATAGTTCCTTCGGCTTCTGCAATTGTGATTTTTTTTTTTTATACAATTGTGATTGTTTGGACTACATGGAATGGCATATTCTGCTTTATTCTTTTTTAAAATCAATTTTTAATAGAAAGATAGTCATGTACCTCTTTGAACATTTGAGGAAAAGGGTAAAGAAAATTTAAGAAATCAGAGTAAAGACTATAAAAGGTCTCCACAGTCTCAGAATGCACCATTAACGTGATTGTGTCAGAGGTGTGTTTCCGTGTTGTCTGTATGACACGTCTACCGTCCCTCTCACTGCCTGCCTCCCTCCTTATCCAAAAGGTAGCCTAGGGACAGGCTTTGTTCCTGCAGAGATGGGGGTGCAAATCCTAGGGGCGAGGGTGGGGTGAAAATCCAGCCTCCTGGCCTCCACCCTCAGGTACTCTGATGTACTGGGTCTCAGTAAATGGTCCTAACACCACTATCTAAGAGCTCCACTCTTAAGTTAGGCTGGGTCTAAAGAGAAGGTGATACAAGTCCTAGGACCAATTGGGATTTCAATTACTTGTTGGGGCTGTTTTAAAAAAAATCTATAACATGAATTCTAGGAAAATTTACACATGTTGGGTTTCTGAAAAAAAAAAATGTAAACAGCATTTAGAGGGCCATTCTAATGCAAAACTATAAAGAATGTTAGAATCAGAAAGAACCCCCAAAATAATTGAGTCGAATTTTTCATTTTTACCTATGAAGATGCTGAAGCCCAGAGATCTAGTGACCCCCAGTTCAGAGACTCTCCAGTCCGTCCGCAGTAGAGTTAAGGCTCAAACCCAGTTCTCTGAATCCCAGAATCATCCTGAAATTTTTTGGTAAAATGTGTGGCAGTAGCTTTTCTGAGCAAGCCCTATTTCACCCTGAAAAATAAAGTTGTGTCTCTTAACAGAGCCTGATTTAGAATCCTTCACGCTAAGGCTTTGTGGGAGTAAAGAGAGCCCTAAATTTGGGGTCCAAAAGCTTTCATTCAAGTCTCAGTTTTTCTGCTTCCTCTGGGACCATAAGCAAACCACATAACCATTCTGAGCCTGGCCTTTTTTCCACCTGAAAAATAGGTATAGTATACCTCTGTCTACCTGAGAGGGTATTTTGAGGCGATCTCATCGATGCAAAGGCACTATGGAAACTAAAGCATTATGCAAATCTAGGGGCTTCCTATCTTTATTAAGATTTTACAAGGAACTAGTTTCACAAGGAACTGGCTTCCGCATCCTACAGAGACCTAATTGCCTTCAGAGCGAGATCCATGTGTGTTTCATTCTTCTGTCCCCTCATAATAAGTGCAGAATAAATATTTCTAAATAGTGGAGAGCTTTTATCACCTTTAACAGAATGGAATATCCATGATAATTCTTCACGTAAGTGGTGATATAATAGGTACTGTGGGCTTTCCCTGTTTATGTGGATGCCTTCACAGGGCTTTTAAGATAAAAATAAGGGGCAGCGTTGTCTGATGTTGCCTCTGAAGTGTGGTGTCGTTGCGTGGTAAAAGAAGTAACAAAAGTTGCCGAGAGACTGGAACAGCATACTGTTCTCATCAGACTGCATTTTCGTCTTATTTTAAGGCTCCTTGGACATGATATTTCTATGTGAGAACAGTAGAACTTTCCCTTTATGTAGACTTGTTTCAGGACTAACAACGAAATCTGCCATAATGCTGTCTTTGTGCTTTGTCCACATTTGCCAATGGTCTTTTATGGCATCCTTGTTCTAAATGTGGAAAACGAGGTAGGGGCGACATGGAGTAAAATAACTAACATATGGCATTAATTTTTCAATCTGTTGATATTTGTGATTTGTTGGGTTGAACTCGGGAATTACATCTTCACATTGCTCTGGCCCATTTATTACTTTCAGTTTAAGACAATGATGGGATAGAAGTAAAACGCTTGTTTTTAGACTCATTCACAATGTATGCAAAAGCTAAAGGAAGTCAGTGTCAGAGAAGGTTAAACTTTGCGAGGCTCCTCTAGAGACCGTCTAACCCAGAGTCCTCGTTTTACAGCTCTGAGATTTTCACTGATTTGCCTGATATCACACAGGCTAAGGAAGTGAGCACCCAGATCTTTTGACCTGTAGTTAAATGGGGTTTTATTCTATAAAATATACACATTATTCTGGATTATATTAAGCAGGTTCATGTGAAACTGTCAACTAGTTGAGTACATCTGCTTTCAGGATGAAGTCTGAGACCAAACTCTATTTTTAGAGCAGTAAACTACATTCCAAGCTTTAATGCTGCACACAAAGAATGCTCAGAATATTCTTATTCACAAGTTGTGTCTCCTTGAAAGACAGCTCTTGAAAGCAATGGGGAGGGAACTTCTGGGAAAAGGATGGGGCTTGGGGATAGTGTCTCGGGACTCAAGTCATTAAGGAAAAAAAAACCCATAGTAGAAACAAAGCAATAAAAACCAACCAGACACACTTCCTCAGCAATTCTCTCTGGAATTGGTCATTTAAGGTCTATCACGTTTGTGCCAGTAAAAGAAAGCAGAGAGTGACTATTGTCACACCAGGTTGGAATTCACTATGTAAGGGCACAAGGTGTGCTCAGCCAACATGCCACCTCCAGCACCAACTCTGCACACCCCGAGTAACGCAGTGATGATGCAGAAGACAAGCTGAGCCTGCAGCCAAATGGATCTGTGTTCTACAAAATATACACATCATTCTGGGTTGTTTTAAGGAAGTTCATGCGACACTGTTAATAGATTGAAAAATATAAGTTACCTAGGACTCAACAATTTGAAAAATAAGGCAGAATTAACAAGAGAAGGGAAAATGGTAGGGAAAGGAATATCTGTCTCTTCGGATATTCATGGTAAGTTGTAAGATTGAGTGTGAGACACTCTTGTCCCGCTCTCCAGGAGGGAAATTGCCCTGCAAACAAGGTAGCCCTCCTGCTTTCCATATTCCTCTGAGTGCTGAATTCTGCAGTTTCATTCATGCAGCAGGATGCAGCAGACCCACCAGGCACGCAGCCCACACCTGCCCGCTGTCGAGTTGCTGCTGCCCCCGACCATCTCTCTCTGAGAGAGGATAATGTGCATGTAGTTGTTGAGATGAATGAACAGAGAGAGAGGATAATGTGCATGTAGTTGTTGAGATGAATGAACAGATAACGTCACATCGTATTATTTCTACATTTTGTGTCCGTCTTGGGAAATACATAGACTTTTATTTTCAGAGTTTTAAGGTTCACAATTTCAGTGTCACTTTGAGCGTTTGATTTATACAAATCTCTTCAAAAATTTATAACAGACTTACAAGCTATAATCAAAAACTACAAAACATAAAACTAAGAACTATAAAATGTCTAATTTGCCGTTTGCTCTCTTTCATTTCCCAAATCCTCATTAAAGAAAACAAAATCCTCTATTGGCTTAGCAAATATACAGAGCCCCTTCCATGGGCCAAGCCATCTTTTAGGTAATGAGGGAACAGCAATGAACAGATAAAACTCCTCGCCCTTGTGGAGCTTTTGTCCCAGTGGAGGAGACAGGCAATGAATGGGATAAAGGAGCAAAATGGATGGCTGGTTAGATATGGTAAGGACATAGGAAACGTTGAGGCAGAGAGGGTGGTAGTGAAATTCAGGTGAGTGGCCAATGTAAACCTTCCCCAAAAGGCGGCTTTTGAGTAAAGATCTGGCAGAAATGAGCAAGTGAGCCACCTGGGCATTGGATGGAAGAGCTTTCTGGGCAGTGAGAACAGCACATGTAATGGCCTTGAGGCGGGAATGTGCTGCATGGTTGAGGAACAGCGAGGAGGCCAAGTGGAGATGGAGAGGAATGAGCCAAAGGAAGGGCAGGAGGATTTCAGCCAGAGAACGAATGCAGCCCACAGCATATGGGGCATTGTCAGGTTTTACTCTGTATCTATTATGGACTGAATTCTGTCCCCACCAAATTCTTATCTTAAAGCTCTAACCCCCACTGTGATTATATTTGGAGATGGGGCCTTTAAAGAGGTGATTATGGTCAAATGAAGTCATAAGGACAGGGCCCTAATCCAATAGGACGTCTTTATAAGAAATGCCAGGGATTTGCACACACAGAGAACAGGCCATGTGACGACACTGGGGGAAGACAGCCATCTGTGAGCCACACAGAGAGGCCTCAGAAGAAACCAGCCCTACTGATGCCTTGATCTTGGACTTCCAGCCTCCAGAACTGTGGGAAAATAATTTTGTTATGGAAACCCTAGCAGACTAATATGCTGTGCTAACCCTCGATTATCTTTGAGAAGAGAACTTTCTGCTAAAGAGTAAAACTGATCTTGAGCGAACTTAACTAGTTTAACTGACAACAATACTCATTTTGTGTCAGCCCAAAAGGAGCTACTCATCCTGCAGGTACTATATTTGACTTAAAACAGGTGAGCCTACAAATTAGTCATCCAAAACACAGCTAGCAAGTCAGTCCAGCCAGTTTTTTTCATAGTGGCAGTATAAAAGCAGCTCTCAGAATTCTTTTATTTTTGTCTTTTAAACATAGAAGAGTTCGTCTTTGGCTGGTGTGAATGAAGAAGATGCTGTACCTTCTTCTTCTGTCCCTATTTTTTCCCCAAAGTGTGCTCCCTCTGTAATCTCTTACCATCTTCCTTCAAACAAAACTGCCTTCTTAACATCACAAAAAATGATGAGGGGAAAACATTTGCCTGCTCTTGGAGGTTTATTATTCTGAACCCTGAAAAGGAAGAAAAAGAATCAAGTGTTTATCCTTCCTTTCTTATATGCACTTTATTGTGGAATACCAAAAAGTTGAGAAAGTTCTTTATAGAAGAATTCCAGCTATTAATGTATTGACAGTGATAGAATTAGGAAACCACCTGTTGGTAACTCTTGAAATAATGGGGTCTAGGCAATGATTATCAGTGGCTGCTAAAACTGTTGCAGAAGCTGATTGCGAGGTTGACAGGCAAGGAGACAGGAAACACAGCTTAAATTTGTCTCCCCATCTGGGGTTCAGTCAAAGTTTTATGAGTTAGGGGAGGAGGGTTGGTGTGCAGAAGCACTGGTGGGGCAGGTTTTTTATTTTTATTTATTTATTTTTTCACATCTTTACTGGAGTATAATTGCTTTACAATGGTGTGTTAGTTTCTGCCGTATAACAAAGTGAATTAGCTATACATATACATATATCTCCATATCCCCTCCCTCTTGCGTCTCCCTCCCACCCTCCCTATCCCACCCCTCTAGGTCATCACAAAGCACCGAGCTGGTCTCCCTGTGCTATACAGCAGCCTCCCACTAGCCATCCATTTTACATTTGGTAGTTATGTCAATGCTACTCTCTCACTTCGTCCCAGCTTCCCCTTCCGGTGGGGCAGGTTTTGATTGGAGGTTTTTGGAGCTTGGCCATTTGTGGTAAGGTGTGGTAGATGGGCTTCAGCACCGGACCTTCCTGGACAGCAGACCCTTCGCTTCTGAAAGGGCTTTGGAGTTCTGGTTCAGGTCAGGCCCTGGTCCTTTGGAGGGAGTGGGGGGAACAGCTTTGGTTCCAGGTTGTTTGAGGTCCAAATCTCCTCTACATGCTTCTGCTGCATGACTTGAGGTTTTGTTCTGTTGCCTCTGAAAAACAACTCAGTATCTTGTTAGAAACAGGATAGGCCCAGTCTGGGACTGATTCTATGGTTACAAAACCATTAGGCAAAGGTTGATGGGAGGATCGGGCTGCCACCATCTGAACCCAATGGACCAATAATAGTAACCGCACTGCAAGATGATCACAGATGTTAGGGCCATCTGAGGACACAGCATAGGCAGAACACAGCCCCACCAGTGGGAAATTATTGCCGAAAATGCCCTTCTAAAGAAGGTAGCTGCGACTTTACTCTGGTGAGGGAATGCAAGGGTTGCCAGATTTTTCAAGAGCATCTAGAAATCAAGATACTTGTATGCAATTTCCCCATTTTAAATATTTTCTATTAATATTTTTAGAAGTTGGAAACACTGTGTGGCTCAAACCAAGCAAACTTGTCAGCTCTCCCTTACTCAGGCCCAACACTGCCCTCCAGTCCTATTTGCCGTCCAGTGCCATGGCCTCCGGAGAGCCTGCCCCACCTCCTTGATCCACATCCATGCTCGCTGTCTCTTGACTTCATTGGCATTTGTGGTTGGGTGTCTGTGATACTGTGATTTAGCATAAGAAGTACATATTTGTTCTTCCTCCAGGGTTCCTGACTCACAGCTCCCCAAACCCTTGGAATTTCCCAAGTGATAATAGCAATAGGAGCATCTTTTGTTATAATGTTTGTTCTCTAGTCCTCAGTTTCTGAAATCATTTCAGAGCCGTAAAGGTGAAATGGGTATCTTGTTACTCATAGCAAGCCCCTTTCAAGCACACCTGGGTTTATTTTAATGAGGTGACTTTTGGAAAACCCCAAGGTAACCTAAGCTTGGGGTCTAGTTACCAGGGGAAACAACCGTGTGACTAGAGGGTTGGAAATTTCAGCCCCACCCCCTGACCTGTGGGGAGGGGAGAGGGACTAGAGATTGAGTTCAGTCACCAATGACCAGTAATGTAGTCAATTATACCTATGTAACAATGCCTCCATAAAAATCCCCCAAAACACGAGGTTCAGAGGGCTTCTGAGATGGTGAACGTGTAGAGATTTGGGGAGTGATGCCTTCAGAGAAGGCATGGAAGCTCCAAGCCTCTTCCTGCCTTCCTTGCCTATGCATCTCTTCTCTATCTGGCTGTTTCTAAATTATATCCTTTTACAATAATGTAAACTGTTTTCCTGAATTTCGTGAGCTGCTCTAGCAAATTAATCAAACCTGAGGAGGGGGTGGTGGGAACCTCTCATTTATAGCCAATTTATAGCCATGGGCCAAAAGTGCAGGTGACAACCTGAACTTGCGATTGGTATCTGGCATGGTGGGGAGACAGTCTTGTGGGACTGAGCTTTTGACCTGTGGGCTCTATCTCCTGGTAGACGGTGTCAGGACTGAGTTAAATTGTAGGACACCCAATCAGTACCCGCAGAGTTAATTGCTTGGTAGTGTTGGAAAACACACATTGGAGTGTTATACCCTCTGAGTGTATGGTCACGTGCCTTTGTTAATGGTTTTCTAGTCATCTCATATGGCCTTACTTGTCTTCCCAACAACATGACATGTTCTTAGAAGGTAATTTGCCAGTATTCAGCCACTTTGGTTTTCTCTGTAGCACCCAGGCATGCCGACCTGATTGTTTTTGAGCCATCGAAGACTAATGATACCGCAAGCAGGTATATACAAAGCCCTTAGTAGTCAGTAAATACTCAGCAATTGTTAATTATTGTATCAGTGAGAGCAAAACAGCAGCATCAAAAATATTGGCCTAAAAATGTCTATTTTCTTCAACCTTACCTTTTAGCATGCAGCTAATTTTTCATTAAAATATCTCATTCTATTTTTGAAGACTATAAAACATTTCAAATAGAATTACCCAATTCCGGGACATCAAATAATGTGTAATAGATATTGTGCTGCATAATGTTTTGTGCTATGGCTATGTGTCTGTTTGAATAATAAGAATCTGATGTGTTGACACGTGCTCTCATTGCATGCAGTATCTCATGTAGTCCTTGTCAACCTGACGACAAATGCTCTTACAGTAAGTCCCCTACATACGAATGAGTTCTGTTCCGAGAGTGAGTTCGTAAAGTTCACCTTGTTCTTAAGTCCAAAAAAGTTAGCCTAGGTACCCAACACAATCGGCTAGATAGTACTGTACTATAATAGGTTTATAATACTTTTCACACAAATAACATAAAAAAACACAAAAAATAAAGAACACATTTTTAATCTTACAGTATGGTACATTGAAAAGTACAGTAGTACAGTACAACAGCTGGCATACTGGGGCTGGCATCGAGTGAACAGGCAAGAAGAGTTACTGACTGGAGGAGGGAGAGGAGGTGGGAGATGGTAGAGCTGAAGGATCGTCAGCAATAGGAGATGGAGGGCAAGCTGCAATTTCACTCATGCCTGACATTAGTGCCACAGGTTCTGGTTCCTTTCTGGATTCAATTCTATCTACCCTCTTGAAAAAACGATCCAGTAATGTCTGGGTAGTAGCTCTTTTTTTCTCGTCATAGAAGACACAGAGGCACTGGATTGCATTCTGAATGGCTGCTGCAGCCTTCTTGTACCATTCTACGTTCAGGTCCTGTGCCTCAAAAACTAACAGTGTCTCCTCAAATAAAGAAAATCCCCTTGCCATTTCCTGCATTGTGTATCTCTTTGGTTCGCCAGAAGCATTGCCACCAAACAACAGAGTTAGCCTATCCTTTGCTGCTTTATAGCTTGGAATCAACTTTTCCTCCTTACTGATGTAACTTCGGTCTGGCATCCTCTTGCAGTACAGTCCTGTCTCATCCACGTTAAAAACCTGCTCAGGTAGATACATGCCTTCATCAATAATTTCTCGAAGCGTTTCAGGAAATTCCCAGGCAGCTACCGGGCAGCTACCGTATATGCACTTGCTGCCTCGCCACTTACTTTTACGTTGTGAAGGTTGGCTCTAGCCTTGAACCGATGAAACCAGCCATGGTTGGCATTAAAAGATGCGCCCTCTGATTCTTCACCATGTTTCTCCTTCAAGTCTTCATAAAGGCTTTTGGCTTTCTCTTGAATCAGCGTTAAGCTGAGCGGGACTCGACACTGATGCTGATCCTGCATCCACACACTGAGAAGTTTCTCCATCTCCTCCATCACTTTTCCACGCTTCTTCGATATTATTGTTGACATCATTGGCACAGCAGACTTCACATGTTCCATGATCTTGTCCTCATTCTTCAGAACCGTGCCAATGGTTGAATGATTCATGTTATAAGAATGAGCGACGTCTACCATCTTTTCGCCTCGCTCCAGTCTCTCAATTATTTTCACTTTTGTTTCCATTGTTATCGCTTGACGCTTCTTAGCAGTACAAGCTACATCACCGCTGCTTTTACACTTGCTTCTGGACATCCTGGGCTTGAAATAAAGATACTATACTACAGTACTCTATACAGTACTGTACAGTAAAGTACACAAAAACACAACCACTTGTGGAGGATGCACGCATGTGACAATGTACGCCAGACACATGAACTAACTTATGTGATTACATGCAAACAGACGTTCGCATCTTTGAAAGTTCACAACTTGAAGGTTCATATGTAGGGGACTTACTGTATAGCTATTTTAGAGGTGGGGTCCCGAGAAGTTAAGTAACCAGCAGAGGTTACATAGCTAGTAAGTGCAGAGGCCCGGATGGAATCATTGTTAAAGATAACTCCAGCTGCTGTAACAAGCAAACCCCAGAATATATGTGTATAGTTGTTCAAACACAATAAGAAGCATGTTTCTCATTCACATAAAATACAAATTGGGGTTTCTGATTGGCAGAGGGCTCTTATCCAAATTATGATTCAGGGTCCCAAGCTCCTTACATCACCTAGGCCTCAGGTCATCAGAGAAAGCTCATGGAGAATGGTTTGTAAGATTTTCTGCCGGGCCTGGTAGTGGCACACATCACTTCATGTGCTATTTCTCATTAGTTCCAAATTCCAATACAAGTACACTGCTACTTAAATGGTTTTAAAGACACCTTGTTAAGGTCTTATGCTTGTAGGACACCCTAGAGTCTGCACGGTCCTTACACACCCAATATAAAATACTTTATTGCACTTTTAAATGCTGGCATACAAGTTCATCGTAGACAGTGGTGAACTGTCCACAGACATTTTTAGGCTCAAGGAATTCAAATCCACTTCTCCAAAAGAACTTTTAGAGATAAACACTCATATAAAATATTCTCTTAAACAGCCCCCACTGTTTATAATATGATTTGATGCTCCATTGAAATTTCCACAGAAAGCTTCAAATACATCTTGGCTCAAACTTTTTCAGGCCAAGGTTACTTATTTTCCGATGAGTCAGAAGACCATGTTGATTGATGAAACTGGTGAAGTGTTGACATACATTTGGACGGTTAACCATTCTATTCCCCTCAACACCAAAATCATGCCAGTGTGTTTTGTAATTGCAAAATCCCCCTTGACTAGATGATAATTTAGGGAAGCAGTAATCCTGAGAAGTTAATCTTAACAACTTGTTTGTCTGGTTGAGCATTTCTGTCTTATGTAAACCGCTCAATTTATACAAATCTCAATGTATTTTTGAAGTATTTTGCCCATGTACCCTTAATAAATATCTCAAGACCTTTGTCATCTTTTCCAGTTCTTTTTTCTTTTCCTTCCTAACTCTCCTTGACACTTTGTGGTTTAGCTCAGTTTATTTAGATGTTTTTCTGTCATAAACTTGGTGGGGATAGGAGTGTTAGAGGTAAGTTTGGATTGGCCATCTGTGTTTTTGTAAATCTCAGAGGATTGCTATCAAGTCCCCTGGTCTGTGGGACAGCAGTTTCTTCCTTCTAGTCCTGGGTCTTTTTCATGCTCAGCAGAAAAATCAGTTGCTTTAAGACTGACATCCCCCTGGTCAAGTTGCAGGCTGTCTGCTTGGACATATGGTCGCTCTTTGATCTTTTAACAATTAATTTATTCTCTGTTGCCTCTGGTGCCTGGACCACCAGGCCTACCAGGAAGTCTCATTGTATTCTCTCTGAATCTCTGGGAAACGTGAGGATGGAGTTTCCTGTGAGCTTCACTTTTAGGGACAGATATCTTAAGTAACCTGATTGGAAATTTTCAACCTATGTGTGAACAGAACCTGGTGTTAATGTTTCTCCATTGGGGTCTGCATGGATTCATTCCTAGCTAACCCCTTCTCTTAATGCCATCTTATAGCATACAGTTCTGGACCAGGAAGAAAATGGTCATTTCTGCTTTCTTCTTTTTTTTTTTTTTTTTTAATTGTGCTAAAATATACCTAACATAGAATTTACTATTTTAACCATTTTGGGTGTACTATGCAGTGGCATTTAGTACATTCACATTGTTGTGCAACCATCACCACCATCCATCTCCAGAACTTTTCACCTTCTCAAACTGAGACTGTGTGCCTATTAAGTAATGACTCCATAATTCTACCTACCCCCAGCCCCTGGCAACCGCCATTCTGCTTCCTGTCCTGTGAATTTGACTTCTAGGTACCTCATATAAGTGGAATCTTGCAATATTTGTCCTTTTGTGTCTGGCTTATTTCATTGAGCTTAGTATCTTCAAAGTTGATCCATGTTGTACCATGTGTCAGAATGTCATTTCTTTTTAAAGCTGAATAATATACCACTGTATGTATAGACCATGTTTTGTTTATTTATCTGTTGATGGACATTTGGGTTGCTTCTACTTTTTGGCTATTGTGAATAATGCTGCTATGAGCATTGTGTACAAAAATATGAGTCCCTGCTTTTACTTGTTTTGGGTATATACCCTGAAGTGGAATTGTTGGATCGTATGATAATTCTATGTTTAATTTTTTGAGGAACCACCATATTGTTTTCCACATTCTTGATCCCTGTCCTGTCCTAACCTTGTGACTGTTTCATGGCTGAGGAGGGTGAGATGAGAGATGAGATAGACTAAGGGGCTTCTCCTCTCTCAGGGATTGTCTTTGTTCAGAACTTTTTTTTTTTATTATTCGATGAATGATGCCTGAGGAAAAAATTCTTTGACCTCATGTTAATGAATCCCTGAAAGAATAAAAGGGCCCCATCAACACTGAGCCCTGGGAGTTGTGAATCTGAGTGTTTTGTGCCTGATGTGACAAGGGCTGCTGGGTAGCAGAATCAAATAACACGTTCTCTTCAAACTTCTCCCGCTAGGTTAATAGGACATCACAAGAAATGAGAGATCCACAAGTGTGTCTTACTGTGGACTTCTCAGGTATAATATATCCGTACTTATAAAATGTAATAAGATGTACTAAACAGCCTTCAGATGCAATAACAAGGCCAGATTCTGGGACCGGGTGCCCAGAGGCATGAGCCTGGTGACCGAACTCAGTGATACTCACCTCCCAGGAGATGCCACATGGACTGCCTTGCCCAGCTCTCCATCCCAAAGTTGACGGGCCTCCCTCCTGGAGGTTACAGGTGGCTTCCTGCCTTGCACACAGAAACACTAAGTACACAGAGAACATTTTCTGTTCTCCAGAGCTTTCCAAATTGCTGACTTATGTAAGCTCCTCTAATGGGACTTGTGCAGTGAGACCCAAGAACAGTATCCACCATCAAACTAAAACCAGGTAGCTTACCTGTTGCTCCATCTAAAGCATATGCTTGCTTTATTTTTGGTTGCGTGAGAGGATGTCAGACCCACCCCAGGCTTGGCCACCTCACCAGCTGCATCCAGCAAGTTCGCTCTGGGACTTGAACTCCCTTGGGTTCAGTCCTCAGGAAAAGCTTGTGTGGAGAAGCAGAATCAGAGAGGATTACCTGAAGGATATACAGTCTCTCTGTTCTTCTTAGAAACTCCGACATTTATCTATCCCCGGATTAAGCCAGATCATCAAAAAAAGGAATTCCTGGCTGACGTGGTCCTGACCCCTTGTGGAAGAGCTTTTCCTGCTGGTCTCCTTTGAGTGATGCTGTAATGCTCAGCCCTATAAAACTCCTTGTTGTACAACCGCTGTCTTCACTCATCCACTATACACGGTACCTGCTGTGGGTGAAGCCCTACAAGAGGAATGGCTCCTTGGACTCTGTGCCGGGAACGGTTTTCTCCTTTGAGCGGTTGGTTTGTGTGATCCCGTTATACCATGTGGACCCCTGTCTGGTCTTGGCCACTGGGAAGCTCTGAGACAGGGCAGCAGTCTGCCTCCAGCACGGGGACAGAACTCAGGCTAGATTTTGTGTGTTGACTCACGCCTGTCTTTAACTCATTTTTGTAAGTTCTTCTTTTTCTTTTTTTTTTTTTCATTGCCTCACTTACTTGAGGTTGTTGAGTGATCTGATTTTTGTAAGCTATTTAAATCCTTTAAGGAGTAAATTGAGGGAATAAACATGAATCGGGTATTCTTAGTTGCTCTGAATGTTTAGAGGACAAAATGTATATCAACTGGTAGTTTTCAGGTAACTGGAATATGCTCAATACAGTTGGCCTTAAAACCACTCTTGTTCTGAGTGTGAGTAAACTGTAAGCTCTGTGCTCCTGGGGGCCTGGGCTGTCCCGGTCTCTATCTCCAGCTACCAGTGCTGTGTTTGGCAGGTAGTAGGTACTCAGTTAATATCCCCTGAGATTTGGACGAACAGGATCTGTCTGCACCTGAGTTACCCGCCAGCACAGCCTGTAGATGCTCAGAAGCAAAGAGAAGCCAAGATGCTCTGGTGTTTTCTCCGCCTTTGTCGCACGTCAGGGGGACACAGCTGGCACCTCTAACAGTCTTCCGTCTCCTCCTCTGCAGACTCACATTTCCAGACTCCCTCCCGGTGCGGTAGCCGGACAGTCCGTGGCGATTGAAGGTGGGGTCTGCCGCCTGGAGAGCCCAGTGAGCTGAACCTTCAGGCTGAACACAGAGCATCTGAGCGGCATTTCAGAACCCGAGCTTCGCAGGGTTTTAACCGAAGTTGGATGTTTTATCTCCCTCGTTTTATAATTCCTGTCGCAGCCTCGTGCATCGCTTGCGACACTAGTGCTGCTGTAGTTAGCGCTTGGTGACACGCGCGTCTTGGGCAGATGAGCGGGACTCTGTGTGTGCGTGTGTGCGTGCGTGTGCGTGTGTGTGCGTGCCCGTGCGCACGCGCAGTGTGTATGCTTGCTTCTCCTTTGATGAAATAGAAACTCCTCCTTATTGTGTAACCTCAGACCAGGAATGATTAAATCATCTTCCCAAAATGTGTGCTTTAATTGTTTACAAGTAAAACCTAAAGTTGCAGGAAACATTGTTGATTTCACAAAGAGGTACCAACTGTCTTTGATATAACGTGTCGGAACTGCAGAGTAAATCTACTCGTTGAAATGACTGACAGTGGCCATGCTCCATTTGATAACAGTGCTAGTAACAAAGTGTTTTTATTTGTTAGCCAGTTTAAGTGGATCCTATGGTAACTTAAACTGTTGTTCTCATCCCTCATATGGGGCATTTTTCTTTAACAAAGAATGGTTTCAGTGAAACAATCTAGCAGAGAATTAAGGTCAGAACCTTTTTAAGTAATAGTCTTATTGATAAAGTTTGTACTTCTTTCCTCAAGCTTTTCTAAGCTTAAATACTACATAGCTTCGAGCTGTGTGTACTATATTATGAAAGAATATGTAAAGAGAACATACAGTAATGCACAGTCCTTAATTTGTGTATAATGGAATGTTATTTACAATGTAACACTGTAAATAAGAAAGCAAAATTTATGGGAAAATTCAATATTATCTTTGTTTCTTGTTTAAATATATTTTTAAGATAAAGGCACAAAAATAAAAGAAACATATTACTGGGTATAGTGTGTGACTCCTCTTCTCAGACTAATAAATTATCTTTTGAATCGTAGATTGGAGAGCCGTTTTTTGTTTGTAAAAAGTTACTTCTTCCGGAAATCATACCTTTATGCCTCTTGCTGTGGTTCTGAGTATTCAAAATTCAGTTTCATCTCTGTGTAATTAGGCTGGACACCAGCAAGACGGAAGATGAACTTAGTACATGATTGAATGGTCAATACAGAAGTCCCTAAAATTTTCATTGTAATTTGATAAAAAATAACCAAGGGAAGGAATAAGAGCACTTTGCTTTGAGAAATGCAGTGGCATTCAGTGACAGCTGAAAAGTCAATGGTTTCAGTTGATAAATTGCTTCTAAATGTTATATTTAGTGATTCTGGAGCCACATAAGAAAACCAAGACTTTCCTTTTGATTTTACATGTAAGAAGTAGCTATTAAGAAGATACTAAAGATAGACTCACTCAGGGGGAGGAAGTTCCCTGCACCATATAATCATGGCTCTGGGCGGTAACTGATAAAGCCCCAGATGAAATTATACACTTGACATCGATGTATGGGCAAATTATAAAGGAAAGACAACCAAAATGGAGTGGGTGTAAATATGAATGCTTTGGGAGTTGCTGACTTATATTCCTCGTACAGGCAATTACATTTGTCTCGCTGTGTTCTCGTAGACAGGTTGGTGCCGTGGTATCTGTTTCTCATTCTTAATGAGGCTGAGAACTTAGTAAGAGATGGGCTGGCTGGTGGGGAGCCTTTGGCTTCAAAAGCTTTCAAAGACCTGTTACCTGTTGGCAGGGTTTTTTCAGGAACTGGATTGGATCACATAAAACTATCAGGACACTTTGGAGTCTGAAAATCATCTGACCTATTTCACCAGGAATGCCATTTCTTTCATCTCCTTTTGACTTTATTCTGTTCATATTTAAAAGTTTGGGCTTGTTAAACACCCCTTTTATGAAGAGATTAAAATGGTCAGTATAAAAGAACACAGCCCCTCCAAAAACAGTTTGTTAGGACTTTAGTCTCCAATTTCTAATTTTTTTTTAATTTAAGGAATATTATGAAACCAGGAGGAAAAAAAAGTCGAAGGGTCATGGAGGCAAGAAATCTTAATTATAAGATCAGATGTTAAAGAAGAGATACTGGAACCAGAAGGTATTGACAGATATAAAATCAACTTCGTTTCACACAAAAGTAGGAAAGATAGAAACAGATAAGAATGTAACCTCATTCCCTAGTCTGGCCTGTATCACCAAGACTCTGAAGCTGTGTTTGAAGGTGCCCACTTTTAATGTGGATGATCCTAACTATAGGCCTGTATTCTATTTCATTTTAAGGCCTGAGCGTTGGATGTTTGGTTCTCTTGGATACAGTTAAGCCTGGCCTGGATTCCTCGAGGCTGTCACTGTGATCCTGCTCTGAGTTTGGAAACAGGGATGTCTTCCGCACTTGGTGAGGAGGCGGAGGGTGTGTGCTCTACCCTAAGGAGTCCCTGTGCTGACTGACAGGTGTG
Source organism: Balaenoptera physalus (assembly GCF_965194825.1). Lineage (NCBI taxonomy): Eukaryota > Metazoa > Chordata > Mammalia > Artiodactyla > Balaenopteridae > Balaenoptera > Balaenoptera physalus. Next base: position 41,998,404 of record NC_138898.1, on the reverse strand, counting down.
GCAGCCTTATCTGGGCTCTGTCCTCACTTGTCACCTCTGCCACCTCTCCCTGCTTCCTGTGTGTCTGCCTGTGGGGCCCTTTCTTATCGTCTAAATGCCTCTTCTAAATGTGAACTTGAACGCAGATGCCAATGTCTGTTAGAACTGTGTACGAAGAACGTATAAACAAGCCCCTGATGCTAGTCTGAGATGCTTGTCTGTGAGCAAAATGGATGAGTTTCAGTTTATAGACGTGAGGACATCTCTTTTGGTTGCTCAAAAGCCTTTTGTGCTGAATTCTTCATCTTCTCCCATGTTTGAGAGTGGTGATGTTCACACCAGTTACCTGAAATAAGTAAGGTTACTCTGTTGTAACAGATGGAGGGTGTGAGGGAAGGAAGAAAGGAAGATTTAGAAAAGTGCTGGAACTATTCTCATATCTTGAAATTATATTTAATTATTGTGAATTTTTAAAAATCTGGTCATGGTTATAAAAAGCAATCCATGCTTATTACAAAAACTTAGAAAATAAAGAAAAGCAAGAAAAAATTTAACTCATAACCCCACTTCCCTAGAGACAACAGTTATTAACACTTTAGCTTGTAACCTTTAGCATCTATTCTTTTTTTTTTCTTTTTTGGCCAAGCCACGAGGCTTGTGGGATCTTAGTTCCCCGACCAGGGATCAAACTCATGCCCCCTGCAATGGAAGCGTGGAGTCTAAACCACTGGACCACCAGGGAAGTCCCTTAGCTTCTATTCTTAAAGACTCTTCTCATATATAAATTTTCTGTGCTTTCAACACAAAAATGGGATTGTATTGAACCCCCAAGTGGGGTTATATAACCTTCAGTTTTCACTTAATAATGTCATGAAAGCTGTCCAAACCTATAGGGTTACACATACCTCATTTACTGCTTCCCCATACAATGCTGGTTTAGCTAATTCATATATGGATATGAATACATATATTTTATCCTAAAACTTTTATAAATTGATCACAGTACTGACAGTACATTTTCAGCATCCATTCTCTGAGGCCACAGGTCCATGCAATGAGCACTGAGGTAAGGTCTTAGCCAACTCAGCAGGTGTCCCGGGACAGATCACTGTCATTGCCCATGGATCTTCTGTTTCACAGAGCCCCAGACGACTTTTACAGGCTCACATCTGCACCTCTGTGCCCGAGGACTTTCTCTGGAACCGTGGAAAGCTGCTCTGTCCCTGCACGCAGCGGGCCAGAAGTCCAGGGAACCAGCGCCCCCAGAAGCAGCTCTCAACAAGTGATGAACAGAAGTTGGTGTATAAATGTACAAGGAGCTCCCTTGCTCCTTGGGTGGGGTAATTCCGAGGCATGTGTTTCACACTGTTTTTGAGAGATTTTAAACTTCAGTTGCCCCCTGTGGTCACTGACTTATAAATACACCTTGTATTGGCTTTCTTCCCTTCCCTGTACACTTCCCCACCCCCAACCTGTGTTTCCTGGAATCATCTCCCAGATGGACTGCTTGCTCTCGACTCCTTGTCTTGGGGTTGCTGCTGAGGAACTTGAAACTAAGCTTCATTCTGTTCCATATGCTTTTGGTCATGAAGCCTCGGAGGGCCTTCATACTCTCCCCTGCAGAGGGTAGACTCACTGGTCTGCTAGTGCACCCGCTGCCACCCCCCCACCCCAGGGACTCTCCTCCTGCCTGTGCTCCTCGTGAGCTGTCTTCATCCGTAATATCCAGTGGACATTCTCCAGGTGATAAGGCTGGTAGTACCACGAAGGTGGAAGTTTATGACTAAGTCAGTGCTGACAGTCATCAGACCCCTGGAGGCGGGAGAAAGCTTTTAAGGAGGTGGGAATGAACAGAAGCTGAACAGCAGCAGGTCGTCATGGGTTGATGGACGCCTTAGGGGAGATGGCCTGGAATTGTGTTAACGGTAACTGGAAGAAACCATGGCCAAAGGTGTGTTATGACTTGAAGAGACCAAAGCAGTGTTGTCAGCGTCCCTGTGTTGTGAACACATCTACATGTTGACCAGGCTATAACAACCTCATATGACACCTGTTTCCAGAATGCCATCTCTCAAGCCTGGATATCCTTAACATAATTTTATGGTTAAATTTCTTTTTCACATTTCTTTTTTTTAAATTAAGGTATAGTTGATTCACAATGTTGTGTTAGTTTCAGGTGTACAGCACAGTGATTCAGGTACACATATATTCTTTTTCAGATTCTGTTCCCTTACAGGTTATTACAAAATATTGAGTATAGTCCCCTGTGCTATACAGTAGGTCCTTGTTGGTTATCTATTTTATATATAGTAGTGTGAATCTGTTCATCCCAAACTCCTAATTTATCCCTCACCTTCCTTTCCCCTTTGGTATATGATTAAATTTTTAAGCATTGCCTCCTAACATTTTTCTTAAAACAAAATGTTTATTAAGTCAAACCCATCAACTTTACTCTGACATAAACCCTATAATTGCTCAACATTGTGAATCCCTTTGTGCCGTGATGCCTCATCTCCTTGCCCTGCTTAGGGTTGCAGTGGTGGGTCACGGGGTGGAGGATCTACAGAGGGATGAGGGTTGGAAGCCACTCCTCCCTCCCAGGAACTGGCCCAAGAAAAGGTTGAACCCAGAAGATAAGCCTTTGTGTGTACGGTGAATTTGACTTTAGCTGGTAAATGTGGGAAGGAGGTGTGGATGGGTGAATGTCGTGGGCTACAGGTAGGAGTGAGTGAGCAGGAGGTTGGCAACATACAAGCAATCCTTTTACATTAGTATTTATTCTGGGAGAGTTAGAATTCTTAAGCAATACACTGCCTTTCCCCAACACTTCATTTGCGGAAAATTCACAAGGTATTAGCCCAGATGTGTATCATCAGAGACCCACAGGCTAACCAAATTGACCAGGCAGTTTTTCTTTTCCCACACGCTGCTGTCTCTGAAGTGTACGGCCACAGGAAGGATTACATCGAAAACTGGCAAGGGCCTTCCTCCAAGGCTGCACACTCAGCTTCCAGAAGCCCATCAGCCAAGCCCAGGGCGGTTCTTCGTGACCAGTTGTGGAAAGCGGGAGGGAAAGCAAGCACCGTGGTTTTTCCTTTACATGGTAGAGTCGTTGAAGCCCTGAAACCACAGTGGCAAAGCCAGAAAAACTGGGCGAGGGTTTCTCTACCTCAAACTGCCATGGGGGTTTCACTGATTGTCAACAGAGCTTCAGAAGCTGGAAAGAAAAGAATCTAAACAATTTCTTTGCCCTCTGCTGTGGCTATTATCTTGAAGATCCAAAGAGTTTCTCCTAAAATGGCCTTTTCTCACCTTGGAAAATCCAGCAGTGCTTCAGAGATAGAGGATATTGTTCTTCTACTCTATTAAGAAAAAACAAACATTCTTTTCCATTTAGAAGTAGTAAGATTTTAATCTTTCCACCCAAGGTTTCCCCTCAAACCTGTTAACTAGCTGCCTACTCCATCTAGCTAATGCTTACTCTATTCTTCTGGATACTCAGACCAAAATTCTTGGGTTCTTTTTTTCACGTATCACAGAATAACAAATCTGAGCAGCTTGGACAACAACTGTTTTATTTGCTAACAACTCTGTCAGTGAGACTTGGCTTCTCTGAGTGGTTTTCCTGCTGCTCTCACTGGTAGTCACTGGTGTGCTGAACTTAGTTAGAGGGCGAGCTGGGGGGTGGGCCGACTGAGCTTCCTTCCTCCGTGTCGGCTCAGGGCCTCTCCTTCTGCATGAGGCCTCTCAACATGTTCCTTTCAAGACATGCTGCATCCAGGTTCCCAGCAACACAAAAGCAGAAGCTTATTATTATTTTTTTTTAATATTGAGCTGCATGAGCTGTTTATATATTTTGGAGATTAATCCTCTGTCCAATGATTCGTTTGCAAATATTTTCTCCCATTCTGAGGGTTGTCTTTTCGTCTTGTTTATGGTTTCCTTTGCTGTGCAAAAGCTTTTAGGTTTCATTAGGTCCCATTTGTTTATTTTTGTTTTTATTTCCATTACTCTATGAGGTAGACCAAAAAGATCTTGCTGTGATTTATGTCAAAGAGTGTTCTTCCTATGTTTTCCTCTAAGAGTTTTATAGTGTCTGGTCTTACATTTAGGTTTCTAATCCATTTTGAGTTTATTTTTGTGTATGGTGTTAGGGAGGGCTCTAATTTCATTCTTTTACATGTAGCTGTCCAGTTTTCCCAGCACCACTTATTGAAGAGACTGTCTTTTCTCCATTGTATACCCTTGTCTCCTTTGTCATAGATTAATTGACCATAGGTGCGTGGGTTTATCTCTGGGCTTTCTATCCTGTTTCATTGATCTATATTTCTGTTTTTGTGCCAGTACCGTATTGTCTTGATTACTGTAGCTTTGTAGTGTAGTCTGAAGTCAGGGACTCTAATTCCTCCAGCTCCGCTGTTTTCCCTCAAGACTGCTTTGGCTATTCGGGGTCGTTTGTGTCTCCATACAAATTTTAAGATTTTTTGTTCTAGTTCTGTGAAAAATGCCATTGGTAATTTGATAGGGATTGCATTGAATCTGTAGATTGCTTTGGGTAGTATAGTCATTTTCACACTATTGATTCTTCCTATCCAAGAACATGGTATATCTCCATCTGTTTATGTCATCTTTAATTTCTTTCATCAGTGTCTTATAGTTTTCTGCATACAGGTCTTTTGTCTCCCTAGGTAGGTTTATTCCTCGGTATTTTATTCTTTCTGTTACAATGGTAAATGGGAGTATTTCCTTAATTTCTCTTTCAGATTTTTCATCATTAGTGTATAGGAATGCAAAAGATTTTTGTGCATTAATTTTGTATCCTGCAACTTTACCAAATTCATTGATTAGCTCTAGTAGTTTTCTGGTGGCATCTTTAGGATAATCTATGTATAGTATCATGTCATCCGCAAACAGTGACAGTTTTACTTCTTCTTTTCCAGTTTGTATTCCTTTTATTTATTTTTCTTCTCTGATTGCCATGGCTAGGACTTCCAAAACTATGTTGAATAATAGTGGTGAGAGTGGACATCCTTGTTTGCTCCTAATCTTAGAGGAAATGATTTCAGTTTTTCACCATTGAGAATGATCTTTGCTGTGGGTATGTCGTATATGGCCTTTGTTATGTTGAGGTAGGTTCCCTCCATGCCCACTTTTTGGAGAGTTTTTATCATAAATGGGTGTTGAATTTTGTCAAAAGCTTTTTCTGCATCTATTGAGATGATCATATGGTTTTTATTCTTCAGTTTGTTAATATGGTATATCACATTGATTGATTTGCATATATTGAAGAATCCTTGCATCCCTGGGATAAATCCCACTTGGTCATGGTGTATGATCCTTTTAATGTGTTGTTGGATTCTGTTTGCTAGTATTTTGTTGAGGATTTCTGCATCTATATTCATCATTGATATTGGTCTGTAATTTTCTTTTTTTGTAGTATTTTTGTCTGGTTTTGGTATCAGGGTGATGGTGGCCTCATAGAATGAGTTTGGGAGTGTTCCTTCCTTCACAGTTGTTTGGAAGAGTTTGAGAAGGATGGGTGTTAGCTCTTCTCTAAATGTTTGATAGAATTCACCTGTGAAGCCATCTGGTCCTGGGCTTTTGTTTGTTGGAAGATTTTTAATCACAGTTTCAATTTCAGTGCTTGTGATTGGTCTGTTTATATTTTCTATTTCTTCCTGGTTCAGTCTTGGAAGGTTATACCTTTCTAAGAATTTGTCCATTTCTTCCAGGTTGTCCATTTTAGTGGCATAGAATTGCTTGTAGTAGTCTCTTATTATGCTTTGTATTTCTGCGGTGTCCATTGTAACTTCTTTTTCATTTCTAATTTTATTGATTTGAGACCTCTCCCTCTTTTTCTTGATGAGGCTGGCTAAAGGTGTATCAATTTTGTTTATCTTCTCAAAGAACCAGCTTATTTCTATTGAACTTTGCTATTGTTTTCTTTGTTTCTATTTCATTTATTTCTGCTCTGATCTTTATGATTTCTTTCCTTCTACTAACTTTGGGTTTTGTTTGTTCTTCTTTCTCTAGTTCCTTTAGGTGTAAGGTTAGATTGTTTGAGATTTTTCTTGTTTCTTGAGGTAGGCTTGTATTGCTGTAAACTTCCCTCTTAAAACTGCTTTTGCTGCATCCCATAGGTTTTGGATCATCGTGTTTTCATTGTCATTTGTCTCTAGGTATTTTTTGATTTCCTCTTTGATTTCTTCAGTGATCTCTTGGTTATTTAGTAACGTATTGTTTAGCCTCCATGTATTTGTGTTTTTTATGGTTTTTTCCCTGTAATTGATTTCTACTCTCATAGCGTTGTGGTCAGAAAAGGGTACTTGATATGATATCAATTTTCTTAAATTTACTGAGGCTTGATTTGTGACCCAAGATGTGATCTATCCTGGAGAATGTTCCATGAGCACTCGAGAAGAAAGTGTAATCTGCTCTTTTTGGATAGAATGTCCTATAAATATCAATTAATTCTATCTGGTCTGTTGTGTCATTTAAAGCTTGTGTTTCCTTATTAATTTTCTGTTTGGATGATGTGTCCATTGGTGTAAGTGAGGTGTTAAAGTCCCCCACTATTATTGTGTTACTGTTGATTTCCTCTTTTATATCTGTTAGCAGTTGCCTTATGTATTGAGGTGCACCTATGTTCGGTGCATATATATTTATAATTGTTATATCTTTTTCTTGGATTGATCCCTTGATCATTATGTAGTGTCCTTCCTTGCCTCTTATAACATTCTTTATTTTAAAGCCTATTTCATCTGATATGAGTATTGCTCCTCCAGCTTTCTTTTGATTTCCGTTTGCATGGAATATCTTTTTCCGTCCCCTCACTTTCAGTCTGTATGTGTCCCTAGGTCTGAAGTGGTTCTCTTGTAGACAGCATATATATGGGTCTTGTTTTTGTATCCTTTCTGTGAGCCTGTGTCTTTTGGTTGGAGCATTTAATCCATTAACGTTTAAGGTAATTATCGATATGTTTGTTCCTATTCCCATTTTCTTAATTGTTTTGGGTTGTTCTTGTAGGTCCTTTTCTTCTCTTGTGTTTCCCATGTACAGAAGTTCCTTTAGCATTTGTTGGAGAGCTGGTTTGGTGGTGCTGAATTCTCTTAGCTTTTGCTTGTCTGTAAAGCTTTTCATTTCTCCGTTGAATCTGAATGAAATCCTTGCTGGGTAGAGTAATCTTGGTTGTAGGTTCTTCCCTTTCATCACTTTAAATATGTCATGCCACTCCCTTCTGGCTTGTAGAGTTTCTGCTGAGAAATCAGCTGTTAACCTTGTGGGAGTTCCCTTGTATGTTATTTGTCATTTATCCCTTGCTGCTTTCAATAATTTTTCTTTGTCTTTAATTTTTGCCAGTTTGATTGCTATGTGTCTCGGTGTGTTTCTCCTTGGGTTTATTCTGTATGGGACTCTCTGCACTTCCTGGACTTGGGTGGCTATTTCCTCTCCCATGTTAGGGAAGTTTTCAACTATAATCTCTTCAAATATTTTCTCGGGTCCTTTCTCTCCCTCTTCTCCTTCTGGGACCCCTATAATGCGAATGTTGTTGCATTTCATGTTGTCCCACAGGTCTCTTAGGCTGTCTTCATTTCTATTCATTTTTTTTTTCTTTATTCTGTTCCACAGCAGTGAATTCTACCATTCTGTCTTCCAGGTCACTTATCCGTTCTTCTGCCTCAGTTATTCTGGTATTGATTCCTTCTAGTGTAGTTTTCATTTCAGTTATTGTATTGTTCATCTCTGTTTGTTTGTTCTTTAATTCTTCTAGGTCTTTGTTAAACTTTTCTTACATCTTCTCGATCTTTGCCTCCATTCTTTTTCCGAGGTCCTGGATCATCTTCACTATAATTATTCTGAATTCTTTTTCTGGAAGGTTGCCTATCTCCACTTTGTTTAGTTGTTTTTCTGGGGTTTTATCTTGTTCCTTCATCTGGTACATAGCCCTCTGCCTTTTCATCTTGTCTATCTTTCTGTGAATGTAGTTTTTGTTCCACAGGCTGCAGGATTGTAGTTCTTCTTGCTTCTGCTGTCTGCCCTCTGGTGGATGAGGCTATCTAAGTGGCTTGTTCAAGTTTCCTGATGGGAGGGACTGGTGGTGGGTAGAGCTGGCTGTTGCTCTGGTGGGCAGAGTTCAGTAAAACTTTAATCCACTTGTCTGCTGATGGGTGGGGCTGGGTTCCCTCCCTGTTGGTTTTTTGGCCTGAGGCGACCCAACACTGGAGCCTACCTGGGCTCTTTGGTGGGCCTTATGGTGAACTCTTGGAGGGCTTACACCAAGGAGTACTTCCCAGAACTTCTGCTGCCAGTGTCCTTGTCCCCGTGGTGAGCCACAGCCACCCCCTGCCTCTGCAGGAGACCCTCCAACACTAGCAGGTAAGTCTGTTTTAGTCTCCTATAGGGTCACTGCTTGTTCCTCTGGGTCCTGATGCACACAATACTTTGTGTGTGCCCTCCTAGATTGGAGTGTCTGTTTCTCCCAGTCCTGTCAAAGTTGTGCAATCAAATCCCGCTGGCTTCAAAGTCTGATTCTCTAGGAATTCCTCCTCCCATTGCTGGACCCACAAGTTGGGAAGCCTGACATGGGGTCAGAACCTTCACTCCAGTGGGTGGACTTCTGTGGTATAAGTGTTCTCCAGTTTGTGAGTCACCCACCCAGCAGTTGTGGGATTTGATTTTATTGTGATTGCTCCCCTCTTACTGTCTCACTGTGTCTTCTCCTTTGTCTTTGGATGTGGGGTATCCTTTTTGGTGGGTTCCCATGTCCTCCTGTCAATGACTGTTCCGCAGTTAGCCGTGACCCCAGTGCTCTCACAAGAGGGAGTGAGAGCACGTCCTTCTACTCCACCATCTTGAACCAATCTCCCCACTTTCTAATTTACCATGTAACTAACATATTTGTTTGGTTTATGTGTCTTCCTCCATGTGAAAGTATTCTCCCTGAAAATAGGGCATTTTTGTGTTACTCACGCTATCCCTCCAGCACCTGAGACAGTGCCTGGCACATAATAGGTCCTCAATAAATATTTTTTAAATGAGTAAATGAGGGGTCCTCATGGTGACATGGAAGAGACAGTGTGGAGCAGTGTAGTAGTTTTCTATTGCTCTCTAGAAAATTACCACAAACTTAGCAGCTTAAAGGAACACAAGATTATTATCCCACAATTCTGTCAATCACAAGCCTTTGGTTGATTTCTTTTCTCCATCTCCCATGGGTCAAAATCAAGATGGTGGGGCTTCCCTGGTGGCGCAGTGGTTGGGAATCTGCCTGCTAATGCAGGGGACACGGGTTCGAGCCCTGGTCTGGGAAGATCCCACATGCTGCGGAACAACTGGGCCCGTGAGCCACAATTGCTGAGCCTGCATGTCTGGAGCCTGTGCTCCGCAACAAGAGAGGCCACGATGGTGAGAGGCCCGCGCACAGCGATGAAGAGTGGCCCCCGCTTGCCGCAACTAAAGCCCTCGCACAGAAACAAAGACTCAACACAGCCAAAAATAAAAATAATTAATTAATTAACTTAAAAAAAAAAATCAAGATGGTGGCAGGGCTACATTCCTTGTGAGAGGTGCCAGGGGAATGTTTGTTTCCAGCTCATTCAGGTTGTGGGTAGGATTCTGTTCCATGAGGCTATAAGAATGAGATCACCATGTCCTTGCTGGCTGCTGGCTGGAGGTTGTTTTTAGCTTTCACTGACATTCCTTGGCTCCTGGCCCCCTTCCTCCATCTTCAAAGCCAATGACAGCTGGGTTGAGTCCCTCTCATGCTTTGAATCCCTGACTCATCTCCTTAGCCCTGTCTCTCCCACATACTTCTTCTGGCTACAGCAGGGAAAGGTTCTCCACTTTTCAGAGCTCTTGTGATTAGATTGGGCCCAACTAAGCAATCCAAGATAATATCCCCATTGTAAGGTCCATACTCTAATCACATCTGCAAAGTCCCTTTTGTCATGTAAGCTACATATTACAGGTTATGGGGATTAGGGCGTGAGCATATTTGTGGGCCATTATTCTGCCTTCCAGAAGCATTAGAAGTGCAGTGAACTGAAAGAAGGATATCAGATGCTGGCCCTGGCACACTAACCTCCTATGTAGTCTTGAACCTGTCCCCTAAATTATTGGGGTCACAGTTTCTTCATGTGCCAAATTAAGGATGTTGGATTAAATCAGAGCTCCCTAGAGTTTAGGCTTCCTTAAAAAATAATGGGTCTGGTAATGCTGAGCCACAATGATGCCATAGTTCCTCCAGCCTCCTTCATACCTTTATATGACCTACTCTGAATACTATGTTTTTCACTTGCTTGTTAAGCAAATGTCTAAAACTTTGATATACTGTATTGAAATAGATGCTCTCAAATATTGCTGGTAGAAGTACGTAATACAGCACTTCTGAGGGCAATTTGGCAATATCTATCAAAATTACATGTGGATTTACCCTCTAAATCAGCAACATACTTCTGGGAATTTATCTTATCAATACACCTACACACATACCAAAATGACATATGTGCAAGGATATTTGTTGCAGCATGTTTGTAATAGCAGATTATTGGGGATAACCCATACTTATTATAAAGATGTTAAATGAACTATGATTTATCCACAGAATGGAATAGGATTAAGCTGTTGAAAAGGAAGATGAGTTTCTCTTTTTGATGGCGTGGAAAGATCTTCAGGATATATTAGATGAAAAGGGCAAAGCAAAGGTTGGTGTGTATAACATCCTGTCTTTGGGATAAGAATTAGGACAAAGACTATATATAACTATTTTCTTATATTGCATAAATTCTGGAAGGATACATAAGGAAGAAAGATTGATATCTATAGGGGTAACAACTCTAGGGATGAGGAATGGAGTAAAGAAGGGACTGGATGAGAGAAAACATGTTAATGTAACCAATCACCTTCTGCTCTAGTCTCAGGAAGGCCTCTTGCTCTTGGATATGCTCTTCTATCCCCCACTTTTTAAAAACTTTTTATTGGAGTATAGTTGCTTTACAATGTTGTGTTAGTTTCTGCTGTACAACAAAGTGAATCAGCTATACGTATACATATATCCCCTCTTTTTTGGATTTCCATCCCATTTAAGTCACCACAGAGCACTGAGTAGAGTTCCCTGTGCTATACAGTTCTCATTAGTTATCAATTTTATACATAGTATCAATAGTGTATATATGTCAATCCCATTCTCCCAATTCATCCCACACCCCTTCCCCCCCGGTATCCATACGTCTGTTCTCTAGGCATTTGAGTGAGGATTACCACCATTTGTGACCTGGCCTCATCCAGCTCCCCTGCTCAGGACTGGTCCTGAGCAGCTGTCCAAATCAGATGCCCTGGCCAGACCAGAATCCTTACCAGAGGCAAAGAGTGGATTCAGAGTCAATTACCAAAAATCTCTTCCATTGCCTCAGTGTCTGGTCATATTTTCCATGTTTTACTTTAATTTCATTTGATTCATGGTTACAGTTAAGGGGCTAATGGCAGCTGGTTGACTCCCAAAACATGAAGCTATTATTTAGGGCAATACTGGCTGCAAGATAGATAACCCCCGAAATCTCAAAGTCTAAATATGATAAAGCTTTCTTGCACAGATGAAGTCTAAGTGGCAGCCATCCTCCAAACAGTGATTCAGGAACTGAGGTCCTTCCATCCTTTGGCTCCAAAATATTTCATGCATGGCTTCCAAGGTCTCTGCAGAAAGGGAAAGAGAGAGGCTCATGTCTAGAAGAGTAGACATGAGAAGAAAGGGTTGGGGCACATGAAGCAGCAGGAAATGTGAATGTGAGTATCTGAGAACGTGTCTTCACTGGAGCTCAAGGACTACATGTCTTTCATCTCTTCTATTTTTTAAGACCATTTTTATAAGGATATTGAGTTCTGCATTTGGAGTCTTAAAACTTCGTAGCTAGACAAGGCAACAAAGATCATTTAGTAATTACCAACATTTAATATTTTAAAAGTTCTCAGAAAGAGAATGTGATGTGCCCCAAATCACAGGGGAAATAGACTTCACCAAAATAGTGTAGCCATTTCACAAATCAAATAAGCAATCAAACAACAGCAAAAACAAGCCCCAGAGAGGGGAGAGAGAAATCAGTAAGCAGAGTTGCTATATCATCTAAAATGTCCAGTTTTCAACATAAAATTACAAGACAGCAAAAGGGATAGGTACATGTGACCTAGCCTTGGAGGGAAACGAGCAACAGAAACTATCTCAGAGGAGGGCCAGATGTCAGATTTAACAAAGACTTTAAAGTAGCCATCACAAATATGTTGTGGACTGAACATTTGTGTCTCTGCACCAAATTCAAAATTTGAAATCCTAGCCTCTAATGGTGATGATAGTAAGAGGTGGAGTCTTTGGGAGATAGTTAGGTCATGAGAGTGAAGCAATCATGAGTGGGATTAATGCTCTTATAAGAAACCTGAGAGAACTAGTTTCCTCTCTCTGCTCTTTGCAATTTGAAGGCACAGCCATAAGACAGACATCTGCAAACCAAGAGGAGTGCTCTCAACAGAATCCAATCACACTAGCACCCTGATCTTGGACTTCTTAGCCTTCAGAATGGTTAGAAATAAATGTTTGTTGTTTAAGCCACCCAAGACAGAAATGCTCAAATAACTGAAGGAAACCATGCTTGAAGTAGTAAAGTGAGGTATGAAGACAATATCTCATGGAATAGATAATATCAATAAAGAGAGAGTAATTATAAAAAAAGAACCAAATGGAAATTCTGGAGTTGAAAAGTACAATGACTGAAATTTTTTTAAAAATGTATTAGAGGTGCTCAACAGTAGATTTGAACTAGCAGAAAAAGAACTAGCAAACTTGATAGATCGATAGAGATTAGACAATGTGGAGGGCAGAGAGAAAATAAAATGAAGAGTAAAGATCCTCAAGGAAATGTGGGACACCTTTAAGTTCACCTGTGTATGCATAGTGGAAGTATTTGAAGGAGAAGAGAAAGAGAAAGAAGCAGGAGAAATGTTTGAAGAAATAGCAGCTAAAAACTTCTCAAATTTGCTGAAAAACTTTGATCTACACACTCAGGAGGCTCAACGAACTTCAAATAGGATAAATGCAAAGAGATCCACAAATAGACACATCATGATAAAAGTGCTGAAAGCCAAAGACAAGGAGAACACCTTGAAAACAAGAGAAAAATGAATCATCTCTTATAAGGGAAACCCCAGAAAATTAACGGCTGATTTTTGATCAGAAACGATACAGGCCAGGAGGCAGTGGAACAGCATATTCAAAGTGCTTAAATAAAAACTCTTAACAAGAATCTTATACCCAGCAAAATTATCTTTCAAAAATGAAGGTAAAATTAAGATATTTCCAAGTAAACTAGAGAGAGAGAGAAAGAAAGAGAGAATTTGTTGCTAGCAGACTAGCTTTACAACAAATATTAATGGAAGTCCTTCAGACTGAAAGCAAGTAAACCCAGATGGAAATCGGAATCCACACAGAAAAACAAAGAGAGTCAGTAAAGGTGATCATGTATTTATAAAATACAGTATAAGTGCATATTTTTTCCTTTCTTCTATTACCTGATTTAAAAAGCAAGTGTATAAAATAGTATGTTAAGTAATTGCATTGTTGGACCTAGAATGTATAATGTAATATATTTGACAGCACAAAGGATATGAGTGGGAGCAGAGTTGTATGGAGTAAGAAAATGAAACCAGATGGTAACATGAACCCACAGGAACAAATAAGGAGAACCGAAATGGGTAAATCAGAAAGTAAATGTAAAAAATGTACAAATATACACTTGCCCTTCTTTCTTATTGAAGCTTCTTTAATAGATATAAAATTATATTACATAATAATTATAATGATGAATTGCATTTGCAACATCTATAGATATAATATATGTGATAATAATAGCACAAAAAGGGAGTATGGTAAACAGAGCTATATAGGAGTAGCATTTCTCTTTCTTGTTGGAATTATGTTAGAATAAATTTGAAGTTGATTCTTATAAGATATATATGGTAAACCCTAGACCAACCACTAAGAAAATAATGAAATAAATAGTGAAAAAGATCATTAAAAGAATTAAAATGTTACACTAGAAATAGTCAATGAATGCAGAATAAAGTAGTAACTTTGCTGTACACCTGAAACAGTGTAAATCAACTGTACTTCAATTTAAAAAAAGAATAGAGCAGTAAATGAGGAATAAAGGAACAAAACAGACATAAGACATACAGAAAACAAAAAATTAAATGGCAAATATAGATTTAACTATATCAATAATAACATTAGACAGCTCAATATTAAAAAAACAAACAACCCAATCAAAAAATGGGCAGATGACTTAAATAGACATTTCTCCAAAGAAGACATACAGATGGCCAAGAAGCACATGAAAAGCTGCTCAACATCACTAATTATTAGAGAAATGCAAATCAAAACTACAATGAGGTATCACCTCACACCAGTTAGAATGGGCATCATCAGAAAATCTACAAACAACAAATGCTGGAGAGGGTGTGGAGAAAAGGGAACCCTCTTGCACTGTTGGTGGGAATGTAAATTGATACAGCTACTATGGAGAACAGTATGGAGGTTCCTTAAAAAATAAAAATAGAATTACCATATGACCCAGCAATCCCACTACTGGGCATATACCCAGAGAAAACCATAATTCAAAAAGACACATGCACCCCAATGCTCATTGCAATACTATATACAGTAGCTAGGTCATGGAAGCCACCCAAATGTCCATCAACAGATGAATGGATAAAGAAGAAGTGGTACATATATACAATGGAATATTACTCAGCCATAAAAAGGAATGAAATTGGGTCATTTGTAGAGACGTGGATGAATCTAAAGACTGTCATACAGAGTGAAGTAAGTCAAAAAGAGAAAAACAAATATCGTCTATTAATGCATATATGTGGAACTTAGAAAAATGATACAGATAAGCCAGTTTGCAGGGCAGAAATAGAGACACAGATGTAGAGAGCAACATATGGACACCAAGGGGAGAAAGTGGCGGGGGGGTGGGTGGTGGTGGTGTGATGAATTGGGAGATTGGGATTGGCATATATACACTAATATGTATAAAATGGAAACTAATAAGAACCTGCTGTATAAAAAAATAAATAAAATTTAAAAAAAATAGCATTAGATGTTGTATTAGTCAGGGTTCTCCAGAGAAATAGAACCAGTAGGATAGTGCATATCTGTGAAAATTATTTTTCATAAGGAACTGGCTCACACAATTATGGAGGCTGACAAGTCCAAATCTGCAGTGTGGGCTGGCAGACTTGAGACCCATGAGCCCCAGTGGTGCAGTGCCAGTCTGAAGGCCAGCAGCTTGGAGACCAAGCAGAGTCAATGTTGCAGATGAAGTCTGAAGGAAGTCTCCCAGGGAATTCTCTCTTGCTCGGGGACATCAGTCTTTTTTGTCCAATTCAAGACTTCAACTGATTGGGTGCAGTCCACCCACATTATGAAGGATAATCTGCTTTACTCAGCGTTCACCAATTTAAATGTTAATCTCATCCAAAAACTTTGCCTTTCAAGTTAACACATAAAATTAACCATCACAAATGTGAATGGATTAAACAATCTAATCAAAAGGCTGAGATTGTCAGACTGGACTGAAAAACAAGATCTGATTATCTGCTGTCTACGGGAGACATACTTTAGATCCAAATATACAAATAGGTTAAAAGTAAAAGGATGGACTAAGATATATCATGCAAACAGCAATCACAATGCTTTGAAGCTAGATTGGTTATAATATATTGTCTAATATTATTGTCAATAATAATATTAGACAAAATATACTTTAAAACAAAATATGTTATTAGAGATAAAGAGGAGAATTTTATAATGATAAAGGGCTCAATCCATTAGGAGTTTATAAAAATTATAAACATACCTGCACATAGCAGCAGACCCCGAAAATACATGCAGCAAAGCTGACACAGTTGAGAGGAGAAGTAGACAATACGATTAGAGTCAGAGACTTCAATACCCCATTTTCAATATTGGATAGAACAACTAGGCAGAAGATCAACACAACAGAAATAAAACAGAACAACTTTATTTCAACAGAAATAAAAGACTCAAATAACACTATACGCAATGTGCACCTAACAAACATTTTTGGAACACTGTACCCAGCAATAGTAGCATACACACTCTTCTCAAATGCACATGAAACATTCTTCAGGATAAACCTTATGCTTGGCCATATGTAGATGGCTGTCTTCTCTCTGTCTTCCTCTGTGAATATCTGCGTCCTAAGCTCCTCTTCTTATAAGGACATTAGTCATATTGGATTAGAGCCCTCCCACATGACCTCATTTTACCTTAATCAATTTTAAAGGTCCTATCTCCAAATGCAGTCACTTTCTGAGGTACTGGGGGTGAGAGCTTTGACTTATGAATGAATGTTGTGGGGAATAATTCAACCCATAAGACATTATAAATAAACATTTGCTTGTTTGAGTGAGGACCCCTTGTAAAGGAAAAAAAAAATCATTGTTCCCTGGCGTTAATTTAAATTATTTTAAAATGATGCCACTTGTATAAACATAAAACTAGGTAGAAACTTCTTATGTGTATAGTCTTTTATAATCATAATCCCAGTAGATTTCCAAGTGAATACAACAAAATCCAAAATCAATAAAGTTCACATTAACAATGATATAAGATAATGAATCATATTACATTGTTTTTTGTTATTGTTTTACCTTAAATCATTATTTAACTTTGGTTATTGTGGTTTTTAGTTCTAAAATTTCCATGTGTTTTTTCTTTATATCTTGTTTCTTTGCTGAGACTTTCTATTTTTTAATTTTTTAAAAAATTTATTTATTTTATTATTTATTTTTGCCTGTGTTGGGTCTGTTTCTTTGCGAGGGCTTTCTCCAGTTGCAGCAAGTGGGGGCCACTCTTCATCGCGGTGCGCGGGCCTTTCACTGTCGCGGCCTCTCTCGTTGCGGGGCACAGGCTCCAGATGCACAGGCTCAGTGGTTGTGGCTCACGGGCCTAGTTGCTCCGCGGCATGTGGGATCTTCCCAGACCAGGGCTCGAACCCATGTCCCCTGCATTGGCAGGCAGACTCTCAACCACTGCGCCACCAGGGAAGCCCTCTATTTTTTATTCATTTGTTTCAAGCATGTTCCTAGTTGCTTGTTGAAGCATGTTTATAATAGCTTCTTTAAAATCTTTGTCAGACAATCCTAACATCTTGGTGTTGGCATTTGTTGACTGTCTTTTGTCATTCAAGTTGAGATCTTCCTGATTCTTGGTATGAGTGGTGTTTGATTGAAACCTGGGTATTTGAGATATTATGTTATGAGTCTCTGGATCTTATTTAAATCTTGTCTTTTAGCAGGCCTCCTCTGACACCACTCTGGAGGGAGAAGGGGAGCACTCCCTTATTACTTGCCAGATGGAAGTGGAAAAGTCCAGGTTCCCCACTCAACTGTATTGACACCCATGGGGGAGCAGCTCCTTATTACTGCTCGGTGGGGGTGAGAGTTCAGGCTCCCACTAGGTTTTTGCAGACACCATGCCGGCTAGGATGGGAAGGTACTTTGTCTTTACTCCCTAGAGGAGATGAAAGTCTCTAGTGCCTGCTTGGCCTTCTCTGACACCACTTGGCGGGGGGGGCGGGTATTGGGACAGCTGTCACAGCCTGATGTGGGTGGAAATCTAGGCTCTCCCCTTGACCTTCACTGGAAGGAGTGGGATTGGAGATGCAGACTTTTAACCTGTGATGTTTGGCTGGAATAGAGCAGTTATGGTCTAAAAATTTCCTGTTTTGCTAGGCTGCCCCTTTTCTGGTCCACTGGAACTGAGAGAGCAGACTTTTCTTGGGGCTCGTTTTGTCTGTGCCCATTGGTGTTTCTGGGTTGCTTGCTTCTCCAGTACCCAGTCTGGACATATGAGGCAAAGTGAAAACCTGGCCAACTCATGCCATGTTGTTCTTCAGGACCCCAGGTCCCTAACTGGTCTGACTTCTTTTCTCCACCTTTCCAACTTTTCTTATTTTTTTATACATAATGTCCCATGTTGTTTTAGCTGTACTTAGTGGAAGAAATAGGGGAAAGTACTACTCCATCTTTCCAGAAGCAGAAGCACTGATTTTTATTATAGAAGCATTTATTTGGAAACTGAATATTTCACTAGTTGACTTGATTCTCTTGCTTTTGAACTCGATAGCCATCATCTAAGTTACCAACATTATTGGCATTATACTTCCCTTGGATAATAAACTTTTCTTTACCTACCCATTATTCTTCTAGCCAATCCACTTAAAAGACACCCTGGGAAATTATGATGTAGGTATTTCATGAAAAATTCCTAGTTGAGAGTTTACCACTCACTGCATTTACTGCTGACAAAGATTGATGCATAGACTGCTCTATGTACCATCTCTGGTCAACCCTAAACAATAAAGATAATACCACTCCAGATATTGTTTACATGCAACGTACCTGATCATGCCTCAGTCCTCCCACTTTCTCTTTTCCTGCTACGCAAAATCTTTCACCATTACTACAACCTCAAATACAAATGCAAATGAAGTTGCTTTTCATGAATTAGTTGCAGGGTGACCCTGAATATGTTTGTATTAATTTATTTTAGTTTGTCATCAAAATGAAAAAATTTTTAATTGCAAAATTCATTGAACTCATGGGTTCTGGAGGCTATATGGATAAATTCACAAGAGCCCACAAACTCTAGTTTGAGAAACTTAGGGCTTGATTATTTCCAAATCTAGCTGGTTAATGAGAAGAGTTACGATGTACTGCAAGCTAGCCTGCAGGTGGCTGTTAACTATTGGGGCACATGGATGGGGGAAAGGGACAGGCAGGCACCGTCTGGCTGGTGGAGGAATGATGATGATGATACTTCTGTATCATTCGCTGACAATCCTCCTCTGTATCCCTGGGCACTATCATTTCCAGTGTGATTCAGCTGATTTCCAACTACCAGTATCTGCATCTCTGTGCCAAAGGGCTCTCTCCAAAGCTACATGTGGCAGGCCAGAACTGCCAGGGAATTAACACTTCCTGGAGCAGCCCTCAGCTCATGATTCTCAGGATATTGGGGTATTCATCCTCACTCTGTAGTGGGATATCGTTAAGGCTTGTGTTTGCACCATTGCCCAGAATGTCCATTTGGTATTTCCAGTTTCCCACCGTGGTGACTTCCTTGCTAATACATCCTTTATTGGCTGCCTTCCCTTCCTGTCTCATATCCCCACCCTCAGTGTTTCCTGTACCTCCAAAATAAAGTCCTTGCACTCAAATTCTTATCTCAGGGTTTGCTTCTGGGAGAAAAGCACTTTTACTTATGATACCGCGTTTGACCCGTACAACAACTCTGGATGATAGGAAGTTAGATTACTCAAGAACTGCGAAGGAATGTGAGCCCCATATTCTGTTTTGTTCAGCACCTGGCACATTACAGATGCTCAATAAATAATTGACGAATAAAGGAAGAAACTGATGCTCCTCTAAGTAATTTGATCAAGTTGCCAGTGAGAGAGCCAGGACTCCAAACACAGTACTCTCTCCACTCTACACTCAGGGTCCTGTTCCTAACACTCTTGTCTCCGATCATGGTTTGTGGAGGAACTTAAAGATGATTTAAACATGCCAGTATCATCAGCCGGTTCTAAACCATAGCAATGTCAATGTTTTCAGGGTTGGTGGAATTGATCTGTTAGTGAAAATATTAAAGATATTTATGGCTCGAATTGCCAAGTCTGCTTGTTGGTATCACACAGACATTTGGGATCACATCATTCCCACGGTGACCCTCTGGAGCAACACAGCCTCATAAAATACAGGCAACTAGTCTTTTTCAGCTCCAAAATAGTTAAACACATCCTAGTCCAAGCCTTGTTTTTATGTTCTCCTCATCAGTGGTGTGAACATCTTAAAGTCACTTCACTTGGAGGAACCTCATTCTTTAATACTCTAATTTGAGCTTAAAAAAACATTTTATACCTCCTTTATGCATTCTAATGAGTCCTGTAATAAATGGACATTTGTAGGTAAAACCATATGCAGGAGTAGAAACAAAGAAAAAATATCCATTGCAGTTGGCTATTAGATTAGATACTAACTCATTAATCAAATTTTACTTAAATCCTGCATCTTCCCCCAAATGAATGGTTATTCTGTGAAACCATTTTGATCCCCGGGCACTGCTTTCCCTAAACTCCTTAGAGTCATCAGGCACATTAAAGGATATCCGATTTCATTGGTCTAAGCTGAGTGATCGCAATTCATCAAGGCATGAAAAGTCTGTCCAGTCTTGTGGAATATCATTAAATGGTTCAAGGACGTTTCTAATCTTAATGATGGCCAAGGGGGAACAACTATTATGATGATGAATGTGAATGAATATCTGGAGAAAGTTCAAGGCATGTTATACTTACAAAGACTAATACACGTTGTTTATCTAAATCATCCAACTGATTAAAGAAACACACAAAGCCCAAGACAGTTAAAAGCAGAGGACCAAATAGGGTTTGACCTACCCTGGTATATTTATCACTGACCATGTCATGCGTGTAAAATGTATTGCTCCACCAAGATACTGTGTATATAAATTGGGAGGGTCTTTTGAGGCTGATGTTGAGTAACATAGGCTGTCCAGTTTATTGCCTGGCTAAATATTTATATAAAATGAGTTCATTGATGGTGGGGAAGCCTCCATAAAAGGAGTCTTTCAGTGTTACTAACTGATTAGCTACAACGCCCATGGCTTAGCAAGAGCTAGGTGGTGGTAACTTAGGTACTTTCGCTCCTAAAACCAATTCCTGAGCAGTTTAATGTTTTTAATCCCTGACCTGAGTTAAACATTTTTGTGTGTATGGAGCCAAGTAAGGCACTACCCTCTTGGTTCTAAGAGCAGTTCAGAATCTGCAAGGAAAGGGAAAATGCTTTTCGGTACACATCCAGAAGAAGAATGCTCTTTGGAGCCGTCTCTTGCTGGGAGAACATGGCTATTAAATGCACACAATTTTTAGCACTGGGCAGTCAGTGCTGGGTTAAACGAGGGAAGACTCATTTCATATCATAAAGGCCAGAGAAAAAAATCTCTTACGCACAGGGACTTTGTTTTGGCTGACCTTTCCCTGGGCAGGAGGAGGAAAAAAATCAACCATATAGGTGGCTGGGAGGATGTTGGGCCATGATCCAAAGACTTAATCGTAGTAAATATCTTTTCAGTAGTTCTGGGAGAGGTAGATTATAGGGCTGAAATAGTGCAGCCATTGCTTAAAGGATTGTTTAAAGATAAGCTGGAACAGTACAAGACTTAGAATTAAAGACTTTCTTCACTTGAAATCTGACACACCTCGTACTTCTGGTTTTCCTCATACCTCCCTGGTTTCTCTTTCTCTGTATTCTTTCATGGTTTCTCTTCACTTCCTGTCCTCTGAACATTGGTGGTCTCAGGGCTTGGTTCTCAGCCCTCTTGTCTCCATAGATGATCTTATTGAGTCTGACGGCTTTAAATATCATGCCTCCCAAATCTCCAGCCTGAACTGCACCTGAACTCCAGACTATTGACTTGCATCTCCACTGTGACATCTAATAAAGCATTTTCAGAATATGTCCAAACCTTTAGTTTCTGTCTCTCCATTCCCTGACCCCCTCCCCCAGAATTCACCATTTCAGTTGAAATTGTTCTCATTTACTCAGCTGCTGCGTTAAAAATCTAGAAGTTGTCTGTTTTTTTTCTTACCTCCACAAAATATATTCCATACTGCAGCATACGGAGTAGGCTAACTTAGATGCATTCTAATTTGGTCTTGGGAGATGTAGTAGGTAGGGCATCTGATGAACAGCAAACTACTCCAGGTCACTTCACATTCTTTTTTCTTTTGAGGGGCATAGGTATTTCAGCAGAGATGCCAAATTGGCCCATCTCAGGACTCAGATATGTAGACTTCAAATCCTGGGTCTTTGTTTTCAAAACTAGGAGTTTCAGTCCAGATCTATTAAGCTCACAGGCAGGAATACAGGGCAAATTGTTGTATGTCAAGTGGATCTTTGTTATCTGTCCATCTTTGGTTACTGTAGGCACAAAAGATGTGAGGAGAATTGATAAGACCAAATCAGCACAGCACCTGCCCCTCCCACAATGGCCATGGCACTATTCATCTCCATCTTCTGGCATCTTTTCTTCCCTAAGGAATTGTCTCCCCTTCTTAACCTCACTTCACTCTCAGCTCACTGCTGTCGAGAAGACATGGTCCGTCCTCTGCAGACTCCCAGACCAGCATTTTCATATTTCTTACTTCATTTTTCATAATCAAACATTTTATAATGAAGAAATGGAATTCTTTACTTAAATGATGATGAAAAACATTTCTTTCTTATTAAAGGAACTAGAAAATTAATACATTGATATACTAGAAAATTTTAAAAATATGGACAAAGAAGAAAATTAAATTTCCTTACAGTCCCATCACTGAGAAATAATCACAACTGTTAACATTTTAAAAGGTTTTCCTTTAATTTTTTTTCAGTGCATTTATATTCAGAACAAAAAATTGTCCCAAATCTTATATGGAATGGAACTTTTTTGTGAGTTATTATACACACAACTTCTCATGGGAAGAAACTGGCATTCGTAGTAAATTGCATAAGCAATTTTCTGATGGATTCTGATGGGATTGAGAAGCTCATCTTCCCAGTTGACTTTCAGCTGACTGTCAGTAAATATTCTACAGATCTTTAACTAGACATTTTTTTCTTTTTGTATCTGGTCATAACAATGATTATCTAACCATTTCTTTTCTTATAAAATGTCTCCATGAAGAATAAATCCTTGAACTAGCCTGCTATAGTTCCTTTTCCTGCAGCAGGATTGTCATAAAACTTTGGCGTATGCTCTTAACCAAATTATCTTTAAAAGTTTTTTTTAAATTACCATACATGAGACCATATTGCTTTGTAATAAGAATAAATTATTTTAACACCAATTATATACTCCCCAAATGCTCTGCCTCAAAACTCTGTTTGTCCTGTCCACAGGAGATACCTCTGGTGGATCCTATTTTGAGAAGACGCAGGGAATGTTTACTGGAAATCAAGTAAACAGTACACACCTTGAGAAGCAGCACTGTGCTATATTATACTTTTATCCCAGGAAAAGAACCAAATGCCTACTGCGAGGGTAGTAAGTATAGACACTAATAGGTCATAGCATCATCAGAGGGACCATGACCAAATTGCTAGAATGGTCACAGCTAACACTTACATAGCTCTTAGTATATGAAAGTATACTTAACTCTTAGAATAAAAGCACTTCATACATATTAAATAGTTTAATCCTCATAACAACCCTTTGAGGTAGGAACTATATGTTCCAATGGAGAAACTAAGGTACAGAGAGATACTATGACTTTCTCAAGGTGATATAGTTAATGGCAGAGCCAGAATTTTAATCCTACTTGAGCCCCCATGTCCTCAACCCTCTACTGATTCTCAACACCACAAAGATAAAGGCCAAGAGACCCACATTCTTACTCTGCTTCCATCCTGCTTTTGACCAGCTGTGGACCCTTGGGTGTGCCATTCATCTATTCCACAAATATCTGTTGAGCACCTACGTAAGAGACAGTCTCCAAAAGGGGCCGCCATCAATTCCTTCCCTCTCTGTATATGCGTTTTGTTTCTCCTCCCTTTGAATCTTGACTAGCCCAGTCACTGCTTTGACCAATAGAACGAAGCACAAGTGAAATTATAGGACTTCTGAGCCCAGGCCATGAGGGGATTGGAAACTTCTATTTTCTTCCTCTTGGAACATTCCTTTTGGAACCCAGCTGTCCTACTGTGAGGAAGCACAGCAGGCACATGGAGAAGCCCATGTAAGATAGCTTCAGTGAGGCAACTAGCCAGCAACCTGCATCAAATGTTAACTGCGTGAATGACCATTTTGGACCTTCCAGTTATCCCATTGTCTCAGTCATTATCATGTGAAACAGATGAACTAAAAGGTGAACCCACAGAATCGTGAACAGTAACGTAATGTTTAAACAGCTAAGTTTGGGGCGGTTAGTTAAGCAGCAACTGATAACCGAAACAACCTACCATGTGCATATGACACCTCATATTTAAAATGTGGACATTAAGACCTATCTCACTGGTCTTTCAGGAATGCTGATGAAGTAGAAAATTCCAAGTATAATTGTACCAATGCAGTATGGAAACTTCAGCCCAACATTTGAATATGTATTTTTAATTATACCCAAAGAATACTAGACAACAGATATGTTGTCTCTTCTCTTTGGTTCTCTTCTTATTTGAAACATATTTGCTTTCTTTTCCATTCTGTGAAAGAGAAGTGGCCAGAAGGAACCAAATAGTTATCTGATCCTGAAGATAAAGGAATTGAAGAGAATGCTAATGAATTCCTAGCCTGATAGGGGTGAATTTATCCTTCAGCCTGCAAGGCTTTCCTTCTCCATTTTCAGCCTCTTACCTGGCAATTACTCATTCCTCCTATCTCAGCCTGAGGGGCTTAATCCTTTGCAGATTTCTCACAGTAGGCCCATTAAATGCTTCTTTGGCACCGCACAGCCTTCGTTTACAGCACTCAGCACAGTTCATAGTCATTCATATTTGTGGAATTAGTTTATTAGTGTCTCTCTTCCTTACTTTATGGAATGAAAACCAAATCTCTTTATATCTCCTGGTTCATAGAACTTAAAAAGAAAATTGAATGAATGTATAAATGAACTGGAAAAGGAGCTAACAGAACAAAACTGCCAAGCCAACAGCTGTGACTTTACAAATATAATTGAAAATCTGCATGTGTTTGTCAACTGCCAACTCCCCAAAAGACCATATCAGTACTCTGTTGATCAAGCAAAGTTGTTTAGTACTTACTGCCATAAGGGAGAACCCCACCTTGACAACGTTTTAGTAGTAGCTTAAAGGGGACTGGTCAAGGGCAGATATGTATAGGTGAAACAGGAGGGAAGGGGGCAGGGCACAACTTTTAAAAGGATGACAAAGCCATAAGACATGACATAAATGGTTAGAACCAAATAGGTCCAAGATGGAGGACAAGACTTCCACTAGACTTTGAACCTCAATATATGCTCATTGAAACACATCAGCACGCTAAATGACACACCCACAGGTGCCATGACAGTTCCAAGGCTGACCATAAAAGGTCAACAAGTGGGTGGTGGCCCAATTCCTGGAAATCCCCACCCCTTCTCCCAAATAGCTGGAATACTCCTCCCACTCATTAGCCTATGAAATTACCCACCCCTATAAAAACTGTCAACCCCAAACCCTGGTGCCTCTCGCCTTCTGAGATGGCCCACACTCTGTCTATGAAGTGTGTTTCTCCCTAAATAAATCCACTTCTTACCTATCACTTTGTCTCTCACTGAATTCTCTCTGTGACGAGACATCAAGAACATGAGTTTCACTGAGTCCTGGGACCAGGTGTGTGATTTCAATTAAAAGACCATGGGGGAGACCTTCAAGATGGCAGAGGAATAAGATGTGGAGATCACCTTCCTCCCCACAAATACATCAAAAATACATCTACATGTGGAACAACTCCTACAGAACACCTATTGAACACTGGCAGAAGACCTCAGATTTCCAGAAAGGCAAGAAAATCCCCATGTACCTGGGTAGGGAAAAAGAAAAAAGAAAAAACAGAGACAAAAGAATAGGGATGGGACCTGCATCCCTGGGAGGGAGCTGTGAAGGAGGAAAAGTTTCCACACGCTAGGAAGCCCCTTCACTGGCAGAGATGGGGCATGGGTGGGGGGGAAGCTTCAGAGCCATGGAGGAGAGCACAGCAACAGGGGTGCAGAGGGCAAAGCATAGAGATTCCCACACAGAGGATCAGTGCCAACCAGCACTCACCAGCCTGAGAGGCCTGTCTGCTCACCCACCGGGGCAGGTGGGGGCTGGGAGCTGAGGCTCGGGCTTTGGAGCTCAGACCCCAGGGAGAAGACTGGGGTTGGCTGTGTGAAGACAGCCTGAAGGGGGCTAGTATGCCACAGCTAGCCAGGAGGGAGTCAGGGAAAAAGTCTGGACCTGCTGAACAGGCAAGAGACCATTGTTTCTGGGTGCGCGAGGAGAGGGGATTCCTGCTCCGTGTGCCCACAGAAGACAGAGCACTGCCTAAGTGAGCTCCAGAGATGGGCATGAGTCACGCCTATCAGCTCGGACCCCAGAGACAGGCATGAAACACTAACGCTGCCACCGCTGCCACCAAGAATCCTGTGTGCAAGCACAGGTCACTACCCACACCCCCCCGGGAGCCTGTGCAGCACGCCACTGCCAGGGTCCCAAGATCCAGGGACAACTTCCACGGGAGAACACATGGCACACCTCAGGCTGTTACAATGTCATGTGGCCTCTGCCACCGCAGGCTCACAGTGTGTTCCAGTTATTATTACCATACCCCTCCCTCTCCCTGGCCTGAGTGAGCAAGAGAGCCCTAATCAGCTGCTGCTTTAACCCCCTCCTGTCTGGGCGGGGAATGGACACCCGAGGGCAGCCTACATGCAGAGGTGGGGTCAAAACAAAGGTGAACCCCAGGAGCTGTGCAAAGAAGAGAGAGGAAAATTTCTCTGTGCAGCCTCAGGAGCAGCAGATTAAATCCCCACAATCAACTTGATGAATGCTCCATCTGTGGAATACCTGAATAGACAACGAGTGTTCCCAAAATTGAGATGGTGGACTTTGGGAGCAACTGTAGACGTGGGGTTTGCTTTCTGCATCTGATTTGTTTCTGGTTTTTATGTTTATCTTAGTTTAGTTTTTAGTGCTTGTTATTATTGGTGGATTTGTTTACTGGTTTGGTTGCTCTCTTTTTTTTTAATTTTTAAAATATATATATATATATATATATTTTCCTTTTTTCTCTTTGTGAGTGTGTATGTGTATGTTTCTTTGTGTGATTTTGTCTGTTTAGGTTTGCTTTTACCATTTATCTTAGGGTTCTGACTTTTTGGGTTTTTTTGCTGTTGTTTGTTTGTTTTCTTTTTATGAGTGTGTTTATGTTTCTTTGTGTGATTTTGTCTATTTAGTTTTGCTTTTACCATTTGGTTTGGGGTTCTATCTGTTCGGGTTTTTTTTTTTTCTTCCTTTTCTTCTGAGCTGTGTGGCTGGCAGAGCCTTGGTGCTCTGGCCAGGTGTCAGACCTGAGCCTTGGAGGTGGGAGAGCCAAGTCCAGGACGTTGGACAACCAGAGACCTCCTGACCCCACGTAATATCATTTGGTGAGAGCTCTCCCAGAGATCTCTATCTCAACACTAAGACCCAGCTCCACCCAAAGGCCAGCAAGGTCCAATACTGAATGCCCCATGCCAAACAAGTAGCAAGACAGGAACACAAACCCACCCAGTAGCAGAGAGGCTGCCTAAAGTCATACTAAGTTAACAGACATCCCAAAACACACCACAAGATGTGGCCCTGCCCACCAGAAGGACAAGATCAAGCTCCACCCACAAGAACACAGGCACCAGTCCCCTCCACCAGGAAGCCTACACAAGCCACTGAACCATCCTCACCCACTGGGGACAGACACCAAAAACAACAGGAACTACGAACCTGAAGCCTGTGAAAAGGAGACCCCAAACACAGTAAGTTAAGCAAAATGAGAAGACAGAGAAATATGCAGCAGATGAAGGAGCAGGTTAAAACCCCACCAGACCAAACAAATGAAGAGGAAATAGGCAGTCTACCTGAAAAATAATTCAGAATAATGATAGTAAAGATGATCCAAAATATTGGAAATAGAATGGACAAAATACAAGAAACGTTTAACAAGGACCTAGAAGAACTAAGGAGCAAACAATGATGAACAACACAACAAATGAAATAAAAAATTCTCTAGAAGGAATCAATAGCAGAATAACTGAGGCAGAAGAATGCATAAGTGACCTGGAAGATAAAATAGTGGAAATAACTGCTGCAGAGCAGAATAAAGAAAAAAGAATGAAAAGAATTAAGGACAGTCTCAGAGACCTCTGGGACAACATTAAATGCAACAGCATTCGAATAATAGGGGTCCCAGAAGAAGAGAAAAAGAAAGGGTCTGAGAAAACTATTTGAAGAGATTATAGTTGAAAACTTCCGTAACATGGGAAATGTAATAGTCAGTCAAGTCCAGGAAGTGCAGAGAGTCCATACAGGATAAATCCAAGGAGAAACATGCCAAGACACATATTAATCAAACTATCAAAAATTAAGTACAAAGAAACAATATTAAAAGCGGCAAAGGAAAAGCAACAAATAACATACAAGGGATTTCCCCATAAGGTTAACAGCTGATCTTTCAGCAGAAACTCTGCAAGCCAGAAGGGAGTGGCAGGACAGATTTAAAGTGATGAAAGGGAAGAACCTACAACCAAGGTTACTCTACACAGCAAGGATCTCCTTCAGATTCAATGGAGAAATTAAAACCTTTAAACACAAGCAAAAGTTAAGAGAATTCAACACCACCAAACCAGCTTTACAACAAATTCTAAAGGAACTTCTCTAGGCAGGAAAAACAAGAGAAGGAAAAGACCTACAAAAACAAACCCAAAACAATTAAGAAAATGGTAATAGGAACATACATATCGATAATTACCTTAAATGTAAATGGAGTAAATGCTCCAACCAAAAGACACTGACTGGTTGAATGCATACAAAAACAAGACCCACGTATATGCTGTCTACAAGAGACCCACTTCAGACCTAGGGACACATACAGACTGAAAGTGAGGGGATGGAAAAAGGTATTCCATGCAAATGGAAATCAAAAGAAAGCTGGAGGGCAATACTCATATCAGACAAAATAGACTTTAAAATAAAGACTATTACAAGAGACAAAGAAGGACACTACATAATAATCAAGGGATCAATCCAAGAGGAAGATATAACAATTGTAAATATTTACGCACCCAACATAGGAGCACCTCAATACATAAGGCAAATGCTAACAGCCATAAAAGGGGAAATCGACAGTAACACAATCATAGTAGGAGAGTTTAACACCCCACTTTCACCAATGGACAGATCATCCAAAATGAAAATAAATAAGGAAACACAAGCTTTAAATGACACATTTTACCAGATGGACTTAATTGATATTTATAGGATATTCCATCCAAAAACAGCAGATTACACTTTCTTCTCAAGTGCTCATGGAACATTCTCCAGGAAAAATCATATCTTGGGTCACAAATCAAGCCTTGGTAAATTTAAGAAAATTGAAATCGTATCAAGTATCTTTTCTGACCACAACACTATGAGACTAGATATCAATTACAGGAAAAAAAACTGTAAAAAATACAAACACATGGAGGCTAAACAATATGCTACTAAATAACCAAGAGATCACTGGAAGAAATCAAAGAGGAAATCAAAAGATACCTAGAAACAAATGACAATGAAAACATGATGACCCAAAACATATGGGATACAGCAGAAGCAGTTCTAAGAGTAAAGTTTACAGCAATACAATCCTACCTCAAGAAACAAGAAACATCTCAAATAAACAACATAACCTTACACTTAAAACAATTAGAGAAAGAAGAAGAACAACAAAAAAAAAAACCCCAAAGTTAGCAGAAGGAAAGAAATCATAAAGATCAGATCAGAAATAAGTGAAAAAAAAATGAAGGAAACAATATCAAACATCAATAAACTAAAAGCTGGTTCTTTGAGAGGATAAACAAAATTGATAAACCATTAGCCAGACTCATCAAGAAAAAAAGGGAGAAGACGCAGATCAACAAAATTAGAAATGAAAAAGGAGAAGTAACAACTGACACTGCAGAGATACACAGGATCATGAGAGATTACTAGAAGCAACTATATGCCAATAAAATGGACAACCTGGAAGAAATGGACAAATTCTTAGAAAAGTACAACCTTCCAAGACTGAATCAGGAAGAAATAGAAAATATGAACTGACCAATCACAAGCACTGAAATTGAAACTGTGATTCAAAATATTCCAACAAACAAAAGCCCAGGACTAGATGGCTCCACAGGTGAATTCTATCAAACATTTAGAGAAGAGATAACACCTATCCTTCTCAAACTCTTCCAAAATATAGCAGAGGGAGAAACACTCTCAAACTCATTCGACGAGGCCACCATCACCCTGATACCAAAACAAGACAAAGATGTCACACAAAAAAGAAAGCTGCAGGCCAATATCACTGATGAACATAGATACAAAAATCCTCAACAAAATACCAGCAAACAGAATCCAACAACACATTAAAAGGATCATACACCATGATCAAGTGGGATTTATCCCAGGAATGCAAGGATTCTTCAGTATATGCAAATCAATCAATGTGATACCCCATATTAAGAAATTGAAGATGAAAAACCATATGATCATCTCAATAGATGCAGAAAAAGCTTCTGACAAAATTCAACACCCATTTATAATAAAAACTCTCCAGAAAGTAGGCATAGAGAGAACTTACCTCAACATAATAAAGGCCATATATGACAAACTCACAGCCAACCTCATTCTCAATGGTGAAAAACTGGACCCATTTCTTCTAAGATCAGGAACAAGACAAGGATGCCCACTCTCACCACTATTATTCAACATAGTTTTGGAAGTTTTAGACACAGCAATCAGAGAAGAAAAAGAAATAAAACGAATCCAAACTGAAAAAGAAGAAGTAAAACTCTCACTCTTTGCGGATGACATGATACTATACATGGAGAATCCTAAAGATGCTACCAGAAAACTACTGGAGCTAATCAATGAATTTGGTAAAGTAGCAGGATGCAAAATTAATGCACAGAAATCTCTTGCATTCTTATGCGTTAATGATGAAAAATCTGAAAGAGAAATTAAGGAAACACTCCCATTTACCTTTGCAACAAAAAGAATAAAATACCTAGGAATAAACCTACCTAAGGAGGCAAAAGACCTGTATTCAGAAAACTATAAGACACTGATGAAAGAAATTAAAGATGATACAAACAGATGGATATATATATATATATACACATATACATATACATATATATACACATATACATGTATATGTGTATGTGTGTGTGTGTATATATATATATATATATATATATATATATATATATATATATATATATATATATATATATATATATATATATATATATATATATATATACCATGTTCCTGGATTGGAAGAATCAACATTGTGAAAATGACTATACTACCCAAAGCAATCTACAGATTCAATGCAATCCCTATCAAACTACCAATGGCATTTTTCACAGAACTAGAACAAAAAATTTTACAATTTGTATGGAAACACTAAAGACCCCGAATAGCAAAAGCAATCTTGAGAAAGAAAAACGGAGCTGGAGGAATCAGGCTCCCTGACTTCAGACTATACTACAAAGCTACAGTAATCAAGACAGTATGGTACTGGCACAAAAACAGAAATATAGATCAATGGAACAAGATAGAAAGCCCAGAGATAAACCCACGCACATATGGTCACCTTATCTTTGATAAAGGAGGCAAGAATATACAGTGGAGAAAAGACAGCCTCTTCAATAAGTAGTGCTGGGAAAACTGGATAGCTACATGTAAAAGAATGAAATTAGAACACTTCCTAACACCATACACAAAAATAAACTCAAAATGAATTAAAGACCTAAATGTAAGGCCAGACACTATAAAACTCTTAGAAGAAAACATAGGCAGAACACTGTGACATAAATCACAGCAAGATCCTTTTTGACCCACCTCCTAGAGAAATGGAAATAAAAACAAAAATAAACAAATAGGACCTAATGAAACTTAAAAGCTTTGGCACAGCAAAGGAAACCATAAACAAGACGAAAAGACAACCCTCAGAATGGGAGAAAATATTTGCAAATGAAGCAACTGGCAAAGGATTAATCTCCCAAATATACAAGCAGCTCATGCAGCTCAATATCAAAAAAACAAAAAACGCAATCCAAAAATGGGTGGAAGACCTAAGTAGACATTTCTCCAAAGAAGACATACAGATTGCCAACAAACACATGAAAGGATGCTCAACATCACTAATCATTAGAGAAATGCAGATCAAAACTACACTTAGTTATCACCTCACACCAGTCAGAATGGCCATCATCAAAAAATCTAGAAACAATACATGCTGGAGAGGGTGTGGAGAAAAGGGAACCCTCTTGCACTGTTGGTGGGAATGTAAATTGATACAGCCACTATGGAGAACAGTATGGAGGTTCCTTAAAAAACTAAAAATAGAACTACCATACAACCCAGCAATCCCACTACTGGGCATATACTCTGAGAAAACCATAACTCAAAAAGAGATATGTACCACAATGTTCATTGCAGCACTATTTACAACAGCCAGGACATGGAAGCAACCTAAGTGTCCATCGACAGATGAATGGATAAAGAAGATGTGGCACATATATACAACGGAATATTACTAAGCCATAAAAAGAAACAAAATTGAGTTACTTGTGAAGTGGATGAACCTAGAATCTGTCATACAGACTGAAGTAAGTCAGAAAGGGAAAAACAAATACCATATGCTAACACATATATATGGAATCTAAAAAAAAAAGGTTCTGATGAACATAGGGGCAGGACAGGAATAAAGATGCAGACTTAGAGAATGGACTTGAAGACATGGAAAGGGGGAAGCGTAAGCTGAGATGAAGTGAGAGAGTAGCGCTGACATATATACACTACCAAATGTAAAATAGATAGCTAGTGGGAAGTAGCTGCATAGTGCAAGGAGATCAGCTCGGTGCTTTGTGACCACCTAGAGGGGTGGGATAGGGAGGGTGGGAGGGAGGTGCAAGAGGGAGGGGATATGGGGATATATGTATACATATAGCTGATTCACTTTTTTGTAAAGCAGAAACTAACACACCATTGTAAAGCAATTATACTCCAATAAAGATGTTAAAAATAAATAATTAAAAAGACCATGGGTTCAAGTCCCAATCTGGCTTTAGCTGGGTTTGAATCCCAGCACATGGGTTCAAGTCTCAATCTGAGTTTCACAGTTTCATAGGGGCTTAGATATATTTTGAGTGGTTTAAGGCAGGCTTTTAAATGTGGGGATTCCAAGTGGGCCAATTTCATGATTTAATAGAGACTGATGGACACAGAAAGGTAAGGGTTCTGGAACAAGTTATGCTTTGATAAACAAGAAGGTCTGCTCCCGGGAGCAATCTGTTGACCTGAGAAAGGGCCTGGTTGAGTAAACCATTGTTTAAAAATAAATAGATTTTCAGGAAGCTCCTGGAGCAAACATTGAAGACATTTACTGGGCAAGAATATTCTGAAATGAATAGTAAAGTCATATTCATGTAGGTTTAGTTCTGATAATTAAGTTATGAGGCTGCTGGCAGCTCCCCAATCCCCAAGCCCATTGTCCTAGGACTGAGTATAGAAAGGCAGGTGATTTCTCTGACCTTTATGTGCTGAATGAAGAGACGGTGCTTTATAACAATTGCTCATACCGTTGACTGTTAATTTTGGGAAAATCTGTAGGCATGCCTGGGATACTAACTGCTGCTTTCCTACTTCTTGAATTTAAGCCATAAAGCCTTATTATTTAAAATAGTAGCATCTTGGGAATCCCCTGGCAGTCCAATGGTTAGGTCTCGGTGTTCTCACTGCCGTGGCCCCGGTTCAATCTCTGGTTAGGGAACTAAGATCCTGGAAGTTACATGGCCAAAAAAAAAGTAACATCTCAATAGTCTGAGGTCGAGAGATATAGATTTGTGGTGCTTCTCTCTTTTTGTCCTTTCTCTGACTTTATTTTTTGATTCATGGTTGCTTTATAGGACAAAGTGTTAGCTTCCCTGTCAGAAATCCAGTGGGAATGAAGAATGAAAGGAAGTAGTAACAGCACGTTAGTGTAACAGTGGATGATTCTAAGGAGGTCTGATCATTTAGGGAGCAGTAATTGTTGGGTTACAAGCATGTTTGCATATGGTATCAACATGGCTACTTTGCTGCCAATGTGAGGAATGGTGAGATCTCCAGAAGACTCTTTGGGAATGGGGGATGTCCTTGGCCAAGATAAACAGGACTAGGAGGTTAGCAGGAAGGAGAGCAGAAACAGTTACACAGAGGCAGTTAAGTGCAGCTAAGTTTTCATTTCCCTATCAATCAGATCCCCAGTTACATCAAGAACCATTCACTGGAAGACAGAGCCAGTCCATAAAGCATTCCAAAGGCACCATCACCATCACATTACATAGAATTTGTGGCCAAGACTTGACACACCAGTGTTGAAGGAAGCAAGCTGGGGCTTGTGCAATTCCTCAGCCACATGTATGGCAGGTAAGGATGTAGGAAAATTTCTGGCCGTGGGAAGTAAACATCTCACCTCCGAAAGGGTGCAGTCTTGCAAACATCATGAAACAAAGGCTCAGTATTGTGAGTTGAGCCAAGAATTTCCCAAAAGGGAGGGTGGAGCTTGGGCATGGCTTTTCTTCTCTTCCCTTGTGTAGTATTGTCACATCATCTGGGGGTAGTGTGTGCAGAAGGGAGCCTTTAGAAAGTTGGTTGTGCTCCAATTTATGGTTCCCCTCAGCAACTAAATCTTTGCTCTCTGATCTATAGCCCAGCAACTATAATTCCTCTCTTCCTTTTTGAAAGTTATTTTTTTCCATAAAATATATGGTCATAATTTTAAAATTAAATACTATGTTCCCAAACAGCAGGGGCCTTACCCCTTTCTACCCCACAAGTCCTGTTGCCCAAGACCCACTTTCATTTCTTTCAACTGTTTCTTCTGGTATTTATCTCCATTCACTTATACTCCTTCTGGATTTATTCATTTTAGACCCTGTGAGTTGACTCCTGCTGTGTTAAAGACACAATACCTTTATACACTCCCTCCCCCTTTCCTTTCTCCCTATTCTCATAATTACACCACAATTTTTAGCTCAATCGTCACTGTTTATATGAACATGATTGGTAAATATTGTTTACCCCGCTAATATGGTTCAGTTTTTTCCATCAGGTTTGTTAATGTCCACTGATAGTTTTTTTCCAAAAGCTCAAACATATCTGATAATTTATCTAGTCTCCTTTTTTTCTCTGAAGACTCCCTGCCAGACCCCTCTGTTCTCCTGTTTTGATATAGTCTTTGGGGCTGCTGCACAGTTGTCATCCTGGAATTTTTCTCCACCATCACCCTGTGACCTCCCTTTCTGGATGCCCTGTTTCTGGATGTCCTGTTTCTTCCACTTGATTGGCTTACTTCCTCCTTTTGTATAATTATCTTCTCTAGTGGTTTCCTAAGAAAGGGCACATGAAGGCAATTATTTTTCAGTTCAGAGATGTGTCTGAAATGTCTTTATTCTCCCTCTTAGAATTATTTATAATTTGGCTGCATATAGATTCCTGGTTGAAACTTGACTCCTTCATTGCTTCTAGCATATGTATTTCTGTGACTAGACCAAAGCAAATTTCATTTCTAATCCTTTGTAAGTGATGTCCCCCACTCCCCACTCTGGGATAGGTTTTAGGATCTTCTCTTTATTTCGATGAGACACAGAGTACTGGTCACTCAGTGGCCTCTTTCAATTTCAAAGCACGTTCTTCAATTATGGAATTTTTCTTTTATTATTTCTTTGATAATTTCCTTCCCTCTTTTTTCTCTAAGTCTCTGGAATAACTATTACTTGGATTTTGGGTCTCCTAGATTGATTCCCCAGGACTCTTCTCACTCTTTAAGAGAAATCTTTTCCTATCTGTTCTTGAAAGTTTTCATCTACTTTATTTTCTAAATCTTCTACTGATTAAAAAATTTTTTAACCATCTTATTTTAAATGTATAAGAGTTCTTCCCTATAAAGCATTCTCAATGAGTATAAATGCAATGAATTTTGGATTTTTCATCTTTCAAGATATTCCAGTTTTCTGTAATTGCACTGCTCAACACAGTAGCCGCTAGCCATATTTGACTCTTTAAAGTTAAAATAATTTTTAAAAAGTTTAGTGTCACCCAGTGGCCACATTTCAAGTGCTTCCTAGTCACATGTGACTAGTGACTACAGCACTGGATATCACAGATAGAAAACATTTTCATTACCAAATGTTCTCTTAGATAGCACTGTTCTATGATTACACAAAGCCTATTCTTTTTTATTGAGATATAATGGATACATAGGCATACAACATAATTTGTACTAATCCTACTTTTAAATTAAAAAATCTTTTTAAAAGACTTTTTTAATTAACATACTCTAAAATTGACATTTTTTGTGTGTGTACAGTTCAGAGCTTTAATACAAGTACAGATAAAAGTAACCATTACCACACATACACACTACTATATATAAAATAGATAACTAATAAGAACCTACTGCACAGCACAGGGAATGCTACTTAACACTCTGTAATGACCTATATGGGAAAAGAATCTAAAAAAGAGTGGATATATGTATACATATAACTGATTCACTTTGCTGTACAGCAGAAACTGATACAACATTGTACATCAGCTATACTCCAATAAAAATTAATTTTAAAAAAGTAACCATTATCACAATCATGATACAGAATAGTTCCATAGCCCCCCAAATTCCCTCATGCTACTCTTTTAGAGGCAAATCCGCTCACCATCCCCAAACACCCACTCATCTATTGTCTGTTCCCCTTGTTTTAACTTTTCAAGAAAGTAGTCTAGATAGCATCATATAGTATGTAACCGTTTGAGACTGTCTTCTTTTGTACACCTTAGTGCCTTTAGGATTCATCCAATTTGTTGCATGTACCCTCTTCAATGCTAAATAGTATTTCATTACATGGTTGTACCAGAGTTTGTTGGATGGTTCACAGATGTCTACTGAAGGGCATCTTGGTTATTTCCAGTTTCGGGAGTTTATGAATAAATCTGCTAAAATGTGATCAGGTTTCTGTGTGAATATGTTTTTATTTCTCTAAGGTAAATATCCAGGAGTAGGTTTGCTGTGTCATATGTTAAGTATATTTTTAATTTTATAAGAAACTTGCAAACGATTTCTCAGAGTGACTATACTATTTTGCATTCCCAATAGCACTGTATCCAGTAGCTCTGAATCTTTGTTAACATTTGGTATTGTCTTCTTTTTCTTTTGTTGCCATTCTAATGTATATTAATATCTTATTGTGATTTTAATTTGCAATTCCTTAATGGTTAATTATATTTTGCTTCTTTTCAAGTGCTTATTTACCACCTTTATGTCTTCTTTGGAGAGGTTCAATTTGTTTTGCCCATTTTGAAATGAGGTTATTTCTTTTCTTACTGTCGAGTTTTGAGAGTTGTTTATATATTCTGGTTATAAGTGCTTTGTGAGATGTGTGATTTGCAAATATTTCTCCCAGTCTGTAGCTTGTTTTTTGTTCTCTTAATAGCATCTTTTACAGAGTAAAAGTTTAAAATTTTGATGGTTCTGATTACTGTTGCTTTATAATAAATCTTAAAATTAGTGTGATTTTTCCAATTTTATCATTCTTTTTCAAAATTGCTTTGAATGTTCTAATTGCTTTTCCATATAAATTTTACGGCAAGTGTTACTATACTACAAAAGAAAATCCTAATGGGACTGAGATTGGAATTTAGTCAAATCCTTAGATCATTTTGGGGGAAAATTAACCTCAGTTATGTGCGTCTTTCAATCCATGGATGTGGTATGTTTCTCTATTTACTTAGATCTTCCTTTGATTTCTCTCATTAATGTTTTGTAATTTTTATCACACAGATTATACACATTTTTAGAGATTTCTACATAATTATGTGATTTTTGGAGCTATCATAAATTGTTTTCTTAAAAAAATTTGATTTCTAATTCTTAATCTAATATGATTGATTCTTAAAGTGTTGCTCTTGTATCCTGTGACCTTGATAAACTCATTTTTAAAATTTATTTATTTTTTAAAATAGATTTATTTATTTTTTTGTTTATTTATTTATTTATTTATTTATTTATGGCTGCGTTGGGTCTTCGTTGCTGCCCGCGGGCTTTCTCTAGTTGCAACGAGCAGGGGCTGCTCTTCGTTGCGGTGCGCGGGCTTCTCATTGTGGTGGCCTCTCTTGTTGCGGAACACAGGCTGTAGGCGCGCAGGCTTCAATAGTTGTGGCACGTGGGCTCAGTAGTTGTGGCATGTGGGCTCTAGAGCGCAGGTGAAGTAGTTGTGGCACACGGGCTTAGTTGCTCCGCGGCATGTGGGATCTTCCCGGAACAGGGCTCGAACCCGTGTCCCCTGCATTGGCAGGCGGATTCTTAACCACTGCGCCACCAGGGAAGCCTGATAAACTCATTTATTAGTTGGAGGAGCTTTTTTGGTAGATTCCTTACAAATTTCGACATAGACTATCATCTTATATGTGAAAAGGCAGAGCCTTCTTTCTAATATCAGTGTTTTGGTAAGAATCTATTGAGAGATCAGGTAAAAAATTCAAGTCATGTGAAACAAAGCTGGGTTTTCCTTACCCTTTTTCATTTCTATCTTCCTGTTGTAAACTCCTTCTGGATTATCTGCATGTTCTCCCTTCCACCCCCCCAATCACAGAGACTTTTATATAAATACTCTCCCAATGAAATGGTCTTATGGCCAAAGTTTTTTAGTGACATGGTCTTTGTGAAACATTAGCTATTCTAAAATTGAAATCAACTTTCCAAGGTGTTCCTAAGGGCTTATAACTTCATACCCAGCAACCCCCTCGAATAAGTTATTCCATGAAGTTACTTGGTGGTAAATGTTGCATCTTTAGCACCAGTGATGATAAAATGGAACTGGAACCCGACATATCAGAGGCCTCATCAGGGACTTCTGATAAAGGAATGGAGTAGCATTAGTCCCAGGATGGAGACAGCCTATGGAGCCAAGGAGGAAGGAGGCTGCCAGTTCTGCCTTCTCAAAAGGCCCCCGGAACCAAACCACAGCTGTTGTCTTCCAGACATAGAGGTTCCATCATTTGTTTATAGGAAAATGGTCCTCCCACCACTGGCTGACCCCTTAAGGATGTTTCGAACAGCTTAGCCCACACAAATGACAGGCTGAAGTTAACTGTACTGCTCTAATTGAGGACTGTCAAAAATACCAACACGCAGGAGGTGGCACTTGATCTGCTGTGGGTCCAGAATTGTCCTAGGGAATAAGAAGGAAGGTGAGAAAAATATTCCTCGTGTGCTGCCTTAGCTTACACACGTTATGTCATTAATCTGGCAACAAAATAGGAAACAACACTGTTGCTCAGAGCCAAATATAGAGCCCAGGCGCCATGTCCAGAAGTCCTAAAGACAAGATGAAGGGAGTCTTTTAATTGGGACTGACCAACCATAACAAACCTATGGAGACAGAACTACATGCTCCGTGGCTTGCACTACACCACCCATACAGCGGTGTCCGAAGCTAAAAATTCACTTTATTTGAGTGAAAAGAAAAAAACAAGCCAACATGAAATCCATTAGGCCCCTAGGGATGGGTTGACTTGCCAAGTTTTTTCACTAGTAAAGCACAGCTATGCAAAGACTCTGTCAAATCCAATCTCTCTGCCTCCTGGGCACTACTGCTGTTCTAGGGGGGCTTCCAAGGAGTGACCAGAGCTGTTTGCAGGAGCCAGGTTTTTATTTTCGTCAATAAATACCCACCAACATGTGGCCACACCTGAACTTTTGATGTGCTACAGCCAGTTTATCTTTTTTTTCTAATTTTTTTCTCTATTGAGATATAATTGACATGGGACATTGTTTAAAATGCACAATACAATTATTTGAAACATGTATATATGACAGAATGATTACCACAAGACATTTAGGTGTTCTTGGTGATGTTGAGGCAGGTCTAATTCATCCACTGATCCACAGTTATGCGACATCTACCATATGCCAGCTACTGATCTAGGTGTTCAGAATACAAAGTGGTATAGAATATCGATGTCCCTGCCCCAAGAAGTTCATAGGCTTACCCTTTTTCAGAAGCCATATTGTTCCTTCCATCATTCATTCATTCCACAAATCCTATTTGTGATACAGCCATTTTATCTTAAAATTTAAAGTAACTTTTATTTTTTTTTTCTTACTACTAAAGCAACATGGAGATACTGTAGAAAAATACGAGGATACAGAAAATAGTAGACAAGTTGTTGTCAGCATTTCTATATGTATCCTTTTTTCTGGGGTGGGGGGAGTATTTTTTTTTATTAATCTTTACTGGAGTATAGTTGATTTACAATGTGTTAATTTCTGCTGTACAGCAAAGTGAATCAGTTATACATATACATATATCCACTCTTTTTTTGATTCTATTCCCATATAGGTCATTACAGAGCACTGAGTAGAGATCCCTGTGCTATACAGTAGGTTCTTACTAGTTATCTATTTTATATATAGTAGTGTGTATATGTCAATCCCAATGTCCCAACTTATCCCTCCCCCGCCATATGTATCCTTAAGACCAGGGTTTCCCAACATTGGCACAACAGACATGTGGGGAGGATGATTCTTTGTCGTGGAGGGCTGCCCTGAGCCTTGTGGGATGTTTAGCAGCATCTCTGGCCCCTACCCCCTACCTCCTGGATGCCAGGAGTGACTCCCTTCCTACTCCCCAGTCCTGTTGGAACAACCCAAAATGACCCCAGACATCACCTGTCTCCTAGGCCCCAACAGCCTTAGGCTATTCCAGGTTTCGGAGTAGAGTTTGTTGACTGAATTCTACCATTCACACTTTTCCCCTCTGGGAGTCTAGTTGACACTTACAAACACAGGGAACTGAGCCAAAATGGAATCAAAGTTATCGGCTTTATTAATTACTCAAGTTGAGGCAACTGGACCCTATGTGATCCTGACTGGTTTCACTCATCCAAAGCAAT
Organism: Balaenoptera physalus; assembly: GCF_965194825.1. NCBI lineage: Eukaryota > Metazoa > Chordata > Mammalia > Artiodactyla > Balaenopteridae > Balaenoptera > Balaenoptera physalus. Next base: position 41,957,595 of record NC_138898.1, on the reverse strand, counting down.
CTGAGAAGCTTGGGACCAGAAAGAGGAGGCCTGGTTGGGTCTCTCTAAGGCAGGAAATGAGCCTACGGCCAATGTGGGAGCACGTCCGAGAGGCTAAGAAAGAAGGAGGCTCTGTTTTAGGGTTTCGAGGCAAAATGACCCCCATCTACTTGTGTGTCGACTTGGCCAACTGAGATAAGCCACTCTCTCTAGGATGGGGGTTGGTGCCAAGGCTGGGTGCTGCCTCTTCAGAGCTTTTGAGAAAGCTGCAGAGTTGGAGGGGCCTCCTGTTTTATGAGTCAAGGCAGGAATGTGGGGGGCAGGCAAAGAAAACAGAGTTTTCTTTCTGTGAAGATATAAATACACATACATAGTTTAAGAAAAAACAGTCTCACATGGTACACAATGTTTTACAGCCTTTTTGGTATCACACTGTATATACTTTTCAGTTACCATAGCAACACCTCTGACTTTAAATTATTTAAGACATAATATTTTAAAAAGTTTTTTAATTTTTTTTTCTTTTTTTGGCCATTCCACGTGGCTTGCAGGATCTTAGTTCCCTGACCAGGGATTGAACCTGGGCCCCGGCAGAGAAAGTGCCAACTTTCTAACCACCAGGGAATTCCCTAATACATAATTTTAAATGGCTGCATATTGCTTACTTATATATAATGTTTTTAGCCAATTCACTTTTCACTTTTGACTTTTGTTGTTTTCAAACTTCTATTATGAACACACTTGAGCATCTAAGAGGTTAAGACTGCACATTTGTCTCTGATTATTGCCTAAGGGCAATAATTATTAGATTATTAAAGAAACAGAAGCATTGGTTCAAATGGCATGTATTGCAATGCCCTCCTGGAAGGGGACCCCAAATTATATATAGCTTGAGGAGCTAAGATAACTGGAGCATAAATAAAGAAAGGGCGAGTTAACAGATGCACTGCATATTTTTCTGTCTTCTCTGAAGTCCAGATGACTGCTGAAGTCTGGGGCCCCCAGTTTCAAAGGCTTGAGCCCCGGATGTGGGATTTGCTGCCCCCCAGCCGCCAACAGCTCTGATGTCCCTGGGAAGACTCTCCCCTCCCATCTCTGGGTGCATGTAACTCCTGGCACAGTGCCATGCACTGAACTCTGTTGTCTTCGGGATTTGGCATCCCTGATGAGGTTAGGTGCATTTTCATTGGCTGTGATCTCAACTGGAGAAGGCTGTTGTGTACTGTAAATATTTGTAATTTACTGTATATCATGATGTTTTGACATCTTAGAAAAATCTTTTTGACTGCCCCTCCCTGGGCTAGCCAATTCTTAGAGATAGCAAAAGACCGAGCCAGGAACATGCCCTTGATATGCAAACTAACCAATCCAGAGCTCTACCCAGCCCGTGCATCCCAGGAGGGTGCCTTAATCATCCCAGGGCCAGGGCCAGGTGCCAGGCACCTCGGGACCACCCTTAAAGCCCAAAGCCTGCTGAAGAAATTCAAGCTAGCCAATCCTAAACAGCTGACCCTGCCCTACCTTGCCTTGCCAGAGGAATCCCCAGGAAAGGCCATGACCTGAATGTTCCCCTCATTCTTGTCTTCTGTCTCCTGACCACCCTGGTGCCTTTCCCACGTGGCCCTGCGTGGATGCCATGCCTCCTGTCTCCAGGATCTATGAGTGTAATAAACTTTGGCTTTTCCTGAGCCTCCCCTCTGTGTCCTCTTGGGGCCGTACCTGCTGACCATCTCATAAACGAATATACGACACAATGGCGCAGGACAAATCTTCAAGCTTCATGAAGTGGATTCCCAAGGCTTCCAGTCTTGAGTTGTTGGGACTAGTTGTCAATCTTCCAAGAATCCAGGCACTGACATTTTTATCTTCGTGTCTCCAGCCTGAGGACCCCATCAGGAAGAGCTGCTGGGCTGCACCCACACAATCCCTTCTGCTCTGGAAGGTCCTAGAAAAGTAACCTTTAACCAGGGTGGATTTTAAACACTAGTACCAGTTAAATACTGTCTAGAATTCAAAAGCTCACTTTGTTCCAGGAGACTTTGTATCTTTCTCCTTCATCTCTCTCTCCCTCTTCCCCAGCTTCAACATGACCCCCAAAAGCGCCTTCTAAGTTGTGAAGCAGGAGACTGCCAGATTGCCAAGAGTAATATTTGTGTTGGGAAGCATGGCCCCCGTGGAACGGCAGTAGCCCTTGAGCTGCCTCCAAGGTTTCTCTTAGCCAGCGTGTTGGCCAAACAGTCCCGCTCTTCATTCGTTTTTTTAAGTTTGGGAGGGAGCTGAGTGTTTTCATGGGAAGAGACCGACTCGGCACTGAGGAGGCGGTGGCGGCGGTGCGGGTCCGTCCCCTGGGCCCTTTTTGTTGAAGTATAGTTGATTTACAATGTTGTGTTAATTTCTGCTGTACAGCAATCACCAGGTTTTCAATGGTAGAGTCGGGGCAGGTTGCAGGCGTCCAGCCCGGTGAGTATATGGAAACACCTGTGAGCCTGGGGAGGTGCCGTGTGGACTGGGAGTGGGTGGGGGTGCTTTGACTGGACACACTTACCTGTGTGAGGCCTGATCTCTTTACATGGATTCGAGGGCAGTAGACTCTTGGAAGACTTAGGGCCTCTACTGTGCCTCAAGCCAAAAGAATCTTGGAGACGCTGTGGCTGTTTCCTGGGCCTGCCGTGGCGCATTAATCATGTCAGCTGCTGAGAGAGCCTGGAGGGGGGTGAACACAGGGCCGGCACAGATGGAGAGGGACATGGGACGCTTGGAGATGACAAGGCCCTGGGGAGACAGGAGACGAATAAAAGATGCTGGAGAACTTGGCCTCAACAGACATCCTTTCTAACACTTGGTATTGACCCCATGGGCTAACCTCACATTTTCTTCCCAGGAGATTGGATGTTACCAAGTGTAGCCAGGAGATTGTTGAAAGAATAAAGCTTTCATTCCAGAAAACCTCCCCTGGACACAGAGATATCTACTGGCAGATCTTTCTGCTAAATCCTGAGAATCTCTGATTTATCTGAGAATCTCCCCCATCTCTCCTCTCCCAACCTCCCTTCCCATTATGTAGACCCTAACCCTTCTCTTTGCCTCCATTTACTTGGATTAACTGCACCCTTTTATCAGGATCTGAAAAGTCTAACTCTAAATTTTGTGTTGAAGGAAACTCTGGGGATCCAGTCTGGGCAGGTGTATGTATATTCCAGACACTGTAGACTTGAGGGCATCCCCAAGACCTGCCCCCGCCAGGGCCTGGAGGTCAAGGCCAAGGGTACTTCCTGACCTTCATAGGTCATGCTTCTCCCTCTCAGGGGGAGATTCCTGCTAGTGTCACACAACCAGAAAGTCCATTGGATACCAGAAAAGAGGATATTCCTTACAAAACAAAGAAAGACGGGATCAGCCTCGGTGGAGCAGTTGAGAAAAGGGAGGAGTAGGGCATCCCCAAGCAGAAGGGCTAAAGGGCGAACATTCCTGAGTGGCTGGTGATGCGGACGTGTGCAAAGCTCATGGGCAAAGCTAGCCTGGCTCTCGTGGTGGCTCTTGGAGCTGCCCACTTAGGCTTGGGAAGCCTCCCAGGTTCTGGATTCTGCAGGAGTGGATCCTATTTGTTGGGGTCCCTAGTGTCTTTCTCCCTCCAGGCTGGCTGCAACCATCTGCTGGGAGACCTGGGCAGGTGCTCAGCAAACTGAGTTGCAGGTGAAGGGAAAGGGCGTGAGTGGGAGGAAGGGGGATTGCAATTCACCGAGGCCTGGGGAGCAAGAAAACCTGATGAGGGGGGTCCCGCATCTCAGGACCGGGCTGAGCCATCCTCAGATCAGAAGGACTTTCCAACTAAGTAGGGCAAGGAACCACAGTTGCTTGGCCCAGATCCACTGCCCCCAGGCTAAGGTGCCTCAGCCAGCAGGGAGAAATGCACAGAAAGAAAGCAGACGTGTTTCTTTCGTTTGTGACCTGGTCCAGGTATGGTTTGGGGAGCCTCCTTGGTTTTTTGATTTGGAAACTTTCCTGCGGGTGAGAACTGAACTTAGCATTGTCTCTGGAGCTAGAAAACAAGTACTTGGGGAATGTAGCCCAGCAGGGCCATTTCCCAAGAGCCACGCCGGGCCTCCTGCAGGCGCTGCTGAGCCTCTGCCCTCCGGAGAGAGGTGAATGAGGTGCCCACGCTTGGTTTTGGTGGAGGCTCTGGCTTCCCCATGCGGCCTCCAGGAAGGTCTGATCCTGGCCTCCTGCCGGACCTCATTTAATACCTACGTGCGAGCAGAGAGGAGTGATGGTGAAGTTTCTCATTTGCCCACACACGCAGGGATGCCACCATGCAGGACTCTGCCTGAGGGAAGACAGGCCAGGGAAGGGATATTTGCCCCCCACCACCTGGGACCCTCCGTGACCCTGCAGCATGTCAGCCATGTTGCAACAGTTCCTTCCGAGAAGGCCCTGTTCTTAGAGCTTCTGCCAGCAAAGCTCACGAGCGCAATTTCCCCCTCTTCTTGAGACATTCCTTCCTGCGTCTCTGCAGCCACAGCCTCGGGCTTCTTCTTGTCTAGGCCCCAGATGGCGAGAAGTGAGCCAAGCTGGGTGAGCACCCACGCCCAGCATGCACACACCATCAGGAGGACGCTGTCGGGAGCACGCGACCCTGCTCATCCTCCTGCAAAGGGCCCGTGGGTGATTTCATCAAAGGGACATTCCAAGGCTCTCTGCCCCCTTTCACGTCGCTTGTGCAATCTCCAAACTTGAAAGCAGAGGAAGAGTGAACCAGATATTGTCATCTGAGGGCCAGAATTCCGCAAATCCATTAGGCTGGGAGTGTCTCTGACCAGCTGGCGAGGTGAACTCGCCCTGTTCCCCGGGCAGGACGGGGGAACACCGCTCAAGATTTTGACTTGCAAAGCCCTGGCTGTGGTGCAGCTCCAAGCACCTCAGAAGGACACCATCATCTTCTTATTTTGAAAGGGCGACCTTCGGGGCCCCAAGGAGCCTGTCTCGGGTCTCTGCTGACTCTGTCCCAGGTTCCAGGACCTCTGACCACAGAGCAATGCTCCGTCAGAGCTCCTCTCAATCAACGAGGTGGACAGAACTGAGCCATTCTCCTCTCTGAAAGAAACATCCTGAAAATAGCTAAAAGTCAAACCAAACACAAAAACAAACAACCCTTCCAGACCTGCAATCTGTGTCCCACTGGAAAAACAAACTGTCTGGGTTTTGGGGCAGAGAAAACTTGAGAAGGCTGGCCCACATGTGTGGCTCCGGAAAACTGGCCGAATGTGGTCACTGATGGTTAAAAAGGCCACACACCCTTCCTAACTGTGCATGTGAGTTTGAGCTCCTCTCATCCGGGGTGGGGTCTGTTTCCTCACCCGCTGAATCTGGGCTGTCCTGTGACCTGCTTTGACTAATAGGATATGGAGGTGGGCATGTACCAGCTGTGAGCTTGGGCCTTGGGTTTTACATATTTTCTCTTTCTTTTATGATCACCATGTGAACGAGCCCCAGCCTGCTGCAGTCTGAGACACGTGGCTCATCACTCAGCTGCCTGACCAACAGCCATCCAGCCCCCGACATATGACTGTGGCCCTTCTAGAACCGCCGGCCCCCAGTTGACCCCCCTCACTAGATCCCATACACATGGGAGAGTCTAGTTAAGCCAGCCCAGATGAGAAGAACCATCCAACCCATTGTAGAATTCTGAAAAATAATTAAATAATAAATGGTGTTTGTTTTAAGCCACTAAGTTTTGGGGTGGGTTGTTAGGTAGCAAAAGCAACTGGTACACCCACTAGGTCCATCATCAGGAGAAGGGTGGAGAGAAGAGGAGGTGAGAGAAAGGACTTCAAAGAGGAGGTGGTCATGGCTGTTTGCTGAACCTGTTCATAGATGCATCAACTCCTTTGCCTTACCATCAGCCCTAATTTTACAGGCCAAGTTCAAACAGAACAGACAAGTTGCTTCAAGTCCCATAGAAAGTGCAGATTGAAGGCTCAGCCTGAGGTCTTCTGACCTGTCCAGTGACCTTTCTAGTACTTGTACCATAGTTGGACAGTTTGCTTAGTGGATTTGCACCCCAGCCTTAGAGTCCGACAGACCCCAGTTCAAATCCTGGCCCTTCTCTTCCCCAGAACCACGATCTTAGGCACATGATTTAATGTCTCAGACCTTCTGTTTCCTCATCTGCAAAAGTGGGATAATGGCACTGGCCTACCAGAGAGGTGGGAAGGAATAATATTCATAAAGTATTTCTTATACTTAATGTTTAGCACAAGGAGTGGTGTTATTATGTCACTTCTTTGGGCCACAGCCTCTATTTTTCTCAAAACTAAATTTTCTGGTACATACCAATAGCAATAGTCAGAGGCTGGCATCTTTGATAATTACATATTTCCTTAGTTTCTCATCACCTTCTCCTGCTACTTGGCCCATGTTAGACTGTTATACTGGTGACTCCCAGTGAACGATGCCTCCCAATATATACAGACACACAGCGGCAATATTGCAGGTTTAGTAAAGACCACCACAATCAAGTGAATACAATAAATTGAGTCACACGAAGTTTTTGGTTTCCCAGTGCATATAAAAGTCCTGTTTACACTAACTACAGTCTCTAAAGTGTGTAATAGTATTATGCCTAAAAAAAAAAACAATGTACATACCTTAAAAAAGATTTTTTTGCTAAAAAATGCTAACCATCATCTGAACCTTCAGTGAGTTGTAATCTTTTTGCTGGTGGAGGAAGGTCTTGCCACCCTGATGGCCACAAAGGCAGACACACACCAGATCCACATCAACCATGAATGAATCGGCAGCAAACAAACCAGTTTATAAGAGGAGAGGTGCTTGTTCACAATAGCCAAAACATGGGAACAACCTAAATGTCCATCGACAGATGAATGGATAAAAAAGATGTGGTACATATATACCATGGACTATTACTCAGCCATAAAAAAGAACAAAATGATACCATTTGCAGCAACATGGATGCAACTAGAGATTATCATACTAAGTGAAGTAAGCCAGAAAGAGAAAGACAAATACCATATGATCACTTATATCACTTATATGTGGAGTCTAAAAGGTGGCACAAACGAGCCCATCTACAAAACAGAAACAGACTCACAGACATAGAGATCAGACTTGTGGTTGCCAATGGGATAGGGGTCGGGGGAGGGAGGGACTGGGAGGTTGGGGTTAGCAGATGTAAACTATTATATACAGGATGGATAAACAACAAGGTCCTACTGTATAGCACAGGGAACTGTAACCAATCTCCTGGGATAAACCATAATGGAAAAGAATATTAAAAAAAGAATGTCTGTATGTGTAAAACTGAGTCACTTTGCTGTACAGGAGAGACGGGCACAACATTGTAAATCAACTATACTTCAATTAAAAAAAAAAAAAAAAGAAGAGAGGTGCGTTTGATGGGGTTTTGGTAGAAAGTAAAGAGTTGAAAGAGATATGTTTAATATTAGTACCTATTCCCATTTCTTTTTTCCTGTTACTGAGTTATAGAATTGGAAGAGACCAGAGATCATCAAAAATATGCATAGAGCATCTTATATATGAGCTTCACATTCTCAAGGTCACATTATCTCATTTAAATCTCAAAACTGCCTTGAAATATTGTGAATATATTATCCCTGTGTTATAGACAAGAGGACTGAATTCCCAGGAAGTTAACTTGTCCAAAGTCACACCTAGTAAGTAGTGGAGCCAGAATGGAATTCGGCTCTGTGTGAATACAAAGTCTAGTTTCTTAATTACTGTGCTGTAGAAAATTGGTTCTTGTATTTAAAAACCAAATTTGAGATGTGCTCACCCAAGCAAATGAAAGGTATTGGAAAAGGAAAGATGAAGGTATCCTATTTCTGGGGGACTAGGAAAAGTTAGCATGCTTATTCTCTGGTTTGTGATGACATTTTGGGAAGTGCCTTAGTCAGATCAGGCTGCTATAACAATATACCCTAAACTGGATGACTTAAACAATAAGCATTTGTTTCTCACAGTTCTGGAGGTTGAAAGTCTGAGATCGGAGTATCCGCATGCTTGAGTTCTTGGTGACGGCCCTCTTCCTGGTTTGCAGATGGCTATCTTCTTGTTGTATCCTCATATGGCAGAAAAGAAAGCTCACTAGCCCCTCTGGCTTCTTCTTATAATTAATTCCATTCACCAAGGCTCCACCCTAATAACCTCCCACAGGCCCGACCTCCGAATACCATCACATTGGGATTAGGGTTTTAAAATATGAATTTTGGTGAGACACAGACAGTCACTCCATTGCAGGAACCAAGTCCTACCTCACACAGTGATGGGCCATGAGGCCACCAGGCTCTGTCTGGGTGACCTGCTTAGGAAATGAACCTTGCTCTGAACATGGTTGACATCTCAGCTGGCTTTTAGAGTTGACCTTGGGCAAACTCCTGTTTATCTCCAAGTAGTAGGTTTGAGTATTTGCTGGAACTCCCTGGAGAAGACTCAGCACATCATATGACTGAAAGAGGGAAGTATTTGCAGCCACAATACTTGAATTTAAGTCCCAACTACTTCCTGGACAACTTCAATCTCTTCTGCACTTCAGGTTTCTTTCTTTTCTTTTTTCTAGATTCATTGAGATATAATAGACATATAACACTGTATTAGTTTAAAGTGAATAACATGATTTATGTATTTGCAAAATGATCACCACAATTAAGTTTAGTTAACATCCATCAACTCACATCGTTAAAAATTTTTTTTTCTCATGACAACTTTAAGAGCTACTCTCTTAGCAGCTTTCAAATATAGAATACAGTATTGTTAACTATAGTCACAGTTTTCTTACTTTCAGAATGGGGATAAGAGGGGACTTCCTTGGCGGTCCAGTGATTAGGACTCAGTGCTTTCATTGCCGTGGGCCTGGGGTTTGGTCCCTGGTCGGGGAACTAAGATCCTGCAAGCTGCATGGCACGGCCAAAAAAAAAAAACCAAAACAAAATGGGGGTAAGAGTGATGAGATAATGAAAGCTAAGTTGCCATAAGAGCATCAGTTGTTATTACTTTTATTATTACACAAGTAAAGTTATTACTGATGTTGATTTAAATGGCAAATTTGAAAAGTTTTGGGTTCAACAAAAAGACATGTATTTTATCTCTTTCAAAACGAAAGCCCTTAGAACAATGTATGCTGATAAAACGAAGCTTTTTCTAGGTGATTGGGTGTATCATTTAGGCATACTGCATGTAGCAGAAAATGCAATTAGCAGTGGCTTAAATAAATCGGCAGTTATTTTCCCACTTGATAAGGAGTCTGGTGGTGGGAGGTTGCTGGCATTGGTTTAGTTGCTCAATGACGCCCAGGTGCCCACTTTGTCACCCTTTGCATATTGGGTTTCATCCTCATGCTGACTGTCTCAGGGTCCCAGGATAGATGCTGCAGTTCCAATCAAGGGAGGAAGATGGGAGAATCCAGAGTTTTCCCAGAAATTCCCTTAGGAGGTTTTTTTTTTTTCTATTTAGGTCTCATTGGCTAGAAATGTGACATATGACCACCTAAGTTGCAAAGGAGGCCGGATAATATTTATCTTCTTTAGACTCTGCCATAGAGACATCCAAACGAGAAAGTGTTGGCCTAACAAACTGACAGTGATCCCACAAGAGAAATTTGAGTATTTCCTTTTCTTAAAAAACTTTTTGCTCCTTTGTACTTCCTGATATTTACGTAACAGACATATTTCATGTTTTTATAACAAGAAAGAAACTGCTTAGGGCTATTATTTTAAAAGTAATCAAATAAGAGACCTCAACCTACTGTTTTCCTATTGGGCATGATGTGGGAAGGGCTTGATTACACACATATTGCCTGGCTGTGGTGTCTCCTCTTATCTTGCAAACCAAGCAGAAGATTCATGTTCAACTCTTGTAAAACATTGACAAACCACCACTTGTGACTTTGGGAAACAAGGACCGTGTCTAATTGAGTTATTCACTATTACACCCTCTGCAGATCTCTTTTTGGACTTGTTGTTCTCTTATATGCTCCAAAGTTCACATATAAGGAAAGAACAAAGTTCAGAGACACATGGAAACAAGTTCAGAAGCCATAATGGCCAAATGTTAAACTCTGGTCAGGATGAGGTATGCAGGAAAAGTTTATAATCAAAGTTGGTTCCCTGAATAACTGTTATTGACAAAGCGGCTGGTAAGCAAGAAAAGAAGGTGACAAATGATGGCACCCGGTGATGTTGCAACCTGCAACATGTTACAGATTAGCTGGTGTTTTCCTTGCCCATGAGACCAGTGTTAGGGAGAGGGGGAAAATGTGGCTTGATTTAGAGCTGATGATATCATGTGTCTCATCATTGGAGATCAAAAGAAAGCTTGTCTATAAAACACTGCTAATGAAATTGGAGCAAAGGGTAGGCTCTTCCTTTGGGTGTGTCAAAGGGAAGTTTTGCTCTGCACCGGGCCAGCGGGATGTGAGTTGGACTCCGTCCTCTGGGATGTGGTCATGGCCACGTGACCTCATGTTCAACCCCACCAGCCTTGAATTCTGCAGTTATCAATTATGTGTAATCAGCCCTTTTAATACTTGATGATTTGGGGACCAGTCGGTTCTTTTCATTTTCTATGATGTGTGACTAGAGACTGCAGGTACTTTGTTTTGTATTATCCTAGAAAGTGACACGTGTGTGTGTATGTGTGTGTGTGTGTGTGTGTTGGTAATGCTGGAGGGGGTGGGGGAGTGAGGAGAAGCAACTGACTTTCATATTCTCACTCTGTAAGGCCAGATTTTGAACAACCCACCTGTGATGACTTAGTATCTTTTTCCTGAAACTAGAAACTAATACGTGGAGGGTGAATTGACCTGCATCTTCTTGGATAACTTGAGGAATGCTGAGGGTGAAATAAATTCAGGCAAGTCCAAGAAGTGAATGTCACTGTCTTTGCAGTGTGGAATTAGTGTGAAGGAGGACAAGATATCTTTAGCATGAAACCCCAGTGAAAGAAAACTCTACTGTACCCTTCAGCTCAGCAGAACTTCCGCCAGGTAGAACTTCTTATCCTGCGTAAGGACAAATTTTTTCTTAAATACAGTGGGAACCATTGGCCCTGCTCAGCCACCTTCCATCAAGTCCCACGTGCCCGAATTTCCAGAGAATTCCGATTTCTAACACCACAGAGGCGCTGAGAGCTGTCAGAGCCACACTCAGAGCTTAACTGAAGCCCTCACGTTTCCTTTCCTTCTGGCCTCTGGTTACTGAGAACACGTGCTGAAAATTGCTGTCCCACTCAAGAACTGTCAAAGGTAATTGTGTTGCACAAAAGTTCCCGAGAAGCATGAAATAATATGGTTACCACCTGGCGACCAAGTAATAGAACCTGTCTAATGAGGCCCAAGCCCGCCACATGTGTATATGCCTGGAAATCACGACAGCAGAAATTTGTGAGGAAGACGAAGACGTGTATCAGAGGCCTCTTAGTGGCAATTTATGATACGAATCCCTGTGTAAAGGGCAGTTGTCAGGTCACCAAATCCAGTGAGGCCTGAGGCTACAGGGGTGGCAGCCAGGGGGAAGATGGGGGGAGAATTCAGCACCTCGGGAATGTGGATCTTTGTGAAGCAAGTAGCAGTACTGACTTCAAAAGCAAGGTCTGACTTGGCTATTCTCACAGCTGGCAGTGACTTTGGTGTCTAAGAAAATGAAAATCGAAGACTCAGGAGGTGGGAGGCCCTGGAGGGTCTGTCTGAGTTTCCCACCCCCTCCGCCCTTTGCTTCTGACACCAACTATGCCTGTCCAGATGAGCAGGAATCTTTTTTCCTCTTAAAACTCCCCAGACCAGGAATTCCTTTTCATTCTTGGTGGCCATTTTCAGAGTCTCAGCCTCCTTGAGATGGTTTTGCCTTAACTTGAATTTCGAAGACCCCAAGATACTCCCCAAATACAGGTGCCTCTATTTGTGTGGCAAAAACTCCGCTGACCCCCCAAATTCACTCACAGATTTCTTTGGGAGAATCTAGTTCTGTCTGAAACTGTCTTTTTTTTTTTCTTTGGTCAGAAATTGTCCTAATTTGAATCACATACCCAGTGTCAGCACCCTAATTCTGTAGTCAGGGTGTGGCTCAGAAAACATTGATACCAGGAATTTCCAAACATAGGATGCCGGTCCACAGTGGAACCATCCTGACATCGTTATAAAGTCAACCGATGTTAGGAGTACCTGCTCTTTTTATCTTTTGGTGATATTCACGGTTGAGCTTTTGAGGTACAAAAAAATTCTTGCTTCTCAAGCAGTCACTAAATTGAAACCAGGACTGGCTACATAATTATGGGGCCCAGTGCAAAATGAAAATGTGAGGCCCTTTTTTTTCCCCCAAAAAGCAGGAAAAAAGCTTTTTCCTTTCTTTTGTGGCCTTTTTCTCTCAACCTCTCCTGGTGTTTTTTTCTTTGCTGTTTTAAAGTCACACTCTCTCAGGCATGGGGATACTTGTGGGGTGAGTGTAGTAATCTCTTGGCAGGGGTCAGGGAACAGATAGCAAGGAACCACGTCAGGGAAGTGAGGAGGTGCCAGGAGACATGCACCACTGTCCTATCAGACTCAGAAAAGACAAATTCAAAGATAAAATTATTCAGATCTAAAAAATTATTAAGATCTAAAATTATTAAGATCTAAAATCCACAACATTAGACCCCAATGTGAGGTGCCCTTCTGAGTTCAGAGCCCTGTGTGACTTCCCGGGTAGCACATACGTGAAGCCGGTCCTGGTTGAAACTCATTCTTTCTCAGGATTGCAAAAGCCATGACATAACTCAATGTCCATCTGGACCCTTCTTAAATAATGACTGTTTGATTGCCATTCTTTTCTATATAATCTGTTTTTAGTCCTGGAAGCTTTTCACCCTACTATTCAGACATTTTCCACTTGTGCACCTTGGTGTAAAATTTTCATCCTTTATTGTCTAGAATCTTCAGAGAACTCTTTCAGTAGAAACCTCTGTCTTTCTGTTTTGGGAACTTGTACTGTTTCTTTGATAATTTTCTCTTCTCTCTTTTCTTCCATTCTTTTTACAACTCCTATTGGTGGATGTTGGGTTAATCCTCTAATTTGCTTTCCTTTCTTTTCTTAGTTTCTATTTCCTTGACTTTTGGGAATTCTCTTCTCTCTGGGAATTTTCCTCAACGTTGTCAACTTTCTATGAAGTTTAAAAAATGTCTGCAAACTTTTTTTTTATTTTCAAGGGCTTATTTTTTGCTTTAATTGTTTATTTTTCATAGCAACCTGCTCTTTTTGGATGAAATCTTTCTTTTCTTTTCTATTTGAGAATATTAATATTTTCAATTTTTTATTTGTTCCTACATTAATTCTGTTCCATTTCTTTTCCTCTTTGAAATGAGGTATCTTAGGTAGCTTCAGAATAGTAGCTGGTCCCCAGGAGGATCAAGCCATGGTTAGAGGGTTGGGACTCTTAGCTTCACCCTCTGACCTCTGGGGAAGGGAGAGGGGCTGGGGATCAAGTTCAATCACCAATGGCCAATGATTTAACCAATCATGTCTATGTGATGAAAATTCCGTAAAACCCCCTAAACCACAGGATTCAGAGAGCTTCTGGGTAGGTGAACACATGAAGGTGCTAGGAGGGTGGTGTGCCCACAGAGGGCATGGGAACTCTGTGACCTTCTCCCCATACTTTACCCTGAGCACCTCTTTCATTTGGCTATGCTGAGTTGTATCCTCTATAGCAAAGCACTAATAGTAGGTAAAGTGCTGTCCTGTGTTTTGTGAGTCGCTCCAGCAAATGATCAAACCAGAGGAGGTGATTGTGAGAACACCCAATTTATAGCTGGTCAGTCAAAAGTACGGGTGGCCTGAGACTTGTGATTGGCATCTACAGTGGGGCGGTCTTGTGGGACTGAACCTTTTAACTTGTGGGATTGGACCTTAACTCCAGGTAGATGGTGCCAGAACTGAATTGAGTTATTGGACACCCAGTCGATGTCAGAGAGTTGGAGAAACGGTGTTGGAAAAGACACCAGGTATTTGGTGTCAGGAGGAAGAATACTGCTCAGTCTGTATTCAGAAGTGAGGCACGATGATTGGTGGCACTGAGACCATGGATGGGGAAACTTTACCCATAGGGTAAACTTTACCATATGGGTAAAGTTTACCATAAGATGATCAGGATGTGAATCACTGGTTCATTGAAGAATTCCCAAATGTCATCATCTGTAGGTCATTTCTCTGGGCTGTTTAGAGGGTAACTTGTATCTCCTGCATATGTGTGTGTGTGTGTGTGTGTGTGCCTGCATGGGTAATAGGAGCTCTGGAAGCCAGGTGGGGAAGGGGGGTTGGGGCATCCACAGTATGCCACACAGACTTTTACTTTACCCTTACTTCATCTCTGCATTTCTCGGGGCCTGCTGGCCAAGTCCAGCTACTTTGAAGAATAAATCTCCAACTTTCTGCCCCGAAGCAAAGAAAGCATACTTGCATGGATGCACACGATGGGAGAGGAGACGTTATGGGCTCAACCACGCTATGGGCAGACTTCCAACAAATGCCCTTTTCCACATTGGGCTTTATTCTTGCCTTCCTTTTAGAATTTTCATTGCTTATAAACCCTGAGCCACTCAGAGTTTCTTCAGGGTGAAGCAGCTCTGTTCGCACTTGTCTGCAAGCAATTGGCTTTCTCTTTTCTTCTTTCTGCCAAGGTAATTACCATTCCTCCATCCATTTCTCACCTTCCAAAAATTTGTTGAAAGCATTTATAACAAATTGTCTCTCCTTCTTTTTAACCTTGTTGAGTAATTTGTTTTTTAAAATTCCTTGGCTGTCATTTTAATAAGATTTGGGTAGGAAGAAAAGATAGTCATTTTCTATTCCACTATTTTCAATCAAGCATTTCCTTTAGAAATCTTTGTTGGAATTGAAACCCATGCATTAAAAGGCGAATCCTTGCTGTTTACCAAGTGAAATAATAAACAATCTGGAGAAATATTTAATTTCAGTCAATTACTCATAGTCTGTTTATGCTTATTTAAATACAATTCTAATAATCTTGGCTATTTAGCTTTTAGTAGACTAGAAACAGAATTATAATAGAAAGTTAGATCTGAATGTACTATCAGTCATATATCCTGATAGTATCGAGAATAGCTGGCAGACCGAAAAGTGACAGAAAACTTATAATAACAAGTTAAAATAACACATAGTAGTACAACAGTTTTTATAAGTACAAACAGTCTTATACATTTCAAAAGGCATAGCTGCACTAAAGTGTAACCCTGAGGCCATCCTTCTATGACAAAACCTTCTATGGCTCCCCATTATATGTAGATATGTTTAATATTCTCTCACTGTTTCATATATTGCCAAACATATGACCCGAGGTTCCAACAAAACACCCTGCTCTATTTCACACTCGGGAATTTCCATTTCCTACCTGTGAAATTCCTGTATGGCACACCCTTTCTTGCTATCACAAGTCATCCTTCAAGACACTTTTGAATCCCATAATGTTCTCTCCCTCTCCTTCTGTGTCCCCATGGTACTTGTTTAGATTTATGTAATAGCACTTGCTGTGTTTTGAGAGGAATTTTAAACTTATGCATCTGCCTTACCTCTCCAATTGGATCATAAAAACAAAATAGCAGGGCCATTGCAATGAACTGACTGTATCCCCCCAAATTTCATAGGTTGAAACTCTAACTCCAATGTGATGATATTTGGAGGTGGGGCCTTTGGGAAGTAATGATGTCATGAGGGTGGAGCCCTCATCAATGGGGTTAGTGCACTTATAAGAAGAGGCTGGTGAGCTAGCTCATCCTCTTTCCACCATGTGAAGATACAAGGAGAAGTTGACTGTCTGCAAACCAGGAAGAAGGCCCTCACCAAAAACCTCACCAAAACCCGCTGGCACCCTCGGACTTCCAGCCTCCAGAACCGTGAGAAATAAATTTCTGTTGTTTATAAGTCACCCAGTCTGTGGTATATTTGTTAGAGCAACCCAGACTGACTAAGACAGCCATTAGTCTTGGCATAATGCCTTGCCTATAAATGCTCCTGAATAAATGTTTGTTGAATCCAATTGAAAGTATGATAACTGATGTTTGACATGACAATCTTTAGTCCTCTAGGAAAGGTCAAATAGAATCTGAATACTCTTTTAAAAGATTTCAAAAATAAAAATGACACAAGAAATATATTTGTATAATGTATAAAAGGTATATTACCTTTAATATATCATAAGATTTATTTCTTGTTGATAGAACAATGAGGTACTGTTTTCCACGTGGACTACAATCCAGTTATATCACCAAGCTGTTTAAGTTTGAACGTTATAGCTTACATATGGAACATCAACTATGTCTTTTCGAAAAGAGGCAGGGTAAAGGGGTTGTAGCAGGTGGAAAAAATGAATATTTTCATTTCAAGATGTTTTGGAGAGCAGCTATGTGCTCCTTGACATAACTGACCTGTCCCCAAAATGTTTGGGATCAAACCCTATCTTGCTATTGACTCATGTTGTAATTTCCAAGGTGCTTTTATCTTGGTTTTGGATTGATCTTTGATTAGGTGTGACTCCTGACACATTTGCTTTAAATTTCTCTCTCCTCCCCTGTCAAGCAGTTAATGATCTCAAAATGTCACACTGGATTCTGCAGATTTCCCAGGAGGTCAAGTGTGAGTAGAGCAATAAAACAAGTAAAAGATGCAGAATCATCTTATTGGCAATTTCTACAACACCCATGCCAGGCTAGCTTCATGGGTGTGTGACTCGGGCAGCTGCACGGGTTTGGGCTTCGAAGGGCCCCATGCTTGGTTGAATGATCTGTTGTTGCTATCTTGACATTCTTAATAATTTTATCTTTTAACCCGTGTAAGTGAAGTCTGGCAGGGTAATGGAGCATGTACGTGAGCAGAAGAGGTGTGTACAACATGTGGGTCTCCTGTTCATTCCCATAGAGTGTTTGTGATGGCCCAGGACCACAGAACTCTGGTGGGTCCATGATGCATGGGAGTTCAGCTAGACTGGAAGCATGCATGTCTACAACATACAAAGCAAGTCAGAGCACCGACACCTGGGAGGCTACACTTGCTGTTCAAACCAGAAGCTGCTTAGAATGCATAAAGAAGAAAATGGCATTGTAAGAAACGTGCATGATCAAGAAATCTTATCACATTCTCTATTAGCCAACTGCATATGCTGAAAGTGACATGAAAGGGAAGGGAAAGGTTGGACAATGTATAGCTCCTTTTCCTCTTGTCCTTCCTAACTCATCAGTAAGCCCCAAACAGAGACTGTAGGTAGAATGTGAGTATATGAAGAAGTGAAATTAAACGTTTGAGTTAGTTTTTGCAGCATTTCCACTGTTCTGATAAGAATGAAATATATACACATGTACGAGTTATGAAATGCAAAATGTGTAATTTTGGTGATTCTTCACACAGGTTAAATGTACTTATATTTGTACTTAAAACTGGTGGTGTGCAATGTAAAGATGAATGGTGAAATTCATGCTAATGACTTAAAATTTCAATTTAATTTTTCTTTACTTTGAATAACATTAAACAGCAAATAAAAAACACCATGACAAGTCAAGAATTATTGTGGAAGAGAGGGAAACACTTTATAGCTTAGTAGCTTTAATGGCACTTTTTTCCTGCTTTTTGAACAAAGACCCTACATTTTCATTTTGCACCAGGCTCCCCAAATTACGTAGTCAGCCCTGTATCCAAGTATGGACTTTGACCCACAAAATCACAGGCTAATGCAATTTTGAAGTAAGTGAGCTCTATCTCAAGAACTACAAAGAATACTGTCAGAAGTTGCCCAGGATAGGATAACATTTTTTGTGATCTCTAGGGACACAGTGAATGAGTGTACAGTTATGGCCATGGCCCAAGGGAAGAAGTAATGTGGGGAATTACCTTTATACTCAGATCAGCCAGCCCACTCATGGTCAGGAAACGTGTCCCAGCCTCATTACCTTCAGGGAGTCCACCAACCATTTGCACCCTGACACCAACTAACTCCAGTTGAAGACCAGTGGCCCTTCATTCATTCCACAAATGTGTGCTCGTCATAAACCATTGTATGGTGAACAAGAGAGCCACAGTCCTGGTCCTTGTGGAATTCACAGACCCGTGTCATGGAATGTAGCCAATAAAGAAGTGAGAGTAAAGTAAAAATAAAAAACAAAACTTGAAAGCACAGTGGAGTTTCCTATGTACAGGAATTTGTATTCGTCATCAGGGCTCTCTCTTTGCAAGTGACCAAAAGAAAAAAAAAAAGCCCTCACCTCAAACTGGCTTAAGCAAAAATTAAGAAGTGTAGGTTCATACAACCCAAGTCACATGAACTATGAGCGGGCATAAGTGATTCTCCAACAGAAAACGGAATCAATTTTATCAGAACAGGGGGACTGGATATTCCACTACAGACTCTTAAAATAATTTTTTTGATAATGTAAATAATCACTCCTGTTTCTATGGGAATATGTGCTTTAAAATGTGGGCATGGTGGCTTCTCATAAAGCAGGAAACTCCTGAATGTTCTTGTTATTTTGGGCTGTGTTTTGAGTCGGGAGGACACCGGCTTGTTGGGAATGTCTGTCTGAGATGTGGGTAAAATGTCTTGGAACACTGAAAAGGTTCAGTCAAAAGAAGGCAGGAGAGTAGAAAAAGAGGATTGAGGAAACAGAGGAATAAGGAAACAGAAGAGACAAACAGAGAATTAGTATGTATACAAAACATAACAAAAATGAAAATACAACATATCAAAATTGTGGAATGCAAATGAAGCAGTTCTTAGAGGGAAGTTTAAAGCATTAAATGCTTATACTAGGAAATAAGGGAGGTCTCAAATCAATCCAAGCTTCAAGGTTAAGAAAGTAGAAACGAGGGCGAGGAAAACAAACTCAAAGCAGCAAAAGTAAGGAAATCATATAGATATGAGCAGAAATCAATGACACTGAAAACAGAAAAGCAAGAGAGAAAATTCATTAAACCAAAAGCTGGTTCTTTGAGAAGATCAATAAAATAAAGCAACTCTAGCAAGACTGTTAAAGGAAAAGA
Source organism: Balaenoptera physalus (assembly GCF_965194825.1). Taxonomy (NCBI): domain Eukaryota; kingdom Metazoa; phylum Chordata; class Mammalia; order Artiodactyla; family Balaenopteridae; genus Balaenoptera; species Balaenoptera physalus. The sequence continues at coordinate 41,938,570 of NC_138898.1, read as the reverse complement.
GAGAGAAGACAGAAATGACCTATGTCAGGACTAAAAAAGGTTAATACAGACTCCACAAACATGAAAAAGATAATAAGGGAATACTGTAAGCAACTCAATGCACTTAAATTCTACAGTCTACATGAAATGAAGAAATTTCTCAAAACCCACAAACAACCAAACTCACCCAAGATAAAAGAGATGCCTGAATAGTCCTATAACTAGTAAATCTACTGAACCCATAGTTTAAAAGCTTCCACTAAAGAAAATTCCAGGCTGGATTTTTCTCACTGGCATAGTCTACTAGTTATTTTAAGAAGAAGACATAATCCTAATTCTATAAAATCTCCTCCAGAAAACAAAGGAAGAGGCAACACTTCTAACCTCACTTTATGTAGCCATTATTATTCTGATACCAAAATCAAAGACATTTGAAGAAATGAAAACTACAGACCAATATCACTAATGAATACAGATGCAATGATCTACAAAAATATTAGAAAATCAAATTTAACAATGTATATAACTAATTGGGGTTTTCTAGCAAATGCAAAGCTGATTCAATATTTAAAATTAATCAATGTAATCCAATGTTTTAACAGTTGAAAGAAGAAAAACCACACGATCATATCAATAGATACAGAAAAAGCATCTGACAAAATTTATCATTCATTCATGATAAACAGTCTTAACGAACAAGGAATAAAACAAACATCTCCAACTTGAGAGTGATATTTTACAAAATCCTACAGCTAACATCATATTTAATGGATAAAGACTGAACATTTTTCCTATAAAATTGGGAACAAGGCAAAGATATATACTCATATTATTCCTCTTCTACATTATCCTGGAAGTCCCAGCCATTGCAATAGCAAGAATGAGAAATAAGGGGCATTCAGATTGGAAAGGAAAAAATAAAACTGTCTCTATTTGAGAGAACATGATTGTCTATGTAGAAAATCTCGAGGTATCTCTAAGAAAAAGCTCATAGGACTAAGAAGTGAGCTTAACAAGGTTATGGAATATACGGTAAACACAACCAATCATTTTTCTATATACTAGCAATGAAGAACTGAAACTGAACTTTGAAAAAAAAAAATAAGGGTTGTATTAGTTTGCCGTGGCTGCCATAATAAAGTACCATAGACTTGGTGGCTTAAACAACAGAAATTTATTTTCTCACAGTTGTGGAGGCTGAGACCAAGGTTTTGAAGGTGTTGGTTTCTTCTGAGGCTTTTCACTTGGCTTGTAGATGGTCATCTTCTCCTTGTGTATCTTCACATGATGTTCTCTGTGTGTGTTTGTGTTCTAATCTCCAGTCCTATTGGATTAGGGTCCACCCTAAATACCTCATTTTAACTTAATTACCTCTTTAAAGACTCTATCTCTAAATACAGTCACATTCTGAGTTACTGTGAGTTGGGACTTGAACATATGAATGTTGGGGAGACAAAATTCAGCCCATAACAATTACTCAAAACAATAGCTCAAAAAAAAAAAGAAAAGAAATGCTTAACTTATAAACCTAAAAAAATGTGCAGAATCTGTATGCTGAACACTTCAAAATATTATGAAAGAAATCAAACATGTCCTAAATAAACGGAGAGACATATCATGTTCATGGATTGCAAGATTAAACGTAATAAAATGTCACCTCTACCCAAATTGACCTATAGATTTAATGCAATTTTAATCAAGATGCCATCAGGATTTTTTTGTAGATAAGGACAAGCTGATTCTACAATTTATATGGAAAACTAGAGGAATTAGAATAGCCAAAAAAAATTCTGAGAAAAAGAATAAAGTTGGTGAACTCAACCTGATTTAATGATTTACCTTAAAGCTACAGTAATCAAGACCGTAGTGATCTATAAGATCAACAAAGCAGAATAGAGCACTTGGAAAAAGACCCACACAAGTAAAATCAACTGATTTTTGACAAAGGTGTAAAGATAATTAAAGGGAGAAAGGATAGTTTTTTCAACAAATGATGTTGGAATAATTGAATATCCTATGCAAAAATGGGAGCCTTAACCTAAAACTTACACTTTATAAAAAAGTTGACTCAAAATGAATCATAGCTCTAAATATAAAATGCAAAACCATATCCAAATTTTAAAGAAAACAAAAGAGAAAATCTTCCTGACCTGGGTTTTGACAAAGACATCTTACACATGACACAAAAATCTCAATAGATTAAAAAAAAATTGACAAATTAGAATTCATCAAAATTAATAACTTTTGCTTTGCAAAATATACTCTTAAGAAAATTAAAAGAAAAACTACATTCTGAGAGAAAATATGTGAAAATCACACATCTGAAAAACAACTTGTATCGGGAGTATATTAAGAACTCTCAAAATTCAACAGAAACAAAAAACCCTATTTAAAGATAGGCAAAAGACTTGCAAAGACATTCCATTAAGGAAGTTATATGGGAGGCAAATAAACACATGAAAGATGTTCAACATCATTAACTATTAAGGAAATTCAAACTAAGAACATAATGAGGTACTATATATACCTATTAAAATGGCTAAAATAAAAACTACTGACAACATCAAGCATTGACAAGGATGGATGGCAAGGGGAATGCTCATATATTGCTGGTGGGGATGCAAAATGGTACAGTCAGTCTAGAAAATCATTTGTTAGTTTCTAAAATGTCAAACATAGACTCCCATATAACCCAGCTTTCTCACTACTAGATATTTACCCCAGAGAAATGAAATCTTTTTATTTTTTTGAATTTTAATTTATTTTTTTATACAGCAGGTTCTTATTAGTTATCCATTTTATACATATTAGTGTATACATGTCAATCCCAATCTCCCAATTCATCACACCACCCAGCCCCCACCACTTCCCCCCCTTGGTGTCCATAAGTTTGTTCTCTACATCTGTGTCTCTATTTCTGTCTTGCAAACCAGTACATCTGTACCATTTTTCTAGGTTCCACATGTATGCGTTAATATACGATATTTGTTTTTCTCTTTCTGACTTATTTCACTCTGTATGACAGTCTCTAGATCCATCCACGTCTCTACAAATGACTCAATTTCATTCCTTTTTTATGGCTGAGTAATATTCCATTGTATATATGTACCACATCTTCTTTATCCATTCGTCTGTCAATGGGCATTTAGGTTGCTTCCATGACCTGGCTATTGTATATAGTGCTGAAATGAACATAGGGGTGCATGTGTCTTTTTGAATTATGGTTTTCTCTGGGTATATGGCCAGTAGTGGGATGGCTGGGTCATATGGTATTTCTATTTTTAGTTTTTTAAGGGACCTCCATACTGTTCTCCATAGTGGCTGTATCAATTTACATTCCCACCAATAGTGCAAGAGGGTTCCCTTTTCTCCACACCCTATCCAGCATTTGTTGTTTGTAGATTTTCTGATGATGCCCATTCTAACTGGTGTGAGGTGATACCTCGTTGTAGTTTTCATTTGCATTTGCCTAATAATTAGTGATGTTGAGCAGCTTTTCATGTGCTTCTTGGCCATCTGTATGTCTTCTTTGGAGAAATGTCTATTTAGATCTTCTGCCCATTTTTGGATTGGGTTGTTTGTTTTTTGAATATTGAGCTGCATGAGCTGTTTATATATTTTGGAGATTAATCCTTTGTCTGTTGATTTGTTTGCAAATATTTTCTCCCATTCTGAGGGTTGTCTTTTCGTCTTGTTTGTAGTTTCCTTTGCTGTGCAAAAACTTTTGTTTCATTAGGTCCCATTTGTTTATTTTTGTTTTTATTTCCATTACTCTAGGAGGTGGATCAAAAAAGATCTTGCTGTGATTTATGTCAAAGAATGTTCTTCCTATGTTTTCCTCTAAGAGTTTTATAGTGTCTGGTCTTACATTTAGGTCTCTAATCCATTTTGAGTTTATTTTTGTGTATGGTGTTAGGGAGGGCTCTATTTTCATTCTTTTACATGTAGCTGTCCAGTTTTCCCAGCACCACTTATTGAAGAGACTGTCTTTTCTCCATTGTATATCCTTGCCTCCTTTGTCATAGATTACTTGACCAGAGGTGTATGGGTTTATCTCTGGGCTTTCTATCCTGTTCCATTGATCTATATTTCTGTTTTTGTGCCAGTACTATATTGTCTTGATTACTGTAGTTTTGTAGTATAGTCTGAAGTCAGGGAGTCTGATTCCTCCAGCTCTGTCTTTCTTCCCTAAAGACTGCTTTGGCTATTCGGGGTCTTTTGTGTCTCCATACAAATTTTAAGATTTTTTTTTCTAGTTCTGTAAAAAAATGCCACTGGTAATTTGATAGGGATTGCATTGAATCTGTAGATTGCTTTGGGTAGTATAGTCATATTCACAATATTGATTCTTCCAATCCAAGAACATGGTATATCTCTCCATCTGTTTATGTCATCTTTAATTTCTTTCATCAGTGTCTTATGGTGTTCTGCATACAGGTCTTTTGTCTCCCTAGGTAGGTTTATTCCTAGGTATTTTATTCTTTTTGTTGCAATGGTAAATGGGAGTGTTTCCTTAATTTCTCTTTCACATTTTTCATCATTAGTGTATAGGAATGCAAGAGATTTCTGTGCGTTAATTTTGTATCCTGCAACCTTACCAAATCCATTGATTAGTTCTAGTAGTTTTCTGGTGGCATCTTTAGGATTCTCTATGTATAATATCATGTCATCTGCAAACAGTGACAGTTTTACTTCTTCTTTTCCAATTTGTATGCCTTTTATTTCTTTTTCTTCTCTGATTGCCATGGCTAGGACTTCCAAAACTATGTTGAATAATAATGGCGACAGTGGACATCCTTGTCTTGTTCCTGATCTTAGAGGAAATGCTTTCAGTTTTTCACCATTGAGAATGATGTTTGCTGTGGGTTTGTCATATATGGACTTTATTATGTTGAGGTAGTTTCCCTCTATGCCCACACTCTGGAGAGTTTTTATCATAAATGGGTGTTGAATTTTGTCAAAAGCTTTTTCTGCATCTATTTTGATGATCATATGTTTCTTCATCTTCAACTTGTTAATATGGTGTATCACATTGATTGATTTGCGTATATTGAAGAATCCTTGCATCTCTGGGATAAATCCCACTCGATCATGGTCCATGATCCTTTTAATGTGTTGTTGCATTCTGTTTGCTAGTATTTTGTTGAGGATTTTTGCTTCTATATTCATCAGTGATATTGGTCTGTAATTTTCTTTTTTTGTAGTATCTTTGTATGGTTTTGGTATCAGGGTGATGGTGGCCTCATCGAATGAGTTTGGGAGTGTTCCTTCCTCTGTAATTTTTGGGAAAAGTTTGAGAAGGATGGGTGTTAGCTCTTCTCTAAATGTTTGATAGAATTCACCTGTCATGCCATCTGGTCCTGGACTTTTGTTTGCTGGAATATTTTCAATCACAATTTCAATTTCATTACTTGTGATTAGTCTGTTCATATTTTCTATTTCTTCCTGGTTCAGTCTTGAAGGTTATACCTTTCTAAGAATTTGTCCATTTCTTCCAGATTGTCCATTTTATTGGCATAGAGTTGCTTGTAGTAGTCTCTTAGGATGCTTTGCATTTCTGCGGTGTCTGTTGTAACTTCTTTTTCATTTCTAATTTTATTGATTTGAGTCCTCTCCCTCTTTTTCTTGATGAGGCTGGCTAATGGTTTATCAATTTTGTTTATCTTCTCAAAGAACCAGCCTTTTGTTTTATTGATCTTTCTTATTGTTTTCTTTGTTTGTATTTCATTTATTTCTGCTCTGATTTTTATGATTTCTTTCCTTCTGCTGACTTTGGGTTTTGTTTGTTCTTCTTTCTCTAGTTCCTTTAGGTGTAAGGTCAGATTGTTTATTTGAGATTTTTCTTGTCTCTTGAGGTAGGCTTGTATTGCTATAAACTTCCCTCTTAGAACTGCTTTTGCTGCATCCCATAGGTTTTTGGATTGTCGTGTTTTCATTGTCATTTGTGTCTAGGTATTTTTTGATTTCCTCTTTGATTTCTTCAGTGAACTCTTGGTTCTTTAGTAACGTATTGTTCAGCCTCCATGTGTTTGTGTTTTTTTACGTTTTTTTCCCTGTAATTGATTTCTAATCTCATAGCGTTGTGGTCAGAAAAGGATGCTTGATATGATTTCAGTTTTCTTAAATTAACTGAGGCTTGATTTGTGACCCAAGATGTTATCTATCCTGGAGAATGTTTTGTGCGCACTTGAGAAGAAAGTGTAATGTGCTGTTTTTGGATGGAATGTCCTATAAATATCAATTAAATCTATCTGGTCTAATGTGTCATTTAAAGCTTGTGTTTCCTTATTAATTTTCTGTTTGGATGATGTGTCCACTGGTGTAAATGAGATGTTAAAGTCCCCAATTATTATTGTGTTACTGTCGATTTCCTCTTTTATAGCTGTTAGCAGTTGCCTTATGTATTGAGGTGCTCCTATGTTGGGTGCATATATATTTATAATTGTTATATGTTCTTCTTGGATTGATCCCTTGATCATTATGTAGTGTCCTTCCTTGTCTCTTGTAACATTCTCTATTTTAAAGTCAATTTTATCTGATATGAGTATTGCTACTCCAGCTTTCTTTTGATTTCCATTTACATGGAATATTTTTCTATCCCCTCACTTTCAGTCTGTATGTGTCCATAGGTCTGAAGTGGGTCTCTTGTAGACAGCATATAGATGGGTCTTATTTTTGTATCCATTCAGTGAGCCTGTGTCTTTTGCTTGGAGCATTTAATCCATTCACGTTTAAGGTAATTATCAATATGTATGTTCCTATTACCATTTTCTTAATTGTTATGGGTTGTTTTTGTAGGTCCTTTTCTTCTCTTGTGTGTCCCACTTAAAGAAGTTCCTTTCACATTTGTTCTATAGCTGGTTTGGTGGTGCTGAATTCTCTTAGCTTTTGCTTGTCTGTAAAGCTTTTGATTTCTCCATCGAATCTGAATGAGATTCTTGCCGGTTAGAGTAATCTTGGTTGTAGGTTCTTCCCTTTCATCACTTTAAATATATTTTGCCACTCCCTTCTGGCTTCTAGAGTTTCTGCTGAGAAATCAGCTGTTAACCTTATGGGAGTTCCCTTGTATGTTATTTGCCATTTTTCCCTTGTTGCTTTCAATAATTTTTCTTTGTCTTTAGTTTTCGTCAATTTGATTACTATGTGTCTTGGCATGTTTCTCCTTGGGTTTATCCTGCCTGGGACTCTCTGTGCTTCCTGGACTTGGGTGGTGTTTTCTTTCCCATGTTAGGGAAGTTTTCAACTGTAATCTCTTCAAATATTTTCTCAGGTCCTTTCTCTCTTTTTTCTCCTTCTGGGACGCCTATAATGCGAATGTTGTTGCATTTAATGTTGTCCCAGAGGTTTCTTAGGCTGTCTTCATTTCTTTTCATTCCTTTTTCTTTATTCTGTTCTGCAGCAGTGAATTCCACCATTCTGTCTTCCAGGTCACTTATCCGTCCTTCTGCCTCAGTTATTCTGCTATTGATTCCTTCTAGTGTAGTTTTCGTTTCAGTTATTGTATTTTTCATCTCTGTTTGTTTGTTCTTTAATTCTTCTAGATCTTTGTTAAACATTTCTTGTATCTTCTCAATATTTGCCTACATTCTTTTTCCGAGGTCCTGGATCATCTTCACTGTCATTACTCTGAATTCTTTTTCTGGATGGTTGCCTCTCTCCACTTCATTTATTTGTTTTTCTGGGGTTTTATCTTGTTCCTTCATCTGGTACATAGCCCTCTGCCTTTTCATATTGTCTATGTTTCTGTGAATGTGTTTTTTGTTCCACAGGCTGCAGGATTGTAGTTCTTCTTGCTTCTGCTGTCTGCCCTCTGGTGGATGAGGCTATCTAAGTGGCTTGTGCAAATTTCCTCATGGGAGGGACTGGTGGTGGGTAGAGCTGGCTGTTGCTCTGGTGGTCAGAGCTCAGTAAAACTTTAATTGGCTTGTCTGCTGATAGGTGGGGTTGGGTTCCCTCCCTGTTGGTTGTTTGGCCTGAGGCAACCCAACCTTGGAGCCTACATGGGCTCTTTGGTGGGGCTAATGGCGGACTCTGGGAGGGCTCATGCCAAGGAGTACTTCCCAGAACTTCTGCTGCCAGTGTCCTTGTCCTCATCATGAGACACAGCCATCCCCTGCCTCTGCAGGAGACCCTCCAACACTAGCAGGTAGGTCTGCTTCAGTCTCCTATGGGGTCACTGCTCCTTCCCCTGGGTCCCGATGCACACACTACTTTGTGTGTGTCCTGCTGGAGTGGAGTCTGTGTTTCCCCCAGTCCTGTCAAAGTCCTGCAATCAAATCCTGCTAGCCTTCAAAATCTGATTCTCTAGGAATTCCTACTCCCGTTACTGGACCCCCAGGTTGGGAAGCCTGATGTGGGGTTCAGAACCTTCACTCCAGTGGGCGGACTTCTGTGGTATAAGTGTTCTCCAGTTTGTGAGTCATCCACCCAGTTGTTATGGGATTTGATTTTATTGTGATTGTGCCCCCCCTATCATCTCACTGTGGCTTCTCCTTTGTCTTTGGATGTGGGTTATCTTTTTTGGTGAGTTCCAGTGTCTTCCTGTCGATGATTGTCCAGCAGTTAGTTGTGGTTCCGGTGCTCTCGCAAGAGGGTGTTGAGAAAGGAAATCTTATGTGCCCACAAAAAACTGTACATAATTGTTTATAGCAGTTTTTTTCATAATTTCCGAAAACCAAAAATAACTTAAATGTCTTTTAATGGATGATGGATAAACTGTGACATATTCATGCAATGGAATACTACTCAACAATATAAAAGAATGACACACTTACACACACACAAAACAACTCGGAGGAATCTCAAAGCATTATGCCCAATGAAAGAAGCCAGTTGCAAAAGGTATCATGCTTTGTGTTTCTATTTACAAGACACTTCAAAAAGACAAAACTATAGTGATCAGTGGTTGCCAGGGGCTGGTAGGGTGGGGGTGGAGGAAGTGGCTACAACAGGTGTTAAGAGAGTTTTTGTGGGGTTGATGAAACTTTTATCCATAAAGAAGCCTGCATTTCAAACTGCTGGGTTTTCTTTGAAGGTGAATGTTAAATACTTGTCTTTTAAAAACTTCTTTTAATAAGCAGCTCTATGAGTAGCTCATGGCAGGTAGGAGAAAAATCATGCCCAAATTCTCAGTTCATCAAATGAATTATGAATAAATACATATTAACCACACTTCAGTGTTTTGATGCAAGTGGGATTCATTGAAGGGATGATTATTTTGGATCTGGCTTCTCCTGGAGGGAGTTTTGTCCTCTGATGGCAGCAGAGGGGTTTTGTCCACCGACATGTCTCTGGGGACAACAAGATGACTATTTCAGGAAACAGCTTGGGGAGCGGTGAATTCCACTGGAGCCCTCCCACTCCATCCCTTTTCCCATAGCAGACCTGTGAGCCCTCTCATAGCATCTAATCACAGCTCTCTTCTGTCTTGTTTGGGAATCAAAGTGACAGGTTTCTCCCCATTTTATTTATGGAGACAGATATCAGAAGAGCAAGCAAGCAAACAAGAGCTCTAAACCCCAAGCACAAGGTTTACATATGTTGCAGATTTGCGTTCCCAGTACAGATGTGCAACCTTGCTTTTCAGAAGGGACCTGAGACCTCTAACCCCTCGCTAAGAACAAAAGATAATAGTCTCACTTGTGGTATCACATGTGTTTCCCATGAGAAGGGAGACTCTCTAGGGTCACACCCCAGTGGCCGGGCTGTCCTGTGCGCACCCCCTGGTGGTCACTTAGATGGAGTGTCTCTCTGTTCCTTGCCTCTAGCCGCTCTCAGGCTGGAACCCTGGTATAAAACAAAGAGAAACATTCCGATTTATTTATTTGGAGTAGCAAGAAAGAAATAGCTGACCACCAAGAGAAGAAGCAGCAGAAAAAAACAAAGTATCATCTGACCAAATGGTGTTAACTGTGATCATCAGAGCTAGGAGTCCTGGCGTTTTCTTCAGCTCCATGAACAGGACTCTTTGCCACCCCCTGCCCTTGTGCTTTAGTTTTCTCATCTGGAAAACAGGAAATTTAAACTAGGTGATTTCTAAGGGTGCTTCCGGCTTTAAATTGTCTATTATCTAACATATGTATATATGTGTTTAGGAGGTGTCTTCTGCAGAGGTGTTGGATGCTATTTCCACCACCTGACTTGGCACCAGCCAAGAGATCAGTGCCTGGAAAATTGAAGAAAATGGAAAGACATCTTGTAGATATCTCTTTGACCGCCATCATCCAGCCCTTTCTACTTGTGGCAGCTCACACTTTCTGACGATTTGAAATAGATGATTGTGATTAGAGCATAATTAAAGCCAATTGAAACTTAGTTTACTTTCTTCCAAAAGGCTCTCATCCAGTCATGATGAAAACACACTAGTCTTCAGAGAGAACTGAGGATGTAAGTCTAAATCCAATGCTCCTGCAAAAAATGTAGACAAGACCCTCTTTGCACACCTTTGGGTCCTGCCCATCATTTTAAGTCTTCATAAGTCCTGAAGTTAGAAGTTATATTTTACAAACATACCTCACATTTACTTACATTTCACAGAGAGCGAGGCAATTGATCCCTACAATGCCCAGTGTATTTTTAATCCAGTCACTTAATCGCTCTCACCTTTCATCTCCTTACCTGTGAGTTGGGGCCATGGAAGTCAGAGACAGCCCATGGGGACATGCTTTGTAAAGTGTTACACAAGCTTTGGGGAGTGATTTTAAAGCTGATTTCACAGCCAGATCCCAGAGATGGTGCCTGAAAGTTGCACTGTTTTCCTACAGAACATCAGTCAATTACTTCACATGTTTCTTAGCTTAAAACGATAATTTCTCTTCAGTGCAAATTGTTGTCCTTATTACAAGGAAGAAACAGAAAACATTTCTTAGAGAAAAACTCATCCTAAAAGTGATGAACTGACCACATAGAAACCCAGAAAGGCTCACAAGAAATAATGCATTTCTCATCAATTTGGCTATTAAAAAATAAATTTTGTCCAGAGGAGGGGACAGAAAAAGGTTTTTCCATTCTTTTATGAGGAAGCCTCCATTTCATGCTACTGTGGTTGAAGAACAAGGTTTTCTCTCAAGATGAATGTTAAATTCTCTTCTAAAATATTTATTTTAATAATCAACTTTAGGAGCAGTCCACAGCATGTATAAGAACAATAAGCTCTTTCTACCTTTGTAGTGTGATTCCAACTTTCCTGTCCTGTTTGAGCCACTGTATTTCTGAGAAGTGACCCCATTCCCTTTGGACCAGTCCCCAGTCTCCTCAGCACCTACATTTTCAGCAGGCAAGTCTTAGTGTGTCTCCTGCTTTATGTGAATACACCTCCCCTCAACCATGCCCATCCCCTCCTCCTTTTGACCAAGGAAGATTTGGGGACCATAGCTGTGCTTCCCATGTCACAGTACGATTGCTCCCCCTTAGTGCTGCTTTTCCTCAGAGTTGTCCTGACACAACGCCTGGCAGGTTGGGGAAAATGCTTGTGACAAGTGGCCATGTACCTTTCAGGACTTTGATGGTGGGTGGCAGGGAATCTATGCAGAGAAATGAAATGGTGCCGCCTTTTCCCAGAGTGTACACCTAGTTGTTCCGAGGAGCCAGGAAGGACTGTGGCTTCGCTAAGCGTTTTCTGCCCTGGCTTTATCAAATGTTGTCTCTTCCTACAGTAATCCCGGGGACTCTTTTCATCCCAGGGTTTTATTCCAAATGGAATGTTAAGAGGGTTCAGATGTGGAGAGACAGGTCAGGGCGGTGGGGGTAGGGAGAGGTGTGAGCTTGTCCAGATCTGTGGCTTTGCCAGAACTGTTTTTAAGTTGACACAGGGCTAAATAAAAAGCCCCCTGGCTTTGATCTCAGGGACTTCCTGGGTAGACTGTCTGATTAGATAAAGATCACGTCTCCAGCCCCACCCCCGTCATCTTTTAGGCAGTAATCTAAAGTCTGCAGCCATTCCTTGTCCTAGGCTCCTGTCTCTTTCTCAAAGTATGTCTCTCTCTGTCTCAGTGGGTTCCTTCCTGGGTCTTGGGTTTTTCTTTCTGTTTGAGCAGGAAAAGGAGGCTGAGAAAATAGAGCACTTCTTCTCCTTTAATTCTTCTTAAGTTGTCTAGAAACAAAGCAAAAGCTTTGTTCGAGAGCCTCATATGGACCTCGTCTGGTCCTGGGCATCAAAGGGAATTGATCTCTGTGTGCAACATGGTCAGCTGCTGGTATGCTATGGAGAGAGTGAGTTGGCAGGTGGAGGGTTTGGAGAGAGAAATACCATCAGTCCCTGCACTGGGTTCATCAGCCAAGACAGCAGGCTGTGAGGGGTGTGGAGGAGAGTGTCTTCTCTGTGACTCTTTAACCTAGAGCTGGTCACCCAGGAGATGCAACAGAAACCATCTTCGATGATGATGAAGTAAATTGCTCTTAGGAGTCGGGCAATTTTAAGAAATGCTTGAACCTAAAAGCTACCAGGTTGAAAATCTTCTAGGCTGGATCACAGCTTTTTAGCTTTGCTCAGAGGAGAATCTCTTTATGACATTAAAAAATGAGACTTTACACAAGAGGATTTACACTTTTAATATTTTATTTTACTTAACCATCTGTGCTGATCATTGTTTTAAGTGACACACACACACACACACACTCACATTTTACATAATATAAATATTAGCTCATTAAACCTTCATGACAACCCGATGAGCATTTGCTGTTAGCATTTGCCAACAGTTCCATTTGCTAATCATATTTGATAAACTAGGAAACTAAGGCACAGAGAAGTTAAATATCTTACTCAAAGTCACACAGCTAGTGGGGCAGCAGATTAAGGATTCAAACTCAGGCAGTCAGGTCCAAGAATCTGACTCTGCTGCCTGCCCACACCCCCCTACCCCCCAACACACACACACTTAGAAATTCACTAAGAAAACACACATGGATAAAAAAGTTATGAATTTATGAATTCAAGAATATTTAAAAATATTTACATACACATGAAAAATAGTCACATTTTTATGTGGGAGGCAGTTGAATGTAGCGATTTATTCATCAGCTTCACAAACATTTCTTTGAGAGCCAACCAGTCCCTGGGCTCGGTGTTGGGGTTTGAATGGTGACTGGAAGGTGGTAGGTCCCTGTGTTTAACTTAGGCTTCAAGACACCAGGTCTGGGCCAAGAGACAAGCATCACGTTTATGCTGCAACATTACTGAAGGCTTTAGGTGCTGTGGGGCCAGGGTTCTGGAACTTCCTGGAACAGAGCATTTCTCTCCTTGGATCCAAGCAGCCATCATCACTTCCCCAGAGAGAAGCCCAGCTCCCGGCGGTGTGCTGCAGACGGACCCTTTACCTACAATTGTCACCTTCAGGGTTCATATGGTTAATGCCCCTGTGGCAGAAACTGCTAATTTTCTCTTCAGCATCTTCTTTATTCATCATAGAATCCCTATGCGTTAGCTGGGGCACATGGCTGCCACACATGAAGATGGTATTTATTCCCCATCATCTCTTGCAACTAGGTGTGGCTGGATGACTAAGTTCTGGTCAATGGGATGCAAAGAGAAATGGTGTCTGCAACTTCTGGGAAGTCCTGTTTTACTTCTTCCTATTTTTTGCTGGCAGGAATATGGACGTGATGGCTGGAGCTTGGGACGTCATCTTAGACCATGAAGTGAGACTGCTGGCATAGAAATGTAAAACAGTGAGATTGAGGGATCCTGGACCCCATACCTACCTGGGACTATTTTCCTCCCGATGTATTTTTCACAGGAGAGGAATAAAATTCTATCTTATTTAAGCCATGGTTACCTTGTTTCTCTCTAACCTAATGCAGCTAAACCTAATCCTAAATGATATAGCATCCCTCTTCATTAACATGTGATGTGGTTTTATTCATTTGAATCTTTCTAAAGCTACGTAGTATCTGTCCAATATGCTTTCATTCTGTTTAAATTAACAGAGTTAAGTTCTCGTTTTCAGCCTTGAGCCCCGACTGGTACCATCTGTCTCTAAGTTCTGCCTTAGGGTTTGCAAACACAGGATGATGCCAATGATTTTAGGGTTAAAACACCTCCTTAAACACAAAGCCAGTGTACCACACACAACTCTGCTAGTGAAGTCTGAACTCTCTTGGGAATTTGGAAAGTCGTTTTGCTCTATCATCCTTTCCAAGGATTTGTCTTCGCTCCTAGAAAAAAGACAACTTTGTTTTCAAGGGCCCCTGAGCCCCTCAGCAGTGGTGTTGAGTGAGTGGGGTGAGGGCTCTCACTGCAGGGCCGGATTAGTGGGGCTAGTGGTCCAAGTACGGGTCACTTCCCACGGGAAAGGGAGCCCCGGGCTCTTTCCCTGCAGCGCCACCTACTGCTACCCCACCAGCCTCTGACTTTGGGGACTTGGGTCACCTCTTCACAGCAGGCTGGGCAGATTTTCTAGCCCCCAATCCTTAGGTGGGGTTTTTAGAACAGCCAGTGCTTTCACTGGAAGAGCCCTGAACCATCTCCATGTGAACGATGCTGGTGAGAGAGCCCCTTCCTCTAAGCCGACTCCAGCCAGGCCCGTGCCAGGCCCCCTGCTGGGGCCACAGGCCAGGGGGCCACAGGCCTTGATGCCCTTGTGGGCCTCTCCCACATCTCTGTGTGTGTGTGTGTGTGTGTGTGTGTGTGTGTGTGCACGCACACGTGCACGTGTGTGGCGGGGAGGAGGTTAACTTGTGGTGATCAGTTTCCTGTAGGTAACACTTAACCCCTTCATATCTTCAGGCACTATAGCACGCTTAGAACTCTGAAAACCAGCCCTCTTTTTTTTTTTTTTTTTGACAAATAGATGAGCTAGAATGTGGGATGTTATTTTCAAGGCATGTTTCAACTATTTTTCCCTTTAGTTCTCGCTTCTCTACTCTGTGCCTTGTCCATTTCTCCTCTCCCACTCTCCGAGGGACTATTCCCTGTTAGGATAGTGAGGTTCAGTCCTCAGCCCTTGGCCTCTGGAAGACGCAGACATGATGTGGATGGGCAGTGCCTGGTATTCCTATAACTTCCAGTTTCTGACTAGAAGCAGAAACACCTGCCGTGTGGGGCTCATGTCTGGTTCACCCAGCAGAATGCAGAAGGTGCCCATAGTCTAGTTCTTACCCTGTTTGCCTTTCTGCAGTTTGATTTTCAGGGGAGCAGCCTGTGGGAGAAATCTGTGGGCAGACTTGAGTGCTGAGGCCACGGTGACCTGTGGGATGGGCGGCAGGAAGGCCCATTGGGGCCAGGGGCCTCTGCTTGAACTTGGAAGGTGCTCGAATGAGAATCAAACCTCATTGGCTCACACTCCAGCCAGAGGTTGGTTTGGTGCAGGCAGGATGGGGCAGAGATACCATCTCCAAGTCTGAAGCCCAAATGGTGAGAAGAAAGATGGATTTGGAGCCACACACCCAGGTTTAAATATGGATCTACGCGTGAGATGGAGGGCGCATCTCTCCAGGGCCCTCAGGGTCCTCACCTGTGACATTTGTAAAAGGTGATGGAGGTGATTTCCCACTCCGGTATCCAACACGAAAGAAATGCTCAGTAACCGGGCGTTTCAGGCTCAGGTGGGAGCCCTTGGCTCCAGAGCTGGCGATTTTATCGTCTCCAGGCTCCTCCTGGAGCAGGACAGCAGGGGGAGTGGAAAAGGGGGCTCAACAAGGTGGGACAAGCTCGAGGCCTCCGTCCAGAAAATGCTGGATTTGGGACCAGGTTCCCAGTCCAGGGTTCTGTTTACCCCAGAACGTGCGTGTGAGAGAGGAAGGGAGAAGTCGGCAGAGGAAGGAAAGTGGGAGCAGGTGAATGCAGCGTCCCAGCCTCAGCATCATTGCCGTCAACCCGCACAGCTGGCCATCTCCTGCTACGTGTGTGCACCCACAGATGCCAAGGGGTGTTAGAGTCACAAACATGTGGGAAGTCTTCTAAACTCACCACTTCATTTAGTTTTCCTTCTCAGTTTTTTGCTCCTCTTTAGTAATTAGTTTTTTTTAATTTTTGAATTTTATTTCATTTATTTTTTTATACAGCTGGTTCTTATTAGTTATCCATTTTATACATATTAGTGTATATATGTCAATACCAATGTCCCAATTCATCACACCACCACCACCACCCCACCACTTTCCCCCCTTGGGGTCCATACGTTTGATCTCTACTTCGGTGTCTCAGTTTCTGCCCTGCAAACCAGTTCATCTGTATCATTTTTCTAGGTTCCACATATATGCATTAGTATACGATATTTGATTTTCTCTTTCTGACTTACTTCACTCTGTATGACAGTCTCTAGATCCATCCGCGTCTCTACAAATGACCCAATTTCGTTCCTTTTTATGGCTGAGTAATATTCCATTGTATATATGTACCACATCTTCTTTATCCATTCATCTGTCAATGGGCATTTAGGTTGCTTCCATGACTTGACTATTGTATATAGTGCTGAAATGAACATTGGGGTGCATGTGTCTTTTTGAATTATGGTTTTCTCTGGGTATATGGCCAGTAGTGGGATGGCTGGGTCATATGGTAATTCTATTTTTAGTATTTTAAGGAACCTCCATACTGTTCTCCATAGTGGCTGTATCAATTTACATTCCCACCAACAGTGCAAGAGGGTTCCCTTTTCTCCACACCCTCTCCAGCATTTGTTGTTTGTAGATTTTCTGATGATGCCCATTCTAACTGGTGTGAGGTGATACCTCATTGTAGTTTTGATTTGCATTTCTCTAATAATTAGTGATGTTGAGCAGCTTTTCATGTGCTTCTTGGCCGTCTGTATGTCTTCTTTGGAGAAATGTCTATTTAGGTCTTCTGCCCATTTTTGGATTGGGTTGTTTGTTTTTTGAATATTGAGCTGCATGAACTGTTTATATATTTTAGAGATTAATCCTTTGTCCATTGATTCGTTTGCAAATATTTTCTCCCATTCTGAGGGTTGTCTTTTCGTCCTGTTTGTAGTTTCCTTTGCTGTGCAAAAAATTTTAAGTTTCATTAGGTCCCATTTGTTTATTTTTGTTTTTATTTCCATTACTCTAGGAGGTGGATCAAAAAAGATCTTGCTGTGATTTATGTCAAAGAGTGTTCTTCCTATGTTTTCCTCTAAGAGTTTTATAGTGTCCGGTCTTACATTTAGGTCTTTAATCCATTTGGAGTTTATTTTTGTGTATGGTGTTAGGGAGGGCTCTAATTTCATTCTTTTACATGTAGCTGTCCAGTTTTCCCAGCACCACTTATTGAAGAGACTGTCTTTTCTCCATTGTATATCCTTGCCTCCTTTGTCATAGATTAGTTGACCATAGGTGCGTGGGTTTATCTCTGGGCTTTCTATCTTGTTCCATTGATCTATATTTCTGTTTTTGTGCCAGTTCCATATTTTCTTGATTACTGTAGCTTTATAGTATAGTCTGAAGTCAGGGAGTCTGATTCCTCCAGCTCCGTTTTTTTCACTCAAGACCGCCTTGGCTGTTCGGGGTCTTTTGTGTCTCCATACAAATTTTAAGATTTTTTTGTTCTAGTTCTGTAAAAAATGCCATTGGTAATTTGATACGGATTGCATTGAATCTGTAGATTGCTTTGGGTAGTATAGTCATTTTCACAATATTGATTTTTCCAATCGAAGTACATGGTATATCTTTCCATCTGTTTATGTCATCTTTAATTTCTTTCATGAGTGTCTTATAGCTTTCTGCATACAGGTCTTTTGTCTCCCTAGGTAGGTTTATTTCTAGGTATTTTATTGTTTTTGTTGCAATGGTAAATGAGAGTGTTTCCTTCATTTCTCTTTCACATTTTTCATCATTAGTGCATAAGAATGCAAGAGATTTCTGCGCATTAATTTTGTATCCTGCAACTTTACCAAATTCATTGCTTAGCTCTAGCAGTTTTCTGGTGGCATCTTTAGGATTCTCTATGTATAGTATCATGTCATCTGCAAACAGTGACAGTTTTACTTCTTCTTTCCAATTTGTATTCCTTTTATTTCTTTTTCTTCTCTGATTGCCGTGGCTAGGACTTCCAACACTAAGTTGGATAATAGTGGCAAGAGTGGACATCCTTGTCTTGTTCCTGATCTTAGAGGAAATGCTTTCAGTTTTTCACCATTGAGAATGATGTTTGCTGTTGGTTTGTCGTATATGGCCTTTATTATGTTGAGGTAGGTTCCCTCTATACCCACTTTCTGAAGAGTTTTTATCATAAATCAGTGTTGAATTTTGTCAAAAGCTTTCTCTTCATCTCTTTTGATGATCATATGGTTTTTCTTCTTCAATTTGTTAATATGGTGTATCACATTGATTGATTTGCATATAATGAAGAATCCTTCCATTCCTGGGATAAATCCCACTTGATCATGGTGTATGATCCTTTTAATGTGTTGCTGGATTCTGTTTGCTAGTATTTTGTTGAGGATTTTTCCATCTATATTCATCAGTGATATTGGTTTGTAATTTTCTTTTTTTTGTAGTATCTTTGTCTGATTTTGGTGTCAGGGTGATGGTGGCCTCATAGAATGAGTTTGGGAGTGTGCTTTCCTCTGCAATTTTTGGAAGAGTTTGAGAAGGATGGGTGTTAGCTCTTCTCTAAATGTTTGGTAGAATTTACCTGTGAAACCATCTGGTCCTGGACTTTTGTTTGCTGGAACATTTTAAATCACAGTTTCAATTTCATTATTTGTGATTGGTCTGTTCATATTTTCTCTTTCTTCCTGGTTCAGTCTTGGAAGGTCATACCTTTCTAAGAATTTGTCCATTTCTTCCAGGTTGTCCATTTTATTGGCACAGAATTGCTTGTAGTAGCCTCTTATGCTTTGTATTTCTGCGGTGTCCATTGTAACTTCTGTTTCATTTCTAATTTTATTGATATGAGTCCTCTCCCTCTTTTTCTTGATGAGGCTGGCTAAAGGTTTATCAATTTTGTTTGTCTTCTCAGGGAAGCAGGTTTTAGTTTTATTGATCTTTACAATTGTTTTCTTTGTTTGTATTTCATTTATTTCTGCTCTGATCTTTATGATTTCTTTCCTTCTGCTAACTTTGGGTTTTGTTTGTTCTTCTTTCTCTAGTTCCTTTAGGTGTAAGGTTAGATTGTTTACTTGAGATTTTTCTTGTTTATTTAGGTAGGCTTGTATAGCTATAAACTTCCCTCTTAGAACTGCTTTTGCTGCATCCCATAGGTTTTGGGTCGTCGTGTTTTCATTGTCATTTGTCTGTAGGTATTTTTTTATTTCCTCTTTGATTTCTTCAGTGATCTCTTGGTTATTTAGTAACGTATTGTTTAGCCTCCATGTGTTTGTCTTTTTTACGTTTTTTTCCCTGTAATTCATTTCTAATCTCATAGCGTTGTGGTCAGAAAAGATGTTTGATATGATTTCAATTTTCTTAAATTTACTGAGGCTTGATTTGTGACCCAATATGTGATCTATCCTGGAGAATGTTCCATGAGCACTCGAGAAGAAAGTGTAATGTGCTGTTTTTGGATGGAATGTCCTATATATATCAATTAAATCTATCTGGTCTATTGTGTCATTTAAAGCTTCTGTTTCCTTATTTATTTTCATTTTGGATGATCTGTCCATTGGTGTAAGTGAGGTGTTAAAGTCCCCCACTATTATTGTGTTACTGTCGATTTCCTCTTTTATAGCTCTTAGCAGTTGCCTTATGTATTGAGGTGCTCCTATGTTGGGTGCATATATATTTATAATTGTTATATCTTCTTCTTGGATTGATCCCTTGATCATTATGTAGTGTCCTTCCTTGTCTCTTGTAACATTCTTTACTTTAAAGCCTATTTTATCTGATATTTGTATTGCTACTCCAGCTTTCTTTTGATTTCCGTTTGCATGGAATATCTTTTTCCATCCCCTCACTTTCAGTCTGTATGTGTCCCTAGGTCTGAAGTGGGTCACTTTTAGACAGCATTTATATGGGTCTTGTTTTTGTATCCATTCAGCAAGCCTGTGTCTTTTGGTTGGAGCATTTAATGCATGCACATTTAAGGTAATTATCGATATGTATGTTCCTATTACCATTTTCTTAATTGTTTTGGGTTTGTTTTTGTAGGTCCTTTTCTTCTCTTGTGTTTCCCACTTAGAGAAGTTCCTTTAGCATTTGTTGGAGAGCTGGTTTGGTGGTGCTGAATTCTCTTAGCTTTTGTTTGTCTGTAAAGCTTTTGATTTCTCCATCGAATCTGAATGAGATCCTTGCCGGTTAGAGTAATCTTGGTTGTAGGTTCTTCCCTGTCATCATTTTAAATATGTCATGCCACTCCCTTCTGGCTTGTAGCCTTCTGCTGAGAAATCAGCTGTTAACCTTATGGGAGTTTCCTTGTATGTTATTTGTTGTTTTTCCCTTGCTGCTTTCAATAAATTTCCTTTGTCTTTAATTTTTGCCATTTTGATTACTATGTGCCTTGGTATGTTTCTCCTTTGGTTTATCCTATATGGGACTCTCTGCGCTTCCTGGACTTGGGTAGCTATTTCCTTTCCCATGTTAGCGAAGTTTTCAACTATAATCTCTTCAAATATTTTCTCAGGTACTTTCTCTCTCTCTTCTCCTTCTGGGACTCCTATAATGCAAATGTTGCTGTGTTTAATGTTGTCCCAGAGGTGTCTTAGGCTGTCTTCATTTCTTTTCATTCTTTTTTCTTTATTCTGTTCCGCAGCAGTGAATTCCACCATTCTGTCTTCCAGGTCACTTATCCGTTCTTCTGCTTCAGTTATTCTGCTATTGATTCCTTCTAGTGTATTTTTCATTTCAGTTATTGTTCATCTCTGTTTGTTTGTTCTTTAATTCTTCCAGGTCTTTGTTAAACATCTCTTGCATCTTCTCGATCTTTGCCTCCATTCTTTTTCCGAGGTCCTGGATCATCTTCACTATCATTATTCTGAATTCTTTTTCTGGAAGGTTGCCTCTCTCCACTTCATTTATTTGTTTTTCTGGGGTTTTATCTTGTTCTTTCATCTGGTACATAGCCCTCTGCCTTTTCATCTTGTCTATCTTTCTGTGAATGTGTTTTTTGTTCCACAGGCTGCAGGATTGTAGTTCTTCTTGCTTCTGCTGTCTGCCCTCTGGTGGATGAGGCTATCTAAGAGGCTTGTGCAAGTTTCCTGATGGGAGGGACTGGTGGTGGGTATAGCTGACTGTTGCTCTGGTGGGCAGAGCTCAGTAAAACTTTAATCCACTTGTCTGCTGATGGGTGGGGCTGGGTTCCCTCCCTGTTGGTTGTTTGGCCTGAGGTGACCCAACACTGGAGTCTACCTGTGCTCTTTGGTGGGGCTAATGGCGGACTCTGGGAAGGCTCACACCAAGGAGTACTTCCTAGAACTTTTGCTGCCAGTGTCCTTGTCCTCACCGTGAGACACAGCCACCCCCTGCCTCTGCAGGAGACCTCCCAACACTAGCAGGTAGGTCTGGTTCAGTCTCCTATGGCGTCACTTCTCCTTCCCCCGGGTCCCGATGCACACACTACTTTGTGTGTGTCCTGCAGGAGTGGAGTGTCTGTTTCCCCCAGTCCTGTTGAAGTCCTGCAATCAAATCCCGCTAGCCTTCAAAGTCTGATTTGTCTAGGAATTCCTCCTCCTGTTGCCAGACACCCAGGCTGGGAAGCCTGATGTGGGGCTCAGAACCTTCACTCCAGTGGGTGGACTTCTGTGGTATAAGTGTTGTCCAGTTTGTGAGTCACCCACACAGCAGTTATGGCATTTGATTTTATTGTGATTGTGCCCCCCCCCCATCGTCTCATTGTGGCTTCTCCTTTGTCTTTGCATGTGGGGTATCTCTTTTGGTGAGTTCCAGTGTCTTCCTGTCGATGATCATTCAGCAGTTAGTTGTGATTCCAGTGCTCTCACAAGAGGGAGTGAAAGTACGTCCTTCTACTCCACCATCTTGAACCAATCTCAGTAATTAGTTTTAAATATGTCACATATACAGAAAATAATGTAACAGTTGTACTTTACCCAATACTCAGATTTAACCAGTATTAACACTTTTCCATATGTACATATACATGTTTTAGGTTATATATATGGTTTTATATTAGGTTTCTTTTTTAAAAAAGAAATAAAATATTATCTGTAAAGTTTCTCTCCTTCCCCACCCACTCACTGTCAGCCATCCCCAGAGGTAACTGTTATCTTGAGGTTGGTTGTTAGTCCTCCCATGCATAATTAAAACTTTAATTCCCTGTGTCAGTGTCCAGTCATAATACAGTATTGTTTTGTGAATTTTTAAATGATTGAAGACTGTATAATACTTTCATATCCATTTGCAATTTGCTTTTATACACATTATATTTTTATGACACATCTGTGAGCCTATGCTTGGCTCTAGATCATTTAATAGCTGGATGGTATTCTATCCTATGAATGTAACATGGTGTATTTGTTCATTCCTCTGTTGGTGAACAATTTTACTTATTTCTAATTTTTTAAAAAAAATTTATTATTTTTTTTTGGTTGTGTTGGGTCTTCATTGCTGTGCGAGGGCTTTCGCTAGTTGTGGCGAGTGGGGGCTACTCTTCATTGCAGTGCCTGGGCTTCTCATTGGTGTGGCTTCTCTTGTTGTGGAGCATGGGATCTAGGCACGTGGGCTTCAGTAGTTGTGGCATGCACGCTCGGTAGTTGTGGTTCCTGGGCTCTAGATTGTAGGCTCAGTAGTTGTGGCACACGGGCTTAGTTGCACCACAGCATGTGGGATCTTCCCGGACCAGGGCTCGAACCCATGTCCCCTGCATTGGCAGGCGGATTCTTAACCACTCTGCCACCAGGGAAGTCCCTCTTATTTTTGATAATAGAAAAAATACCCTCAGGAGGGAAATTAGTAAATTTTGCTACATTTCAGCTTCAACTCTACTAGGTATAGTCAAATTATTCTCCAGTTTACATCACCACAAGCAGAGGTGATAAAGAGTTTCTGTTTTCACACCCTCTTGCCAACACTTGGTATTATCAGACTTGTTTTCCTAAATAAAATGTGGCAACTCTGGCTTGTTAGTTACAATCACCGTGGTTAATCATGTCCTCATCTGTCCCCATAGCACCTATCGCAATGTATTATAGTCATCTGAGTTAGTCACCCCCACGGGACAGGGTTCCTGTCTGTCTTTTTTTTTGTATATCCAGTAGGTACCCAGCAGGTGAATGGTGACTGGCACACACTTACTTAGTGTTCAGTACACATGTGTTGACTTAAATATGAGAATAAAGAGATCAAAGAACAGAACAGTCAGGGAAGACTTAGTGAAAGGGGTAGAACCAATATTGGTCCAAGAACCAGAACCTTCAAACACTCCTGGATAGAGTGTCAACCAATGTAACCACTTTGGAAAACCCTGGGGCAGTATCTGCTAGATTGTGCATGTCCTCTGACCTACCAATTTCACTTCCAATAGAAACGTTGTGTGTGTGAGCCCCAAAGACACACCCTGGAGTGTTCATAGCAGCACTATTTGTAAGAGCTCCAAACCAGCAACCACCCACATGCCCACCCATGGTAGAACGGTTAAATAGACATGTGCCATACTTGGCAGCGATGGGCATGCAAGACCTATAGCTGCAAGGAGCAACGTGGGAAAATCTCACAATACGAGGTGGAGCAAAAGGTGACAGATCTCAAGAAGCATATGCTGTGTGATTCCACTGACTTGAAGTTCAAAATCAGGCAAAACTAATCTAGTGCAGAAGTTGTGATACTGATTACTTTTGGTGGGAAGTGGGTACTGACTGGAAGTGGACAGAGTGCTGGTAATATTTTATTTATTTATTTTATATTGGGGTAAAATTTACATACGATGAAATTCAGTTTTCTTAAGTGCACAATTCAGTGAGCTTTGACAAATGCATACAGTGGTGTAGCCACCACCATAGACAACACTTAGAACATTTCTATCATCCCCGAAAGCCTCTCATGAGCCTTATGCTCCATTTCTTGACCTTTGTCACAGTGTTGGTTACATGTGGTTGTTCACTTTGTGAAAATTCACTGAGCCGTGCACTTATGATATGTGTGCATTTTTTTCTGAATGCATGCTTTATTGTAATAGTGTTCGAAGAGCATCTTTAACAAAAGATTGGCTACAAAAATGGCAGTTGGCTGCAAGGTGGCCTACTGGGTGGCAGAGGGGATGGGAGAGGAGCAGTCAGGAAGGTGACTGGGCTGTGCAGTGTAGAAAAAGCAGTGAAAGGGAAACAGTGCATCTGCAGTTTTATCACAAGCTTTAGCTTCTTACCTTTGCTGCTGGTGAGTGGTGAACCAGCCTTTATATTTCTAGCACTGGATCACTTCCCTCCTCCTTTTTTTTTTTTTTCTCTTTATAATATCCTGTAATAGTAGGAGGGAGAACTCAACAGTGGCTCAGAGGCAGGCTTCTTCCTGACTCAGAGGAGTCCCCAGGAAAGGGGACCTGAAATGTTCCTCTCAGAAAGTTCTACCCTCCACAGCCAATCAGCATAGGACACCTTGCTCTCTTTTGACTGGAGGAATCCTGGTCATGTGACTTTAAGTCATGAGGTCTTTGGAAATCTCTTCCTGGTCTTGTCTGGGCAGGACCCAGCCATCCCTGAGGGGAGATTGGAAGGCTCTGTGGGGTCAGGAGCATCAATGGCGTGGGTCTCTCCAATCCCCTGTTTGTGAAGATCCCACCTCAGTTACGTTAATAACAGGGACAGTGAGTTATTTTAGAGGTTCCAAACAGACTTTCATCCTGGGAGATCCTGGGTTTTTCTTTTCTTTTTTTTTCTCTTGCCTTTCTCCTTTTCCATTTGTTCAGCTCTCCAAAGATTAAAAAAAGAAAAAAAAAAAAAACCCAACCCCCCAAACAAACCAAAAACACAGCCAAGCAGGGTCTAAAAGGGGTTACAGCTAACCAAATAGAAACTCCCTGGCTAATGGTGTAAAATTTTAAAATGGTGCTTTTCAAGATCTGCTACCATTCCCGGTCACTAAAGAATTAAAAGTTTACTTCACTTAGACTGTTCTCTTCCATAGCAAATAAACCTAACATTTAGCCATGACCTTTGTGAAAAAATAACTTAGGAACTTGCATGGAAAAGAGAATTCCTCTTTCTTTTTTAAAAGTCAGCCTTGAAATTTTTATATCCTTTGAGTCATATTCTTGAAGCAATTGGCTGATTAGTTCAAGAAATGTTACCTTCCCAATTCAAACATGACATTTTGAAAATCATCCATGAATTACATGCCTCGGGAATGAAAGGCTTTTCTGTGCCATTTAAAAGTTGTTTTTTTTTTTTTTCATTTTAAGGGCAATCATGAATATCTATAAGGGCACATTTATGACTCCCAGAACAGATAGAAAATTAGCAAAGTCATAAAATTTTTACCCAGCTTTGCTATTGCAGCTGTATCTCAATCCAGTCTCCCACCAATTCCCCTGCCACTAAAATGGTTAAAGATGATGTTATTTTTGCCATTACAGGCAAAGCACTGGTCTTTGTATGTTGGCTTTCTAAATCTCTACATGAAGGTCTGGAAAAAAAAGGATCTGTTCTTCTGGTTCAACAAAACGTTGCTGGTTCCATAAATTTGTTCCTGACAAGTCTTACCTTCTGGTCCCGGAAAATGCCCCTCTTCTTCTAATCTCATAGAGTAAACCAATGTTAAACCTCAGAAAATCAACTGGCTGTAAGCTTTCTGCCTTCATTTACACTACTGTATTCAGGATCTGTAGACATGGATGTATGTTTCTGTATATACCCACCCAGTAATTACTGAGGCAAGCCTTTAATTTGTCTGAAACCGTGCAGGCATAATGGTGACAACCCACACATTTTTCCATTGGAAATTGTAAATGGATGACAAAGAAAGAACCCAGGCCACCCCCACCCCCCGTCCCTTCCTGGGAAGCTTTTTCATGACTCTTTGTCCATCAGGCCAGAATCAACTCAATGCTCATGGGCTGTTGATCACTGTCGCTCAGGTAATTAGAACAGTGAGACTCAAAGTGTGGTCCTTAGAGCAGAACTGGTCTTTAGTCAGCAAGGAGATGAAGTCAAAAATTAAGAAAAGACGTTCAGAAATGTTTAGAGGTATTTGGTGGAATCCTTTTCTGCCTGTTGAACCTAATCATAAAAACTGGGGGTTTATCTTCATTTTGTAAAAACTAAATGGAATTGAAATCTAATAGAGTTTCTATCTCTGGCCAGACTGAGAGTGAATTTTCTTTTTTGGAAGAGCTGTCAGCAACACAAAACCTCGTCTCACATGAGCTCGATGGCAATAATATTATTATACACTTATATTTGAATAACGAACTTATATTTGAATATTAAAGCACGAAATGATGTCTTGGTTTGGGACCACTCAGAAGCAGATCCAGAGAGAAGGATCTGGGCAAGTAGATTATTTGGGAGACAATTCCAGTGAGCGACAGTAGGGGAGTGGGGAGGAAAGACAGGGAAGGGAAGGAGGCCAGTAATTGGCGTGTTAGCAAGCAGGTCCCCACCGAGGGTGGCAGGACCTCAGTCTCACTGGGAACTCGGGAATGGTATAAAACACGCTTCAGAATTGCCCCACTCGAGGGATGAGAGAGATGGGGTATTCATCCACCAAGGTCCTGTTAAGCCTCCTAGGAGGCACTGTTTACTCCCTGGCACTTCAGCCCCATCTGTGAGAGCTGCGTGGCCCCTGGTTAGAGAAAACCATCAGGGAAGGACTTGCAGGAGCTGCCAGTTGAAAGTTGAGCCAGTCTAAATGAGATGAGAAGGATCGCTCCCTTTGATCACTAACTTTGGGCCCATCCAGAACCCCTTTCACTAGCTTTCTCTCTTGCCTTGTGTAATTAATTAGTTGGTGGTCTACCTATGTGGCAGAGACTGATCGGGTGCTCACACAGCCGATCTCTGCTTCCTGGGCCCCCAACTGGACTCCATTTCCCAGTCTCCCTTGTAGAAGAGTGTGGCATGAAACAGCTGTACTTCCCTGGGCCACCTATATAAGTCATTGCCCATATTCTCCCTGCTCTTTACTCCTTAAGCCTCCTGGAATAGAGATGACCCGCAGGGCACCCTAGAAAGTCAAGCCTTGAAGATGGAAAGTTTGGGTCCTTGGGTAATCACTTAGAGGAGAGCCACTTGACCAGAAACATACCTTTAGAGGTTTTTGTGTTAAGCCATTGTGATTTTGAGGCTTATCTATTACAGCATCTAGCATTACTTTAAATGATGCAACATACACGTGTGATCAAATAATTTATTTTTCTTGATATCACTTACCATTATTTCAGATTATGTACTTATTTATTTATCAGCCGTCTCCCCTCCACCAGGAAAACTTGGATTTGTACACTGCTGTATCTCTGGCATCTAGAACAATGCCTGGCAACTAGTATACGCTCAATAAATATTTCTCCAATGACTCAACACCGACGCACATGGTACATGACAGGCCCTATGCTAGGAACTTCATATCTCTTATTTTATTTTCTGAACAACTGTATGGGGAAACTGGAATATACACAGGCTGATTAACTTATCCAGTGGTACCCAGCAGGCAACTGAGGGAGCCAGGATTGGAATCTAGGCAGTCTGACTCAACCCGCAAATTCTTCCGCCCTCTGTACCTTGCCTGATGACATCTGCCAGGTACAGAGCAAGGGGCTGGGGGTGTAGAAAGCATGAGACATGGCACCTGCCCTTCAGGTCGACCCAACAGGCGACAGTTGGCGTGGGGCTTGAGTGCAGCAGGGAAAACAGACCAGTCTCATTCTTATCCATGGAGCAGGCTATCTTCTAGAAAGTTAGGCTCTGCTACTCAGCTAACCTGAACAAGGGCTCAGATACAGGATTCAAATCCTCTTATGGAATACGAGAGAACTGAGCAGACTATATAGAGCTAAAGCCAGATCCACTTTCACCAACGCGAGACACGTAAAGGGTGGTGCAGGGACATTTGGTGGATTTGAACAATTGGAGCAAAGGCAGAGTGAGTCGGAGGCAAAATCCTGATCCTGTGTGTTGGGAAGAGTTAGGAAGAGAGTTGAGTAGAGGGTAAGGTTAAGAACACGGTCTTCAACCAGCTTTGCCATGTACAGAGCCTTATGACTTGGGCAGGTTAGAAGACCTTGTTGGGCTTCTTTTGCCTTATCTGTAAAATGGATGTAACTTGCTTGCCTCCCATGGTAAAGTGATTAGCACAGAGGCACAAAGTGTGTGCTCAGGAAGGGTGGCTGGTATCGTACCTACTCTTTGATCCTTGCTCCCGGGTCTTAGGGTGGGGAAATCTATCCCCTGGCCACTGAGCTACAAAGATGGAAAGGCTTGGAGACTAATCATGGTGGATAATAATTGAATGGGGTGAGGAGGATGCCCAGCTCTTCTGGGGCCCTGCCCTCATCCTTCCCATGTGCAGCCACTAGAGGGCCTTGGCTTCTCTGTCTGCCACTATTGGCTTGCTCAGACATGGCACCTGAGAGGCCCAGTGGGTCACTAGAAAAAGGGATCTCTTTCCAAGGAGCAGCAAAGGAGCACAGCATTCGATGAGAGGCATCTGTAGAGCAGTTGCTGAGGGGTCCTATAAACTGGTGCTGCAGGTGAAGGGGGCAGACAGCCTACTCTGCGGTGGGCAAAGTTGGCCCTTGCTCTCATGATCCCCTTTCCATGAAGGAATTACCCAGGGTTACCCTGGGGCTGGCTTGGGGCCCTATAGTAAATGAGATACATCTGCATAGAGGCAGGTTATAGTTCAGCAAATTTCCGGAGGGGTGGCACCATCTGGATGATGGATGGGAAGCTAGCGGTGTTCTCAGTAGGCCAAGAGCCCAGGAGCCCTCCCCAGCTCCCAATTCACCCCACCTTCCAACTCTCAGTTAGTTATGTCAGGAAGGTCTTAAATAAAGAGGCAAATAGCCCATTGGAAACATGGCTCATATCAGTCATTCTCACTGTATTAGGAAACAGCTTTAATTTTCCATGCTAAATCCTTAACAAAAACACCTTAGACACAACTCCGTAACTTGCCATTCTTGTCCCTCTGGCTCATCAGTGTAAACATCCCAGTTTTTGGAAAACACCAAGCTCTTGCGTAGTTCCTTGCCTTTGCCCATACTGTTTTCTTACTCCAAATGCATCTACTTGCCCTCCCTCTTCTCTGCTCTATGAAATACCACTCCTCCATTAGGTCTAGCAGGTACTTCCCTGATTCCTGCCTCTATTTTCCCAGAGTACTTTCCACTTACCCTTTATAGAACACTTATCAGAGGGGGTTATTGCTGTACGTTTTTGTCTCTCCTGCTCACTAAAATGAGCTTCTCATGTGATTCATCTCCAGCTCTGCTTGAATACCTGTCCTGACAGGGTACTCACCATCCCAAAGGCAATGCATTCCATTGCAACCAATTCTCTTGGCAAAAATGGTTTTCCTATTATTAGGAACCAAATCTGCTTCCCTGATACACGGACCTACTGATTTTCTCCTTACCAGTTCAGTTGCCTAAACTTCCTTCAGGTGTGAATAAGGATTCTCATTCCATTATTAGAAATAGGTCTTAAATATAAATATCC
Organism: Balaenoptera physalus; assembly: GCF_965194825.1. Taxonomy (NCBI): domain Eukaryota; kingdom Metazoa; phylum Chordata; class Mammalia; order Artiodactyla; family Balaenopteridae; genus Balaenoptera; species Balaenoptera physalus. Next base: position 41,909,114 of record NC_138898.1, on the reverse strand, counting down.
TGAGAGTGAGCAATACATGGATAACTCATTCTAAAGTGTAAATGACTGATAAGAGCTTTTCCATTAAAATAAGATTTTATTATGAGAACCTAAGGGTAGGCTGATATAGTAGATAGAGCACTGGACTAGGAAATGAATGATAGATCCAATGTGATCTATTTTTTTCTGAGCTTTGGTTTCCTCATCTGGAAATGGAATAGTTTGCACAATGAGGAGTTCTACTTATTACTGTAATTGCAGAATTTTGTCTGGAAGCAGTCCCACTCACCTGGGCTGTCTTAAGCCTTTGCTCTGGCTTGGATTTCTTAGCTCTTTCTTAGCTCTGGGTGGGCAAAAAGTTGCATGTGTATCAATGAGCTCTAGCCTCCTGGGGGCAGGGTTGATATTCTTGGTGCCAAAGATGCTATGACTTATACCACCCACCATCACATCAATCAATGAGCCTTTTATTCTACCTGGTTTGAACCTTCCTCTCCCCTGCCTTGAAGCCCTGCTTTACCAGGGCTATTTATGGAATTCGTATCATAAATATTTGCAGGTAACACATTTACTGTAGGTAACACATTTTATTATGATTTTATTATGTAATCTCTTTTCCTGGAGTTTTGCAAGTAAAGATTGCATAAGAACCAACTTTTTATTTGTCCTAAGTTCCACCCTACAGAACCAGGCCATATTACAATTGCTTGATGCACAAGACTCAGTGACTCAATAAATACTTTACAAAAATAATGTATTTTTTTTCTTTCTTAAAACATAAAAAAATTAGGTTTTCCTAGACTTGACTTCCTCTCCTTGTTTTTATATTTATTTACTGAGACTATATTGTGGAGAAAAAAATTGTTAAGCTGGTATTAAAATAAAATAGATGAAATGAAGTTCATGATTTCTCCCCATTTGTTTTGCATTTTTTCTTTGGAAAAGTGCTACTCCTTGTTTTTATGTCTGACCTTCCTGTAGCCTTCTGAACCTATTAAAGCATGAGCAGAAATTCTATTCTGGGGTCTTTTAGTAGAATCATAGCATTGTGTTAATATTGGCCTTTGTTTTAAAGTCCATTTAAAACCAGGCCTCAGATTTTCTCCTAAAATACCCGTTTGCCCCCCACTCCCTACCCAGGCTGAGGCAAGGGCATTTTGGAAGCTGAGACTTCATCAAGGTACCTCACTGGCTAACTAACACTTGGTTTCAGGTGGGTGTTTCCTTGTTTTGATGTCTTTCTGTTGAATTCTTTATTTTTAAAGAAGTCATTACTACAAAATTCCCTTTCTCTTCCATCTCCCTAAGCCCCTTTCTGAACTCTCACGGAAGTGATTAAATAGTTTCACGATGACAACTCCAGAGAAAAGGTGACGTATAAGTCACATTCATATTAAATAAGTTATATATAAAAACTGCTTATCACGTTTACAACTTTGTTCTCTTTGCCCCTTTGCTTCTCTCGGAAACGCTGGATCCGGGGTGTGAGTTGAATCCCACCTGCTATGACCTCCAGGTTCTTCTTCCAGCTTCTTTCTCCCCATCCTCCTGAGGACATCCCCCCTAGGAAGAGTTCCAAGGAAGCCGTTGGCATTGAAGAGGCAACGGTGGCTTCAGATGGCAGTCACAAGGGCCTGGCGCACACCCCTAGTGTAACTTATGACAAATACTCACGTGGTATGTGTACATATACATGTATGCGGGTAAGAGGGACTCTGTGCCAGGTGGCGGATCAGTGCAGTGTGTTTGTGTCATGAACAACAGAGGTGGTGTCTCTTTAATACTCTCTGGCCTCTTGAAACTGCTTGATATAATCTTCGTCCGAGGGGCTCTCTGTGCACTTCTGTCCGTTGTTGGGAGGCCGGGCCTCATTATACCTGCTCCAGTCGCCCTTGCAGATAATCCAGGGCAGGATGTCCACTTTGTAGTGGAGCTCCGCTGAGAACTCAGTGCTGATGAGATTGGGCGTCCCCGCCCCTTTGCCCCTGGTGATGAGCTGCATGTTGTCGCCATAGCAACAGTGCTGGGCGGCCAGTGTGGTGCTCTCCAGGGACAGCATGGAGCGAATGCAGTACCGGGCCGTGGGCTTGTAGATCTCCAGCTTCTCCTTGGGCCCGCTGGCATCCTTCCAGCGGAAGTCCTTGCGCTTGATGCGGTCGAAGATGTCGGCCGTGCTGTAGGCCACCTCGGTGGGGTAGGAGCAGGGGCAGCTGGGCAGGTCGTTGATCACCTTGTGCATGTACTTCTTTAGGAACTCGCTCTTGCAGCTCATCCAGCGCTCACAGCTGTCCGTGTCTGAAACGGGCCAGAGAAACCCTCTGATTGCATGCAAAACCGGCTGCCTTTAAACGACTTGACGACTTTAAAGTCAACCTCTGCCTTCCCTGACTGGCAGCCCCTGGAACCCCCCAGGCCATGGGTGAACACGATCATGGCCCTTGAACTTGGGAACTTTGTTCTCGGCCCCACCAACTCCTTAATTTATATTATGAAAACTTTTCACGTACATAGAAAAGTGGAGAGAATATACGTATACAATGACTACCCAGATGCCATCACCTAGACTTAATCATCACTGTATTTCCCTCATTAAAATTTTTTTGTGGAAAGATATGATATTATTACCTCTAAGTTTTAGTAGGCGTCTACAAAAAAAAAGAGGATAATTAAACCATATTTTCCATGTTTTCCTAGATAACCGTAACCCCATTTTCACCCATAACAAAACGAACAATAATTCAGAGGGCCATTTTGAATCTCCTCTCTAAATAAGCGATGAGTGGCAGAAAATGCCTCAAAGGGATATTTGTAGGACTAAGTTTTATTTCTGCCACTCACTGACTGTTTTAAACTAGGCTAGTGGCCTAACCTCTTAACCTTAGGCAGGAAAGAGTTAACAACCGTTACATGCAAATCCCTATGATAAGAGGTCTCAAAGAGGAAGAGGCTGGTGGTCCCTGCTTTTAGGGAATTTAATATTTAGGCCAGGGGACACTGACCTGTAGACTTTGAGCCAGAACCTGCCCCAAGAGGTGTGTAGTGTTTGGCCTTACAGTATTAAAAAATATTGAATTAATTGCCAACGTTTAAGAATTATGTGATTCCACTTATTAATGTAGGTTCCTGGTTTCATTTGAAAAACCCAAAGATAGGTTGACATCAGTCCTGCATTGCCTTGTGAACAGGTAACCAGTGACCACTTCTTGGTCAAGACAGGAGGCCCCCAGTTCCCCACAGTCCCTACCTGATCCCGTCACTCATGGGTGTTCGCTCTTGGTCCCTTAGTTATGAGAGTTCAGGACCTCTGGTTTAGTGAATGTCTCAGTTTGTGTTTTCCCAGACCCTGAGACAAAGATGCCAGTGAAAATGGTTCTTTGGGAAGTGATTCTGGGAAACAACAGCAGGGAGCAGGGAGGTGGGACAGGGAAGGGAGGGTGGCAATATGGGATGTGGATCAAACAAGTAACCACTGTAGAAACTGCAGCATCTTCCCCTTGGACCTGGGAAACCCATCCAGTGACAGGGTGGAACTTTACCCAAGCCCCGTGATTCTGGGAAACAGCCAAGGTTAAGACTTTCCCTCACCCTTGCGCATTCTGGAAAACCACTTACTGTAAGAACCCTCTTCCCCGCAGGACTTGATAAGACTCACAGCTGCCGCCTTGTTTACCTATGACAAAACCAGACACAGACCCTCCAGATTCCCTTTCTTGGTCTCATAAATGATTAGCTAAACTGCTCATTCCCAATCAGAACAAAACGCATCCCAATTAAACTTTAGTTAATATTCTCCCCTTCTTTCAGGCCCCTGAACTTTTTTTTTTTAAAACTTTTTATTTTATACTGGAGTAGAGCCAATTAACAATGTTGTGATAGTTTCAGGTGCACAGCAAAGGGACTCAGCCATACATATACATGTATCCATTCTCCCCCAGACTCCCCTCCCATCCAGCCTGCCACATAACATTGAGCAGAGTTCCCTGTGCTATACAGTAGGTCCTTGCTGGTTGCCCTTTTTAAATATAGCAGTGTGTACATGTCAACCCCAAGCTCCCTAACTAGCCCTTTCCTCCACCCTTCCGCCCCTGTAACCATAAGTTCATTCTGTAAAAGTCTGTGAGTCCGTTTCTGTTTTGTAAATACGTTCATTTGTATCATTTCTTTTTTAGATTCCGCATGTAAGCGATATCATATTATATTTCTCATGCCCCTGAACTTTGACCTACCCTCTGCCTGGGCCAGCATATAGCCTCTCCTTAGGGGTCCCTACCGAAAATAGGCTGGTCTCAAGGCAGAACATTCTCTGATGCCCTATCTGATCTCACCAGCCTTCCATCCCACTGCCTCACGTGGGGTTCTTCTAGCCTTATTTACTCCTGTGTAAAAGAAAATCCTTTTGCCTAACCCTTGAGATGCTTGCAGGCCTATAGACACAGTGTTTTCTCTATTGCAAATAGGCCCTTTCCCTTTTGCAATAATCCTTTGAATACAGTCTTTGAAGAGAGATGTTTTATTTTATTTGGCAGGGATCTGGGTATTATCCACCAGTTCCCATCAATCACTGATAGGGGGTTGCTCCTGGACTTCTGGATGACCATGGATTCATGGGCTGGTGGCTCTGGGGGCCAGAGCATGCCGTCAGGCAAAGAACCACAGGGGCTGCTGGGGTGTAGGGACGTGGTGTGGGCAGTGGCAGGTTTCCCATCGCGTGTGGCTCAGGAAGTTGCAGCGGGTAAGATGAGCCATATCTAAGGCCGCCCGCCATGGTGGAATGTGGGGTGGGTTAAGGGGGCCAAAGCAAAAAGTCCCACCGGTGCTAAAAAGTGTCATTTCTATCAGTGCTAGTCAGGGGGTGCTTCAAGGAGTGTGTGACACCGGGCTGGCCCTGGGGCTCTTCAGGGCTGCATGGTGGCCACAAGTGTCCTGCTCAGAGCTCCGGCAAGGAAGCCTGCTGGGGGCACTTTGCTGCCTGGTGGCCTCCAGCTGTAGCCGCTGTGGATCTGCCGTGGTTTTCACATCCACGTTGTGCTCCCCCAGGGCTGCTCTCGGTCGATGACTGAGCCTGGCGCGGGTGCTGCCCAACAGGGGACCCCGTTGTCAGGCAGCCTTTGCTGGGGGTCCCCGTTGGCATGGCCAAGACTTCCTCAAGCTGCTCTGAGGCCCTTGCTTCCCAGTCCTCCTTCCTTCCCTCCCTCCCTTTGCAGGGGTCAGGCCTGCATCTTGGTCTGAAAGCCTTCCCTGCCTACTCCTGCTGCTTCCCCTCTATCCTTCCTGGGCGCTTCCCCAGTGACTCTCTTGAATGTCCAATCTCACCTCAGAAGGCTGGAACTGACTCAGACTACATACAAGAGCAGAGATGGGGCCGGGCGAGGGGAGGGCCATCCAGGTTGGTATTAAGTGTGCAAACCACAGTTAAGCAGAAGAAGTCTGGGGGCAGGGTGCATGTTCAGTTTCCCTGGAGCAGAGGCTATACGGAAGGAAGTTTGCTAGTGTCAGGTCATGGGGTCTTCAGTGTGGTTTAGGCTCGTTTCAGAGGGCACTAGGGAACCACTGAAGGTTTCTGAGTGACGGTGAGCTCTTCACTGAGCTATGCAGTAGAAAGATTCAGTGCTGATGCCAGTTGTAAGAGCCCAGGTGAGATACTCTGGGAGGGAACAGCGGGTGGGATCAAGAGTAGTCGGGGAGGTAGGGCTGCCAGGCCTTGGTGGGCTTGGGGGGAAGGGAGGAAGGTATCAGAAGTGACTCTCCAGCTCTGACCCAGGTGCCTGGGAGGCTGGTGGTGTCATGAGTGAAAATCACACGGTCGGGCTTGGGGGGCAGCCTGCAGGGGTGCTCAGGTTTCTCTTGAGGGATATGAGAAAGAGAGAGCTGGGGCACCTCCCAGGAGCTCGGAAAGGCCTGGCCTAAGCTGAAACGCCAGACTGCCTGGGATCGAATCCCAACTCAAGTATTTAGTGGCTCTGTGACCCTGAGCAAGGTATTCTACCTCGCTGTGCTTCAGTTTTCTCATCTCTAAACTGGGTATAAAAATTGCACCGATCTCAAAAAGTGCAATGAGGATTAAACCAGAGGGAAAGCGGGGAGTACACAGAACAGGGCTGAGGATGCTGCCTGCGGGGATGGGCTGAATGCTATGATTCCGCCCCTGAGAGCCCCTGACTGAGCAGTTGCACAGAGATTGGAGGGTCCATCCTGGGAAGTGTGTGTCTGCAAGCCAGTGGGGGTCTCCCTCAGAGGGCAGGGTTTTCAGAAACAAAATTCAGCGAGGCCCCAGAAAATAGCTTTGTAATTTTCCTCCAGAGTAGAAGGTCATCGTAATTCATGTACAGGACATAAGTCCTTTGACTTATTTTTTATCAAATTTACATGGAGTATTCAGTGTGAATATTCTCAGCGCTTTACAAATATTAACCCATTTCACTCTACAATAGGTCTAGGAGGTAGGCACCATTACCTTAGACCATTTTACACATCAAAAAACTGAGGCAGAAGTAGGTTAAGAAACTTGACCTTGTGTTAGTCAAGATTTTCTCATCTCTGCTGGGCATCTTCTGTTTGTCTTCTACATCCTTAGTCCACATTTTTCCTTGCCATGGAAGGCCGCCCTATATGCACCAGATCTGTGGGCTCCCTGAGCCCTGGTTTCTAATTGGGGTGAGTCAATGGGAGGACCGGGTCAGGGACCAGAGGGAGGGAGGAGCGAAGTCAGGGTATTATTCCCGAGGCTCCTCCCTCACTGTTACAGGTTGGCTACCTCCTTCTGGGAGCCGGAAGTACTGTCAGGCAGCTCTCTCTACACAGTGGCTCTGGGAACCACTCCTTCCCCTGGTCCCTTCAGGCCAGTGGGTGGTAAGGGCTCCCCATGCTCGCCAGCCCCAGGGCTCTGCACAAGCCCTTCTTGGTTTCCATCCACCTGCTCACACCTTTGCCAAAAGGCCCTCATCAAATGCTCCTCTATTACCTGATCTGCGTGTGAGCCTTGTCTGCTCCTGCCCATAACCTGCCTGACTCGCCATCCCCCCTCATCCCTGTGTGTCCCCAGCTGCCCATTGGGTGCAGCTGGTCCCATCCCCTGTGAAAGGGCAAATAGCTGCCTGCCTGTGGGGTGAGCTATGGGGAGGCCTGAGATGCTCTCTTCCCCAAAAGCCCATCTTGTTGTTTTATCATTTTATGCAAAATTCCCACAAGTAGTCTTTTTTTTTTTTTTTTGGGGTCAAATGCATTGTGTGTGCAGAATGCTTCTGCTAACGGCGTTTTGGTTGCACGTGAAGGACTGTGATGGAAACCCCGGGCAACAGAATTTCCAGACTGCCTCCAGTGTGGCTGAGGAGGGCAGAGTGAAGAGGTGAGGAAAGGGTTTTGGGGGGTCGCAAAAAGAAGTGGGGCAGAAGGAGTCTTACCGCTCTGTAATATAGAATTACATCCAGAAACACGTGGAGCTATTTTTATTCAGCAAGCTTTCCCCTTGTTGAGTAGACACTTTCAATTTTGTTTGGTCCCCGTTCATTGTACTTGCTCTAGCATTTTCTAGCAGATGAGTAGCAGGGTGTACCAAAGTGTTACGAAAGACTCACGTGGCGGGGAGTGAGATGGGGGAGGCATAATGTCGAGAAAGTTCCCGTTCTCTTCCTTCCTCCCCCCCGCCCCACCCCGGTCCTTCTGCTGGAAAACTGACATCACCATATCTTGATTTTACTGGGGACACTTGGTGAGAGTTGGGAGAAGAGATGCCCTGAGGCTCGAGGCCCGAGTGTGGACGGATCCCGAGCTAGGGGCAGGGCGTCCCGCCTGCATGCTATGGATACTGCGTGGCTGGTGGGGCAGATACAGCAGGGCTGCTGGGCTCTGTCTGGTGCAGGAGGAATGGGGCGGCTGCTCTCTCTTGCTTGGTGTATATTCAGCGAGCAAGAAGTATGCTGAGAAAATTGGACCCCGTAAGAGGAAAACGAAACATTTAAATGGATCCAAGGATGGCACGGCAAAGGCAGAAGGAATCTCCAAAACGCTAGATCAATATTTGGATGGAAAAGAAAAAAAAAACAAACTTTCCTTACCAACTTCGAACAGTTTGGTGGCATTAAACTCTTCACTTCCCGCAAGCAGACTCACTTCGGTGGCAGCTGTCCTGAAGGTGTCTTCGATTCCTAAACACAGACAGGAGCTCATTTTCCCTAGTTATATGGAAAAAGTCAGCCCTCCACCCCCTACCCACCCCCACCGCCCCACTGGCAAATAAAAAAAACAAATACACTTGAATAAAGCCTTTTTTGTATTCATTACTACTCATGGGCAGAAACTTGCCAACAGAGGAAACAGTAAAAAGCAGGTAGAGAGCATAAAATATATTAAAATCCTAGATACCATTTGCAGCGTGAAATCAGATCCAAATGTGCCTGAAAGTGCCTAAGGAACTCATTCCTCGGGCCTAGGAATGGGATTTTGGGCGGTGCGGGACACACGTCAGGATGGCTGTCTATCTAGAGGTGTCAGGATGGCAAACTAAACTAGAGGCTGTAGAGCGTAGTGGTTAACAACTTGTCTCATGGTCAACACCAGTCTTAAGGACTGACTCACTGGGTCCAAATCATTACTAGCTGTGTGACCTTGGGCAAGCCCTGGAACATCTGTGTGACTCAGTTTTCACATCTGTAAATGGGGAGGACCAATGACCCAGCTCATAGTGCTGAATGAATTAAATGAGTTATGTGTAAAGAAAGCACATAGAGTACCAAGTGGTAAGTGTTGGCTGACATTTTTCCCTTGAATATTTGTCTAGTTCATTTTGAGGATGCAGCAGTCCATAGCCAAAGACCCGATCTCTCATATGCTGGGACTTTTAGCATTACTGATGATGTTTCAAAAAGAATAAGCTGGGGGAGCGATGAATTGGGAGTTTGGGATTAGCAGATGCAAACTATTATATATAGAATGGATAAACAACAAGGTCTTACTGTGTAGCACAGGGAACTATATTCAATATCCTGTGATAAACCACAATGGAAAAGAATATGAAAAAGAATGTATATATATATATATATATATATATATATATATATATATAACTGAGTCACTTTGCTGTACAGCAGAAGTTAACACAACATTGTAAATCAACTATACTTGTATACTTGAATGAAATAAATTTTTTTAAAACCCCCAAATTCAACATTTAAAAAAAAGAATAACCTGGGCTTGTTATTACTTGCTCTGAGTGACTGAACCTAGCTTGCCTCAAACTTCCTGGCTCCCTCCCCTCCTCAAATGACCACCCCCACCCAGGCTTCCTTTGCAAACAGGAATCCCCTGTAAATGGGGGCAGTCAGGAGAGGAAGGAGCGTGGAACGTGGATTATTTGTTGGAGAACCTTGACTGTCTTGCTAAGCATGAGTTGATTTCCTTTAAGGTGCTCTCTCTGGTTTTATGTGAGGCCCCTAGCACTTATTTGTATGGTCAGCCTAAGGGACAAACTTTTACAGTGTAATCACTGCCAGGCCAGGGAGATGGCCTGTTCCATGAGTTTTTCCAGTAGAGCTGAGAGTCAGGACACCAAAAGAGGAAAGAGATCCTGCAAAAGGAGATCCTTCATGTTCAAGGGAGCCCTGAAAAGCTGGAAGAGTCAAGAACAGAAAGGCAGAAAGGATGGAAGGAGGGCAAGTTCAGATGAGAAGAAAATGTATGAACAGGGCTGCTGGCCACTCTGCTCTCAGTGGTGAGAGAAAACGAGAAGGAAACATTCAAAATGGCAGCAGGGAAGATACCTGCTATCAAGATATCTAGGTCTACTGCTTTAGGTCTGGGTGCCAGCTCTGGGAGAGAAAGCAACACGCAAGCCTGCCCAAGCCCTGACATTAAATGCTGTCTGTATTCACCTGTGGCTGAGCCCGATACCCTTCCGCTTGACAGAGGTGTAAGAGTCTAATGGTTAAGACCATGGATTCTGGAATCAGACTGCCTGGATTCAAATCCCAGCTGGACCCCTTGCTGCCTGTGTGAATCTAGGCAAGTTAGCCTGTGTGACCCAGTTTCCACAGCTGCCTAATGAGTACCATCATCAATAGCTAGTTCATGAGGTTATTGTGAGGATTAGATGAAGTAACACATGCAAAGACCTTAGAAGTTTGCTTGATACTTAAATACTCAAAAAGTCCTACTCTTCATGAACCTCGGTATCATCTTTTTCCCTTCTTCATCTTCCCAATCTTCATCTTCATCTTTATCTTCATTTTCTTTTGTTTCATCTTATCTTCATCATCATCTTCTTCTTCTTCCCCTCCTTATCTTCTTCATTTCTTCCTGCCTTCCTCCTCTTCTCCCTTCTCATATTATTATTATTTATTGGTTTATTTCTACCCATTCAAATCCCATCCCACCAGACTTCTAACTCAGCTTCATTATGATGAACACTGGAAAGATCAGGACAAGCATCTTGATGGTTGTTCCACTTTTGGAAATCCACCTGCATGGCTGACGGGGGCTAGAACTGCCTCTTCTCATACCATCAGCCCTGTTTTCTGCATACACCCCTTTGCTATCACACACGTCGCCAATCTGACCTCTCTCCGCAGAAATCCCTTTGCTCTTCCACTTTTTTGTTCTAAATCTCAGCCTGAGAGATTTAGAACAGAGATTCTAGGGGTAGAAAAAGGAAGGCTGGGGTGTGGGGATCAAATGTTCTGCTTCTGAAATTTCTTTCGGAGGAAGCCATCTGGAGTGTGTGATTTCTTGGAAGAGCCCGAGATAGTATTTTAGGCTGGTTTTCTACCTGACCATGGGGAACACATGGTAGATGGAAAACTATAGACCAGGAGTTGGTAAACTTTTATGTAAAGGGTCAGAAAGTAACTATTTTATGCTTTGTGGTTCACATATGGTCTTTTTTTACTGAAGTATAGTTGATTCACAATGTTGTGTTAGTTTCAGATGTATAGCAAAGTGATTCAGATATATATACATGTATATATATGTATATATATAATTTTCCATTATAGGTTATTACAAGATATTGAATATAATTCCCTGTGCTATACAGTAGGTCCTTGTTGTTTATCTATTTTATATATAGTAGTTTGTATCTGTTAATGCCAAATTCCTAATTTATCCCTCCCTGTTGGTAACTGTAAGTTTGCTTTCTGTGTCTCCGAGTCTATTTTTGTTTTGTAAATAAGTTCATTTCACATACGGTCTTGCTTGCATATTCTTCCTCCTCCTCTCTCTCTTCTTCCTCTTCCTCCTTCTTCATAACCCTTTAAAAATGTGTGGGCCATACTGACATGGGCCGTGGTTTGATAACTACTGCTATAGACACTATTATTTTTCACCCCAATATGGCCTCTTACCACGTTTGTAATTAGTTAAGTTTTTAAAACACTGACAATGCAGTTTAAAGTGATACTTAACTGCCAAGTTGCCCCAATTTGCTCCCTCTGGAGCCTTCAGCAACTCTCAGGCTAACACATGGTTTTTCTGTAGAGGGCCATTAAGCCTCTGGTCCTGGTTTTCTTATTAGACCATGAACGCCTGTCTTCATGTGTCTCTTTAAGGTACAACCCATCCCACATCAAAGGCTCAAATTAACCAGAGTCCCTCCTTTAAATTAAGTACATGGTGGCATTTTCTTCTAAGTCACAGTTACTGCAATTGTGTATAAGGCTCAGAAAATCCATCTTTTCATCCACTAAGCTCATTACTCATCTCTTGTCCCAGTCTGGCCAGAATTCTTAGGAAAATGCTTGCCCTGTAAGAAGTCAATTTCTATAAGTTTTTAAATATAAACTAAAAGCTTCCCCAGACTCACAGATATAGAGAACAAATTAGTGGTTACCAGTGGGGGGGGGGGAGGGGCAATATAGGGGTTGGGGGGGTGGTAGGTACAAACTATTGGGTATAAGCTAAGCTACAGGGATGTATTTTATACAACATGCAGAATATAGCTAATATTTTGTAATAACTGTAAATGGAGTGTAACCCTTAAAAATTGTATAAAAAGATAAAAAAATAAAATAAGAAAAAAAGCTGCCCTTAAATGTGGAGCCACACCCCTGCATAAACCCACCTGGGCAGTTTGGACGGTCACACGTCCTAGATTCGGTTGCAGTGCACGCGTAGCCACAAGATCTGGTCCGTTTCTGGTTGCCGTTCCCACAGGTGACGCTGCAAACAGACCAGAGACTCCAGTCTCCCTCACCGTCTGTGGAATCTGGAACAGAACCAGGGAGGTGGTCACCAGCCTTGGCCAAAGAGTCCCCAAATCTCCCCCATTGAACTGCCAGCCAACTGTCCATTTCTGACGTTCCCACCGTTAGAGGGGGCAAGATGCCAGCTGGAGTCGAAAGCCTATGGCTCCAGGGTTCATTTTAGGGATTAGCTTAGTAATGGCAGGGACTCTGTCTGAGGTTTTGGGCACATGGCCAGGGCCTGCCCCCTAGAATGTGCCCAATAAGTGCTTGTTGAGAATGTGTACATTCACAGAGTGTGGAGCCATGGAATAATATGGTAGGGATTTTCCAAAATGACCACCATCAGTTCCTTCATACACAAAGAGAGGAGTCACATGAAGGGCCCCCAAAACACCACACATGGGAATGAAGCCTTCTTGGACCTTCCAGGCACTTCTCAGTGGACAGCTGAACTCAGCTGATGCCATTGGCAGTAGAAGAGATGCCCAGTGGGGCCCCATCTGAACTCCTGAGCCACAGAATCATGAGAAATAATACACTGCTGATGTTTTAGTCACCAAGTTTTGGAATGGTTTGTTATGCAGCAGTAGATAACTGATACATAATGGTAAAGCTAGAAATGGTCCTTGAGGTCATCACTCAACATCCATTCAACAAATACTGAGCCCCTATTATGTGCCAGGCACAAATCAGGGTATGTGAGATATATCATTAAATAAAGCTTTCAAAGATCTCTGCCCTGTGGTACTAATATTTTTGTGAGAAGATTCAGACAATAATCAATAAACACAAAAAAATGAGTAAATTATACAATATATCAGAAATCGATGAGTGGTATGGAAAAAGGAGAAGTGGACCAGACTAGGGGGGCCTGGGAGTGTGAGAGCCGTGAGACAGGTTGGTATGTTATCTAGACTAACTTCTTCTTTTTAAAAGTAAGGAAATTAAGTCCTGGAGTGCTTGGGTGACCCATTCAAGGTCATAAGGGTAAGAGGAAGGAAAGCTTGGGCCCTAGTGCTAAATCTTTGATCTCTAAAGCTTGACCCTTTCTGCAGCATCTCCCCTCTGAACTACTTTTTCTTGCTTTATCCAAATCTTCCTCCAAACTTGGGGCCTCTGCCAGGGCCAAGCACAGAGCCCCAGACATGTGCCTTGCAGGGAAAGGGTCCGCTCTGCTCAGAACAGGTCTCAGTGATCGTTATTATGAAGGCCTGGCAAGAATGCAGTCCACACATGTTTCTACCTGAACCGCGGGCCCCGTGCCAGGCTCCCAGGCCGTTGTTTACACGGTGATCACTCTGAATGCCACTCAGGCAAACCCAGGGCGGCCGAGTCTCAGCCCATCATGCAGAGTTGGTGGGGGGATTCCTGGTCCTCTTCCCTAACCCAGAGCCAAGAGTCTGCTCACACCTCACCTGCTCCCAGGGGCCCCATCCGTTTCTCCCCACTTCCCCAAAGGGATTTTTCCAAACTTTGATTTCCTTCTAAGACATGGTTTTCCAACCACAGGGCCAAGCAGATGTTTGAAACTACTGCCTCTTGTGAGGGAGGTCGGCCTTCTTCCCCCCATCAGCTGCCTCCGCCTCTCCCATCTCCTCCTGGGCATCAATGCAGTGGAACTGGACAGACCGCTGAGGAGAGGGCCGTGGTTACTCCCTCCCAGACCTCTTGGTAAACTCTCCGAGAACACGAGGGATGTGCCTGGAACAAGTACAGGATAGCACTCCTGTCAGCCGGTGTATCCATGTGTAGCGGGTTATACGCTCACATGAACAAACTCAGGGCCTCCTGTGTGAATCACCTGTACCAGATTTTGTTAAAGGGAACAACCACCAGACCAAAAAGTCACCAGTAAAGATGGTACTGTTTTTAGACTCATAAGAAGGGGGCAGTGGGTCAGTCGGAAAAAGCTGATTAAATCACACAGGTAGAGTCCATGTCACCTGTGGGGTGGGTACCGGCCTAAGACATGATCCAATGATGCCAAGAGGTGTCCTGCTTGGCTCAGTAGAAGCAATGGGGCCTCAACTATCTAGAAATTTCTGGCGACCTTTCCTCCCTGTTGCAATAATTTTGGGAAATATCATCCCTGAACTTTGAGATTTTAGCATTAAACATACCGTTTTGGAATCTCTGCTGGAGGTAATTTCTTGTTTTGGTTTCTTGGATCTGAATTACTGAATGCTAATACTGTGTCTGATGATGTGAAAAATGACTTCCATAATTCTTCTCCCTGTATCCACCCCGTTGGTTACTACCTTTTCACACCAACCCTAGTCTGGGCCATGTGACTTGCTCTGGCCAATGAGAAAATAGCAAATATAATGCAAACAGAGGCTAGAAAAGTGCTTGTGCATTAGGGCTTGCCTTCTCACTGTAGAGAAGTCTTCCACCACCACATGAAGAGCCCGGACTAGCGTCCTGGAGGGTGAGGGACCAGAAGGAGAGAGGCCCAGATATCCCAGCAACCCCCGCTGTCCAGCTGGGACCCCATCATTGTGAATGAAGCCATGCTAAACCGTGCGGCCCCAACCAAGCCAGCCCTGGGCAGAAGAACAGTCCAGACAATCTGCAGACTCTTGAGAGAGAAGACATTTGCTCTTTTAAGCCACTAAGTTTTAGGGGCGGTTTCTAAAGCAGCAAAAGCTAACTGTCACAAATACACTATAACAACCCTCCCTATGCTATGCTCTCTGGATGGCTAGCAGACCCTGAAACCATGACGGATTTATTACTTCACTAAGTGGCTGTCTCCATGTCTTTATTTTATTTTATTTATTTATTAAAAAAATTTTTTTTTCTTTTTAAAGATCCAAATCACATTTAATGAGATTAAAAACTACTAAACCTGAGGTTTATTTATTTTTTTTAATGGATAGGATTAATGGCAGATTCAACACGGCACAAAAAAAAAAGATTGGTAAACTTTAAGACATAACAATAGAAACTATCCAAAATGAAACAGGGAGAAAAAGATGGATTAAAATGAACAGAGCATTGATAAATTGTGGAACAACCTAAAGCATCCAAATACACATGTAATTATAGTCCCCAAAGTGGGAGGGCAGGGGTGGAAGTGGGAGTAATAGAAAAAATATTTGAAGAAATAATGGCCCCAAATTTCCCAAATATAATGGAAACTGTAGACCCACAGATCCAAGAAATGCAACAAACCCCTAGCACAAGAAACATGGAAAAGACCACACCAAGGCCATGTCTTTATTTTAAATGCTCACAAAGCCATTTATTTTCCAAACATTTAAAAATACTGGTCCCCCAAAGTTAGGCACAGAACATGTATACAGCCATGTGGCTGATCATTTCTATTGGGCTAGCAACGAAGTGAAACAACCTCTTGGGGAAAAGTGGGCACGTCAGCCCATTCTCCGGAAGCGTCTGTAGCATACAGCCCCCGATGAACACTCCATCCAAGCCCCTCCTCGTGGGGATTTCTATTTGTTTAATGTGTTTGCAGCAGAGAAAGAGAATTTCTGACTGGGGGACAAAGCTTTGAGGGCAGTATTCCTTTCTGCTATAATAAAATAAGCCTGTTCTCATTGGCTCACCTACCAGGGCATCACTCAGAGCAGAAGATGAACTTGAGCAGCAGTAATTACAAAGATGACAACAAAGACAGCAGAAAACAGTCCTTGTGAACATTTACATGGTGCTTGGACAGCCCCTATCTGTGACATCAAAGAGCTTGGTGAGGGCAGAGAGCAATCCACAGGGCAGTGGGCTGAGGGCCGGGTTACAGGGATGTTGTTTGAAATTTTAAAGTGGTCATTATATACTTTCAGGGCACTAGAGTTCTGTGGGCCAGTTATAGTGTTTGGACAACTGAAGTGACTTGGGTCTTGGCTCGGCCACTGGAAAGCCTCTACCCTAATCCTAGATGATAGTGGCTGCCAGTTATTGAGGGCCTGCCTTAACCAGTTCCTCTGTCTACACACCCTGATTGAACTCCTATAACAATCCTGCAAGGTAGATAGAAACACTCTCCTTTTATGGATAAGGAAACTGAGGCTTAGAGAGGTTAAGGTACTTGATTAAGGTCACACAGCTCAAACTTGGCAGAGCTGGGAGTAGATCTGAGATCTGCCTGCTCTGGCCATATCCTGTTCTATATCCTGATATTCCAGGAACTTTGATTCCGGCCCCAGCAGCCCTTTCTTAAGATACTCACTTATGTGGCCATAATTTAACATTACAAAGAAAAACCCTTGCAAAAAATCACTGTGGGATCTATTAAAATAAGGCCATGACCCATCAGAGAATTGCAAAGAACTGAGTCCCAGCCCAGTTACACTAAGCCGCGTCCATCTGATTTCATTATGCAGGTTATTCAGAGCAATCTGGGGAATGGTATATACTATTTGAAAGAAAAATATTTATTTGGACTCTTTCTTTGCCCTGGATGATACCTTAAGTATCTCAAACACATACGGTCCAAAGTTGAGCTGACTCAATCACAAATTAGGTCTAACTATCTTCTGTTGTGTATTTTATAATTTATTCTACAGATGCTGTTACATTCTACTTATTCATCTAGGATTTTTTGAAATACTCTTTGGCCACAGACATTTACAGTCTTATTAAAAATCCTACCTTCAAATATTTGAGATCGACATCTTCCACTAAGCCCAGTTCCTGTGGCAATTGTAGCTGGTCTCAGACGAGGCAGCAAGTCCTCAGGTTCAGTGACGTGCACTGCTTTGCCACTGCATGGACCTCACCTTCCTGGGCTGTATATTCTCTCCTTGTATCCTCCACAGCACCCGACACAGGGATAAATACTTAGAAATTGCTCTATACTTTCTCGTTGATTGAAATAAAAGAGGACTTAGCTCATCTGATGCTGTAAAGAATTCTGGAAATCACATGTTCCCTGTGAGTCAGACTGAGAAGCAGTAATTATTCATCCATGTTGCAAATGCTACTGAGTGACTGTAGCGAGTAAGCTACACACCTACGGTCTCGCTTCTAAAAGTGTGGTCCGAGGGCCAGCAGTGTCAGCTTCACCGGGGCTCCCGGCCCTTTCCGGCATCTACGGCTTCAGAAGCTGCCTTTACCAAGAGCCCCAGGTGATTTGTGTGCACATAAAAGTCTGAGAAGCACTGCTTTAGAGGTATCATAAGGGACAAGATTTTCTTTATAAAGTAGCAATCCTGATGTCTAGTCTAATGATGGTGACGTTACTAAGAGAGACTCTAAAATCATCAAAGATGGGAGTTTCCCCATGACCCAGGGATGCTGTAAGATCCAGATGCAGGGCACTCACTCCCTAGGTATTATAGATCTAGAAAGCTGGGGTGAAGGTGGCTTTGGTAGCCACAGTAACTGCCCCAGCAGAAGCAAATACTACCCTCAAGACTGAAATGGAGGGAGTATTCTTAATGGTCATAAATTTGGCAGAATATATTCTGTGAAAGCTTTAGATGAAAAAGTTGTTTCTAAGTGGTGGTCTTCAAACTTTAGTAAGCATGAGAATCATCTGCTGACCTTGGTTGAAAAAAGAAACAAAGAAGCCAAGAAAGACCCCAGGTCTCACTCCTGCACATTCTGATTCAGAAGAAGGACAGCAGTGACCCTTGACCTGGAATGCACATTGGAGTCACCCACAGAGCTTTAAAAAAACTCTGATGATTGGGTCCCACCCCCAGAGATCCCAAGATAATTGATCTAGAGAGAAGTCCAGCCATCGGGATTTTTAAAAAATTGCCTAGGTGAGTATGAGCAACCATACTAAGAAACACTGGTGCTTTGGGCCCCACTGTTCCAGATCAGAGCCTGCTGGAGGGCTTGTTCAAACAGATTTTTGAGACCCACTCCAGAGAGTCTGATTCAGTAGGCCTGGAGTGGGGTCTGAAAATTTGCATTTCTATCATGGTCTTGGGTGATGCTGATCAACTGGCTTGGGAGCCACACCTGGAAAACCACTGGTATATAGGGAAGGGGCTGGGGCTCAGGATGGGTGTTAAATTTTAATGGGCAAAGGAGGGATTCTGAGGTCCAGGGTCTGAGCCCCACTCAGAGAGACCTTGTTCCATGTGGTCTGGGCAGACAGGTTCAGCTTTAGTCCTGAACCCAGGTTCAGTTCCACCCTGGCCTTTTCCTCCCATTCCTGTCTTCCAATCTAACTGTCCCTTTCTAGATACACTTTACTGTCCTAAAAGATGTGCTATTTATTTATTTTTCCAGAGAGGCAGAATAACATAGTAGTTAAGAGGACAGACTCTGGACCCAGACTGTCTGAGATGGATCCTAGGTCTTGACCCTTGAGGTCAAAGTTGCTTAACTTCTCCAGGCTTCAGTTTCCCCATCTGTAAAATGGGTCTCTGCCTCAGTGAGCTGATGAAATGAGCTAATCTGTGAGAGCTGCTATGAAGAGGAACTGTGAAAGGCAAGTGCTGTAGAAAGGTTGGCTACTGTTCCCAATCCTTTGTCTTGGAAAATAAATTGGACTTCTTCTGGGAAAGGAGAAGGTTTTATGAGCCTCCTGATTGGGTGGGGTCTGGGAGCTCTCTTTCTGCTCCCCTAGCATTTGATGTATATCTCTGCTGTGGCACCCTTTGCTCTATCAGTTAACTTTTCTCCTTTTGTCCATAGATAGGTGAGATGCTCTTTAGGGAAAGACTGTGTCTTAATCATTTTTGGATTCCCAGCGCCTAGCACAGTGATGGCCATAAGACGTGTTCAGTGTCAGTTGAACAACTAAATGATGTGGCTGGGATAAAAATGGTCTTACTCTTTTGGAAGTTGCCTAGGATCATCTATTAGCAGGTAGAAATGACTCTCCAAAATACAACTGGTCTTTCTGCTGAAAAATGGGGTTAAGTGTGAGAATGCAAATGGTGCTAGACAAGTCATCCTCATAGAGTGTTCGCTTAAGTCTGCTGAGGCTGAACCACAAGAACATCACGATGGTGGATGCATTTGTAAGATATCAAATACTCTTATTATAACACAAGGCACACTGCCTGATTCCTCATGAATCCTGGCCAGATGCTTTCTGAATCTGTTTCCTCTTCATCTAGGACACACAGAAAACATTTCCCAGCCTCCCTTGCATCTATGTGGGGCCGTATGATGAGGTCTTGCCGATAGAATTTGAGAAGATGTGATGTGTGTCATCTCCAGGCTGAGGGGGTTAAGAGCGTGTGTGCCTTTTCTAGGCTCTATCTCTCTACTGTCTGCCAGCCAGATGCAGAGCATCCAGTGGATAATTTGCAGGCCCTCACAGTTGGTGGAGCTTCAAGATGGAAGGAGCCTGGGTCCCTGAATGACTGAGTGGAGCAGAATTCCCCTGACCCTGTCTCCCATCCCAGCTTAAGTGAGAAAAGAACTTTCACTATTTTAAGTCATTGAACTTAGAAATTGCTTGTTATCTCAGCTATCCTACTCTAAAAGCAGGGGAAACTGTAAGTCCCAATTTGAGGTCCTGAAATTTATTGGTGGGGAGGCCTCGCTTTGACAACTCGTGACATACATGTCCATGAGGGTTTCCAAGGGCCACTCCACTGCCTACGATAAACATAACATAGTTGCCTGGTCAAAGGAGACAGCGGGGTACATCTCTTTTACTAAATTGATTTTTAGTATGAATTTTTACAGTCAAACATATGAGGAAGTGAACTCGGTGATTTTGTCATTTTGGGAAAAAAGAAAAGAAAATTTTTGGGAAAAATAAGGCAGAACCTCTAAGACCCCTAACTGAAAAAAAAAAATTCTCTCCTAGGATAATTGGTATTATTTTAAAATTATAGTCTTTCTAGAAAAATGTGGCTTTGGGGGCCTCTCGGGGCTTCTGTGGACAGAGCAGACAGAGTCTATATGAGGTCTGCCTCATTGAAGACCCAAAGCCACACACTGTAAACGGGGTTTTGTTTGGCTCCACGTCCGCTGGGCCTCATCGTCTCATTTATTCTCCCCACCAATTTTATATTACTGGGTGGTAGACTCACCATATTCTGGCTGCTCTGTGGATTCAAAAGTCCGGTGGCCTGGGGCCGGACGGTCCCACCCCCCAGGGGGGTTGAGGAAGTTGCTGTCGTCTGAGGTACTGTCGTACTTGTAGTCCTGGTCCCCGCCGTTGGCCCTTGCCAAGGACAAGGACCTCTGCCACCAGGCCCGCCAGTCGGGGGATGGGACTGACCAGCTGGGCTTATTCTCCGGTTGCTGATCTTTATCTGCTTCAGAGTCAGGACCGTCCACCACCTCTATGGTGACCTGAAGAATTCAGAACAGGCCAGGGTCAATGAGGAGTCAACAGCCTCTAAGCCGGGTGACCCTTGGAAGACAGTCTGAGAGGACGGAGGGAAATGTGCATCCCTCACAAAGGAAAGCTGAGGCTGCACGGTGACACAGAATGGAAAACCTCCGGGGACGCCCAAAGGAACTGATGCACACGGGCCTCGGGTTGGGAGGAAGCAATGCATCACTAGGGTCCCTGATTTACTGACGACTATGTTGCTGGGAAGCCTTTAACTCAAGGAGTAAACACGTACCGTGTATGTTCTTGAAGTGGCACAAGAATAATTATAAGAAAACTGAACACTTGCTGAGTACTAACTCTGCACCAGGGACTGTTTTAAAGGCTCTACATATATTAATTTATTTAATCCTCAGAACAGCCTTATAAAGTTGGTTCTATTGATTGGCCCTCTGTGGCTGCTGATCTCCAAAGATGTCCCCAGCAATTCCTCCCATTCTGGTATGTGTGTGCCACCCCTCTCATCAAGAGGTGGAGTTTGTTTCCCCTCCCTTTCAGTCTGGGTTGGCCTTGTGACTCACTGTATCCAGTAGAATGTGTTAGGTGTGACAATGTGACAAGCCTTACCAGGTCTTGCAATTTCCATTTTCATTCTCTTGGAATGTTCCAATCATTATGTACAGAAGCCCAGCCTAGACCACTGCTCCCAGAGCCACCATGTGAAGAGGCAGGGCACACAGAGGAGATCAAAGAGTCCTCTCAGTCACCGGCCAGCTCTGAGGCCCCAGTCTTGTGTTGGGGGGCATTTTGGATCCTCCAGCCCAGCTGGGTCACCCTAGCTGATACCACGTGGAACAGAGACGAGCTCTCCCGGGTGAGCCCTGCTCTAACTCCTGACCCACAGGACTGTGAGCAATCCAGTGGTTGTTGCTTTAAGCTATTAAGTTTTGGAGTGGTTGCTAGACAGCTTCTTATAGACAGGGAAACTGGCACACAGAGAAGTTAACAACTTGCCTAAGGTCACACAGCTAGTAACTGGCAGCCATGGGTAGTCTAGCTCCAGAGCCCATGCTCTTACCGACTTTGCCATACTGCCTCTCCAAAAGTCAGTCGCCGAGGTAGTGTCCCCTCCTGTGACCAAGTGAGCAAAGAGGCCACTGATGCTGGTGGGGCTGGATGCCACAAGTCGTGTAGAGATGTGAGCACAAGGTCCTCAAGGTCCAGGATGTCACAGCTGTGAGTTTCACTCATCCCCTAGTCCAGACCCAGCACGTACTCCTTAACCGACCCTCAGGGTCAGAGCAGATAGTCCCAGAGTCAAGGTCAGAATTTGCTCTTAGATTTATGGAGCCTAGTTTGGAAGTTACGGGGCTGAAAGAATGCAGCTTCTTGGCTCCGAGAGACAATCAACATAGAGAAACTTGTTTAAAAAACATAATAAAAGACTCCTTGGGTTCCTTTGGCCATCGCATAGCTCTTGCAACACCCCCTGGATGAGTTATGTGCAAATGAATCAGAAACACGCGCTCCAAGTAATCAGCGCAAGCTGTACTGGGCAGATGCTTTTGCAGTTTTGCCCTAACCGGACATCTGAGAGATTTGCTGACACACTCTGCCACATTGCACCAGGTCGTGCCAATCCCTGAGACAAACAGACCCTTCCTTTTGTTTTAGGAATGGGAAGGTTTGAATTCTACTTGCTTTGACATTGAAAAGAAGTTGCCCAGCTCATGGTGGGCCTCGGCTGTGGCTTGTGTGGTCCAGACACAAAGTTAGGGGTGTGGCCCAGACACAAAGTTAAGCGTGTGGCCTTCCATCCCAGAGTATACTTGGGCCGTGGCAGGCCGAGTGCATCTCTTCCTCTGGTGTGGGATGCCTAGAAGGGCACCACTGGCTTGCTTCCATGCCACCACCATTACCCCAGTCTCATAAGCATCCCTTGCATATTTGTAAATAATTATGGAACGTTTAGTAATCCCCGAAAAGGAAAAAAGAAAAGAAAGAATTACATCATTTGCCCTGTATCATTGCTGTTTGCTGGAGGGATGGTTGTTGGAAAGGGATGGGGACCTGGACCCACACGCAGCGCTGTAAGGGCAATGCGGAAGAAATACACAGCTGGGCTGCGCAGACCCGAGCAGTGACGCGGTGATGCCGAGCCTTTGAAGACATAACCTTTCTCCTCTGCAGTCCAGGCCCCCTGTGCCTGCAGACAGAACAACTGAGCCGCAACAATCGTCTGCAAGGCTATTAAGGGTTTTGGAGGGGAGAAGCTGCCAAGAGCCAGGCAAGCCTGCAATTATGGTAATGAAATCAGACTCTGGGTAGGAGATAAGGGGGAATGGGCTGGACAGTTTTGGTATTCCATTTGTATCCAGACTGGAGTCAAAGGGATTGCCTAAACAAAACGTGCCCTGCAATTTCTCCAAGCTGGGAATCAAAACAATTTCATGTTTTAAGCTATTACCGTCAGTATGATTTTTCTCCCCCCGCAAACTACTGCTCAGATCCAAACAAAATAGATTTGTTGCCTGGCCAGGCAATGAGTAGCAAAATATGAATTTACTCCAAAAACTATATTGATGACTAAATCTCATCAGTTTAGAGGTTTCTTTTTCCCCTTTCATTTTTAGCCACTGCTCCAACTGAATTAAAAAAAAAAAAAAGAAAACAAAAAACACACAAACCTTAGGATCCACCCTTCCCTGCAGTTAAGAATATGAAAACCTCATACAGACATCAAATGAAGAAATGTAATCTTGAGCCTGAAATGTCATAGGCATCCAATTAAAAAGACTTAATGAGCACGATCATGACTTCTCGAATGGTGTGGATTAGTTTTATGTTTCCTGTTGCTCTTATTATATTTACATGTTCTTGAGCATCAAAGAATCTGTTCCTAAAAATGTCTTGAACAATAATAGGTGTGATGAGCTGAAGATGTGGTAGTGAGCACAGCAGATTTCCAAGCTGATAGATCTTACCATGCTTTTGCATCCTTAATACACAGAATTGAAGCATCTTTAGTACATTGGTTTCTTCTGGACTTTTCTGTACCATGAATCAAGATAGTAAAAGAAAGAGAACTTTTCCAAAAGGCCCAACTCCAACTTCTGGCAGAATCTTGTCAGTTCTAAGAAAGAGAGTCTAGAATAGGTGCCAATTTGGAGAGTTCCATCCAAAATTAGGAAAGGAGGATAAAATTCTTTGCAATATTACCTGTTTCTTTCTTCCTCTTGAGAGTTTAAACATTTTTTAGAAACAAACTCTTTACTCTTGCTCTGAAAAGCACTTTCCACTGGGAAACTAACACAATTCTTAGTCTAACTGATTAACAAACTAATGACACTGGGAATACAGAAGCCTTGACCTTCTGAACTCAGGAGAATCTTCTAGAAGCTTCTAACTTGGTCCTCTAAGCCTTGAGAGCTATGGTGACTAGGCAGATTTGGGTTTGTATTTATTTCCCAGAGAGGAAAATGAGGCCTGGGAGGTGAAATGATTCCTCAAAAGCACAGAGCATCCGGGGACAGGACGACAGTCTCCAGCAAAGGGTTAGACCCCCGATTATGTACCCCTTCTTCCTTGACAATTGCCGAAGAAAGAACACAAAGGACTAGGAAGATATATAATCCCTCCCTCTCAGACCCAATGATGCTCTAAAAACAACTCTGGCAGCTCCAGTAAGTGTGGTTAATGCTTTGAGATTTGCAGCATGCTCGTTCAAATATCATTGCTTGTTCTACACAAGTTAAACCCACATTTCAGGCATAGAAACTGCCCTAGAGAATTCACGTTCCTGAGGTGAACAGCAAGGAAGGTGGAGAGCTGGACTCAAAACTCCTGATTCTTAATTATTTTATACGTTTCCTCTGTCATCTTCATGCTCACTGACATCACCAACCAGCATCCACCAGTCTGGGGAACCTTCCCATATTCCTGTCTCTGTGCTGAGTGCTTCACATGGAGGATTTCATGTAATCCTCACAACAACCCTACTACTACAGAGTATTGTACTGCAGAGGTACTACTCACAGGTTGTGTTATCATTCCCATTGTATAGACAAGGAAACTGAGGCATAGAGAGGTTGAGTAACCTGCATGCAGCCATAGAGGCCAAGCCTGGTCAACAAAAAGTGGTACCAGAGCCCAAGGGCAGGTTGGTGTACTCTAGCTCATGATAGGGACTGCAGGGCCCCCATGAGAATCTGAACAATACCGGCTTGTCCCCTGGAGTGTGTGGGCCCATCTCTTGGGCACAGAGATTTCTTGGTTCTTACTTGGCCAGGCCTGCCATTCCAAAAGGATTTTAGGAAAAACGGAGGAGGGGAAATCAGAAGTAGAAGCACGTACAACACCTGCAGCCCTGGCCAAGTCATCTGATTGTATCAAGAGGTCTACGGCCATGTAAATAAGTCTGTGCGAGGGGAAGAAAAAGGCCTTTAGATGACTATTTTTGAGTCTCCCTCAATGGAAGAAAAGAAATAAATACATTGGTTGAAATGAATACAGATCTCAGATTGACCCAGAAAAGAGAACTATTTGGTGGTGAATAGCCACTGTGGTCATGAATTGATGCAGTGAGCCTAATAATGAGTTTATTTTAGAGACTTTTGTCTTTGCTATCTGACCATCAGCTGCAGACCAGAAACTTAGCCAAGGATACCGAAGTTCAAGCTGAACTTCTCCTGGGAGATTTACTTTCTTTCCTGAGTGATTTATTTATTTATTTATTCGTTGCCAAAACCCTCAACTTCTAGTTTTGTTTTAAATTTAATATGGAGATTGGGTTCAGGAGTTGGAGGCTATTTCTTTCTCTTTTGTGCATTTTTTTTTTTTCTTTTTCCCCTCACTCACTTCCACAGCCTGAAGCCAGTCTTCAAATGGAGAGCCCAATCCACTTGGGACAGAGGCCACCTGGCTTCAGGGATTTAAAAAAAAAACAAGCTCTAAAAAGCTGGGCTTTTTAAAGGATTTCCCTTCCTAAAAGTCAAGAGGCCCAAGAGCTCAGCATTGTCACTTTGGAAAGGTGTGGGCGGTTTGGCAGGGGGGGACAGCAGACCCCAGCCTTGGAGCGTGGGAAATGCTTGCAGACACAGGGTGGCTGGGGGAAGTTCAGAGAGAGGGGTATCAGATTCCTGGGCAGCTCCTGGCTCCAGTGAGGGCTGGCTAGATGGGGGTGAGGGGCAGGTTGCCAGGGGATGGGGGGAGACCAGGCCAGGGGCCCCGGCAGCGGAAGCCGACCCACTGATATGCCTTCACCTGTTTTCAGTCCGCTCCCCAGGGAGAGACAATGCTTGGACGGCCCAGGGTGACCGGTGGGACTGTCTGCTTGGCTGAATCGGCCCTGTGTCAAACCAGTGGATTTCAACAAAAGACCAGAGCTCTGAGGAAGGGGCGAGGGCTGACAACGTGAAGATCATCACCCTTTTTTAGAAAGTACCTCATCTTTTAAAGGACCACCGGGGAGCTGGTTTACTCAAGTGCAGTGGGGCATGAGGCTACAGCGGCCAGTGCTGCATGTGTGTGTGTGTGAGTTTGTGTGTATGTACATGCCCTCACACACACTCACACTCAGACCTAGGGCTGGGGCTCCCAGGGGTAGCAGCTGCGTCAGTCTTTCTTTGAGCATCTTTCTGAGTCACTAACGCTCCCCTTTCACAATCTTCCAGAAAGAGAAAGGACAGGAATGCAGTTCAGTGTTCCATCATCAGATCGATAAAACATAGGCTGCCCTACCCCCCAAGACTGCCTGTGGAAGGTTAACAGACACAGGGCTTGTGCAAGGCAGAAATGGGATGAACCAACTGGCCAGCGGGCAACAGGACAG
Organism: Balaenoptera physalus; assembly: GCF_965194825.1. NCBI lineage: Eukaryota > Metazoa > Chordata > Mammalia > Artiodactyla > Balaenopteridae > Balaenoptera > Balaenoptera physalus. The sequence goes on along the minus strand of NC_138898.1, from coordinate 41,882,920 downwards.
CACTGGCCTGGTCTTTGATTCTGATGGCATCTGGGTTGGAGCCTCATTCGTTTCGAGTCCGTTTTGCCAGAAACCCTGATATTTGGAGCTACGGGGAAACCTATACTCTTGGGAGGTATAGTGATTTCTTCTGTCCAAAGGGTAACTCAAGAAACATACAGGGACCTCATAGGAGTGGCCTGGTCCCCTTTCTGCCTTGTGCTCCAAAGCATCCCTTTCCGAAGCAGCTCCTGGAGGCAAACATCTTGTATGTGCTGGGGCGGTGCTGAGACAGAGTGAAGACAAAGTGGGGATTCCTTTGCACCTGTTAGAAGTCTATACAAACAGGTGGCTGTGGGCTCAGAGGGGACAAGGACGAATGATTTCCATTTGTCCCATCTCCGCTGCCATCCTTTGTGACGGCACAAGGGGAAGCTGCGTTTTATAAAAGTCCAAGAGGCTTTGTTGGAGAGTCTCAAGTGTGGTGATCTCATAACTCATCCTCCACTTATCCTCTGTTCCCTTGTCTCACCTTATAGTTCTCTCCACACCCATAAACTCCAACCACCCTCTCAACCCTCAGGAAGCCCAGCGGAACTGTTCCAAAGCACTCTTCACTTCGCGTCTGGCTAGACAACACAGCTTATTCTGATGAAAAATGGATTGTGAGCTCGGGGGCTTTACTGAGCTCGTGCACAAATCCATCGCTTCATGGTTGCCCTTGTCTTTTTATGGAAAAGTCATTTGGGTTCCCCAGATCTGAGGATCCCAACCACTTTTGCACCACTGTTCTTCCCTGACAGTCAGGTTAATGTTTTAAAAAGGCCCAAGTGGGGTCTGAGGACTTCCTGATGGATGGATTTATCTGGGAGAGAGAAAGGGGATCCTGAGAAATTTTGTTAGAAATTCGGTTCTAGGTGGAGCTCCATGCGCTTAGTAAATTTCTAATGAGGGGACTGCAGCCTTCCAGTTCCCTGTATCCAGGTCTTTTCTTGTAAGTTTATATTAGTAACTCTTAAATCGATTACATTAATAGCTCAGCATTAAGCCCCACAACGACATTTCCCATCTCTGAAAAAAGAATGCAAGCTACAGCAAACCTAAAATTGTTGTGGGCATGATCTAAGCATCCTTGGGATAAGGGTGGTTTAGTCCTAGAATGGTAAAATCTATCAACAAGGAAAAATCACTTCCTGTCAATGAAGGCATGATGGGGAGCCTCTTTGAGCAACAGTAAGGAGATGTCTGTGCCTTTTTTTGCCAGTCTGCACCTCCCCCAAGTGGATCCTTTGTTCTTTATCAGAGAGCCATGTGGCCAGTTCCCAGAGAGAGGGCAATGGATTGAAAGGCCCGTTTTCCCCATTAATCAATTAGAACAGTACAAGACCTATTGGAAATATTAATTGGTCCATGCAGTGATTTCAGCACATGGGCTGTAAAAGAGTGACCTCTGAAACATTTTTCACTTATGTACCCTCAACGCTGCCCTGCCCTAATCTTCCCAAATGTCCCATCTATTCAGGTCTGTCCTCCATGGAACGCAGCGCTTTTTCTGCCTCTGTCTCCACAATCCTTTTGGCACTGTTTTGGGTGGTAGCCGGGATCTTTACACCTACGTCATTTCCTCGAGGGAGAACACCTTGCATTTCTTAACTTCCCAGAAGCTAACATGGCACTGAGGTGTATTCTCAGGGACATTCAGTAGTCACAACAACACTGGTGTTAGGAGCAAAACAACTCTGGCCAAGGAAATCTGATCTAAAAGGGTGTCACGCAGACAGCGTTAGTCTTGCGAGAGAGACCACTAACCTAATTATGGATCCATTGTTCCAAGGTCAGGTTCAGGAACTTTCTGCCATGGAAGCTAATTGGAATTTGATGCAGAGAAAGAATAAGGACAAGCTGCCCTTCCTCCAATGACAAGAGTTGAGGATAAACTTAAAAGTATGGAAGCAGGCACTGGAGGACTCAGGCTGTACGGGGCCAGGCTGCCTAGGGGGACGAGCTGCCCTCGGCCGCCATGGGTACCGTCTCCAGGAAGAAACAGTGGGAGGCACAAGCAAAATTCAAAATGAGGAGTTTTTGTTTTTGAAACACAAAATGGTAGGGTGAGTATTTTTGGGAGCCTGAGAGACTGGATTTGAGCCCCAACTACTGTTTACTAGCCATGTGGCCTTGGGAAAACCAAATGGGAACTTCCTGAGAGTCAGTTGCATTACTGATAATATTGAAGGAATGATGTGGGCTCCATGAGGGTATTGGGAGAGTCAAATCGGATCCACCTTTACTGTGTAAAGTAAATTGTGCTATTTCAGTGCAGATGAGAGTTCTTATTTTCAGTTCCAGGTACCTCTTTCCTAACCTCCCATTTCCTTCAGCTTCACCCCATCCCATCTTAGTGATATGTATTCCTCTCTCTCCTAGGAACTTCTGTTATCACCTCCTTTCCTCTTATCAAAAATTTTTTATCAGTCATTTACACTTTAGAGCAGCTGAAGTGTTGTCAGCGCCTAAAGGAACTTCTGGTGTCTAAGGCAAGCGAGAGAGGCATTTGAGAGACCATGTCTTCCTGAGCGTCTTAGAAATCACACTATGATCTGCCTCATCTACTCATGTGTCTGACTGGCCTTTCCCTATAGCTAACATATTTCATCAATTTCAGGGCATATTATTTTGTTTTGTTTTGACATTTCTTTTTTTTTTTTTTTGATGTGGACCATTTTTAAAGTCTTTATTGAATTTGTTACAGTATCGCTTCTGTTTTATGTTTTGTTTTTTTGGCTGTGAGGCATGTGGGATCTTAGCTCCCTGACCAGGGATTGAACCCGCACCCCCTGTATTGGAAGGCGAAGTCTTAACCACTGGGCCTGCAGGGAAGTCCCTGTTTTTACATTTCAACAGCTCTGAAATCAGGAAGTATCTTATAATCATTGGTGTGTCATACTCTAATTAGCACTGTTTTCTTTTTTCAGTGGTGGATAAAATAATGCTGCATCTCACAATCCAGGGTGTTACACAGATGAAATACAACACTGCTCTTATAGAGAGAACATGCTTGTCAGCAGGATTCATTAAGGGGTCAAGGAGAAAAGTGAGGTAAGGCAGCAGTTGCTTTGGAATCAGATCAGGAAACAAAGACATGGGCTGTTTCATTTTCTTTCACCTTTCAGTTGCTAAGCATTACCTGAATATTTGGATTCTGCCCATTGATATCAGCTTTGGAAAGATCTGGAAAGTTTGGTAGATCAAGGAGAAAGGATCTGGGGCCATCTCTTTGCAATGAAGGGGGCCCAGCCTCTTGCTGGAATTGCTGTCTGGGGAATGGTTGGTGTGCAGCCTGGTGGTCCGAATGCTCCCCTGATGTTTCTTTGGAGAGAGGAGAGCTGGTTTCCGATGTCGAGGCACTTTCCATGTTGAGGTTATTCTAAAACAAACAAACAAGCAAATGAACAAATAAATAGGAGAAGCATGATTTAGAAATGCCACCCTTAAAAATTCAGGACAAGGACAATTCCAGGGGCTGGAATTAAGCCAGGATGGTATTCCCAACTTGTTTTCCTTCCATGGCTTAGTTTTTCTATCTTCAAAAAGCTAAATCATCAGGAAATTTTCCTAGCCTGCTACTTGGGAATTTTCTGAGGGCTAATGTGTGATGGGATATTAATCAAACATCAAAGCATATCAACAAAAAGTGCTAATTTGAAGGAGACTAGGTGCTCATTTAGAACTGGAATCAAATTATGGTTTCCTTATCACAGCTTCAATTGATTAACCACTCTGGCTTGAGTTATAGCCCCAGTATCCAGTGTTTGTTCCTTTGGTGTGGGTCAGCAGATGATCTGACCAAACTGGGTAAAATACTTTAGCCAAATCATTGATTATTTCTATCCATCCATCCATCCATCCATCCATCCATTTTTTCATCCATCCACTCACTAACCTATTTAACTTTCCTTCCTCCTTCCTTCAGTTCTTTCATTCATCTACTCATCCATCCTTCCATCCATTTATCCATCCATTCATCCACACAATCAGCAAGTGTCAACCACATGCCAGGCACAGGAAAGCCATGAACAAGACAGACACGGGTCCTATTCTCTTAGAGAGTACGTCTAGTTGGGGGAAATAAACAATAAATACACACATAAGTAAGATCAGGTCAGAGAATGGTGATTGCTAAGAAGAAAAGGAAGAAGAAAATGACAGAGAGTGGTCAGGGCAACATTAGATAGGTAGCTGGGGAAGACCTTCCTGAGAAGGTGACATCTGAAGTGAAACCTGAACACCTGTAATTATCTGGGGTAAGAACATTCTAGCAGAGGGAACAGCAAGTAAGACAGTCCTGAGATAGGGATGGCTTGTCTCATTTGAGAAACACAGAGAAGGGCAGTGAGGCTGGGATGGAATGAAGGAAGGGAGAACGACCCAAGATGGGGATGAAGAGGTGGAGACAGGCCAAGAAAAAGTGACAAAAAGGCATTCTGAAATTGAATGTCTTTATTCTGGAAAGAAAAGTCCAAGTCTGTTGTTTTTCCAAACTAGCGAAAATGTCTGTGTTTAGTTGTCACTAGGGGAAATTTTTCCCAGTGACTGAAGACTGTAGTAGTTGCTGGACTTCTTTCTCAAACCAGCCCTTCTTCTGCTCTCATTCTTCATGGACCTCTTGTTGGATGTTTCCTCCATCCCTTCAGGGATAGCATTTTCACGTTTACTGGTGGAGGGAGATGTGGAGATAGAATTTCACCAGTGTTTGGGTCAGTGGTTAATGTTCTTGTTATTCTTGGGCATGTTTGGGGGTTTTGGAGTGAATATTCCAGCACATTGCCTCCACACACACACCCTGCCCCCTCTCACAGCAGTGTCTTTGACCCAGTCAAGGGGTTACACCTGGTATCAAAACACTCCCGACTCTGAGTACCCAAGGTCAAGAATGGCCTGAGGATGAAACACATGCAGTGGGTAATGATCTTATTAGAGAGCTGACCTGCGGGGATGGATTTTCCTCTCTTTAAACAGACATGGGACTGCGAGGAATAAACTCGCTTCTGCAGAGACCATGTTTGTGAATGTTCCCAGAGGCCAAGAAGAGGCTGAGTTAGAAAGAAGCATGTCTGCTGTCTCTTCTTTAACATGTGCAGTTACGGCAGGGGAAGCGGGCTGCTCTTCATCATGTCTTTGCTTGCCCTGCCTCTTTGCTCAGGAGATGTGGCCAGGGGCAGTGTCTTTGTTCACCTCTCCTGTCACCTTTCTGCCATGTTTTCATCTCCTGGCACATCGTCCTAGGGGGAGTTGCCCTGCCATCCCCAGGCACTGCTCAGTGCAAAAGAGGCCAAATGTATTATGCTGAGATTGTATTATCCAGAACATGGAAAGAGAGAGAGAGAGAGAGAGAGAGAGAGAGAGAGAGAGAGAGAGTGAGAGAGAGAGAGAGACACATGCTAATTCTTTCCTCAACATAAGACCTCTCTATCATAGCCCAGGGGAAGATAACTGAATGCAACTGTTCCCTTGTTTTTCTCCCTGGATCCTCAACAGTGTTAGTAAGGACAGTTGACTTCTCATGGAGAATTTCTTGCACAGGTTTTTGGGAATCTAAGTCTCAGAAGGGACCCAGGATTTGCTTGTCCATGGCTTGAGGGATCCCCTGCAAATCCAGCCCTCACTTCATTGTAGCAACTGGGACATACTGTTTAACTGTGTTAAAAATGGAGCTCTTTTTCCTTTTCCCTGTGATGAAGTACTCTTTCTACTATGAAAACTTATATTTTATTTTATATTTGGTACTTTTTTTTTTTGACCACACTGCATGGCATGTGGGATCTTAGTTCCCCAACCATGGATTGAACCCATGCCCCCTGCAGTGGAAGTGAAGAGTCCCAACCACTGCACTGCCAGGGAATTCCAGAAAAACTTGTATTTTAGAAGAAGAGATAGGAAAGGTATCTGTGCTGCTTATTTGGCATTTCACTTAGATGGCTGAAAAAACAAGGACTGAATCTGATGGGTTTCTTGATCTGACTCTGGAATTTTTCCTGAGAGGAGATACACCACCCCAGAGTGATCCTGGCTTAGACAGGGACCAAGAAAACCCCTTAAACTCTCTGTGGCTCAATAATCCTCCATGTAAAACAAAGCAGACAATAAGAAGAATCCCATGCTGTCCCAGCAGGATGGTCAAGAGAACTCAGGGTGGGTTGTGACTACACTTGAAAAGAGAAATGTAGAGTTAGGGCAACTGGGCTGGACGATTCAGGCCTCAAGTGTCTCTGCCTCGAAGACGGGGGCTAAAGTACGTTTTGGCTTGAATTATGCACACAACTGTGGCATTTCTCCATCTTTCCCCGATCCTCATACCCCAGCCCCTCAAACAACATTTGGAAGATGAGAATGGGAAAAATAAAAAATGCTAATCACGATCTCTGAATATCTGAATTATTCTTGCATTTTTACCAAAACATATTTATCTGGAAACCTTGGCTCCCTCCAAACCGTGGCATGTTCCCAAACTGTTCAGAAACTGGAAGCTCTATGGTAGGGGGAGGGGGCCTTACAGTGAATCATATAAAATGAAGCTCCACTTTATTCAATCAATGACCAGATTCAGGGAGTAACCATTATTTTGGTAATCAAGAATTTAAATCTGGGGCGGGAGACAGTAGACAGGGTCTGCTAACAAGGCAGGAAAATGCCTCTTCTTCATCCTTTCTCAAAGACCCACTGTACAGCTTCCTTGTAGAGGCCCCACTGGAGGTCTTGGTTGATGGACCAAGCTCACTCACCAAGAGTTCCACTTAATTATTCTAGCAGAGTAAAGATTCTCAGGAAGGGTGGATCTCAAAATGAAGATTTAAACAGTTTGTATGTTATTCAGAAAAGCAGACATTCTTCTCTGAAGACGTGAGCTTTGGACAGTCCAGGGATTGAAGAAAAGAAATATCACCATTCTTTCCAAGGTGCTGCAGGATTCATTTTGTTTAAATTCAAGTGACATGAGGGCATCTGCTCAGTTTGGGAAAATATTTCTTTACCCACAATGTGCCTTTGAGTTGACTTTCAATCTGTGACAATGCTGCAGCTCCAGGAGCAACGTTCTCTCTAATCTGCGAGCTGTGATTACCAATAAAGAAAGATAGAAGAACTAAAGCTAGTTAGTAGTTTATATGCATGCAGTGTTCCACTGCCAAGGAAGGTGACCTATGGTGGCCAAATTATCCAGCTGCTGCTTAACGCTCCCCATCTTTGGGCATAGCTCCTGCCCCTCCATTATTTTACAACTTATTCTTATTTAAAATAGGAATAAAGTAATAATATTGTAAAATGTTAACAATAATAATACAATTATAAAATAGGCTCCATGCTCATGCAGCCTGGTGTTTTGCCTTAGATGGCAGTATTATTGTGGCAGATATTGCAGTTTCCTCCCCAATATCCATTCCCCACTTTTTTTTTTTACTCAGTGTTTATTTCAGGTGGCAACGTGCCTGGCTAAAACTACATGTCCTAGCATCCACTGCAGCTAGGGATGACCATGTGACACAGTTCTACCCAATGAGATGTAAGTGGAAGGTGCCTGATGGTACTATTGGACAGAAGGCAGAGTCAGTTTGCCTTTTGCCTCTTTTCTGTCTTCCATTTTCTCCTGGCTGAAGTGTGGATAGTAGTGTTGGAAATGAAATGATGCCACTGGCAAGAGGTTGAAGATATACGCTAAAGGTGGCTGAATGGAAAGATAGAGGAGCCGGGGTCCCCGATAGCATGGTAGAGCCTTCATACTAGTCCTGGAATGATGACCTCTGAACTTCTTGTACCCTTGATACAAACAGTAGTATTGACAATACTGCAGCCCTAGTAGCAATGTTCCCTGTATGATTCTAATTTGAGAGCCGTGACCACCAATAAAAAGGGAAAAGCCCTGTTCAGCAAAGTGACTCAAGATTGGGTACCATCCTCAGCTGAAGGAGGTACCAACAGGGCATATAGTGAATCATCACCATGACCTTCACAATGGCAGCCAGCTCAGCTCTGTTGCTAATTTTCATAATATCCTTTTCCAAATCTGCCCTCTACCCCCTTCTCTGCATACGTATAGAATCTTCTATTGTTTCAGCATCTATACCTTACATTTCTCAAATCTATTACTCACTGGGTAATGTAATATTTCCTTTAATTTATCCAAAAATACTATCATTAAAGTTCAAGGACTTTGCCCTCAAAGAATCCAGAGCTCCTTGGACAAATGGCTGATTCCAGAGCTTGGGCAGGGAAGTCAAGGTGAGTTTGGGATATTTTGCTGTGTCAGAAAGCAAGGAAGACTTCCGTGATTAATGGTGTCCTCTTGAAAGAACACTGGAGCCAGATTGAAGGGCCCACCCTGCACCAGGATTAGACAATTTGGGCGTTAAAACAAAAAGGTTGCCGTTGACTGCCATACATTGCATCTATGACATTCCATGAGCCTATGATGATACTCATAAAAGAGAGAAAGCCAGAAAAACCATCACCCCCATTCGAGGTAGGGATTATAAAACTCCTTACTTTGAACCTTTGTATTAAAAAGAAGTAGAGTTTTGTCTAAGGAAATAAAGTTTGAACTGAGATTGAAAAACACAGGTAAAATGAAGCCCGTGAAGCAGGTGAAGAGCACAGAGCAGAGGGGGAGATGGGCCAGCGAACACTGCGATCCTGGCAAAGGATACGGTGGGTGCAGACTCCCTGAGACCTCCCAGGGCCTGGCGCAGAGGCCCAAAGGCTATCAGAGCTGGGACGGAGTGGGTGTTAGGCTCAGTGCCAGTCTGCTGTCTTAGTAAAGTGATCACTGAGTAAATAATACAAATGCTAGGCCTAAACCCAGACGTCTGGACCCACCAGCCTTCGGTCAGAAAGCTTTCTATCCTAGTGTACTGTGACTTTTCCATTAGGTCCCCACTTCCCCAGTGGCATTCTCTGGGTCATCTGGAGGCTTGCTAAGCTTTATGTGTGGGGATCGCCTCCCTGGCTCTCATCGGCTGGCCCTGGATGCCCCTGGGAAAGCTCTGTGAAGATGAGCTGAGAAGAGAAAACCTCTCATCTGCAGACCGGGTACAGTTTCTAAGATAACAAGCCCAGGCACTTTGTCATTCATGTCCTTTCTCCCCAGGACATCCCTGGCCCAAGACCAAGGATGCCCAGCAAATGCCCTTAGCCCCTGCGGCGTGGACTCACTCATTTTGGCTGTCCTTGTGACCAAGGTGGACCACCACGGCCACATCAAGGTCAGCATGGTCACAGTGGACAGAGTTGCCAGCTGGTCATTTGACATAGGAGCGAGAGAGAGGGAGGGGTTCTTGGGAGAACCAAGTCACAGGGGAAATTAGGGCGATCAGCTCGAGGGGGACAATCAAGGTGTGAAAACGGGCGATGGGTCCACCTTTGGAAGAAGCGTGCTAAGCGTCATTGTCCCAAGTCTGCAGCCAGCCACCTGCCCTGTTCCGCAAACATCAACCAAAGGCTGGAGTATGAAAAACCGGGCTGATGTGACCACTTCCAGAACCTCCAGAAGAGGCACAAGCTAGTACCAAATTGTGGCTGGCTTGGACAGTTTTAGTGCTTTTTTCTTTTTTTTAAGGCTGTGGTAACTACTCCCAGATTAACACAACAAGGCAGACTTCTTGGAGGCAGAAGGGATGGCAAATTTCTGGAGGGCAAAGAACAGGCCGTATCTACAATCTCAAACCCCACACCCTCCAATTCCACAAGCTCAGGGGGCACCCAATAAGTACTAGTTGATGATAATGATGGCCACGGGCCTAGTTAGGTTTTGTTTTAATTAGGCTCAGGCTACAGGCCTCATTACCCCTAATGTGGCTTTTATGTGGGATTCTAAAGAAAAAAAAATCCAAGAATCTTCTATTGAGGATATTAAAGAAGATATTATTAGCAATGCTTTTGGTCTCATAGACTTTGAACAACAAACAACAAAGATTATAATTAACGTCACTGCAGCCTCTCTCCTTAAAATATATTAACAATATAGCTAATTAGCAATATGTCCTCATTTGGGGCTGGACATCTGCATATTATTATCGACAATGCTTGTTTCCTTTTTCCAGATTAAAGGCAGCCATGCTGCACCCAGGCATATGGCCACACTCCTTCCACATTAAAACACTCGATATTCTTCTCCCCACGATAAACACACTTGGGGCTTTATCTGTGTCGGGCATCGATTTTTGTCTGGAATATTTCCACACGTCTAAAAATAGGTTCAAGAATGCCATGGGTGGTATTTCAAAGGGAAGAGCAAAAATTTCCCTGTTTGGGGAGAAAAAAAGAATAAAAGGGTACTCTGATTATCTTTACACATGGCTAGGGAGCAAGCGCTCCCAGGAAGAGAAAACCAGGAGAATGAACAATGTGAATTTCAGACGGGAAAACCTGCTTTCTCAGGGGGTGCGCTCTTTCTTAGGGCTTGGGAAGATGGCAGAGAGATGGTGATCACAGGAACGGAAGCAGGGGTGGTGGAGGCTTATTCAGTGCAGTGTTGGAGAGGAGGAACCAGGATCCATGGGGAGGTCCCCGCACTGTTGAACACACCGATGGTGAGGTCAGCTACCTTCTTTTCTCTCTACCGGTGTGTGATGGTAATCACACCCCTTCAGGCAGCAGGAACAGAGCAAATATCCGTGGCTCTATTTTATGGCAAGCATGAACATGCAATGCCCCTTTGCAGGAAAATACAAATTCCTGGCAGAGGGAAGTGGCCAGAATTGTGCTTCAATCTTTGCTGTCGGAACCTGAAGACAATCCTGGCAGCTAGTGACATAGGCACATCGTGTTTCAAGAATGCAGGAGTGTTTCATCTTGGTTGGGAATGGAGCCCTCTGTTGAAAGTCTGACTAATAGCTGAGGAATCTTCTGTTATGGGGGCAGAATGTATCAGAAGGCTGTTTACTCTAGGGCTTGGGAGTGACCTTGCTTATGATCTCAGGCGATGCTTTGGAAGGAATGAAGAATGGCCGACTCCTTGCACTTGGGCAGGGAGCTGGCTCCACAGGGGAAGGGGCTGCTGGTGTGGGTCTCCCACCCCTGTGCTTTCTCCTTGATCGAAGTCTCTTGGGGCCGGCTGACAAAATGGAAGTCAACGCCCCACTAGCTCGTCTCGGATACTTCTGTAAACAGCTTTGATCTTGAAAATGTGCGGATTATTGGTGATTTTTCAAGTTGTACTTTCTCCACTGCTGGCCAAGAAAACAGAGTGAGAACCACCCAGGCCCCATTTCCTTTATGTCCTGTTAGGCTAAAGAATGAACAGAAACGAGACGCAAATTATTCTTTTAAGTCTAAGAAAACATGTGAGAAGTAGAGTTCAAGGCTGGAAAGCCAATTTGGCTAAAGAAACCTTCAGCCATCATCTAAACCATCTCTGCCAACGGAGGGGGATGGAAAAATTATATTTTCCAGACTCCTTCTCCGGGCAAATGGTGGAACTGCCTAGAAGGGACACTTGTATAAATTCTCTTGGGGTGTGAGACAAACCTGCTCCCCAGTAAGCTGAGGGAAGATTTTGTCTGCTGAGAGGGGTATTTGAACTTGAGGGCAGCACTAACTTGCTCAGGGCTATAAGGAACAGGTCAAGGGTGGCCACCAGGGGGCTTCAGCCATGTGGAGCTCAGCCTCCCCTCTAAGTCAAACTTTGAGCAAATATTTAATGAGTGTGGATTATTGTGGATTTTTCAAATTGTGCTTTCTCCATATCTGGGAAGGAAAACAGAGCGGTAGCTATCCAGGTCCTTTTCTGGGGCCCAGTTTGAGGAGGTACCAAATTATTAGCGTGCCTAAATGGTCCAACTATCTAAGTCCTCCCTTGGAGGACTCCTTGTCTCCTCCCTTGGAGGACACCTGGGGACTCTCCTTGTCTCCCAGGACAAGGAGACCCCGAAGGTGAATGCCCCTGCAGTGATTCTGCGCCTCTGCACATGGCCTGGGGGGCACCCAAGGCCAAGTCAAGGCTGGTGTCCGCTGTCACGAGGCAGAACCTGGAAAGCAAGTTGAAGGGCAAAGACTGGCAGAGTTCAGACTGGCCTGGGGGGGGGGGTGGTGGCCTTGGGGACCCTTGCCCAGCTTATTGTTTTAATTAAGAAGATGGATTTCTCTCAACACCCAAAGTTAAGACCCATCACTGAAACCTACCACAAATCTTTCTGCTCCAAGTACCTCTAAACTAGGTTTTAAAGGGAACTGGACCTTAACCTTGGAATCCTAGAGAAGGGCTCATGGTGTTGAGGAAGGGTCCTAGGCTAGGAGGTATGAGGCCCGGTCTATGTCTCCGCATTGCCCCTACCTAGTTTTATAAGCTTAGGCAAGTTCCTGTACCTTTGCACCTAGATTGGCAGGGTTTGTAAAAATGTCTACAGATTCTCTTTCTGTAAATATCTATGCATTGGGTAGTTGTCTCCTACACTGTCTTTGCATCTGGTCATGTGACTTACTTTGGCTGATGGATAAGCAGAGATAAGTGTGTCTTGGAGCTTGCTTTTTTTTTTTTTAATTTTTTTTTTTATTGCTCTTTTCAATCTCAAGGTCTGGGCTAGCCTGTGGGATGAGGACAGACATGTGGAACAGAGACGATCTACCCCAGACTGAACAGCCTGCCAATGACCAGTCACTCAAATGGAGACCATCCTAGACCATCTGGCCCCAGCTGAGCCGGTCCAGACTAGGAAAGCCACCCAGCTGACCCATGGAATCGTGAGAAATGATAAACATTTGTGCTTTTAAGCTAATGAATTCAGAGTGGTTTGTTACATGGCAAAAGCTAACTGATATCAGTTAGCAAAAGCTAACTGATAACAGGACCTCAGTTATTTCTTCTGTAAAATGGGTGTGGCGACATAGGATGGGAACTAGAGAAAACCTCTCAATCCATCTAGTTCTGACCTCCTAGGAATGGAAGCCTCAAGGGACACTTGTCCTGGAGAAAATGTTTTCAAACAATTAAAGAAAAAAACCTGATACCAAATGCTAAAAACATCAAACTGAGGGTGGGGAAGTTAAACAAAAATGTGATGGTTCTAAATGCATGAAGTGCAAATACTATCTTCAATGTCGAGCACGCTTCCTTCTTTCTCCCATCCTTCTACCTGCTGACTCAAAGCTGGGTCAAATCTGTTGGAAAACATCCCCCTGCCTACTGCTTCCATCATTTACATGTGCTGCTCTGTTAACAGCTCCAAGGTCAGTGTTTCAAAGATTTGGAGCTGAGACTTAACAATTCTCCCTCACACATTCATGATGCACCTGTATGGCTTTGTTGGCTCTCAGAAACTAGTAATGCTCATTTATTAGGGAAACCCTATTGACACTATAAAACAATTATAGAGCCATCATAGACCAACAATAGCCTGGGGTGAAGAGGAAGCTGTACACCACCAGGACCGGTTCCCTTTCCCACCTGTCCGTACAGATTGTTTTTATTTGGACTCCTGTTCTGTTCTCCTCCAGGGAAACTGTTTGATCCCTGCTTGGAAAGCTGGCAGCTGATGTGGTTGTGGGCCCTGGACTTAGCTTGGCTAATCTTTCTCTATAAATGGATGGAGTTTTGTTCTGTTTATAGATTCACTCAACAAACACTTTCTGGGCATCTATGGGTTGGCCAAAAAGTTCCTTCAGTTTTTAAGTAAAAATAAAAGACACGTTCTTCATTTTCACCAAGGACATTATTGAACAACGTATTCACTGTTTTGTTCCACTACCTTCTGCCATTTTCCAGGCAACTTCATAATTCCATCTTCCCAAAACTTTTTATCTTTTTGAGCAAAGAACTATTCCAGGTGCCTTTTACAGTCTTCCAGGGAATTGAATTTTTTTCCATTAAAAGAATTTTGTAAAGACCTAAATAAATGTAAACTGAAGGTGCAATGTCCGGTGAATATGGCAGATGAATCAGAACTTCCCAGCCAAGCTGTAACAGTTTTTGCCTGGTCATCAAAGAAACATGCGGTCTTGCGTTATCCTAATGGAAGATTATGTGTTTTCTGTTGACTAATTCCGGACGCTTTTCATCAAGTGCTGCTTTCAGTTGGTCTAATTGGAAGCAGTACTTGTTGGAATTAATCGTTTGGTTTTCTGGAAGGAGCTCATAATAGAGGACTTCCTTCCAATCCCACCATATATACAACATCACCTTCTTTGGATGAAGACTGGCGTTTGGTGTGGTTGATGGTGGTTCATTTTGCTTGCCCCACGATCTCTTCCATTCCACATTATTGTACAGTATCCGCTTTTCATCGCCTATCACAATTTGTTTTAAAAACGGAACGTTTTCGTTATGTTTCAGTAGAGAATTGCATGCGGAAATACGGTCAAGAAGGTTTTTTTCGCTTAACTTATGTGGAACCCAAACATCAAAGCGATGAACATAACCAAGCTGGCGCAAATGATTTTTAACTCTTGATTTGGATATTTTGAGTATGTCGGCTATCTCCCGCATAGTGTAACGTTGATTGTTCTCAATTAATGTCTCAATTTGATCGCTATCAACTTCAACTGGTCTACCTGACCATGGAGCCTCGTCCAGCGAGAAATCTCTAGCACGAAACTTTGCAAACCACTTTTGACATGTTTGATCAGTCACAGCACCTTCTCCATACACTGCACAAATCTTTTTTTTGTGTTTCAGTTGCATTTTTACCTTTCTTGAAATAATAAAGCATAATATGCCGAAAATGTTGCTTTTTTTCCCATCTTCAATATTAAAATGGCTACACAAAAATTCACCACTTTTGGTAAGTTTTTTTTTAAATGCACGCTAATATGACAGCTGTCACAATACAATCTAACAAAATTGTTTCGAATGAAGTTGAAGACAACTAAACGGTACCAGAGCCATCTTATGGAAAAAACCAAACGGATGTTTTGACCAACACAACACTTTGTGCCAGGTGCCTTGCTGGGATGAGACAGTTGAACAGCATATACCTTGTTAAGAGAAATGATCCAAAACTTGGAAATAAAGCAAAAGGATGATTGCAAGTTGATTAGTTCATAGCAGGGCATAGTATGACAGGCCTGTCCTACTTTTCTAGGAGAATGGACCTTTGTTTCACTTATTGTTTACTGTTGCTTAGGGCCTAGGCTAAAAGTTACATGCTAACTTGGAGATTTTCACCCTGTAGACATATAAATTTTTTTTTTTTGGTCTGGTAGAAAAAATAACTCATTAAAAGTTCTCATCACAAGGGAAAAAAATTGAAAGTATGTGAAGTGATGGATGTTAATTAAACGTACTGTGCTAATCATTCAAAATATATCATATATCGGGACTTCCCTGGTGGCGCAGTGGCTAAGACTCTGCGCTCCCAATGCAGGGGGCCTGGGTTCAATCCCTGGCCAGGGAACTAGATCCCACATGCATGCCGCAACTAAGAGTTCGCATGCCACAACTAAGGAGCCCACATGCAACAACTAAGACCCAGCACAACCAAATAAATTAATTAATTAAAAAAAATCATATATCAAATCATTATGTTGTACACCTGCAACTTATGCAATGTTATATATCAATTACATTTCAATAAAACTGGGAGAAAAAGAAACAATAACTCAAAGCTTACTGTGTTATTGCCCTATAGGACATTAACCAGTTTTGGTTCTAACTCGCAAATTTACTTTGTCATGATTTTCCCCACTAATTTTATAAATATCTGTTCCTCACATGCTCTGAACTAGAATTAGCATGTCCCTAGTTCCCTCACTAATTAGTTAAATAAACCTTTGCTATGTATTCACTTTATATGAGACATTTTTAACATTATGAAAGTCATATTTGGAGAAGGTTTTGTCTTGAAGGACTTCAGACTCCAGTGGGGAAGTTAAGAAATGCTTACATATAAAATGCCAGGTAGAAAGTGGGAAATTCTCTGGGAGTGAAAGAGTTCAGCGTCAGGAAGTAAAATGATCCATACTTCTAATTATGATTCCACAACTCACCGTCTACTGAATCTTTAACAATCACCACATATTCTTCTTTCATTTTCTCTAAAAGACCCCTATCTATCAATAGATACCGGTCCAATGCACTAACAAGCTGAAATAAGTATGGAGAAGAACAGTTTGTGAGCAGGACTTTTTGTGGGTTTCTCCTTTTACTGGGGAGGGCAGAAGGCCAAGTGTCAGATGGCAGAGGGCACACCCCCCCTCCCCACTTTCAACCATTTTATTACCTCCCTTCCCCCATACAATTTCCTACTCTGACCTTAGAGAAACAAAGCACCTACTAGTTTTTTTCTCAACAAAGATCATTCTTCCACTAGAACTCAGTTAGCTGAGCTTCAAGGAAAGAGAAGAGAAAGTTTCTCAGGGGCTTTCTTTTGGGGATGGTCATGAAAGGGGGGCACGATAGAGCACGTGCTTACATGTTACTACTCTCCCCAGGATAAACATCACGGTACTAGGGTGTATCCATCCAAATCTGGGCAGCAAATGGATGGCACTGAGGTATGTATGGGTGACCAAGGGAGCTTAATGAAAGAACAATTGACAGATGTCTGGACAAAGAGGCTGGAAACCACCAAAGATGCTACAGTATGGCCAGGAAAGCCAGGGAGATCTTACACTCCCAGGCCTGAAGAGGCAAGGAAAGGGAGAGGTTACTCTTCCCCAAAGGGAGAGAGAGGTGTGGCTGTGTGTGTGTGTGTGCACGCACACGTGCATGGGGGCCTTACTAAATACTGCAACCTCCCTCTCCTCTTCCTCTCCTCTCTTGCCACCTTCACCATTGGCCAAGTCCAAACAGAAGCTCAAGAGCAAGGGAGCCCGTTGATGGGATACATTCCGATCACACATCTGAGGCACAAGTTAGGATGGAGAAGGGTGAAAGGTGGATCTCGAGAGGTGAATGGAAGATACTGAGCACACAGGACATGTCTGGGAGAAACCACACTATCACCCAGGCCAGGCACTGGAAGTTAGATCTAATCTTCACAACATCCCTTTGAAGGAGACATGAGCGCTGGTGTTCCAGGGAGAAAGAAATTGAATCCCAGAGGCCCCTGGCTGGCAAGTAGGCACCACAGCCCCGTTCCTTCCACTGCGTGGTGCCGTCCTAATTTCTCTCCTGGAGGTCTTATTTAGAGTAAAAGGATCTGCAGCCACCCTGGAGTTCCCATCTTCCCCCAACTGCAGCCCTCGCCCAGGTAACAGGTCCAAGAGGCCTGGTTCAGGCACACTGGCCTGCAGTGCACTGTTGATTTAATCCTCAACTCTGCTCCCCTACTTTGTTTGGTAAGGGGGTCCTGGCCGCATTTTCTTAGGAAAACTCCTATCTAGATACCAGTCCAGCCCAAAGCTGCTTGGCTTGTGCAGGCTGATGACTTCACAGGTCCAGTTAGTGCTGGTCAACAAAAACAGTTGGTATAATGAGGCTGAATTACAATAATGGCAGCAAACTCGTGATGGAAGAAGACAGGAATGAAATGGCACATAGCACTTCATGCAAACGTTATGGGAGTTATTTCGATGGGCCAGATGAGGCAGAGAATGGAGAAAGTAGGTCACAAAGAGCCAGGTTCCAAACTATCGCTTTGGATATTAGCTTTTGGGGTCATCACATTCCTCCTGAGATTTGCTAAGCATTTGGGGTGAACTTTGAAAGTGACAGGGACCCAAATGGCCATCTACAGTAGAACGTATAAGGAAGGTGTATGCATACAATAGTTATAGAATGGAATATTATCAATGAAGTTTTCAAATGAAATGTTGAACAATCCAGATAAAACATATGATTCCATTTATATAAAGTTGAAAAGCAGGTAAAACTAACCAATGTTGTTAGAAGTGAGGACAGTGGTGACCCTGGGGGTGCTGGTGACCAGAGGGGAGCCCGGGGAGGGGGGTGTCTGGAAGGAGCAGCCATATTCTGTTTCTTGACCTGGCAGCTGGTTACACGATGTGTTCACTTAGGGGAATTTGTTGAGCTGTACACGTATGATTTGTGCCCCTTTCTGTATGCAGGCGACTTATCTACGGAACTTATATAACTACCAAGAACACAAGGGAAAATAATAAAATAGAAAGGGAATCATAGAGAAATGGCAGTTGGCAAGGTCACAGAGATTTCTTAAAGACACCAAGCTTCTGTTACTGCTATTTTCTGAACAATTAAACGATGCAGGAAAATATGGTATTTGAAACACGAGGGCCTCCACTCTGCCCATTATTTCCCTGTGACCTAGTGTTCTCACCTCTAAAATGAGGAGCATCTCTGTAATAAAAACATTTCTTTTCTCCCCTTTATTATCCCCTCTCCCATTGGTCTTTCCTAGGACTCACTCTTACCTTGTTATCTTTTCTCTTGAATGTTTTCTTCTCAGGCCCAGCTCCCACCTTCCCTAGTCCAAACCTCCACCTCCACCTCCACCTCCACCATCTTTTCCAGTGTTGTGCCATAGTCTTGTCCAAACACTCTTTATGGATCATCTCAATCAATGTCTCCCGAAGCTCCCCACCAGATGGGTACAATTATCATCACCCCCATTGTACAGATGAGAAAACCAAAGCTGAGAATGTTACCAAAGTCACCAGCTCCTAAAAGGTCCAGTGGGGACTGACCATGACTGTGAAATCTGGCCGACAGGCAGGTGCTGATGGGGTTCATGCTGGACCAGTGGAGACAAGGGAAAGCAGCCTGTGTTGGCTGAAGCCACGGGAAAGAATGTCAATACCTCTTTCAACCACCGCAGTGTCAAGAGTGGCCAGGATACAGAAGGAGGACCTAGACTCTGGCCAGCAGCCTCTCCAAAGAGGCCCAACTTCGGGAAGGATGGGGAGGCCGGTGCATTAGTCTTTTGAGTTTTAAAGCCATTTTCATCTCTACAATCCATATTAAAATACAGCTAGTCCTGAGAATAGTTACACCAGACCTGCCGGGCAGGAGCAGGACACAAGGTGGGTCCCAGGATTCAATGCCCCATCTTTACAGAACATGGTGCAGGGGTTCGTTGGGCGGGGGCGGCACATGAGAGGGTATCTCTCCGCGGAATGCAGGGTTCCTGCCTCCCAGCCTGGTGCTCTTCCTATTGAACTGGCTGCTCCGGCTGTCCCATTGCCCTCCACGCTTTACCAAGATTGAATTACAAAATGTTAGCATTTCCCTTTAGAATTGCAGTCACACCAAAAAATCTGGACCTCGCTAAATGCTCTCTGAGTGAATGGATGGATGGATATCCTTCCATGGATGGATGAAAAAACAGAATTTCAAAGCCTGATGGGTGTGGGCACAGCTGACTCCCTGTGGTTTCATTCAGGGCCACCATGCAAGTGGTGTAATCTGTGCATGGAAGAAAAGAGTCTGGTGAGGGGCAAGTAGGGGTTGAAATTGAGACTGGAGGAAGGGGTGTCGTCTGCCCAGACAGAGTGCCTTGCTGTAACTCATATAGAGGCTAAGAGGTGCTCATAGTTGCCTTCGGGTCAAACCTCTCTGTCTCCTCTAGCTGCAAAGACTTTCTTTCCCTTGGCTACACAGAAAACTCCTAAGCATCCTTAAAAACCCTGTTTAGATATTGCCTTCTTTGTGAAGCTTCTCTGAGTTTCAGCAGAATTAGTCTCTCCTTGCTCTGCATTACTTCCCATACCTTATACATACTTTTTTTATTGTATTTTTATACCTTATTAGAATTTTTTCATTTTTGTCCAGTTTCTGGCTAATAAAGGCACACAAAAAGTGATTGAATGGCAAACTCAGCTGCACAAGGGGTAAACTATATTAGCCATGTTAGCTTCTTCAAGTCCATTGATCCCTGCTGACAGCACAAAGGGTATTTTGTCTATTTCTGAAATTCCTCTGCCATCGTCCTAGTCCAGGCTACCATCACCACTTTCTCCTCTGTCTTTCAAATCTCAGCTTAAATATCACCTCCAGAGAGGGAGGACTTCCCTAATCATCTAAGTAGTGTCTCTCCCCCCAGACAGTTCCCTTTCATCATTCTGCTTATTTCCTTTATAGTATTTGTCACAAGCCAAAACATTTCCATTTATAGGCTTTCTACTTTGTTGTCGGCTCCCTTCAGAGTGTCACCTCCTTGAAGCAGGGATTGTGTCTGTTCTGTCACTTCCATGTCTCAGCACTTAGCCCAGAGCCCGGCACACAGTAGGACCTCACTGCTGCCCTCTGAATGAATGGATGGATGGATGAATAAATGGACAAACAGGATTTCAAAGTCTGATAGGCTAGGCACACTTTACTCACCCTACATATCTGGAACCACATCTGGGTCTCGGGGTGTGCGAGTGAGGAAGGTCTCCCTGGCTTGGTTCCTGGCTTGTTCTGCATTTGCGTGGTGACTGCAAGTCCTGGCACAGTCACTTCTCCCCAAGTCATGTCATGAGCAATGCCTGGTGCCTCCCTTTGCCCAGAGAGAGAATGTGGAGACTATGCTGGGGGTACCAATGGTGACAGCCGCCTGGGTGGAACCAATTCACCGCTCAACACCCAGCCAATGCAGCAAGGAGCAGCCCTGGTGGAGCTCAGGGGACAGTGGGATTGGGAAGCAGGGGCCAAAAGGAGACTCCGAAGGAGACGAAGCACAGGGACCCGGGTATTTTGCTCTTTGGAACTCATTTCTGACCCTGAACATTCTCTGAATCTACTTGCTTCTCTTCAATGTCAAATAATTCAAAGACTTTATATAGATGTATATCTATATACATATTTATTTATAAATGCACACTCTTATGTGTACATAAGTGTATATAAACATATATTTGTGTATATAACCATGTATATAAGTATATATATGTCTATAAATATACACACATATTTATATATACACATATGGAGATGTGTGCTTTAATTTTAATTTCTGTTTTGATTTTTAATTTAAAGATGTCCTAAGTAGCCCATTCTCTCCTAACCAAGCTCAGAGAAAATATGGTAATAATGCAGAGTTATCACTTTAACTGAGTGGTTCTCAAAGTGCCATCCTCAGAACAGCAGCATCTGGCCACTTGTTAAAAATGCTGATTCTCAGGACCCACCGTCACCCTGCAGAATCAGAGTCTCTGGGGTAGGGCCTGGTAGCCTGTGTTTTAACAAGTTCTCCCAGTGATTCTGATGCAGGCTAACATCTGAGACCCTCAGCTCAAACCAGGGGAAGACGAGGAACGGGCGTCTGAGCAGTAGTTAGGAGCTGTTCTTCTGAGGGTCGCTTTGACAAAGGGAAAGATTTCCAGAAAACAAAGGGTTCTCAAAGGGTTGGTGTACTTCTTATAGGGGAAGTGTAAGCAGGGAAACAGCAAATGAGCCCCAAGCACCAAGTCTGGCCTGGGGAGACCCTCTGAGCAGTCAGGGATCCCCCCATGATGAGGACACTGTGAGGGGAAGGGCAGAGCCCCTCGCCCTCCAGGGTCCCTGAGTCAAGTGACATTCCACACCGACATACAGGGTGAAGAGACTAAGCCCCGAAGATGGAGGGTGAATGGCACAACTCGACTGGCTTCCCACTTTCCCCAGCATCCGTACCTTCCTGTCTCATCATGCTCGCTTGGGTAGCAAGTGCCCCCCATGGGGCAGCAGAGGGCTTCTGGCTGATTTCTCCCTCACTGTGTGTCTGCCTCCGAACCAGCCGCATGGGTCCGTGGGGAAGGACAGGCTTGTGTCCTGATTGGCAACTGGATAAACTTTTCTAGCTCAGGGGGCTGGCAGAGGATTAAACAAGGCCTGGAAGGGGGCCCTCAGGCAGGCCTAAGCGAGAGAAATTATCCATCAGTTTATGAGACATGTGGAAGAGAGATGGTGGGAGACAGAGAGTCGGACAAAGAGTTTCTCCAGGTGCCCCGATGCCAAGTGACTGTTCCCATGGTTTGCAGATGGCTCCTCTTTCACCTGAGAGCTCCATGGTGCCCATCAAGCCCTTCCACCCGCAAACCCATCGGCAAGGATCAATCAGAGACCATCCAACTCCTAACTTGCAGTTTTCCGGGAGATTTAAGCAAAGACTCGTGTGAAGTTGAAGAAGCAAAATCTATCTGTTCCCAACACATCCACAGCAGTCACCGTCTAAGCCAAAGGTTCCTTCTCGAAGGGAGAGCGTTCATTCACCAACTTGCACACCTGCTCCTGGTTCTTCAGGGTGATCTTCCAGAAAACAGAAGCCTGATGGATGCTTTCACCCTGGGGGTCTGAAGTCCCTGTAGGCAGTGTCCGCTCCTGCCAGGAATCCAACCCTACAAAATGGTCTCTTCAAACAAGCCACACAGGCCCCAACTGGAAAGGCTCATGTAGCAACCAGAGCTTTGCTCTCCGCTAGCAAATTTATCCCTCGTTCATTGACAACACCATGTATCTGCTTTAACTCCAAATCTTTCCTATTTACTCTCCACGTCTGCACATAGAGGGACTGGTTTTTAGATAGAGCCAAACCCATTTTTAACCAGAGCCCTGGGTATTCAGTCACTAAAAGCTCCAAACACCCTCTCCAGGGCCTACAGAAAAGGCACACTGTCGGCAGAAAGTTCTCCACCGTGGCCCATTTCATGAACTTATGAATGGCTTCTTTCAAAATCCTGATTTTGAAAGCAGCCTCCAGAAGGTCAGGAGACAGTTTGTTACAAGTGGATCTGTTCCCTCTCTGACCAAAGGAAATAGTTTCTAGCTTTTCCAAGGAGAAAGGAAGCATCTTTTGCCCAGTCCTGGTTCCCTCCCTCCCTCACACCTTGCTCTCTCTCTGCCGGATCATGATCTCAGGCCTGAAGCCCCAGGAATAAAAGATCCCTGTCCTCGGAATTCTCGTCCCCGCCCCAAGCAGAATTTTGCTCGTTCCAGGTCTTGAAAAAAGATTCCCCGGCACACGTTTGATCTCTTCACGCTCCGTTCTCATTAGTCCTTCACACTCTCCATCACTTGGAAAAATACAAACAGCATGGTTCAGTTTTAAGGTTAAGAACTGACAGTCTCCATAAACATTGTTACAGTAAAAGCCGACTTATCCACTGCCAGCATTCGGTGTCTGCGGGAGGGGGACGTGGAAACCCTGAGCATCAGAACAAGAGAACAAGTGCTGAACTTCCAACTGCTGGGTGAAGGATGCCCCTATGGCGTGGCTGGCAAAGACCTGTGTGGATCCATCCCTGGATGATAGTTAAAGGATTACAGGGAGAGACAGGCAAATTTAAGGAGCAGGGTGGCTCAGGTATAAATTCCTGACCTATGAAAAACACAAAGCCATCAACGGTCCTAAGTTGTGAGATCGCAGAAATTAAAAGTGGTCCATGAAGAGGTTATACAATCATTCTCAGGATGCTATAAGTAGGAAGAAGCAGAGGGTGAAATAGATGGAGGCAAGGAAGACCTTGAACTTCAGCCACACTCCACCCTCAACCATGTCAAATATTTACGTGCTGAAATCATCTAATTAGCAGGGATTTATTTTGATGGTGTGTGGGCAGATGAGCATCAGAACCCTTATTCATTTACTCACTTATTCATGCAACATATAATCACTGAGAGCCAATTGCTCTGTTCCAAGTGCTGGGAATACAACAGAGGGGAGATAGGGACAGTCCTTGCCCTCATGGGGTTTAATAGTCTCCAGCGGCAGTTCTCAAACTTTGCTCACCTCCTGATGTCCGGGTCACACCCCATGCCGTTTAAATCAAGGTGACTGGGTGGGATCCAGGTACTAGCACTTTTAAAAGATCCCTAGGGGATTCCAATGTGCAGCAAAGTTTGGGAACAACATAGGAGTTTTAACTGTGTTGACACGATTGGCCCGATCAGTGAGCGTGGAAGCCTGGCCCGTGGCTCACCTTAGCAGCTCCTGCTCAGCTCTGTGAAACTACATGTGCCCGCAAAGACTGCATCCTAACATCTTCAGTGCAAGGGCAAAATTCTCTGTCAGCTCAATCCTCTCTGAGCTCTCCCCAGGGAGTTTCCTAACTAAAAGGAATAGCCACATCCTCACAGGCTGGTAGGGAAACTTCCTTAATCCAAACCCGAAATCAGGACACATTACCCTGTACCTGATCTGATAATGGTATAAAATATTTGAAACCCAGGCCATCCCAGAAGCCCTAAGCCCCCTGGCTCCCGTATTGACAAGGTCATTTCATGGCATGAATCCTGGAAGCAGACTCCCAGCAGGCTTAAATCACACGATTTCTTTGTTAAGGTTGAAAAAGAGAACTTGCTTCTTAAGCCTTTGCCTTCCGTTCTCTCTGAGCTTTGATATCCTTCAAGTGATCAATGGAAATCCATTATAGACTTTCTTGGACCTACTCCTGGATTTTCATCAATTTAGAAAGGAAATGTTACATTAAGTCTTTTTTTTTTTTTTCCTGGAAGTCCCCAGGAATTTTCAAAAATGAGAATAAAGGAAAAGAGAAAGAAAAGAGACGTCGGCTTTGAAGTTGCAATGACCACGCCAGAAAACAAAACAAAACAAAACAAAACAAAGATGGATCTTGAGAAAAATGTTTTAGGAGAAGGACGTCCCCCTGCTTCCCGTCGCGCCTTCTTAAGGGTGAAGTGGTCTCCACTCAAACCACCAGAGCCTGCCAGTTGGCCAACTCAGCAGCATTCCACTATAGAGATTAAAACCAACTTTATGATTGTGGTGCAAATAATAAAGAGCCTGGCAGGATTTCCTTCCAAAATGAAAGCTCATTTATTTTCTGAGGTGTATAATTTGGTTGCAAATGTTTCCTTTGGGCCAAAACATCCCAGATTGGGTTTTTGCCTGGAACACATCACTGCTTTGCTGGGGAAGAATGGACTCTGTGTGGTCCCTCCGTGTCCATCCACTCGGGGCATGGAGGGGTTCAAGCAGGTCCACTCTTGCTTCATGTCTGGTCTGGCGGCAGCAGTCTAGGGGACAGAACCAGGGATGGGGAAGCAGGAGGCGCTGGGCCTGGACTGGCTGCACCCGCTCCCAAGACCTGGTCCATCTGTGAAATGGGCAGGTTCACTGCTGGCTCCCACTCAGGCCTGTTCCCATCCCTCTCAGTGGTGGGCAGAGTGGAAGGGCCTTAGGAACGCTGTTCCCTGTGAGACGTGGCTTTTCTTCCAGGTCTTTGCATCCTTATTTTGTTGATCTTTTCCAAAAAAATCATGCTAAAAAAATCCACCCAGAAATGACTAATAGTTGGATAAAGGCAAAGCCAGCTTCTTTCCAGGGCTCATGGGCTTACCACACGTACCTGGGACCAGAGTTTGGCCCATGGTGTTAAGCCAATCTCACCCAAATATAAATAGCTTTCTCTCCTATACAAGTAGATTAAGAAATAACAAGGTTTGCTACCATTTTCATGTTTATCAACCCTCTTCCTTACGTCATATACTTTTAACCTGCCTTCCATTTGCATCCTCACATCAAATTCAAAGCCAGTGCTATGCTTTGTAGATGAAAATATATTTATTCCACAGTTTTTTTTCTTTTCCTTCCAAACAGCTGGTAATGCAGAACAGGAAAACATCTTGTGGGATCTAAGGGATGGCATCAAAAGTCATCATGTGACATCCCTTTAGGATATCAGAAGTTGTTCCTCTAACACTGGGATTGGGTGAAGGAGGGGGAAAGAAGTGGGCTGAAAGGGGAAACGAAATCAATGCAGTTCACCCAGGGAGCATGAGAAGAACAGTGGTAGAAATTATTAGGGTTACGGGACCTGGCTCAAGAGGTGAAGTTCAACGGTGTCATGTATCATGAAGTCACCTGCCAGGAAATGATGGAGCATACTTTCGCTAAACCTGAGATCCTCCTGAAACAGACCTCAGCAGTATGTCAGGCAAAAGGTAACATAAAAATAGCTTCCTATGGCGTGTAGATGTCTCACTGCTAAGATGAATGATCTACCCACTTGTCAAAATTATATCTAATTTGCCAGTTGGCCATGGCCACTCTGAGTCAGTTCATACACCAGCTACACAGTTCATGTTCAGCTTTTTGGATAATCACCTGCTACTGGACATCAGGCCCCTAATTCAAGTGGAGCCATAAGAAATGTTATCGAAGGAGAATGGAGTGAAGAAATGCTAGAGAATAAAGGTTTCTGACGATTCATGTACAAAAAAAGATTCTAATATGGACTGGGCAGCCACAGCCTCAGTCTCCGAGTAACCCAGCGACTCTAGATAATTCCTTCAGCACTTTCAGCCACTGCCATAAGCAACACATCGCCCACCTGCAACTTGGAAAATCAGATTCACACGGTGTTTGGAAACCACAATACTGACACAGGATGAAAAAGTCGTAGAGGAAATTCCGGCTTTCCTCAGTGTCAGACGCACAAAAGCAAGGGATTCAAACCATGCCTGCTGCATGAATGTCAGTTCTGCACTGTGGTTAGAGGGTTTTATTCTAGGACACACACATCATACTGCAATAAAAAAAGGCCAAGAGCGACTTCTTTTTGAAAACCATAATTCTTTCCTACTTCACTACCTTATGTCAATACATCTGAGCCTCTGGGGCTGTAAGTCACTTCCTGTCATGGTCAAGTTTCATTTCCTCTAGAAGCTTTCAATCCTTTTCACAGTTCCCAGGTGCAAAGATGACTTGACTGAAAGTCATTTTGAATTCAGAATGTTGCCCACAGAGTCCAGACAGTGGGGTTTAAGAAATAATTATCCCTCATGCCTTAGTCCCCCTTTTAAATTACTCTTCCTCCTGTGAACATGCATGCACACACAATCACACACACACATACATCAACAGACACATACAGACACACACACACCAACAGACAGACAGACAGACAGACAGACACACACACACACCACTTTCCTGCAAAAATGCCTGTGGTTCCTGCCAAGGCATCTGGCAAAGGGATCCTAAGTCACTAGAACCTTCCTGACCTGTGCAGGCTACAAGCTGCATGACACCTTACTTCATCTCATGGTCAGAAGTGAGTCAGGGAACAGCAAGAGACATACAAAGTGACATTTTAAAACATGATGTTTCCTGACATTGCTGTTTTGGGTAAGTCGAAATGGTTAATTCACAGAAGACCAAGAATTGCAGATCCAGGCCCTCCTCCTGCCCTGATGGTCTTTTATTTATTTATTGAAAAAAAATCTCTGTGCTACTCCATCCTTTGCCCTGGAGTGGTTAAAAAAATCAAAGAGTAGGATATTCATTACAGTGCAGGGGTTGGTGAGTGACTGAACTGTTCCATTAAAAAATAAGGTCAAGTTAGGTGGTTTTACATTTAGAAGAAAAAAACAAATATGAACAGAGAAGCCCAAACTAGTCACTTCCTGCTTACAGGCCAGGCCACTGGGAGATTGGGTGATACCTTGGAACTTGGGAATTTAATCAGGGCTCTGCTGCTGTCTGCTGTTAGCAAATAGGTAAACCTTCCAGGTCTCAGTTTCTTCATCTATAAAATGAAAATAACAATATCCACTCCCCAAATGTGGGGAAGGCATTTTGGAAAGCACAACACTAAGTGACATATCAGATTTTACCAAACAGGTGCTATATGCCGGAGGCTACAGTATGTGCCGTGGGGTATGAAAGAGAAGTAAGTTACCATCCTGTTGCCTTACTCCATTCTGGCAGGCAGAGTGGGGAGTAGGGATGTTTTGTATATTTTATCTATACACATATATATGTATATATACATATGTATATATGTATGTATATACATATATATGTGTATATATACAACTATATATATACATATATCTATACCTATGATTGCATTGTATAGATATAGATTAGACAGATAGATAGATAACTGTACATTAGGAGGAATGTAACCCTCGTTTAAAGGATGTGCAATGCTGTAAGTGTTAGAAATGAGCCATTTCTACGTTGACAGTTCACAGGAAAGTTTTTGTGGCTTGTCCAGAATTTTTGCAGCTGGAAAGAGGGAGAAGTTAGTTGTAGCTTGAGCAGAGAGGCAAAAGAGCATGGGGAGGCCACAAGGACTAGTAAGAGTCTAATTTGGCTGCAAATACAGCCTATAAAGCAAAGGGCAAGAAAAGTTGATTAATTCCAGATACGCAGCTCCTCAATACACGTTTTCAGGCAAGAAATGGGGCGGGGGGAACCACTGGACTTCTTAAGCAGGGAGGGCAACAACTTTTAAGAAGATGAAGCTGAGTATTTATTATATTTTGATGAGTATGAGAAGAGAGACACTGGAATTGAAAAGGAGATCTGGGAAAGTAAAGACACAGGTTGCCACACCAGAGAGCGAAGGGGAATTGTCACCATTGGGACAAGAGAAATAGGTAGGGACCGATGCCTGTTTGGAGGGGAGTATGATTCCATCTCCTGGAATTCACACCTTTGTGCAGTTCACTCTCTTTGAGTGTGGGATGGAGCAAGTGACTTGCTTCTAACGAACAGAATGAGGCAAAAGTGATTGGAGGTCACTGAGATTAGGCAGCAGAAATCCATGGATTACATCTTGCTAGTGCTCTCTGGCTCTGATGAAGCCAGCTACCATAGTTGGGCTGCCCCATGGAGAGGCCCACACGGCAAGGAGCTGAGGGTACCCTCTGGCTAACAGCCCTCAAGAAAATGGAGAGAATGGAGTCCTCACCCAACAAGTGAGCTCGGAAGCCAGTCTTCCACCAGCCACACCTGGACATGACTGCAGCCCCATCTGATACACTGGATCAGCCTGGGAGAGGCCCCGGACCAGGGCTGCCCAGCTAAGCTGTGCCCCAATCCACAGAAATTCTAAGATTATAAGTGTCTGTTTTTTAAGCTGCTAAATATTGGAACAAGAGACAACTAATACAGGGAGGAAGATACTTAACTGACCTGGATGTTGAGGAACAGATGCTCTCTGAGATTAAAATCCCAGACTCATGGGCCAAAGTTGTACATACTCTTTCTTCTAGGCTTTGTTGATTTTAGAAACTTTTCATAAAAAGAAACCTCTCCACCACACCTTTCTTTCACTGTTTCCTAGGGCTGATTAAAGAAACATGACTTGATTTTCAATTTCAAGCGACTCAGGGGGGCATTCCAATAGAAAAGCGTCAGGAAATTAATGCCATACACACCAGGCAAGGCAGATGCTTCTGAAGCTGACACGTAGGTGAAGCACACCTTTCCTTTGTACACATCTTACACTCTTTTGATTTTACACTGGTATTTGTTTTGGGGGGCCTGGGAAAGGGGGACACATCCTCTCAATATAAAATGAGTCATTCCAGAAATGCATGAGTGGCACCAAAATACTTGAATGAGAGTTAAAAAAAACTTGGCCAAGGGATTTTTAGGAAATCTCATTATCTCTTCATTTATGTTTGAATTATGGACGTATTTAGAAAATATCGTGCCTGTGAACTGTGAGATAAACCTCCATGCTAACCTTTCTATTACATTTTTATATGAAGCATGATTAGTTGTAGTTAAATTCTTTTCACCCATCTTTTTGCTGTGAGTAAAAGAAATTGAAGAACTGTCTTGCCACATAATTTGTAGAACTTAAAGATATGTAACGTCCAAATAATGAACGACACTCTTTTTATCAGCTAAGGCTGGTTTTGCATGGTAGTGGAAAACGGAGCCTCCGTACTTGAGCTTGACACCTCAGTGACATTGGTGGTCCTCTCAGTGCTGAGGGACTGTCACTTGCAAACCAATCAGAGGTAAGCTGTTCTGAATCATCTCCTGCTCCTGTAGACTTTTCAGCCTTTGAAGGGGCGAGCAGATCTTTGCATTTAGTCCAGGACCGAGACCAATTTTCTCTCTGCCTGAGTTTACCTCCCCTGTCCGTGAGTGAAGGAAAAGAGAAAAGTACCCTGTTTGCGCTTGTTCATAAGTGTTACCTTTTTAAACTGGCTAAGGGGGTATCTCTCTTCCGGACCTGTGGGGTATGAGCACTGCCTCCACTGCAGCTGTGGTAACAGATAAACATTCCCTTCTGCAAACACCGTGAGCTCTGAGGCTTCTGTCCATTCCACTAAAGCAAACCTATTATCTGGATAATTGAGGGAATAAGTCCATCTTTCCTTCAAACACCTGACTAATTCAGGGAAACTGCACCTGCTACTCTAACTGCAGAAATACTGTGAATTTCCAAGTCTTGTATTCCCTGTCAAATGGGTTGTAACAAGCCCTACCCAAACTGTGTTTTGCTGATTAGTATCCGGATAAATATTCACAGTGCAAATAGCTGCTTACAGGTGATGAATATGGCTTCAAATTCTGGGCATGCTTAATTTCTCCCCTGGGTTTTGGCACTGGGGAAGGACTAGGTTTTTTCTTGACTCAGGCCTTGTTTTCTGAGAAGTGATGGGCTGCATGGCAGATAATAGTCAGTTATTGGTCATGTGATGAGAAAACCGAGAGGTGAGCCAGGAAGAAGGCAAACAGATGACAGCCCAGGTCCAGGTGTGGTACCCAGAAGTATACATACAAAGTCCTGAAAGCACAAGCCACCGTGAGCAATAAGGCAGAGAGGGCCAATTGTCCACCAAACATAGGCACTCCTGTTCCAAAGTAGAGGCAGCCCCCCGCCCCACCCCCCAGGGAATGAATTTCCCAGCCACCTTGCCTCAAGTATGATTGATGTGGGCAGAAGTGATGTGTGTCCCTTCTGAGCTGATATTGTTAAGAAGACATCGGAGGCTCTATCAGCTCATTTCCCTAGTTTTCAGACTCAACGAGATCCTCATTCCACTACCATTTTCTCACCATCCTTCAGCTTTCTCTTACTTGTGCTCATACAACACATGTTCTTTCATTGTAACCATTCCTTGCCCCCTTCTCTCCCTCTGATCTATTCACCAGCAAAACTTCAGTTCTGGTTGAACCCAGTTATTCAACTTCTCTAGGTTAGTGGGCAAGCAGATGGGTGATGGGAAAAATAAAATAGCCCCACTTGAAAACCTCGGTCCATTTTGGATTCATGTTCTCAGACCTCAAGTGAGCACTCAGGACTGTTCCAAAGCCCACTGCCCTTTCCTGAGAACCTCGCCTTCTCCAGTATCCAAGATGACTGCTTAGTACCTTCTGTCTCCAAATTTCCTACTCTTCCTCATTGTCCTCACTGCATATTCATTGAGGGAACAGGAGTCACCCATTGGATGGTAATGCTCACATTCCCGCCACTAGGTCTGCACTCCCAGCGGCATCGCTCACCTTCTCCCTCATCCCAACTGTTACATGGAATGATCATCCCTGCTTCTATCAAAGGCCAATTCCCACACTCACGATCTTGCCTTCTTGAGGAATTTACTCCCCATCCCTCCTCTCTCTATCTGGCATCATTAATTTCTCCCTTTCTACTGGTTCAGTTTCATCAGCATCAATGATGCCCTGGTATCTCTGATCTTAAAACAAATGAACCAAAAACCCCTCCTTCAATCCCATGTCCATATGTTTCCCCTTCATAGCAAAACTTTCCTAAGACTTTCCTTTAGTTTCTATTTTTACTTCCTCACTTCCCATGTGCTCCTTTACCCAGGAGAGGCTGACATCTGGTCCCGTAATGCCTCTGAAACCGCTCTCATCAAGGATGCCAGCCATGGCCATGCTGCCCACGGGCACCTCTCTATCCTCAGCTTCTTTGCTCTGACAACAGCATTCAACGGGAGGGCTCTTTCCTGAAGGCACTCTCCTCCCTTGGTTTCTGTGACACAACCCTTGATTTTCCTCCTACCACTTTGGTCACGACGTCCCAGTCTCAATTCCTGGTCCATTTGACCACTTCACTGCTCATTACCTTCACTTAGACATCCACAAATATCTCAAATGCCATATGTCCAATATAGATCCACTGACATGTACGCCCCCCTGCACCCCGCCCCCTCCATAAAACTGGAAGTTATCTGGGACTCTGAAGTCCTGATTCATCAGCACATCATGTTGGCTCTGTGTCAGAACTGTGTCTTGCATCTGTTAGCCATCGACTCTTCTCCACCCTGGTCCATGTCCCTTCCTCTCTTGCCTACTGACATGTCTGCATCCTTCCTTCCCATTCTCCACAAAGCAGACAGAGCCATCACTCAAAATCTCTTTAATGGCTCCTTTCTTGCTGATCTCAAAAGAACAGGGAGATTCTTCACCATGGCCTACAAGGCCCCATCCTCTTCTGCAAGTTCCTAAACCACTTTCTCCCTTATACAGTGTTCTTCAGTCTCTTTTCTGTCCCTTAGTCAAGCTGAAGTCCTTTCCACCTTAAGGCTTCAGTATCTGTGATTCCACCTGCCTGACCTGCTCTCCCCCTTGTTCTTTGAAGATCTGGCTCTTTCTTATTCCCCAGCTCAGGACTTAGGTGTCACTTTTCCACCAAGTCCTTCCTTAGCCACCCTCTTTTAGTAGGTACCCCCAGGCATTTTATATCTTTGCTCCCGTTTATGTCCTGATAAGCACCTATCACAATCTATAATAATTACTTTTTTTATGAATTAATTTTTTTCAATCTCCCCATCTGGAACATATGCTTGTTCTCTATTAATCTCCAGCGTCTGGTGCAACACCTGCATACAGTAGGCACTTAATATGTGAGTCCTGAATGAATGAACGGAATCGTGGAATGCTTACTCTACAGTTGGGTCGTGTCCTATACTTATATGTACATTATTTCATTTCCTTGACTGCCACCTGGTTGTCTCTGAAATAAGAGACACAATTCATGTTCATTTAATTTCCTTTCAACACCCTTAACAATCAAACAGCAGCTGTAACATGGCAGAATCTGGGCATCTGAGATGGACATTTGCTCCAATTCCCTTTGGCAAAAAAAAGACCATGAAAACTCTTACAGATGTTCAGAAATGGGGTTGTGCAGCTTTGTGATGGAAGAACGGGGTCAGTCACCCTGGAATGAGTATTATGGTCTTGGGCAAGTCCTTTCATTTCTCTGGGTTTTTGATTCCTCGTATATAAGAGATGTCAGGACTCAGTTTTCCAGGTTTCTTGCCAACGGCGAAATTCTAGGATTTGGTGAGTGTCTGCAACCTGCCTCCTAAGCAGAGTGCCTCGCCGTGGTGGTGGGGATGGCATTGAGCTTAGAGGAGCCCGTTCAGCCCAGAGAGCAGGGCGCTGAGCGTGTGCGCAGCCGTGTGTAGTGACCCTTGTATACATGAGCACCTGCCATGTGCCTATATGTCCTGTCGACACAAAAGGCATCCTAGTCATATTGTAGGACCAAGACAGAAACTTCCAGGGGCACAGCCATAGTCCTTCCCTGCCAGCATCCAGCTCTCCTTGGATCTCAAGGGGGAGCCCGCAGATGGCCTCCCGAGGTCACTCCAGGCTGAACACGTGGGGTTTTGTGGGCGCCGAATTTTTCTTTTAAAGGGAGTCTGCGTAGTGTTCTGGCAGCTCCCGGCATCCAGGCAGCCCCCACTGCACTGGCAGGTTTCCACAGTGCTTCTTTTATACCCCATCCTAAGTGGCTCGAAGAACCCCAACCCAAAGGAACAACGGACACACCCGGGAGCCCTCCGAGCAAAGTAAATTGAGTTAGTGGTTTGAGCAATCTTGGAGCAACGATTCAGAGGCCCAGGGAAAAGATGCATCTCCTTAATGAGAGGGTAGCTCTTTGAAGCTGCGATTCTATCTCTTTGTTTTCCCCTGTGTTCACATCCCCGTCCTTCATTCACATGAGGAAGATGTGAATCATGCTCTTCCTGGCCCCGCGGCACACACGTCTCCCCTGACTCGGGGCCACATCGTTCTGTAATTGAGTTTGCTGGGTCTGATCAGGCCCACTTTCCTTCTCTTATTCCCCTCCTTCCCCATTTCTGAGCAAGTTTAAGGCCAAGGACATTGACGTTCATTCTGGGGTTATCGCAGAGCCTAGCACGGAGCAGAGAATACGCAGTGACAGAAGCCCTGTGGGGCCTGGGGACCACATTGGATGGCGCTTCAGGGTGGCGAGGCCAGCGGGGAGAACCTGGAACAGGAAAGCTGCCTGCGCAGGTGCCTTCCAGGGAGCCTGGCTCTCATCACTCCCACCTGAAGTTCAATATGACAGTCACTTTCTTGGGATTCCACGGCCTCTCCAAATATTTCCAATGTCTTCCAGTTGATGCTCATTCTCATTTATAGGTGAGACTGATCTCATTTCCTAGGTGTCTTTGGAACTGAGTATTTGGCCTCCATCAAAATCTCAGCAGGAAGATTGCAGCCGTTCATACGGTTGGCGTGTCTTCCTGAACGTGCCAGCCAGGGGAGCAGAAAGCAAAGGTTCTGCGCAGTCATTAGCCTTTTTCCAGCAAAGTGTGGCGTGCTGATCTTTTCAAGAGTAATGGATTAAACAGAAGGGGAAGCTCCGAGCCAGGTTGACTTGGCCATCCTTTAAAATGCTGTATCCTCCGAGGACGGATTCGCTGCTGTAATAAGTGATCGCATATTGGAAGGTCCGTTCTGGATGGTTCCGTCAGGGCTGGTAATGTTGATTGCAGATGCCTCAGTCTCCACCACCTGGAGAAAGACTCCAAGTCAAGCCAAAGACATCCTTTAACTTATAAGTCATTTTACTTGTATGCTTGGAGCTATTTTCCCTCTATATTTCCCTCTTAGGGAATAAGGTGCTTCATTTTCTGAGATTCATACAAACAGTTCCATTCCTTCCTCGCCCAGTTCTAGTATGAGTAAATGCTAACAACTCCCTGAGATTTCCGCACCAGGGTGATGTAAAGAAATGCTGTCCATGTAGATATTGGGGGACTGCATAGAACCGATCCAGGAGCTTAGTTTGGCCTCAGTCCTTAAAAAATGTTTACTCCATGAAGGATAACTTCAAATAAGTTAATGAGTAATGGGATATGAACTTTGCCATTTTGCCCAAGTTGGGTGAGGTGGCCCTCTGATTTGAGGCAGATCCCCTCTCTTGAATGACTTTCCCAAGACCTTGCAGACCCTAGGGAAAGGGTTGGAGCATAAAAATATAACTCAATTAGTCAAAAAAGTCACCATATTGAATAGAAGGCTCTCAGACCAATGGTTAGACTTTCGGGAGTGTTTGGGCACATGTAACCACAGTGATGGAATGCCCATCTTGCAGTGCTCTCAAAGGTATTCTTTTTTAAAAAAATTTAAGTTACTGCCTCGCTTTATTGTACACAGTGTCCTATAAAGAAGATATATGTTCACAACTGAGCTTTGAAAGAGGACCGTGGGGCCAGTTCCATTTAAAGGGAGTGAAGTCAAGCAGTAAATTTGCTGGTCACTCTTTTCATACGGACTGTATCTTAGCCAGCAGTTGGTCTTTGATGTCATAACAATAGCCCTGGGCTACGGAGGCAGAGGAGGATGCCCCCTAACACTGAAACTAGTCCACACTCATTAAAATTTGGAGACCAGTCTGCGGGGTAGCACACATGACGGAGCACAAGGAGTGGACTCCAGGCTGCCGGGTGCCTTTCTCAGTGAAAAACGGCCATCTCTTCTCTACTATCTACCCTGCCTGCTGCATTCTTTGCTGTATTTTTAATTGAAGTATGATATACATACAGAAAAATGCACATATGTAACTATACAGCTCAATGAGATTTCACAAACTGAACACACCTGTGTAACCAACACTCAGATCAAGAAACAGAACATTACCAGCACTCAGATGGCCCCCTTGTACTCCCTTCTAGTTACTTCCTTGGCAAGGGTAGCCGGTGTCCTCTCTTCCAATAGCATAGATTAGCTTTTCCTGGTTATTCAACATAAACAGAATTATCCTGCATGTTCTCTTTTGTGGCTGGCTTCTTCCACTCGACACTACATTTGTGAAGTTGTACAAGTTGTGTGCAGTTGTTTGCTCTTTCCCAGTGTTTACACTTACTGCCTTACTAGCCATTCTACTGTTGATTGGCATTTTGGATGTTTCCAGTTTGGGGCTATTTTAACTAGCACTGTTATGAGCATTCTTTTTCCAGTTTTTAAGTCCACAGATGAATACATTTCTATTGGGTATGCACCCAGGATTGGATTGCTGGGTCAGAGGGTATGTATATATTCTGTCTTAGTAGTTACTCTGGAAAAACAATTTTCTAAAGTGTTCATATCAGTTTATATTCCCTGTGGGTGCTCCACATTCTTGCCAACATCTGGTGTCTTCAGTTTTTGTTTTTGTTTTCAATTTGCCATTCTGATGGGATAATATAGTGATTTCACATTTCTAGCAGTCATACGGTATTAAAAGTTATTTTTTCTATTTTAGCGATCTACCCAGTCAGTGCTCAAATCTGTGACAATCACAAAATTAATAAGCTATTAAGATCGTTGAAATGAGACTGGTCCCAACTCAACATTTGGGGAGCAAAGGGAGAAGAGAGAGGGTGTTATAGAACATATCCAAAGTATGAGACAAGTTCTGTCAGAACCAAAGCAAAAGAAAGGATAAAATTCACTGGGGGTACAGGGCAGTCAGAGACTTGGGAAGAATGACAGAGAAAGATCTAGAACCAGAGTTGCCCACAAGCTGATCAGATATTAGCAATGTAATGCCATAACCAAGAAAGGAAATATGATACTCCTCTCAACTATGGGAAACATTTTAAAAACCCTGACCACTTGTTCCTCAGAAGACCTTGAGGAAATAGACTTTGTGACACACCGAGGAAAGGGAAAATCTGATTAGTCACAAGGAAGAGATTCTTCTGGCCAGCAACCATAATTAGAAAGCAGAATATACAGCTCAGAGAGCTTGTGAAACTCCTGTCCCCAGGCATGTCCTGTTTCTCTTGTTATGTCTGGGAAAGGAAGGTAGGAAAGGGTGCCCCTTCGTCAGGGAAAGTGGTTGCAGGCTTCGATTGTTAAAGCTCAGTGGGTGATGAATAACATATTTGCGGCCATGGTTCCATCCCTACCATGGAACACACGATTTTTAAGCAGTAACACTGCACAAGAGAAACCATTCAGAAGGAAGATGGAAAGAGAAGGACGTGTGTATCTTGACTCAGAAACAACCTTTGGTGGAATCCAGTGCTGACAGAGCAACCCATGGCCTTTCTGGGTCTGATTTCTCAGAGGCAGGGTCCTTTGGGCCCCACCCTTCCCCTCGGCTCGACTCCAGCCCAGAGTCAGGCTGAGCAGCTCCACAACACAGCCCTGGGCAATGGTTGGATCCTACTGGAGATGTTCGCATGTCCATCCGGCATCCGCTTCCTGGGACGTGGACTTGGACGTGGCCGCATGGTGGGTGGGGTGGGAAAGGGGGCTGTTTAACCAGAAGACCAGCTCTTTCCCAGTCTCTTCTACTTAGCTGTCCCTGTTCTTTCCTTTCCTTGTCCCACATGAGAGAAGAAGCCAGGAATAACCTTTTTTAGAAGCATCGCTGATTAGCATGAGGCACAATGTGTGTCAGCACATGGAGCCAGCCTGGACTGCATCCCTTCTGTGATATGTTTCCCCGCATAGGAGGTGCTCAGAACAATCAGACATTAAACCTTGATTTCCTGACATTGCTCTGCCTCAGTTTCCTCAGCTGCAAAATGAAGAGAATCTTCATTGGGCTATAATGAGAATTAAAGGTGCAAATACATTTAAAGTTCTTACAGCAGTGCTTGGCACAGAACAACACAGAACAAATGCTCAATGTTAGCTTCTGTATCACCATCACCATCATTATCACCAGGTTTGAAGGTGAAGTTCAAAAATCAGTAGAATTATCCCATTAGGATGTCTCTTTTTATTTTTTTTATTTTTTTAGGATGTCTATTTTCAGATAAGGAAAATGAAATGCAAAGAGTTGAAGTGACTTGTCCAAGGTTTCACTGCTCTGTAATACCAGCATCCATGAGTTAAACCATTCCTATGCACCAAGGATGGTCCCTACAACATTATAAACTCCCAGGGATATAACTTTCATTATCCCATTTTTCTGAGTAGGACACAGAAGCCCAGAGAAGTGTGAGACTTTTGCCTAAGGGCACACACATAAGAAGCAGATGTTGAGTTGAAACAAATCCAAAGCCCATGCCTTTGGCCACTTTATTGGGCCTTGTGACTAGTTTTGGCTGATGGGATGCTAATAGGTGTGACCCAAGCAAAGGCTGGAGTGTGCTTGTCCATCAGGCTTGCCTCTGCCTTTCTGTGATTTTTCATCACCGTGAGAGAAATGCAGGACAGGTAGCCTGCTGGTTGCAGGAATCTGGGAGATGCACAGAAGAAACCCAGACCCAAACCTCAGCCTGGAACCCAGCCCACCTAGATCTACTGAACCTCAGCCACCCATAGACCCACGAGCGTGAGAACACATGTTTATTGTTACAGGCCACTGAGTTTTGGGATAGTTTGTTGTGAAGCATAATTGGATAATAGCTAAATAATACCTGATCTGTACTGAGTGCTTTCTGGGACTTGTAACTTGCAAGAAAAGCATGCATCTCAACCAGTGCTTCTTAACCTGTGTATACGTTTCACCTGGGGCCCTGATTAAATTGCAGATCCTGATTCAGTTATGCTGGGTGGAGCCTGAGATTCTTATTTTCTAACAAGCTCCCAGGAGACGCTGCCGCTGCTACTCCATGGACCACACCGTGGGTGCAAGTGCAGAGAAGTCATCCCGAGCTTCTCACCTGTACCTGTGGGTCACGACTGCACCTGGTGAACTCGGAGCAGTGGATGAGCCACCTTATGTGTAAGGGAAGGACAGTTCTTGCCCTCCAGTGAGAATCCTCTGTGGGTTTCTAATAATCATCACTCTTCTCATGTCTAGTGTGGTCAGGGGGTCAGCTCATGTTAACATTTCTGCAGCCTGTTTCATGGGCTAAGGATTAGGAACACCTGATGAGATCTTCCCTTTGTAATTTTTGCCCCTCCTGGAATTTGAAGGTTCCCAGCAATAAACCTGGCTTCCAATTAATTTTGGGCTCATAACCAATACCAGATTTCCAGGTCACAATGTAATTGAGTCTCTAGGCAGGAGAGACACAAAATCTATTTCTGGTTTTCTTAATTTCCAGTCAGGCAGGGCTTGGGACATCA
Source organism: Balaenoptera physalus (assembly GCF_965194825.1). Taxonomy (NCBI): domain Eukaryota; kingdom Metazoa; phylum Chordata; class Mammalia; order Artiodactyla; family Balaenopteridae; genus Balaenoptera; species Balaenoptera physalus. The sequence continues at coordinate 41,844,074 of NC_138898.1, read as the reverse complement.
GACAGCAGCTTACAGAGGAAGCCGAGTCTTCTGCTGGGAGACTTTTCCAGCTGGTTCCAAACAGTCCAGCAACTATGTTTCTTTCCACCATCACCATCACCACCACCAGCACCATGATCACCTGGAGAATTGAGCCCCATGAGACTTTTGTACTTGGAGAATCCTGAAAAGATAGGAGAATTCTTTCCAAGGAAACAGTATCTTCTCCCCTTCCTTCAGTGTTTCATAATATATTATAGATTATACACCTATGTATTAGCTGTAGGAAGATATCATCCTGAGACTCAACTTCCAAATTCTCTGAAGTTTTCTAACAGTGTCTTTGGTTGTTGTAGATCCTAAACATGCTATGTGAGTACCTTTAAAAGATCACCACAATTTTTAATAAGCTAAACATACACCCAGCCATTCTGCTCCTAAGTATTCACACAAAAGAAATGAAAGCATATATTCATGCATGGACTTATACCCGAACGTTGGTAGCATCTTTATTTTAATAGGCCCAAGTTGGAAACAACCTAAATGTGCTTCACTGGGTGAATGGAAAAGTATATTGTATGTGCATACAATGGAACAATAACTGGCAATAAAAGGATCAAACTCTTACGCACCAAACAACATGGATGAATCCCAAAGCCATTATGGTGAGCAAAGGAGCTCACTGTGAATGGAAAAGCATATTGAATATGCATACAATGGAACAATAACTGGCAATAAAAGGATCAAACTCTTATGCACCAAACAACATGGATGAATCCCAAAGTCATTATGGTGAGCAAAGGAGCTCACTGTACTGTACGTTTTGTATGAGTCTACTTATATAAAACTCTAGGAAATGCAAAAACCGATCTATAATGGCAGAAGGCAGATCAGTGGTAGAGATTTCTGGGGAATGAAGGAGGAATCCCCAAGGAGCACAAGGAAGCTTTTGGAGATGGTAGATTTATTCATCATCCTGATGGTGGTGATGGTTTCACAGGTGTTGACTCCTCAGACTGTTCACTTTAAATATGCACAGTTCATTGTATATCAATTACACCTCAGTAAAGCTGTATTTTAAAAAATAATAACACAACTGCCATTTTCCCCGTCATTGTCTCCCCATCGCTATCTCTAAGAGGTGGCTGGGCGCCAAGGCACGTGTTTTATTTGTTTCATTGGCTTTGGCGCGAATACTCTCTCTGGATGCTGGTGGGAGAAAGGTAACATCTGGGTGGCCTATGACAACATTTCTAGCCTCCCTGTATCCTTCATATAAATTCTAGCCACACCTTGTTATTTTTAAAAATAGAGATGAGATATCCAGTAGGAAGTAGCCTCGTGAATTCACAGTTGACCTTCCTTTTTCCAGGTCACTTCTGGTGCACATCTGGGGATCGGGGTGCCCCAAACTGTGAGTCTGGCAGCCCAGAGCCCCAAACTTGAAGCTGGAATTCTCCTATTCCATTGGCCCTGCAGCACTCTTCCTTTCAGGGGGCCCAGGGGTGTTGCTCTCTAATGGAGGTATATCAGCCACAGACAATGCTCTCTGTGAGATGACTTGGTTTACTAAAATGTGCATAGGTCAGGTCAACAGGAAGAAGGGGTAGTTAGCCTACTGTTTTTACTTCTACTCAGTTTACAGAAACAACTTTCCAGTGACACCTGCTGGTCTGTGCCTGGGGAGTTGATGCAAAGCTACATTTATCAAAGCACCCTGGCCTCTGCCTTTTTTAGGCATTAGGAGACAGTCCCACACACCATTGATAACTTCCCATCGTCGCTCATCCTCCCACTTAAAATAGCAAACAAGCACGGGATGAGGCTCTCAGGAGAAAAACAACAGTCATCTCTCTAAACACCAGCAATTCGTAGGCTTTCCCTAGGCCTGAACTTTCCCATTCCTACAATTTTGGAATTCCTCTCTTTCCAGCTGCTCTGGGAGAAGATGGCATAACCTGATTCTGTTGCTGCTGCAGCACATCCCTTTCTGAGGCTAACAGACTTCAGCTTTGTTAACAGCGACAAGAAGCAGCAGGTGCCTCATGGAAGCTCCACCCTGTACCTTTCCTACGTCATCACTACCTAGAGAAATGGCCATGTTCCCATGGCGAATGTTTGAGTAGTGCTTTGTTTAGTTTGGGTTCTCCCAGAAGCAAACCCTGGGACAAAGAGGAAGTGGTATACTTGGGAGATGCCCCCAGGAAGCTCTGGTAGGAGAAAGGGAAAGAGGGTAGGGAAGGTAAAGAGCCATAACTTTATGTTATCAAGTCAGTGACTAGAGTGGGCCGTGAGTGCTTAGTCCCAAAGGGAACACTGGGCACTAGCATGTTGACTTCATTTTATTAGCATTGTGCCCCATCCAACCTTTGCACTGATACACCACAGAAAGAAAGAAATTAAGCTTTATATCTTTTATATTCAGGGCATCTTATGAAGTTCTTATGGAAGAGGAGTACAGACAAAGTTTAAATAAAATGCAAAATGAGACTTTTTCAGTAACACACTCCCTTGCTATTTCTTTAACATCATTGCATACAATCCCAGGAATTAAATGGACAACCCCATTCCCATGCCCTAAATTATCTTCTGTCTTTTGGGGGATGAGTATAGACAGAGGGACACCCTTAGCTGTCACTGAAGAAAGGGGCTTCATCACCATCCTTTTCTTTATAAATCATAAAATCTTGAGCCAAGGATTGCAGAAGAAAGATGTTCTCAGATGTGAAAGAAATACGAGGACCACAGAAACCATTAAAACGTTGTAAAATAAGATCAGTGAAGACAAATTTAAAAACTGAGATAATCAAATCTGGAGAAGACAGAGGAACTATTAAATAATAATCTTCAAGTCCTGCATGAGATGTTTCTTGAAAAGTGAATGAATAGTGGGAAGAAAAAAGCAAACATGAAATTAAGATGTATCATAAAAGATTTAAAGGACACATCAGAGAAAAAAATGTTCTGTCATTGAAGGTTGTTACAAAGTACTTGTACAGGTACTGGGTTGGCCAAAAAGTTTGCTCAGGTTTTTCCAAAAACCCGAATGAACTTTTTGGCCAATTCAATGCAAGTGGAATTCTTTCCTTTGGAGGCTTTAAAACCACAATAGATTCTTCTTTACTGAATGGATAGTTCTCATGACTTCTGAGGGTGTCCCCAGGCCTCAAAAATCAATGCCTTTTAGAACATGGCTGGAAAAGAATGAATGAAGCAGCTGCACAAATAATAGAAATTTCTTCTGGTTTGTATACAGGAAAATAAAAGGAAGGAATAAAATTATAGTGTTTCTGTTCAAGGTGGCAGACTAAGCATTTTTGTTTACTTCTTTTCCTTCTCCAAATTCTACTGAAAAGGAGACAAAATATGAAAATAAATCCCCAACAGAAGTGGAAAGCTGTGAGGGGAACATCTACAGAAGAAGGAATGATTTCTGGTAGATATGAAACCAATGGTAACCAATTGAAAGTGAAACATTACAGAACTGAGAAAGTGAGAGAAAGATCACCAAAAAAATGAGTTTCTTTAGAGGAATTCCCATAATAATATAAAGAACTGAGCCTGTGTCAGTTTCACTAGCAGGTATTTACTCACAAGAAATAAAAACCTATGTCCACAGAAAGGCTTGTACAAGAAAGTTAACATGATCTTATTTATAATATCCAAACCATTAGAAACAACCCAAATGTCCATCAATGGGGAAATGGATAAATAAATTGTGGCGTACTCATACAATGGAATACCACTCAACAATAAAGAAGAGAAATCTGCTGATGTACACAGCAATGTGAATGAATGTCAAAAATACTACATTAAGAAAAAGAAGCCCAGACACACACACATACACACACACACAAATGCACACAGTATGATTCCATCTACATGAAGATTTAGAAGAGGCAAACTAATCCATGGTGATAGGAGTCAGAGACTGGTTGGCTGTGGGAGGAGTAAATTGCATATGAAGGTGCACTAGAAGACTTTCTGGGATGATAGAGATGTTCTATATTCTAATATTGATGGTGCTACATAGGTGTATATAATTGTGAAAAACTGGAACTGAATCTTTAAGATGCATTCATTTTATTGTATGTAAATAATTCATAATTAAAAAACTTTTAAAAATGTAAAGAGAAAAAAGAAGAGGAGGATAGGAGGGGGAGGGGTGAAGGAAGAGAAAAGAAGGGAAGAAAAGAGAAGAAGCTATAGAAGCTGGGTGAAAAGGATGAGGACAGAAAACTGATAAAGAGTGAAAAAGCTAGCACTAGGGTGGCAAAAGCTGGAAGATTAAGCTAAGACATAAAACACATTAGAAAAATGCAAAGAGATAAAACTACAAGAGAAAAAAATTGAGACACGGAAGACTGATAGATCTTAAAATGTCAACATTAGTTTCAAAGTCTAATAGGAGTTCCAGAAGGAGAGGACAAGGATATTGGAAATAAGCAAAGAAATTACTGAAGAAATATTCTTAAGCTGAAGACAACCTTGAGGATTCAGATTGAAAGGGTCCACCAAGTGCTGAACAGGACTAACAACTAAAGCCTTAAATCTAAACACAAACAGATAAAATTTCTGAACATTGTGAATAAAGGGAAAAATCCTAAAGTCTTCCAGTTAAAAAAAAATCACCTGCAAAGAAATAGCATCAGACTTTTCACTGAAACATGAGACGGTGTAAAAAAAATGCATTATATCTTCAAAATTCTAAGGGGAAACAAGATAGAACATAGCCACTGCCAAATTAGCATTTAAATGTGAGAAGTAAATAAAGATGTGCTTAAAAATTTAGGATCTCAGAGAGTTTATCCTTTGATAAAACCTTTCCGAGAGAACTTTTTGAGAATGTATTCCAGCAAAATAAAAGATGAGAATATGAGATTCCAGAAGCAGCAGCAGATAAATAAATAAATAAATAAATAAATAAATAAATAAATAAATAAATCTTATAGTTAAGTCTAAATAAGTATTGGGAGAATATACTACTCCTAAGAAATTGTTCCTAAGATAGATATAATGAAAAAGAATGAAAGAAAAAAGGAAGAAAAAAAGAAACAAAGAAGAAGGAATGATCTAGCACTAAATGTTCAGATAATGTGATTAAAATTTGAGAGAGAGAGACAAGAGAAAAAATAAAGCATGTTAGAATCTTGTTTTGGGGAGGTTTAGGTTATAAATACTGACTGACTCTCAGCATTGATAGAAAAGTGTAAGTTCAAATCTGTTTGTTAAAATGTTAAGAGTTAGAGAAATACAACAATTTCCAAACTTGAGGGGTAATGAGCAAAGTAAATAATATTTAAATACTTATTAAATGTTTAAGTGCCAAGTTCTAACAGAGCACTTACATGCATTCAGTGTTTTAATCCTTACAACAACACTGGGAAATAGTCTTTGTATACCTATTTTACAGATGAGGAAATTTAGACATAGGCTAACTCTCTTGCCAAAGCGAGAGATAATAAATTGGAAGGTGGGAGGCAAAATGAAGAAAATTGGAAATTTGAAAACACCAAATAAAATTGAAAATACATCTTCAAATCTATTAGTAATCACAATAAATATAAATGGGTTATATTCATTGACCTATTACATGGCAAAGAAAATTTGGCTATTGGTTATTAATAAGAGAGATATTCAAACAAAAAAGGCAGAGAAAAGTTGAAAATAAAGGTTGGAAAAAGACACATAATGAATGGCAAGAGAAAAAAAATAAGCAGGAGATGCAAAATTACTATCAAACAATAAAAAGTGTTCAAGACAAATGTCAATAAAAAGATACATATAAAGGAATTTCACCTTGATAAAAATATAACCATCAAAAAAAGATTTTTCGTCCTAACACCATGGATTCTAAACAAGTAAAGCGAAAATTAAGGGGATAATAAGGAGAAACAAACAAATCCACAATGGTAGTGTCAGAATGCAATTAAATTTTTTGAGGAATCAGCAGATTAAGTAAACAATAAATAAATCAAGATTTGAAGGGTTTTCATAATATAATTAACCATCTTGATCTGACAGGTCTTATAAACAGATTTAAGACTGTACATCATAAACAATATGCAGTCATGAAATAGTTTAAAAATATGCTTGTATTACATACAAACTTTATACTGATAAAGTAAAAATCCAGTAAAATGTATGATTTTCTGAGAAGATATAAATTATCAAAAATGACTAGAGAAAAGTTATAGTATCTGAATAGGCTATTGACCATGGAATAACATGGAACATTAATCAGAGATCTCAACCAAAGAGGTACCAAGCCTAAGACAGCTAAAATGAGTGAATTCTAACAATCTTATAAGAAACAGATAATTCTTATTATTTAAAGTGCAAAAGTGGAAAAAGAAGGGTTTTCAATTAATGCCATGGAACTATAATGATATCACTACTGAAATGGATACTGTTAGCTCTCATGTACACACCAAGAAAAATGTAAGCATATATTGCTAAGTATAGCTTTCCTGGATTCCAGAACTAACAAATTGGAGAATATAACAGAAAATGAAACAGAAAATTCACAATAGCAATCAAATCTAGAAAACAGCTTGTCAAAAGAAATGTGAAAAGATGAAGAAAATTCTAAAACTTTACTCAAGAAATAGATACCTTAACCATGTCCTTAATGAGAGGATTAAATATTATAAAATTCTCAATTCTTCTAAACTTACCCCCTCAATATATATAGCAATTCCTATTAAAAGCTCAATGAATTTTTAAACAAAATAATTCTAAAGTCTGTTTGAAAGAAAACATTTTATAAAAATTTCTAAGAAAAAGAATGTTAATGACAGGGCATTTGCCCTATTAAAAAATACAGTGAGGCTACATGAAATAAAAGAGTGTGGCATTGGTACATGAATAGAAAAATGAAGGTCAAGAAATAGACTAACATATATGTGAAAATTTTAATATGTGATAAAACTGGTATTTTTTACCAACAAATATAGAATGGAGTATTTACCAAATATGATGGGAGAAGTGGCTACTGACTTGGACAGAAACCAAAGTTATATCTTTATTTTAAACCTAAAACCCACAAATAACTTCAAAGTAGATTGTAGTTCTAAACAACAACAACAACAAAAACACTATAAAACTGTTAGAACAAAATATATTTAAAGATTCTGACAATCCTAATTTGAGTAACCCTTTCTCAAGTAAGGCAAGAAAACAAAAAGTCATAATGGAAATGATTCAGATTTGATTATATTTAGAATGGAAAGTTTGTGCATGGCCCAAAGCAGCATAAACAATGTTAAAAAATGAGTGAAAGATTGGTTATACATTTGCAAAGTATATGAGATAAAAGGTCAGTATGGTAGCTATTTTGCAAAGACAGCCACAGTGACTCCTCCCATCCCTGAACACACGCTCTTTTGCAATGTTATTTTGCTGGTCCTCCCATCAAGAGGAGTCTATTTCTGGTCCCCTAGGATCTGAGCTGACCAAGTGATATGTTTGGCCAATAGATTGTGGCTGAAGTTGTACAAGTTCATCAAGAGGCCTTGCAATTTCTACTTTACTCTCTTGCTGCTCTGAGTCCACCATGTAAAGACATGTGGAATAACTTCCTTGACGATGAAGAGAGAGCATAGGTGACAGCCAGCACCAACCATCAAACATATGAGTGAGGCCCTTTTATTTTATTTTTTATTTTTATTTTATTTTTTTTAACATCTTTATTGGAGTATAATTGCCTTACAATGGTGTGTTAGTTCCTGCTTTATAACAAAGTGAATCAGCTATACAGATACATATATCCCCATATCTCCTCCCTCTTGCATCTCCCTCTCCCCTCCCTATCCCGCCCCTCTAGGTGGTCACAAAGCACCGAGCTGATCTCCCTGTGCTATGTGGCTGCTTCCCACTAGCTACCTATTTTACATTTGGTAGTGTATATATGTCCATGCCACTCTCTCACTTCGTCCCAGCTTACCCTTCCCACTCCCCGTGTCCTCAAGTCCATTCTCTACGTCTGCGTCTTTATTCCTGTCCTGCCCCTAGGTTTGTCAGAACCTTTTTTTTTTTTTAGATCCATATATATGTGTTAGCATATGGTATTTGTTTTTCTCTTTCTGACTTACTTCACTCTGTAGGACAGACTCTAGGTCCATCCACTTTACTACAAATAACTCAATTTCATTCCTTTTTATGGTTGAGTAATATTCCATTGTATATATGTGCCACAACTTCTTTATCCATTCATCTGTTGATGGGCACTTAGGTTGCTTCCATGTCCTGGCTATTGTAAATAGAGCTGAGATGAAGACCGTGGTACATGACTCCTTTTGAATTATGGTTTTCTCAGGGTATATGCCCAGTAGTGGGATTGCTGGGTCATATGGTAGTTCTATTTTTAGTTTTTTAAGGAAGCTCCATACTGTTCTCCATAGTGGCTGTATCAATTTACATTCCCACCAACAGTGCAGGAGGGTTCCGTTTTCTCCACACCCTCTCTAGCATTTATTGTTTGTAGATTTTTTGATGATGGCCATTCTGACTGGTGTGAGATGATACCTCATTGCAGTTTTGATTTGCATTTCTCTAATGATTAGTGGTGTTGAGCATCCTTTCATGTGTTTGTTGGCAATCTGTATATCTTCTTTGGAGAAATGTCTATTTAGGTCTTCTGCCCATTTTTGGATTGGGTTGTTTGTTTTTCTTGATATTGAGCTGCATGAGCTGCTTGTAAATTTTGGAGATTAATCCTTTGTCAGTTGCTTCATTTGTGAATATTTTCTCCCATTCTGAGGGTTGTCTTTTCGTCTTGTTTATGGTGTCCTTTGCTGTGCAAAAGCTTTTAAGTTTCATTAGGTCCCATTTGTGTATTTTTGTTTTTATTTCCATTTCTCTAGGAGGTGGTTCAAAAAGGATCTTGCTGTGATTTATGTCATAGACTGTTCTGCCTATGTTTTCCTCTAAGAGTTTTATAGTGTCTGGAGTGAGGCCCTTTTAGACCATCTAGCCCACGTCAAGCCAACAGAAAGCTATAGCCACATGAATAATCCTAAGCAAGATCAGCAGAAGAGCCACCCAGCTGGGCCCTGAGTAAACTGTTGACACACAAACTCATGAGCAAATAAAATGTGATTGTTTTAAGCCACTGTGTTTTGGGATGGTTTGTTATATAGCAATAGCTAAGTGGGACAGTTATTCATAATTTACAAACAATACCTGAGATAAAAGCAGACAGCCTGCCTGGAAAATGGGCAAGGCAAGTCATGAAATGAGAAACACGATGGCTGTTGACTTGTATCAGAGCTGGAGGCATCTTGTTGATGAACTGGAACAAGAACTCCAGCCTCCTTGGGTCTGAATCCTGGCCCTGCCAACCATGGTTGTGTGGCCTTGGGCAAGTTACTCAAATCTCTCCAGGTCTCACTTTCATCAGCTGTGAAATGGGTATATAAATACTATCTATCTCATAGGGTCATTGTAAGGAAACTCAGTAGCATTAAGTACAAATAAATGTTGCTTCTGCTTTTACTGCTATTAATAGCTCAGATCAACTGGTGAGTCTGAAGCAATGAGTGCAAGATGCTAAGCAGTTTTGTTGAAGGCAAGTAGAGGGATGAAGGAGGAATGTACTGATAAAGATGGTAGTTAGGAATTAGAGAACAAAGACATTTAGTTACATTTCAGAGTTTGGTTTGCTTTAATGTTATTGTAAAAATGATCAATGTGATGATTTCTAACACTTCCTTAAATCTCATTGTTTTAATGAATTCTAGCTTTACTATGTAAAATCTGTAGAAATTCATGCTTCTGAATCTGACTGAGATTTAGTAGAGGAACACTCATTTGAATTTCAAGTAAAAGAGATACTATTATTATCATTATCATTCTTCTTATCATTGCCTGTGGTTCTACATTTTGGGGTATTCTGTCTTCCAGACTGCTTTTTATTATATATAATTGTTTTCTTACTATTATCAATTAAAGACATATGAAAGAACTAATCTGAGTATCTGATCAACATGACACAAGAGGAGATAAGATTTCATTCGAAAGTGAAAAAAGTTGATTTTTCTGTGCATTTTTATACAGCTGTTGCAGACCACTGTAAAATTTCTTATTAGATGTTTTAAAATACTGAAAACAGTACAAAGACTAACATCATTATTTATTATTCTTATGAGCCACATAACCAATAGAAATAGTGTGTTCAAAGCATTTTACTACCACCTCATAACAGCATACCTAACAGTACAGGGACAGCCACGTACAGAGTCAAAAAACGTATCTACTACTATGTTGAAACTACCAAAAAAATCATGTTAGATCATGTTTATATATGTGTGTTTATGTATGTATATATAATTTAGATAGATAGATAGATACGTTCATATTTGACACAATAAGACTGTCAAGATGTGTTTGAAAATGTAAATCGTTAGGGACTTCCCTGGTGGTGCAGTGGTTAGAATCCGCCTGCCAACACGGGGAACACGGGTTTGAGCCCTGGTCCGGGAAGATCCCACATGCCGCCCAGCAACTAAGCCCGGGTGCCACAACTACTGAGCCTGCGCTCTCGAGCCTGCGAGCCACAACTACTAAAGCCCGCTCACCTAGAGCTCGTGTGCCACAACAAGCCCCCGCTCGCCGCAACTAGAGAAAGCCCGAGTACAGCAACGAAGACCCAATGCAGCCAAAAATAAAAATATATAAATTAATTAATTAATTTAAAAAACCCCCAAAAACCTAAGCCCTGAAAAAAAAAAAGAAAGAAAATGTAAATTGTTAAAAGCCTTTTTCTCTTTTGTAGCCAGCAGGATGACTTTCTCAAGAACTTGGAATACAAATATTCTTCAAAGATTTTTACACTTATAAAATAACAACAACAAATTAAGCAGCTTCCGGCTCTGCAACTGTGGGCAAGTTACCCAACCTCAGTTTTTTCATTTGAAACAGGGATAACGATAATGCCTAATTCACGAGATTTTTGTGAGGATTTAAAAAGAAAATACATGAAAAGTGCTGAGAACAGTGTCTGACACATAAAAGGCACTTGACAAATCTTAGCTACTATGGTTATTCTTACTATTTTATTGGGTGCCCTTGATATGCCAGATCTCAAATAAAGGTGCATCTCTTTTAAGTGTTCCCAAATATACTACAGTTTGGGAAAATAAAGCTACCATTGTGTATTTCTGACTCCAACCTCATATTTCAGAATATTTTAAGCAGAGATAACAACACAAATAATGCAATATAAGGATTGACGAACTTTCTGGTTACAAAGAATGATTTTAGCAGCTTAAGATATCCCAGAGGCAGCAAACTTAAGTTTAAATGTAGTTGGTTAAGATAGGTTGACTTCCCTGGTGGCACAGTGGTTAAGAATCCACCTGCCAATGCAGGGGACACGGGTTCAAAATCCCACGTCACGGAGCAACTAAGCCCGGGTACCACAACTACTGAGCCTGTACTCCCGAGCCCGCGGGCCACAACTACTGAGCCTGAGCACCACAACTACTGAAGCCCATGCGCCTAGAGCCCATGCTCCACAACAAGAGAAGCCACCACAATGAGAAGCCTGCGCACCTCAACAAAGACCCAATGAAGTGGAAAAAAAAAAAAAAAAAAAAGATAGGTTAAACATGACCAGTAAACAGAAAGAATATGGCACCCACAGTTTTGTTTTCAAATACACCTGCTACTAGCTAATTCACATCCTGGGCCTTGAAAACGATACACTAATAAAGGTCTTTTGCAGACCTCCTCACTTGAAGGAATATATTCTCTCCATTTGAATCATAATACCTTTGGAGAGTCAGAGGGTCAAAGAAATAATTTTAGTCAGGAAGAATATAAAACTTTTATAATAACAAATTACAAAAGAGAGTAAAATTATGAACTAAACTGTTAAACTCATCATTCTGCCTGAATAAGTTCATTGAGTGGACAGAATAACCAAACACGATTACAAAACAAGCTGAAAGCTGATGGATTAGCAGCTACTTGCGACCCAAGATACTCCTAGGAGCATTACTCTTTCTCAATCCCCCATTTCTTCTGCCCTCTTGGGACAGTTCTTCAGCCACAGGCTCTTTTGAGAATTTAATCCACTTCCGCTTTGCAGTTGCCACTTCCACCAGCTGCTTCTCTCATCACCTTACCAGTCAAACGGAAAAGGCCAAGCCTAGGTTACTCTAATGATAGCAGACACCTCATAAAGGAATCTGCCAAATTTACTTTTCCATAGAACATCGTTTTTACAGCTTTTCATGAGTCCACGAGGAAAGAAAGCATCATGTATAAAATGTGACTTCCAGAAATCTCGAAGATATTAGGAATTGTTCTTACAGGGTTAGAGTGGGTGGGTGTACCACCATCTACAGGATGGGGTGTCTTCAATTTCCCCAAAGGAATCCTGTCAGGCTGTCACTGTACCTGTTTGCCCACAGGAGAAGAGAAGAGGGCCTCATAAAGTTAGGACATTTTCAGAAATGTTCCCAATTTAAAAGAACTTTAGGCTTTGGGGTGCATACTTTTTCATTCCTGGTTTTGCATTTGGGTGTAAGGATCACCTTGCTTTAGTCTATAACATCCTGGCAGAGAGAAAACATGGTGTAACTAATCAAGAGTTTGGAATGTGTAAACTTTGCAAGTTTCTTAACCTCTGTACCTCAGTTTTTGCATCTATCAGGGGAGGATATTAACAGCATAGTACACCATTAAATCGGTTAAGTTCTGTAAAGCACTTAAAACTAGCACATGGTAAGCACTGTGGAAGTGTTTAAGTGAATTCCTTCTCTCTACAACAGTAGGGTTTTCAGGCAACAAATTACATAAAGATGTGAGAAATGAACTAATAGGGGCAATGGTCTTAAAGCCCTTTGGGAACAATGAATAATGCTTATCTCGACATAAAGAGTTTTAGAGGGGCTGGTTTGAGGAGGAGATTTTAGGAGATAATTCCCGCTGCTTCCTGGGAAAATCCCTGCTGACTTCTACCCATGCCCCAAGTTGACAGTTGTCACACGCCTGATAGAGCCAAGGAAAGGTGCTTCTTCCCAAGACAGCGGCAGGAAATCCCTACCTGGACAATCCTTTATTTGGAAACCAGAGAATTCCTCTTGTGTCTGACGCCCACTACCCGCTCCCCAGTTGTGTCCCCCTCCCCTGCCTTGGAGCTGCACAGATCATTAGAATTCCATTCCTAAGGCGACCTTCAACAGGGGCAGAATGCTGGAAGAAGTCTTTGCTGTAAGTTTAAAAGCCCCAGGTAACGCCGGGCCAAAGTACAACCGGTGGCTTCACTCCACGCCCTCCGCCCGGCTGGGGAGGTATAAGGGAGGCACGGGTACCACGTGGGCGAACGGGGGATGTCTGGCCATTCTCTTCGGGAAATTATTTCCTGACCTTTGCGTAGCTTTCTGAGGGGGCAGATTCACTGGGGTTCTTCCTCCCAAACCCAGTTTGGGGATTTATCCTAAAGTCTCCTTCCGCTCCCCCCTCCTCCCAGAGTAACGTTACTCAGTCTCCAAAGGGTAACCAAAGAGTGGCAGCACCCCAAAGCAAACCCAGACATACTCCACACTTCCTCCGCCCATCTCAAGCTAGCACCCTCAGGTACCTGGTGACAGACCACCTGGAGGAGCGTGCCTGCCAGACCTCGAAAGCGGTCCAGCCTCCAGGCACGTACCCCGCTCCGCCTCAGCCGGAGATCGGTGGTCCCGGCAAAACTGCTGCCAAAACAGATGCTCTTTGGTGGGGCGGGGACCCGCCTCCTCGCTACCATCAGGTGCTAGCTAGGTCAGCTCCCCGCCACCCGGGTCCCCGCGGCCACGCGCGCCCCTCTCCGGCAGCGCACTCACCTGCAGCTGCGTCCGGCTGGCGTTGGCCGCGGCCGCGTCCGGCCCGTCGGCGGCTCCCGAACCGCGCAGCACCGTGATGTGCAGCGTGAGCAGCAGCAGCCCCAGCAGCAGCAGCAGCTCGGCCGCCAGGCGTACCATCCTCCTGAGGCGCGCGGCTTTAGGACCCGGCGCGGCGGACGGCGGCGGCGGCGGGGGAGGAGGAGTCGGAGCCCGGGAGCCCGGCGGCGCGGCTCCCGCCTCGGCCCCCGCCGGGGCCCCGCTCCCCGAGCCCGCGGGGCTGGCCCTGGGCGCGGCGGGGCGCGCCGGGCCGGGGGAGCAGGAGCCGCCGCCGCCGCCGCCGCACCACGGCGGAGCCACGGCGGGGCCGGGGGCGTCCAAGCTGGCTGCGGAGCAAACCCCGGCGCTCCCCGGCGGCGGCGGCGGCGGCGGCGGTGGGGACAGCGGGCCGCCAGGGGCCCGGGCCGGGCCGGGGACCACCCTGCGGGCAGGGGGCAGCGGGGGCGACGGCGGGGCGGGCGCAGCCGAGCCCCCGAGCGCACATGGGCGCCCCAGATGTGGCCGCGGCGCCGCAGCTGGAGCGGGAGCGGCCGCCAGAGGAGCGCGGGGAGGAGGAGGAGGAGGAGAAGGAGGAGGAGGAGAAGGAGGAGGAGGAGGGCTTCAGTGGCGGCCCAGAGTTACCTCCACGCTGGGCTCCCCCGCCCTTGCCGCCCGGAGCCACTCACCCGACGAACCACCTCCCCTCCTCCCTGCGCTCCTTCGGGCCGCGGGCCGCGCCGCCCCGCCGCCGAGTCCTAGGGTGAGCCGGCTCCGGATGGGGGCTCCGGGACCCGGGGGCTGTCACTATCTGGAGGTGACCTGCGCGCCCCTCCAGAGTCCGCGTCCGCCTGCCGGGCTGTGCGCCACCGCTGCCGAGGTCGCTGTGGGCGGCGAGGGCCGAGCCCTGTGCGCACTGCGTCTCGGGGCTGTGGGTAGGGGGCGGAGGGGGGGTGCCTAGACGAGTTTAGAAACCTTTATTGACAAGGTGGAGTTGGGAGTTGTGGTGTTGGAGACGGAGAGGGTGCCGGACCAGCCAGGTGTCTGTCTGCGACTGTGCGCCCCTCCCTCAAGCTGGCGTGCGTATGTATGAGGGGGAAGATAAGAGTTTCGTTCCAGAAAGGTCTTGACACTCGCTCCCGCACGGTGGCCGCCCGCTCTCTGAGCGCCTCTGCTCAGGCGCCCGCGGCGTGGGGTAGAGCCTGGGAAGGCAGGCTAGTCCGATTCGCTGGGCGTCCGTCTGGTCCAGTGCGCAGGTGTCTCGGCGGGAAGCTGCAGGGGCCGAGTGCCCGCGGGCTCAGGCGCGCAGAACGGAGGTGGGGCACTGGGGGTAAATCTCAGCTCAGGCAGTCGCGTGTCGGGGGGCTCATCCCGGAGGCGCCGCGCCCGGAGGGGACCTGGGGGCTGCCGTCGCACAGCCGCCGCTCCCGGGCCAGCGCCTCATGACCGCGCTGAAGCCTCGGGCTCCCGCGCGCAGCTCATGCCTTGCAGGGGTCAGCCGGCGAGTGGAAGGGCTCGAGGGTCGAGCAGAGGGCAAGGGGTCCTCGCCTCGGATGCAAGAGAGAACCGGGTCCGGTGCCGGGCTCAGATCACCGCAGCGGCACCGGCGCGTCCTGCTCGGGCTCCCGCCTTCTCCAGGAGGCTCGGAGTGGCTGGCGCTCGCTCTGGCTGGGACCTTTTATACTACTTTTCCTCCGCCTTCCCCTAGGTTTCCTCCTTCCCTCCTCCCCTGTGCCCGCCCAGTCCTTTCCTCCCCGTGAGCGGAGCCTTCAGCCTAGGCATTCACAAATTTCGCAAATTTCCAAGCCCATCTCGCATTCTGGATTCCAGTGTCCCCGGAATGGATCCTCTCCATTCTCCCTTGGGGACTGAAATTAAATAAATAAACAAACCTTTCTCTCCGGCACGCCCCCTCCCCCCGCCCCCATCCCTACAAACTGAAGTAAGATTCTTAAGTCAACTACCTTCCGAGTTCACGTCTTTACGCAAGGCACCTCATCCAAGTCTTACCCAAATTAAGGCAAAAATACACTTCCATCATTCCGAAAGTTCCTCGGGCCACCGTGGCGGTGGTTAAAGTATGGTATGCTGGTTGGTTTTATTTGTGTCAGGGTCAAGAAGGGCTAGTTGCTGCTCTAGAGATGCGTTGTGAGCATCTTTAAAATCTCAACCAACCCTAGCATCTTATTAAGAAATTGACAGCTTTTTAAAGCATTCGCTTTCTTTCCTTTTCAGTAGTTTTTTTGTGGGGGACGTTGGGAAAGGGGAGATGTTTGGAGGGAGTGAGTGCTTTAAATGTTTAGGCAGCCGGTCCTGTCAGGTATCTTACTGAAGTCCCGAGGCTCTAAGATGCCAATAATTGTCAACTGCAGCGCTGGGGAAGAATTTGAAACAATACACGGTCCCTGGTTCAGATGGCAGATCAAAGAGGAGATCGCAGCGGTTTTGCGATCCCACAAGGTTCCTCCTGCGTGTTTTCTAATTAGAATCACTTAGAAAAGGGTGGGGGAGTGCAGGATAATCAGCACATGGATGGAATATATAAATTAAGATGGCAAACTAGGATTCTGTATGCAGAGAGAGTTTAATGCTGGCTCTAACCCCTAGTTGTGCCAGATTGTGATGTGGGCACACAGGGACAAATGACTTTCCTATTGCCTGAGGCAGGCTGGTCTAAATTAGAATCCAGGCGCTGCTGCTGTTATCCTGCGTTTCCATCACACACAGTCCCCACATGTTAGCCTCAACGACCTCTACTCTCATCTAAAATTCACATTTTTCTATCCCAAGGAAAAATAACTTTAAAAAAAAACCTTGGAAAGAAATCCTTGCAGTGAGTGTAAATTCTTGTAAATTTATAAAAGGAGGGCTGGAGATCAAAGTCTTTGTAAAAGGTTGTAAAAATTGTAAATTGAATTTTGGGGACAGAAGTCTTTATAAAATGTTGAACAAATGTATGAATGAATCCTATTAAAATTCTTACATGCTGTGAGATCCAAATTCCAGGTTAGTTTATGTTCTAGTAAGTACACATAAATAGTATTGATAAACCTCCATGCTCTGTGACTACCATTGCCAAACAAGGCTACCAGCAGTGCTCTGCTTTTGAGGAGTTAGGGAAAACTGAATTGCAATTTTGGGGGAAAAAGAATTACAAATTTAGTAGCCCAAGCAAATTAAGTTTTTCAAGCACATTTAGGAAATCATACCAATAGCTGATGAAAGTTTTAAAAATCCTACCTCCTTCTACAGAGTTCCCACAGCACCTTATTCATATCTTTATTATTGATCTTACTATGCCCTAGTAGAATGGGTCTGTTTGCATGTCTGCGTTTTCACCAAACCTGTATCACCTTTATGGTAGAACATTCCGGAGTACATCCCCCTTACCCCAGTATCCAGTTTTCTTCTTCCTATGTTCACAGCTAGAGAACATTTTCCAGCAACACTGGGTCTAGGTGGGACTGTGGCGAGCTCTGTCACTTTCAGGTCTGGCCATAAAACATACCGAGTGATCATCTATCACACTCTCTCTTTACTTTCTACATGGCAGAGGACTCTGAGGTGGAAGGAGCCCAAATCTCTGAGTTACTGCTCAAAAGAGAGCTACCAGGAATACCTGCATTTAACCTTGCACAGTGAGAAATATGCTTTGTTGTTCAAGGCCACTGTGATTTGGGGATGTTTGCTACGCAGCTAGTTCAACCCGTCCTGACAAGTACAATCCTCAAGACAGGGACAGCTGCCTCCTCATCATTATATTTCTAGAGCTGAGCACAGTGCCTTGCATGGAGTAGATGCTCAATCCATGTTTATTTAATGAATGTAACAAATGTGGTTTTTGTACAGACCCTACCCAGTAAATTAACTCTTCTTAAACTGTTCCTACTATAAGTAGCTGACCTATGAATATTAACTCTTCTGTCTTGATTATACTATTCTCTCACAGATGTTATCTTTTATTATCAGTCCATTTCTTTTGCAGACAAGCTTATTTGACTGGAATAGTTGGGTAAAGCAAGAGAAATTAATAAGCCAGTGTACCTATAGTAAATGTCATTGAAGAGAATCTTGTAGTCTATTATGGTCAGGATTTTATTGTTTTTACTATGTATTTTTTTCTAAAAACTGTTGGAAGACAGCAAAGAGTAGTTGTAGTGTACTCTTTAAAAAAAAACCTTTTTATTATGGAAAATTTTAAAAATATATACAAAACTAAAGAGAATATAATAAATAACCCAGCTTCAACAAAACTCATGACCATTCTTGTCTCATTTGTATTCTCACTTTCTATTCTCAGATTATTTTGAAGCACATCCATGACATCATATCATTTCACTGCTACATATTTCAGTATGCATCCCAAAAAGATAAGGACTGAATCAAAAAAATGTTAAACACATGCATACTCTATGTGAGGTGTAAAACAGATTTGAGAAGTCACAACCAGAGACTTTTTCTGGATGTAAGAATAATTAGCATTTAGGGATTGTGATGGAGGCTGCTAGGTGTTCACCAAAACCTGTTTCCTCTTCTTCCTCGACCTAACAGTAGACTACATTGCCCAATATCCTCTGCAGTTAGATAGAGCCATGTGGTTGGGATCTGGCCAATAGGATGTGGGTGGAAGTGATGGATGCCACTTTCATATGTAGCCCATAAAAATCTCCTGTGTGTGAGCCTCTCTTTTTTCCCTTGTCTGCTGGCTGGATGTTTCTGTCTGGGATGACCTGAGAGGAATGATCAGTTGGAACAGGCATCCCATTCCAACTCTGCCCAGAACACCCTAGCTAGGCTATTTTGTGATTAGAAATACACTTTTTTTTTTTTTTTAAACTGAAGTATAGTTGATTTACAATGTTGTGTTAGTTTCTGGTGTACAGCAAAGGATTCAGTTATACATATATACATATTCTTTTTCATATTCTTTTCCATTACGGTTTATTGCAGGATATTGAATATAGTTCCCTTTTCTATACGGTAGGACCTTGTTGGTTATCTATTTTATATATAGTAGTTTGTATCTGCTAATCCCAAACTCCTATCCCCTACCCCCTTTCCCCTTTGGTAATCATAAGTTTGTTTTCTATGTATGTGAGTCTGTTTCTGTTTTGTAAATAAGTTCATTTGTATCATATTTGAGATTCTACAGGTAAGTGGTATAATATAGTATTTGTCTTTCTCTTTCTGACTTATTTTGCTAAGTTTGATAATCTCTAGGTCCATCCATGTTGCTGCAAATGGCATTATTTCTTTCTTTTTTATGGCTGAGAAGTATTCCATTGTATATATGTACCACATCTTCTTTTTCCATTCATCTGTTGATGGACATTTAGGTTGCTTCCATGTCTTGGCTATTGTGAATAGTGCTGCTATGAACATTGGGGTGCATGTATCCTTTTGAATTAGAGTTTTCTCCAGATATATGCCTAGGAATGGGACTGCGGGATCATATGGCAACTCTATTTTTAGTTTTTTAAGGAGAAATAAACTTTTAGAAAAATATGTTAAGCCACTGAAATTGGAGGGTTTGCTCCAGGTGCTTACATTGCCCTGACTAATATGTTCTGCGAAGGAGGGGTGACAAATCTTTTCTTTGGAGGGCCAGATAGCAAATATTTTTGTCTTTGTGGGCTGTCAGGTCTCTGTTGCCACTACTCAGCTCTGCTATTGCAGTGGGAAAGCAGTCAAAGAAAATGTGTGAATGAGTGGGTGTGGCTGTGTTTTAATAAGACTTTGTGTACACAAACAGACAGCTGGACCACATGACTTAGTTCACCAGTGCCTGTTCTAAGAGATGGGCATACTTTACCACCTCATCTCAGGGGTCATACATGGAAGAATTGTAGCAAAATGGGGTTGAATGGATTCGACTTACTAGCCGTGTTAACGTCTCAGGAAAGTTATTTTAGCTCTCTGAGTCTCAGTTTCCTCATCTGTAAATTGGAGCTAAGAATGCCTCCTCTAGGGCTGTTGTGAACTTCCACTATCACTCCCACAGAAGACAAGATGAGTGGTTCCAGGTCTCTGTCCAATAGACGAAGGACATGAGCGCAGGGAGCTGGTCTGTCTCATTCACTTCTGAAGTCACATCACTTCATAAATATTTGTTCCATGGAGGCAACTTTTAGAAAACTGCTGAAAAATGTAGCTGTAAGGAGCCCAAGAGGTAAACTCTAAGCCCTCAAGGAAACACAAACAAAAACTCCAAAATGTTGTTCCATTAGAGTCCTTTGAACTGTGCAGGGGTCACAGTGCTCACAAGTGAGAAAATCACCACCCTCAGAGGCTCAGAGGTGCTCCTGGGGACTCTACCCGCTAAAGCAACAGCTAGGCTGGTGGGACACCTGGACCTCCGGCATCGTTCCAATTTCTGAGGCTCTAACACACACACGCACGCAACACACACAACATGTGAGAACCAAGGGGATGCTTGTGTCTCTCTCCACTTCATCATAAGAGCCCCTATGTACAAGGGACCCATGACTCCCCTGAGTGTATGACCTAGGAGGTGGAGAAGCTGCATTCCCGGGTGAGGGCTGTCCTTCCCAGGCATGGACAGTAGTGGTGGCAAAACAGGGTTGCTTTTTGAAGGGGTTCATGATGGTTCTTCCTTATGTGGCAGGGTCCTTTACTGCATTTCCAGCGTGATATTAAAATGTGATGTCCTGCCTGTCCACTGACTTCTTCTGTAAATAGCTAGCCCTTGTAACTCTCATTTGTACTTAAAAGAGACCCCTTTAATACTTCTGCTTTGCTATAATTATTTCTGTGCAAATTCTGGAAAGCAAAATAAAATCTCAGGGACATGTTATAGCTGGAGGAGAAAATATATAATTTGTATAATTATGATGTTATATATTATATATCCTGACAAATAATTTGCAGGCAAAAAGAGAGCAAACTATTCAGTCAGAGTTGAGTCTCAGAGTCTAGAGGATGGAAGGGGCCAACCAGAGTTCATCCAGCTTCCTTTTACAGATGAGGAAACTGAGGCCCAGGGAATTAAATCGACATTTTCAGTGTTGCAGAGGGACTTGGTGGCAACATCAGGTTTCCCAGCTCCAAGGCCATTGCTCTTTCTATTTTCCAAAGTAAAGTTTAAAAAATGAAAATATGACATACATACAGAAAAGGGTGCATATCCTAAGTGTATGTAGCTCCATGGAATTTTTACTGTTCAGATCAAGAAACAGTATAATACCAGCACCCCAGAAGCCCAAATGTTACCAGTATTCTGACTTCCATCACCATGCATTTGAATTGACTTAGACAATTAATATAAATTTAGTTTTACAGGATATTCTCTTGGTATCTGGCTTCTTGTGCTATCTTCCGTCCCTCTCCCTAACTTTTTATGTTGAAAACCTTCAAACCTATAGGAACATTGAAGGAACACCGGTCCATCCTTGTGGTAGATGGCACAAACAACCACAGTTTTCCCTTCATCATATCCAGGCCCTTTACGATATGACTTCTCGGCTTTTCCCACTCTGCTGTGAAGGCGTCCGCCCCTTGATGCTGTGCTGGCCTTGTGATTGGCTTTGACTAAGAAAACACAGCATGAGTGAGGCTGTGTTTGTTCTGCCATCAGGTCTCAAGAAGCCTTGCAGGCTTCCTCTCTCTCTCTCTCTCTCTGTCTTGGAATTTGCCTCTGCCATGTGAATAAGCCAGGACGAGCCTGCTGGAGGGACAGGGACAGGGTCCTAGTCAACTGCAGCCAATGACCAGCCTAGTCCCAGAAGCAGAGCCACCCAGCTGGTTGGCTGCTGATCACATAAGGGACCCCAATAGAGATCACAGGAACCCCCCCCAGGGGAGCTGAGTCTAAATGGAAAAATAAACTAAATACATGTTTGCTCTTGTGGTGGTTTGTCATACACAAAGGTGCTCAATACAACCCTTTACCGCAAATATTACAGTGCATATCTCCTAAGAACAGAGATCCTCCTACATCGTCGCAATGTAATTATGCTCAGGACATTTACCATTGATAAAATTACACTATCTAATTCACATCCATATTCAAAATTTTCGAATTGTTCCTACAATAGCCTTTATAGCTCATGTTTTTCTATTCTGGACTCAGGTGAGAATTCCTTATTCCATTTAGTCTCATTATCTCTGTCTTGAACAATCCCCATTTCCTCCCCACCCCCTTTTTCTTTTGGTCTTTTGTGTCATTAACATTTTTTAAAAATTAATTAATTAATTAATTTTTGGCTGTGTTGGATCTTCGTTGCTGAGCGCGGGCTTTCTCTAGTTGTGGAGAGCGGGGGCTACTCTTCATTGCAGTGCGCGGGCTTATTGCGGCTGCTTCTCTCTTTGCGGAGCACAGGCTCTAGGCACGTGGGCTCAGTAGTTGTGGCTCACGGTCTCTAGAGCGCAGCCTCAGTAGTTGTGGCGCACAGGGGCTTAGTTGCTCGGCGGCATGTGGGATCTTCCTAGACTAGGGCTCAAACCCGTGTCCCCTGCAATGACAGGCAGATTCTTAAGCCCTGCGCCATCAGGGAAGTCCCATGTCATTAACATTTTAAAAAGTCTAGGTCAGTTGATTTTGCAGAATGGCCTTCAGTTTATACTTGTGTGGTTGTTTCTTCAGGATTAATTTCCGATTCTGCACTTTGGGCAGGAATACTGCCCCAATGGTGTCCTCTTCTCTGTACATCACATCACAGGGTCCATGTCCTAATTGCCTGGTTGTTGGGGAATCCCTCTCAAGATGCAGAGGTCTTGATTAAATGGGAAGAGTTCCTGACTGAGGATCTGTTGGTGTGTTACTTGTGTTATATTTGTCCTATGTGGAAAGAGAGTTCATCTAATTTCCCGGGAACCTACTCCACTTTGTTTTAAATTGTTTGTTAACCTTGTCTAGCCCCCTTGTGACCATATTAGAAGGTGACTTTCCTATATGACTCTGTTATTTATGTATTTGTTTATTTAGTCAAAATATGCCCTTTAACGGTCATAATCAAACATCTTGAAAATTCTGTGGAATATAAAGACACTTGTTTGGAAACTGCATAAAATAAGAACTTCTTCATGTAGTAATGTTGGCTGGGTTTTTTTGCGGGGAGGGGTACAGGTTTGATTTTTTCAATTGAGATATAGTTGATTTATAGTTGTGTTAGTTGCAGGTGTACAGCACAATGATTCAGTTATACATATATAGAGAGAGATATATATCTATTTTTGAATCAGTTATTTTTTTGTTTGCTCTAATCAAAAGTCATTATCAATTAATTCTTAATAGTTTAGCTTCAATCTCTCTCTCTTTCGCTCTCTTCTCTCTCTCTCTCTCCCTCTCTCTCCTTTTCTTTTTGTTAGTAAGCCAGACTTGATATAAGGCAAAAGAGAAATAAACTTTTTATTCATCACCCTTGACTTCATTGATGACTTAGCTTTATGATGCATTTTTTAAAAAATTGCAGGGAATCTAAAAATACCTAGGGAAGTTTAAAAGAAATGAAGAAAACACCAACAGATTGGTCACGTTAACTCTTTTTTAACAACTAAAGAGTAGTTGAAATATTTTTTTCAACAGCTCCAGGTGAGGTTATATCTGCAAGAAAGCTAAAACTGGTCAATTTGCATTTAGAAGTGAATTTAATGACAGCAGTTCTTCAGCAGAGAAAGATCAAGCTGACACCTCTAAGAAGCCACATCAGAGACCTCTCCACTGAAAACAGCTTTGCAACCGACTGGTTCTCACATCTTTACTAATAAACACGAGATCTCATCACTAATGCTTCTGGCCAGGATTTCACAATGATTGGGGATGTCGTGGCTCATTTGTGAACCAGATGTGTCTAAACTGAAATCTGAAAATTCTCACTTGGTAAACAGGATGATGAAAGCTAGATATGAAATGGCCCTGTGGAGGAATAAGCATGGAAAAGCTGTTTACACATTTTGGAAAAGCTCAAATTTGGGGCGGTTGTTATTTTACAAGGATCAGGATTTTTCCTTTATTTACCTGGTGTCTAATTTGGTTCTCAAATTATAGTTCGGTTTTATCCACGGCGACAAAAGCAGCATTTGGGAATAAAGCTTTTATTTGTTGGGGATATGAAAACCAAATAATCTTTTCAAGGGATGTTTTGGTTACTCACAAAGACTGAAGGATAAACTATTCTCACATTTGTATGTGTGTGTATGTGAGTAAATACATGCCATGGTGATATCAGGCCCAGCAATATTGAAAAACAAAAAAAAAAATCTACATATACCAGCCAGGTATAACCAGCCAAAGTAACATTGGCTGCTGTAAGAAACACTCCCCCAAAGCTCAATGACTTAACACAACAAAAATTTATTTTCTTGCTTGTACTGTAATACTATGAATACCTTGGTATTCAATACTATGAACACTATGAATACCTTCCTTTGATTAAAGGGCCCAGGCTCCTTCTATTTGGTGGCTATGCATTTTCTAGAACCTTTATCCAGCAGACAAGGGAAGAGAGAAACGATACCTGGAAGATTGCTCAGGAAGCTTTAAGGGCCAGACCTTATGCCATTGGCCAAAACTCAGTCACATGGCTCCACCCAACTGCACGAAGATCTGGGAAATGTAGAATTCCTGTATGTCTAGGAGGAAAATAAAATGGCTATGTTGAATGCATGGTGCTGTTTCCATATAGAATTATCTCTGCCAAAATACCTCTCATTTTCATCAGTATGTGAACAAAAGCTTGTAGTGTCATGGGTGGGTTAGATAGAGCAGGGGTTAACATTTTTATTTAAAGGGCTGGATAGTAAACATTTTCAGCTTTGTGGGAAAAGAAGAAATATTAAGTACATTATGTATGTACTTTTATAACCATTTAAAATGTAACTGCTTAAAAATGTGAAAACCATTCTTATCAGTGACAGTACAAAAAGAAACAGTGTGGGCTTGTTGTGGCCTGTGGGCCATAGTTTGCTGACCCCTGATCTAGATAAACTCTAAAAGGAAATATTCACCTGCAGGATTTTCTGTTTCTCAGATTCTTCCTAAGCTGATTTTGACTTTGGTTGAGTTTTTCAAATAAACTTTTATGGCAAATTATAGGAGAATATAGACTTAATTGAGGTTATGAAGATTAGGCAGAATTAAACAACAGTTTTGTGTGACAACAGTTACAGGAGATAGCAGTTAAAAAAAATTTACTCTAAACTGGATAATAATAGGAAATATTCAATTATATTTCAAAGTATAGTAAACCTGTAGGTCATTATAAAAGGGTTTGCTTCTGTAACATAATGCACAGTTATATCATGCTAAGATTTTCTAGGCACTTTGTAATGACTATGTTTATTGAGATTCATCTACTAATCTGTGATCTCAATTAAGCACTCAGATGTTGCCTTTCTTCTTGCGCTTCCTTCTCTCCTAGTGTTAAGATGGTTATTTTTCCTGGTTATTATACAACTGTATAATAAATAATGAGAATCTGGACTCACAGAATAGTCTAGGGAGAGCCACGGAGCAGGATGTCTGCTTGGCTTGACCACATCAACTCTGACTCATTAGCTGGTATGATAATGGCTAAGATTTTATATATCATTTAGATTAAGTAAATGTAACACATAAAAAAGAACATTGCAAAAATGTGGTTTGTAGTACAAGATTTTACTAATGAGTAGATTTCTGTTCTTACTGTTAATCATTTCTTTTATTAAGCATTTTTGTAATGATGAAAGTAATATATTTTCACTGTTGAAAATATGGAAAATTATTAAAAAAAGGAAAATTGAAATTATGTATATTTCTGTCACCTAAAGATGATCACTGTTAGCCTTCTGGTAGAGATATTTTCTGTTTACACACACATATACACACACCAGACACATACACATATATCCACACACAAATATACATAGCCCGCATACCTATTTAGATATTTTTACATAGTTTGGGGACATGATTGAAACAATATTGCATATGGTCATTAAAAATCCTCTAAAAGAAAACTTTTAATGGCTGCAGCATATTATCTTGTATGAATATATTGTAATTTAATTAGCCTAACTTCTAGTTTGGGACACATGTTGTACAAAATCCCCTTAATTAAAATGCCCATTAAGAGAGATATACCCAACAAAATAAGTCCTTATATCAACAAAAAGACATATGTAGGAATATTCATAGCAGCTTTGTTCCTAGTAATCTGCAACTGGAAACAATCCAAATGTGTATCAATTTTAGAATGGATAAACAATTTTCAGTATATCCATACAATGGAATAACATTAGTGGCTGGCTGCTGCACGTAACAATATGGGTGATTCTCTCGGACATGATGATTAATGGGAAAAATAGATACAAAAGAATACATTCTATATCACTCCATCTATATGAAATTCAAGAATAGGTCCAACTAATCTAAAGTGATGAGCGATCAGAATAGTGTCTTGGGAGGAGTGTAGACTGGGAAGGAGCACGAGGAAACCTTCAGAATACTAGAAGTCTTCTATTTTTTGATCCGGGTGCTGATAAGTTGTACCTCTATAAACAGAAATAAGAATAAAAATACTGTGTGACTGGGACTTCCCTGGCAGTCCAGTGGTTAAGCCTCCAGCACTTCCTCTGCAGGGGGCGCGGGTTCGATCCCCGGTCAGGGAACTAAGATCCCACATGCCGTGCGGTGCGGCCACGCACACACACAAATAAATAAATAAATAAATAAATAAATAAATAAATAGCTTAAACAATAAAGGTTTCCTAACACACATAGGGAAAAAAAATACTGTGTGATACATCTTTGAAGATAGGTTGGCACTACATTTCTTATAAATTCCTTAGCATACAGTAATCTCATAATTTCTAAAAAAAAATGCTATTTTGAATTAAATAGTATATTTTTTTTCTAAAAGTCTATAATTTCTTTTTCTATTACACACACTTTAGCCGTGTGACTTGCCTTGGTTTGTGGCATGTGTGCAGAAGCAGTGGTGTGTCAGTTCTGAGGTCGGGCCTTAAGAGATACTGTGTGTTTCTTCTCACCCTCTTGTGCTTCTGCCCTGGGGCAGCTACTGTCCTAAGGAGGATGAGAGATGTGAGCGGAGCAGCCCTGGGGCCAGGGCCAGCTGGGCCTGAGCAAGTCACGCACCCCTCCACCTGCTCTGCAGATATGTGAATAGTTGATTATTGTTTTAAGCCACTGAATTTTAGGGGGATTTTTATCCAGCGTTAGCGTAGAACTAGTTACCTGATTCCTAAAATTTCCAGAAAAATGACCCGAATTGTTTGTCTTTGACTCAGGTTCACAATTACTGACACAAGTTTGAATAAACAAATTATATGTAAAATTGTATAGCTGGAAGATAATGGTATCCCACCTTTACAATTTGTCACATCTACATAACTCCTCCATCAGTATTAACCTAATCCCTTTCTTTGACTTAATTTTAAATGAATCATTTAGATCAGCATTTCCACCTACCCATATCCAAGCAATAACGTTCATGAAATTAAAGTTTGATGTGTTAAATTTTTCATATCTATATCGGTACCTGTATCTATATGTGTATATGTATATGTGTCTATTGATACATACTGTGGCAGTTATCATTCTATGCGTGCATTCATCAAAGCTCATTTGTTATTTTCCTGGGCACATAGAAAGATTGCATTTCCAAGCTAGCTGGGGCCATGTGATTGAATTCTGGCCAAGAATGCTTAGATCAAGAATAGTCAGGATCAGCGGTACTGATTTATTCATTTCTAGACTCAGTTCCCGAAATCTCCTGCACTATCTCTCTCTCTTTTCTTGTGTACTGCCCGGATGCAAAGAATGTAGTTTAGGACTCTAGGGTCCTTGAAAATGGCAGAGTCAGTAGAGCGAAGGAACCCTGATTTTTAAACCACCTTGTAGATCAGAGGTCTTCCCACATCCCTTCCACCCCTCCTCCCACCCCACCAGCCTGCCCTGGACATCCAGGAGTGAGAAATGAGTGCTTACTGTGTTAAGCTACTGGGAATTCAGGAGGTATTCATTTTAGCAGTTAGAGGTACCTATCTAATTAAAATACATAACCCTTAAAATGAGAACATATCCATCCATTTATCACCTAAGCTTACCTCTGTGCCACCTGTGATCCAAATGCCCCACTTTAGAAGCACCGCTCTGATCCAAATCCCCATTTGACAGTCAAAGAAACTGAGCCCCTGAGAGGGAAGGTGCCACCCAAGCATGCACAGTGAGTTAGAGCACGAGCTCAAGTCGCAGACTGGCTATATTCCAGGAACGCGGTCCATGGATTTAGTCCCCTCAAGATTAGGGAAGTGTCGGTCACTGACACTGCCGACGCCCCGTATTTCCTTGGTGCCACTGATAGATGCCAGGGACTCCCCACTTTGATCCCCTGTGTCTCTGGGAGCTGCCCTCCTCCAAAGCACACACAGGAGGTGGTGGGCAAATACCACTACTTCCTTCCTTCAAGGCCTCTTCTACACAGTGTCCCAGTGGGTGTTCAGAGGGGCTGAGCCCCCATGGCCCCCAGGGGTACCTGCCCTCTAACACCACTCTCCACGCCCTCCCCTCACTCTCACTCCCCCCACTTCCCCACAGGCCATGGCAGACAGCATGAAGGAAGGCACCTCAGAGGAGGTGACTTTTGAACAGAGTTGAGAATTTGAGGAGAGACAGTGTCAGGCACTTAAAACGGTCCTGGAGGTGGGAAGGGCCTGGCATACCCAAGGCCTAGCAAGGAGGCCTGTATGGCGGAAGCAAGCGGGTGGACGGTGCGGGGAGCTCTGAGAGAGGTGGGTATGGGCTAGACTGCTGCACAGAGGTCTGAATGTGCCCTAAGAAAGATGGGAAGCCAGCAAAGCTCCTCAGGTTAAGCAGAGGAGCCATTTAACTTGATTTACGTTTCCGAAGTTCAGTGACAGGCCTTTCCAGAAGATGTGGGACCCAAGGCATTGGCCCTTTTGATGGGAGGCAGCCCTCACTTACAGCTCCACACATGCTGACCGCCCCCCGCCCCCTGTTCCTTGTCTGCCACACTCGCTGCGGTCTGTCTGGGGCTCCTTCCAGAGAGAATAGGCAGTAAAAGTGGCCCTGGAGGGGCAAAGACACCCCAACTGCTTTCTAACCTGATACCTTGGGCCCTCTTCTGTCTTAAGCCCCTTGAACTGCAAGCTACCTCATACCAAATCCAAAGTGGGCTCAATTCAATGGGGAAGAAAATATGAGCCACGATTAAAAAGGCATTTCCCCCACGCTAGGCCTCACAAGATATAATTATCTTTTTGTACCACACCCTGTTAAAATTATTAAAGGAGGCTCCGGCCATATTTCCATGCCCAGGGGAAGAATTCTATTACAAAGGTGGACAGAATGGGCCCTTGAAAACTCCAACAAGGGATCCTGGAGATGACAGGGGTGGGGTTGGGGGGGAATTGTGAGCTGTAGATGTAAAATAATTGACTAAAAGTGGCCCAGACCGACTCAGTGCTCTGAGGGGAGCTTCTGTCACCCCACTCCCTTCCAAGGTGGGGAATTCTGTTATGAAAGCAATTAGGTTGTTCAAGACTTAGAAATAAGACGTCTCAAAATTAAAATAAAACTATGGAAATCCAAAACCAATCAGTACTCAAAAGATGGATTAAATCTGTCTTTAAACATGTAGATGCTGGGGTAATATTATTTGAGTTATTATATTCATGAGGATTCTGAGAAGCCTTATGACGCTGTTAAGGTTTATGCGAAATAATTTTGCAAAGCTGTTTTTGGTGTGAGCCAAAGTGACAAGCACTTGGATAAACACTATGTTTCCCTCTGAGAGACCCATTTATTGTCGTTTCAAAATGGATTTAAAGAGTTGGGTCAGAAATTGTTTTAAAAGGTGAGCTTATCCTTGTAGTTCTTGCATTTCTTAGTCTGAAGCTCCCAGCCCCCAGCCCTACTCTGAAGTTTAAAAGGATGGTTTGACAGTACAAATTACTTTCTTTGTTTTCCATGGAACAGAGCTTCTGGTTTTTATAGGCATATAAACTATTTTTATAACTTAAATCTCTACAAGTTGTGGCATGAAGAGAAATAGTCAAAGGCTATAAAAAATGTATGATAAATCGCTGCTGATTAAAAATGCAAGTATTGGCCATGTTAACTGAATCCAATAATTGGTTTTTCATATTGTCATTTGACTAACTTCTTTTTTTCAATCCGTAAAGGCACATTTTATGAAAATAGACCACTATTTCAAGAGCACTGAGGCAGTTAAAAATGCAAAAACACTTCCAGTATCTGAACAAGATAGGAAAGTTCGATCCGTGGGCATTAAGATGAGTGTTTACACATGAAATAGATACATATGCACATGGATCCTCCTGAGATTGCTGAAGGAGAGATTGTGCTTCATTTTTATTTATTTATCTTAACTTTACAGAAAGGGTTCAAACTGTCATGTTTTCAACCTACTGACATCTGTGCTCCAATTTTCCTCATGAAATGGGGACAATAATAGTATCTGCTTGTAGTTACTATGGTTGCAGGTATTAATTCAGTTAAAAATCCATGCACAGTAACATTCAATATATGTCACTTATATTCTCCATCCCCTAGTTATTGAGCATGTAGCTAATGCTTAGTAATTGCTTATTAATGAATATTCAGTTAGAATAGATCTTTTCTAGAATTTGAATGAGAAGATAGATGTTTTCTTAGTCCAGGGAGGCCAATGGTCATTCAACACACATTCATTGGTATGTGTCAAGAGTTACAGTGAACGATCAGTGCTGTATTGGAGAAAGACAGACTGACGTGTGACAGTCAAGTGTTAAATTTCCAGGAATTTTGTGAGCTTGCTTTTAAACACGGCCAGTTTTAAAGAATTTAATTACATAAATGAACAATTAAATAAGTTATATTAAAAGCAAAGGTAATGCTCAAAATTTATTTCCTCATTATTTTCCATTTTACAATTACCTATGGTCTTGAATTTATTCCTATCTGTTGCAGCTATACGGTGGAAATACTATATAACGGTGTGCTTTTGTACATCTCCTCCCAACTCTGTGTTCAGTGACATTATTTATGTTGGTAACTGAAATCAGCCATGGAGGGCATATTTATACCATAGAAATCAGCAAATATACAAGTCAGGGCTCTCCCCATCCTCTACTCTCCCCACCAAGCCTCCCTCCCCCCAAAATAAATATTTATCAGCACACCACTGACTCTGTCTGGGCTGCAGGGGGAATTGGGAGGGGTGGATATCTTCAAAAAGTTTATCATCTAGAAGAGTCTACAATGTATTATTGCTTCATCCCTAATTTTTCTTCACATTTAAGTTTTCACAGGTCATTATGTCAGGGAAAACTGAACGCATATCATGATATTTCTGATAACTCAGAGTGAAATCTGCATGTATTTTACCTTATTTTTTTTTCTTTGCACGTAAACATTTAGATAGTTAGCTTTTGGTAGCATATGAGTAGCATTTTAGGAATTCAGAGGAGAATTGGATATTACATTTCTTTCTTTTTTAACTGATTGATAATGTTTAAAGCTGTGTACTAATACAGGGAGCTATGGCATGGAAAATACAAAATAACATCGAATTAAGCACCACCATCCACCCAGGTACTCACATTTATCTTTCCCCTCACCCTCCACAGCCTATCCATCAGCAAGCCTTGCTGGTTCTTTACCTCCAAAAATACATCTGAAACCCACTGACTTCTCACCCCCAATGCCAGCCCCTCAGCCAGACCTCCATCAGCTCTCATCCAGGCTCCTCCAACAGTCTTGACCTCATTTTCATTCTTCCCCTTCTCCAATCCCCTTCTCTCATAGTAGTAGGAATGACCTTTTATTTTTTTCAGAATACATTAATTCTATTTTTTCCATTAAAAATCACTTTATTGAGTAATCTCTGACATACAAAAAGCATAAGTATGCATTTGTAAAACCATCACCACAATCTATGCCATAAACATATTCATCATCTCCAAAAGTTTCCTCCCACCCTCTTTATTTATTATTATTATTATTTTTTTTGTGTGTGTGATAAGAACACTCTTGTGATCTACCCTCTTAGCAAACTTTAAAGTCTACAATACAGTATTGGTAATTATAGGCACTATGCTATATAGTAGATCTCTAGGACTTAGTTATAGGAATGCCAATCAGGCCATGTCACTCCCCTCTTAAAACCCACTGGGGTTGTGAATTGCACTTAGAATAAAATGCAAATTCCTTGCCGTGGCCCACAAGACTCTACAAGATCTGATCTTTGCCTGTTTGCCCCACCTCATCTTGGGCCATCCTCCCCCTGACTTTCTAACCTCCAGGGTCATTGTTCTTCCGACAGTTCCTGGAACACATCCATTCTCTTCTGTCTTGGGGCTGTAAAAATTAATAAACAGAAACGTCAATTAAAATAGAGTTGGAGGCCAGAAGGGGGAGCTCTCATGCCCTAGGACAACAGTAACCGAGCCCAACAGAAAGAAGAAAGACTTCCTCTCCTTGCCTGGCAAGAGCTCAGCCAATGAGAGACTGTCACAACCCAGCCAATGAAAAGCCACTATACTTCAAACTCTCAATTCTGAAGTCCTGCAGATCTTAGCTGAAATGTCACCTCCTCGGAGGGGTCTTCCTTGATCATTCTGTATAAAATATGTCCCTCCTCTGATATGTCTTCACCACAAGTCTGTATCTCCTTCATTTACAGCAGTTTTCATCATTTGTCAATGTGTATTGGTTTACTTACTTGTCTTTTGTATGGTTCCCTAACTAGTCTGTAAGCCCCATGAGCTCAGGGGCCACGTCCGTTCCATCCGAGCCCACCCAAAGCTGAGTACAGTGCCGGAAGCACGGTGGGTACTCAGAAACACTTCCTGAATGAAAGATGGAAGTGTGGCCACGTGTGAAGATTTCTTTAAGCCCAGAGTTACATGTTACTGTAACTACCACTTTCAAATGAAAATAACCCTCATTTTGCTTTTTTCTCTTCTGACAAGATAACAAGAATTTGTTTCCCAACACTTGCATGCATGTCTTCCCATTTTTATATCTCTACTTGTCGGCTGCCGCCCCACCCCCTGCTGTCCACAAGGTCCCGTCTCAAAGGCTTTCCCGTGAGCTTACCTCCATGAGCTTTCCCCTGGTCTTCCCTGATGGTGTGCCCTTTATCGAACCTTCCTCCTCTCTCTGGTGCCTTCTTAAAGGCTCTTACCTTGCTGAATGCAATTGTAAAGTGGACCAGAAACTTTTCCAGAGCCCAAACAACCCTACATCCCCGAGGAACCTAGCAGCACGCTTTGTAAATAACCCTGCTCTCAGTAAAAGTTGATCAATTAATGTGTTTATGATGAAAAACTGAAAAACTTACTGAAAAACATTTGAATTAATTACCCAAATGTTTCCAAATGTCCAGGTGTTTATCTTCATGGAAGAAAAAAAGAAAACTCTGAATGAATGATTAGACGTCTTCCTTTTCATCTTGGTGGTTTAGAGCTGTTTAAACACAGTTCCCTGGTTTGTTTCTTTTCAGCTTCCCTTGCTCCAGGAGCACAAATTTGCCTCGGTCTAGTGCTTCCTCTTTAAAAACCATCTTTAAAAAATGTAGGGTTTCCTCTTTAAGGAAAGGCTGAGAAACACTACAAATACTAATATTGAATAATAAATGTCATGAAGTGAAATTCCTTTTGCACATTTTGTAGGAAGAGCCAAGGCAGACCCGCTCAAAGGACTGGCGGTCTCTCTATGTCGGGATCAAAGGGCAGGTGACCTAGATTCCAGCCTGATGTTTGCAGCATAATGTGTTTGCTGCTCTGCCTCTAAATTCCAAAGAAGGTCACCGCGAAATGAGTGGGGTTGTGTGACTCCATTTTCTTAACTTAAAATGTTTGGAGAAGTAACTTGCCTCTCAGTTTAGAAGTTCCAATATCCCTTTTTATTTTGACCTTTTACAGAAATATCCTATACCTTGGCTACAAAGAACGGGGCTGTGAACTTCCTGGGGTGATGGCAATGATCTCCATCCTGATAGGATTGTGGATCACCTAGGTGCATGTGTTTGTTAGAACTCATAGAATCAAGTACTTCAAGACCTATGTACTTCCCCCTACAAATATCATACAGCAATTTTTAAAGGAAAAAAAAAAAGATAACACATGGGTTCTGAAAATAGTCAAGTAGTACAGAATGGGATGAAGAAAAAAACTTAACAATTAAAAAAAAAAAAAAACTACAGAGGCAATTATCACACAATGTGGTCCAAGGCCAGCAGCATCCATTGGCATTCCCTGAGAGATTGTTTAGACGCGAAGACCCTCAGGTCTCACCAGGGACCGGCTGCATCAGGATCCATAGGTTAGCAAGGTGCCCCAGGAGATTTGTCTGCACGTTAAATTTAGAGAAGCCCCGCCTTAAAAAAATGAGGGCCAGTGGTCTAAATGCTGATGTCCATCTTATCAGCTGAGCTGCACTGCTTACCTGTGACTTTGGTTAAAATTTAGCCGTTTCCTCGCTTTCCCTGATTTTGCTGAATCTCTCCTACCTCCCTCCCACCCCCCCTTGCCCCGAGTCTCCCTTGCCTGAGACTGGCTTGGGAGGCTGCCATTCAGACCCGATTTTGTTCATAGCTATGCAACTGGCTGGCCCTGGCCAAAGGAGCCTAGTGAAACCACTTAACTTCCTGCACCTCTGTTTACTCTTCTTTACAAAAGACATAATGGCACTGAGCTACCAGGAGCTTAAATTAATTAATGTTTATAGAACACTTCAAGCTTTGGGGATAAAAGCCTCTTTGAAAGCGCATGTAATTATCATTATGGCTAATGAAGCTCCATGCCAACCCCTCCCCCTCACTGGGGGCGTGGAGAGCTGCCCTGGTAACATAATCCAGAGAAGGTGGCAATTTAACTCAAATGTCACTTTCCTTCTTTGGTCACTCTATTAGTATTTTCAAGTTTTTTTTCTTCTTTTTTTAAGTACACATTGGATGTAGCTGAACTAACTGGGTTTATGGTAAAATAAGCAAAACATGTTCTAAACGCAGTGCTTTTCTCCAGCCTCAGACGCTGTGATCCCACTGTTTCCTTAGTTGGGAAATGAGATCCAAAGAGCCAGAGAGAGAGAAAGAGAAGGGTGGGGCGGGGGAGAGAGAGAGAGAGAGAGAGAAGCTTTTACTAGAAGGTGACTTGGAGTTTATAGTGATGGTTCTCATCATATTGAGGTTTATTGTTTAGTCTTGGGGTTGACCAACTTCTGGGAACGTATTTAGTGCTCATTGCAGTAGAGAAGACACCCTCAGTAGGTCTCTACTCTGGGAAAATTACAGTTTAACGGAAAAAATGCATCATCTCCAAGTGGGAAACTCAACAACCAACAGCATTCACAGGGAGCCCTGTTTCCTTAACACAGATTATGGTGCAAATGACAATTTTAAATTACCCTCTTCATTTCTACTCTTTATGTCCCAGCTCGTTTGCTTGATCTTGCAGATCACGAAGGATGCAACTGCAAAAACGTCAGTGAAGGAGCCACCGTGCCTTTGTGAATTTATTTTAAAATGATTTATTATTTGAGTTTTGGGAAATCAACTCATATTTGTACAAGTTGGAGAAACTTGCTGCTTTCTCTATTTGCAATCATTTTGAAGAGAGACACTGGAGTTTAAAAGGATCTTGTAAGGATAAATTCACATGCTTGTGAAACTGGGTTTTATCACTGCCAGTAAAGCTGCCTAAGTGTTAAGAGTTCTCGAATTGGGCCTCGGGACTGGGCCATGCACAGAGTGGCCTTTAACACCCTTGGTTAAAGGAGTTAATCTACAGCACAGGCCACCCTTGCTCAGAAGAGGAAGAATCCCCGAAACTGGAGCGCAGGCAATGTCTTGACTTGTGAATCCCTAGACTGGGCACCATCTTGGCGGCTTCTTGAGGACAGCGTCTCCCCTCTTCACTTCCT
Source organism: Balaenoptera physalus (assembly GCF_965194825.1). Classification (NCBI taxonomy): domain Eukaryota; kingdom Metazoa; phylum Chordata; class Mammalia; order Artiodactyla; family Balaenopteridae; genus Balaenoptera; species Balaenoptera physalus. The sequence goes on along the minus strand of NC_138898.1, from coordinate 41,808,329 downwards.
TTGTATCCCCCAGAAAGGTTGAGGATGCTGCCTCGGGGATGGTGGGCTACCATTCACTGAAAACCAGAGTTAGAGTCATAGAGGCAAACACACATGTCAGTTATCAACATAAATATCAAATTCACTTACAGGATCTCGGTCAATTTAAGAGGCATTCCTCAGAATCTCCTCTGTCCCACAGAATGAAAAGGATTTAAGAGGCATTCCTCAGGATCTCTTCTGTCCCACAGCATGAAAAGCGTTCCTCGCCTCAAGGGGCTGGTGAGTGAGCTATGGAGTTGAGATAAATATGTTCATGTTTGTCTCTTCCACTAGAGAGCTTTAGGAGGGAAGGAACCAGGTCCGTTTCACTCACTGTTTGGGTCTTAGTGAATAGTAGAAGCTCAATACATATGTTTTTGAATGCATGGAGGAAGGGAGTGAGGAAAGAAGGAAGGAAGGAGGAAATGAAGGAAGGAAGGAAGGAAAGAAGGAAGGAAGGAAGAAAATGAATTAAACTATCCATTCCATGCTGTTGTTATTCAAATAGAAGCCAGTTAACATGGGCAGGTGTCTAAGGAGGAAGGCGATGAATAAGCGTCTAATGGCAGGATGGAGAAACAGATGGGAAAAGGAAGAACATTCTAGTGGAGGAAAATGACAAGAAAAAGAATGAAAATTAATATGTAGGTTTGTGGATTTGTGGATGAGGTGGAGTTATTGCCCCCCCCAAAAAGAGAGCATGGGGCCAAGTTCCAGGCATTTAGGTATGACATAGGAAGAGAGAGTTGCACTTTATTAGGTCATGTCTACTTAATAATGAGAATCTAATTAAAACCGAAAAATTTTAAAATGCAGACATTCCCAAGTAACTGAATATTTGTGATATATGGAGAATAATATCAAAATATTAATTAGGCTGAAATTTTCCAGGCTTTGCTATTTACATATTCATGCTGGATGATATTTTCAATTAATTTTTTGGAAATAACTTGTATCTTAGGAAAGGCATAATTATTACATGAAAATAAAATTCTTGTTTGTTTTTTTTTTTCCCCATGGCAACTAAAGTAAGATCTTATGCAAAAACCCTAACGAACTTTTTGACCAACCCAAATTTTGGTGTGGGCATATCCAAAATCAGGAAAGAGAAACAGGAAGGGGTTAAAAATGTGTTTAAAACCTTCCTGTAAATCATTGGCCAGGATAAAATTTGAACCCTAGACTCTCTGGATCTGAGCTGAAAACTACACACCTTCTCTGTTCTTTGAATATAGAAATCTCTATTCTAGGGTAATAAGGAGAAAAAGTTCAATTTATCACGTAACTTGTAGAGCATGATGGTTGCATGATGGTTGCCTAACTCTTGACTTTCTGTACAGGACAGAGCCAATTCAGTGAACAAAGGATAAGTAGGTTTGAGTTGGTCTGGACAAAGTCTTTGAGTCTTTAGACAGGCAAATCTAAAAATAACAGTAGTGAGTAAAATGTGAACTTTCCCATTCATCCTAATGGGGTTGTCAACTATGAAGTTTAATTATATCACTGGTAGCCATTTAATGGCAGTTATGGGACTTAGAGGCCAGCAATTAGCGGTGACTTCTAGCCCAACGAAGTACCTCCAGTTTCTTGATTGTTGTAATGATTGTTCGCTAAGCAGAAGGTCAGTTAAAGTCTTTTTGATCCCAGTCAATAGCCTTAGTTACTGAGCCATTAGTTTCCTAATAACCGGCAAATCCTCTGCTCAGCTAGATCTGTCTTGGGTGTGTTGGTCATTCTTACCAGATGAGCCAAATGGTCCTGTATTTCTGATTGCGATTTTATAAAGAAAACCACAAAATAGAATTGAGAAATGGCCAGCAAGCAAGTTCTGTTTCTTTTGTGTGCCTGCCCTTTCTCTCTCTCCAGGGGGATCTGGTCTAGCTCATCAACCTGGTAGGGACTGAATGAGGTTGGGTTGCTATTGACAGGGGAGCTCTCAGGACAACAGAGTGCCTGGTCCACTCATTCCTTTATTCCTTCATCTATTCATTTCATAATGTATGTTTTCAACTCTCCTGTGTGCTAAGCACTGGTGTAGGGTAAGCTTGGCTGACAAAAATCCTTGGAGCTTACAGTATACAAGTAAACAATTTAGAATGTACTTGTATAATTCTAGTATACAAGTAAATAGTTTGTTTTTTAAATTGAAGTGTAGTTGATTTACAATGTTTCAGGTATACAGCAAAATGATTCAGTTTTATATATATATATATATATATATACACACACACACACACATATAACTTTATATAGTACATATATAACTATACATATATAGTTTTATATATATATATATATATATATATATATATATATATATATAATCTTTTCAGATTCTTTACCATTATAAGTTATTACAAGATATTGAATATAGTTCCCTGTTCTAGACAGTAGGTCCTTGTTGGTTATCTATTTTTTATATAGTATTAAGTATCAGTTCATCCCAAGCTCCTAATTTATCTCTCCCCCCCTTTCCCCTTTGGTAACCATAGTTTGTTTTCTATGTCTGTGAGTCTATTTCTGTTTTGTAACTAAGTTCATTTGTATCACCTTTTTAGATTCCACATATAAGTGATATCATGTGGTATGCCTTTCTCTGTCTGACTTACTTCAGTTAGTATGATGATCTCTCGGTCCATCCATGTTGCTGCAAATGGCATCATTTACGAGTAACTAGTTTAGAACTGGCTTGTGTAAGCGTGATAAAGTGCTGTGATGACAATAAAGCAGAGTGCTGGGGTTGGTGTGGGCCTGACTTTAGGTCATCACCGAACAGCAGAAATATCATGTGGGCCAAAATGTAAGCCGCATATGACATTTAACATTTTCTGGCAGTCACACTAAGAAAAGTAGAAAGAAACAGGCAAAATTAATTTTAATAATATACATTTAACTCAATATATCCGAAATAGCATTTCAACAAGTAATCAATATAAAAATTATTAATGAGATGTTTTATAGATTTTTTTTCATACTAAGTCCTTAAAATCCAGTATATGTTTTATGTATATGGCACGTATATGGCACCTATGAAGTGCTCAACATCCACATATGGCTAGTGGCTACTATATGAGACAGCGTAGTTTTAGATAGTGGGTGAAGAGGGACTTTCTACCACCTAAATAAGGAGAAAGAGCCAGCCATGCAGAGATATGCACTCCAGATAGAGGGATCAGAAAGTGCAAAGGCCCTGAGGCAGGGTTAAGTTTTGAAACAAATTTGAATTCAACTGGAAAATAAGAAAACAAATATAGCTAGACATTCAATTTATAACACTTGTAGGCAGCCCTGCTAAATGGTTTAAAACCAAGTTATTTTTTCAAAATGCTCACATAACACAACAGGCCATCATTTCTTATGAGCCTAAACAAAATGGTCTGTTCAGCTCAGTTTAATCACTTGATTATAATAAAAATGAACTCAGTGCAAAACAAAACTTTAAAAAAAATGTAATGGGTAAGTGGATGCATATTGAACATATTTTTTTTTCTTTTGCCTTCAAACATGCAAATTCATCACAGTCTAGTGTGTCTTTTACTGATAAATATACTAATTATAGATTCTGGGTTCTAATAGCATTATCTATCTTCAGGACAGGACTTTGTAAAAAATACATCTGGGGACCATTGCTTGTGTTTCATCTTTCTCTGGAGTCAGGCCATGTTTGACCTCTCAGTGAGCCTAGCAACATAATGAATTCATTAGCAACAAGGGTACACTATACATAGAAAATGAAAACTCACACAGAAATCACTTTAAAAGAATCATTGAATGTATTTTAAAATACAATGTCCGGAATATACTTTTCATGGCAAATAAGCATTCTCGTATTTGCATGATACGAATTTGATATATGTCTTCATTTGGATTCCTCTAGAAGGCAACTCTGAGAAAAGGATATGAGTGCATGGAGTTTATTTGGGGGGTGATCCCAGGAAGCAGGGGTTCGTGGGAGGAATGAGACAGGGAGGGAAGAAACCCAATACAAGGTGCATTAGCAAGCCAGTTACAAGAGCAGACAACTGGAGACACCACTCTGGGATTTGTGCAGAACACGCCCCAGAATTTTCCCTCCCCAGAAGCAAGGAATTTATTCCCCAACTTCATCAGTCACGGGCTGGGCTGCTTCTGGGCTGGAGACAAGGATGTTAGTTCCCAAGCGCTTGTGACCTGACAACCATATGGACAGCGAGGGCTCTGGTGCCCAGAGAAAAACCTCAGGCAAAGGTGTGGCCAGTCGGAAGGTGTATGGTGTGAACAAGAATGGGAAAGGCCAAAAGAAGCAGGTCAGTTACAGTAGCTGCTCAACGTGTATAATGGAAATTCATCCAGAAGCTTACCTTTAGCACTTAATAATTTGTGTATGTTGTAGCATTGAATACTTTACTGCTTACAAAGACCTTCATTTATGTTATCTTATTCAGTCCTTACAAGGACCCTGAGGGGTATGTTGAGCCGGTGAGCAGGTTTTAGTAGTCATATATTATAGAGGAGGGATCTAAGGTTAGTGAAGACCCATGTTCACAGATGGTAAGGAAGCAGTGCAGGGATCTGGCTCTAGTGGAACTTGTGGTTCCTCCTCCTCAGCAGCCACAAGTTGGTTCCCCCCCTCTTCTCTCTTCTCTCTCTCCCACTGTCTAACTATGCACTTTGCACTTTGTGTGGGATTGACCCCATCCCCAGCTGTGGGGATGGGCCTTGATTGGCTGAAGCCAACCAGATCTTTGAGTTCTTAATCGATACAGTGACTGGTTCAGTTCAGTCAGAGCAAAGTGAAGGACTGTAGCAAACTAAATGGCCAGGATAAGAGAAAGATATCTTTATCTCTTTATCTTTTTTATATTTTACATATGTATCAGAAAATATGTTGCCCTGTAGTTCTTGGCAGCCATTATGTGAGCATGAGGCAACTTAGTCCGAGGGTAAAGCCAATGGAATCGATGGTAGAAAAGACAGATTAAAAAAAAAAAAACCCAAAAGTGAAAAACAAAAACAGGGTCCTTGGTGACATTCTTGATTCAGTGGTTAAAACTGCTGAAGCTGAGAAACTCCATCTATTTTTTAAGAAAGCCGTCTGAGTTGGATTTTCAAACACTTACAGTTGAGAATATACTGAGAGCACCTGGTTCGGTGCTCCACACCAAATGCCCCATGTCATCTTAGGATGAAATAAGTTAAACCTCATGTATGCAGAACCTAGAGACATTTTACTTATCATTTGCACAACATGTTCACCTAAATTATATCTTTTCACTTGAAGTGTATATCATAACCCATGGAAGCGTTAATACAGTTCAGGTTATAGCTTGGAGACCAGCTCTATGTTAGGGAATGAAGGGCAAAAGAGTTGAACAGATGAAAAAGAAAGATGTTTTAGTTTTAAGTGAAGTTGTGACTCATATGGCGAATATTCAATGCAACCATTTTTTTTTTCGAGAAATCGTAAGTTCAAGAAAACAAAAGAAGAAAAAGTAAACCTAATGATAGCTAGAAAATCAGATTTTCTCTTTTTATTTGGATATGCAATGGTAACCACTATAAGGGAGTTTGTTTACCTTCTTTTCCCTCACCTACCTCACTTACATACCTTGGAAAAACTAAATTCTCATTTTCTTAGCCTCTTGCAGCTACAGGTGGTTATGTGACACAGTTCCAGCCAATAAGATGTAAGCAGGTTCTTCTGAGAGAATTTCAGGGAAAACATTTTCTTTCCTTTTAAAATGGGACATAGACTACCAGCATGCCTCTCTCCTCTGTTCCCTGCCTTGAGTGATGATGTGAAATCCAGAACTATGGTTGCCTTTTTGTGTTAATTAGGCCACAGACACGAGGACAAAAGCCAAGGGAAGTGGGTTGAAAGGACAGAAATAATCTGGCTCCCAGATGGCACTGTTGAGCATGCTAGAAACTGCCTGTGTCTGGACTTTCCTTTAGGTGAGAAATCTAAACCCTATTTGTTTAAGCCAGTGTTTATTGAGTATTTTTTTTCCTTGCAGCCTAATGCATTCCTAAGTAGTACATGCAGTCACTTTAACAACTTTTTGAATATCTAGGTTTATTTCAGATTTCTACTCTTTTTTTTTAATGTTTTGGTGGCTGTAACTTAACTCAGGAGATATTTGTATAGCAAATGTTTCAGTGCAGAAATTTTTTTTTTCTTTTTATAAAAGAAACACCTGCTCTGGTAAAGCAGAAAGAACCTCTAGGGCTTCCCTGGTGGCACAGTGGTTGAGAATCTGCCTGCCAATGCAGGGGACACGGGTTCGAGCCCTGGTCTGGGAAGATCCCACATGCCGCGGAGCAACTAGGTCCGTGAGCCACAACTACTGAGCCTGAGCGTCTGGAGCTTGTGCTCCGCAACAAGAGAGGCTGCGACAGTGAGAGGCCCACGCACCACGATGAAGAGTGGCCCCCGCTCGCCGCAACTAGAGAAAGCCCATGCACAGAAACGAAGACCCAACACAGCCAAAAATAAATTAAAAAAAAAAAAAAAAAAAGAAAGAACCTCTATTGTGGATTCAGTCTTGGGAGCATATCTGAGCTCTTCCACTTACCACCTCTTTGATCTTTCAAATACTGTGACAATCTCTGTCTTTTAATTGATGTATTAGAGTATTCACATTTAAAGTGATTATTTGTATACTTGGATTAACATCTACCATGTTTGTTTTCTTTTCACTGTATTGTTTTTTGCCTCTTTCCCCTTCTCTTTTTCTTCCTTCTCTGTTTTAACTGAGCATCTTACATGATTAATCCTATTTTATCTTCTTTCTTAGCATATCAGTTATACTTAAAACATTTTTTGTGGTTTCCCTGTAGTGTAAAATACACCTTTTAAAAAAGAGCTAATCTAAATCCACCTTCAAATAACTCTATAACACTTCACATGAAGTCCAAGTACCTTTTAGCAGAATGTTTCCAATTCACCTCTCCTATTCCTTGTGACATTGCTGTTATTAATTTCACTTATCCATATGCTATACTCACTGTAATACATTGTTACTATTATTACTTTTAAAAAGTTATCATTCAAACTAGTTGAAGAATAAGAGTAAAATATTTTATCTTACCTCTACTTATTCCTTCTCCAACACCCTTCTGTTTTTATGCAGATCCAAGTTTCCTACCTATATTATTTTCCTTCTGCCTGAAGAACTTTTAACATTTCTTGCAGAGCAGGTCCACTGGTGATGAATTCCCTCAATTTTTGTTTGTCAGAGAAAGTCTTTATTTCTCTTTCATTTTTGAAGGATAATTTCACTGGACAGAATTCTAAGTTGGTGGTATGTTTTCTTTCAACACTTCAAATATTTCATATCACTCTCCTTTTGTTTGCATAGTTTCTGATGAGAAGTCCACTGTAATCCTTAAGTTAGTTCTTCTCTAGGAAAGGTGTTTTTTTTTTTTTCCTCTAGCTTCTTCAAGACTTTTTCTTTGTCTTTTCCTGCAGTTTGAATATGACATATGTAAGGTTTTAATTTGTTTTGTTTGTTTGTATTTATTCTTTACCTCTGAGCTTCCTGGATCTGTGGTGTTTTACTGTTTGTCATTAGTTTTTGGAAGTTCTCAGCCACTCTTACTTCAAATATTTCTTGTGCTTCATCATTTCTTTCTTCTTCTGGTACTCTAATTACTTGTATGTTACCCTTTCAAAATTGCCCTGCAGTTTTTGGATGTTCTGCTCTGGGAAGTTTCTATCTTCAAGCTTACTCATTCTTTCCTCAGTCATGTCAAATCTACTGATGAGCCCATCAAAGTTGTTCTTTATTTGTGTTACAGTTTTTTCCCTAACATTTCCTTTTGATGCTTTCTTAGAGTTTTCACTCTCTGCTTATTATTACCCATCTGTTCTTGCTTATTTTCTACTTTTTCCATTAGAGCCTTTAATATATTAATCATAGTTATTTTAAATTCCCTGTCTTATAATTCAAATATCTACGTTATATCTGGGTCTGGTTCTGATGATTGCTTTGTTTCTTCAGACTGTGGGGGTTTTTTGTTTTGTTTGTTTGTTTGTTTTTGGGTTTTTTTTTTGTATGTTTTATTGGATTATAGGACCTGAGGTAAATAAGCCTTTAGTGTGAGGATTTACATTTTTCTGGTTAGGAGTTTGGATTTGTTTAAGGCTTGCTGTAGCTCTAGGTTCAAGAGGTTTTAATTTCCTCTGGTGTCCTTGTTTTTGTCTTGACTTTGGGTTTCCCTAAGTGTTCCTTCTCAGAGAAATTCTGGGTCTACACTTTCAGCTGTAACCGACTGTTGTTATACGGGAGTCTTATTGGTGTGCTGATAATGTGTTGAGAAGGGGGAATGTTTTATAATCTTGCAATTACATCTCAATGTTTTAGTCATCCTGTGTCTTTGGGCTGTGACCTTCACAAGTGAGTTACTAGTGGTACAGCTACTTTTTCCTCTGCCCTCTACTTCCTTCCCTGGTTGTAGCATTCCCAATCTATTTCTTCAGAGCCCTGAGCTCTGTTGACCTTGCCTCTCCCCCACATTAGCTAGAACAGGAAGGCTAGAGGGGACTGGATTGGCAGACATGCCCCTTCCCCAGATGGAACAAGGCTCTTGCAATATTTTTTCCCATGGAGGGTTCAGGTTCATCTTTGTGGTGGAAAATGTTCTGGACATATTTTCACAAGGATTCCTCTTTCTCTCCCTAGCCAGAACCAGGAGGGGATCCTTCTCAGATCTTCATTGTGAGGACTTGGTGGAATTCATGGGGGTAAAAACCCATGAAATTTGCCCCCTGCAATACTGGGGACCTCAGAAGTTTCTCATTCCCTTGTTAGTCCACACTCAGCCTCCAGCAATTCATCAAAATTACCATTTGAATGTTCCTACTGCTTTATGGCTCCAGCAGCTTGTGACTCAGGTAAGCAGATTTGACCGTGACTTTCTGGATGCCCTTGTCTCTTCAGATTTCAGACTGGCTCTTTGCCCTGTCACCTCAGTTCTCTGATGGGTCCAAAATAATAACAAGTAATTTTCGATCTGTTTAGCTATCTCCTGTTGCAAGGATGGGAGTGACAACTTCCAAGTTCTTTACATATCTGAGCCAAACCAGAAGTCCTCCTATCTCTTCTTTGAATCTCACTTTCTTCATCTATAAAAATGAGTACATTTATGGCTACCTTGCAATGTTATTGCCATGATTTTATGAGACAATAATCTACAAGAAAGTAATGGAGCACCCAGAGGAGATGATCAATAAAATGGCATTCCATACTTAAATTTTAGAGAGGATTCCAATGTCATAAAGAAACAAAGTGGAGTTGAACCATGCATACACTTACTATTACATGAAATCAACTAGACATGCTCAAAACAAAAATTAACAAGGAGAGAGAAAATAATTTAAATAATGTGGTCAATTCTGTCTGTCAATCATAGTACACTTGTGTCAATTAGAAGAAAGGAGCAGTGAAGAGCTGGGTAGTAGGAGTGAGGACGAAGAAGAAGGAAAATGTCCAGGCAGAAGGAACAATGTATTGCGGCGGGGGGTGGGGGGGTGGCTGCCTGAGACAGGAAGAAGCTAAGAACATTTAAGAAATACGGCAGTGGAGCTGGAAGGGGACAGAGGTGGTCAGAGGGGAGGACTTGTGATCACTGCGGAGTGCTTGGACTCTGTTTTAAGAGCAGTGGACTAGTATCTTCAAAACTCAATTTCTATCATCCTCATATTTAATAGGTAGAAAACTGGAAATGGTGCCTTCCTATGAATTTATTTTATATTTCTTTTTATTGCTGTCCAAATTCAGTACTTTATTTATTTATGTGAAATTATTATCTCATGTCTTTTATATATTGGTTCTTTGTGATATTATTACTATTTCAGGAAAAAAAATCTTCCTCAATTAAAAAAAATTAGTTCTTACCATTCAGTTATTTAAAATGTATAGGTCTTTCCATCTGATGGTGTGACAACTCAGTGGCTTAAGCATTTATTTCTCATTCATCTGTCTGGGGGTGAGCTGAGATCCAGCTGACCTAGCCTGGGCAGATGTAGTTGGTGGCATCTCTGGAAGGATGGTTCTCTGGAAAGGCCAATGTTTGGTTTCTTGGGGAAGGTTGTAACAATGTCATACTCAACTGGGCAAGTTCTTGTGACTCCAATAAGACCATAGACCTCAAGATTAGGTGTTGGTGGGTCAAAGGGAAGAGGTGTCTTGCTTGGGTTCATCCGACAGCAGACAGAGGGACAAGGATTTGGGTGCTAGGAGTTTATATGGGAGATGATTTCAGAAATATGGTGAGAGAGTGGGGAAGGGAGATGTGGAAAAGAAGACAGCGAATAAAGGGTTCGTTGATCAGCAGGTTACCACTGTGGGCAGCTGGAGTTCTAGCCTGTTGAGGACACCCTGAGAGACTGTGTAGAACATGTCTTCAAATTACACCCCGAGATGGCGAAGAGCTCGAGGTTCTCATCTGCCAACTCCCGTCACTCACTGAGGAGGGTTGCTCTTGGGGTATCAACTCTCGCTTCCTGTGGGTGGGAACTCCTGGGTCCACAGAAAACCCTTAGACAGAAAGATGTAGATGCTTGTAATAGAAAGCTGTCAGTGTGCCAGGTAACTTAGACCATAATGTTGCCAGGATTAAAGTTTGTCCTCACTGGGATATCTTATAATTCAAGAACACAAGAATGAATACAGGATAGCTTTTAAATAATTTCTTAGCTCTTTGGTTTAGTGAATCTGTGTTCAACTTGCCTGTCTCTCCTTTTAAGCATCTTTTTATTAAAACTTTAATTTTTTTCCCAGAGGCAAAAAAAGCAAGTTTCAAAACGTGAAGCTCACTCTTAGATTTTTGTTTCTAGTACCTTCCCCTTTTCATAGAACATCTGTCTCATCATGAACTTTGGAAGTATAAATTTAAAAGAACTGAACATGAATGTTCTTGGAATTCTGATGAACAAGTGTTTTCTGAAAGTTTGTCACCCCACCCTTACTTCTGCAAGGTGAGGACCTACCACATATAAATTCCATTTTCACATCACTCACATATATTCATATTTAAGGCTGAATGGTGAACATGGAAGAGGATACCGCATAGAGATGGGGGCAGGAATGAATTGCTGTGCATGCTGTTATTTTTAGTGGCTACCTCTCATTGTCCTTCAACTGTCACTGAAGAATAGCTTTTAACAAGCTGCAAAATCCTGAAAGGTCATAACCCAGGAGGGAAGAGACCCCAGGAACGTGCACCAGGGAAGATGCAGTTGGATAAACAAGCCATAAAGTGCACCATATTTTCTCGTTTCTAGCATTTCACTGAAGAGCTGACCCCAGGCTATTCCCCTGTGAAAGTGGAATTTTAAAAGAAGCATCCCCAAACAAACCTATACTAATCCCCAGTTGGCTGGCTTTCCCCATCACTAATGAAACCCAGGAGGGTCCCTAAGTGAGGTGTGACAATTTGAGAGGCAGAGTGAAGATCACAGAGGTGAGAAACCTACCACCTCTCTTTTCATATCCTGAGGAGCATATGGGCCAGACTTAGCACGCTCAAAGTTCTGGTGGCCAGGACAAAGTTCCCACTGCCTGAGAGCTTCATGTAGATGGACACCCACCGCTGCGATGCCCCCTCCTCCAGCGTGGCCCAGCCCAGCCGCTTCAAAGATGCCTTAGCTGAGAGTGTTGCACATATTTTTTCCTGAGGAGTGAGGTGAATGTGTCCACATGAGACGAAATGATGGGAATGAGACATGGGATAAGGGACTGGCTGACCTTCTCACCAGGGGCTGTGGGGACATGGCTCTGGACTCTAGGACCAGAGTATGGATAGAGCTTACAAGGTCTCATCTATCAGGCAGAAGTAAAGGGGGTTAGTGTTGGAGCAGGGTTGGGGGAGGAGGGCTGGATCTCTAGGAACTGAGAAATCAGGGTGCTATCTGCAGCAATTCTGCTTCTTAGAGATCTCTGGATGCTCCTTTTGGGATTGTGGAAACAGGGCCTGTCATCCTCCTTGGAAGGTGTCCAAAGGATCAGAGTTAAGTCTAGCATCAGACAGGGCTAAGAGGTGGGCCTCCTCCACGCTCACCTTTCCTTTCTCACAGGTTGAAATCTGGAGCCTCAACCACACATGATATGACAAGATCCTAGGGCTTGGTGGAGCCATAGGTGGGTGGCTAAGAATAGCCTGGGTCCTTGAAATACCATGTGGAGGAGGGTGCTTTCTACCCAGAGACATGACTTTTGACTTCCCTATGAGCAAAAAGCAGCCCATCACCTTTTCTTACAAATGTTTAATCTACTTTAACTAATAAATTACCATTTTGGGATTTTAAAAATTATACTCCTGGGTTAATTCTGCTCTTTTCTGGATAACATGTCTTTCTTTTCCTTGGATGTGTTTATTGGAGTATTGGGTAAGGAATTTCTTAAAGAAAGGGTACTGAGGAGGTAAACCTTGTGAACCTTTTATGTTAAAAAAAAGTCCCAATTTGTCCCTCCCTTGATTAGACATATTTTTCTGGATATTGGATTTTAGACTCAAAACTATTTTCCCTCTGAATTCGAAGGCATTGCTTCATTGTCTCCTAGCGTACGGAAATGCTAATGAGACATTCATGATAGAAAAAGCAGCAGAGGATACAAACAAAAAAATGCACAAAAGACCAATACAAACAGCTGTATACACATGAAAAAATTGTATCACTCGTACATTAATAAGAACCCATTTTCTTCTCCATCAGGTTGACAAAGATTATAAAAATGGTAATATTCGGCATTGGCACAGATGGGGGAAATGAATATTTTTATACACTGCTTGATGGGTGTGAAAATTGGAACGAACCTTTTGGAGGACATGTTTGTAATATTCAGAAGTAAAATCTGGTACTTTTACTTTTGTAGGTGAGATTGTTTTGTTTTTCTAGTTGGCAAGTTTTAAGTTTTCTTTATCCTTGGTGTAGCAAAGTTTCATGAAGATGCTTTTAGGTGAAAATCTATTTTGATTCATCAACTCAGTACTTACTGGGCCTTTCCTACCTTCTGTTCTGTTTCAGCCTCAGGGAACTAGTTCTTTTATGTTATTTCTTAGATTATTTTTCCTGCCTTCAGTTTTCCTTATTCCTTCTTTCTCAACTTTTTGTTAGATGGATATTGGTCCTCCTGTATGGCTCTGCTATATCTTTAAAATTTTCTCTCATGTTTTCTATCTCTTTTCTCCTTTGCCTTATATTCTGAGAGAGATTTAAAATTTTTTTATTATTTGCTTTCTATTGATTTATTTTCACCAAACATTTAAATAGCATTTTTAATTTTCATGAACTCTGGTTCCTTTTCATATCAACCCAGTTTTGTTTTGTGGGTGTGATATCTTCATACAATCAGCTTGACCCACAAGAATAATAATTAGAATATTTTAAAAGTTCCCTTTTCTATGATTGTTGCTGTTGCTGAAAGTTTTTCTCTTTTTTCATCTTTGCTACTCATTTTGGTGTTGTTGGGTTTCTTTATATATCTGGTAATCCCTATCTTCCATCTATATTCACAGTCAAGGTACATGTTAACAGTTTGAATAGCTGACATGTTTCTTCTCTACTTGGCTATTATAAGTAATAAATGCATAGTAAAAAATGCAATTTTCAAAAGAGTTAGTGTTCATTTTATTAGAAATAGACCCACTTTAATAAAATATTTTAACTTTTCTGTATAATGTGCCTGTAACATTAACTATCCATAGGACTTATAGAAGTATCTATGTAGGAAATCTTTAACATTTGGTTCATCCTACTTAGTTGATCCAACTTAATGAGTTGTCTCATTAATATAAAATCTTACAAACATATACTTTGAAGTTTTGTCTAAGATTTTTTTGAGTTAAAAACTCTTAGATATTTAGTTGAAAATGTTTTAGGGGACCTGGATTATATTTTTTAATATCAACACACTACTTTATGTGTAAAGAAAACCCCCTTTTGTCATAGGTGTCTATAATTTGTGACCGAGATTTATTGATGTTTTATGTGTGCAGAGATACTTTTAAAAGACTAGTATAAAGTATATGAAATAGATATGAACATTATTAAAATAGTTGCATGACAATTATGTACAAACTAGATGAATTATGAGGAAATCATGTATTGTTGGCAAAAGAAATTATTTTTCCCTTTAAAAAAACTCATAGTCTGATTGGCTGCATCAACCTGGTGAAACACCAGATGCCAAGATCTTTTTCCACGATCTCACATGGCTACCCGTTCATTTTTCACACACAGAGCCTTATTCATGCTGGGGATCACTAGTTAAGTAGGCTAGATTGATCTCACCTCACTGAAGCCATTACACTTCTTTTGGTCTTCCTTGCACATTTGGTCCATGCAAGCTTCAAATCTGGAAAAAAAACAGACTCATGGGCTGGAGAAACAAAGAAGCAGCAATTTCCTTGCCTTTTTCCTTGGCCGGTGATGAAGTGGAGAGCATGTGGTGATTGGAGCCAGACCTAACCCTGGCCACGGGCAGTGCACCCAAACCTAATTAAGAAAGATCCTGAATAAACTTGGGTGCGAGCCAAAATCACTAGCCCCTTCAATCAATGTTTTTGATATAGAAATTAGCATCTGGGCTGAATAAAAGAGAGCACTGTTTCATGCCAGAGGGGGAAAAAAACCCATCTCTTTCTTCTACTCTGACTCCTCATGTTCGATATTTCATTGATTTGTATCAGTGATAACTTTTCTGAGCAGTTGACTTGCAACCATCAGATTTAAGCCTCTCATCTGGACAAAGAGGTACAACAAGAATGAGTGTGACAGGTTCTACCTTAAACTCTCACAGGCATCACCCTTTTTCAAATGGGTAAGCTGGTCTCACTAGTTCTTATTCCTGCTTGAATCACCCCTGCTGATATATAAAGTTTAACTGAAATAACTTTTTAAGAAACTTGATTCAATAAGGAAGAGGGCATTCTCAGAAAAAAGCAATGCCCCATCAGAGTCTTGGAAGTCCTCTTTAGGCACTGCTAATCCCCTGACGTCTTCAACACTGTGCTGTCCAAGATGAGCCCATTATTCGTCTCCACGGGAGTCCCCTGAAGATAATATATGTCAGAGTTCTTGGTACAGTGTCTGGCACATGATAAATGTCCCAAAAGGATTGATTTATTATCGTTCAAGACACCATATACCTACTTTTTTTTTTTAACATCTTTATTGGAGTATAATTGCTTTACAATGGTGTGTTAGTTTCTGCTTTATAACAAAGTGAATCAGTTATACATATACATATGTTCCCATATCTCTTCCCTCTTGCATCTCCCTCCCTCCCACCCTCCTTATCCCACCCCTCTAGGTGGTCACAAAGCACAGAGGTGATCTCCCTGTGCTATGCGGTTGCTTCCCTCTAGCTATCTATTTTACGTTTGGTAGTGTATATATGTCCATGCCACTCTCTCACTTTGTCACAGCTTACCCTTCCCCCTCCCCATATCCTCAAGTCCATTCTCTAGTAGGTCTGTGTCTTTATTCCCATCTTGCCACTAGGTTCTTCATGACCTTTTTTTTTTTTTTCTTAGATTCCATATATATGTGTTAGCATACTGTATTTGATTTTCTCTTTCTGACTTACTTCACTCTGTATGACAGACTCTAACTCCATCCGCCTCACTACAAATAACTCCATTTTGTTTCTTTTTATGGCTGAGTAATATTCCATTGTATATGTGTGCCACATCTTCTTTATCCTTTCATCCAATGATGGACACTTAGGTTGCTTCCATGTCCTGGCTATTGTAAATAGAGCTGCAATGAACATTTTGGTACATGACTCTTTTGGAATTATGGTTTTCTCAGGGTATATGCCCAGTAGTGGGATTGCTGGGTCGTATGGTAGTTCTATTTTTAGTTTTTTAAGGAACCTGCATACTGTTCTCCATAGTGGCTGTATCAATTTACATTCCCACCAACAGTGCAAGAGTGTTCCCTTTTCTCCACACCCTCTCCAGTATTTATTGTTTCTAGATTTTTTGATGATGGCCATTCTGACTGGTGTGAGATGATAGCTCATTGTAGTTTTGATTTGCATTTCTCTAATGATTAATGCTGTTGAGCATTCTTTCATGTGTTTGTTCATATACCTACTTTAGAAATAATTCCTACTCTCACTCCAGGAAATAAGAGTGCATGGTATGAGACTGAGAAAGAAAATTTGACTCATTTTGGTGCTTCGTGATCCTGAAGACTTACCTTATAATGAGGTTGAAACAAATTAAGACATCTCTACCTTTTAGAGAGACTCAGTGAAATATATACTGATGAAATCATAAGACTTCTGGGCTCACCTCAAAGCAATCTGGTGGGAGGGGAGTGAAGTGGGGGGAAGGGAAATAGATGAAAATGACTGGCCATGAATTGATAATGTTTGAAGCTAGGTGATAGGCACATGTGGGTTCATTATACTCTTCTATTTTATCGTATGTTTAGATTTTTCCATTATAAATTTTTTTAAGTGTGTAGATTAGAAATAATTTTTTTAAGAGGATGGACTGCTGTCAGCTCAAAGCTGAGTCCCTCCCCAAGAACTGAATTGCCTTCAACTGAACAGAATTGTCTTGCCCAACGTAACACTCTCCCCGACACCTCTACCCTGGTAGCTTGCATCCCATGACTAGTCGATAGGGAGAAAAGACCTGGCTCTCATGCCTCCTTTTGAGATAACTCTAAAGGCCCATCTCAGTTGCATAGCTCCCCTGGGGCTTACTGAAGCCTTCGCTATGATGACATCACAGTGCAGCTTCTCCTGTTTCCAATCCTGTTCCCTCACTCCAACCTAGATATTGCACCATTGTATGTGGTCTCAGTGGTGTGCTGGTAAATGTCTAACCGCCAGCTCTCCAGATCACTGATTTGCAGTGTTTGCCAGTTTCTGTGGTGTAAATACTCCCAATATGGCCAATTTCAAGCCACCAATGTGATGTCAGTGAAAACAGAATTGGGAAGAGATGAGCACAATTGGTTCTTGTGACACAGTGCAAGCCAGGGCTCTCCACCTTGCGCCAATTTTTCTCAATGAAATTCTTAAAAGCAAATCTCCACCTCAGTCTTTTTTAGGGCAACCCAAACTAAATCAACACAAAAACCATCAATTATTTTTTATATTGCCAATTTTGGTGATTTGTTTATTAAAGAAATTAACACATCGCAGGCAGAATGAAATGAAGTTGGTCACCTCACATCTTTCAGTGAAACACACACACACACACACACACACACACACAACATACCACAACACCATAAGACAACGTCCCACAATAACTGCCTAGAAACATTTAAAATACAGTCTCCTTTTAATTTCCTAAACATTACACAGCTGCGTATGGTATTCTGAGAAAACAGACTTCAAATATGTTGTTCTTACTGAGACCAGGAAAAAATTGCCAAGAAAGCATCAGATAAGTTCAAATTACAATTGTTATTATTGCCATAAATCAGAGGGTATATTTAAGAGCTAAGGTTTTCTCATCGGAACTTTGAAGTCAGAGCAACCCATTTATAATATTTGTTATCTCTGATGAAAAATACAGAGGAGCATTGCAAGTTTGAAGAACTGTTAAGACTTTCACCCAACTCAAGAGCTATTGTTGGAATAAATAAATAATCAGAGGTTGAAGATTTTTTTAAGGGGTAGGAAGAAAAAAAAGAAACAAGGTACCACATTCAATGGAACAAGGACATGAAAAGGAAAAGGAACATCTTGTAGGAAATGACACAGAGGGAGAACTAGAGAAGAGATAATTTTGCTCGAATGAATGGCAGATTATTCTTCAATATTGGGTTCCTTTTTGTAGAAAGAGAAGGTACCTGGAAATGGGAACAAACGTCCCATAGAGGTGAAAAGTTTGAAATAATTCATTTTATTTTAGTAAAATAAACACTCTTAACCATCAACAGAGAATCAGAACAAAGTTCCTGGTATGCTTTTAGCACTGACCAATCTACCAAAACAAAAGTTCCAATAGTGGTTCTCAAACTATGACCTGGATGAGAATCCCCTGGGAAGGCTGGCTGAAATGAAAGATTCCTGGGCACTGTAGCTGTTCTGATTCAGTGGAGGTCTGGTCTGGGGCCCAGGGATCTGCATTTTAACAAGCTTACTAATATGTTCTGAAGCCCATGGCCTCTGCCAAACCAAAACATGATGAAAGGGAAGATAGCCAAACACCCAGGATATTGCATTCCATAACATTAGGAAGGTGTCTACATGATTTTGCTATTATGCAAATGTATCCTCCTTACAAATATCAGTCTGGATCTTTTATCTTCTGCTTCCCTGAAGGTCATTTTCAGAGACAGCATCTTCCATCTATCTATCAGCCAACCAAATTCTAATTTCTGTATCTTTATACTCTTGCTTGATCTGTAAAGGAAGGGGAAAGTGTGTGTGTGTGTGTATGTGTGCACACGTGTGCACACCACAACTGGGAGGGTTGGGGGTGCATAACATTATGTTCTGTTAGAAAATTACCTTTGCAAACAGAACCAACCAATGGGACACTTTTGGCTCTGGTATCGTTTTTGAGACCCAATAATCCCTATTGAATTGAAATCATGGTTTTACTAACCTAGCAGTAGATTTTTTCTTATAAAAAATTCTCACAAGCACCCTCTTGACCAACCTTACTCTATATGACATACATTCTTATATTACCAGCCCTTTGGGACCTGAGCCCCTCTAATATGCTCAGGAAACATTCCACTTGGATTAAAGTTGTTCTCCTAAGTGTATATTCAACACAGACTTTCTGACAGAGGTATGTCCTTGATCTTGTATTGGAGAATGTAATCAATTTCCCAGGACTCCGGGATCTTGATGAAGATGCATTTTGGACAATTAACTGAGATCAATTTCATTTAAATGTACATTTTCAAGAGAAAAGATCTATGTGTCTTGCTTTTCTTGGCACATTTATACAACATACGTTTTCTTTGCACAAGGAAAGCTGCAGTTCACTGAGAAGAGTGGGAATTTAGTCTCTGTTGGAATTTAGTTATCAAAATCAGTCATTGGATTGGGCAACTGCATTTTCAGGACCCCCTTCCTCTCCTCTTCTGCTTATAGGACTCCTTGCAAATGTCCAGGAGAAGTTTTACCATGTGATCCACTTTTAAACTGATGTACCTACTGGGGGGTTATAATCTCCCCATAAAAAACTTTCCGAAAGCTGATCACCTTTTTTTTAATACATGTATTTTCCAGCTTTATTGAGATATAATTGACATACAACACTGCATAAGTTTAAGGTGTACAACATAGTAATTTGACTTACATACATCATGAAGTGATTATCACAATAAGTTTAGTGAACACCCATTATCTCATATAGATACAGATTTAAAGGAATAGAAAAAAAATGTTTTTCCTTGTTGTGAGAACCCTTACCTCTCTTAACAACTTTTATATGTAACATTCAGCAGTGTTCATTTATTTATCATGTTGTACGTGACATCCCTAGTACTTATTTATCTTATAACTGGAAGTTGGTACCTTTTAACTGCCTTCATCCAATTTCCCCTCCTCCACCCCCACCTCTGGTAACCACAAATGTGATCTCTTTTTCTGTGAGGTTGTTTGTTTGCTTGTTCCTAGCATACAGCATAGTGATCCAATATTTCTATACATTTCAAAATGACCACCAAAAATCTAGTTACCATCTGTCACCAAAGAAATTATATAATAATTGACTATATTCTCCACATTCTGCATTTCATACCGGTGACATTTATTTTGCAACTGGAAGTTTGTACCTCTTACCCTCCCTCACCTATTTCTCTCCTCCCCCTGTCTCCCTCCCCTCTGGCAACTACCTGTTTGTTCTCTGTATCTATGACTCTGTTCCTGTTTTGTTATTTGTTCATTTGTTTTGTTTTTTAGATTCCACATATAAGTGCAATCATATGGTATTTGTCTTTCTCTGTCTGACTTATTTCAAATAGCATAAAACCTCTAGGTTCATCCATGTTGTCATAAATGGCAAGATTTCATTATTTTTATGGCTGAGTAATATTCAATTGTATATATATACCACATCTTCTTTATCCATTTATCTACTGATGCACACTTGGGTTGCTTCCATATCTTGGCTATTGTAAATAATGCTGCAATGAACATAGGGGTGCAGATGTCTTTTTGAATTAGTATTTTTGTTTTCTTTAGATAAATATCCAGGATTGGAATTGCTGGAGCATATGTTAGTTCTATTTTTAATTTTTTGAGGTATCTCCATACTGTTTTCCATCGTGGCTGCACCAATTTACTTTCCCACCAGCAGTGCATGGGGGTTACCTTTTCTCCATATCCTTGCCAATATTTGTTATTTCTTGTCTTTTTGACAATAGCCATTCTGACAGGTGTGAGGTGATATCTCACTGTGGTTTTGATTGGAATTTCCCTAATGATTAGTGGTTTTGAGCATCTTTGCATGTGTCTGTTGGCCATCTGTATCTCTTCTTTGAAAAAATGATTTAAACTTTTTTCCTTAACTGACACACCTGAGGGACAGAACATTTTCCAATTAGTAGCTTTTTACTGTAGTGATTTAGAACCGGGAGGAACCCCACCTAGACAGGATATATATAAATGTTGGAGGCACGTGAATTTCCTGCAAGTGCCCCTGATGACTCTTGGTGATGTGTGTATTTCTTCTGCCCCAAGGTGACAAGTGATGAAGACATAGTAATTAGGAGGACACAGGCTATTCTCAATCTCAGAGGAGACCTCAGTGCCCTCATCTCTACTGTGGGGATAAAAATAAAACAAAATTACAGAATTATTTTGAAGATTAAAGAAGTTAATTTATCTAAAGATTCTAACATAGTACATTATACATGGTAAACATGCAATATGTGCTATCTATTGTGATTATTATTTTATAGTTAGTATTATTTTAAACTTTAGCTCAGTTATATCTGTGTTGTTTTAGAAATACTTTTATTGAACTCCTTGGTCTTATTATTTCAGCTTGAAATGAATAGTATAGGAGTGTAAAATTTGCTCTATATTTTTCTTTTTTTAAAATTTAATTTAATTAATTTATTTTTTATACAGCAGGTTCTTATTAGTTATCTATTTTATACATATTAGTGTATATATGTCAATCCTAATCTCTCAATTCATCCCACCACCACCACCACCATCTCCCTGCCCCCCGCTTTCCCCCCTTGGTGTCCATACATTTGTTCTCTACATCTGTGTCTCTATTTCTGCCTTGCAAACCGGTTCATCTGTACCATTTTCCTAGATTCCACATATATGCGTTAATATACGATATTTGTTTTTCTCTTTCTGATTTACTTCACTCTGTATGACAGTCTCTAATTCCATCCACGAATCTACAAATGACCCAATTTCTTTCCTTTTTATGGCTAATATTCCATTGTATGTATGTACCACATCTTCTTTAGCCATTCATCTGTCGATGGGCATTTAGGTTGCTTCCCTGACCTGGCTATTGTAAATAGTGCTGCAATGAACATTGGGGTGTATGTGTCTTTTTGAATTATGGTTTTCTCTGGGCATATGCCCAGTAGTGGGATTGCTGGGTCATATGGTAATTTTATTTTTAGTTTTTAAAGGAACCTCCACACTGTTCTCCATAGTGGCTGTATTAATTTACATTCCCACCAATAGTGCAAGAGGGTTCCCTTTTCTCCACACCCTCTCCAGCATTTGTGGTTTGTAGGTTTTTCGATGATGCCTATTCTAACCCGTGTGAGGTGATACCTCATTGTAGTTTTGAATTGCCTTTCTCTAATAATTAGTGATGTTGAGCAGCTTTTCATGTGCCTCTTGGCCATCTGTATATCTTCTTTAGTGAAATGTCTATTTAGGTCTTCTGCCCACTTTTTGACTGGGTTGTTTTTTTAATATTGAGCTGCATGAGCTGCTTATATATTTTGGAGATTAATCCCTTGTCCGTTGATTCGTTTGCAAATATTTTCTCCCATTCTGAGCATTGTCTTTTCGTCTTGTTTATGGTTTCCTTTGCTGTGCAAAAGCTTTTAATTTTCACTAGGTCCCATTGGTTTATTTTTGTTTTTATTTCCATTACTCTAGGAGGTGGGTCAAAAAAGATCTTGCTGTGATTTATGTCAAAGAGTGTTCTTCCTATGTTTTCCTCTAAGAGTTTTATAGTGTCTGGTCTTATATTTAGGTCTTTAATCCATTTTGAGTTTATTTTTTGTGTATGGTATTAGGGAGTGTTCTAATTTCATTCTTTTACACGTAGCTGCCCAGTTTTCCCAGCACCACTTATTGAAGAGACTGTCTTTTCTCCATTGTATATCCTTGCCTCCTTTGTCATAGATTAGTTGACCATAGGTGCATGGGTTTATCTCTGGGCTTTCTATCTTGTTCCAGTGATCTATATTTCTGTTTTTGTGCCAGTTCCATATTGTCTTGATTACTGTAGCTTTATAGTATAGTCCGAAGTCAGGGAGGCTGATTCCTCCAGCTCCGTTTTTTTCGCTCAAGACCGCCTTGGCTATTCGGGGTCTTTTGTGTCTCCATACAAATTTTAAGATTTTTTTGTTCTAGTTCTGTAAAAAATGCCATTGGTAATTTGATAGGGATTGCATTGAATCTGTAGATTGCTTTGGGGAGTATAGTCATTTTCACAATATTGTTTCTTCCAGTCCAAGTACATGGTATATCTCTCCATCTGTTTATGTCATCTTTAATTTCTTTCATCAGTGTCTTATAGCTTTCTGCGTACAGGTCTTTTGTCTCCTTACGTAGGTTTATTTCTAGGTATTTTGTTCTTTTTGTTGCAGTGGTAAATGGGAGTGTTTCCTTAATTTCTCTTTCACATTTTTCATCATTAGTGCGTAAGAATGCAAGAGATTTCTGCGCATTAATTTTGTATCCTGCAACTTTACCAAATTCCTTGCTTACTACTAATAGTTTTCTGGTGGCATCTTTAGGATTCTCTATGTATAGTATCATGTTATCTGCAAACAGTGATAGTTTTACTTCTTCTTTTCCAATTTGTATTCCTTTTATTCTTTTTCTTCTCTGATTGCTGTGGCTATGACTTCCAACACTAGGTTGAATAATAGTGGCAAGAGTGGACATCCTTGTCTTGTCCCTGTTCTTAGAGGAAATGGTTCCAGTTTTTCACCATTGAGAATGATGTTTGCTGTGGGTTTGTCATATATGGCCTTTATTATGTTGAGGTAGCTTCCCTCTATACCCACTTTCTGGAGAGTTTTTATCATAAATGGGTGTTGAATTTTGACAAAAGCTTTCTCTGCACCTATTGAGATGATCATATGGTTTTTATTCTTCAATTTGTTAATATGGTGTATCACATTGACTGACTTGCGTATATTGAAGAATCCTTGCATCCCTGGGATAAATCCCACTTGATCATGGTGCATGATCCTTTTAATGTGTTGTTGCATTCTGTTTGCTAATATTTTTTGAGGATTTTTGCATCTATATTCATCTGTGATATTGGTCTGTAATTTTCTTTTTCTGTAGTATCTTTGGTTTTGGTATCAGGGCGATCGTGGCCTCGTAGGACTTCCAAGTTTGGGAGTGTTCCTTCCTGTGTAATTTTATGGAAGAGTTTGAGAAGGATGGGTGTTAGCTCATCTCTATATGTTTGATAGAATTCACCTGTGAAGCCATCAGGTCCTGGGCTTTTGTTTGTTGGAAGATTTTAAATCACAGTTTCAATTCATTACTTGTGATTGGTCTGTTCATATTTTCTATTTCTTCCTGGTTCAGTCTTGGAAGGTTAAACCTTTCTAAGAATTTGTCCATTTCTTCCAGGTTGTCCATTTTATTGGCACAGAATTTCTTGTAGTAGTCTCTTATGATGCTTTGTATTTCTGTATTTCTGTGGTGTCTGTTGTAACTTCTCCATTTTCATTTCTAATTTTATTGATTTGAGTCCTCTCCCTCTTTTTCTTGATGAGTCTGGCTAAAGGTTTATCAATTTTGTTTATCTTCTCAAGGAACAAGCTTTTAGTTTTATTGATCTTTGCTATTGTTTTCTTTGTTTCTATTTCATTTATTTCTGCTCTGATATTTATGATTTCTTTCCTTCTACTAACTTTGGGTTTTGTTTGTTCTTCTTTCTCTAGTTCCTCTAGGTGTAAGGTTAGATTGTTTATTTGAGATTTTTCTTATTTTTTGAGGTAAGATTGTATTGCTATAAACTTTGCTCTTAGAATTGCTTTTGCTGCATCCCATAGGTTTTGGATCATCATGTCTTCATTTTCATTTGTCTCTAGGATTTTTTGATTTCCTCTTTGATTTCTTCAGTGACCTCTTGGTTATTTAGTAACATATTGTTTAGCCTCCATGTGTTTGTGCTTTTTACATATTTTCCCCTGTAATTGATTTCTAATCTCATAGCATTGTGGTTGGAAAACATGCTTGATATGATTTCAATTTTCTTAAATTTACTGAGGCTTGATTTGTGACCCATGATGTGATGTATCCTGGAGAATGTTCCGTGTACACTTGAGAAGAAAGTGTAATCTGCTGTTTTCAGATGGAATGTCCTATAAATATCAATTAAGTCTATCTTGCCTATTGTGTCATTTGAAACTTGAGCTTCCTTATTAATTTTCTGTCTGGATGATTTGTCCATTGGTGTAAGTAAGGTGTTAAAGTCCCCCACTATTATTATGTTACTGTTGATTTCCTCTTTTATAGCTGTTAGCAGTTGCCTTATGTATTGAGGTGCTCCTATGTTGAGTGCATATATATTTATAATTGTTTTATCATTTTCTTGGATTGATCCCTTGATCATTATGTAGTGTCCTTCCTTGTCTCTTGGAACATTCTTTATTTTAAAGTTTATTTTATCTGATATGAGTATTGCTCCTCCAGCTTTCTTTTGATTTCCATTTGCATGGAATATCTTTTTCCATCCCCTCACTTTCAGTCTGTATGTGTCCCTAGGTCTGAAGTTGGTCTCTTGCAGACAGCATATATATGGGTCTTGTTTTTGTATCCATTCAGTAAGTCTATGTCTTTGGTTGGAGCATTTAATCCATTCACATTTAAGGTAATTATCGATATGTATCTTCCTATTACCATGTTCTTTACTGTTTTGGGTATGTTTTTGTAGGCCCTTTTCTTCTCTTGTGTTTTCCACTTAGAGAAGTTTCTTTAGCTTTTGTTGTAGAGCTGGTTTGGTGGTGCTGAATTCTCTTAGCTTTTGCTTGTCTGTAAACCTTTTGAATGAGATCCTTGCTGGGTAGAGTAATCTTGGTTGTAGCTTCTTCCCTTTTATCTCTTTAAATATATTGTGCCACTCCCTTCTGGCTTGTAGAGTTTCTGCTGTTAACCTTATGGGAGTTCCCTTGTATGTTACTTGTCATTTTCCCCTTGTTGCTTTTAATACTTTTTCTTTGTCTTTATTTTTTGTCAAATTGTTTACTATGTGTCTTGGCGTGTTTCTCCTTGGGTTTATCCTGCCTGGGACTCTGCACTTCCTGGACTTTGGTGGTTATTTCCTTTCCCATGTTAGCGAAGTTTCAACTATAATCTCTTCAAATATTTTCTTGGTTTCTTTCTCTCTCTCTTCTCCTTCTGGAACCCCTATAATGCAAATGTTGGTGCATTTAATGTTGTCCCAGAGGTCTCTTAGGCAGTCTTCATTTCTTTTCATTCTTTTTTCTTTATTCTGTTCTGTGGCAGTCAATTCCACCATTCTGTCTTCCAGGTCACTTATCTGTTATTCTGCCTCAGTTATTCTGCTATTGATTCCTTCTAGTGTATTTTTCATTTCAATTATTGTATTGTGCATTTCTGTTCTTTAATTTTGTTCTGTTTGTTCTTTAATTCTTCTAGGTGTTTTTTCTTTCATATTTCTAGGTCTTTGTTAAACATTTCTTGCTTCTTCTTGATCTTTGCCTACATTCTTTTTCCGAGGTCCTGGATCATCTTCCCTGTCATTACTCTGAATTCTTTTTCTGGATGGTTGCCTCTCTGCACTTCATTTAGTTGTTTTTCTGGGGGTTTATCTTGTTCCTTCATGTGGTACATAGCCCTCTGCCTTTTCATTTTGTCTATCTTTCTGTGAATGTAGTTTTTGTTCCACAGCCTGCAGAATTGTAGTTTTTTTGCTTCTGCTGTCTGCCCTCTGGTAGATGAGGCTATCTAAGAGGCTTGTGCAAGCTTCCTGATGGGAGGGACTGGTGGTGGGTAGAGCTGGGTGTTGCTCTGGGTTTAGAGCTCAGTAAAACTTTAATCCACTTCCCTGCTGATGGGTGGGACTGAGTTCCATCCCTGTTGGTTGTTTGGCCTGAGGTGACCCAACACTGGAGGCTACAGGTTCTTTGGTGGGGCTAATGGTGGACTCTGGGAGGGCTTATGCCAAGGAGTACTTCCTAGAACTTCTGCTGCCAATGTCCTTGTCCCCACAGTGAGCCACAGCCACCCCCCCCACCACTTCTGCAGGAGACCTCCAACACTAGCAGGTAGGTCTGGTTCAGTCTCCTATGGGGTCACTGCTCCTTCCCCTGGGTCCCGATGCACACACTACTTTGTGTGTGTCCTGCAGGAGTGGAGTCTCTGTTTCCCCCAGTTCTGTCAAAGTCCTGCAATCAAATCCCACTAGCCTTCAAAGTCTGATTCTCTGGGAGTTCCTCTTCCTGTTGCCGGACCCCCAGGTTGGGAAGCCTGACATGGGGCTCAGAACCTTCACTCCAGTGGGTTGACTTCTGTGGTATACATGTTCTCCAGTTTGTGAGTCACCCACCCAGCAGTTATGGGATTTTATTGTGATTGCTCCCCTCGTACCATCTTATTGCAGCTTCTCCTTTTTCTTTGGATGTGAGGTATCTTTTTTGGTGAGTTCCAGTGTCTTCCTGTTGATGATTGCTCAGCAGTTAGTTGTGATTCCAGTGCTCTCACAAGAGGGAGTGAGTGCACGTCCTTCTACTCCACCATCTTGAACCAATCTCCACGCTTCTCCATCCAACACGGGAGCTGTGGGTGGAGTTTCTATCCCAGCTCACAGCATGAAAGCCTTGGTCCATCTGTGTCATGCAAAGTCAAACCTCTCTTGAAGTGATTTGTTTATAGTGTCATTTGATGGAGTGGAATGTTCTGTAACTCATTCGAACTATTACAGAAGCTTTGCTAAAAGGTCACCACTGCCTTTTAGTGTTTCCCAATCTGGGCACCATCTGGAAGCTTGATAAAGATAAGGTTTTCCCCTGGTTTCTTCCATACCAACTAGATCCAACTAGCAAAGGGCTACTTTTGCAGAGAAGTTTGTGTTCATATTTGGAGAGAGAGAGACAGACAGGCAGACATAGAGAGACAGACAGAGAGATAAAGAGAGACAGAGACAACTCAAGTAAATTCCAGTTAGTTGCCCAATAGTGTGCAAGCCCACTTAGCACCAAATTGGAGTGCTTATGCCAGATGACAGTAGTATTTAATAGGCCTGAATGGGGAAGGGGGTCAGAATTGAAAAGTGGAATAGCATTTACTTTTAAATGTCATTTTTGAACATTTGAACATTTTGAACATTTTTGAACATTTTGAATATGTTCTTCAAGTGTAGTCTTGAGAGGCAACTCTAAAGGAACTTGAATTTCCCCACGTACTCCAAATTTAATAGGAAAATGACCACTCAGTTGTTAAAGTAGTAAAAGCGATGCTAAACATTCAGTCTGCGTGGCACCAACAACATTCAAGTTGTTATAACTTTACAGTTTTAGTCTAGGCCTACCATTGGCTTGCTTGCTTTCTGCCCTCTTCCTGATGAAACAAAAGTCTTGAATTTTCCAAACCTCAAAACTCAGCTGTAAAACTGCAGGAGACCAGCAAGCGGAAAAGGAAAATTTCCTTTAAAGATGTTTGGTCGCTGCTGGCCAGGCCTGCACTCTCCCTTGAAACATTAACTATGGCTTTTGACACTTGTCCTTGGAAAAAGTCCAAATGTGGCAAATGGTAGAGGCAACATTTCTTTACCCTCCTGCCTGGAACTCCCCGTGATACGGATGAGTTCTAGCTGGTGTTTCATGGGTAACAAGGAGTCCAGCTACTGCCCACCACCCTTGCCCCCATCTGCAGATGAAATTAGCAAACACATAATGAGATCTACTGAACTAAAAAGTCAAAACCCTCTTGTTTGGTTGGAACTCCTGAAAGAGTCTGGACCAAAGAGGCTGCATGGTAGCAACTAAAATACAGGCTCTTTGCTATTAAAAATATTCTGAGAAGTGCATGTGTGTATTTGCAGCAGGATACTTGGGGGAAGAGAAAATTAAACTCTGGAACCATAGTTTTGTCTCTGCAGAGACGTTAAAAGCACAACAATCGTGTCTCCCTTGGCTCAATGAAATTGGTTTGGAAACCAAAACTGTCCTTAGAAAGGAGAAGAAATCTATTTATATTTCTTTGGAGGCAAGGAGGGAGGTCTTTCTGGCAAAGTCTTTAGGCTCCATTCAGGTCCAGGAAACTCAATCCTCAAGTTCAAAGCTCGTCTCGTCGTAGAGTTCGGGGCGTGCTGACTTCCTGTTCCGGGAATATTTCACATGCAGGAGGTCACCCATCTCATCCAGGGCTTCCAAAACCTGCAAAGAGATTCCTTCCATCAGTTCTTTTTAAACCCCCAAGTGGCCTTGCTCTCTGGGGGTCTCACAGAGAACCACACTCTTCTTTTCCCAGCTTATTCGATTTTAAAGAAAAGGAGAAAGATCCAAATCATTAAGCTGTGGTTCAAAAGCCAGCCCTAGAGGAATGTTAGAGGCTAATGCATTTTATTTTCATACTCTTTAATAGTCTAACTCCACATTACGAATCTTTAGTTTATTTTGGGGGTGTGAGGAGAGGAATAAAATCATCTGATCCGTGCTTACCCTTGAAGTATTTATTTTAAAGTTTAATGACATATATAAACTTGTGGAAGAAAAAGAAAACTTTGCAGATTAAGTTTGCATTAATTCTTCATGACACAGCAAACCAACCTGGCCAGGAAGAAAATGGAACATTATGGGAGCTAATTAGGATCCTCCTCTCTCTCCCATTCTTCCGCTGCCCCCCTCCTCCCACCCCCAACTTTTAAATACTCATCTCTATGCTCCATAGAATAATAGAATTTAAAACCACAAGAGATCAAGAACTCATCTGTTTCAATTCTCTCAATCCAGGCAGGTAAATGTATCCCCAGTTTTACAAATGAAACAACGGAGATCCAGAATATACAAAACGTAAGTTTTTCCTTCCAGTCTGTCACTAATCCTACTGAATTGGGCATGCCTTTTTAACCTTTTGGGCCTGTTTTTCTCAACCAGTCAAAAGAAAAGGGAAACGATATTAGAGTCCAATGTTTTGAAAAAGGTAAAGTGAGAATCGTTACCATCAGAATGAATGACTCATGGGGCTTAGGGATTTTCTCTGTTGGGAAATCTTCCAAACTGACATTAGTTAAGATCCCTACCAAGATGTTAAGAATAGTTTATTTCTGGGTGGTAGGATTATGGGTGATTAAATTTTTCTTTTTACTTCAATTTATTTTCTTAATTTTTATACCAAATATAAGCCCTAGGAAAAAGTATCAGGCTTTACATTTTAAGTGGCATCAATCTGGGATAGTTTCTGTTGCTTTTCCTGAAGGTGGGGGATGGAGTAGCTCTGTGGCTTTGAAAGTGAAGGGCCCACACACCTGGGGGAGAAGTACCACAATTCATGAAGGATGTGGGAGGAAAAGATAGAATTTTGATTCATTTTAATCTCAACCTTTTTTTAAAAAAATGTTTTTTATTTTTTGGTACAATTTTAAAGGTTACTTTCCATTTACAGTTATTACAAAGTATCAGCTATATTCCTTGTGTTGTGTACAGTACATCCTTGAGCCTATCTTATACCCAATAGTTTGTGCCTCTTGCTCCCCAACCCTTATGTTACCCCTCCCACTCTCCCCACTGGTAACAAGTAGTTTGCTCTCTATGTCTGTGTCTGCTTCTTTTTTATTATATTCACTGGTTTGTTGTATTTTTTATATTCCACACATAAGCAATGTCATACAGTACTTGTCTTTCTCTGTCTGACTTATTTTACTTAGCATAATGCCCTCCAAGTCCATCCATGTTGCTGCAAATGGCAAAATTTCATTCTTTTTTATGGTTGAGTTATATTCCATTGCAAATACATACCACATCTTCTTTACCCAGTCATCTATTGATGGACACTTAAGTTGCTTCCATATCTTGGGTATTGTAAGTAACACTGCTATGAACATTGGGATGCATGTATCTTTTTGAATTAGTGTTTTTGTTTTTTTCATATATATACCCAGGGATGGAATTGCTGGATCATAGGGCAGTTCTATTTTTAGTTTTTTGAGAAACCTCCATACTGTTTTCCACAGTGGCTGCATCAATATACATTCCCACCCACAGTGTACGAGGGTTCCCTTTTCTCCACATCCTTGCCAACATTTGTAATTTGTGTTCTTTTTGATGATAGCCATTCTGACAGGTGTGAGGTGGTATCTCAACCTTTTTAACTTCTTTTTTTGTGTCTGTTTTAAAATGTACATAATATATGGGTAATGCATGTATTATTTCTAAATGGATTTATGTTGAGGCCCATTAATCAACTACCTGAAACACAACAGTACTCAAACAAAGTCGGGTTTATTCAGCTTGCTGTAGCAGGGAATACGCACTCCAGAAGAACCATCTTCGTAACAGGGAGTTGGGAAGGGCTACGTATCACATCTGGACTTGTGCACGAGATGATTCTAAGGAAGCAGGGACCAGTTCTGGCTTGGATGCTGTCGAGAAGCTGGAGCAGCTCAGTGTTGTTTATATGTAGACTTCTTATCTAGAAGGCGGGAGGATTATAGCAAGGCTAGAGCTGGCCTTGGTAAAGGAGCAGCTGCCACTCATGTTAGAAGAGGGACCTTTTAAGTCATTTTGTGTTTGTAAAGTGGCCTCCTTCTTGTCTTGTTCCAAACATGGTCACTGAATAGACTTCTCTAATATTGTATATTTTCTGCGACCGTCATTTATGTTCAGTTGCTACCTTAATGCCCTGACTGTTCAAGGGGTCATTTTTCACTTCTCTTATAGTAAGAAACTTGCTCAAAATTTTGTATTGATTTGATGATCTCAAAAGTTTAGAGGCATTTGTCTAGATGAGGTTTCCGTGCTCCTTCCAAACCAAGTATTCCGCAGGAATTAACTCATGAAAACAATCACAAGGTCTGATATCTATTGAACAGGGTATTCATGAGTGCCTCCATGCCGTTTGGATCAGAAAAAAGATACAGATCGACCCAAGCTGTCCATCCCCTCCTGCCATCTCTGGAACTTGCTTCTGGGCACATCCTCTTCTCCCCATGTCTGCAGTGCTCCTCTCTTCACTCCCTTTTCCCTTGATGTGTAAACATGCTCAATCTTCCCCCACTTTCAAGGGCTTTTTCTAAACCTATTTTTCTTGCCTTTACACGCTTCTCAAAAGACTTGCCTACCATTTCTTACCACCCACTCATTACATTTAGAAGAAACAATTTGTTAAAATTAATATTCTCTAAAATATACTCATTTTAGAGAGTCTGGACAATATATGGAACAAAAACAGCAAAGTTCTCCCATCATCTCAAAATCTAGAGTTAGCTCAGTTATTAATGTGTTATCTAATAAATTGTTATTGTGTACCTACTATGTTCTGTACATTGGTTTAAGTCCTAGAATACAATGGTGACGCAGAAAGATATGAACCCGTGTGTGTGTCTGTGTGTGTGTGTAATTCGAGCTCAAAGTATCCCTTTCATTTTTTAATTCTTTGTATTCTTATTTCTGTTCCCTGCACTCCCCTAAAACTCTCTGTTCTGAGCATCAGCAAGATCCTATTAACTAACTGCTAAGCCAATGGTTTCTTCTCATCTCTCACCCCACTTGGATGTTCTGCTGTTTTGTAGAGACATATTTAAAAATTAATTTTTATCGGAGTATAGTTGATTTATAATGTTATGTTTGTTTCAGGTGTACAGCAAAGTGAATCAGTTATACATGTACATATATCCACTCTTTTTTAGATTCTATTCTCATATAGGTCGTTACAGAGTATTGAGTAAAGTTCCCTGTCCTATACAGTAGGTTCTTATTAGTTATATATTTTATATATAGTAGTGTGTATATGTCAATCCCAATCTCCCAATTTATCCCTCCCCCCACTTTTCCCCTTGGTAACCATAAGTTTGTTTTCTACATCTGTGACTCTATTTCTGTTTTGTAAATAGGTTCATCAATAGAATATTACTTAGCCATAAAAAAGAACAAAATAATGCCATCTTCAGTGACATGGATGGACCTAGAGATTGTCATACTGAGTGAAGTAAGTCAGACAAGAAAGACAAATGTCATATGGTATCGCTTACACGTGGAATCTAAAAAATCGCAGGGACATTTGATCCTCCCCCTCCTTGAAGCTTTTTCCTGTTTACTGTGTTGAACACTACACTAGCTCATGACTTTTCCAATTGATCTAGCTCCATCTAAGCCCATTTCCCCATCTGTGATTCCTATATCCAACCAGGGTTGTAGAGGGAGTCTGCGCTTGGCCCGTTCACTTATATTTGGACAATTATATCTTCTACCATTGACTTTAATGATCCCTTAGTTCCTCAGATTACAGCAGCTCCAGCCTTGCATACTCTCCTAAGCTCCAGAATTGGATTTTATTTTCTTTAAATTTTATCGAAGTATAAATGACTCAGTTACACACACACACACACACACACACACACACACACATATTCTTTTTCATATTCTTTTCCATTATGGTTTGTCACAGGATATTGAATATAGTTCCCTGTGCTATACAGTAGGACCTTGATGTTTATCCATCCTATATATAATAGTTTGCTTTTTCACAGATGGCCCATAGACTTGTAATCCCAACATGTCTAGAAGTGAGCTCATTTTATTCCCTCAGTCCTGTTGATGTTATGCTGTTCCTTGCCATATACCTTATCTCATATATGTGCTTAGTTTTGCCGTTCTTTATTTGCTAGAGGGCTAGAGACCTCGGATTATTCTTGATTCCCTCGCCCCATATGTGCCCTGCATCCAATATTTGCCAAGTCTTGGCAGCTTCATGCATGCATAACGTCTATTCCTAGACCCATTTCTTTTGTTTCCGTTGCCCTTGACCTTGTCGTCTCTTGTTTTGTTCAAATAGCTCCATATATAATAACCCACTCCACCCTCATGCAGTTGTCTATATTTCTTTTTCGAGATGAATTTATTCTGTCTGATATTATTATGAAGTGCTTATTTATAGTATGTTCTCTTAGACTTTTTGCCCCAGGGTTTTGCATAGAGCAGACACCTGATAGTGTTTGCTAAACTGCATTGATTTTATGAGACGGTTTCATCAACCCTAAACTGACTGACCTGGCTTGGTTCTCTGATATTACTCATTCACACAGAGATCGAAATCCAAGGGCAATGAAATGTGGTTTTGAAATCCTTTACACCTCACGTAGGATGAGCTTATATGATAGATCTGTCTTTGTTGTTGGTTTCCCAACATGTGGCTTATTTGGGTCATAGTTTCTTATGATGGACGTGGTGGCTAGGAGCAGTGCCAGGTTGCAGGCAGTTACTGCTGAAATAGCACGTGAGATCAGAGTCCGCATTTAAGAACAAGCAAAGAGCAGGATGTCTGGCTACTCAGTGGGTCTTTGCTATGAAACCAAAACACCGACTTGACTCAAGTCTTCACTGAGCTGATTTTCTTTTCTATCTGCTGAGTTGATCACATTGTTGGACATTGTTAGGATACCCTTTTTTTTTTTTTTTTTTTTTTTTAAGCAGTGAGTGTTATTAGTGTTGTATTCTTAAACCATCCAAGAGAAACCCAGGGAAACCCAAGCGAGCTCAGTAAAAGAACGTGCTCGGAATCCGAGGACCCCATCCTGTCGCTTCTGCTGGGCTGTGGAGTACTTACTGCGTCTAACATCTCCCGGGTATGTGCTGCTGAAACACAGAACCGAGCCCGGGCTTCTGCAAGGGGAGTAGCTGGAAATCCAACGACCACCACGCCGATTTTTCTCTTTAATAGATGCCTTGCAAAAGCCCTAAGGGAAATGTTAAAAAGGAGATTAACTGAGAGATGACAAAATTATACTGCAAAAAAAAAAGAAAAAAAAAAGGAATGTGGCTAATTGACTTTTTTTTTTTTAATTTATATTTATTTTGGCTGCACTGGGTCTTAGTTGCGGCATGTGGGATCTTTAGTTGCAGCATGCAGGCTTCTTAGTTGTGGCATGCGGGATCTATTGGGTTGGCCAAAAAATTCTTTAGGGTTTTTCCGTAAGATATAATGGAGAAACCCGAACGAATTTTTTGGCCACCCCAATAATTCCCCGACCAGGGCTGAACCCCGGCCCCCTGCATTGGGAGCACAGAGTCTTACCCACTGGACCAACAGGGAAGTCCCTACTTTTAAAAAGTAAGTAGAAGATGACTGAAGTAATGAAACTTCTCTCAGATACAACCGATAAGGAAATGTGGCAGCCAGTCACTTGATGGTACCCATAACTGAGTGTGTATATTGCGGGGTATGGCACACTCATTAGACAGCCACGTGTACAGAGTCTTCGACATTGAGCAGAAAATGCTGGTGCACGTGACCCTGGTTTAACAAGTCTGCACATATGTAAAATCTTTTGTCTGCAGGGTTCTTAAGGAATAAAAACCATTACTCAATGCGATTACCTGAAGAAAGAACATGTTAGATGCAAACCTATATGCTTTAAAAACTTAATACTGATAATGCAGAGTGGAAATTTTAAGAAGCCTCTACTTTGTGACTATAATTTCAGGATCAGGATCAGAGGGTCTGCAGGAGCCAACCCCAAGCCATGTTATCTCTCCAGAGACAAAGATTTTATTTTCCATCAAGCCAAAGATAGGAAATAGCAAGGGTCTCCTCATTTGTTACGTGTATGTTCAGGGATAATAAACCCATTGGCTGGATTAAGGGGGGATGGTGAAGGAGGGAGGGAGAGGAATGCACGCACACAGAGGCTGGTCGGTAGAAGCAGCCTGGAGGCTGTAGGTCATAGAATTACAAAGCTCTTTGATACTGAGTAAAACCTTTTTAAGCTATGATTCCTTCCCCATAACTGCTTCTAGCCTCTTTTTATTTCAGAGCTAATCTCAGTAACGATTCTAGAATACCCAGCTCTCAAAGTCTGTAAACTTCTTGCTCTGAGATCCAATGTCAGACACAGGCATGTGCACCCAAGTGAGCCTTTTCCCCTTTGTGCTCCGTCGCCCCCCGCAGGAACCCTTAATCACTAAGATGCTTTGCCCTCAAGCGGGGTAAACGTCTCAGATCTGTTCTTAGCATTAAGAGGTTGCTGGTGTCTTATTTTAGGCTGGAAGCTGACAGCACCACAGAAACCTTGAGTCATAACTCAGGAAGAATCCGCGACGCAGGGGTCTTTCATTCTCCTCCCGTTTAGCTGTCTGCCTTTTGGTTTCCTCGTGCAGAACGCAGGTTATCAAAGAAAGCGATGGAGATTGCAAGAACTACCAAACACGCAGCCTCTCTGGCCCCCTGGCTTGGCCATGGCAAGATTCAGCCTTTGATTTGGATTGGGAAGTTTACAAGGAGATGGAGCTTTCTAACTGAGGAAGCTTGAAAACAGCCATTCTTTCTTTTTCTTGATCACCCTATGGAAGGCTGCCCACGGAACTGCACAGGATGAGAGCTCGTAATTGTCTGAGAAACAAGTCAAGTGCTTTTATTGCTAGAGTACAAACCACCTGACCCATGATCGGGCCAGTTTTTGGGACTCCCCAAAGACCATTTTCACTGTCTGCACTCTTCTCTTTGTACCAGAGGAAGTAAGTTTTGCCAAAGAATGTAGAGCAAAATATATGACTGTTGATTCATTAGGCTAACCTGAGGCCTCCCCGGAGCAGTTCTAAGTTTAAAACTTACACTACTAAACCTAGCCTCCTTCAGCTAATGTATATGATTGCCTCTGGGTTTGTATTCCACAAAGCAAATTAGAGCTGTCATGGGCTGAAAGAAACTAAACTATGTGAATAAGAATAATAATAATACAACATTAGCATTGCATTGCATGCAGCATCACTGCATTTTCTGCAGCACCATCCTCCAAGTGTATGATGAGGCCTGAGGATGGAAAATGTCAACCCTGTACCAAATAGTAAATACAATATATTCTTGATTATTTAAGTGAATGTTTTATGGGTGAAATCACATTATACTAAACTCCATAGAAGATTCCAGTGGTAGAATTGCAACAGGACTTTATCCAAAAGGATACCTGGCTAGAGATAATGTCTCCATTCTGTGGTAGGTGGAAATGTGGAGAAATCACAGCTCTTTGATAAAAATCAAAAGTTTTTAAATGAGCAAATGAAACAAGTGCTCATACACTGGCTTAGCCAATTAACTCCGTTTCAAAAGGTTCTCTGCCTTCAACTTTCCACTGGAGAAATAGTGCTTACTCAATTACTATATGAAGTGCTTTATATACATTATTAATACTATTATTAATAACAGCCAACACTGAGTAGCTCCTATGTAAGACACGACATGCCAAATGCTGATAGACTTCATCTTGTTTAATCTTCAAATGATCTTAGGAAATAGGTCCTATTCTATCCCATTTTCAATATGAGAAAAGTGGGGCTTCAGAAGGTTGGTGAACTTGTCCTAGATCCCCCAGCTAGGAAGAGGCAGAGTCAAATTTCTTTTTCATTCCAAACATCTCATTATACCTTAGAACATAACTTTTCCAGGAAACTCCCTCTCAGTTTAATTCTCCTTTTTCACATTAGCTTTGTCTAGTCAGGACTCCTGGCGTATAAAGGAGGAGGGGAACTCCCTCTTTCATTCTGTCATCTTGCACTTGAATTCTTGTGTTGAAATGCATTTGTTTTTATTCTTCATGGACTCTTCTCATTGGATGGACTCATATTCCCAGCCTGTTGAGGTTCTAATTCCAGCTTCCATCATCAAAGTCAGAAGTATCCCGCACACTCCCTACCGCCACCCTCTGGTGTTGACACTCTCTAAAATGAAACAAGTTTACTTTTGGTGTCTTCATTTGAGCTAATCATAAAATATTAGATAGGCATGGGCTACGTGTGGAGTCAGAACATACCGTTTCCCCAACAACTCTGAGTAAACGTGGGTTTTCTTTCCTGTCATCCAAGATCACATGGTAAAGGGTTTTGGGTTATCTGCCACTTGGAATCACCATTGTCACTCCTTCCTGCCATTAGCACAGAGCAGTATCCTATGACATTACTGAAGCACACTGTCTTCTTGGCTACTCCAGGCATTGATTTCCTGATCCAGATCCATGAACAAAGGGCTGAGTGGTGGACGGTTGTGGTGCATGAGGCAACTCATGTGTGCATTTTAACTGCTTATTATTTTGCTGTGGTGAAATGACACAAAAGTGTACTCCAAAAAATCCATCTTTTAGGAACATATAACTCTGTCCTATCCATCATGAGTTTTCAACTAATAGCCCCAGAACTTCTTTTCTATACTATGTCTAATACTCTGCCCCATCTACTTCGACTGTTAAGAGAATCAAACAGAAAGTTCCAACAATGGGGTTGTGTTAAAGGAGTGTCAGGATGTCTAGAATCTGATAAGCATTTGTTGAGAATTATTTTCTACCATGTGCTTCATCAGATACACAAACATTTTATATTAGAAAGGAGTTTAATTAACTTCCTTTTAACAACAGAGTTAATTATTGTCTAGCAGATTGGAGATGGCTCATGTATAAATTCATCTGTGTCATACTGAGAAAAAGTCATTTTTCCTCTTTATGCAGTTTTTACTAATGCTCAACCTCAGAGTTGCAATCGATGGAAAACCACCCCAAATAAGCTTACAGGAGTGGTGCTAACATTTTTTGTTAAGAGCAAGAGCTTTGGAGTAAGCCTAGGTTTGGGTTTGCCTCTTGGTTTTACTACTGCTTGACCGGTATGGCTTTGGGAAGCTATTTAACTGCTCTCAACCTCAGTTTCCCCACACATGAGGGTGACTTCTTTTGAGGATGGTCGTGAGAGTGCAATGGGAGAAAGCACAGAGCCTGGTAATGTTGCTTTTGAATGTTGGGAGAGATGGTCTTTTGAGGTTCTCCCTGAGAAAGATCTTGGGGGAGGAGGGAGTGCAGGATCTTCATCAATTTACAGCTGAGGCCTGAGTTAAGTGACTCCACCCAATTCACAGAGCTTGGAAATGATGGGCCACAGTACCTGGCTCCCTTCCCACAAGATCTGTGAAAAGGCCTTGATGATGGGCAGGCAGGTAGCTTCTGAGAAGTTGGACAAGTGAATTCTGAACTCGGCGTCCTGCTCAGAATGCAAAGCAATACCTATGCTGAAAGAGCCCCCTGGTGTCAAAAGCACCATCTCTGTCAGATCACCTTGGAGCTTACGTGTTATTCTGGGAGTCCGCTGGATACTCACGCTACTTTAGCAGGCATGTAAAGGAGCAGGGGAACAACGGGAGATTCCTCATTGCCATAGATAATGAATCCCATTTCACTCAGTCTCTGTCTGAAGTATCTTGTGTTTTCTGCAAGTTGCTGTACTCTCTGCAACCCTGAAAGGAAACAGGCATGAAATCCATCAATTCCCACCTGGAAGAGGGAAGCAAAGGTCAGACTGTCTTGGGAAGTGTTCCTAAGTCTTTCTGTAGTCCTGCATTAAGAGTTGGAAGGGGGTCAAAGTAGGGTAGGGAAATATCTCCTGGTGAGCAGGTGTGGGCACTGACGCCTGGGATCTGCCCTGAGTCTAGAAGGCAGGATCCGGGGGAATGGTGCTGCTGGGTACTCCCGGCAACCAAAGCCAGGCTAGGCTGCAGGGCAGTAGGGGAGCAGGAAGGGTGTCTAGCAAGAAAGAAGGAGAACTATCATTTACTAGGCAACTATTGTGTGTGGATTCTGCTAAGTACCATAGACACATTAGTTCAGGGGAAGAGAGTGTGACAAGAAGTCACACATACACACACACACACACTCCACCCCATACCACTTGTTGGTTGCAGCTTTTTAGCGAACTTGAGCTGGCCCATTAAGTAACCCTTCATCTAGGTCTCTAATCAAAGAACACTTCATCCAATCTGAATTTGAAGGGGTAGCATATCCTTGGACAGATAGATCCATTGGAGACTGGAACTATTTTGTGAGGCACTCAGTGGTGATAGAGTAATAGAGGAAAGGGAAGAGGGGGCCCTCTGCTTTCTCCAGACAGAAAAAATGACAGGGTTGGCCCCCAACAGAAGGTCAAGCAAGGTACATGTGCCCATTTATTGGTACTTCAGCTCAAAAGCTTATCTTCTGTCTTAAGTGTGTATCCCAGTGGGAAGGTCACACACATTATGAGATGACCAAAGGGAACTGAAGAGTAGAAAGAGTTCTGAAGATATCTGTCTACTCAGTTCTGCCTCTAATCAGGTAAGTGAGTAAACTAGCCAAAGCTAGAGAGTGTTTGCTCAATAAGGAAGATTGAATAGGATTGGATATTTAATTCCCTGAGAAATCAGTTCAATGTTTGCATTTGATGCAGCATTGCCATTCAGCAGGTATTTGCTGGTACAGCTGACCTCCATTCTGATTGGTGAGGCATCCATTCAAACTGATCAACTCTTACTCTACCAGTTATTCAATATTTTGAACATCACTCCTGGGTGTGTTTGTAACTCTTTAGATGGAAAATGGATAAAAATTTCAGTAAACATGTCATCACGGTCTTCTAGTTTCTTCTTGGAGACATGGCCCCAGACCGTGCCTTGACAAAGGGTTGAGCAGTGGGTATCTCCTGCTCAGCATCCTTCCTCCAGGGGACCATGATGTTCAGGTAGAGTTGGCTCCACCTTTCCTCTTGGCTACAGGGGTATTGTGTGACCCAGGCCTGGCATATTGGAATACTCCACCCCCCTGATAATTGGGTCATTGATGGAACACAACCAGGGCCTACCAGTCTTTCAGATCTACTGAGGAAGAAGTGTAAAAACAAGGTCATCTTCAAGTTACATCCTTGCCACCATGGAGGAAACCTGCTTGAGAATGATGTTGATTCAGAAGAAAGCCAAGGCACAAGACAGACATATGGACACCAAGGGGGGAAAAGTGCGGTGGGGTGGGGATGGTGGTGTGCTGAATTGGGCGATTGGGATTGACATGTACACACTGATGTGTATAAAATTGATGACTAACAAGAACCTGCAGTATAAAAACAAACAAACAAACAAAACAACTAATACTAAACTTTCATTGGGTTATTCGTATGGAAATATGTTAATATAAATGTTTCAGACATTACATGAAATTTCTAAAAATCTTATATGTTCTGGTATAATGTTATAAGTCATAATTCTAGTTATTACTTTAAAATGTATATCTCAGAAATAAACAAACAAAAAAAAAGATTAACTATGAGTTGAACCTGGATGATGGATACAGAAGAGTTCATTATACTGCTATTTTTGTTTATATTTTATTGTTTTATTGTTTTCTATAATAAAATGTTTTTAAAAATTAAAAAAAGAAACTAACACAGCATTGCAAAGCAATTATTAGTTAACAAAATTTAATTTATTAATTAAAAAATTAATTTATTAATTAAAAAATTTAATTATTAATTTAAAAAAAGGAAAACAGAAGAGGGGCTAGAGTATGACTTGTTTTAAAGAAGGTGATTCAGATACAAATGAACTTATTTACAAAACAGAAACAGACTTACAGATATTGAAAACAGACTTATGGTTACCAAAGAGGAAACGTGGGGGAGAAGAATAAGTCAGGAGCTTGGGATGAACATGCACACACCACTATATATAAGAAAAATAACCAACAAGGACCTACTGTATAGCACAGGAAACTCTACTCAATATTCTGTGATAACCTATATGAGAACAAAATCTAAAAAGAATGAATATATGTATAACTGAATCACTTTGCTGTACACCTGAAACTAGCACAACATTGTAAATCAACTATACTCCAATAAAATTAAAAACAAACAACAAAAGTAAAGAAGGTGATTCAAATGAAGGCACAGATATACATCCCAGCTACCAAAATGTATTCCATATGGCTTGTCCCCTTGTGTGTTCAGCTCTTCTGTTGATTGTTAGTTGCACAATGAATAGATGAGTTCATCAGGCTGAGTCTGATGATTCCTAAATGATCCCCCTCACAGACTAGAAGGATTTCCTGGCCTGGAAGTGCATGAATGACTTAAATTGCTTTTCCCAATGGCATTATCTTTGCACTTGCCCATAATGACTCATCCATCATTGGGCTGCCCAGCTACTTAATTGGCCCCGTCTGTCCTCTCTGCCTTGATTAACCCAAGTAACTGGATCACTAGCTAATGTCATCACTTTACTGCTTCTAGATCCTTTGGAGAGTTGACCAAACAGATCAGAATATCGATCGCAGGGGCAGCTGACTCTTGAGAACTGAATGTTTTATTCTTGCCCCGTCTTCTCCCTCTTTGAACCATTTAGCACAGCATGGCTGACAAGCCATTACGACACACTTCGTGGTCACCATGTTTACTCACATAGGGACACTATAAATGCCTTGAGGTCTTTTGAGTTGGCCAAGACACAGCTCCTTTCAATTACTCTATTGCTCACTCTGGAAAATTGGAAACATTCTCCTTCTCTTGGAGGGCCTGGGGGCAGAGAGAAATTTGTACATATAAAACGCTACTCACCTACAGGATGTGGGTGATTTTATTAATTATGTTGTGCTTTGAGATCCTTGTTTGAAGAGCGTTTTATAAAAGTAGAGGGAATTTTTAGCACTTATCCTTTCGTACGGGGATGGCCATGCCAGGATGGCATGGGGACTGGGCATGGCAGTGACCTTCCCTTTGCAATACACAAAGTCCCTAATTAAATAGTTTCTGATTCTTCTTCCACCTATTATAATACATAGAAGTCAGGGAAGCCTCCACACAGATAAATAAGTGAAGGATCTGATCTCTTATGTAGAGTGCTGGAGAGTTTATACGAGTGTCTTATTTTGCTGTATTCTGGGTTCTCTGGAAAAGGAATAAGCTTTGGAGTTAAATGGACTAGGAACCAAACTCCACCTGGACAACGTAAGGCTTTGAAACCTCAGTTTCACCTAGAGATACATAAGCTTATCTCACAGGAAGATTGGGAGAAATAAAGGGTTAATACAGGAACATGCTTAGTACTGTGTCTGGGAAAAAGATACTTGAAAGGTTAGTTACATTTTTCCATTAGCAATATTTCTGGGCAGCCTCAG
This sequence comes from Balaenoptera physalus, assembly GCF_965194825.1. Classification (NCBI taxonomy): domain Eukaryota; kingdom Metazoa; phylum Chordata; class Mammalia; order Artiodactyla; family Balaenopteridae; genus Balaenoptera; species Balaenoptera physalus. The sequence goes on along the minus strand of NC_138898.1, from coordinate 41,766,032 downwards.
TGGCACCTCAAAATCATTTGGAGAGCTTGGCAAAATCCCATGCCCAGACTGTACCCCAGACCAATGAAATCAGCATCTCTGGTAATGAGATCAAGCATGAGTTTTGGATTTCACCAGGTGCAGCCAAGGAGACTCAGATGTCTCAGAAGCAATGGCCATTACCAGCTCACCCCCAAGGTCATGCATGGCTGTGTTAGGTGCCTGACTGTGTCTTGGCTGAGTCATGCTCCTTGGTTGGACATGGAAAGTAAAAGATGGGCATATGTCCTAGCCTCTTGTTTGGCAAGATGACATCCCAGCATTTACTGAGTGCTCAAGGTCTCCAATGGTATGTTTGTGGGATCACTTGCTCCTCTGATAGTTATCGGCTCCAAAGTGCTCACTCAACTTGAGACCAACCTCACTGTCAACCTCGCCCCTCTCATGAAGCTGGATAAAATCAGGGATGGACCCAGCTGGGCAGATGACCTGTAGGTTGCCATTCTACCCACTTGGATTTCTAGCTCTGCCAACTTGAGAGGTGGACTAGGTTTAACCTTCTCTCCAATGTTATTAAAACAAAAACAGCTGGGGCAGGGGAAGGAAAACAAATAAAACCCAAAGTGTCACCACTACAAAGCCATGCCGTCCCCAAATAAAAACAATCATCTGTGGCATTTCCAAAAATATGCTCAGGTCAACTCAATCTCCAGAGGGCCAGAAGGAATTGTGGACAGTAGACACTCCCAGAATGACCTGTCAAAAGCTAAAGAAGGAAAATATCTTCTCTGTCAAACCATCAAACCATCATCTGCTGGCAAAAGAGGACAAAGGCATTTCCCCCTGTAAGACTGAGTGTAAGAGGTGGATTTGATGAGTTTGCAAGACAATACCAACGACCCTCTATTTTCTGCAGACTTTGTGAGCTTGTTCTCTAACAGAGGAAACGTGCATAGACCCAGATGGCACGGGGGTGGGGGGGGGACTTATTTTATTATTCCCCAGGCTGAAAAAGGCACATACAGAAATACACACCGCCCTCCTTTCACCAGTGTGGAATACAGACTGGGCAACCTCGAACATGCTCCTAGGCAGTGACGCTTGGGAAATGCGGTTCTCTTCTTTAGAGATAGGAAGAATCTTTCCTTAAAACATGTCTCACAACTTAAGAAGCAGCCGCATAGCACAGGGAGATCAGCTCGGTGCTTTGTGACCACCTAGAGGGGTGGGATAGGGAGGGTGGGAGGGAGGGAGATGCAAGAGGGAAGAGATATGGGAACATATGTATATGTATAACTGATTCACTTTGTTATAAAGCAGAAACTAACACACCATTGTAAAGCAATTATACTCCAATAAAGATGTTTAAAAAAAAAAAGTCGATCTTTCTGAACAACCAGTTTGATCCTCAAGAGTGCCCCCAGTGGTCTGAGAAGGCCTCCCTCCCCCCACCCCTGCCCCCTTGCCTCCTTCCCCCTTCTTTGTCTGACGCTCACACTAGGCTTCTGCTCTGGGCATGGGGAGGGGGCGGGAGCAGGGGTGCCGGGGAGAGACCTTGGAGTAAAGTTTCAATGTGGCAGCAGGAACCCAGCGTCTGTTATTTTAAGCTCTGGACACCAGACAGGACATTTTGTTTCCTACACACTCAGGGCAGAGAGATCTCAGGAAAGATCAAGAGGCTACAGAGCAGCAAGCATCATAAGAATCACATTAGCAGTGACAAGCTTCCCAGTGGGATGGAGAAGACAGCGTTTGGAGTGGTTTGCTGAGAGGAACACATATTTTTATCAGGCACTGAAGCTCTCCCTTTTGATGTCTGGATTCCAAGGTTACGGCATGTTTTATAGTCACATACACGTGTGCCAAGGACGGTCCAGGCTGCTCAGTCCTGCCCCTGTGGAATGCACACAGGAGTGGAGTGGGCAGGCCGGACGTCGGGGTGGACGGCTGTCTACACGACAGGATTTCATGCCCCTGTTTCCACCTCCCCACCCACTGCTCAGATACACCGTCAGGGGCTTAATCCACAAGGAGAGGTGACAGTGGACATGTCTTGTGCACCTACTATGAGCCAGGAGCTGTGCTTTTGGGCCCCCTTCACAGATGAGGAAACCAAGACTGGGAGACTGTTCATGCATTGCACAGCTGACCTGGAAATTGGCAGTGCCTAAGAGTCTATCAAAGTCTGCTCCTTGAAAGAAGCTCATAAACTCATTCCTGATGAGGTGTGAGCCCCATGATTCATGGATTCATAGATTTCACAAATGAAAAGCACTCACTATGTACAGGAGCCAGCTGTTAAGATGGAGGAGAAGATGAAAAAATTCTGGGGCTATTTGGCAAGAAATAACCTAACAGTAGAGAGAGCAGATATCAGATAATATACACATGAGAAGAGCCATAAGACAGATATAGACAGAGTCAGCTGGCCTGTCACATAGTAGTGCTTCTTGAATCCTTACAGAATGAGTGATAAGGTTTAACGTTAACTTGCATTTAAGTAGAGAGCAGTATCTTAGCAAGTCTCTAATGATGGAGTTTTGCTCATCGAATGGGGTAATTTGGAAGGCTGGGGCCTTCGGAAACCTTGCAAATTGGTGATTCTTAAACAGGGGAACACACCAGAGTCTTCTGGGAATATTTTTTTTTCTGGAATACTCACAGGTAAGCCTCTTCTGCAGAGATTCTGCTCCAGAAGGACTGGTGTGGACCTTTCACAAAACCTCCCCCTGGGTAACTGCGGTGTGCACCCCAGCTCTGAACCACCATTCGTAGTCATAAACTACTGTGGTTGTTGATTCTATGAAGATAATAAGGCTGATTCTAACTGAAGCCGCCAGAGAGCAATTTGTCTCCAAGTACTTTTGCATTTTTCCCCTCCATCAACAGGTCCGTGTGTCAGCTCCCATCTGCCCTTTTCTTTTTTCTATGGAGATGAGGAAGTCACTCGTATCTGAGCCTTAATTTACCGCTCTGTTAAATGGGGATGATAACAATCTATTTCCCAGGACTTTGGGGAGAATGTTATTTCATACTTTTCCGTGTGAGTGGCTGTTGTGTTCAGGGGAGAATTAAAAGATGAATATGTCTATTATTTTCAAGGATCTTATAGCCTAGAAAAAGTATGTAATAATCACAGACGGTAGAAAATTGAACGCCCCGTGGAAAAAATGCTCTGGGAGTTTGGAGCAAAGACCTAGAGGTGGTAAGTGAACACCTTGTGCGCCAGGAGGGATGGTTAGCTCCCTTGCCTAGAACGTTTGGTTTACAGTCATGAGAAAGATCAGTGGAATCAGACCCAGAGGGCTGCAGATGTCAACCTAAGAGGTGGTGGGCACCAGGGAGCCAGGGCAGCATCACGAACAGGATATGCCATATTCTGAGGGGGTTTAGGAAGAGGAAGTTATAGTGTATAGTACATGGAGTAGGATAAGGGGAAAACCAGAGGTGGCCAGACACGTAAAGAGGCCAGAGTGGCAGCAGAAGTGGGTGAGATGTGTTTCAGCAAAGAGTGTGGCAAGAAGGCAAAGGAGAGGTCTTGGCTGAGGAATTGGGTTAATGGGGGTCCCCTGAAAGCGCTCTGAGAAACAGTGCAAATGAAAGTAGCCTGTAGGAAGCCCCATCGAGGCAGCGTGTGCATGATTCAAACCTCTGGCTTTCAAAGTGTCTGCTGGGCGGGAGATGCACTGAGGAAGCCTCAGGGAGGGGGTGCAGGGAAAAACTGAGGGAGGGGCTCAGTGGCTGGGAGATCGGACCACTCCACCCTCCAAGCTGTCTCCATGACAACAGCATCTCTGTCAAGTGCTCAAGGACCGTGAGCCTAGTTTTCCTGGGTTCAAAATCCTCTCTGCCATCTTGGGCAAGGCATTTCAACTTTCTGCAGCTCAAGGTCTTCACCTGTAAAATGTGAATAATGACAATGACAATAATAATAAGAAGGACGCCCATTTCATACTGTTATGAGGATTTGATTTTAAGCACTTTGGACAGTGTCTGGCACACAATAAGTCCTACAAGAGTGTTGTAAAATTTTAAAAATTTGTATAAAATGGACTTCCACGTACATTTCATTTGAAAAAAAAAATTCTGTGGTTCAGAAATATTGAAAACTATTCATTTCCAGTCTTCACCAAAGACTGAACTGACTTGCTTGGATTTGCCCTCTAAGGCTGGGCCTCTGTGATCAATGGAAGTGACCTGTGGTGTCTACAGCCAATCTGGTTGTTCCTGTACCCTCCTCAGTTTCTTTTGTTTTTTTGTTTTGGTGCCTAAGACATGCCTTTTGATATTTTCTTAACCCCCAGAATTAAATAGTCACCAGAATAATGTTCATTCTCAGTATTCAAGTTGAAGCATAGGACCACTGGAAATCTAACTACATAAAGTCCTATTTTATAAAAACAAAGTACATTTTAGCGACATTAACCAGTACTTAAGACGTAATCACGTGAGCTCTTAGAAAGGACTGGGCTCTTTCTGAAGAAAGAGATTCTCCACTGCTGGCTTTGAAGATGGAGGGTGTCACATGGTAAGAAATTCAAGTCTCCAGGAGCTGAGAGGGGCCCCAGCTGACAGCTGACAAGCAAACAGGGACTTCAGTCCTGCAACCCCCAGAAACTGAGTTCTGCCACCACCACACGTGAGCCTGGGAGAGGAGTGTGAACTCCAGAAAAAAGCTGCTGACACCTTGATTTCTGCCTTGCCAGGGCCTGAGCAGAGAAGAAACTGCCCAGACTCCTGATCCCAGGAGACTGTGAGATAATAAACGGATGTCATTTGAAGCCTGAAGTTTGTCGTCATCTGTGACGTAGAAATAGAGAACTAATACATTCTGTCTAGCCTAGAGCACACGCTGGCCTTCTCCAGCCACAAATCCACCTGCTTAATCCTCCCTGGCTGTGGCTGACCTGATTTTCTCCCCAAACTTCTCCAGACAAGAGTTGGGCTGGGGTACAGCACTCCCCTGCTTTTGGGGTTTTTGCTGCTGAGCTGAAAATGAACCCGTGATGGAGAAAACAAAGATCATTGTGGAAGAGTGACTCCCCTTCACCCTCAAGATCCTGCAGCTGGAATCATGTTCTTCTCCAGTTGGACTGAACCAGCAGGGAATTCCATGTGTGCTACATCACAACTCCCCCATCTCAGACTCCATCCACACAGAGGAAACAATAGTGAAGAGGTAACTTCTGTAGGACTCATGGTGTAAAAGGATATCTTGTTTGTAGGACGGGAGGAAGGAAGTGGCCATGTTATCCTTTTGCCCCAGTGCCATCTAAAAGACAAACAGATTCTCTTTACACTCTTGCTGGGGAAATCTTTTAAGACCTCAAAGCAAGTGCAGAATTTACTGAACTGCCATAAAATTCTACGCTTGGCTAACTCTTAAGGCGAAGTAAATGAAGGGACAGAACGTTGTGGAACATTTTTCAAGCCATTTCTGCACAACCAGACAAACTTCCCCTCCTAGCTGGGGCTCCACAGTTTGGCTAATTCTGTGTTTATTGGATGCCCACCCCCTTCCCCGCAGCATGGTCCTACAAGCACGTGAGCAGCAATAGGGCAGAGAGGCAACACCTGTCACTTTGCTTGCTGACCCCAACCTTAGGTTCCCCCCGCTACACACAAAGACCAGGTAGAACTTTCTTACCCCCCAGCACAGGTGATTAATCATGGACGGAGGCAGCCCCTCAGTTGAAAGCCAGCCGAGCGTAGCACTGCCATCTGTTCTGCGTTAGCTGTTGCTGAAAGGCCAGTGGCTTGAAACCATTTAGAAAACGCAGCCCTCCGTGCCTTCTGTCTCTTTCTCTGCCTCTCTTTGCATCTCCAGCTGGTAACCAAGTGGCAAATATATTTAGGAAGCAGTGGCTGGGTCCTCCCTCAACAATGCCATGGGCCTTGGATGCCAGGGGCCTCAGATGGCCCATTATGGGTGGGATTCTCTATGGGCTCCTCTGCATTCATGGAGGGACTTCAGAGGGACAGAACCAACGATGTGTGGTTGGGTTTAGGGGGAGAAAAGAACTTGGAGGAAGTCAATTTTGTATTCGCTGAACTCTACGACAAGGTAGATGCTGAGATGACCTTTAAAGACTCCGCGTCTAATTATCACAGTTTCATCTCCCTAACCACAGTCCTTTCTGGTTTTCACTGTCTCTTCCTCACAGAGATTCTGGGTGAAGAGTAAGTCAGTAAGAACAGCCACGAGATAAGCCTGATAGTTTGGATGGATAAGTGTAGTTTGCAGCCCCCAAAGAGCTTGCCCTGCAGAGACGCAACATCTTACAAGAGATGTTTGTGAATGGATCTCGTGTCAAATATAAACAGTAGGAAAGTGAGAAAATTCCACTCTGGAGAGTGAATTGCTGTCACCCAGTGTACTCCTTTCTTTCCCCCTTCAAAGCACTAAATCTTCCCAGTTAGTCACTCCCGTTTTTTAAACCTATCAAACTCAAGTGTAAAAATATGTGTGCCCTGTTGCAGGGACCAGAGCAAAGGTCCAAGGTCACAGCTGGAAGGTGCGGGGGCCACTTTCTCCAAGTCCATGTCGGGTTAGAAGCAGGGTCAGTCCCTCACCTGCCAATCTCATGATAAAATTTCACAAATGATCAGGATGAATGAAATAATCCAGACAAAATAATTTAAAAACGAGGCATGGTTGTATTTTCCAGTGTGAATGCATTATATTTTAAGTCTCACTCTTTTTTCTTTTATCTTCAGTTTCCTCTCCAGAGGGTAAGGAAAAGAAAAATGATTGAGGTTCATAAATTAATTAAGTTATTTGAAAGACCTTGCCATTTTATTCAATTCCTTCTCCTAAGAACTGAATACAAAACAGAAATATAAGCCTTTGGAAAACATTTTTATAAAATCCCAGATATGGTACAGAATGAATTATGTGGAGTGCATTTGCCCACATGTACATAACAGAAGCACACAGCTTTTAGTGCTTCCTAAAGTAGATGGAATGCTTAAAGCAATGTTGAGTAGAATCATATTTTCATATAAATTCAATCTTGATATGAAGTTGCTAGTTTTATTTTTCTACCTGGGCTTAGAATTCAGTTTTCGTTTGTGACTAGTTTACCTTGATTAGTCACATGCTGGGTGCTGATGTGATGAACATCGGAAGTTTGATACTTTTTAAAGTCTCTTAGCCTCCTTTTAGTCCATGGTCTCAAAAGAACCAAAGTGTGGCTGAATAAGAGAGTTGGGGTGACTCAAAATAAACCCATCTGATTCAGATAACTAACCTAAATGTCCATGTGTTTAAATTGTATGTTTTAAATTGCAATTTATAATTTTCTGATAATGATGAAATTTATAATTTCCTGTCTCATCACATCCTCCCTTTCAGAAAAATGGCCTGATTTTCTGAGAGTGTGTTACTACTTCCAAAATATACATTCTCTCCTGTTCTGGCCTGACTTCCAGAGCTGTTCCAATTTCATGTCTTTTTAGCTTATTCGGGGGAAGCATTATGCCCAGGGTCCATTTTCTGTTTCCAAAAAGTACACAGCATTGGGGAATTGAGCACCATCATAATGATAATGATCTCAGTACCTGCCATGGCCTGGGACTATGTTCTACAAGAAAGAAGCAGAAGTGGTTATAGTAAAAGCCAGACTAGAAGCCCCGAGAGTCCCTATAAAAGGAAGAGATTTGTCTTCAGTCTTTTGGACTTTGTTTTTCTTTTTCCTTGAGCTACTTTTATTCCACTCCAGGTCAAGAGTTTATTTATTAAGTCAATACAGAAAGATTGGGCAACTGTCTAAAATATACAATGTCTTCCCATAGTATACGTCCATCAGAAAGGCTGGGGAAAGAATTTCCTGGGCTGAGGTTAAGTCCTGTGGTAAAGACTGGCTGGCTATTCACCAATCCCATTTCCCCCTCCTAGGCAGGTGGTTAACTTCATTTCCCAGGATGCTTTGTGGTTAGGTAAGGTCCTGTGACTGAGTCACAGCAATAGGATGTAGGCAGAAACAAAACATACCATTCCAGTTATGGCCTCTGAAAACTTCACACACATGAACCTCTTTGCTCCTCACCCCTTTGATGGCAACCTTGGAAGCCATAAGTTGGAGGAGCCACAAGATGGAAGGAGGCTGGGTTTACACCCATTTGGGGCTCTATATGAGCAACAAAAAAATGTCTACTGTGTTATATGTTGGAGTTTGTTACAACAACTAATTAACCTTAACTAATACTGACCTTGTAAGAAAGATACCATGAAAAATTTTCAAGGATTCAAAATCCTAACACCCTTTTACTTTTCATTGGCTAAGTGGTGCCCTGGTAAAGGGAAACTCTAATTTTTCAGTGTTAGTTTTATTTTTTCAACCTCTCATTACTAGTCACCAAATAATGTCATGAAAACATGAAGTCTCTTGATTGAAAAAGACCCTAAGTGCAAATCAACATTAAGATGGAGAAGAGGAGGGGAGGAGGTCCCTCCAACATACTCAGTGGAAAATGCCATTTTGGATGCGTAAGAACACCTGCTCACCTCTGTTTTGGAAATGTACTTAAACTTGGACAGAGAGGATCAGCTGGTGCCCAGTCTTTGCTGATTACTGTGTGAGTCAAATGCATTTATGAGATTTGGATGGTGTCTCCCTAGGAAACCTTAAGTGAGGGATTCAGCTAACTGCTTGGATAATTAAAGGAAAAACTCCATTTTTGCTTCTGCTATTTGGTAACAATGGCTTGAGTTATCTGGCTTACTCACCTCTGTATTAGATGGTGTCTAGACAAAGCCTTAGCATATGTAATAATGTAAAACCATTCATTTCTCAAAAGAATAGGAAAGGAACTCTGCATTTTGGCTTATGCATATATCTACCAAGGAAGTGATTATAACTCCAGTATTTGAACCAAAATAATTCCATAAGTAACCTCTAAAGAAATGATATTGTAGTTGTTTATAGAGAGTGATTAGTTTTCAAGCCTTGTCCAGGAAATCTGCTTAGTCCCAAATTCGGTCATTCAGTTTTCATTCATTCGCATATTTGATGCTTAAGGCACAATTAATTAATTAATCACTACCAATTTGGAGGACTGAATTAGGGTGTGTGTGACTAACATAAGAGCCAAAGATTTCATGAGACAGAGGAAGGAAGGATTATTTCTTGACTGTGGCCACTGTGAGAGGACTTAGAAGGCTGAACAGAGATTCAGGAGATAAAGAATGGGTGTAGTGGGTTTGTGGGGAGAGATGAGAATCTTCTAGATAGACGGAATACCAATTGGTGGTACCAATGCCTTATGAATAGTTGCTGTGATATGGCCAAACCTTACACTGAATGGGATCATTCATTCAGCCAACATATACTGCTTGAAGTTGGGGACAGTGTCCCTGCCCTCATGTGACTTGTATTCTCCTGGGGAGACAGAAAATAACCAAGGAAACAAGTACATAATTCCAGGTGGTGGTAAGTGCTATGAAGGAAAATGGTGCAGAATAAGGGAGTAGATAGAGTCGTCCACAAGGGAGGGGGTGATATTTTAGAAAGGGTGGTTAGGGATGGTCTCTCTGGGTTGGTGGCAGGTGCTAGAAGGGTCACTCCAGCACGAACCCCCATTCCAAGCTGTCCTGAGTCCAGATTTCACCTGGTCTCCAAGCTTGGGTATGAGCCTGTTCTGAGAGGTGAGCTGGAGTAGCAGAAAATACAAGGGCAACTGTGTCCAGGCTCGGGAACAAGGAAGGGCTGGGTGGTGGTCAAGGGGTGCAAAATGAGGGAAGGTGGAAGCTGCTGGAAATCAGAGAGGACTCCAATTGTTTTCTTTGATTTTGACTTATCTGTGTTTTTGAACATGATCTGAGCTTCATCCACTAACAGAATGCATCCCCCCTTTTCCACTGCTGTTCCTTTTTGCACAGAAACCACAGTGATCTTTAACCCCTCAGATATTCTCAGGGACTAGAACCAGGGATTTTGCAGTGAAGGGACAGAATACTCAGTTTTAATTTTAGAATGGTCAATGCCACCATAAAGTAGTGACATCGTAATATAACCAAATGCACATTTAAAAGACATCACCTCCCCAGTTCAGGAATGGAGAGCCTCGCTACCCCAGAAGCTGATACTCAGAAGAAAAAGAAGAGCGATCCCATTAACTGAGGGTCTTCACTCCTCAGTCTCACCAAAGGCAGCATGAGATGTGCAAGCAGAATTCTAGGGCCGAAGTAACAGCTTCTTCACAGATGGAATGTTTTGAATACCTCTCAAGTCATGCAAGAAAAAAAAAAAAAAAAAAACCTCACAAAGTTAGTGTGAGGAGGCCCTCTGTTGGGGCGCATGTCTATTTAATACTTCCTCCTCAGATCTTGGGCTCATCACAATTCTGATTTTCTAAAGGGCAAAGGAAGCTCAGCTTGAGGCAAAATTCCTGTACTGGCACAATGGCTGGGGTACTTAGCTCTAATTTTCGAGTCAGTTTCCCCATCCTTCTCTTATTGGCCTTCCTGCTACAGTTCACCAAAGCCTACGTCTCCATATTGAAATATTGAAAGTGGAGAATTAAGGAAATTATCTGGATAATACCTAAGATGATTGAGGAAGGATGATGGTAATACTATTTGTCTCATCTTTTTGTAGCAATAATCCCAGAATACTATATTCAGAAAATATATTAAATTAAAAAGGAAAAACAGCCTATTGCATTCCATCCTGTCAAATTCCTATATTTTTTGAGGATCCTGTATAGCTAATTCCTTTATTTCCAGGAAGAACACAATTCATTATTCCATCTTGATTTTACCTTTAGTTTTTCTCTACCTATACAATATCCAGACACGTCCCCCACCCTGCCACCCAGAAACTCCTTCTGTTTACAGGCAAAGAGGGACAAGTGTGACTTTGAAGAAAAATAGAAAATTCTATTTTTCTTAACTTTATTGTTTAAGCATAAGAGATTTTATTAGCAATGATGAAGGTGTATTCTACTGAAGTTGGATATTACATGTTAGGAATTGGAACTCTGTATTTACTTTCACTTGTAAGTAATTTCCACTACTCTTTTCCTCTCTAGGGAAACACTACTGACCACTCAATGATAAACAAATCAAATATTTCCATGCATATGATAGCAAAAAACGGTTTTGTGATTCACAACGTTGGTGATTATCCCATCAGCCTAGCACTGAAGTAACAGTAGGAAAAGTTGATGAAATCACAGAGATTCTTTTTCCTAGAGCCATTTTGGTCAGATAAGGACTGCCTTAGCCAATGGAGTGATCTATTGTCTGTTCTGAAGTGGAGAAGTTTTCGTCACCTTTTCAGGAGACACTGGTACAGGCTCAAGTTTGAGAAGCACGTTTCTACATCACAGAAAAGAAAAAAGGGGGCATACATGTGCAGAGGGGAATGTAAAGAGAGCAGAGGATGGAATTCTGGCAAATGCAAATGGGGAAGAAGAACTAGCAGAGAAGGGGAGGAAGAACAGACAGATAAATACAAGAGAACCAGAAAAGAACAGCATCTTCCACAACTAAGGGAAGACTTCTCAAGGAGAGAGGATGAGGTGGAAAGGTCAGTCAAGTTCAGCTGGAAAAGGACTAAAACAGGGTCGGTGGGCAGCGGCGACCTCTGAGGGAACAGAGTCCATGGAAATGGGCAGAGGATGAGGGCTGATGGCGGAGGGGGAGGAGTAGGGGGAACAGGCAGACGGCCATTCTTCTGAGAAGACTTGCAGCAATGGAAGGTGTGCGACTTGACAGCTATTGAAACAGAAGGGGTGAGGGGAGGGTTTTTACAATGAAGGAGATGAACAGATTCCTGGTTGAGAAAGGGGGCCGGTGCCTTTAGAAGGTGGGAAGGGAGAGAATCAAGCACAGAGATGTGGAAGAGATAAGGGTCGTTTATCTGCTGAGCTAAGAGGGAAAGAGAGAAGGATTCAACAAATATTTGTTGAGAACTTGTCATTGCCAGGCACTGTTCTCGGTGTCAGGAACAAGACAGACAAAATGCTTGTTCTCCTGGAGTTTACATCCTAGTGGGAAACCAGAAAATAAGCAGATACGTGTATAATTTGTCAGGTGCTCATAAATGCTACTAAGACTGAAGCAAAGTGAGGAGAATTAGAGGGACAAGAAGGGGTGTGCAATTAAGGATACAGCTCCTCCTCTCATAAGGCTGATTTTGAGCAAAGATGTGAGGAAAGTGAGGGAGTGGGCTATGCATGTGTTGGCTGGACATGATGTTCTAGAAAGGCCAGCAAGTGCAAAGACCCTTTGTGGGAGCTGTTCTCTGCATTCTAGGAAAACAAGTATGCCAGCTACTTGGAGTGGACCAAGCAAGGGAAAGAGTGGTGGGAAATATGGAAGACCACATCAGGAGAAGCCCAGAAGGACAAAGTCTGGACTTTACACTGAGAAAGATGGAAAACAATGAAAAGTTCTGAGTGAAGGGGTGATATGGTCTGGGTTACATTTTTTTAAAAGATAATTTTGGCTTCTGTGTGGAGAACAAGTCATAAAATGGCAAGAGTGGAGAGTGGAGATCATTCCAGTGATCCAGGTGAGAGGTGATGGAGGAGGTGGTGGAGAGGGTGAGAAGGGACCTGATTCCTGGGATATGTCAAAGGAAGTGCTGCAGGATTTGCTGATGGAGTAGGTGAGGCCTGAGAGACAGGAAGATTCCAGGGTGCATAAAAACTATTGGAAAAATTAGAGAAGGCAAGGGAGAAAGCAGATGAGTTAAAAATAATAGTAATTTTCACCTTTATTGGGTGCTTACTATGCATCAAGCATCATGCTAAGTTCATTATCTACATTACATCACTTAATCCTCCCCACAACCCCAGTTTACAATGAAGGAACTGAAGCTAACAGAGGGTAAGCAATTTGCCATTCATGGAGCAAGTGGGGGGTCGAGGACCAGGCCCTATGCAGTCTGGCTGCAAAGCACACACCCTAAACCCTCCACGCAATACAACTTCTATTTTCTCTGAGAAGTGAAAGGTTACCCAGAGTTAGGGGACAGAGAGCCCAAACTGGGGGTTCAAAAAGAATGTTGACTGATTAATTGAAAAATATGCATCAAAGATTTAAATAAATAATAAGACAATTGTTGACGATGCTTTCTTTAGGGGAGTGTCTGGTGTCTCTTGGGCCTCACCCTCCTGCCTGGACCATGTCTTGATGAAGAAAATGACAGAACTGCCATCTTTCTGGACCTCTTCAAAAGTGGTGTTCATCACTGAGGTATCCCCATCACTGAGTCATCCCTTCAGCTGCCACAACTGGTGTGGGACTGACTCCCAGCTCCCAGTCCTATGAGATAAACATTCCCTCCATCTTGGTGCCTTTCAAGGCTCCTTGTTTAGCATAAATGCTGACCTGAAATCGAGTGGGTCTGCAAGATGGAAATTGAGTCATGGCATATTTATTAAGCTGAGCACTTGGCTTGGCACTCAGAGGGACACCAAATGAATTTATGACACAGCTCTTGCCCTTGAAGGGCTTACAGCACTGGTTTGGCTGGGGGACGACCCAACATCCATTAGGATGGAGAAGCCAAATCTCCACTTTGCGTTCATTGTGCTGCACGAAGTGACAGGCCAGGAGATGAGAAGGGCCTCGGTGCCTGTGGAAGGCCTGGGTAGCTTGCAGCCCCTCAGATTGTGGTGCATTAACTCCACGAGCAGCCTGGCTGCAGAGTCAAGGTGGCTGTTTGTGCATAAACATTGTCATTTCACTGGGACTGCTATTTCATCTTTGAACCTTGGCTTCAAAGAACGCTGACCTTATTCCTGTAGTCTGCCTTTCTTTGAAGCGTATGGCTTTGCCTTGCAGATTAAAGTGAAGACATTCATCAAGCAACAGATCTGGCCAACCGCTCCCCAAACTCAACCCAAAACAAAGCCTTGAAAGGCTCCAATCACAGCGGCAGGGGAGCAGCCGAAGATCAAGGCTCGGAGCGGGGTGTTTTCTCAGATCCCGTAAGGCAGCTCGACGAAGTGCAGCCCTTTTAGCTTTGGGCAACTTTACCCTGAGAGTTGGTCTATCTCTGCAGAAAGGGGTGAGTTACTGCAACGTTCCCAACCAGACTTGTTTATCTTATTTAAAGCAGGCATTGTTGTCAATGAGGCCAGCGTGATGATTCATTGTGTGCTTTTGAATTCTTCAAAAGCCATGTCAGGCTGAACTATCTGAAACTTGGCTGATGATTCTGTCAGTTTTCTTTTTTATCACTTTCTTTTGTTTGTTCCTTTGAAAAGAAACTGTCCAATCTTTCTCCCTGATTCCTCTTAACTTGACTCTGAGAACACAGACTGGACACGTATCCTTCTCTCATTTCTTTCTTTTTTCTCTTAAGATGGCAAGAAGAGTGAAGTGAGACCCTTTAACTGGGAGGTTAAAAATAATGACCAGGCAATTCTTTAATTATAAGGCAGGAGAGAGAACCAAGGGAAATATCTCTCCCCTCAGAGGAAGAAAAACTGATAATAGATAGCTATCAAAGTTCTTATGATCATGTCTTTAAATGTAACTTTTCTGCAGATCTTTTTGGTCAGACAAACAGAGTGAGTTCTGTCTGTGATGAAGTGGTAAAGCCATCCAGAGGCGGGAAGGAAAAGATTGTCAAGTTGGGGACATGTTAATCAACGGATGCTGATAATATATACACTACAGGGCTTAAGAAATTAGTGATCTTTATTAAGACATAGGCTAATTTTCAGGGTAACTTTTTTCTAGTTATTCATCTTGAAAATATGACCAATGGATAATTCTGGTCATCATAGGACAATTCATTTAACTGGCATTTTAGCTTTAGTCTCAAATAATTGTTTTCCATTAAGAAATGCACATAGTCAAGAAGATCATTAAGATGACTTTGCGAGAGTTCCAGTGGTTCCGGACCAGTTTTTTCACACAACTGGACAGCTCATGTGGGAATGGAGACAGGTCTATTTTGAGTTTTGGCTTTAGAAGGTTGAAAGATATCTGCTTATTCATATCTATATCCATATCTCTTAATTTACTACCACCATTTCCCCAAATTCAGGTGGGCCATGTGACTAGTTTTGGCCAATGGATGGTAAGCAAGGTGATATGTCACTTCCAGGCTGATGTTCTTTCTCTCTACCATGGTGACTGTGGAGGCCAGGTGCTGAGATGGCCAAGCCTCAAGTTCGCAGAAGCCTGAGTCACTTCCTACAGAGAGGAAGTGGGCAGGGAGATGTCCGATTTGTATTAGATCTGGTATTAGATCTGTGAGCAAGAAATAAACCTCGATTCAGTTAAGTCACTGAGATTCTCAAGGTTTATTTGTTACACTGGCATAATTTAGCTTATCCTGACTAATCCAGGACCTTGAAGGAAATCTAGTCTTACCTCACTTGCATCACAAGAATCCTTCCTACAGCTTCTCCAAGACATAGTCCAAATACTTCTTGAACACCTCAGGAATAATACCAAGTAATGTAGTAAGCAATTATACAATGCTTGCTATTGATGGAATTGTTTTCAGTCATAATGAAGCATTTTATATGTCTTATTTTACCTAATTCTCACAAAACCCTTAGTTCATCAATATCCCTTTCCTTATTTTACAGCTGGAAGAACTGAAGCACAGACAAGTAACTTGCTCAGGGTTGAGCAGATCAGTGAAATCACTTGCCTAAGACCAAACAGCAAGTTAAGTAGTATCCCAGGAGTCAAGTCCAGGCAGCTGCTTTCAGTTTATGCCTTAAGCATTGCACCATGGATGGACTGGATTCGCATTTCCTTTTTTTTTTTTTTAATAGATCTTTATTGGAGTATAATTGCTTCACAATACTGTGTTAGCTTCTGTTGTACAAAAGTGAATCAGCCATATGCATACATATATCCCCATATCCCCTCCCTCTTGAGCCTCCCTCCCACCCTCCCTATCTCACCCCTCTAGGTCCTCGCAAAGCAAAAGAGAAAAACAAATACCACATGCTAACGCCTATATACAGAATCTAAAAAAAAAAAAAAAAAATGGTACTGATGAACCTAGTGGCAGGGCAGGAATAAAGATGTAGACATAGAGAATGGACTTAAGGACACGGGGAAGGGGAGGGGAAAGTTGAGGCGAAGTGAGAGTAGCATCGACATATATACACTACCAAATGTAAAATAGTTAGCTAGTGGGAAGCAGCAGCATAGCACCGGGAGATCAGCTCGGTGCTTTGCGACGAATTTCTTTTTCACACGGACTATTCAATAAGACACAGAATCATAAATCCCAAAAAACGTGGCTGGAAATGACCTGAGAGGTCAGTCAATCATTGCATTTTACATAGAGGAACAAAGTCACCCTCCATGCCATTTTCTTGCTTTAGTGAAAAAGAAAAGTCTATCCTTTTCAACCCAGTGACCTGAGGAGCAGGGGGGCTCAGTGGAAGGGCTTCAGGGACCATTGGTTTGGAGGTAGGTAGAGACACTACGTCATCCGGACCAGCCTTGGTTTAATCTGTTGTATATATGGTAGGCTTCTGGGTAAAATGTGTATGTGAATAAAGTATTCTGCTGTTTTAATAAAATTGAAAAATGATGGGTCTCTCCATATTTCTACTGAAATAGTAGGCTTGGAACATTGCACTAGACAGTATAGGGTTTCACATCAGCTGAGAGGTGGGTCAGGGCACAAGGATTGTATAATCCAGTGAGCAGGTCTGAGGCCAGGGTAATTTGCTGCTTCTACAAACACACTCACTAGATTGCCTGACAGCAAGAACTGCCCTAGTCATCACTGTCCCCCATTGTGATAAATAGTAGAAGCTCTATAAACTGTATATGAAAGATGGAGAGTTCCAAGAGCCTTTGATGAAACCATTTTTCAAAAAAAAGGTTAAGCTCATTTGAGTTGAACAAAGTAGCACACCTTGGCTGTGGTGATCCAATATCAAAGAAATGGCTGGTAAGTTATCGTTGTGAGTGTTTTGTCCATATATTCTTAAATGGGCAGTGGTGAATTTCTTCTCCCCAGCTCCTGGCTGGTAATGAATGAATGAATGAATGATGAGATAGATGGGTGGGTGGATGAAAAAAACGAATATTAAATTGACTAGTTTGTTCCCAGGGAAACACAAGTGACAGTTCCATGGAAGCACAGGCAAACACACACCAAGTGTGGCTTCATAAACAAAATTATCCACATTTGCTGATCACATTAAGAGGTGAATTAGAAAGTTTTCATTGCTTTAAAAGAGCATCCTCTGCTTTTTTGTGTGCTGACGGCAGTTCTAGTACATTTATGTACTCTGTACTATTATGTATTATGTACTATTGATGTGCATATGGCTTGATTTACAAATTGGTTAAGACAAATGTGCATAGGGACTTCCCTGGCGATCCAGTGGTTAAGACTCTGCACTTCCACTGCAGGGGGCATGGGTTCAATCCCTGGTCCGGGAACTAAGATCCCACATGGCATACAATGTGGCCAAAAAAAGAAAAAAAAAAAAAAAAAAGACAGAAATGTATATTTGAAAAGGGGGGAGTTGATGGGGCAGAAGGGAGACAGGGAGAGGTCTAGGAAAGGAATTCATGGGAGATTTGCTTGCTGCAGACCCTCTTACCTTGCGTGGTCCCATCTAGTCCCATGATGAGTTTCATTGCTCTGATGATTTGCTCTGCTATCGGGGGGCTCATGGAGGTGGCATAAGCAGCGCTATGTGAGTGAGCCCGTAAATAATCCACAAGGTCCTTTAATACAGGAGAGAAATCCAAAAAGAAGGCAAATAAATCTCAGTGTTGGTGGCCCCATCTCCACCCATCATAGCACAAGACATTTGATTCTCGAATGTGGTCTGATTTTCAATGGGCATCACCAAACTCTTTATTTTTTCTATCCCTTCTTCTTAGTCTCTCCCTAAACAACCTAGAAGGTATATAAAAATGGGATGCTGCAAATTTGGAGTTGAGTTCTATAAGGCAAAACCAGATGTGTAAAGGAAAAGTAGTTTCCTAGACATTTATTTGGGTACCTAGCCCATACGAGCACTGGTTTAGTATTCAGGAGAGTCCAAAGAAAAATCCGGGATGTGTTTTTTGCCCTTGAGCATATTACATTAGCTTGTGCCCGTGGAGGAGTAATGGCAGGAAAAATAACAAGACGTGCAGACCAGTTTATGCAGTGGGGCTACCAGATGGCCGAGGAAGGAGAGGGGATATTACCAGAGGGAGTAGATAAGGGAGGCTCCAGTGAGGAAGTAGAATTAAGTCTTGAAGAAAGAAGACAGACAAAGATAAAAAGAAAACTTTCAGGGGAAGGGAGCAGCAGAAGGGAGAGGAGAGATATTAAACCAGTGTGGAGGTGAGGACCAGATAAACTCTAGTTGTGCCTTGAGCAAGAGACAACTATTGGGATTTTTGTGTAACCCTATTTGAAGCGCTGACCCATGCAGGATGCTAGTCCGTACAGTGGTAGGAATGATTCTCTACCTGCATGTCTGACCCTTGAGGCCAAACCTGAGGTTCCAGGTAAGCATGCTGAGAGTCTGAAGAAGCTCCAATCACCTCATTCTACAGCGATGGTGGGGGACTCAGAGCTGGTACATGGAGGCACTCAGCCCTGGCCAGGCAGACCATCCATTGGCCCACCTGTCCTGACTCATAGCCCAGGACCCTCGGGGTTGTCCTGCAGAAAAGCTAGTGGGCCCATAGGGGCTCTGCATTAGCAGTGGGGTCTGTAAAGCATCAGCCACCTTCTCTTCCAGGATAATGAGACAGCTTAGGATCCCACTTAGGATCTACTCTGACCATTCCTTGGAAGATGAACTGGGGAGAGCTCTGCTTTGAGCAGGTCCATCTCATCCCAACTCCCCTTCACCTGCCACATCCACTCCCACCTCCGCACCTGGGACTGTGCCCGCCCGTCACTTTTCTCCCTAGGGTTATGGGTGTCGTGTTTGCTCCCAACCATGGGTCGTTACCCAAGCATTTAAAATGTATATAGTTTTTCTTCCTATGAACTAGTAACTAAAGTTAATAGGTAAGTAAGTAGAGAGTACCTAAAGTTACTATGAACTTTCCTAAACGTTCATAGTAAAGGGAGTGGCCTGCCTTACAGGTGGCTGGTGACATGATGCCTCTACCTGGCCCACAGGGGGAAACAGGTAACTCCATCCTGTCCTTACTGCTTCCTTCAACATGTCCCTCATCCTAAATCCCCTCTTCCAAGCTCCTGCTTCCCCGACTTCCTTTCTCCTTCATTTCACACTCTTCATTCCTTTTTGTTGGTTTGTTTCTTCTTTTCCTTCCCCATCGCTTCTACTCTGGTTCCCTCTCTCTTTTTTTTTTTTTTTTAACATCTTTGTTGGAGTATAATTGCTTTACAATGGTGTGTTAGTTTCTGCTTTATAATAAAATGAATCAGTTATACGTATACATATATCCCCATATCTCTTCCCTCTTGTGTCTCCTTCCCTCCCACCCTCCCTATCCCACCCCTCTAGGTGGTCACAAAGCACCGAGCTGATCTCCCTGTTCTATGCGGCTGCTTCCCACTAGCTATCGGTTTTACATTTGGTAGTGTATATATGTACATGCCACTCTCTCACTTTGTCCCAGCTTATCCTTCCCCATCCCCGTGTCCTCAAGTCCATTCTCTAGTAGGTCTGCATCTTTAGTTTCCTTTCTTTAATTATTTTAATTTTAAATTCTCCATTCAAATCCTTTTTCTTTCCATTTCTAAGTATTTCTTTCCTTCCTTTCTCTCTCCTTTCTTCCCTCCCTCCCTTCCTTCCTTTCTTCTTTCCTCCCTCCCTCCCTTCTTCCTTCCTCCCTCCCTCTTTCCCTTCCTTCCTTCCTTCCTTCCTTCCTCCCTTCCTTCCTTCCTTCCTTCCCTCTTTCCTTCCTTCCTTCCCTTCCCCTCCTTCTCTCCCTATCCCCTGCCTCTTCCCTCCTTCTATCTTTCCATTCAGCAAGTTTGTACAAGGATGTGCTCTGGGCTATGTTCTGAATGCAGGAGCCCAAGAAGAGGAGGAGGATAGAAAGCCTAGTCCCTGGCAGCCATTCTCCACTTACATTAAAATCAAAATTAAGTTTCTGTCCTTTATTTTGTTTAGTGAATCTCATAAAAACAGTGTTTTCACTGTATCTGAGGAGGATGTGTGTGACGTTGGCCTGACTGAAGGCACTGGCCACATGGTATCCAGGAAGTTCAATTTGAGGATGGAGGATGTGGCGGGAGGGTCAGGGAGAGAGAGGCGGTCATTTTCCAGAGTAGCCGCAGCCAAGCTGCTCTTCACAATCCTCCTTGAGCAGAAGCAGGTGTTTTCTTTCTCTGCTGAGAGCTGGTGCCTTCCAGCAGGATGCTGGGGAAGCCAGTGAAGAGGGAGCGGGTGGGATGCAGGAAATGGGATGATGGGGCTCCTGTGGTCAGGAAAGAGCTGTTTTGAGGAGATGATCTGACCTGGAAGGATGGGTAGATTTGGATAGAGGAGGGGAGAGGCATGGACACGTGCTGAAATTAGTAATAAAGATGGCATCTTAATCAGCACAGGATGGAGGAATCAAATGGGGGCAGAGGGAGAAGCTAGTGCCTCCAAGAAAAGGTGATGAGGGGTTGTTCCCTCGAAGGGAGTTCTGACCGCAGAGTTACAAGACAGGCTGTTGAGACTAGATCACTTGGGTTCAAATCCTGGCTCTGCCACTTACTGATATGTGACCATGGGCAAGTTACTAAGCCTCTCTGCCTTAGTCTTCTTCTCTGAAAAATGAGATAATGGTAATACTTAACTCAGGGTCCTTGTGAGGATTCAATGAGTTAATACATACACAGTGCTTAAAAAGCATCTGGTACATATTGAATACCTGATGCTGTTGTCAATTATTGTTAATGGACTGCCATCTCAGAGATTCTTAACACTGGGAGCATGGGTTGGGAGGAGGGGATCAAAATATAAAAATTTCTTACAGTGTCTTTATTCCAGCTCCCTTGTAATGCTGTAAGTTTACATAACTGCATGTTGGTAGACCCGGGCATCAAACCAAAGATTTTCAGCCCAGCACTTCCTCCATCCTTATTGGGTGGTTAACAGTAGGAGCGAAAAGGAAAAGAGAGGCATTCTAAAGAAAGGAGAACCCAGACCTGATGGCAGATTGCATGACTGCAAAGATGGTAGAGATGACAGTTCATTGATAGACCCAGAGCTGATATTCACCGGCTGCTTGAAGCTCCATTTTAAGAATTTTACGTGTATTTTACATGTATATTTACATGTATTAACTCAGCTTCACAATAATGCTATGAGATAGGTATTATTTTAATCTCCATCTTACAGGTGGGATCACTGAGTCATGGAACAGGTCAGAAAATTATCCAACTAAAAAGTGCAAAAAGTGGCTGGATAACAAGGATTTGGACCCAAACAGTCTGTCCCGAGATTACCGCCCCCCCGCACCCCCCTTAGCTCTGCACTGTATTACTTCTTCAGACCAGAGGAGTTGGCTTGGCATGGGGTGGGGAATGGCCCAGGGAGCACAGAGAAGACCACCTTCACTGCTACTTATCCCTGTGGTGCTTTCCCTAATCCACAGAGATTGCACCCCTGGAGGAGGAGGGGAAGAGGAGAATTCCTAATATACTCAAGTGTTCATAGTTCTAAACCACAGATTGAATTGTATCAGTCTCAAAATGTTTCCTGTCTATTACATTTATTTCTCCAAAGAAACTGGAACCTCCTTGAGAGTAGGGAACTGAGTTATATACTTTATTGTACACTCTCTTATAATCCATAGTGGTGGGTACTTAGTGGGGTTCTGGTAAATACTGATGGTCTAATGGGAAGCAGAAGGGTTTAGGGGCTAAGGAAGGATGGTGAGGGTCCCTGAAGTATAGAGGGAGGTATTAAGCTGCATTCTTAGGAACAGGTATAGCAATATTCTTGTAGCCTTGGGGCATTGCTGACAAAGATCAAAGACACAAAACAAAGCTGCCTTTGATCCCTAAAGGGGTCTTTATGTCCCCAATCCCCAATTTTCCTATCAAATTGAGAAATTTCACAAAGCCAAGGTCACATGCATCCTTAGTTTGAATAGATGCCTCATTGGCACAGTATCACTTCCTTTTAACAGTAAGACTGTCTTGCGCATAATCTTATTTCTTTCAGACTGAGTCCACTTTCTCTCAGAATCTGAGTGTGTGGATGGGAGGTAATTTACCTGTGTGGTTCAGAAAGTGGGACTCTTGGAGTCCCCTCAGCAGAACATCAAGGAAGCCTTGGTTCCTGGTTTTCCGATTTCCTCCTATCATGTGCCCACTGGATGCCATGAGCCATGAATTAAGAGTTAGCTTTGGTCTTAAGGAGAGTCCGTGTTGTGTTTTCCTTCAGGCTGGGTTAGAGGTCTCTTCAGACCAAGGTTTCCAAGGCCATTAGTAAATGCAGAACCCTGAGCCTGGAGTTCAAGGACAAGGGTGGCTTTTCTGAGAAAGTTAGACAGGAGGCTCTTAGGGTAAACATCTTGGCGTTCATTCCATTACCCCCATTTACTTCAAAGGGCTGTTAAATACAGACAGGGCTGAGCACGCAGGGCACAGCTGGCTTCTGCCTTTGTCTGGCACCCAGGCTTCTGGGCTAACACTCACGCCAAACTTGGCTGCCCAGTCCCCTCCTCCAGAATCTCAGCCCTGCAACCTATCAGTCAGGAGGGTCACCTTTGCTTCATTCATTTGCAAATCTCTGGTCAGCCAGTGGAGGCTTTGAAAGCCAGTGCTCAACCCCAGGCATGCAAGAGGACTCAGGATCCTTGCCTGAGAAAAACCTGGATCCTAGAAGCTGGGGTCTGCAGTGTTGACCCCATCTCCTCAGCAACTGAATTAATGCAAATTAAAAAATAAAAATAAGGAAACTAGCCCCATCAGCTCAGGCTTTCTTCCAAGAAGCCATTCATGGCATGGAGCTCTGATAGGTGGAGAGAAGTAAGTACCTGACATTTCACCTGTAGGTCTTGAAAGGAGAGAAAGATTCACTGTAGGTTGTTCATGGATCAGCTACAGCAGCTCCGAACTCACAGTGGGCAAAACAGTAAAACCTTGCTGGCTCTTGAGAGACTGTTTTAGCAGTTTCCCTGAGGTTGGGAGAGTAGGTCAGGCCAAGGCAGTAAACTCCAAGAGCAGAGATGGATTTGTAGGACATTTTGTTACAGGAAGGCTGAAGTGAGGACAAAAATCTCTACTCTCTGTAGTTGTATCTTAGCACCAAACCAATTTTTCTTTTGTGTGTTTACAAATATTTTTTCTCACGTGACACATCTGCCTTGACCTGCTACATAAAGATTTCTAGAGCCTGCTAGAAACTATTATTAGGAATATAGTCCCTGTACCACTAACACTGACCTTCACATTTAAAAAGAGAGTTAAGAGCTAGACAGTTTTATAGTTTTCTAGATTTTTGGACTCAAGTAATTATTTTCAAATCTCAAGGTTTACTAGGAAGCCCATGAGCAGAGTGAACTTGAAATTATTAAGATTTCAGAAAAATGTAAAGTCCTAGTGTGTGCACTTTAACGTTTTTTATGGTTAATTTTGTTGCTTTTGTAGTATTTAGTATCTAGAATGCTGGATATTTTTGCAGTACTCCCCCAAATTGAGATATATACTTTAAAATATCCAGAAAAAATATGTATGATGAAACTCTGAAAACTGAACTCAAATTATTTAAACAGATACTAGAAAGATTTTTTTTTCAAACAAATCTGTAGCATTTGCCCAATCCTATGTCCTATCAATTAAAAAGCATAGTTTAAAACAAACTGAAAGTGAAAATTCTCCAAAGTCCAGGGGGATAAAAACTATGATTTAAATGGAAACTATACATAATATAAAATTAACTTAATTTAAC
Source organism: Balaenoptera physalus (assembly GCF_965194825.1). Lineage (NCBI taxonomy): Eukaryota > Metazoa > Chordata > Mammalia > Artiodactyla > Balaenopteridae > Balaenoptera > Balaenoptera physalus. The sequence continues at coordinate 41,742,236 of NC_138898.1, read as the reverse complement.
AAATTAAATGCACTGAGGAGCAGATGCATAAGTTCCATTAACTCATGGGCTCATTAGGCTAGAAGGAAACCACAGTTTATCTGGGTTTATCACAGTCTCACCAAAACGATGCCAGACAGGTGTTTATCTGACTGATTTTTAAATCATCAGGGAATGGCACAGGCAGACACTTTCTCAAGTGACCTCCTATCTCCTGCTCACCCTTCACATCTTGAAAACTACCCTGTGTTTTCTAGGTTTTGCATCTTGCTGTTTCAGGACAGTAGGTCTCTGCATGGGTCAGCCAAACACTCTCTAATTCTTGCTGCCACCTAGTGGTAAATTCAGAGACTGCAGAGTATTTGTGGAGGGAGTAGGGGGAACGGGAGGGGGAGCGAGAGGGGAAGGTGAAGGGGAGGGCGGGGGGGGGTGGGTGGGGAGAGGGGAAAGGGGGAAATGATGAAGCCCTCTGGGTCTAAGTATGAGCAAAAAATGATCTACATACTTTTATCTTCCTCTTGATTAATGTAAATACTAAATAATTTTCACAATTGCTCTGTATCTACCCCAAATCAATAGAAGTTACATAGACAAGAGCAAATACACTTTTAAAATAGTCCACCTGACTTCAGGATGGAGAGTATGTGAGAGAACCATACTGAACGGGCCGTCGTGAGCCTTTGTTTAAAGCGGGTATCACTTGAAGGAACTCTAAGGGGGACATGATGACAGCTACCAAATTTGACAACATTTCAAGGATCCACTCGCTTCAGTTTATTCAGGTGCCTTTGGTTCAGGAAACAGAGTTACGCTTGGTTAAACATTTTGTAGCTCAGAACTTCTGCTAAAGTAATCACAAAGCCAAGTAGCCTGGGTCGGGGGCGCGCCTACTTTGAGACCCTCTGATCCCATTGCTTTGACAGTCGAGGAGAGGGAAGTTTAACCTCTCACCAGATTTAGCTGAGTTTTGTAAGATCCTGGGCATTCCCTATGTTTTTAGCATCACCCAGCGAATTCCCACAGGCCAGTGGAAGGACGCTGAACAACAATGCTTTGAGCTTGGAAGAAAGTGATGCTTCTTGAAGGGTAAAGACCACTAAAAGCTCTGGACATTTTAAGCATTTGTGCATCTCATGGCAGGGTCAGTGGCCGTAATAAAATCTGTTGTTCTAAATCATGGGCTTTCCACAACCAGACTGTTTTCAGCCGTACTCCCTGGTTTGTCTAACTGGTTTACCAGGAGTCTGAACTCCTGTTCCTGCTGGGGACAATGAGTGAGGAATCAGGAATTTTAGAGAAGCCATCGAGCCACCTGCATGCACTGCTTTGGGGCCTTCTTTGCCCTCCTGGGTGGAGCCATCTACACTGTCACAGTGTCTCTGGGACAGGTGTAGGCCTGGGGGAGACAGCTATCAGGATTTGGATTGAACCGTCATATAAAGCAGCAGATTAACTGGCTCTTTGAGCCCTGAAACCCAGGTTTTAATATTTCATTTTCCTTCTCTCCGCCCCTTCCCTCTTCTTTTAAAATCCTTTCAAGCATTTGTTTTATTTTAGCAACCCCCTTGGTGACATTGGCAGTAGAATGACAGGGATAATACTTAACAGTCTGATTCCTTCAGATCAGAATCTTAAGTCACCTAGATAAGGTATCAGAGGATGACAAGATTTGACCCATGGCTTATCTAAAATTGCGGAAGAGAATTATTTTGCAGAGAAAAATCTCTAAAAAAGACATTTCCGATCTTGCTACTATTTTGATTAAAACTCTGAAAACCCACAGCTTGTAGCACAGGGTCAGTGTCCTTAACATCTGACGTCTGCTCACTGTTTCTACCACCCACCTTGCGTTTTTCACGCCACAAAACCCAAAAGACTTACAGTTCTGCAGCATCACTTCTGTGGCTTGTTAGACATCATTCCCTCTTTCTGAAATATCAACCCCGCCGCCCCATCCTTTGTCTACAAGACTGGCATTCATTCTAAGACTTCTTAGGTACTGCCCTTTCCTTTGTACTGTCTTTGCCTGTGTGCACAGCTGGTGTTGTCTTTTTTATGATCATGTGATTACTCATCACATGCAACTCTGCTATCAGAGGATGAGCTCCTTGACCTTCTGGGCCTCCCGTGGCTGTGAACACACGGTGGCAAGGCTGCCTTCATCAGTCAAGTGTGCTGAACTGAACTGAAACTCTCAGGGAAATCAGAAGACCCCGCAGACTACATTCCGAGGGCATTCAGGTTTTAAACAGACACAAGGGATCTGTCTCTTACCTTCCTTCCAGCTATGTAACCTCCCGAGGCGCCAAAGCTTTTGGTGAATGTGCCCATAAATACATCAATATCTCTGGGGTCCATTGCAAAGAACTCCATCACACCCCGGCCGGTCGGGCCCAAGGACCCAATACTGTGAGCTTCATCTACGTAGAGGTAAGCCTTGTATTTCTTCTTTAGAGCCACGATCTGGGGCAGACGCACGATGGAACCTTCCATGCTAGGGCATAAGAAGAAATGCTCGTCACCGGTGTGTACCCTCCGGGGAAGCTCTGTGTCACTCTCCCTCTCAGTACTTCTCAGACAGCCTGCCCTGGCACCAGACGGGGATGACAGGGACATGCCATTCCTTTCTTCTTAAGGCATATTTTATTTGGTGGAGACCACCCTCTCAATCTTGTAAGGCTGCTCTGGCATTATTTCACTTGGGGAAAAAAAATAATTTACATTCAGTGGATTTAAGTGCTTTGAGTTGTTATAGCTAATTCCCAAGTAAACAGCTCACTGCATTGTTGATCAATTTATCAATATTAGTAAAGCCGACTAGCATAACTAGACTGACCATGTTGGATTCTAGGTATTTTGCTAGTTTTAATTAAATTGCTCTATGTTGATGTGTCTTTATCAGCCTGCTACTGTCTATTTGCCCAGTTCTGTCTGACCTAAACTCAGTGCTTGAATTGCCAAAGATTAAAAGAAGGAATTAAAATCACACAAAAGAACTTTAAGACATCATAAATGTATTAAAGCATGGGAGAAAGTCCTTAGGGTCTCCTGTTCAGTCCTTACTGAACTCAAAGGCTTATTCGAGGCTTCTGGCGGTGTCCCTTCTTTTCCTTTAGGGCAATGGTTCTCAGTCTTGAGTGAGCATCAGAATCCCTTGAATGGTTTGTTACAACACAGATTGCTGGGTCCCACCCTCAGAGTTTCTGATTTAGTAGGTCTGGGATGGGCTTCGAATTTGCATTTCTACCAAGCTCCTGGGAGATTCCCATACTGCTAGTTGGAGACAGCACGCTGAGAACCACTGCTATAGATCAACTTTTGTTTTAGCCATAAGTGCTTAATTTTTCATGGTATTATTGTAATTTGGTAAATTTACATGGTATTTTAAATTGCAAAAACACTTCTAGTCCTCCAGCAAAGGGAAAGACAGGAAATAAATAAGCAAGTAAAATGAACATTCATATTTACATGGCACCTCTTGGAACCCAATGGATTTAGAAGAACTCTTGTCTTTAATCAGTTCTCAGAACACTTAGTAAGCTGTGTCCACAGCTCACACAGTTTTGACTGCACTGACTGGCGAATTCTATGAAAACACACAGACTCACACCCTCACCCCCATGAAGGAGCTTGTCAAACAGTTCAAGCAACCCATTAATTTAGTTCAAGAACTAGTCAATTGACACAAACAGAGTTGAACTTCTCCCTTCTTCTTAATTAGTTTATGTATTTATTTAATGTATTAAAAAATAATTTAAGTGTTAGGTCGATTCAGTCAAAACAGTCCAGCTGTTATGTAGTTACCCAGACCAACAGGTGTTGGATGCTTTTTTTTTTTTTTAAAGGACTTTATTTTTCAGAGCAGTTTTAGGTTCATGGCAAAAGTGAGTAGAGGGTACAGAGATTTCCCATATACCCCCGACTGACATATGCATAGCCTCCCCTATTATCAACATCACCCACCAAAGTGGTACATTTGTTTCAACTGATTAACCTACATTGGTGCATCATCATCTAAAGCCCATAGTTTATATTAGGGTTCACTCTTGGCATTGTATGTGAAACCAAGCAGGACCCTGTGGGGATCCTGGGCACAAAAGCCTTCTGTCCCCTGTTTCTTATTTGTAGGAAATAGGTTTCAGCTTTCATGACCTTCCCTGAGTTCCAAAGGGCAGGTTCAAACAGTTGCTAATCAGGGAAGAGAAGGGATGCAGAGACAAGGGAAGAGCAGTCAAGAAACAATAGTGCGGCCTTGGGTCAGGGTCCTAGTTACGGCCCAAGGGATACACATAACAATATCTTCGAGCTCTTCTCATATTTATCCATTTGCCAACTGAAGGACATTTTGGTTGCTTCCAAGTTTTGGCAGAACTAAAACCCCCAACAAATGGAAAATGTTAACTACTTGATGAAGCACTCTTCATTCCAGAGAGGTCAGTTTGATAACCTCCAGAACCACAGGAGCTCATCAAAAGACCACCCGAGGCCAGATTAAAGGAATGCAGGCCCTGCACACACCCTGATCCTTATCAGCAACTCCATCCTTGAACCTTTGTTATAAAACTCCTCACCAAATCCTCCCAGGTTGGGACACACAGTTTTGAGGGCATTAGCCTGCTGTGTCCCCCTTTGTCTGGCAAAGCAATAAAGTTATTCTTTTCTACTTCACCCAAAACTCTGTCTCCAAGATTTGATTTGGTATTGGTGCACAGAGGCTGAGTTTCGGCATCATACATTCTATGGGTTTGGACGAATGCATAATGACACGTATCCATCATTATAATATCACACAAACTACTTTCACTGCCCTAAAAATCCACTGTGCTTACCTACTTATCCCTCTCCACACCCAACCCATGGCAACCAGGGATCTTTTTGCCGTTTCTAGAGTAATGCCTTTCCCAGAACATTATGTAGTTGGAATCATACAGTACGTAACGTTTTCAGATTGGCTTCTTTCACTTAATAATATGCCTTTAAGTTTCTTCCACATGTTTTCATGGCTCCACAGCTCATTTCTTTTTAGTGCTGAATAAAATTCCATTGTCTGGATGGACCACAGTTTATTTAGCCATTTGCCAACTGAAGGACATTTTGGTGGCTTCCAAGTTTGGGCAATTATAAAGAAAGATGCGACAAACATCTGTGTGCAGGGTTTTGAGTGGACACAAGTTTTCATCTCCTTTGGGTAAATACCAAGGAGCATAATTGCTGGATTGTATGGTAAGAGCATGCTTGTAAGAAACCACCAATCCGTCGTCCAAAGTGGCTGGACCATTTTGCATTCCCACCGGCAGTGAATGAGAGCTCCGGGTTACTGCACATTCTCGCCAGCGTTTACTGCTGTCAGTGTCCCGGACTGTGAACTTCTCACAGGTGTGTAGTGGTATCTCATTGTTTTAATTTGTATTTTCCCTGATGGCATATGACGCGGAGCATCTTTTCACATGCTTATTTCCATCTGTAAATCTTTGGTGAGGTATCTGTTAAGGTCTTTGGCCCATTTTTTAACCCAGTTGTTTGTTTTCTTATTGTTGAGTTCTAAGAGATTTTTGCATCTTTTAGATAATGATGCTTTATCAAACGTATCTTTTGCAAATATTTTCTCCCAGTCTGTGGCGTGTCTTTCTAATGCTCTTGGCATTGTCTTGGAGAGCAAAAGTTCTTAATTTTAATGAAGTCCTGCTTATTACATTTGTGCTTTTTACAAGGTCATTCTGAAAGGCTGTTTTCGGATTTTAATGACATGAAGACCAAATAGAGTCATCTTCTCTTATAGAAGTTTGCGAGTTAGTTCCAGTATTTTCTTAGAGTAATTGCTTGTTAAAGTTGTTTCCATTGAAGGGGAGGAGGTCCAGCCAGCTGACTGCCTAAGCTGAGATGGTAGCCACACCACTTACTAACTGAGGACTTGGGCAACTTACTTGCTGTTCTCTGCCTCAGTTTCCTCGGATGTAAAATAAGCATGATGATGGCACACTGCTCATAAGGCCTTTATAAGAATGACTAGAAATAATACTTGTAAAGTGTCTGACGTATCACGAGCACCCATTGGGTTGTTCTTGTTCTCAGGTGGAGCTCAGGAGGAAATGGTAGCAACGAGGCCTAATTTGAGAAATTGGGAGCCCTTGACAATGCTCTGTGTTGAATTTTCCAGGAAGAAAGCATATGGGTGTCATACATAATAAATGGCTGTATGCCCTCAAAATTCTAGAACCCTCTCATCTTTTAAAATGTTCTAAATTGGTAACACAAACATGCTAAAAACCTGACATGTCACAAATAGCCATTCTTTGTTCTGGAACTGAGTTTGGCAGGAACCGGAGTTAATGTTGAACAGTTTGCAGACACTCCGGGCAGCTAATTAGCCATCTTTGCTTGGGCCGATCTAGCTGATGTTAGGGGCCTGCTCACCTGGTTTATATTTCTTCCTCGAAGATTAATGACTCCACAATACTGCTGATTTCAGGAGTTAATGTAGGGCACACATGAGTCCTAGAGGGAATTCAGTTTTTATAAAGAGCTATATTTACCCACACTAAGTTTTCATTCTCTCAATGTGACCAAATTTGAATTGAACCTTTCCCTGTAGTGGGATATTGAGTTTGGTGTTTACATGAAAAGGCTATCTATGTTATTGCTGCAAATTGCTGTCAAAGAACACTGTGCCAGAAACGATTTAAAAAAAAAAAACCAAACAAACCCAAGAACAGTGTTTTATTCTTTCTTCCTGAGTGGAAGGTTGTGTTTTCTTTTGACTTGAATAGAAAAAAAAACAACTAAAATACAACTGTAGGTAAAGATAATTCCACCAGTTAATTTGAAGTTCTGTGCAGGGACTTGAATGATTCTTAAACCAGCAAGCCAGTGAATAATTTCTTTATATCTTTTCTATTACATAATGTATTAGCTAAGTGACAAGACTCCTTTTTGAAATCTCCCTCTCACCACCTTCCCCTCCACCTATAAACCGTATTACCCACTGACAGGATTGGGATTTAAACCACTGGTTTGCCAACTTACATGGTGGAAAAATCTCCTTGGTGGGCCCTGAGTACAATCCAAGGGGAGAAAGGAAGGTGGAAAGAAAGGGGAAAAAAGGAACTAAGCTTAATTAAAAATAAAGTAACTACTGTTTTCTTTTTCTTTGTTTAAACCACAGAGATATAGGTGAGAGTTTACCACTGAAGATCTCAGTCCTTAAACTTACATTATTTTGAGCAGGAGAATGGCTTACATTCTTAGAGAAAATGGCATTCTGAGATTTCAACATTTGTTTATATGTGTATTTTTGGAAAAGGTTGGATAGTATTTCTTGATTAATTTTATTTTGAAAGTTTGGGCTCCAGCTATGCTAGTTTATATCCCCAGTTATTTGGGACCTCTCTCCCCATCTCTAGTGTATTTTTGAATAATTTTGAGATTTTTCGACCACCATGAATCAACCACTAGGCTTCTCAGAGACACAAAACTAGAAGACTGTGACTTTAAAGCAAAACTTAAAAGAAAATGCAGGGGCGAACACTAAAATAATACTATTGTACTTCTAAACCCCAAATCATGGAATCATGGAACTCTGCACTTCAAGTTTCAATCTCCCGATTTTATAGATGAGGAAACCGAGCCCTAGACAGGTTGATGGTGAAAATCAAATGGATGACCTTGCATTTTCCACATTTATTTCATTGGATGTGGACACATGGGCTGATTCTTCTGTTTACATTGGGTCTCTGTCCCAGCAGGGCCACCTGGTTTGAATCCCAGCTCTGATTTATCTCAGCTATCTGCCCTGGGGCAAGTTATCTAGGTCTTGGAACCTGAGTGTCTTCATCCTCACAATAAACTTAGGAGTACTGGAGGCGCTTACTCAAGATAGCACATGTGAAATGTTTAGCAATAACACATGATAAATGTGAACCCTGTCCTCTGACACCCATCCTTCAGGAGTCAAACAGCTTCGCCATGCAGATAGCTTATTGTTTTCTGAGTTGTAACTTCCTCAACTGAAAATAAATTTGATGATGAAGACAGCTACCCTTGGTTGTGGGTTTACTATGCGCTGGGATTCTCCAAGCACTAGCTTATGTGATCTCATTTAATTCTTACAAAAGAACCCTATGAAGGGCACATAGTTATAGGCAGCAACACAGGATCTACACCCATGTCCCAGGCCTCCCTCCAAATCCTGACTCCCCTATAGTCTATATATAAATATTAATACATACATGATCTATGGATGATATTATTATTGTTACTATTATTATTATTATCATAACTGCTTTTGTGGAGTTTACCGACTTCTTGGATTTGGTATCTAGCCTTTTCTACCTTGATACCTACCTGAAACTGTCTGATTTGGCTGACTGCTCTTTTTTGGAGTTTTGAAGAAATTGATTTATGTGAGCTATATGTGGTAGGGAGACTTTGCCCATGGGGGCAAACCACAGCCAGAGATAAGAAAGATCTGGGAGTGAAACTCTAAGGAGGTTTTGTGTGGATTCTAACAAGGTATACATACATAATACATCTCTGGAAAGTAAAAGTACATTTGTCAACTACTGGTTTCACATTTGTAACCCTGACCCTTTGGAAAATCTTGTGGGAAATAATTTCATTTTCTGGTGAGAGCAGCAAATGAGAACATCCATATGTTCCAGAACTCTACTCTAGGCTAGTCTTATTTTACAGATGAGGAAACTGAGGTCCCAGGGGGTACTGAGGTCTGTTTAAGACGGGTCCTGTTTCCTATCTATGAATGAGTGCCTTTAGGTCACAGTCTCATTTAAAGACAAGATTCCTGTGCAGGTGAGAACAAAGGAACATCTCTGAGAAGGCAAGTCCATGGACAGTGGAGACTTCTCCCTGTATACATGTCGGGTCGATGGAGCTGCTGTGGTAGATTGCCTCCAAAGATGGTTGCCTGTAAGTCTTCCCCTCCCTGTATACACAAGTCAATCCTCCCATCAAAATGTGGGGTCTGTTTCTCCTCCCCTTGAATCTGGGCTAGACTCGTGTCATGCTTTGACCAATAGAATATGGTGATGTTGTACCAGTTCTGGGCCCAGCCCTTAAAAGGCTGGCAACTTCTGCTTTCATTCTCTTGGAAGCCAGCCACCCTGTTGTAAGGAAGCTCTAGCTAGACTGCTGAACGAGAAAAGCCTACGTATAGAGAAAGCACCCAAGAGAAGAGGAGAGAATAAGGTACCTCAGTCAACAGCCAGTACCAAGAGCCCACATGTGTGAGTGAGGTCATTTTGGATGTTCCAGCCCCAGCCAAACACCCCATTGAAAGCAGCCGCATGAATGACCCCAACGCATGTCACGTGGAGCAGAGCTGCCCAGTTGGTCCAGACAACCCACAGTAGCGTGGGAAATAATAACTCATTGCTGTGTAAGCCACTGTGCTTTGAGGTGGCTCGTTTCACAGCAGTAGGCCACTGGGCAGTCACCATTGCTAGTGAATCCTAAGCTGTGGTTTGTTGCCACCCTGTTTTGGAGCCGAAGTCCACACCTGGCTCCCCTATCCTCCTGATATCATGGTAGGACCCAGGCCCAACGTAGCCATTAGCAGAGGGGTTTCTTTGTGTAACTGATGGGAATATTTGACAGTGAAACGCTGGTGGTCCACTTAATTCCAGCCATGATCAAAGTACTTAGAACCCAACTTCCCTTTAGTGAAGCCGAGTTCTGTTTATTTGCAGTTGGGCTCTGTTTACTCTGGTTAAAGGAGATGCCCGTCTGCTCTCCCTCCGCTGATCCGTGCTCCCACCATTCCAGGCTTGATTGACAGGTGTTTAGATAAAGGCCTCCCCTCCCAGGCTGGCATCTGGCACAAATCACACAGGGAGAAAGACCCGTGCTTGAGGCTATGACAGCCCAGAGTCAAGATGAGATTATTTCCTAAAAGTAGCAAGTTCAGGGCCAGTGAGGGGTTACATTATTCTACAGCAGGGTTTCCCAAACTCGGCACTGTTGACAATCTGAGCCGGATAATTCTCCGCTGTAGGGGACTATCCTGTGCGTTGTAGGAGGCTTAGCAGCATATCTGGCCTCTGCCCACCGGATGCCAGCAGGACTTTACTGCAGTTGTGACAACTGAACATTGCCAAATGTGCGTGTGTGGTGCCCCCAGGGATGGATTCCATTAGCTTCGGAAAAAAAGGCTGCTCCTGATCTCGAGTCTCCTTTGCAGCCACACTTCCCCTTGTTGGGAAGTTAAGCCCTCATTCCCTTCCTTTTAATCTTGTTCACTTTCCCATAATTAATCCAGAGGAAACATTGCCCTTGCTTCTTCTAACATGAAGATTGAGAATTGATTTAGGAGTGAGTAACTCTGAAGTAATGTTTCCTTGACTCATGGACTAGGGCATCCAACAGAAGACAAACTTGGGAGCAGTTTCTACCCTAGTAATGATCATCAATTCAGACATAGAATGAAGCAAATTCAATCACAACCAGCAATATAAAAGTGCAGCTCTGACTGGCTTAGTGGATGTTTTGTCTGCTCAGCCTAAAAGCTGTGGGAAGACTGAGCATGCCTTCAGATGCTAAGACCATCTCCCCCTCTTCCCAGCTCTGCATCAAGAATTGTACTCCAGGTTAGTCTTACCTTGAAGAAAATGTGCAGGCTTTTTTGTAGTCTGATGCCAACAATTGGCCAAGTTCAGCAAGCCTGGAGTTTGGGTGCACTATTGAGTTGGGGCAGCTGGGTGCCCATCAGCAGTATCTACTTTCCTGCCTTTGTCATAAAGGCAAAGAGTGTTCTGAGGTTGAATAACCTATCCCCTAAAAGCCTTTGAAACTGTGGGGCAGCCAAAGGTAGTGGAATCAATACAAGTTAGCAATGCTCTGTCAGGACGTTTCTGAAGACACCTTCTTAAGTATGCCAGCCTCCAAGGTGCTCAGCCATATGTATGGTCATTGAAAAGACAGGTGACCCAAGACCTGATGGTTCACAATGATAGCTCTGACTCAGGTTCCTTCATAACACCTATATCTAACTCATTTTTCCATTTAACTAGGAGAGGTCAGCCTTGCCCCATCTGTCAGCTTGCTGTGGGCCTCAGTGTGTGAATAGGTCTCTGGTTATTTACATACCTGTAGATGCCCTCCACTAGGATGAGAATCTTTTTCCAAGCTCTGCGGGTTCGAGGCTGACCGTAGATTACAGCATCTCTCAGGAGCTTCTCTAGGCTTTGCATGTCTTTAAATAATACACACAAAAAAATTGAGTCATGAGAGGGCTTTTCTTTTCCTCCTTCATTTTCTTTTTGGAGAAGGCAGCAGATATTTTAGGCTCAGACTTGGACCCGAACTTTCAGAGAGCAAAGTCAAAGTCAGAGAACACCTTGGGGGAGAGACAAATCTAGTTTTTAGTAAAAGTTAACTCTGACAAGCTGAGTAGGCAGATTTGTAAAGCCAGCAGAATAAACCCCTAGTGGAGGCATATAGTTTCACAGGGTCTTCAAAGGCTGTCCTCACCTGCCTTAGCAGAGATTGCAGCTTTACATTAAATGCATTTCTTAAACTTAAGCTTTGTTGCCAGGTGAAAATTAGCCCTGAGGGATATCATTAACTAACACTCACCAATCAATGGTTTAGCCGCCAGCATGGTAGAGTTTAACTGGGTTTGCACAGAACAGCAGCATTTTGGGCTGGCAGGGGTCTCACTGCCTAAGTTTTGGGAGGTGGGCAAATGGATGTGGTGTGGAGGCCATGTTCTGGTACAAAGCAGTCCTGGTTTCTTTCAAAACTTTAAGGCAGTGTCATTTTTTGTCATTTATCCACCAGTGGGTCTCAGACTTCAGAGACTGTGAATCATCATTTGGGGAACCAGTAAAAATGTAGATTCCCTGTCTCACTCCTAGAGATTCTGGACCAGTTCGTGTGGGATGGGGTCCACAAGTGTTCATGTTTGGGGTCTTGGCACTCCTGGGTCCATCACTCAAAGCCAGACCTATATTTTGAGCTACATAACTGTTTTCCAAATTTTAGACAAAACCACGGGTACCTCAAACTCAGCATTTCCAAGATAGAACTTGTGGCAGATGGCATTATTGGCCCCAATTCCTACACTCTCCCAATTGGAGTCCTTTGACATGTGACCTCAGAGCCCTCCCACTAAAGGAATGGAAGATGTTTCCCTGCCTCTGGCTTGGGTTCAGCCAAGTGACATGCTTTGGCTAATAGAATCCAGGGAAGAGAGAGCAGGTTAGTTCCGCGCCTCCGCCTTAAGGGACCTTACACGTTTCTGCTTTTCCTCTTGTGCTTCTGCCAGTAACATGAAAAGAACACTACCAGGCTAGTCCACAGGACCTGGGAGGGTCCCAGGAGAGGCTGAGAGACAAGTAGGGCACAGTTAGCCCAGCCCACTTGCAGTCATGTGTAAGAAATAAGTGATATTTGTTGGATGCTACTAAGGTTTCGAGGTTGTTTGTTACGGGACTAGCTAAAGAATGCAATCTCCAAAGGCCATTCCTGATCTAGTCCCTGGCTGTCTTCCTCATATGGTTTCTCAATGTTCCTCAGCACACAGCCTCCCATCTCTCTTATATGCTTCCCCGCTCTTGTCTGTCTGGAGAACCTCCACCCACCACGCAAGCCTCCACTCAAACTCTTTTGGCCAATAGGACAGATTTTCTTTCTTCTTTGTGTCTTTGATGACGTATCTATTCTGGATTTAAGCACTCATCACACTGCTCATTATTTGAGTTCATGTCTCTCCTCCAGGGAAGGCAGGGACCTTATCTTATTCATCCTTTTAGCCCTAGTCCTCATGCACAGTGCTGGAGCTAAAGCGATATGTGATAGTTGAATCACTTGTCTTTTCATGGAAAAGATTGTAGACCAGGAAACAAGAAAGGGAATGACACTTTGGGATCTAAATAGGAATTATGAGAAAGGATAATTGCCTCATGCCTGCAGTAATATTTCTTTAATTAACTGCGTTTTTAGCTTTTTTTTTTTTAAACATCTTTATTGGAGTATAATTGCTTTACAAAGGTGTGTTAGTTTCTGCTGTATAACAAAGTGAATCAGCTATAGGTATACATATATCCCCATATCTCCTCCCTCTTGCGTCTTCCTCCCACACTCCCTATCCCATCCCTCTAGGTTAAAGACAGGCAGATATATCTTCTGAGTCTTCACATAAGATGTAGTGTTGTTTTAGTGTCACTACATCACTGACCACTAGATGGCAGCCAAGGAAACAAAGCAGCCTTCTTATTTTGAGAATTTCAGGGATAACAAACGTTCATCTTTAGACATTTTGCTTTCGGCTGGGTTCCTAAAATGTTGAAGTAACCCATGTGATTGGGGGAAGCAACTCCCTTTTCTATAATCTACCGCAGGCCTGTTGGTCTCTGAAGGGAATAAAGAGCTGATGAATATAAGTATACCTGCTTACAGAGTTTTTCCTTCTGGGACTTGGAATTTACAAGTTTTTATACAGAAATGACACATGGTGAGTGTGACTCCTGTGCCATAGTAATAAAAGCAAACCCAGGCTCCAGAGAGTGGGCACAGAGGGAGCCGACCTCCACATAACAAAGGCCACACACGACAAAGCCACAGCAGCCAACATCGTTCTCAATGGTGAAAAACTGAAAGCATTTCCTCTAAGATCAGGAACAAGACAAGGATGTCCACACTCACCACTATTATTCAACATAGTTTTGGAAGTCCTAGCCACGACAATCAGAGAAGAAAAAGAAATAAAAGGAATACAAATTGGAAAAGAAGAAGTAAAACTGTCACTGTTTGTAGATGACATGATACTATACATAGAGAAACCTAAAGATGTCACCAGAAAACTACCAGAGCTAAGCAATGAATGTGGTAAAGTTGCAGGATACAAAATTAATGTACAGAAATCTCTTGCATTCCTATACACTAATGATGAAAAATCTGAAAGAGAAATTAAGGAAACACTCCCATTTACCATTGCAACAAAAAGAATAAAATACCTAGGAATAAACCTACCTAAGGAGACAAAAGATCTGTATTCAGAAAACTATAAGACACTGATGAAAGAAATCAAAGATGACACAACAGATGGAGAGATATACCATGTTCTTGGATTGGAAGAATCAATAGTGTGAAAATGACTATACTACCCAAAGCAATCTACAGATTCAATGCAATCCCTATCAAATTACCAATGGCATTTTTTACAGAACTAGAACAAAACATCTTAAAATTTGTATGGAGACACGAAAGACCTCGAATAGCCAAAGCAATCTTGAGGGAAAAAAACGGAGCTGGAGGAATCAGCCTCCCTGACTTCAGACTATATTACAAAGCTACAGTTATCAAGACAATATGGTACTGGCACAAAAACAGAAATATAGATCAATGGAACAGGAAGCCCAGAGATAAACCCACGTACCTATGGTCAACTAATCTATGACAAAGGAGGCAAGGATATACAATGGAGAAAAGACAGTCTCTTCAATAAGTGGTGCTGGGAAAACTGGACAGCTACATGTAAAAGAATGAAATTAGAACACTCCCTAACACCATACACAAAAATAAACTCAAAAGCAAACCGAAGTGAACTAAATTAGCAGTCACTTAAAAGTGAATATTCTAAGATTTTCGAAAATCTATACACGCAGAGATTATTGTACTGTTTATGCAATCAAGAGGGTCACATACATGTTAGAGCCTGAGTTTGGGAGTTTAAATGAACCCCACTAAAGACGAGAAATTTCTCTCCATTCTTTTAGTATCGGGCAGGACAGAAAACAAGGCTACAAAAGACCTTGATATGTTTTTTGCATTTTGCAAATGGCAGGAACTCATAGTGTTTGTCATGAATGGAGAGTTCGATGAGGAGAAGCTTTTAGCGGAACTTCAGAAAACCCTCCGTGTCCACACACTGGGATCCTTGAGCAAAGGGAAGATCAATCAGCCATTGTTCCACCTTGGGGGACAAACTCACTAACCTCTTAGAATCACAGAAGCTAGACAGAGAAAGGTATGACTTCACTCACTGTGGGATTCTGGACCCATGTTAACATCTGGTAGTTTTTGATTTTTAGGTCCTTGCTCTATAATTCTACAGTGTGTGGGTCACAGACCCATAGGATTCAGGGGATTGTGGTTTATGTTCTTGCAGGCCTTATGAGGTTCTACTGTTTCAGCAAATCACATGCTAACATCTGCAAGAGATTTTCAAATAATGATGCTTATTAAAGCACTTATACCCACATTACGTTAATCCTCATGACACCTCTGAACGATTAGGTTTTGGGTTTTTTTTTCAGATAAACAAACTAATGCCAGAAGGTTTGTAAAACCAATAACAACCAAAAAAAAAACCAAACAAACAAACAACAAAAAAACAAAAAACAAAAGACCCTAAGCCCAAACAAACCAGCTTCTTGTCAGAGTATAGAGAAAATCCTGAGTTACAGAAATTAAAAGAATACAGTTGATGCCATCAAGGTGCACCCACACAGTGCTACTGTACCATCATGTTACAAAGTTATAATGACACACTGTGGACTTGTAATCAACACAAATTTGAGTACCAGCAACGCCTTAGACATTATTCACCACCAAGTCTGGCTCATCAAGGCGGGGTCCTTTGGTTTGCGACGGACTGAGAGGAGGGAGTCGGCATGGTGGGTGATGAGACGTGGCCTGGGGTCCACGTTCTGGTGCAAAGCAGCCCTGGTTTGTCATGGGTTAGGGAATTACTAAATCCCAGGGAGAGCCCAGCTATGTGCCCAAAACTCCAATCAGGCTTAGGTGACAATGATGCTCTGCGAGCCTGTTCCTGCACCTGTCCTTAAATTCAAAACCCTCATAATATCAGCAAGCCTCCGGGATCTGCAGAAGCTACACATACAGTCCTATGAGAAGAGAGCCCAAGTCAACAAAGAAGCCATAACCTTCTCAGAAGGGAGGTTGGTGTAGTTCAAAAAGTGTCTTCCTAAAGATAAGAACTAGGTCTCTGGCTTCTTTCTTACTTTCCTGTACAGCAAAAACACTCTTTCTCCTGCCTCGGCTGCCTCTTTCCTCATCTCTTGTGCAACTGAGCTTTTGTTGAGACATGAGAACTTGGCCACCCCTCCGTGCCCTGCCCTGCTCTCCATCTAGGGCCCGTGGTCGGGGCTGAAGGGCAGCCTCCACTTTCCTTGTGCTGCCCAGAGTGCTTGCTGGTTCACCCTCATCACTCAAAGCTCCAGGAAACCTGCCTCCACCTGCATTTAGATATGTCCTCTTGTTCCCTGCTCCGTGGGCTTCTTGCCAAAATCTTTTCATGCCTACACAGGATAGACACTCAACAGCTATTTCTTAAGTGAAAAGATGGTTGGATGATGAAGAAATACTACTTGTTACTCTAATTCCTTGCCTCCCCCCATCTTTTCCCTGTTCCTCGTGTTCCTTCAGGGATAATCAGTTTTATCCTTCAATATTGAGCCCAAATGTGAACTATTAAGCAGTAGGTACTTAAACAACTGTGAATGATGATAAACTATTCTTATTTTTAAGATGGTTTGGGGGGAACTGCCCCCTTGTGTAACCTTTGGGGGAAAACATAATCATAATGTCCAGTTCTGGCCAGCAAAGCAAATATTTCTCTCAAAGTGACATTTATAGAGTCTCCTCCATGAGATCAATGAGGGCATTTCTGATGCATTGAAAAATGGGTGCGGGACTTCCCTGGTGGCACAGTGGATAAGACTCCGCACTCCCAATGCAGGGGCCATAAGTTCGATCCCTGCTCAGGGAACTAGATCCCACATGCATGCCACAACTAAGGAACCCGCCTGCTGCAACTAAGACCCGGCACAACCAAATAAATAAATAAATATTAAAAAAAGTTAAAAAAAAAAAGAAAAATGGGTGCCTTCAGTTTTGCAAGGCAGTTTGGATACATACTTTGGTTCAGGTCTTCTGAATGGGTCTGCAAATATGTTTGCAGGTGTCACATGGTCTTTTGTAGGTCAAAGAAGCAAGGTGAGCTTCCTGGAAGTAGACAAAAGGCAGCTGGGAGCAGAGGAGCTGGGCTGGGCAGAGGGTGAGGTAGGTGCTAGGGGCAGGGCCTACTTACCCAGGGGAGAGGGTCATCCCAGAAACTTCTGGCCTTGGGCACATGAGGTGAAGAATGGGTAGAGCCTAATGCATGGGGACAGAGTGTCCCATGCACTCAGGCTCTGGGCCTGATGAAGCATGGAGGGCTCTGATCCTTAGAGAAGGGTCTGTGGGACTAGACAGAATGCTGAATAGGATCCCTGGGGAGTGGGGTCAGTGCAGGAAGGTGAGCCTTGATTCAGGGAGCACTGTGGGAGCCCAGGGGTCAGCACCTGGATCCTGCGTCTCAGGTCAGAGTGCAGTCAAGGGAGCCCAGTGAATGCTGGCTGTGTCCGCCTAACCCAACTGCCCTGACCCGGGACAGTTGCATGGGAGATGGAGGCTATGGAGTATTTCATACATCACTCTACCATCTGGGGGAGGCAGGGAATGGAAAGGAGGTCAAAGTTCATTGTGTTTAGAAATGCGAACTCTGAAGTCAGACCTCCTCAATTTAAATCCCAGCTCTGCCTCTTTCCAGCTGTCTCTAAACAAGTCACCTCACCACTTTGTGCCTCTTTCTTCATCTGTAAAAAGGGGATAATCGGTAGGTGACTTGTTGTGAAGTTGGGGCTAAAAGGAGTGAGTGCATGTGAAAGTTTCATTACAGCAAGGGTTGAATACTCTTACTGTTAAAAGATATAGGGGCAATTGCTCTATTTGTTAAACAACCTAGTTCAGGAGTCTTGAGATTGAAAAGGTCGTGGCTTGTAAAGTAATCTAAGTGATGTTTATAGGTTTGACCTTCCACTCAAATGACACTCATGAGCCCTCACTCCGCAGAAAAGGTAGGGCTCAGAGTTTTCCCACAAACACTGCATCCTTTGTTCTTCTTCCTCTCGGCCTTTAAATGCCTCTAGATAGAATCCTGGTTCTTCCTCTCCACTTTTTTTTTCCCTAAACCACTTCAAATTCTTGGCCTGCTCATTCCTCTGACCTCATGGCAACTCTCCTAGCTGAAAAGACTGCTTCTCCTCTTCAAGACCAGCTCAAGAAGCCCTTTGTGACTCACTTGAGTACAGAGATTACCTACAGCCTTGCTGCTCCAAGTACAGTCCTGCACCAGCAGCATCAGTGTCGCCTGGGAGTTTGTCAGACATGCAGGTGCTCAGGCCCCCGCCCAGAAGTACCGAATCCAAGTCTGCATTTCAACAAGAACCCCCATGGTGACTCCTTGCACCTTAAAGACTGGGAAACATTGTTCTAGAATCTACATCGTATGCATTTACCAGTAAAGTGAGCAGATACAGGAAAAAAAATAACTCAGTTCTGATTTCCCCAAATCTCTGAAAGAAGTGGTTGACCTTTCCAGAGAGTTAAAATTCACCCAGGGTTTGAGGTCCTGGAATTCTCTGGGTGCTAATATACTCAGCCCAGAGGACATGTTTACCAAAGGCCTCCGGGTACCCCATGGTGCTTGGACCCATTTCCTCAATACACCAGAATCATGAAGGAGACCAAGCCTGTGGGTCCCTCGTTGGAGCTGATGCCTCGGCTTGTGCTGTAAAATGGCTGGAGAGTCTGTTTTGTGGTACCAATGAGTCACAAAGGCAAACTAAGGGTTGGCTATTTCCCTGAAGCTGCCCAAAGTAGAAAGTGCAAGGAGATATTCTCAGCACATAGCCAGAGGGATTCAGAGACCAAACTTCAGCTTCTGAGTTAAGATTCATGTTACTAACAGGATAAGGCATCACACTAGATTGATTTTCACACAAGAACCCACAGCTGTCTGCATCCTACATGTGGTCTGGCAGTAGCTGGACTTAGCGAGTGGGTAAGAGTGTCATCTAGAGCTGTCCATGTACCTGTATCCTCTCAGCCCAGCTCCTTATTGCAGACACAGGCTATTCTTTGTCCAAAACATATTTTTCTGGCTGTGGGAGCATACTCAGCCTGAGTCAGGACAGCCCTCAACCAACCACAAGTGGGAACTGGTGCATAAATACCCCAGCTCCCACCCCTCAGGTGGGATAACACTGAGGCATGTCTATACTGGCACCCAGAGTTTCCTAGTAGGCTTGAGCTCCAGGTGTTTACTGTGCTAACATGCTTGACAACACGCCCTTTATTGGCCACCTCCCCTGCTCTGTCTTCATCCCCTGCTTCTCTGACTCATCCTGGGATCACTTCCTAAATAAATGACTTGCCTTCACATCCATGTCTCAGGTCTGCTCCTAGGGGAAATGAACCAAGACAAGAGCAACAGACTTGGGTTTGAATTTTGACTCTTACCACCACGTGTCATGCGTGTGTCCTTGGGCAGGTCATTCAATCACTTTGAGCATTGCTTTCTCTTAATAAGTGGGAATAATGAAGAGAAATAGGAATCTGGATTTTTGTTAAATTTAAATGGTTGATTATATAAAGGGCTTAATGTAGTGCTTGGCAGCAGTGAATGCTGAATAAATGAGAGTTAGGATCTCAGTACAGTTGTCCCTTGGTATCCACGGGGGATTGGTTTCAGGAGCCCCTGTGGACACACGAATCTGCAAATGCTCAAGTCCTTTATATAAAATGGCATAGTGTTTGCATATAACCTACGCACATCCTCCCATATACTTTAAATCATCTCTAGGTTATTTATAATACCTAATACAATGTAAATGCTGTATAAATAGTTGCCAGCATGCGATAAAGTTATGCTTTTTGTAACTTTCTGGAATTTTTTTCCCAAATATTTTCCATCTGTAGTTGGTTGAATCTGATGGGTGTGGAACATGCAGAAATGGAGGGCTGACTGTAATTGTAACATTTGCAATCCAGGAAGAAATAAGCCCTGGTGATAAATTCTGCTAAAACTGCACTTCTGAGTTGTCTACTTTTCCTTAGAGAGTATAGCTTTTGGGTGTTCTGATTTTGTTCAGTTCCTCATTCTGATTTTGTGGGAAATAAAGAAATGATGAATAGCTTGAAGTTATTGGTCAATCCAGGTCACATAGGATTCAAAGTTTATTATGATGGTCTGCAATGGTTTGACTACACTTCAGGTATATCTTTCGCATACAGAATGCAAAAATTCAAGGGCCCAGAATTCTGATTTATTTACTATGGTTCTAAATAACAAGTGGGTATCCTCTAGTATTGATCTACATAAAAATAGGACCTCTTCTCCCCCCAAAGTCAGGAGAGTATCCTTAAGATATAAGCAGAGGACACAGGTGGAGCAAAGTCCAGGAAAGCAGAGCAAGTGTAGTTGTATGAAATCCCATAATCCTGATGTTTAAGAACATTCCAGTTTAGGGGGCCATTCTTAAACTCCATCTCATAAGTTATTAGCTCCTATCTGGGCTGGTTGCATGCCTCCTGCACACATAGGAAGGCAACTTTCATCTTCTGCAGATCCTTCAAAAAATCTCCATGTTATAATTTCAATCTGCATGGATACGTATTAAGGATTAAAGCATCATTGTTTACTGAGCTGTTTAGTATTATCCTGGGAATAGTAAAACAAGATAGAGCGCCAGCAGCAACTGATGCCTTACCTATTAGGACTCCACTTAATTATTTTCCCCTCTATATGCCATCTCACCTCCAGGACCTCTCAAGTGAGAAGTCGTTTCAAGGACCCTGGAGGTAGCCTTGCTCTCAAAGGTGGCTGTTTCTGTGGTGTAAATACAACAGCAGAGAGAGTTGTTCATGGGTAAAAGTCCTGTTGAGCACATTAGTGAGTGAGAACAAGGGATCTGTGTACCTGAGAATGAAAGTGTATTAGTTTCTTACAGCTGCTGGAAAAAATTAACACAAACGTAGGGCTTTACGAAACACAAATTATCTTACAGTTCTGGAGGCCAAAACTCTGAAATGGGTCTTACTGGGCTAAAACCAAGTCGAGGTGCTTTCCTTTCTGGGAGCTGGGTCGGGGGGGACCCATTTCCTTGCTTTTTGCAGCTTCTAGAGGCTTCTGGCATTCATTGGCTGTGGTTTCTTTGATCTCCAAAGCCAGCAATGGCTTGAAGTTTTTCTCACATGGCATCACTCTGACACTCACTCCTCTGTTTCCCTTTTCCACATTTAAGGACCCTGTGATTACCCTGGACCCCGTGCAACCTCTTTACTTTAAGATTATCTGAGTAGCAACCTGAATTCCATCTGGATCCTTCATTCCCCTTTATCACAAAATATAATATGGTCACAGGCTCTGGGGATTAAGACACAGGCATGTTGGGGGACCATTATTCTACCTCCCACAGAGAACTAAAGAGCCATAGCAGTTCATACATAACAGAATGTCATGGATTAAATGATGGACTCTGACCCTCACCGCATGCGATCCTTAATTGGGCAAAGCAGGATTTGTACAGACAGTGCCAGGCTTCACCACTGAGGGGCTCTATGATCTTGGACAGGTATTCAACAACCTATTTAGGCCTGAATCTCCTCACCTGTAAATGAGGACCGTCCACAGGGTTAAATAAATACATAAGAGAAGGTTATTAGCTCAGCATCTGGCACAGAGTAAATTCTCAATAAGTGCTATTTGCTGGTATAACATAACCACAGCGAACATGTATTATAAAGATATAGATAAGAAGTGTTATCTATTATCTGGGGGTATAAACAGAGAGCATGAGGGTTAAGTTACTGAATGTTTTAAAAGCTGTGTAAAATTGGAAGATAAAATGAAATCCTTGAATTATAATTTCGGCAAAGGATTAAGGAATTACAATTTTGTCTGAAAATAATTTCAAACTTAACAAAAATATTTGCAAGAATAAGAATACTACAAAGAACACCCAGGTACATTTTACCCAGATTCATCTATTAACACTGAATCCCATTTACTTTATCATTCTATCATCTATGTATTATCTATCTATCTATCTATCTATCTATCTATCTATCTATCTATCTATCATCTACCTACCTATCTATCATCTACCTATCATCATCATCATCTCTATAGAATTTCCAAGGGAAGACTGGTGAATGGTACAATTTGGGCTGAATTCCAAATAATAAATGCAGATAGAGAAGGTGAGATATTGCGATTTGTAATAAGAAATGATGTATTTGGTCTTCATTCACTACACTGTTCCTGGCACATAGCTCCTAAAACACTTAGAATTTCCTGAGTGCTGAAAGCTATATTGGTGTCTTTTGTTATGTTAATGATGTGACTTTTGGAAAGCACCTAAGGATGGGGGCTGGTTGCCAGGGGAACTGACCAGTGATTAGAGGGTTGGAATTTTCAGTCTTTCCTCCCAACCTCTGGAGAGGGTTAGGGGCTGGAGATTGAGTTCAATCACCAATGGCCAATGGCCAATGATTTAATCAACTGTGCCAATGAGACCTCCTTAAGCCCCCAGAAGGATGGGGTTCAGAGAGCTTCTGAGTTGATGAAACAAACCTGGAGATTCAGGGAGAGGTTGTGGAAGCTCCTGCATGCTTTCCCACCCACCTTGCCCTGTGCATCTCTTCCATCTGGCTGTTACTGAGTTATAACCTTTTATAGTTAGCTGATAATCTAGTAAGTAAACTGGTTTCCTGAGTTTTGTGAGCTGCTCTAGCAAATTAGTTGAACCTAAAGGAGAGGGTGATGGGAACTTCTGATTTTTAGCTGGTCACTCAGAAGAACAGGTGACAACCTGGACGTGAGATTGGCATCTGAAATGTGGACAGACCTGTGGAGTCTGATGCCGTCACCAGGTAGATAGTGTCAGAAATAAGTTGAATTGTTGGATGCCCAGCTGGTGTTGCAGAATTTCTTGTTGGTGTAGAGAACCCCACACACATTGGAATTGGTTCCTGAATCATTAAAGGGACAAGAGAACTGCTTTGAGGAGAGCTGATCTTTACAATCCATAAAGACAAACCTTTTCCACCTGATGCTCTTCAAAGTTTTAACTCAAAGTTGCTTGTATCTCTGTTTTCAGCTCCCCTGGACACCTGGGAGGGCTACTAAATGCTGTGAGCAAAGCTAATCCCTCCAAGGGACAGCATGGCACACAGCAGAACAAGCACTTTTCCTTGCTTCTTGAAGTACATACATCTTGGCTTATATACATGTCTTTGTGGCTCTACATTAACTGGCCAAGGCCTTAATTTTAAGGCTCTTCTCCAGTAGTTCAGCCCCACACTCAGGACGCACTTGGGGGTCTTGCTGTCTTTGCACACTGCAGATTAGTCTTCTGTTTGAAACTTCCTTTCCCTCACCCCTGATTAGAATTCTCTTAATCCTTCAAAGTCTATGGCAAATGCTATGCATTTCATGCAGTCCCCTTAATGAGATGACCTCTGCATTCTTCTGGGTCACCATAATGTTCTCTACTATCCCTTAGTGGCGCTGGTGATGACAATGACGAGGATAATAATAATCATAATAACACAGCAGGTACAAACAATTCAGTAGTTTCTATTACCAGGTATTGTGCTAAGCACTTCATATTCCTTCTCCAGCATATCATGAATCAGGCATCATAATAGAGATTATTTTTGGAATTAGTAAATAGAGATCTATGAAGGTTAAGTAATTTTCCTAGGACCACATGATAATAGGCTATAGAACAAGGACACTAATGTTTAGGTCAAGGCCTATACTTGTTAGAAAAAATACCAAATTGATGGTTTTAAATTTATATATGCTGTATGATAATTAACATTTTAGGAAAATTTATTTATAAGGAAATGTATAGATCTTAAGTGCACAATGCAATGAATTTTAATAAGAACGTGAGCATCACCCCACTCAAAATAACAACATTTCTATAACCCCAGAAAGTTTTTCATGCCTCTTCTTACTAATTTTCCTCCCCTGCAAGGAGAGGCGAATATTGTTGTGATTTATATCACCACAGAATTGTTTTATCTGTTTTTGAGTTTTCTGTAAACAAATTCATACTGTATGTACTCTTTTGTATATGGTTTATTTAATTAAAAATGATGTTTCTTGAGAGTCATCCACTTTGTATCAGTAGTTTATTCCTTTTTTATTGTAGAATTGTCTTCTATTATATGAATAAGACATTTTTTTTTCCTATTCTCCTATTGATAGATATTTGGGTTGTTTCCAGTTTTGAGTATTATGAATAAAGCTCCTATGAACAATCTTGTACAAACCTTTTAGTGGACATATGCTTTCATTTTCCTGGGAATTCTGAGCCGTGGGATTTCTGGGTCATAGCATAGGGATGTGTTTAGCTTTACAAGATTTGCCAAAGGGTTTTCTAAATGAGTTGTGCCACTTACACTACAGTTGTGGGATGGGTGAGTGTTCTAGTTGCTCCACACCTCTGACAACATTTGATGTCATCTTTTGGATTTTAACTATTCCAGTGGGTGTGAAAAGATACATTTGTCAAAGCCTTTACTCTTAACCACTGCCCAATACCACTGTGGCCCTTTTTCACTTCAACCCATGATAATTACTTTTGTATATATCTGCTCCTCCTGCTAGATTGTAAGCTCTCAGTTAGCTAAGATATTACCTTATCATTTTTATAGTTCTCCAAAGCCCTAACATAGCACCTGAATCAGAAAAGTTGTTTGATAAATGTTTAGTGAGTTTTGGCTTAGAACACTTTTTCTGCATTTTGTGACTCCCTTTACCAACTTTAGACCAGTAGTGTAAAAGAGTGCTCATCATGGTGACAGGAAGCCTGAGGATAATTAATGTGACAAGGTGTGTCTGGTGATGTATCTCCGGGCATACTGGCAAGATCCAGGGTCAGCTTAGACTAAATGAGTTTAGAAAATAACCTTATATTAGGGCTTATATCCCTCACTATGCATCAGAATCATGTGGGGAGCTCTGAAGAAATGCAACTGCCTTGGTCCCAACCTGAATATTTTGATTCACTTGTTCTGTAGGTGGACTGAGTCATTGACCTTTCACAGATATTCCTAGATGTTTCTATTGTGCAACTAGGACCGTGACATTCCTTTGCCCTCAGTAGAACTGAGTGAAGAAATGAGAGGCTGCCATTTATAGATGTTTCTCTCCAAGAGTGAGATCATCATGTTTAATCATATCCATGGATGCAACTACAGTTGAATAATTATCCACTATTTCCTTTATCCTTCCTCAAGAAGACAGAATTTTTGATCACCAATTACCTGCCTTGCCAAAGAATCAAAAAGGCATAGCACATTGTTCTAATGTCAAAAGCATTTTCCTTCATCTCCTAATAAATTCATTTTTTGAACCCCTGAAAGATGTCTACTCCAAATATGAATTCCCAACACTGTGAAGATAATTTGAATCTGGATGTAACAATTGATGATAAATGAAGAAAAAGGAACAGAACTGGAGGAACTAAACTTGGCTTATCAGAGATGAAAGCAAAGACTGAGTGGTTGATGTAACATTAAGAAATGGAGTCAACATATTTTGAATTAGAATTGAGCTAATGGTCAGAGTTGAGCTGTAGGTCTGAGGGGCCTCAAGTCTGGTTCTTGCAGAGTTCCTGGCCCTGAACTTCACTCTAGTGTTCTTCTCACACAGCCGCTGAAGGGGTTCAGTAAAGGCATAGCCAGAACTCACCCCACTCAGTGAGAGGATATATTTCATCAGAATAACTCTACAAGTTGGAAAAGGGGGGTCACTTTGGAATGCTCCCATGCATTGGCTTTCCTCTCCTGGGGGATAATTGTTTTATGGTTTGAGGTTTCTGTGAGGTGGGCACAACAGAACTGGAACAAGTCTTCCTCACTTCTTTGTTTTCTTCTTCTCACTTCAATCTTTGTTACTTCCTTGGAGAACGAAAGGAGAGTGCCAAGGAAGAGGAACAGGGAAAAGTGGAGGGGGAGGGAAAGCAGGAGAGAATAGCAGTGAGAAAGAAGAGAGAGAAAACAAGTGTGTGTGTGTGTGTGTGTGTGGACACATGCATGCACACAGAAAGAAAGGAGAGTTCTGATGAGAGTAATGAAGAATTAGGATCAGGAACTTTGAACTAGGAGGATCCTTACACATCATATAGTTGAACACCTTCATTTTGCAGTTGGAAAACTGAGTACAAGAAAGAGGAAAGGATCTACACAAGGTGATGCAAAAAATCAGGGGCAGAGCTGGACGAGAGAACTCAGGTGTCCACCACCACCTCCTTCTAAGTATTTCCTAATACTTCCCATGCTGCCTTGACCTCATCACAAAACCTCACACCCAGGGGCCTGAAAGGGCACTGCAGTGACACTGACTAAATGGTTTGTGTGTGTGGGGGGGGGTGGGTGGGGTGGGATAGTGAAAGGAGGCATTTAGGCTAAGGAACAAGATTACTTTTTACCTGACTATAACATAAAACTTAAGTCTTCACATGGAAACAACCTAAATGTCCATTGACAGATGAATGGATAAAGAAGATATGGTGTGGCTACCAGCAGCTTCTGCGTAGAAAGAGTTCCCAAACATGGCTGCTGCTGGTGCCTGTCCCCAGGGAGCTCCACCTCTTCGGGGGACTCTCCAACACCAGCAGCCATGTGGATGACAGGCTCTTGGTGCTCCAGCCAGGCTTCAGGGCTGTGTCTCTGAGGTGGGAGAGCCAAGTACAGGGCATTGGTCCACCAGAGACCTCCCAGCGCCATGTAATATCAAACGGTGAAAATCACCCAGAGATCTCCATCTCAATGCCAAGACCTAGCTCCACTCAACGACCAGCAAGCTACAGTGCTGGACACCCTATGCCAAACAACAAGCAAGACAGGAACACAACCCCACCCATTAGCAGAGAGGCTGCCTAAAATCATAATAAGGTCACAGACACACCAAAACACACCACCAGACATGGACCTGCCTACCAGAAAGACAAGATCCAGCCTCATCCACCAGAACACAGGCACTAGTCCCCTCAACCAGGAAGCCTACACAACACACCAACCTCAGCCACTGGGGGCAGACACCAAAAACAACGGGAACTACGAATCTGCAGCCTGTGAAAAGGAGACCCCAAATACCATAAGTTAAGCAAAATGAAAAGACAAAGGAACACACAGCAGATGAAGGAGCAAGGTAAAAACCCACCAGACCAAACAAATGAAGAGGAAATAGGCAGTCTACCTGAAAAAGAATAATGATAGTAAAGATGATCCAAAATCTTGGAAATAGAATGGAGAGAATACAAGAAACATTT
Source organism: Balaenoptera physalus (assembly GCF_965194825.1). Classification (NCBI taxonomy): domain Eukaryota; kingdom Metazoa; phylum Chordata; class Mammalia; order Artiodactyla; family Balaenopteridae; genus Balaenoptera; species Balaenoptera physalus. Next base: position 41,715,111 of record NC_138898.1, on the reverse strand, counting down.
AACAAGGACCTAGAAGAACTAAAGAGCAAACAAACAATCATAAAAAACACAATAAATGAAATTAAAAATTCTCTAGAAGGAATCAATAGCAGAATAACTGAGGCAGAAGAATGGATAAGTAACCTGGAAGATAAAATAGTGGAAATAACTACTGCAGAGCAGAATAAAGAAAAAAGAATGAAAAGAATTGAGGACAGTCTCAGAGACCTCTGGGACAACATTAAACGCACCAACATTCGAATTATAGGGGTCCCAGAAGAAGAAGAGAAAAACAAAGGGACTGAGAAAATATTTGAAGAGATTATAGTTGAAAACTTCCCTAATATGGGTAAGGAAATAGTTATTCAAGTCCAGGAAGCACAGAGAGTCCCATATAGGATAAATTCAAGGAGAAACATGCCAAGACACATATTAATCAAACTATCAAAAATTAAATACTAAGAAAAAATATTAAAAGCAGCAAGGGAAAAACAACAAATAAAATACAAGGGAATCCCCATAAAGTTAACAGTTGATCTTTCAGCAGAAACTCTGCAAGCCAGAAGGGAGTGGCAGGACATATTTAAAGTGATGAAAGGGAAAAAGCTACAACCAAGATTACTCTATCCAGCAAAGATCTCTTTCAGATTTGATGGAGAATTTAAAACCTTTACAGACAAGCAAAAGCTAAGAGAATTCAGCATCACCAAACCAGCTTTACAACAAATGCTAAAGGAACTTCTCTAGGCAGGAAACACAAAAGAAGGGAAAGACCTACAATAACAAATCCAAAACAATTAAGAAAATGGTAATAGGAACATACATATTGATAATTACCTTAAATGTAAATGGAGTAAATGCTCCAACCAAAAGGCATAGACTGGCTGAATGGATACAAAAACAAGACCCATATATATGCTGTCTACAAGAGACCCACTTCAGACCTAGGGACACATACAGACTGAAAGTGAGGGGATGGAAAAAGATATTCCATGCAAATGGAAATCAAAAGAAAGCTGGAGTAGCAATTCTCATTTCAGACGAAATAGACTTTAAAACAAAGACTATTACAAGAGACAAAGAAGGACAATACATAATGATCAAGGGATCAATCCAAGAAGAAGATATAACAATTGTAAATATTTATGCACCTAACATAGGAGCACCTCAATATATAAGGCAAATGCTAACAGCCATAAAAGGGGAAATTGACATTGGTACAATCATACTAGGGGACTTTAACACCCCACTTTCACCAATAGACAGATCATCCAAAATGAAAATAAATAAGGAAACACAAGCTTTAAATGATACATTAAACAAGGTGGACTTAATTGATATTTATAGAACATTCCATCCAAAAACAACAGAATACACTTTCTTCTCCAGTGCTCATGGAACATTCTCCAGGATAGATCATATCTTGGGTCACAAGTCAAGACTTGGTAAATTTAAGAAAATTGAAATCGTATCAAGTACCTTTTCTGACCACAGTGCTATGAGACTAGATATCAATTACAGGAAAAAATCTGTAAAAAATACAAACACATGGAGGCTAAACAATACACTACGTAATAACCAAGAGATCACTGAAGAAATCAAAGAGGAAATCAAAAAATACCTAGAAACAAATGACAATGAAAACACGATGACTCAAAACCTATGGGATACAGCAAAAGCAGTTCTAAGAGGTAAGTTTATAGCAATAAAATCCTGCCTTAAGAAATAAGAAACAGCTCAAATAAACAACCTAACCTTACACCTAAAGCAATTAGAGAAAGAACAAAAAAAACCCAAATTTAGTAGAAGGAAAGAAATCATAAAGATCAGATCAGAAATAAATGAAAAAGAAATGAAGGAAACAATAGCAAAGATCAATAAAACTAAAAGCTGGTTCTTTGAGAAGATAAACAAAATTGATAAACCATTACCAGACTCATCAAGAAAAAAAGGGAGAAGACTCAAATCAATAGAATTAGAAATGAAAAAGGTGAAGTAACAACTGACACTGCAGAAATACAAAGGATCATGAGAGATTACTAGAAGCAACTATATGCCAATAAAATGGACAACCTGGAAGGAATGGACAAACTCTTAGAAATGCACAACCTTCCAAGACTGAACCAAGAAGGAAGAGAAAATATGAACAGACCACTCACAAGCACTGAAATTGAAACTGTGATTAAAAATCTTCCAACAAACAAAAGCACAGGACCAGATGGCTTCACAGGCGAATTCTATCAAACATTTAGAGAAGAGCTAACATTTATCCTTCTCAAACTCTTCCAAAATATAGCAGAGGGAGGAACACTCCCAAACTCATTTTACGAGGTCACCATCACCCTGATACCAAAACCAGACAAAGATGTCACGAACAAAGAAAACTACAGACCAGTATCACTGATGAACATTGACGCAAAAATCCTCAACAAAATACTAGCAAACAGAATCCAACAGCACATTAAAAGGATCATACACCATAACCAAGTGGGGTTTATCCCAGGAATGCAAGGATTCTTAAATATATGCAAATCAATCAATGTAATACACCATATTAACAAAATGAAGGAGAAAAACCACATGACCATCTCAATAGATGCAGAGAAAGTTTTCGACAAAATTCAACACCCATTTATGATAAAAACTCTCCAGAAAGTAGGCATAGAGGGAACTTACCTCAACATAATAAAGGCCATATATGACAAACCCACAGCCAACATCATCCTCAATGGTGAAAAACTGAAACCATTTCCACTAAGATCAGGAACAAGACAAGGTTGCCCACTCTCACCACTATTATTCAACATAGTTTCAGCAGTTTTAGCCACAGCAATCAGAGAAGAAAAAGAAATAAAAGGAATCCAAACTAGAAAAGAAGAAGTAAAGCTGTCACTGTTTGCAGATGACATGATACTATACATGGAGAATCCTAAAGATGCTACCAGAAAACTACTAGAACTAATCAATGAATTTAGTAAAGTAGCAGGATACAAAATTAATGCACAGAAATCTCTTGCATTCCTATACACTAATGAAGAAAAATCTGAAAGAGAAATGAAGAAAACACTCCCATTTACCATTGCAACAAAAAGAATAAAATATCTAGGAATAAACCTACTTAAGGAGATGAAAGACCTGTATGCAGAAAATTATAAGACACTGATGAAAGAAATTAAAGATGATACAAATAGATGGAGAGATATACTATGTTCTTGGGTTGGAAGGGTCAACATTGTGAAAATGACTCTACTACCCAAAGCAATCTACAGATTCAATGCAATCCCTATCAAACTACCAATGGCATTTTTCACAGAACTAGAATAAAAAAATTCACAGTTTGTATGGAAACACAAAAGACCCCGAATAGCCAAAGCAATCTTGAGAAAGAAAAATGGAGCTGGAAGAATCAGCCTCCATGACTTCAGACTATACTACAAAGCTACAGTAATCAAGACAGTATGGTACTGGCACAAAAACAGAAATATAGATCAATGGAACAAGATAGAAAGCCCAGAGATAAACCCACCCACATATGGTCACCTTATCTTTGATAAAGGAGGCAAGAATATACAATGGAGAAAAAACAGCCTCTTCAATAAGTGGTGCTGGGAAAACTGGAGAGCTACATGTATAAGAATGAAATTAGAACACTCCCTAACACCATACACAAAAATAAACTTAAAATGGTTTAGAGACCTAAATGTAAGACCAGACACTATCAAACCCTTAGAGGAAAACACAGGCAGAACACTCTATGACGTAAATCACAGCAAGATTCTTTTTGACCCACCTCATAGAGAAATGGAAATAAAAACAAAAATAAACAAATGGGACCTAATGAAACTTAAAAGCTTTTGCACAGCAAAGGAAGGCATAAACAAGACAAAAAGACAACCCTCAGGATGGGAGAAAATATTTGCAAATGAAACAACTGATAAAGTATTAATCTCCAAAATTTACAAGCAGTTCATGCAGCTCAATATCAAAAAAACAAACAACCCAATCCAAAGCTGGGCAGAAGACCTAAATAGACATTTCTCCTAAGAAGATATACAGATTGCCAACAAACACATGAAACAATGTTCAACATCATTAATCATTAGAGAAATGCAAATCAAAACTACAATGTGATATCATCTCACACTGGTCAGAATGACCATCACCAAAAAATCTACAAACAATAAATGCTGGAGAAGGTGTGGAGAAAAGGGAACCCTCATACGCTGTTGGTGGGAATGTAAATTGATACAGCCACTATGGAGAACAGTATGGAGGTTCCTTAAAAAACTAAAAATAGAACTACCATACGACCCAGCAATCCCACTACTGGGCATTTACCCTGAGAAAACCATAATTCAAAAAGAGTCATGTACCACAATGTTCATTGCAGCTCTATTTACAGTAACCAGGACATGGAAGCAATCTAAGTGTCCATTAACAGTTGAATGGATACAGAAGATGTGGCACATATATACAATGGAATATTACTCAGCCATAAAAAGAAATGAAATTGAGTTATTTGTAGTGTGGTGGATGGACCTAGAGTCTGTCCTACCGAGTGAAGTAAGTCAGAAAGAGAAAAACTAATACCGTATGCTAACACATATATATGGAATCTAAAAAAAAAAAAAAAAAGATGTGAAGAACCTAGGGGCAAGACGGGAATAAAGACGCAAACCTACTAGAGAATGGACTTGAGGACACTGGGAGGGGGAAGGGTAAGTTGGGACAAAGTGAGAGAGTGGCATGGACATATATACACTACCAAATGTAAAATAGATGGCTACTGGGAAGCAGCTGCATAGCACAGGGAGATCAGTCTGGTGCTTTGTGATCACCTAGAGGGGTGGGATAGGGAGGGTGGGTGGGAGGGAGATGCAAGAGGGAAGAGATATGGGAACATATGTATATGTATAACTGATTCACTTTGTTATAAAGCAGAAACTAACACACCATTGTAAAGCAATTATACTCCAATAAAGATGTTAAAAAAAAAAAAGAAGATATGATTCACATACACAATGGAATACAACTCAGCCATAAAAAAGAATGAAATAATACCATTTGCAGCAATATGGATGTAACTAGAGATTATCATACTAAGTGAAGTAAGTCAAACAGAGAAAGACAAATACCGTATAATATCATTTATATGTGGAATCTAAAATATGACACAGATGAACCTATCTACAAAACAGAGACAGACTCACAGACATAGAGAACAGACTTGTGGCCCTCCAAGGGGGAGGGGGAGTGGCGGAGGGGTGGACTGGGAGTTTGGGGTTAGTAGATGCAAACTATTATGTATAGAATGGATAAACAACAAGGTCCTACTGTACAGCACAGAGAACTACATTCAACATCTCGAGATAAACCATAATGGAAAAGAATATAAAAAAGAATGCATATATAAGTGAGTCACTTTGCTGTACAGCAGAAGTTATCACAACACTGTAAATCAACTGTGCTTCAATGAAAAAATAAATTAAAAAAAAATTTAAGTCTTTAAACTTTCTCAAGGCAGAGTTACAAAAGAGGAGGCATTATCACACTTCTGATAATTACGTGCAGTTTAAGAGCTCAGTCATGGCTTCAGAGGCCGTGCTGCAAGACCACTAATGACAGCGACACTAATATGTTTGGGTTACACTTAGCAATCTGGGTGTTTAGTGCAGTTCAACCATTTGTTCCAAGTCAGCAGAGGTTAACCAGCCAGTAGTGAGTATAAACATGACTGTGTTTCATTAGCTAAGCTCCCAGGTCGAAGAGCAAGGACTAAGCCCCATCAATAATCTTTACTTTTGTCTAGAAGCAAGAGGTACCTATTGGATAAAAACACTGATACTCACTGTTGTGTTTGAAGATCCTTATGGTTGCACCCGAGAGTCGGGCCCCAAGCACAAGAGATGCATGGTTTAACTCATCGCTTAAAATGAGGCATCCCTGGTAGAAAACAAGCACATGAAACATAGGTCAATAAATAAAATGAAGGGAAAACAACATGTGGGAACAAGGACTCACTTTAAGATCTATAACACAGATTTTCCAAAACCCTCTTTAATTTTAAAGGCCAAGAGTTTAAACTGGTGTCTACGTGGATAAAATCCTCTAGAGCAATTTGCTGATGGAGTTGGGGACCTGTTAAGGGTTAACACATTTTTGAAACATTTGCATATAATTTTCAGCAGAGGAGGTCATCCAAGAGCTTGGTTAAGCACCGGGTAGAGTCTAAAGGATTAATGGTTGGCAGGAAAACTAATATGATTTTGGGTGGGTTGTGGATTTGCTGAGGCTTTTCAATCCCATGCTGGATTACTTGGAATGGTTTCGGGGCACTCCTACTGGAAGGCAGGGATAATTTCTGCAAAACATTTCAAGCTCTTGTTTTCTGATTCTCATTCCCTCCTATATTAACATCCACGTAGACAGAGGCATCACTGCTTTACAGTTAAAAACTTTGCATCTGGAAAAGTATGGATGGCAATTCAGTCTGAGGCAGGGAGAGAAGGTCACTCTAATTTACTGCTTATATAAATTACTGTTTGTAAAATTATTTTTCTTTGTTAATTTAAAGATTTCTAAATTATGAAATTGCTCAAGTAGACCCAAAATGCAGAGCCATGCAAAAAAATTAAAAATAAAGACCTTTTTTTTATGGCCACCCAGAACCTTAGAGTTCTCCCTTATATTTTAGAAATCTCACACATGATACATTTTTAAGTTTTTGAGGCCAAAGCCAGCAAAATTCTCACATCTCCATACCCCAGACATTGTGTGTGTATTTATAATTTTTTTTGGTGGACATTTGAGAGTTACTTGTAAACCTCATGATACCTCACCCTGAAATTCTTTAGCATGTGTCTACTAGGAAAAAGGACATTCTCTTACACGATCACAATGCAATTATCACACCTTTGAAATTAAACATTGATACAATGTTATCATCTAATATACAGTTCAAATTCAAATTTTTCCAACTGTCCTAAAAATGTCTTGATGCCTTTTACAGATGTTTCCTTTCCTTCTATATTTTTCAATGCAGAGTCCAATCAAAGATCATATACTGCATTATATTAGTTGTCATGAGTCAGATTTTTAAAAACATAAATCTGATTATGGCACTTGCTTACTTAAAATGAACAAACCAACTCTTCATTTTTCTCCAGGAGAATTCCCAACACTCCAGCATGATTTACACTATAAGCTCTTTACAATTTGGTAACTGCCTTCGCCTCTGGTCTCTTCTTCATCCACTCTCCTACGTTCTAATTCTTCCAAACCTCAGCGCTTCACACATGCTGCTCACTCTTCCTTGTCTTAAGAAAATAACTTATTTATCTAAACAGATAAGTAACAGATTCTGTTCTCATGTCACCTACATTGCACAAGCATCTCAGCCTTTCTCGAGAAGAGTTGGGGACAACTCTTTTGTCCTTCCTCATTTATGAGCACCCCTTTTCTGTGGTATTTATCCTATGTTATTTGGTGTGTTATTACCCCCATTAGAAACTATATGAATTTACAGGGCAAAGGTCTTGTTCATCTCTGTATGCTCTGTAACTTGCCTCATATGAGAACACAGTAGATTCTCAATAAGCGACTTATTGAATGAATAAAGGGACAAATAACACAAGAAAAACGTTTTGTTAAAATAAATGCTTAATAAGCATTTGTTATGCTGAACATGGTGACTCGGGGGCCTAAAAATTTAATTGATTTTGCAAAACTATCACTGAAGAGGAAGTTTGACTCCCATCTAGGGCTGCAGTTATATAACCAGGTATCATGATGAAGAGATTTGCTGGACTCAGCTGGTACTTAGACAGGCTGGGACCTGGGACCTGGGACCCTTTGCTGCAGTGCTTGCACCTGGACAAACCTCTTCACCTCCTTGTGCAACAAAATAGAAAGAAACTATATGGGACTAAAAATAACTGTGTACTTGTGCAGTTGGGGCAAATTTTGGACAACAAGATACAAAAAGACCAAAAAACCCAACTGCCACTTCTGAAGAGCCGGAAGCAAAAGCAGGGTACTGCATATGCCTCTTGCACACAACACTACCAAAGCAGTGGTCAAACCACCTAAGCCACGCCTCTGGCCTTACCCCGGGACCTGCCCCTACCCTCACCCCATATGAGGAACTAGCTCGCCCCCCTCCTTGGGGGCGAGCTCCCCCGCTGCTGCAGCAGGGGCCGCAATAAAGCCTTGCCTGAATCTCTTGTCTGGCCTCTTATCAATTTCTATTGATTAAGGAGGCCAAGCATCCTGGTCGGTAACAGTACATGTATTCAAAAAGCTGAACATCCAAGCCCAAGTAAAGAAACTTCTCAGTCATACGTCTAACAAAGGACCTGCTCAGAGTTATGTCTTAGGAATAACACAGCAGAAGACAATTATTTTAACAAATTCTCACCTTTCCAACGAGTGCAGGGATATTCATTGAGTTCGTTGCAAATCCCATCCCAAAGACCATAGCAGCTTCTACATTCAGGAACTTAGCCACAAGGTCCTCCAACTCTTTATGTTTATCCAAGGTTCCTGCTCATGAAATGATAGGATGGGTGAATCTCCTGTTCTCAACAAGTCCAAGATTGAAAACTCAAATTCCAATGCTTACCCATTACCAAAAGACACATACAAGAGTGCACATAGCAGGTCTATTTGCCATAGGCCGAATCTAGAAACAACCCAAATAACCACACACTGTAGAATGGATCAATACATATACAGTAGAATTCAACACAGCAGTGAGAAAAAACAAACTAATGTCCCACACAACAACATGGAAAATCTCACAAATGTGTGGTCGAGAGAAAAAAGTCAGACATTTATACACTCATATTGTATGAATCCATTTATATGAAATTTACAAACAGACAAAACTAACCTGTAGTGTTAGAAGTCAGGAAAGTGGTTTCTTTTGTTGAGAGCACGGAGAGAACTTTGAGATGCTCTGTTTTGTTTCTAGATCTGGGTGCTGGTTACGTGGGTACTTTTGTTTTGTGAAAATCCATTTTATACTTACGATTGGTGCACTTTTCTATATATATACTTTATAATGCAATAACATTTATAAAAAATGTCACAGTTCCTCTTTCTTTCCACCTTACATCCCACGAATAATTAATTAAATTCTAACTCCTTCAGAGGGTTCCCGACACTCAAATGCAAACAGAGTTCATGACTTCCATACATGCATCGAGCTATAATTTATTGAACCTTTGGAATGTGCTAGATTTCAAAGCCCACTATTTAGGTTATCTCATTTAATTTTAAGAGCCCAATAATGCAGGTATTATTACTTTACAGATAAGAAAACTGAAGTGGGAAGAGGTCACAGATTAAAAAGCAACAGAGATACTCAAGTCTAACTCCAAAGTTCATATTTTTATGACTCTACTACCTTTAAGTGCTTACCCTCTGACCCCTTCTTATAAATAATGCCTCATACCTTACTGAGAGTAAATACTAATGCTTCCCATAGTCTTGTTTGCCATCACTCTAACTTCTAGATCTATACTGTCCAATATGGTAGCCACCAACTACCTATCGTTAGTGCAATAGAGGAAGTGAGTTTTAAATTTTATTTAATTTTAGTTATTTTTTTCCACTAAACACAACTTTACTGTTTTGGTAGGATTATTTCCCACTTATTTCACTTTAACCAGTGAAAATTTGGTGTCTGAATTGACATGTACTGTAAGGGTAAAATATCCACCATTTTTTGAAGAGAGTACAAAAACAATAAAAATAATATAGTATAGTTCATTAATATTTTATTTATTGATTACACGTTTAAATGACAATACTTGGGATATATTGGATCAAATAAAATGTATTATGAAATTGTTTACCTGAGTTTTAAAAACTTTTTAAAACGTGGCTACTAGAACATTTTAAATTACACGTGCCTTGCATTATATTTTTACTGGTCTAGATGATACACTTAACAGAATTGAAAAAATGTACAAGTGGACAGGAATTTGCATCCATCCGTATGCAGATTTAACTCAGATTTAAGTTACAGGAATGTTGTTAGCATATTCAGGACTATTATAAACAAGCTTCTACTAATCTAAAGATTAACATATATTACTAAAGAGTGTGATATCAGAATTTTATTTAAATTGGTAAATTAGCTTGCTTATTGAGCTAAAATGGTGAGGAGTTGAACTTTAGAAGGCATTGCATGGTGAGTTGAAGTTTTATTTTGCATTTAACATAAAAGAGAACATGAGATGGCCCATCTTTGCCCTTCCCCTCTCCTCACGCTGCTGGCTGGTGGCCTTTTTCTCAAATCAGAATACATTTATGCTCCAAACTGTCAGAAAACATAGTAAAACAAACATTCTAGCAGAGTCAATTGTACTCAAGATTTGGGGATGGGGAATAGTTAGAAATTTAAATTGTAATTTAAAACTTTATTATCCAAGATACACTATAGTGTGAAAAGAGAAACTGAAATTTAAAGATAAAACGTGGGCACATAATCTTTTGTCCGATTTGTTTTTACCCAGCAGAGACTGCATTCCAAAGGGAACAGCTCCAAGAACAGGTAGTGAAAAGTCCACCGGCCTGGCTGTGAGGAGAGCTGGTTCTGACCCCAGCTGTTCCACTAAACAGCTGGGTGGCCTCTGGCTGCCCCTCCCGGCAGTTTCTGGAGAGATTGGGAGAGGTGTTGTTTTAGGCATCTTTGACCTTGGGAGTGGTCTTTCCTCCACCTAGAATGGTCTTCTGGCAGCTCCTAGTCACTCTTTGAGATCCACCTAACATGGCCTCTTTTCTCGGATGCAGTCTCAGCTTCCCCAGGCAAACTTGGTCATTTTCTCCTCTGAGATCGCATGAGCCTCATCACACAATGATTACAGCACTTAGTAAGTTTCACTGGGGATGTTCATGGGGCCATCTTCCTTATTACAGAAAGAGCCCTTGGAGTGCAGATACTGGGTGTGCAGATACTGGCACTCCTATTGCAGTACTGACACGTAGTAGGTGCTTGCTGAGTTGCATTCTGTCTTTTGATGGAGAAGGAGGCCAAGACTGAGGCTAGAGGAGGGGATGGCACAGGGAAAAAGGTCAAGAAGTCATGCGATACCAGGGCAACAAGGCGACCAGGCAGTGAGCACCAGCTTGGAAACGCTGATACCTGAAGAAGGTCTCCAGCAAGGATGGAGGGTGCCCAAACTTTGTTAACTTGGTAACTTTCCCCATGAGGCTTTCCTGCTCAGATGTCAGGGGACAACTGTGTCCTGGCCCAGTCACCCAGAAGTGCATGAGTAGATGTTCACGCTGAATCTGCGTGAGGTCTTCCTCCACCTACATCTTCCCCAAATCTGCCATAACAGTTACATCACTAAAAGTCCTTAGGATAATACAGGATGTCTTGTAAATGATTAAACAGCCAACCAACTAATGAGACATGGGTGTGTCTAAGAACAGCCTGAGAAATCCCCCTCTACAAGGTCTCTTTCATTATATTGACTTAAAGAGAGGGAGAAGCAGGGAGGGGCGGGGGGGGGGCGGTGGAGGGTGGAAGCAGGTGACCAGATTAGGTCTCCAGAAACCAGACTTCTTCTGGATTTCCAGTGGTCAGGTGGTTAGTAAAGTAATTTTCAAATATATCAGTTTCTACAAATGGATGTCTCACAGCTGGGTTACGAGTTGAGAGTGGTTTTGCATCTAGGGGCTTACCTTCAATTTGTAGAAAAGAATAGTTCCCACTCCCAAACCCCATGATCATGGAGTTTCTCTGTTTAGTGTTCATAGCTCAGATTTTATCAACAGATTTGAGAGATTCCCAGGATGGCTGGACATTTTCTACTCTAAGAAGCCATGCCTTGCAACGTTAGACTGGGCTGGTCTGGGATGGGGTGGGGTTTTTAAGGAAAAATAGATAATATGTCTCTTTCATATTAATAGACCGCTGCTTTCTGCCTCCTGTTCCTTGAATTCAAGAAATAAAAATGTAGGAATTAACACAACATTGTAAATCAACTATACTTCAATAAAAAATATTAAAACTGAAAAAAATATGTATAATTGAATCACTTTGCTGTACAGCAGAAATTAACACAACGTTGTAAATCAACTATACTTCAATAAAAAATATTAAAACTGGAGAAAAAAGAAATGAAAATGTAGGAGGACCTTGGGGAAACAAAACTGTCACTAGAAACTTAACTAGCTTGTTTCCACCAACATTCAAGCCATACCCTGATTGAATGGAGATGCCCGAGTCCTGTCAAGTTTGCCCTTGGTGGTCTGAGTACTTGAGGAATTCTAGAAATCATATTCAACATTTTGTTGCTGACATATAACTATGGGCTTTTTTTTTAAATCTCAAGAAAGCAGAGCTATAGTCTTAACTGAAGGTACAAATATATCCACAATAATCTTTATTTCTCTGTGACTTTTGTTTTTTTCTTTAGTCTCTGAAAGTCACATATAAGCTGGTGAGAATGGATCTCCAAATTGCAGTGTTGTGCATATATTGACACTTGTTCTTATCCTGAAGGTTTATTTATCCAGTGGATAATGAAAATCTGCTTTGTGAATAAAAGAATAAATACAAGCTGGGTGTATCCTCTTGCCAGATCTCTCAGCAGTATTTTCACATGCCAAGCACAGGGTATGCCACCATCAGTCAAATCTATAAAAATCAGACTCGGGAAAAAGTAGCAATATTATGTTTATGAACTCTACATTTCAGCTGATTTTTTAATGATATTGGCCTTCATATTGACACTGATTAATAGTAAAGAGTGTAGGTGTTATTAACAAGTCTGTTTCACAACCACCTATTCTTCCTGTGCAGCACACGTGAAGACTAATTTCCAAACTGTGACAGTAGTCTCTTTTCATCCAGAATATCCTGTTTGTTGATTGTTCCTTAGATGTGACCTAGGAGTAGGTGGTCATTTATTGTGGCAACCTGCCAGCCATCTCATCTGGCTGTTCCTACTGTGCTATGGCTCTCAACCCACTTCTGAGCCACTTTGCTTGAACTGGTGATTCCTGCATTAAAATCAGCATCAACTCTTCTGCCTAAAAGGAGTCCACCTTTCAGCTCTTCACCCAAAAGCACTTAGAACACCCTGCTCTTCTGCTTATTCCACTTGTGTCCAGTCTGGTAGGGGTTACAGAGCTACTAAGCCTCTTGAGTACCTTTGTTTTCCTGTGAAACATTCAGAGAAAAATCTTGAAGCCAGATGGGTTGTCTGAAATGGGTCTAGAACACACTGTCACACTGAGCAGAGGCCACCACTGCTGGGTCAAGAGACCACCCATCCTGATGAAGTTCAGTAAAACAGCAGAAACAATTTTTATCTACCCAACTTCCCAGGCCTTTATTTTTAGCAAACCACTTGCCATCTCTTGGCAGGTTAAAACGTTAATAGATAATTAGAATCCGATGCAAACAAAAACCTTGAGGCGTGGATATGTAATTATGATGAGCTTTCCTGTCACAAATCATCTTGATAAGAGAATTTTTAAGTGGACCAAGTGATGACCTCTACCTCACCTCTTACCACATATGCAATAGAGTCATGTTTCACCCTTCTTTTTTTTCTTTAACATTTTGTTTTGATGTAATTTTTGACCTACCGAAAAGTTGCAAGAATAGTACCAAGAATCCCCAAATGCTTTTCACCCGGATTCCCCATACGTTATCATTTTAGTATGTTTCTTTAAATATCATTCTCTCTCTCTCTCTATGTGTGTATATATATATACATATACACATGTGTGTGTATATATATATACACACATGTATGTATATAATTATATATAATATATACAATTATATGAAATTTTTTGCTGAACTATTTAATAAATTGCGATCATGATGTCCCCTCTACTCTTAAATATTTCACTCTGTATTTCCTAAAAACAGGGCAGTCTCTTATGTAACGCCAGTACTATTATCATTGATATAATACTATTATCTACTGTACAGATCTAATTCACGTTTGATTCTCTCACTTTAAAAACCCACCTCTGAAAACAAAGATAGAAGAAGGAAGGGGAATGAAGCAACTTATAATGAGGGTCCACTTATGTATATGGTTATTTAATCATTACACCTCCACACACTCTATAAAATAGGCATCCTGGTCCTTATCAGTGAGCAAATAGATGCAGAAGTGATGCCACTTACCCAAAGGAGATAGAGCTAATAAGTGCAGGCCACCTACTTAACAACGTGACAACCTACCCTGCTGAAACATTTCAAGCTTTATCTCAATTAATTGTCATAAAATTTTTTGAAGTTGGTACTGCTGTTTTCTCCTTTTATAGATAAGGACACCAAAGCCTGAGAGTTTAGTTCACTTGCCCAAGGTCATGCAGTTAGTAAGTCTAGAGCCAAGGTTCAGATTCAGCATGTGTGACTCTAGAGAGGTGACTCTTTCCCTTCCTCAGAACACTCTTTTGGGTTGGTTTTTTTTGGCTGCGTTGGGTCTTCATTGCTGCATGCTTCTCTAGTTGGGGCGAGTGGGGACTACTCTTCGTTGTGGTGCACAGGCTTCTCATTGCGGTGGCTTCTCTTGTTGCGGAGCGTGGGCTCTAGGGTGCGTGGGCTTCAGTTATTGGGCCGCGCCGCCTCAGTAGTTGTGGCTTGTGGGCTCTACTGCGCAGACTCAGTAGTTGTGGCGCATGGGCTTTGTTGCTCCACGGCATGTGGGATCTTCCCTGAGCAGGGATCGAACCTGTTTCTCCTGCATTGGCAGGGAGATTCTTAACCACTGCGCCGCGAGGGAAGTCCCCCACTCTTTCGGTTTTACCCGAATCTGCGTTTTCTGAATTACAACTCTTAAGACACAAAATAAAACTCTTTGTTCTTGGCAGCCTTGATACTAATTATTGTTTGACATTACCAGTGGTTAAAGGATATACACAGGTACTGATATCTATGAAAGTTAATCTATATTCTTAGTATATTTGGATGTAACAGGATTTTTAGTCTAAATGAAGTAAAGGAGGGCTTCCCTGGTGGTGCAGTGGTTAAGAATCCACCTGCCAATGCAGGGAACACAGGTTCAAGCCCTGGTCCGGGAAGATCTCACATGCCGTGGAGCAATTAAGCCCGTGCACCACAACTACTGAGCCTGCACTCTAGATCCCACGAGCCGCAACTACTGAGCCTGTGTGCTGCAACTACTGAATCCCGTGTGCCTAGAGCCCGTGCTCCACAAAAAGAGAAGCCACCACAATGTGAAGCCTGTGCACTGCAACAAAGAGGAGCCCCTTCTTGCCGCAACTAGAGAAAGCCCAGGTGCAACAACGAAGACCCAACACAGCCAAAAATAAATAAATAAATAAATAAATAAATAAATAAATAAATAAATTTATTTTAAAAAATAAATAAATACACGATAAATAAATGAAGTAAAGGAGACTATAATTTGATGTACACTGATGTACACTGGATTTGGAAATGTGGACAATTGTTTTTCAATCTAGGGGATTCTTCTTCCCAAGTTGCTGTGATGGCCAGTACTTACCTATATCAGCAAACTTTTTATAGAGAGGCAGAGAGAGAATATTTTGGCTTTTTGGATTGTGTGGTCTCTGTTGCAACTAGTCAACTCTGCCATTATAAAGTGAAAGCAGCCACAGACAATACACAAAATACTGGGTGTGGCTGTGTGTCAATGAAACTTTATAGGTACTGAAATTGGAATTCAATATATTTCATGTCACAATATATTATTTTTATTTTTTCAGTCAATTAAAACTGTAAAAATGACTTGTAACTTGCAGGCAGTACCAAAACAGGGGCAGCTGGATTAGTTTGGTAACCCCTGATGTAGCTGGTCTCTGATTTAACTTTGAACAGTATGGGGCAGTGCAAAGAGCTCGTCAGTGGGACTCAGGAGAACTGGTATCTAGTCTTCTCAGCCTACTGACTGCATGAACATTGATTGGCAAGTCATTAAAAATCTCTAGTCTTCATGTATCTTATGGTATTTTTCTAGGTGAAGGGAAGTGGTAGATGATCTACGTATTCTGAAATTCTGTGAGTTTCAATTTTTTCGATCATTCCAGGTGTTACCCTGCTGGCAAGTATTATACTTATGTAAAATCACTGGCATATCTTGTTAAATTGTTATGTTTGCTTGGCTTTGTTGAACCTACAGGGCCAAATTCTTCACTTGCAGAAATATCTCTGCTAGTTGAAATTTGGCTGTGCTGTAATTTCTATCACTCTCAAGAGAAGGGCAATTACCTTGTCAGAATTATAACAGGTATCAGGAAATTGCCAAAAGGCTTTCAGAAACCAAGATATACTTTCATTTTCCTCCTCCCAAACTATTCCCCTGAGGGTCCACCTTCCTTTACAAATATTCTCAAAGGAAAATAAAAAGGCTTGAGAGAAATGCAATGAAATCTCATTGATCAGAATTTACAACAATTTAGTCTGAAATGAGCTGGCACTGTCTATGAATAAAGGTTTTGCTGTGTAAATTAAGAAGGTAATACTAATTGAGATGGAGACCTTTATAGCCTATTTAACTGAATCCACTACTTTAAAGCACATTTATAGCATTGATTTGCATCAAATCCTGTTAATTAAAATTGCTTTTTTTAAAAAAGAAAGCAAGATCTCTACTTGGTAGCAATTTCTTAGAAACTGCTATTTCCATAGGAATTTAAAGCTGATATTTATTTGAAATATGTTTTAAGTTACACATTTTGCAAATTCAGGCTGGCCCCTTCTTCAATATTTAGGTCAGCAAGATTGCACATTCCTGGAATCTAGGTACAAAGGTTTGAGAAAGAAACCCAAGAAGAGCCTAAGTATTCTGAATGAAACAATAGCAGAGAACTTGTCAGGTAGAGAAAGAGGGAGACACAACTGTCTAATGGCTAAGAGCAATGTTCACAAACTGAGAAATAGAAATTTCAGGAAATTTTTACATAACTAACGTGAAAATCACATTCGAAACCTGAGAATGGAAAATAATATCCTATTATATCCAGTTTCATTGATTCCTAAGTCAATGTGTTCTTTCTGATGTTTTTAAGATGAAAATATTTCAAGCCTACTTCTTGAAATTGCAACTATAATTGGAAAGAAGGTTCTCAACTAGGCAGTTTTTAGGTAGACGTACTACTCAGGTTTTCCTGATGTGATGAATCAAGCACAAGGCTTTCCTTCTCAAAGGAAAAATGTCTCCACATAGAAATGATCTTTCATTGGCACAGAATTAGTCTTCTGGCATTCCATGAGTTTGTTTTCTTAGAAGTGAACTTCTGACTAACAGTTGCTAGGTGAAACTGGCAGCACTTATAGAGCATATAGATTTAGATAATGTACTGTTACTACACATCCACTTTTAACCATCCAGTGCTTAGGGAAAGAAAGACCAAGAATCTACACTTCCTTGTTGACCAAAAGCAGAGAAGAGGGGAGAAAGTGAAGGAAGAAATTTCTGCATATTGAGGTATAGGGAAATCATTCTGGCTTATACATGATTTTACAGACTTTATGCTAACTAGAACAATCTGTCTATGGCCTGTCAAACATGCATTGTACATCTGATTTAACCATTTAGAAAAGAATGCATTAAAAAAAAACAAAACAAAATGGAGTAACTGTAGTTCAGGCATCTAAAATGGAGCCAGGCAGCCATTGTGGATGTGGTTTCAGACATGTTCCTGCATCACTGAGACTTGAATTTTCTGAACTTTGTCAAACTCAAGGACACCACCAGCCGTCCTCAAAACAATATCAGCTAAGAGCTGCCAACTGCAAACTTACGGTCTCACGGTCTGCCCTTGTAACTATGCAACCATTTCAGACCTCAATCAATCCTTACTTAAAAACACCCTTACCTCTTGCCAGTTCTAGTTATAATTCTTGATAAAAAACTCATGTAACTAACTGGAACCTTGCAGTTTTTGCCTTTATAAGCCTCCCGCATTTCATAGACTGGCGGGATACAATTCTAGTGCTTCTTGAATTTATGTCTCTCAGGCTGGCTATAGTGCTCAATTTGGCTGGAATAAAACTCTTTTCTACCCCTGCTATAGATTATTTATTGATTCTTTCCATCAACAAACAGAAACAAAAGCTTCTCTCTAGTTTGCCTGAGTTTATCCTTTCCTATATTTGGAAATCTGGACCAGCAATGTGTGTCAGAATAGACTCAGAGATAAAAATCAAATTGCTTCACTGATTTCTGGGTATATCTTACCTACTTTCCAGTTTTTATTTATAGGCTCCATCCCCCAGGTATATGTGGTATTCATTCCACACAAGATGAAAGACCGTTGCATTTTGGAAACATTTTGACAATTTGGTCAAGAAAGTCAGCCGTGCTAGATAGTTTCCAGTGGTTCCCAAAGTGTGGTCCCCAGAGCAGCAGCATCAATATCACCTTGGAACTTGTTAGAAATGCAAAATCTCGGGTCCTATTCCATACTGACTGCATCAGGAACTCTGTAGGTGGGGCCAACAATCTGTGTTTTTCCAAGCCCTGCAGGTGATTCTAATGTGAGCTAAAGTTTGAAAACCACTGGTTGATGGTAAAAAATCCACATAACCTGCAGCAGAAACCCTCCAGTACACTGAAAAAATCTGGTCAGTCTGAATCAGTGGTAATGTCTTAGAAGTACTATAACTATTTTCATAAGACTGTGCCTTCATCTTAGGCTCCTGGTGACTTTTAAGCAAATAATTAAACCAAAAAATGTGAGGTCATTGTGGAAAAAATAGAAAATACTACACAATAAAATATAACCATCTTTATCAATACAGATATTCATGTAAAATATATTTTAAAAAGTGGACTCATAATATACATACTGTTCTTGTTTTAGTCTCTTAACAATGTATTTTCTTTTTTTTATTGAAGTATAGTTGATTTATAATGTTGTGTTAATTTCTGCTGTACAGCAAAATGATTCAGTTATACATATATATATACATTCTTTTTCATATTCTTTTCCATTATGGTTTATCACAGGCTATTGAATATAGTTCCCTGTGCTATACAGTAAGACCCTATTGTTTATCCATTCCATATATAATAGTTTGCATCTGCTAATCCCAAACTCCCACTCCTTCCCTCCCCTCCCCCTTGGCAACCACAAGTCTGTTCTCTATGTCTGTGAGTCTGTTTCTGTTTCGTATATAAGTTCATTAACAATGTATTTTCCATTTTACAGAAGAGAAAATTGAAGACTAGGAAGGTGTATATAATAGTTTATCTCAGGCCCTAGCTAGTTAAAAGTAAGGACTAGGATTTGAATCCCAGCAGCCTCATCCCAGAGCCTTTGCTCTAAATCGTGGTGCTGAGCAACTACATTATAACTTTGTATGGCTAAATAATATTATGTTAAACAGATCTACCAAGTATATTCAATCACTTTCCTTGCTGGAAACACCTCATTTCCCCAATTTTTCTATTATCAAATACAATGCAATGATTATTCTCAATCATACATCATTGAATACTTACTCAAAATTTTCAAAGCAAAATTTCTCAAAATAGAGTTGCTGAGTTAAATGGTTTGCAGTTGATACATTTTCAAATTGCCCTGCAATTTACTCTGTCAGTAGTATAAAAGGGTGCCCTTTTCTTCACTCCTTTGAAACTTTGGGATATTATTTTCTGTCTTTTGCCAATTAGGTGAAAAATGGTAACTCTGTGTCTTAATAATTTTTTGATTATTTAAGGGGCAGAGTATTTTCCACAAGCTCATTGCCCATTTATATTTATTTATCTTTCTTAATTGTCCATTTATGTACTGGATCTACTTTTAAAAGTGAAATTTTCATTTAAACTAGAATATACATAGAAAATGGGAAACAAATTGTACATATGGAGCTCTATGAAGTTTCATAAAGTGAACTCGCATAACTGTATCAAGGTTAAAAAAAACAATATGAACAGCTTCCAGGAAGTCCCTTTTTGCCCTCTTTGTCACCATCCACCTCCCCCAAAGGTAAAGTATGCATTCTAAACAGGGGTGAGATTGCTCTCAAAGAGGTGAAAATTGGTTTTTGGAGGGGGAATATCTTACTCTATTTATGTGTAAAGCAGAGATATCCATGTACTACATAAACAAATATATAGTGTATCTGTGGTATTAAAGTATCATGAGAGGAAGTGATAATGAAAAAAAAAAAGGTTGAGGGACATCACACTATCCTACTCTGTAGTTTTGCCTGTTTTGAACTTTGTCAAAATCTTGGCCCACTTCTTAAACTGGGATGTTCTTTTCCTTTTGATTTGTAAGCGTCTTTACACGTTAAGAATATTAACATTTTGTTAAATATATGTGAATAATTTTTTCTATTTTGTTCTTTGACTTTTAACTTTGTTGACATTGTTGTTGGTTTTTGTTTGTTTGTTTGTTTTGTTTTGTACAGCAGTTTAAATTTTTCATTTTGTTGGATCTTTTCCCTCCATGTTTCTGGGAGAGCTTTCTCTGGTTCCCCGGAGTGTGAGTACACAGTAGACTACTGTCTGAATCAGGCTTGTGAAATCGGAAGGGCAAACAGCTGTGGCTACTGGTTGGGTTGGGAACAAGCTGTCTCTCCTAACAGGGAGAGTGCCTGTTTTCCATGGACCTGAGTGGCCTGTGTTGCATGGAGTGAGCCTGGGCATCATTTAAAATGCATCCCTGCCATGTAAGAGGGCATCTTGCCAGGTGAGGTGAGTTTTGCTGGAAAGACTGGAGGTCATTATGGGTTGTAGAATGGAGGGGTGATCAGAAGTGACAAGCTAGAGAAGAGGCTGCTGTGGTCTGAATGTTTGTGTCCCCCCAAAATCATATATTGAAAACCTAATGTCCTAAATGATGGCATTTGGAGGTGGGGTTTTTGGGAGGTGATTAGGTCTTGAGGATGGAGCCCTCATAAATAGGATTAGTGCCCTTACAAAAGAGGCCCAAAGAGCTAGCCCATCCCTTCTGCCATGTGAGGACACATACAAGGAGATGTCTGTAACACAGAAGAGGCCTTGCTTGACCATGCTAGCTCCCTGATCTTGGACTTTCAGTCTCCAGAAAGGTGAGGAATACACTTCTGTTGTTTATAAGCCACTCAGTCTGTGGTATTTTGTTATATCAGCCCAAATGGACTAAGACACAAGCATTGCTCACATCAAGGGAGCTGCAGTCTGACATTTCTAGCAAGACCCTTACCAAGGAACACACACAAGTGCATCTTGTATTTGAATTGTCTGAGTAGTTTTATTCTGTTCATTTGTTCATTCATTCATCCATTTAGTCATTCACTCAGTTTCAATTTTATTTAAATAGTTATTTCTGGTGGTGATTGCTTTTGTTTTTGCATTGCAATTGCAAATGCATTTGCAATTTACCTAAGTGTAACTTACCTAGATACAATGCATGAGACAGGAATCTGGTTTATTTCCTTATATGATCAGCCAGTTATCACAAAACTAATTGTGATATAATTGATCCTTTTTTAGCTGATTTGAAATGTTGTTCTTTTTATATACAGATGAGTGGACCAAACTGTGTTTGTCTCTAGACTTTTGGTTGAGACCTCCCACCACCCATCTTGTCTATTAATGTCACTGGATTGTGTTCAATTTACATATTCATTTTAAGGAAGATTTGATAGAATTGTAATACTGAGACATTCCCGTCTAGGATATTGGTGTCTCTCTCTGTTTCTTTCAAGTATTATTTTAGGTCTTTTATAAAAATCTTATAGTTTTCTTCAAATAGGTTCTACACATTTTCAAAATAAGCTTATTCCCTAAGTCTGTGCCATTTTTCCTCATATTTACTAATAATATAATTTTCCCCAGTATATCCTCTTTTTTTTTTTAACTTTAAATTTTATTTATTTATTTATTTATTTATTTATTTATTTATTTATGGCTGTGTTGGGTCTTCGTTTCTGTGCGAGGGCTTTCTCTAGTTGGGGCAAGTGGGGGCCACTCTTCATCACGGTGCGCAGACCTCTCATTATCGCGGCCTCTCTTGTTGCGGAGCACAGGCTCCAGACGCGCAGGCTCAGTAATTGTGGCTCACGGGCCTAGTTGCTCCGCGGCATGTGGGATCTTCCCAGACCAGGGCTCGAACCCGTGTCCCCTGCATTGGCAGGCAGATTCTCAACCACTGCGCCACCAGGGAAGCCCGTCCCCAGTATATCCTCTTATTGATTGTTGATTATAGACTTTCTGAATTTTAAAAATTGGTGTTTTTTGAATGTAGCTCTTTATTGAATTCTTTATTAAATGTTTATTATTTCTAATAAATTCTTGATAGTTTAATATGTAAAATGGAAGAAAGTGGACTAAAACTCTGTCCCTCCTGCTCAGCAGCCCCTCATCTCTACAGTGGCCTCAAGAACAGCCCCTTCTGAGGATCACTTTACTCCTCACAGATCATGGCTTAAAAAATAGAGAAAGGAACAACCAGATCATCTACAAATAATGGTTAGTTCACCTCTTCTTTTATTGCACATATATTTCTTATTTTGTCACATGGTAGTTATTCAATAAATATTTATTGATGTAAGGAGGAAAAAATAAATGAATAATTATATTGCCTAGTACTTCCAAAGATTATTAAAATGGTGGTAAAAACACATCTTCATCTTTTCCCTGACTCAAAGTGAAAGCTTCTAGTAACTAGAAGTTTCATCACAAAGTGTAGTACAAGTCTCATTGTTTGAAGTAGATATTTTTTATTCCATTCAAGAATCTCCTATTTTTATTCTATTAAAAGTTTTATAAGGAATGGATACTGAATTTTATAAATGTTTTAGTGACATCTATCAAGATACTCATATGTTTTCCTTCTTGCATCTTTCAAGGTTACAAATTTTCTTATTGAACTCACTATCCTTATAGTCCTTGCATAGAACTACTTGATCATGGTATCATGTTATTTGACTATACTGTTGAATTTGCAATGTCAATTTCTTGTATAATTTTTTCCCAAGTAATATTGCCTTATAATTTTCCTTTTATTAAATGCCCATTTGTCAAATTTTGGGATCAGGGTTATGCTAGCTTAGTGGTTGTCAACTCTGGCTGGTCATCAGAATCACCTCTAGTGACTTATTAAAATTTAGGTGCCTCAGCCCAATAGAAATTACTCTTCTCTAATTTATAAGTTCCTGTTTATATCTTTAATAGTGCAATACTTTTGCTTTCCTTTTATTCTTTACTCTATTGGTGGTTAGTTTACTAGCTTCGATCTTACTTCTTTAGTAAAGTAAGAATACACATTTTCCTCTGAGTACACAACTAGTTGGATCCTATGGTGTTCTCATAATTGTTAGTTTCTAAGCATGATGTAACTGTAACTTCATTTCCCTGTTGATTCAAGAGTTACTTATGAGAGAGCTTTAAAAGTTTCAAGTGATTTTTAAAAAGGGTTCATTTCTAATTTTGGTATTAATTTTTAGCTTTATTTCACAGTGGTCTAAGAACGTGACCTATGTAGATTTCACTTTTTGGAATTCAATGAGGTTTTCTTTGTGCATAATATACAGTAAATTTATATGAAAATTCAATAAATATTTAAAAAGATATCATCTACTGGTAATATGTTTTAAGGTTCAGCATTCAATATATAAATATTAAACTAAACTCAACAATTACATTGTTAATGTCTTCTGTGTCTTTATTTGCTTATTTTTTTGTCTTCTTCATTTTTCAAGGACTGGGAGGAACTCTAGGGTTTCCTATCACTATTTCATTTTTTATTTTTCTCACTTTTGCTTTTAATCAAGTATGTTAAGTTGACCCATATGATTTTTGAAGCCTCCCATAATTCATTGTCCTACTAATTTCCAGTTTGCATAGAAAAATAAAGAGCCATATATGTCTCTGCTGTGTTACTTAATGCACAGAGGCTCTAGGAGTTGCATCAATCTTCATTATGGGCTCTCCACATAATTTTTATAAGGTGAATCTCTCCTTATGTTTAATAATTCATACATTAAGCTTAACTTCTACTTTCTTTTCTGTTTGCATTTGCACCACACCTTTAGGCTGTTTGTTTATTTATCTTTAAAGTTTCAGTTTATTCTTTACTTGAAGCTTAATTCATATGAAGAAAGAACAAGCAATTCTGCATTGACTTTGCATTAGGGGTGGCTGCAGGAATGTCTTCCATTGTTAAATCAATATATTCAAACAAACACCTTCCACATACAGCAAAATTAAATAGTTCTTTCCAGTAATGAAATTCAAAGATAATATATAGAAATATCTTGCATAAGGAAGTTTTACTGATTGTTTTTTTCATTTTATTTACTTATTTATTTAGGCCGTGCTGAGCAGCTTGTGGGATCTTAGTTCCCTGACCAGGGATCAAACTCAGGTCCTGGCAATGAAAGCACTGAGTCCTAACCACTGGACCACCAGGGAATTCCTGAAGATACTACTGATTGTTTGATGTTACTACTCAGACATTATGAACAATTTTTACACAATTCTCAATCCTAGTGCTAAAATCTAAACATCCATGTAGTTTTAGAATCTGTTTCTAAACAAATTATAGTAGTTATTCTAGCGTTTTTCAGCTAAGACAGTTAATCTACAGACTTTGCAGCTAAAAATTTGAAGGCAAGCCAGCTTAAAGAGTACCAGTCTCAACACTTGATAGGTTGTTCACTCCAGAGGTCCCTAATTCACAATGTAATGTCACACACACCTAAACTCAAAAATTTCTAATCTTTCACAACACATTAACAACATTATTAAAAAAACAAAACAAAACTAGGTTGTAATTACCAAAGATGTCACATAAGGCATGCAGTTTCAAGGAGACAGCCCAGATCAGGGAGCATTCTAACCAAAACCAACACGAGTATAGAAGATAGGAATTTAAAATGTGTCAGATATTTAAAATGCTTGATGATGACTCCGATTTGCCATTTCACTCTGTCTCATATTTAGGATGTATGAAAAGCACAATCATCCCACCCATATCAGCATGTGAAATGTTAAATCCACCCACAAGAGGGTCAAAGCCTCCCCTAATTCCATATTATGCTATCTTTTAGTTGTACAGAAAAATAAGCAGCACATCATTTTACATCTTAAAATATCACTTAAAATTCTGTACATATCTGTCTGGAAATGTGTCATTTCCAGCTCTATTTTGGGCCTAGTTTTAACATTTGCAGGTGTAGATTTGGCAAACGACCTTACTCTTGGGCACTTTTTGCTGCTCCTTCCACTGACTTGACCTCCCTCTTGGGCACTGAGGGTATTTTATTGTTGGTTGCAACGGGGAGGTGGAACCAGGTGCCTGGCTGGGACCTATCTTTCCACTTTTCATCCTTTGGAATAACTTTAATTTAGTTGTATTTGTTTTTGATTACAGCACATAATTGAGTTTAGTTTTTGGCCAAATCTCAGTCCTTTGCTTCTAGTAGGCAAATATGTTCTAGTTATATATTTTTGGTAAAAATAAAATATGTGATCTTTTATCCTTTTACTATATTTTATTTTTATTTATTTATTTTTTACTTGTTACTTTTTGTTTTTGGCCATGCTGTGTGGCATGTGGGATCTTAGTTCTCTGACCAGGGATCGAACCCTCACCCCCTGCATCGGAAGTGCGGAGTCTTAACCACTGGACCGCCAGGGAAGTCCCTTTTACTATATTTTATGTGTTTCCTCTTGATTTCTTTTTCATTGAATTTTCCGATTTTGGAATATGATTTCTGTGTTCTTTTCCCCCTGGAACATTGGAAACTACTTTTAAAAGCTCTAGGAAGTATTTTAAGTGATTAAACGTCCCTAACCTTTTACTTTGGGTTCCTCAAGAAGCTATTTTGGTTACTAAAAATTCTTAAGCCTCTATATTACCAAAGTTTCACTGTTAGTCCATTGACCCTGTTAAATATTTTCTTAAGACTATGTAGTATACATTTTCCAAAAGTTACTTGTATATCTTGAAGTAAATGGCATTCAAAACTATACAGCAGAAACTAACACACCATTGTAAAGCAATTATACTCCAATAAAGATGTTACAAAGAAAACAACTATATTACCAATTCTTGACTGCTATGCTCAGGTTACTATTTATCTTGCAGAAGACTTTCAGATGTGCCCTGTTTATTAATTTATTTTTGGACTGCTTATATTCTTGTTTTCAGTTCTTCTATTTGCCTAAAATTACTGTGGGTGGTTTTTATCTTGCTGTCTGTTTCCTTGGAAGCTGTTAAAATCTTCCTAGAGCTTGAGCTGGAGAGCCCAATGAAGCAAGTAAATATTAAAAGCCCAGTGATTCAGAAGGATGAGTAGGTGGAGAAAGCACATAGGCTGTAGGCAGTCCAAACAGGAGTCTTCATCTCTGCTTGGCTTCTTTGGGTTTGTTGAGTCTGCAGAATCAGGGACCCTTATTCCATATCTATCTTTACTGGAAGCAAACCATCGCCTGTGTCAGGCTGCCTCTCTTTAGTTTCTGGTGCTGTGATTGGAGACTGTTCTATCTCAGTGTGTTGGGGGTCCTCATCTTCAGGACTGTGTTTCCTGATGAACAACCCTTGTATTTGGTGTCAACAGCACCAGAGGCAACACCCCCAAAGGTTGCTGCCTCCGTGTCTCTTTTGACGGGTGTATCCTTCCAGTCTCGGTCCCACCTCCAAGTGGGGTCCTGTGGGTGACCCAGCTCTTCTAAAGGAGTAGAACCTTTCTTCCACTCCCTGATTATTTCTCCAGCCCTCATGCGTCAAAATAAAGATACCATGTCTTTCCTAAGAAATCTGGGCAACTACTTATACACTCTGGAGTTTTAGTTAAGTATTTACTGGCTATGTGGATAAGAAGGTGATTTTGTTCAATCTGAATGGCTATTTATTGCACAGGTCTGAATAATTACATGTTTTTAAAGGCCTTCTGCCAAGGGGTTATCTGAGAGAGGCATGCAGCTCATTTTTCATGAATGGTAAATCCATTTTTAGCAGATTTACCTCTGATTCTTAGGCCTGAAACTGACCTAGTGAGCCCTGCATGTATCCTGGTTGGGAAACTGCTTAATAGGAAAGCTGAGCAACCCCGGGAGTTAGGATGGGTCATTGGCCACCATGGGCACATCACTGAGTCACTGTGGTCCTCAGTTTCCTCCTCTGGAAGATAAGAATAACACCACCTGTGCTGCCCCACACAGCATGGGGCTTTGTGAGGAACACATGAGATAATATAGGAGAAGACAGTGGGCCAGGAAGAGCGAAGCAGGCCACAGGAACAAGCTTTCTCTGCTCATCCTCCCGGAAGTGAGGGGAGCAGAAGTTTCCTTCTCAAAGATCTTACTCCTCTAAGAGAAAAATGTTTCAGCTAAAAAAGAAATAAATATCAAATTACCAATGACATTTTTTACAGAGCTAGAACAAATCATCTTAAAATTTGTATGGAGACACAAAAGACCCCGAATAGCCAAAGCAGTCTTGAGGGAAAAAAACGGAGCTGGAGGAATCAGACTCCCTGACTTCAGACTATATTAAAAAGCTACAGTAATCAAGACAATATGGTACTGGCACAAAAACGGAAACATAGATCAATGGAACAAGATAGAAAGCCCAGAGATAAACCCACGCACCTATGGTCAACTAATCTATGACAAAGGAGGCAAAGATATACAATGGAGAAAAGACAGTCTCTTCAATAAGTGGTGCTGGGAAAACTGGACAGCTACATGTAAAAGAATGAAATTAGAATACTCCCTAACACCATACACAAAAATAAACTCAAAATGGATTAGAGACCTAAATGTAAGACTGGACACTATAAAACTCTTAGAGGAAAACATAGGAAGAACACTCTTTGACATAAATCACAGCAAGATCTTTTTTGATCCACCTCCTAGAGTAATGGGAATAAAAACAAAAATAAACAAATGGGACCTAATGAAAGCTTTTGCACAGCAAAGGAAACCATAAACAAGATGAAAAGACAACCCTCAGAATGGGAGAAAATATTTGTAAACGAATCAACAGACAAAGGATTAATCTCCAAAATATATAAACAGCTCATTCAGCTCAATATTAAAGAAACAAACACCCCAATCCAAAAATGGGCAGAAGACCTAAATAGACATTTCTCCAAAGAAGACATACAGATGGCCACGAAGCACATGAAAAGATGCTCAGCATCACTAATTATTAGAGACATGCAAATCAAAACTACAATGAGGTATCACCTCACACCAGTTAGAATGAGCATCATTAGAAAATCTACAAACAACAAATGCTGGAGAGGGTATGGAGAAAAGGGAACCCTCTTGCACTGTTGGTGGGAATGTAAATTGAAACAGCCATTATGGAGAACAATATGGAGGTTCCTTAAAAAACTAAAAATAGAATTACCATATGACCTAGCAATCCCACTACTGGGCATATACCCAGAGAAAACTGTAATTCAAAAAGACACATGTACCCGAATGTTCATTGCAGCACTATTTACAGTAGCCAGGTCATGGAAGCAACCTAAATGCCCATCAACAGACGAATGGATAAAGAAGAAGTGGTACATATATACAATGGAATATTACTCAGCCATAAAAAGGAACGAAATTGAGTCATTTGTTGAGACGTGGATGGACCTAGAGACTGTCATACAGAGTGAAGTAAGTCAGAAAGAGAAAAACAAATATCGTATATTAACACATGTATGTGGAACCTGGAAAAATGGTACAGATGAGCCAGTTTGCAGGGCAGAAGTTGAGACACAGATGTAGAGAACAGACATATGGACACCAAGGGGGGAAAACTGTGGTGGGGTGGGGATGGTGGTGTGCTGAATTGGGCGATTGGTGTTGACATGTATACACTGATGTGTATAATATTGATGACTAATAAGAGCCTGCAGTATAAAAAAACAAACAAAACAACTAATACTAAACTTTCATTGGGTTATTTGTATGGAAATATGTTAATATAAATGTTTCAGACATGAAATTTCTAAAAAAAAAAAAAAAAGAATAAATAGGCAGTCTGTTTCATCTTTCCCATTCATTCATTCATTCATCATTCATTCATTCAACACAACAGTCAATAAGACCCATTCCTCCCTTCATGGAGCTTATGTTGCAGGAGCAGAGACGGGCAATATACAAGTACAAAAGCAAGATCAGTGATAGGCATCATTAAGAAAAGTGGGAGAAAGAGCCAAATCCAAAGGAGAAGTTGTTCAATGGGTACGGAGCTTCTGTGATACAGGATGAATGAGTTCTAGAGACCTGCTCTATCACACAGTTCCTGGAACAATTCTGTACTGTGCCCTTGAACATTCGTCAAAAGGGTAGATCTCTAAATACAGAATTACTAGGGTTTCCCCTGAAACAAATATAATAAGTCAACTTTACTTCAATAAGTAAAAATAAAATAAAATTTTATTTAGGGGAAAAAGTAGAAAAAAAGATCGATCTCATTTAAGTATTCTTACCACAAAAAGGAGGGCGATATGACACTTCCTGAGGTAATGGATATGTTTATCACCGTGATTGTGGTGATGGTTTCACAGGTATATGCATATGTCCAAACTCATTAAATTATATATACTAAATAAGTACAATGGTTTTCTTTGAATAACAATTATAACTCAATAAAGCTGTTAAAAAGAAAAGTGGAAAAGAAAAAGACCCAGAAAAGGACCAGATGGAAGAGGCATTATAGCTGCTTTTTTAGATAACGTGGTCAAGAAAGAACAATTTTTTTTTTTACTCTGGAGAATTAAAATCTTTAAAAACTGCCTAGTAAGCTCATAATGTTTGAAATTTCCCAAAAGACCGTTATATACCTCTTCCTTTTTGTGTTTTATAACAGCATTTTGAGACACACAGTCTAGATATGATCTAGATTTGAGAAGTAACCACAAGGAATCTGAGACCCAACTGGAAAAAAATTTCAAAATAGTGAATGTACATACCCATTTCATGTCTGGTGCTGCCCACGCCCAGGCCATATGTCTCTAAAGCATCCTTTACTGTTTTCATAGATTCATCGTACTTGGCTGCTAGGCCAAGGAAGTTATAGGAACCCATATTGATGACATCTTTGATGATTCTTCCAGTAAACCTGCAGAGAGAAGGGCAGGTGAACACAAAGGGCTTTCTCATTTAATATCATCCTAGCGCCCCAGAAAAGACTCTCACAAAGAGACCTTGGGTTTGGCCCAACTCACATCTTTTCTTTTTGATTTGCCTTGTTGTCACCACAAAATGATTTGTCCTTAGAGGAGAGTCACCTCATAATGAGGCTGGGCAGAGCATTGGGAAAAGGTTTCCAGGCTATGGAGTATTACTCAGCCCTGGTTTGTCTTGGGTACTTGCTTTCATGACACATGTGCTCTGGTTTAAATTTCAGCAGGGACTTTCTAAATCAGAAAGAGCCATGGTCATCACTGGCTCCCTCAGCAGGAAGTAGGAGGGTACGATTTGTCAATAAAGCTGAAAAGGACTCTTCCCGGCTGGCTCTGTGTATCCTGCACCTTCTGCCACTGATTCCTCTTTAATCACAATACAAGTAAGCTGCCCTTGGCAACTTAATTACTGTGACTTCTCCCATTGGCATCATGAGGGCTTGCAAAGGGCTGAATGATGGAAGAGCAGCTGTTCCATTGCTTTGTGTTTTTTTCAGATCTGTAACCTGGTGCCCATGCTAGAATTTCCTTGAAAGCATTTTCTTTCAACCAAGCCCCTCCAGGTGGCCGCCTCACCTAAATGTCCAGTTGTAGTCATCTGACACCCTCTCCATCACATCGAACAGAGCCCCCGGGGCACTGCAGATTGGCCGGTTCCAGTTGTCTCTGATTCTCATGTAAAGGTTCCGTGTATAAAAATTCTCAAAGCTTTGATACAGCGGCACAAAATCCTGTTATAACAGAGGCAGAAGTTTACCTTTGGTCTCTCGCTTTTTGTAGTTCATTTGCAATTGAACACTAAAAGACGTGGAGGAACCATGAAAATATTCCGTCTGCAAATATTTTGAGCAAGGTTCTTGGGTAAGGGGTTGGATGGGGTCCACAAATAACTCTGTGAGTCCTCCACCTCCAAAGAACTTACCTTTTAGTGGGGGAAGTAAAACCTGTGGCAAATAAAAGTAACAAAAATGACAGCAAAATACAAGTCCCCAAATGAGTGCTGGAGACAACGAATCCCAGTGTTCCTGAGAGGGAGAATTGGGCTTAGGAACCTTCTTAGAATTCGAGAATAATGCCATTTGCCTCAACAGGGATGGATCTGGAGATGATCATACTAAGTGAAGTAAGGCAGACAGAGAAAGACAAATACCACATGATATTGCTTATATGCTGAATCTAAAAAAAAAGACACAAATGAATGTATTTACAAAACAGAAACAGACTCACAGACTTAGAGAACAACTCACGGTTACCAGGGGGGAACGGTTGGGGGGAGGGATAGATTGGGAGTTTGGGATTGACATGTACTCTCTGCTATATTTAAAATAGATAACCAACAAGGACCCACTGTATTGCACAGGGAACTCTGCTCAATACTCTGTAATAAGCTAAGTGGGAAAAGAATTTGAAAACCAACAGATACATGTATATGTATAAAACTGAATCACTTTGCTGTATACCCAAAACTAACACTACATTGTTAATCAACCATACTACAGTATGAAATAAAAAAAAAAAAGATCTGGTCCAGAAAAGAAGGCCTGCTTTGAGGGTACAGTTTTCCTATTCCTCTGCACCGGTGAGCTTCCTGCCTCTGTGTGGGTGTATTTTCACCCCAACCCATTCCTTTGAGCACCAATGAGGTTTCTTCAGGAACAGTCAATGCCTTCCAAAGGTCACTGTCCTCTAGTCTCAGGTAAGCCTCCCACAGCTTTGTAACTGTACCAAAAAATGAAACTGGACTAGATATTGCAAAAACAGAAGCACTGCAATGGGGTGTATCCTTATCTACCTGTAGATTTAACTCGTCACATGGCCTACTCACTATATTTTTCTTCCTGACACAAAAGGCTAAATGTGAGAGTGAACCCCAGGCCACAAGGACACAATCATTTTTGGGAGCAGGATATAGGTGGGTTGAACAAAACCTAATAATGCAGCCACAAAAGTGCCTTTGTTTCTCCTACAATATGACACTCTTTCTTTTTCCACTGTTAAGCTTGTAGGGTACCTTATCATTTTCCAAGTGTTATAGATATATCAATCCTACTTTTATAGACAATTCAACAGAAAGTCAGAAAATCTGAGTGGACAGATTGGGATTTGTACCCAGTTCTATAACCAATGCTCTTTTGAATAAATCATGCTGCAGGGATAGGAATTTAAAAGGGATTGAAGAGAACATATCCATGGCACATTGTAAAAAATACTACCAAATTTGGAAGCATGTCCCTTCTTTTTTTGATTTAACTACTTGCCTGTTCAGTAGCAAATAGAATCATGGATTTGTAGAGAGAGAAAGAATCATTATCAAACATAGTTTTTCATTTGTGCCTACATTGATGCTTCTGTTCTCACCTAATATTTCATTTTTTATTAT
The DNA here is from genome assembly GCF_965194825.1 of Balaenoptera physalus. Taxonomy (NCBI): domain Eukaryota; kingdom Metazoa; phylum Chordata; class Mammalia; order Artiodactyla; family Balaenopteridae; genus Balaenoptera; species Balaenoptera physalus. The sequence continues at coordinate 41,682,658 of NC_138898.1, read as the reverse complement.
TATTTCCTCTTGAGAAACAGCTGTTTCTCCTACTAGGGTTGAGCTCAGAATAATAATAAAATATGTTTGTGTTTTCCTTTTTGTTGGGAAGGGTAACTGTATTTTAGACAGTTCTTTGAAGTATGAGAAACACAAAGTAAGGATGGGTAAATTTAATTTTTCTTATTAAGAAATTAGAGGAAGGTTGAATAAAGATGGCAGATTCAGTGCTTGTACGTATTCTACCAATCATCTAAAAGCCCTGTGAAATGACAAAAAGTAGATACTTAAAAAACAAAATAAATTTATAAATTTATACATCATCAATGAATCAGAAATATTGAAGGATCACAAAAGATAGAACATAATAAGATCTGCTCAATGCAGAAATAAGACCACAGGAAACCATAGCTCTAAAACATTTGCAGAGAAGAATGGTATGGACATACACTAACTGTAGTGAACCTTAAAGCCAACAGTTGATAACTACAAGAAGTTGATACCCTGGGTGATTAATGAAGCAATATCTATTTGTTCTTCTTTTATTGGGTTAATAAGTAAGAAGCAGTTACATTGTCCACAGCACAAAGCACTGTAATGGGCAGCAAGAACTGACTGGAAGAACAAGGCTCCACTGTAGAGAGGTGGGGAGACCACACAGAAAGAACACAAGCCCCTGGTCCAGGCAACACATTCCATTTTCTTTCTACAAACACTCAAGACAGGTGGATGTGTAAGCAAATAAGGATTCCTAAATTCAAAAATGAGCATAAAACAAAATGTCATCACCATTACAGGAAAACTAGCACAATAAGAGGCACCAAATTCAATAAGCAGAACTGACATTTAGTGAAAATACTTCATAGAGCAAACAGAAAAAGAATTTAAAAATATGTAAGTAATGTGTTTAGAAAGACACAACAAAACAATGGATCCTTTTAAAAAATTAAACGTTCAAAAGTACAATGAACACAGCTGAGAAGTAAATTAATAAACTAGCATAGTCAGTTGACTAATCATTCCAGGACAGAGAAAACATGAAGGAAAAGTCAAGAGATATGAAGGGCAGATTCAGAAGGTCCAATATCTCCCTAGAAGGATTTGCAAGATTGAAGGAAGGAGGAGAAGGAGGAGATGAGGTGAAAGAGGAAGAAAAGGAAGTTAAAAAAAAAAGGAGGAGGAGGAGGGGCAAGTTCCAGAGAGGAAGGAAGTTTTGAATCCTAAGACGTAAATAGTCTATCAGGTCCTGAATAGAGCAAATAAGGAAAAACCCATGCCAAGCTACATCCTGGTTAAATTTCTGAAGTCAAAGGGAAGAATCTCAAAAGGCTTCAGAGAAGGGGGAAAGGCAGTTTATAGACAAGGGAATATGAATTAGACTGCTTCAGACTTTTCTTAGGTGACAATGTTGGAAAAGAGTATGAAGGAAAATTATTTTGAACTTAAAATCCTATAATCAGCCAAGTCAGCAAACAAATGTGAAGATCCAAGTAAAAACTTTCCAATATATGTAAGGAGTCTTGAGTTTAACTCCCTTTTCTATAATAATTGAGCATGTACCTCAATAAAACAATGAAATAAATATGGAGGAAGACAGATGCCAGAAAAAATAGTGAGTGAAGAAACTGATGGAATATGGTTTAGCCCAAGTAGTTTTATATTTGTAGTATAAAGAAACAGAAACTAAAAATTCACAAATAAATGACAACATGGAGAATGGGTATATGGGAGAAAGAAAGTGAAACTTTATTAAATTCTTCTCCTGGTCAGGGGAAGACTCTAGTTACTAAATAATGGTAACTAAATTCTAAATATATGTGTTAAATATTCGAAGAGAACCATTAAAAAACCAGTGAGGGATATATTATATATAACTTCTTAACAGGGACAAGGAGAAAAAAAATGCAGAACAAAGAAAACTCAATCAAATGTACCGAAAATATGAAAGGAGAAATATTAAAATTTTAAAAATTAAAAATAAGCAACAGAAAATGTGAATGTAAAATATAAAGATGGCAGGAATAAGTTTAAGCAAATGAGTAATTAAAATATTAAGTTCAACCATATGGAATTGCCAATGTTTGACTCTTTTTGACCTATAAAAATAGCAATTTCATATGGTTCAAGTAGGTAATTGCTCATAGGTTATATTATTAAAATACAGAAGCTTTCACATTTGTTTTAAAAATAAATCTATATGCTTCTCGTAAGAGACATACATTTCTGAAATTGATGAAGACTGAAAATAGATGACTCTTGAAGAAAAAGCAGATATATAAATATTAATATCAGGCAAAATAGAGTACAAGGTGAAAGCATGATAAAAGGAAAAAAATCCACCAAGAACTATAAGAGCCATGGTCTTTTGTGTATCTGACAGTTACATTGAAACACATAAGAAAAAAAAAAAAAAAAAGACTAAGAAATCCACAATCACAGTGAAAGGCATTAATATACATTTCTCTGAAATTATAAGTTTGAGTAGACAAAAAATAAATCTAGGGGATTCGAGTAACATAACAAGTTTATTGTAATAGACCAAAAGACAATATACAATTTTTCATGGCACACGTGGGAAATTACAAGAAATTCCAATACGACTATCTGAGAAGCTGTGACAACTAAGGTGACAGCATTTGAGCTTAAAATATGAAAATATAAAGAGCTTTCCTATATGCCATCAATAATTAATTAGAATATGGGCTAGGGAAAAAAGATAGTATTCAAATAGCACCATCATCAAAAAATTGTACCCAAATAATAATCATAAGAGGAAATGGTAAAGATCTCCAGCGTATAGTTAGGTGAAAAAAAAGGCAGTCACACAACAGTATGTATGATATGAACCTATTTATGTTAAGGAAAGGACAGGGTAAGTGCAAGTGAGCATATGTGTAACTAAATGCATGAAAAAGAAAGGAAGGATGAACAAAGAGATGGCTTTTGCTGGCTAGTTCCACAATAAAAAGGAAAGGGAAAAAAAGACATGAGAAGGGGCTTGTCATAAGCCATTCATTTCACACATTGGCTTAGCACTAGTTAATAGACATTAGCAAAGCTCTACCTTATTGAGATCAATCAACCTTGCTACTATTCTTGCTACAAATCTACTTTTGCAGATTCCTTCTTGCTAAGGGAAGCAGAGAGTTCTATATTGTAAAAAAACTAGAAAAATGATTTGACTAACATTTTAATGACACATCAGAAATTGTGTGTGTGTGTTTGGATATCTGTATATTTATATATATCCAAAGAAATGTTGACCTGAGGACTCACTGTAGGAGGCTGTAATCTGATTTTACTGATGGTTTTATTTTAAAATGTATTTCTCAAACTTCGATTCTGGAGATTTTTCCCCACCTATGACTCACACTCTAATGCTAGATGCAGTCATGGAAAATATTCATTCCTTGTGAAGGTGCATTTGCTTTTTAGAAGCAGCCAGAAGGTATCTGGAACCAAGCCTGGTTGGGGAGATTGGGGATACCACTGCTAGTGATTCCTGATGCATTTAAAGCTGTTGATTTCTTGGTGTACTTAATCAAGGAAGTGAGGGAGTGAGTCGTGCTGATACCTGAGGGAGGACCACTCCGGGAAGAGGGAAAGGCAAGTGAGAAATCCAAGAGGTAGGTGTGGGTGGGCTGTGTTTCAAAAAGAGCAAGGAGGTCCTAGTGTTTGAAGCAGAGTGATGAGGCTCATAGAGGGGGCTGCATTCTGTAACACCTTGGCTAGTTCTGGCTCTTACTCTGAGTGAGAAGGGAAGGCATTAAAGGGTTTTGGCCAGAGATACCATGGGAACCCACTTAGGTTTAAAAAGATCATGTTGGCTGTTAGTTGAGAAGAGACTGAAGGTATTGAAGTATTCCCATCCTACAAGCTGCTGGCTAATGGGAAACCCCAGGGAAACTCTTTCATTTTGGACCCACCCAGATCCAAACAGGAAGCCCAGTGCTTGGGCCGTTGGTTTGCTTTGGACAAAACCATATCTCATACCCAGTGACCTTCATGGACCCCATCCTTCAAAACACTCGGAAGAAAGTCCCTCTGGGTGAATCCTGCTGTTATTTCAGAATGCCAAGTGTGGATGCAAAAGAGCAAGTTTTAATTCATGCAAACATTTGGAGATCTATGTTAAAGTTTTCTACAGTTACAACTTGCTGAACCCCCTTTGTTTCATGTGTGAGTAAAAATCTCTGGGGATGGGCCAGAAATGTCTGGGATTTACTTGTAGGGGCGCTGGGACTAACTGGATCTAATGTGAATGTGGAATTGCAACTGATATGTTTTATACCAGCCGGGGCCACGTGGAGTGGGTCTTGCTGAACCTACTATCAAACCATCAGGATTGAGACATGTGGCTGTGCTTGAAGTTTTTAAAATCTCTGACGATGCTTGATATTCCTTTGATTATATTTGCTGACATCCTTTTCTGGATTTAGCAAAGGTGGGCCATGACATCATTGAGAAAGTAACGTATCTACAGATCTTTAATAAATTGCAGTTCAACCCTAAAGTTGCCTTTGAAGGGTTAAAGGAAGAATTTAAGCAAAACGTTGAAACGTTATATCTGTCTGGGTTGTCTTTTTCCTTGTTAGTGTCTTGTGATTATTAATGAAGTCTACTGAGGTAGCGGGTGCTCTGGATCTGTGATTTTTTTAGTGCTCTCTTGGAGGGAGATTTTGCTTTTTTTAATTTATTTCACTTAGTATTACTGATTCAGTAATCAAGTAATGGGTATGCCACTACCATTCTCATTTCTGACCAAAGTAGAAACTTGGGATTATCCTGGTTTCCCTCTCTGTCTTATTTTCTGTACACTCAACCACCAAGACTTGTTGATTCTACCTCCTAAGTGTCTTTATAATTAGTTCCTTTTTCTTCATTCCATCTGCCTCTTCCTCAACTCAAGCACATATTATCTCTTCCCTAACTATTACAAGGCTTTTTATTGTCACATTGTTTCTAGTCTTGAATTGGAATTCCATCTCTAACGTCTATGTTTCTTGTCTTGAGTTGGAATTCCATCTCTAACATCTATTATTTTCTCTAAAGTTCTCTGTCCTCTTCTCAGCCTTTCTTTTTTTTCTTCCATGCACTTTCCCTGGGAGATCACATCCACTCCACGTCTATGGCTTTGCTTAATTTAATAACACTCCAGATATACCAAAGATGTCACAATATCCATCCGAAACTTTTCTCTGGAGGTCTAGACCTCTATAGCTGCCAGTTCTTTAAACTCAACTTGTCAAAAAGTGAATTGACCACTTTGCCCCCCCCAACTGGATCTTCCTTCTCTATTTTCCATCTCAATAAATGATACCTCCTTCTTTATACCCAGTTGTCCAAGTCATAAACCTAGTGTGGGCTTTGATTTGTACATCTCCCTAATTCCCCAAGTCTAATCAATCATCCCTAACTCCACCTCTTTTCTTTTTTTATTGAAGTATAGTTGATTTATAAAGTTGTACTAGTTTCCGGCTTACAGCAAAGTGATTCAGTTATACATACATATTCTTTTCAGATTATAGGTTATTACAAGATTTTGAATATAGTTCCCTGTGCTATACAGTAGGCCCTTATTGTTTATCTATTTTGCATATAGTAGTGTGTATCTGTTAATCCCAACCTCCTAATTTATCCCTCACCGGCTCTTTCCCCTTTGGTAACCATAAGTTTGTTTCTATGTCTGTGAGTCTATTTCTATTTTGTAAATAAGTTCAGTTGTATCATTTGTTTAGATGCCACATATAAGTGATATCGTATGATATTTGTTTTTCTCTGTCTGACATTTCACTTAGTATGATAATCTCTAGGTCCATCCATGCTGCTGCAAATGGCATAGTTTCCTTCTTTCTTATAGCTGAGTAATCCTAACTCCATCTCTTAAACCTCTCTTGGCCTTGTCTATTATCACCATCCCTATTATCACTACCTTGGTCCCAGCCCAAGGGCTCATCTAGATTTTTTTTCAAACTGGACTTCTGCCTCAGCCTCTTAACTGATTTTTTTGGCCCCTATATTGTCGTCCTGTAAATCCATTTTTTATAGGGCAGTGAACATGATCTTTCTAATCTGCAAATCTGCATTCCTCTGCCTGAAATCCTTCAATGCCTTCCCATTGTTCTAATAAATGTCCGTGGCTTATAAAAACCCATTATAGTATGGTCCCTGCTTGCCTCTCAAGCAATCTTTCTCCCCACGTGCTCCCACTCTCACTCGCAACACTCTCGTCATTAGAATTCATTGTTTCCTTAAATGTACAATGCTTTCTCTTACGTAACTCTGGGCCATTTTGCACCATATTTCCTCTCCTTGAAGACTCCTTCCAGCTCATCTTGTCTCACCCTTTGCCTTACTACTTACTCTTCAGCCCTTAGATGTCAATTTAACTTTCTCTTCCTCCCAGAAGTCTTCCCTGAACACCAAGTTCAGGTTAAATGTTTCTCTTCTTTGCTTCCTTGATGTCATCTACTTACCGCTATGGTACCTCATATCAAATTCCATTGCAACTGCTTTTTTTTTAATGGTTAGTTCTCTGAAGGCAAGAACCGTTATCTGCCTTAGTTATTCCTATATTCCAAGACTGTAATACAGTGCCTGGCACAAGATACGTGCTCCAAATGAACCTGACTTGATTAGTGAGTTAATGAATGCTTTGACACAAGCAGTGCCCTCTTCAGAGAGTGTCTTCCTTCTCACCCTTGCTCACTAGGCAAACTCCTGCTCACCGTGCAAGCCCCAATATCATGCCTTCCTGACTTCTTAAGAGAATCACAGGGCACAGATCCCTGTTTCCTATGTCATCTTCTGCCCCATTATCACTTTTTATCATTTGTTTCACTGGTGAGTCTGTTTTGCACACCAGACTTCAAATTTTCTCATGGAAGGACCTATATTTTCTTCTCTATTAACCTCCATTACTTGGTAGAGAGCATATACTCAAATATTTGCTAAAGGTAGGAGAGAGTACAATAATAAAGCTGGGCCTGATTTTCTTCTGAAGGTGATATGCTTGACTTAAGGTAATTGCAAAATAAGTGTTCTACATGATTTGTTCATGGTTATGTTACTGTAACAAGAGTTTAGCTTACCATGGGTACTAGTCACTAGGTTACAAGACTTGAAGTTCTCTCATTACATTGAAGTTCATGCCTTACCTATGTTCTTTGCTTAGATGTGTTCAAGGCTCCATCATGTGGAATAATCTATGGCCACAATCGTATATTCCAAAGCAAGTTTTAGGAAAAAGAGATTCAGGGCATCATAAATCATTTGAACCAATTTTGGAAAACATGTTAAAAGGATGCAGGCTGTTCACAGGTCTCTTAATATTTTCCAGGTTGTCCTGTTAGCTCTATGTGAAAAGGGGATGATGTAGATTTTTATAGGTTAATTATTGAAAGTATCTAGATCAGTGGTTCTACACAGGGTGATTTTGCACTCTGTGAGGCATTTGGCAATGTCTGGAGGCATTTTTGATTGTCACAAGTATGTGGGAGAGTGCTAATTGCATCTAGTGGGTAAAGGTCAGGGATGCTGTTAAAAATTCTACAATGCACAGGGCAGCCTCCCATATCAAAGAATAATCCAGTCTGAAATGTCAATAGTGCCAAAGTTGAGAAATTCTGACCTAGATGAAATAAAAGTCCCACATTTCACTCAAACACACTTTCCTCTTCCAGGATAGAACATAAATAATACTCAACTGACAACTAGGAGACCAGAATACAGTTCCACTCATGTGCCCTCACTGTGATATTTTGATTTTTCACCTTTAAAATGCTATTTTAATGTTTATATCATGGGATCATTATAAAAATTAAATATGATAATGTACAAGAAAACCTTTAGTTCAGTCTGGCAAATAGTAGTTGCTCAATAAATATTTGTAAAAAACAAGTCCGTGAATACACAGGGAATGTTTGGGGGTTTATGGGGTGCAGGGGAATAGGATTTACCCTGGATAGTTCCTGAGTGTATCACTCTTTTTAGGATCTGTACACACATCACCACTTGTGAGAACACTTTACAGAAGAATTGGCATTGACAAAGACCCAGGGAGGTGTTCATACGTACTTTTTGCTCTTCTCTCTCTATGGCTGCATTGCATTTTTCTATTCCCCAGTTTCTCAAAAAATCTCTGAGATAGCCAAACAGCGTTCCAATTCCGTATCCCAAGTAAGTGAAAACCATAACATGTAGAGGTGCTTCCTCAAAGGATTCAACAACTGGCTTATAAAAATTTGAATTTCCATTTTGCTGAAAAGACAAAAGAAAGTGGAAAATTACCACTCTTCCATTACAACAAACTATGATATTAAAAATTTTGAACTTTCGACCTTTTACATTTCAAAGAATATATTTAAGATTGGAAAAACTGCTTGGAGAAAATTGGAAATCGATCATTGAAGAGAGTAATCAGCAATGTACATTTTATTTCACAAATCCTAATGAAATAATTAATTCAGGCAAAAATTCTCAACAGATTCTAAATCCATTAAGTGAAAAATTAATAAGCAATAGGGCTTTTGCAAGATGCCAAAGTATAACCCTATAAGTTACTCCCCAAACACAAACTTGGGGTTACACCTTAGCCAGGTGATCAAATTACATCACAGATATTAGAACAACTCACCACTCTATGCTCTCGTCATGATGTAATGTTTAATACACTGATGACATATTTAATCTGAATTTAGTCAAGCTCTAATATTTGACTTCCATTTTACAAGAAATATCAGGTAAATGAATTCATGAGGAAACAGATAATCCACAATGTGGGACTTTTTGTATGACAACTGGCTTGGTCTTTAAAAGCAAAACTTAAACGAGTGGGACTACATCAAACCAAAAAGCTTTTGCACAGCAAAAGAAATGATCAATGAAATGAAAAGGCAACCTACAGAATGAGAGAAAATATTTGCAAACCACATATCTGATAATAGGTTAATACCCAAAATATATAAGGAACTCATACAAGTAAAACAAACAAACAAACAAATAATCCAAATAAAAATGGGCAGAAGACCTGAATAAACATTTTCCCAAAGAAGACATCCAAGTGGCTAACAGTTATATGAAAAGGTGCTCAACATCACTAATCATCAGGGAATGCAAATCAAAATCACAATTAGATATCACCTGACACCTGCTAGCCCGGCTGTTACCAAGAAAAGAGAGATAACAAATGTTGGTGAGGATGTGGAGAAAAGGGAGCTCTTGTGGACTGCTAGTGGGAATGTAAATTGGTACAGTCATTATGGAAAACAGTATGAAGTTTCCTCCAAAAATTAAAACAATTACCATATGACCCAGCAATTCCACTTCTGGGCATATATTCATAGGAAATGAAATCAGTATCTTGAAGAGCTATTTGCACTTCCATGTTCATTGCAGCATTATTCACAACAGCTAAGATACAGAAATGATCTAAGTGTGTATTGATGGATGAATGGATAAAGAAAATGTGGGTTTTGTACACACACACATGAATTTTTTTTTTAATATTAATTAATTAATTTATTTATTTTGGCTGTGTTGAGTCTTCGTTTCTGTGTGAGGGCTTTCTCTAGTTGCGGCAAGTGGGGGCCACTCTTCATCGCGGTGCGCAGGCCTCTCACTATCGCGGCCTCTCTTGTTGTGGAGCACAGGCTCCAGACGCGCAGGCTCAGTAATTGTGGCTCACGGGCCTAGCCGCTCCGCGGCATGTGGGATCTTCCCAGATCGGGGCTCGAACCCGTGTCCCCTGCATTGGTAGGCAGATTCTCAACCACTGCGCCGCCAGGGAAGCCCACACACACACATGAATATTATTCAGCCACACACACAAAAGAAAATTCAGTCATTTGTGAAACATAGATGAACCTAGAGTACATTATGCTAAGTGAAATAAGCCAGACTCAAGAAGCCAAATACTGCCTTATCTCACTTATATGTGAAATCTAAAAAAGCTGAACTCACAGAAACAGAGAGTAGACTGGTGATTACCAGACAGTGGGTGGGGAAAACAGGGAGATGTTGGTCAAAGGGTACAAGCCTTCAGTTATAAGATGAAGAAGTTCCGGGGAGCTAATGTACAGCATGGTACCTATAGGTAGTAATGTTGTATAGTATACTTGAAATTTGCTAAAACAGTAGATCTAAAGTGTTCTCATCACACGCAGACACACACACACACACACACAGGTAGCTAGGTGAGGTGATAGATGTGTTAATTGATTGCAGTAATAATTTCATAACGTATACATATATCAAATCATGTTGTACACCTCAAGTACATACAATTATTAGTTATTAACTATACCTCAATCAAGCTGGAAAAAAAAGAGCAAAGAGTGGGGAAGGGAACTTAAGAGACACCCAAGTGCACTGTGTGTTCTTTCATTAGATCCTCTTTTTTTGTTTTTTGTAAAAAAAACTGGTAAAAAATACATATTTTGAACAACTGTGGAAATCTAAATAGGGACTGGAAATATATATTATTGAGGAGTTAATTTTGTTAGGAGTGAGAGTAGTAGGATAGTTATGTGGGAGGATTTCTTTTAAATTAATTTATTTATTTATTTTTGGCTGTGTTGGGTCTTCGTTTCTGTGCGAGGGCTTTCTCTAGTTGCGGCAAGCGGGGGCCACACTTCATCGCGGTGCGCGGGCCTCTCACTATCGCGGCCTCTCTTGTTGCGGAGCACAGGCTCCAGATGCGCAGGCTCAGTAGTTGTGGCTCACGGGCCTAGTTGCTCCGCGGCATGTGGGATCTTCCCAGACCAGGGCTCAAACCCGTGTCCCCTGCATTGGCAGGCAGATTCTCAACCACTGCACCACCAGGGAAGCCTGGGAGGATGTTTTAATCTTTGTCAATGCATGCTGAAGGATTAAGGAGGGTGAAGTGTTATAACAGCTCTAACTTTCTTTCAAATGGTTCATCAAAAATTAAACACATACATATACAATTTTGGGAAAATGTTGAATCTAGATGGAGGTTATACTGGTGGGCGATTGTTATATTGTTACATTATTTTTTCATTTTTCTGCATGTTTGAAAATTTTCATAATAAAAAGTCAAAGTAAATATTTCTCTCATTTATTTTGGGTGTCACCATGCCAGTGGAAAGTAGACTTTTAATATCAAACCATTCTTATTCCTGCTTAATTGATTTTCACACAGTAGCTCAATGTTTGCTCAATGCATTAGTGAATAAATTATTCTTAACACTACTAATTAAGTTTTTGTCCTTAATAAATATTTATACATTTATTCAGTTTTTTATTCAACAAATATAATACAATCCTTGGATTACCCATTTCCCAATGAGATGATCCATAAGAAGTGTTTTGACCATTTTTAGTGATTTACAGGAAACTGTCAAATGTCTACTAATACTTAATTTATTAATTTAGCTTACACTAAATGTATTATATACACTATAATATACACATATACATATATATAATATACAATATATATAATATACAATATAATATACAATATGTATACAATAATATACAATATAATATACATATATACATTATATTATATGTATTATATAAAAATTATGTTAATTAGAAATAATGTTTTTGCTACTATCATACTATAAGCACCATTAGATTCCACAAACACAGTTTTCTAGACTATATTGCCTTTATTTCCTCTATTCTGTTTGAGATGCAGTAGTTTTGGAATCTGTGTGACAGTCCCTGGAAGTTTTATCCCAAGCCACAAAATATGTGACAATCAAAAAAAAATCTATCTGATAGATGAATATTTTTTATTTATACTACTTGTTTTTAAAGTAATTTTTAAAAAGCCCTTTTATAATGAGATTTTACACTTGAATTGCTCAGTCAAAAGCCCACAAAATACTATTAAATCTTATTAAAATTCCTTAACTCCTTATTATCCATTATACCAGTGTTGTAACTGAGCAGCGCCCTATGAGGCCTTCCCAGAATAGACCCACCCCATGTCATCCACCTGCCGTTTTTCTGTAGAAAATCTTTAGTCAAAGAATAAATTTAATCAGAGAAGTGAGAAAATGCAGAAAGAAAGGAAAACAGTCAAGCAAGACAAAATAATAATACTTTAGCCAATAAACAAACTCAAGGACTTTTAGTTCTTCCTCAAGGACTATAGATAATATTCTGAGCCATGTCTTTTGAGCTGTTTTGCAGATACTGAAGCCCCCAGCAGGTGGGAGCAGTTAACTGTATGCTGCCCACAAGCACGTAGACCCCAGACCAGTTGGAACCAGGAGGTCGAGGATGCTGATTCCTCATTACTTCACCACCGACCAGTCAGAAGAATGCCCATGAGCTGACCATGCCCTGCTTTTTGAACACTGTAAGACTCCTCACTACCCCTTCCAGGGTGGGACACACAGTTTGGCGGGCGTTAGCCCACCGTGACCCCCTTTGCCTGGCAAAGCAATAAAGCTATTCTTTTCTACTTCACCCAAAAGTCTGTCTCCATGTTTCTATTCAGCACCAGAGCACAGAGGCCGAGTTTTGGCAACAGTGTCTTCTCCAGACAAACCAAGCTAACATTAATGCACGTTGCTTTTGTCTAATATCTTCCCCAAATGCTACCGGGTGGTTTAAAATAATTAAAGTGAGAGATCATTGCATAATATGAGGTCTTGAATGGAAGGTGAAGGAACGAATATAACAAATACCTTGTATTTGGGAACATAGGGCACTAATTGGATGTCTTGCATGAACCGGCAACATGCTAGGTTCTGGGAATTCCAAGATGAATGAGACAGACCCCGTCCCTGCTCCTGAGTCCTTGACCTCCCTCTACGCCCTCACACATCAGTCGTAGGTCTGATGGATGGCCAACCTTCCTAGTCTAGTGTGAAAGTTTGGCTCCCTTCCTGGGTTCTGTTCTGTCTGTGACCTTTGAACTGCATCCATCTCTAGCATGCCTGGTGACTTCCTGGCCCAGTTAAGATCCACCTCCTGGTTCTTTCCACATCATGGGGATACCCAAGGGGCTTCCTTCCTTCCTGGAGTTGTCCAGACTCTAGCAAAAGGGGCTGAGAGCCTCATGAAAAAGGTTTGATGAACTTTTGTGACTGGTTCGGTATGAGGTCAAGGAAGAGGCCATGACAGTATCTGCGAGGAGTGTTATAGGAATGTCGGTAAGAAGAAAGTGGAGATTAGAAGGAGGACTGCTTGTGGGGGAAGACAATCAGTATGCACAGGACCTGCTGAGTTGGGGTGGTGTCTGCTTGCATAAATGGGGGTATTTGTGGGCAGTTAGAGGTGCAGGAAAAGAGAAAGGCCTGGCTGAAGTATACGATCTAGGACTCAACTACTCTGAGGCCCAGCGTGAGCCACGGTTAAAGGCAAACGTGATAAAGCACAAAATAAAAAGAAGAGCAGGAAGCTTGGGACCAAAATTTGGGACCCCCTGATTTTAAGGGCACCGTAGACGAAGAAGGGTGAGTGAAGGGCATCCAGTGTGGGTGACTTCAGAACCTTGATTTAATGTGCTCACAAATGAACCCCTTGGGCTGACTTAGAGGATGGCTGAGTCACATAGGCACATATAAAAAGAGAAACTTCCAGGACATTCAACGCCATCCTGTGAGGATCAGTGGGTTTTCCCCTTTTCCTTACCTGGCCCTGTAGCCATTTCTGAGCTCCATATATGGCCAAATCAATGGGAACTTTCTGCTTGAATTGGTTCTCAGGCAAAGCTGCACTGTATATAAGAGACTGTCTACCTAGATGCAGATAAAACCCTCAGCTGGGTGCACAGACTGGGCTTTTTTTTTGTTCCTGTGACTTGTTCTGGGAGATAGTTATATCACAAAGGAGAAGTTTCCAACAATGTCTGTCGGCGGCAACCGCTACCTACTTTACTCTCTCACATATAACTTTATTTATTTTTAATTTAGTTTAATGTAATTTTGTTTGGCAGAGAGAAAAAGAGATACCTTCATGGAGAGCAACATTATTTGGAAATGTATAGGTCTTTCTTAACAGATGAAAATTGACGCATTTACCGAAATTCTTTATTTAAAATTGAAATAGGTCACACCTCTTGGAAAAGATTTCTCAGCCTGGGGTTGGATAGTTCTTTTGAAATATGAGAATCGGTCCTATCAAAGTAAACAAAACCTAAATCTTGCTTAATACATTTGCTAGCCAAGGTCAACACAGCATGGTAATCTGTAATGCACTTCCTTTGTTTGTTCTACCTGCTGGAAATACAGCTTTTGATGTTCTACTTTTTCTTTCATAGTGTTGAAAATAAATAGATCCTGAGCCACCTTTCCCAGAGCGCCCGGTCATCTGGGACTCTGTGACACCCTGGAGGTTGTTTACGTGTTGTAATCCTGTCACATCTAGAAATAAACAATGTTGGGATGTCCTGGAAGGATGATTACTCTTCCATTCAAATTAGCAGGTCTTTTACTGCCTGTCTGTTTTGCACTGTCCTAGGCTAATATTAGAGGGGATAGGAAATCAGTAAATATAGTCTCTTTCTCCCAGAATTGGTAGCGTAATTGTGTGTGTGGTGGGGGGAGGGGAGCGAGCATAATCATAACATAGAGCAAAAAGTAAACGTCGTAAGAGTGACACAAATGGAGGGACCGTATCACATTGGGCAATCAGGAGTGGCTTCCTGAAGGAGGGGGCATTTGAGCCCAGTGTTGGTGGGAGGCAGAGCATGATGGTGGAGAGAGCTTAGGCAGGAGGGAGAATGCCTGGGTTCAAATCCTGACACTTTCACTTGCTTACTGTAAGACATTGTGCAAGTCAGCTAATTTCCCTCGGTCTCAAATGCCTCCAGTGGAAAATGGACTAGTAAAGTTTGTTTTGAAAATGAAATGGGATAATATATGCAAAGTACCTGCCCCAGGGTAAACACTTATTAAATGTTCAGATTTTCATGAAATCTTCTGAGTAGAGAAGTTAGAGGAAACTGTTAGAATGGATGATGCTACTTTTAGAGAAATATTTGGGAAAGAAGAGAAAGAATAGGTATAGAGCCTTGGCCAGTACCTACACACAGGGAGAAGCAGGAGAGCAAGGATCCACTGGAGGCAGTAAGTGTGAGGGGGAAGAAGGGTGGGGATTAGAGGCATGGGGGGCTGAGATATTGAACTTGAGAGAGACCATGATGCTTGGGTCATCTGGAATTGCAGCAACCATTTGTGGCCACAAGATGAAGATATTTAGTTATGCACAGAAGATGGTATTGATAGAAAGAAGAGATGGAAAGCCCTGAGGTCCTTAATGAGACTCTTCTCAACTCTAGACTCTTCCCAACTCTAGATTCTTATTATGTGAGAATAACAAAATCTTATTTTAATCTACTTATATTTGAGTCTTCCACTACTGGCAGACGCAAGGATCCCGTCAGATCAGTTCTCATCCCCAGTCAAGGGAGTAACAAGAATTGTAGACTAGATGAGAGGCTGGTGGAGAGGGATGGGACTGATGCTCATCTAGTACACATGATATACTCATTTCAGTTGTTTATCCCAAGCATCCTTTCTGATTGGTTAATGAATGCCCTGTTCTGACTGGTAAGTATACATTCCTTACTGTGTGTGTGTGTGTGTGTGTGTGTGTGTGTATGTGTATGTACATGTATGTATATGTATATTCCTTACTGTGTGTGTATGTATGTACGTATGTGTGTGTGTATGTGCATGTAAATACATATGTATATACATACATATGTGTATGTATATATATGCATGTATGTATGTGTGTGTGTGTGTGTGTGTGTGTGTGTGTGTGTGTGTGTATATATATATATATATATTTAATTTTCATCCTTAATGGCAGGTAAAATTCAAAGCAACTCTTTCCTCAGTGGAATCCTCTACTTTTACTCTAAAACATTTGAGAGTCTTATTGGTTTCAAAGTTACCATTTATTTCTCTTCTAAAATACTTTGGAATGTCAATTAGATCTGGCTGAAGTTATACAAAATGATGCAGCACCAAAACTCATGAAAGTGGAATGATACATGAATGATGAGAATACACAGCTCTACCTTAGTAGAGAGGGTACTTAATGTGTTAAAGTTGTCTGGGATTTTAAGAAATAAGAATTTTAACCACAGCCTTCTGTCATGTATTTTGTAGATATAAATGTTTAGAAATGCTTTATGAAGTTCATATGCCTCAGTCTAGTCTAACTCATCATCTTGTCACAAATAGGTGAGTTGCTTTCATTCCAAACCCTGATTTTTATCCCCTCCAAAACCTTCTTTCATGCTGCCACTTTCCTGTAATTTCTTCAGTTTCTACTCCTTTTCCTAACTGTCCTCTGCTGCCCCCCCTCCCTCACCTCCACCCCACACACATAGACACCTTGGCTTGCCTAATATCCACTGTTTAAGACCCAGTTCTCGCTTCATTTCTTAAAAAGATCCAGGCTAGGTGTTCTCACTACATAATACCATTATAACACTCACCACTTTGTATTACAATAATATTTTTAGGAAGACAAGTTAGTTAATAAAAGGACAGAAAATAAAGGATCACTTGCAAAAAATAATAGCTTTTATTATCTCTCACTCAGGCCTTTTGAATATTTCAAATATTTTCACACTATTGTCCATTGTGGTGGAGACTGGCTGTGCATCAGACCATTTCCCTCTCCTCTTTCTCATGGCCAGGCTACATGCCCCACGACCCTTGCAGACATGCGTGGCCATACGGCTGACCAATGTGAAGTTGGTAGAAGTGAAATGTGCTATTTCTGTGCCTGGCCCACAAGAGCTTCTCTCATGATCCATCTTTTTCTCTTTCTCCTATTGTCATCTGAATTCTGATGGCCAAGGTGACCTTGGAAGCCACACAATGTCATCTGCAGAGCTTTGTCAGCCTGGTGCCCTGAATTACCATGTGGAGCAGAGTCTTTACTTCCTCTCCCTCCAGCTTCCTGTCACTGCCCATAAGACTTAATATGAGTGAGAAATAAACTTCTATTGGGTTGTGCCACTGAGATGTGGTGGCTCATTTTTTATGTCATCTAGTATTACCTTAATGAATAGATACTATAAGAATTGTGTTAAAATTCTTTCATGTCTAAATCTTGTTTAGAAGCATTTGGAAGGAAGTCTGAGAACTGAGTTACTTCCCAAGCAAAAGGGTGCATCAGGACCTGTCTGCACTGGCCAACATTCAAATTTAAATCTGAGGAATGTAAACTGGTGCAGCCACTATGGAAAACAGTATGGAGGTTCCTCAAAAAACTAAAAATAGAACCACAATATGATCCAACAGTCCCACTCCTGGGTAATTATCTGAAGAAAATGAAAACATTGATTTGAAAAGATATATGTACCCCAATGTATGAGTGTCTATATATATATATATATATATATATATATATATATATATATATATATATATATATATAAAACAGAATATTACTCAGCTATAAAAAAAGAATGGAATTTTGCCATTTGCAACAACATGGGTTGACCTGGAGGATATTACATGTAGTGAAGTAAGTCAGACAGAGAAAGACAAATACTGTATATTCTCGTTTATATGTGGAATCTAAAAAAATGAAACAAATGAATATAACAAAACAGAAGTAGACTAATAGATACAAAGAACAAATTAGTGGTTACCAGTGCACTGGGGAGGGGCAAGATAGGGGAAGGTGATTAAGATGTATAAACTACTATGTATGAAATAAATAAGATACAAGGACGTAATGTACAGCACAGGGAATATAACTGATATTTTATAATAACTTTAAATGGAGTATAATTTATAAAAATATAAAATCATTATGTTGTACACCTGAAACTAGTATAACATTGTAAATCAACTGTACTTTAATTTAAAAAAAGATGGAATGAGATAATCAATCAGTCAATCAATAAATCTGGTGAAGTTGTCAAAGATTCAATTCTTGATTTATTGAGCATCTCTGAGTGTTAGGTGGTGCATGACAGAAAGAAGTACGTTATAAGACTTAGGCTTCAGGGACCACAGAAATCAGCGAGAGAGACAGACAGACAGATTATAATCATGGAATTTTTTGAGGGGACAAGTTCTTTATGTATGAACTACTCCAACCTTTCTTTGTAGTGATGCACAAGTTCAGTCACTGAGAGGCTAAGTTGCTTTCCCATCATCTTGGGTTTCCCATCCACCACCAGAGAAGTTAGCGAACAAGTCAGGGAAGCCCATGAAGAGTCCCAGCTTCCACATTTCCAGATTGGGAAGTCAGGGTTTCACAGAAAAGGCAGGATGGCTTGGAGGGGACTAAATGGAGTCCCTAGCAGTGTGCCCCATGAAAATCTGCTGTAGGATTGAGTGAATGAGAGAGAAAAAGGGGGCCAAGACTGGGAAATGTTGAGCAAGGAGGTGAGGGCCTTCCAGGACAGGAGAACCAGCATGGGCACTTGCTAGTGAGTAGAAATGAGAGGAATGGGACCTTGCAAGGACTTCTGGCTGGACCTCATGTGTTGCCTGCTTGGAGATGTGGTGTGTAGTGCCTGCTGAAATTGAACAGGTCTTCTCTGCAGGGTAAGCCAGACTTTCTGTTTCAAAGAGCAGTGAAAAAGAAATGCAGGGAAGAAAGATTTGTAGGATCCCAGGATCCTACCTGGGATGACAGCTGGCGTGGAGGCCCTAAAGTCAGTTGGACATAATTGAACTTTGGAACAAAGTGGCTGTCCTTCACCACCCTGCAATGACTGCAATCTTCTAATTTTACTCACAACCAGCTGGATCACTTGAGAGGCACAGAGCTTTTCTGAAGTTATCCTGATAAACCAGAGAAAACAATGCATTGTTGTTTTAATACCATTGAAATTAACTACTACCTACTATCTTCTTGTTCAGTTATGATGTTCTCAGTCCAGGTGAGAACAGTGCTTATCTCTGAGGTGCTCAAAGCTTTTGTGGCCATGATTTTATTTACTTACATGATATTCCTAAGAGGTAGGTTGTGGATAGCTGTAATAGAATTAGAATTATCTTCACTTAATAAGACAGTCACAGGGCATTAAGCAATTTCCCCAAGGTTATAAAGCAGGCAAAGTCAGGATGAAGTTGAATTTCTCAAGTCCACAGCACCAGGGTTGAATCAGAAAGAAGCTTTAAGTTAGACCTTTGAGATGTGACAGATTGGAACATGTTTCAGAAATAGCCATGGGGCTGACTCTTTGTCCTTCCCAGGTGGGTACTGGCAGTTGTCAACACTCGTGGGAAGGCTGATTGCCATGTGCATGCACCTGTGCTAGGCACTGGATCATTTAGGTAGTTTCTCTTACGGCTTCCATCCCCATGGAACTCATGCACTAAGGCGGGGATAAAACGTGTGTACAGAAATACAACACTTCATGATTAGAGAGCAAGAAGTCTCCAGTGGCAACATCCCAGAAGTCTAATGTCATTCCATATTTATACATTTGTTCATTTTTTTCCTTCCTTTATTTATTTACGTTTTTAATTGCAGTAGAGTTGATTTACAATGTTGTGTTAGTTTCAGCAAAGTGCTTCAGTTATACACACATACACACACATATATATATTCTTTTTCACATTCTTTTCCATTTTAGGTTATTACAAGATATTGAATACAGTTCCCTGTGCCATACAGTAGGTCCTTGTTGGTTATCTATTTTATATATAGTAGTGTGTATCTGTTAATTCCAAACTCCTAATTTATCCCTCCCCCCCACCTTTCCCCTTTGGTGACCATGTTTGTCTTTTATATCTGTGAGTCTATTTCTGTTTTGTAAATAAGTTCACTTGTATCCTTTTTTTAGATTCCACATATAAGTGATATCATATGATATTTGTCTTTCTCTGTCTTACTTCACTTAGTATGATCATCTCTAGGCATATTTGTTCATTCATTCATCCAACAAACACATATTGAGTACGTACTCCATGCTAGCTACTGTGCTCTGTCCAGGTGACATAGTGGTGACCAGGAAGGACAGAACCCTTGACCTCATGACAGTGATGGTCTATATGTGAACCGCCCAATACAATAATCATTAGCCACATGTAGCTACTTACATCAAACTTAAATCATTCAAGTTAAATACATTTAGAGATTTAGGTTCTCAGTTGCATGAGCCACATTTCAAATGTTGGACAACCACACGTGGCTGCTGGCTACCTTACTGGGTGGGACGGTCACACAGTATTTTTGTCATCACAGCAGGTTCCGTTGTTCTGAGGTCTGCAAATTGTGGCCCACAAGGCAGATCTGGCCTACCCCTTGCTTTTGCTATTTTCTTTCAAAATAAAGTTTTATTGGAACACAGTGACACCCGTTTGTTTATTGCTGTCCATGGCTGCTTTCACACTGCAAAGGCAGAGTTGAGTAACTGTGGCAGGGACTTTGTGTCCCAAAGAACTGAAAATATTTACTGTCTGGCCTGTTACAGAGAAAGTTTGCCAACCCCTGGTCTAGATGGAAATACAGATCAGAGCAAACACTTACAAAAAGGGAAATGAAGAATAAGTCAGGGACCTATGGAGTGGGTAGGACGGGATCTGACCTAGTCCAGGAAAAGAGAAAGGCCTCCCTAAAGAAGATGATGTTTAAAATAAGATCTGAATAGTCAGTAGGAGTTGATGAGGCACAGTGTTCCCAGCAGGAGGAAGAACCCGAAGAACTGTGGGGAGGGAAGGGGGTAGGGTGGTGGGCTGGCAGGGGTAGTGAGGGGGCAGGCATGGCTGCAGGTCGGTTCTAAAAGGGGAACTCCATCCACTTTGTCCATCATTAGTACTCCAGGGCTTAGAAGGGCATCTGATACGAAGTAGGCATCCAATAAATCTTGGATGAATCAATGGATGAATCGGCGGGGAGGTTGTGCAGAGTTCTTAAACCGAGCTTAGGACCACAGGCTTGATCCTGACAAGGGAAGCCATTGACGAGCTGTAAGCAAATGCCGGCCTAAAAACTTGATCTGATACGTGTTTTCAAAAGGCCCCCTGCAAAGCCATGCATGTGAATGGGTCTTCGGGGAGCCCTGACATACCAGTGATTCACAGTGATTCATGGTTGTAAGGTCGGTAATTTTGAGAAAGATAAATATCATATGATATCGCTTATATGCAGAATCTTAAGAAAGATGATACAAATGAACTTATTTGCAAAACAGAGACTCACAGACTTAGAGAATGAACTTATGGTTACTGGGGGAAAAGGATAGGGGGTGGAGGGATAGATTGGGAGTTTGGGATTGACATATACACACTGCTATATTTAAAATAAATAACCAACAAGGACCTACTGTATAGCACAGGGAACTCTGCTCAATATTCTGTAATAACCTAAGTGGGAATAGAATTTGAAAAAGAATAGATACAAGTATATGTATAACTGAATCACTTTGCTGTACACCTGAAATTAACATACCATTGTTAATCAACTATAATCCAATATAAAATAAGGTAAAGTCTCTCTTGTATCCCTTGCAGAAGAATATTTGATGAAACATACTCGTTCCATTGATCCTGAACTTTTGAACCTATGACCAAAAATCAAAAGGAAAGTGTCTCCTAAGCTGCATGAAAACGAACCAACACCAGAGGCGTGCTTTGCCATGGAAGTGAGGTGTGTACTGTAGCATTTCCTTCCCGTGCCAGGCAGCCGATGACTCATAGGTGAATTAAAAAAAGGGTGGGGCTCTGGAAGCACACAAAATGTGGTGGGCTGAGCACAGGGGACTGAACTTGGATTAGAAACAATGGCTTTTCTCTGTGAATCAAATTGAAACAATTTCTTCTTGCACCTTGATGATGCTGAACTACCATCTCTGGACCCCAACCAAAACTTCTGATTCCCTGAACACGGACCAAAGAGTGCCTGCCATTCAGCAACCTGAAGAAGCAGAAAACCCCCCTACCCAGAAAGAGGGAAAGTTGCTGAGGATTCCATTGTTCCTCCTTCCCTGTGTGTTTATCAGGATTTGGCTCATGGCTGTACAGACCTATTCTCCTTGCCTCCTTCCCTCCACTGCCTGTCACCCTATAAAACCACTCACAATTTATGCACATCAAGAGCAGCCTAGGTTCATCTTCAATCTATAACCTGGCTCATCTTTTGCTTGCCTTTGAAGACAGAATGTGTCCTTAAAGAGGTGATGCTTAGTTGAATGTATACAGTTTTTTTGGCTGGAATCTTTGGTGTTCATGGAAGGCAGAGCATATCTGATTTTCCATGAAAACCTTTTGCTTCTTGGGAAAGTAAGCATAATGTCTCCAAACAACCAATTCCCCAAGAGTATGACAACACAACAATTTGTTTCTTTGCTTCCAAAATATCTGATAACATCCATGGTCACAGCTATAATTATCTGATTAACTTTTCTTATGTGGCATATAATGTTGAAAAAAAAGTAACTTCTCCCAGAGCAGTGCTAGTCTTGACTAGTTTTTACCTGTACTCCTGAATCAACTATTTAAAAATTCCAGGCATTTTTTTTTAGCCATCATTATTTATGAGTCCTAAGTAATGGCTGGGTGCAAAGCATGAGTCATCTGATTGGTATAAAGATTGATATTACACTTAAAAAAAGAAAACTGACATTCGTGACCTATTTATTTCAGCCATTGTATCATTTTCCCAGGTCACTATGTGGAGAACTTCTGTATCTTAGTCTGTAGACACCTGATTCAGTGGTTTTGTGAAGAATTGACCCATGGGAAGCATAACCCCATAGACAAAATGCCAGCCCCTTTTGCATAAACTTACAAACCAATCCGTCAAACCTTACGTCGGTTGTGAGATTTTCCCAAGTACCCCTAAGTTATTTGCATGGTTTGGCAAAAGCTGTTATTGCCAAGGGCTCCTTCGGGGTTTGTTTTGGATTCTGTACTATGAAAAGCAGTATTGTGTAGAGGCTCTAGAAACTGGCAGTGGACAGGTGTGTGTCTTGCCCTGGATTGGCCATTTTGAGATATTGGGCAAGTGTGCCTCAGTTCTGTTCTCTATTCTATTAAGTGAGAAATGTGTCACTAAGATCTAGAAAATGAGATAACATGCTTCTCTGAGATCTGAGATCATTTCTGCCATGATTATTCCAGTGTTTGAGACAATCTGGAGCCTAATTTCTTTCAGACTATCAGAGTAGGTGACTGGGAAACATGTTATGTTGCAAGACCTAAGAATCCTTAACGCGTCATCAATGTCATTGCCTCAGGGAGGCTCAGCAAAGGACCCAAGAAATTAATTGACTCGTGCTCCCCTGCTGGGTCTGGAAGCAAGCCTTCATGATGGCACATGTTTGAAAATGAAGTTGAGGCTGCACAAGGGCTCAGAAGAAGGTAATTCTGGGGAGTACACATGCTACATGCCATAAGGATGTAAAGACAGAGGTCAATGATTTTTAAAGAAAGATTTATAGGAAGTTGTGTCTGGTGTGCCATGTAAAATCACTTTGCTGCCTGGCTATGGAAATCTAAGGTAGAAACTAACATTTTGCAAGACTTAGAATCTTACAGATTTTAAAAAATTACTAAAACTGACTCCCAAATCTGCTCTTCTGAGTAAGTGTAATAACCAAAATAGCACTTTTTCTCTTGCTGTGAATTAATCTGCTGAAGAATAGAGGTGCTGATTTTTTTTTTTTTTACTTCCTACCTGTTCTTATAAAGGAACAGTTGACATAGTTGTATGCACTGAGTAAGGGTTTGAAAAATACCTATGTGTCCAGTCCTTTGAGACATTCCTGAACTTAGAGTTAAAAATGTCTGGGATTCTTGTCCAGCTCTGTCCCCATCATCCATGTGTCTTTGGTCTCATTATTTTTCTTAGCTCTGTTTTTTTCATCCCTAAAATGGGTCATTAGCACTCAAAACTTCACAGCATTGCTGTGAGAGTCCAACGAGACGTTGGATATAAGGATCATTATAGTTGATGCTGAAGGTTAAAGGGGCAAAACATTGGTTGTATTTTAAAGAAATCATTCTAACCATGCATGCGCCACCATATTTACTTCTTACAACGACTCTATTGGGCAGGCACTACTATTATCCTCATCTTCCAGATAGGGAAACTGAGGCACAGAGAGATTAAACTGCTTGTCCAAGGTCATAGAGCGGCCGATGTGAAGCTGAAATTCAAGCCCAGGCAGTGCAAAGGGGAGGCCCTGCTCCCAACCTCTATATGATGGTTCAGTTCACTAGGACAGTAGGGCGGCAGGAGGTGGCAACAATTTATGTGATATTAGGGGTCAGAAAATCCTCCTATTACATGCCACCCGTGTGGGTGATTATCTGACCTCTTTGAACCTTGGGTCCTTATACGTGAAATTTGAAAGCAATAGGTGAGAATTAACAATACTTCAAAAAGCGTAAATACGTGGTGGGACCTTGTGTGTGGCAGCAATCATTAACTGTAATTAATACTGATTTCTCTGACATGGTTTTCTAAGATAGGCAAAGAAGGAGGCTCTCTCCATGTGGCTCTTATTTTGGGAAATAGGAGAGGTCTATACATCTTCCATGAGACAAATGCAATTTTGCATCATCAATTTTGAAATTGAAGCTAAAGAATTTGCAATAGTAGATACCACTCTGAGCCATCAAATACTGTAGTCCCTGGCTGTTTGCTTTCACAGGTTGGAGGTTTCAGAAACAAATGCACCTTTCCAGAAAGGGCCTTGGTCTGGGTATCAAGAGACCAGAGTGGGGGAGGGTGCCTCACACTGGTGTGACCTCTGAGACAGTCACTTAGCTTTGTTGAGCCTCATTCCTCCGTGTGTAAGAAGACAGGGCATGGTATGGAATTTTAAGAATTTCTACAGTGAGTTCCCTTCCTGCCAGCTGGATTATACTCCAGACAAAAAGGGAAAATGGCTCTTGAACCCGTCAGAACTATAGGTTTACAACAGGGGAGTTTCTCGAGTGAGGTAGCCTCCTGCTGAGTCTTTCATCTCACTAGACGAATTTACACTTGATTCAGCTCACGGTTTTATAAAATCTTTGCACAGTCAAAACTATATCTGCACATTTTGTCTCCAAAGAAGAAAAAAGAAAGAGCGATGGACAAACATTGAAATCTGGTTAATAATTTGCATGTGGAAGAGTTTAGGGATGAAGTCTATTGATTCTCCAACTTTCTTTGAAATGCACCAAACATATGGTTTGATGGTTGGATAGAGGGACAGATAGACAAATGTGTGATGAAACAAATATAGTAAAATGTTAATTGCAGTTTCTAAGTGGTAGGTATATGAGTATTCAGTGTAGAACTCTTTAATTTTTCTGTAAGTTTGCAAATATTCACAATAAAATGTTTGAGGAAAAGGCATTTTTTTCTTTTAGTGATAAAGACACAGAACCTGGGGCCAGTCTACACTAACTAGAGGTTTAATCTTAGACAAACTTACTTAACTTTTCTATGACCAGTTGCCTCATATAAAAAATAGGGATAGTAATAGTATTAAAGTCATAAGGTTGTGGGAATCAAATAAGTTTGTATTTAGAAAGTTCCTAGCATATAGTGTGATGGAAAAGTTTGTTAATTGAAATTTTAAAAATCATTTCATATACAGGGTTATGAATGGGAAAGCAGATTATTCTGATTTTTCTTGGACATTCAACCCTGAGAATGCAGAATTTTATTAAAACCAGATGACAGGTCTATATACCTTGAGGTATTAGTCATTTTCCTTCTAATCCAGGCATATTTCATCTCCTATTAAGAGGTAGTAGAATCATCAGGATAAATCAATAATATTTAATTTCTATTTTCATCTCCTTCAAAAAGTTCCACCTCCTTAAAGCATGTTCCCTGACCCCAAACTTAGAGTATACATAATATCTGGATATCGATATAAAAGCACGTAGTTACCTGGTCACACAAAAATCTAGTGATTTAGCGATTTTTAAAAAGAAGGCAGCGAATAGTAGTCATGTTCTCCAACAAAGGATGGGAAACCTTTAATTAATAGGTAGGTAAATTACTAATAAATTAGTAATTAATTAGTGTATTAATTAATAAGAGGTTAGACACCTTGATATCTGCAAGAAGCTTGTGTATCATATGTGTGGGGCCTTTTCAGTCTTTTAAAGAACCAGGCCTGTGGACAACAAATGGCAATTAAAATAAACAAAACAAACTGAAATCCGAGTTCTTACAAACACTAGATTAGTAAAAACAGGTGGCCTTTAATCATTGCACAACTGTTATTGAGCACCTATTGTGTACAGGCTCCGGTCTAGGTTCTGGGGATTTGGCAGTGAGATAGAAATCTCTGCCTGGGTGGAGTTCCCATTCTAGAGCCAGAGGCAGACAATAGATAGGAAATAAATTCAAGTGTGTGTGTGTGTGTGTGTGTGTGTGTGTGTGTGTGTGTGTAGATGGTGTTAAGTACTAAAGAACCAAGCAGGATCAGGAAAGGGAGTCAGGAAGAAAGCATGTTGCAATTTTAATAGGATTGTGAGTAACATTTGACTTGAAAGGAGGGAGGTGCAGGCATCTGGATTTCTGGGAAGTGCAAATGGGAGAGGATGTGGGAATGTCCTGAGGTGGGAGGATGCAGGGCTGCTGGCTCTAGTGTGGCTGGAATACACTGAGCACTGGGAAAAGGGGCAGGAGATGAGTCAGTGAGGATCAAGCCATGGCTCCTTGTGGCCAATGTAAGAATTGCAGCTTTTACTCTGAGTGAAATGGGAGCCATGGGAAGGATTTGGGCAGAAGACTGAGATCTTGGTATCATTTCAACGGGATCATTCTGGCTGGTGTGTTGAGAATAGTCTTGCTGGTGGTAGTGGACGGGATGGCAGGGGTGGAAGCAGGTTATGGCAATTTAAAAGTATGACCATGAGTTCTTTAATAATCTTCCCGTTAAGAGTTGGGAAGGTCCTATCCCCTTGAACCTGGTGGGCTTGTTTGTGACTGCTTCAACAGGGTAGATGTGAAGCTGAGCTCTGAGGCTAGGGTATAAAAGGCCATGAGACTTCTTCATTTACTAGAAAACTCTTTAGAGCCCTCCCTGCTGTAGAAGCTGTCTGAGGCAATCCTGCCCACAGTCCTGGCTTGTCCTTTTTTTCAGCCAACCCAGCTTGGACATGGTAGTGAGGACGCCATCTTGCAGGCAAATCCTCCTGGCTCAGCTGTTCTAGGTCCAGCTGATCGAGGCCC
The DNA here is from genome assembly GCF_965194825.1 of Balaenoptera physalus. Lineage (NCBI taxonomy): Eukaryota > Metazoa > Chordata > Mammalia > Artiodactyla > Balaenopteridae > Balaenoptera > Balaenoptera physalus. The sequence goes on along the minus strand of NC_138898.1, from coordinate 41,655,586 downwards.
CAGATATCATGGAATAGGGAAGAGCTGTCTCCACTGAGTCTTTTCTGAATTCCTACCCAGTGGAATCCATGAGCATAACAAAATTGTTGTTTAATGCCATTCTGTTTTGGGATGGGTTGTCATTCCGTAATGAATAACTGGGACACAGGGAAAAGGCATGAGGCTCCCGTAACAATCAAGGTGAGAGGTAGTGGTAGCTGAGACCAGAGTGGTTGCTGTGGGGAGGTGAGGAGTGGTCAGATTCTGGATATCCTGTGAAGGTAGGATCATGAATTTGCTGACTCATTGAATACGGAAGGAAAAAGTCATGAACGATACCCAGGTTTTTGGTTTGAGCCACTGGAAGGTTAGAGTTGTCATTTGCTGAGATGGGAAAGACTATAAAGGAAACACGTTAGGGACAGAGGGAGGGAGTATCGGGGGCTCAGTAGAGGGAGTATCGGGGGCTCAGTTTTGGACATGTTAAGTTGGAGATGCCTTTGGTCATCCAAGCGAAAGATCAAGGAAGCAGTTGGAAATGACATATATATATATATATATATATATATATATATATACACACACACATACACATACATACACACACACATACACACAGCTGCACATATAAACATGTACATATAGTAATGAGACAAAGTCAGATCATCAGGAGAAATCTGCAGTTAGAAAAGAGAACGGGTACAAGGACTGAGCTTTGGGTCACTTTATTGTTCAAAGATCAAGGAGTTGAGGAAAACCAGGAATAGACACTGCAAAGGAACAGCTGATGATATAGGAGGGTCATAACCTGGAAGCCAAGAGAGAAAAGTGCTTGAAGGAGGAGGAGTAATTATTTGTGTCAAGTGCTGCTGACAGACCAAGTAAAATGAAGCCACCATTGGATGAGGGAATTCAAGGATTTAAGACTATCATTTATTGAGCACCTATTACATTCCAGGCATTGTACTGAACACTCTTACAATAGCAGTAGAGGGGTAACAGCTGCAGGCAGACTTTAATAGATAATAGCCACTATTTATCAAGTACCTACTACACATGTGATAGTTACTGGGAGCCTTACATACACTCTCTCATCTAATCTTCACCATTGCCTTGTGAGGTATGGACCAGAGCCGTGACGCTACTTCCCCAATGTGGCACAGCTAGTAGGGAGCAAAGCTAGCACTCATACCCAATTCTGCTGATGTCAAATCTTGTCTTCCTGCTATCATTCTTCCTTAAGTGGTTCCCTGGGAAATCCTGAGGGGTGCTGGGGTATGAAAAGCCACCAGGAAAGAAATATCTTCCTGGGGAGTTCATTTATACTCAAGGTTTTCAAGGAGGATATAAAAGTAGTTTTATAGTAAAATAAATATTGTTAAAATAGTATTATAAAGTGGGGTACAAAATTCTAATATAAATTTTTAAGTAAATTAATACCACATGTGGGCTTGTGGTCTGAGTCACTTTGGCTTATGTTTGGTTTTCTCTCCTTGGTAGATCAATTTATGAATCCCTTTACCCTGTCTTCTCTGGAAAGGCTGATTTGTTGATTTTTCTGAGCAGGGTGTGAGAGCTGAAGTTCTTAACCTGGGGATCTGAGAAAGTCATGGAACACATGAATCCTCTACATGGAAAATTCTGTAATACAGAAAGTATCTATCAGCTTCTCAAAGGATTTTTCACTTCCAAAAGGATAAGCTCCACATGGCAGAGAAAGAACCATCAGGTATAAGTTGTAGTTGACAGGATAATCATAATTTACACATAGCCTTTTCCTGGGCAACTTTTGAAGGCCCAGTTATACCACATCTAGAGAATAATAATGGTGACCAAGCTATATGAATGCATTGTCTAACAAAAGGTTTGTGTGTCACTTCCTACAAAGTCTGAGAGATGAAGTTTGAGCAGTGAAATGGTATCAGTTCTATGACATTTTGTCATCTAATATTTGAAATCAGGGTTGGTCAGAGAAATCTAGTACAACTGGTTGGGTCATAATTGTTCCTAAAACTTGCATACTCCAGGATCAAGTATTAATATAACAACTCAGGAAAATTAAGATGTAAGATACATCTATTGCTTTTAAAAAATATAAAGTAAGTCTAAATTAAGAAGATCCAAATTCCCTGAATCACTCTATTTATGACCTCTTATTTTTCTCATCCTATTTGCCTATAGTTCAGAGATTACAGATCTGTGACTGGTAGCAATGTCTCATTGAACTCTACACTATTGGAAATTTGAAGCATTAGATGCCAATACTTAAAAATCAGGATATTCTCTCTCCCTCCCACTCCATCTGGATTTCCAGTTTCTTTTGAAAATCATAATATCTGTCAACATAGGACTTGCTTTCTCTCATGGTGACAATGAGCTTTGTTCAGATAAACCCATGCTGACCACTTCCTGTCGTCCACACCAGGACTTACCAGCCTGCTGGGCGTTTGTAATCTTAACCTCTGTTGTAATCAAATGATCTTCAATGTGGCAAAACTTTTGGTTGAAGCAGGATTTAGAGGGAACTGTGATGGATGAAGTACATTGTGGAGAACAATTCTGAATACTTCTCTGAACTATGTTCATAGTGTTCGTTTGTTTGTTTCCAAAGGTTTAATCTAAATTGTGAATTACTGGGCCAATGACTTTCTTTCTAATATGGTGGCAACAACTTCTTCTCACATGAATTTACAGGTTGATATACTTTAGAATTCCAGTAAAACTACATTAGTTCAGGCCAGTTGAGACAAGGTGACAATACTTAGTAGAAAGATTAAATCAAGTGTATTTCAAAATAAATGTAGTAGATTTCTTGAGAGTAATTAGGTTAACGTCAATCTACCTCTACTTGTGTTTCTAAAGAGAATCATTTTCTAGGAAACTTTAACCAATAGATAAAATTAATTTATAATTGGCAGATATTAAATATACTCTAAGACACGTATTCATTTAGTTAACAAAACATCTGAACCAGAACACATACATGCTTCTTTGCCTGCTCTTTCTTCATAGATAAGGCAACAAACTACAGACCTCCTCAGATTGAATAATTACACTTCAGATTTGACAACATTCAAATGATTGTGCTTTTGTATAGTTGTTATTTGAGTTCATTGTATTTGGTTTTACCAGCCAGACACTCATCTTAAGCATAAAGTCCTTATGCAAAACACAAAATAAAACACAACAAAAGTGTAAAGCTTAGGGAAAGGCATCTTTGCCAAAGATTGATGGCCAAAACAAACTCTTTCCTCAAAATGAAAGCACTGAAAATGGTTGTAATGAGACTGTACAATGATTTTTCTAGGCATTTTAAAGAAATAGAATATACATGTGTTTACATGTTTATTGTTGCTTAGCAAACCACCACCATACTTAAAACAACAGTCATTTGTTTGCTTGGGACTTCCCTGGTGGCACAGTGGTTAAGAATCCGCCTGTCAATGCAGGGGACACGGGTACAAGCCCTGGTCTGGGAGGATCCCACATGCCGCGGAGCAACAAAGCCCGTGCACCACAACTCCTGAGCCTGTGCTCCAGAGCCCACGAGCCACAACTACTGAACCTGCGTGCCACAACTACTGAAGCCCGCGTGCCTAGAACCCATGCTCCACAACAAAGAGAAGCCACTGCAATGAGAGGCCCGCGCACCACAGCGAAGTGTATTTCCCACTCGCCGCAGCTAGGGAAAGCCTACGCACTGCAACGAAGACCCAATGCAGCCAAAAATAAATAAATAAATAAATAAATAAAGGTATTAAAAATAAAAAGTCTGATAAACAAACCCAGCTTAAAAAAAAAAACATTCATTTGTTTGCTTAAGAATCTGTAATTTGGGGCTTCCCTGGTGGCGCAGTGGTTAAGAATCTGCCTGTCAATGCAGGGGACACGGGTTCGAGCCCTGGTCCCGGAAGATCCCACATGCTGCAGAGCAACTAAGCCCATGCACCACAACTACTGAGCCTGAGCTCTAGAGCCCATGAGCCACAACTACTGAAGCCCGCGTACCTAGAGCCCATGCTTTGCAACAAGAGGAGCCACCGCAATGAGAAGCCCGCGCACTGCAAGGAAGAGCATCCCCCGCTCGCTGCAACTAGAGAAAACCCACGCGCAGCAACAAAGACCCAACACAGCCAAATAAATAAATTTATTAAAAAAAAAAAAAAGAATCTGTAATTTGGGCAGAGCCCTGTGGGGACAAGTCATGTATACTCCATGAAGTATAATTGGAACAGATAGACTCCAGGGCTGGAGGATCCACTTCTAAGATAGCTGACTCACACAGTTTACAAACTGGTGCTGCGTCTTGCCTAGGCGCACAGCAAGGATACTTGGTTTCTCTCTACTTGGGCTTCTCTTGAGCTGCTTGGGCTTCCTTCCAATGTGGTGGCTGGGTTCCAAGAGTGGTGTTCTACGAGGACTGTGTTCAAGCTTCAAGGTTTTTGGTAAAGACTCAGTTTGTTTAAGGTCCTCAAAGCAAAATGGCCTAAAACCAGTGACTAAGGGTCATGATAGTAAAGACAACTTCATCCATATCACAGAGGGGAAAACAGGCCCTTATCTGCCCTACTGCACTAAGAACTCAGCAGGGTTTCTTCTTTCTGGAACATACTTTTTAAGCCATAATTGAGGCTCTCAGTGGGAGCCAATTTCAACTGAGTAACACCTAAATATATCTGAGCAAATAGGTTCTGGATGGTCCCTCCTTCAGAAAGAGCTGTTGGAAAAGGCAGTAGCCTCCCTGATATGTCCTGATGTTCTTAGGGAAGCTTCAGTGTCCAAAGATATTCACAGTCTTGTAGGAGCACTTAGTAATGAACCTTTAGGATCCTGGCTCTTGTCCTTAGGAATGGTTGTAACCATTTAGCTAAGTCTCTAACCTCAGACACTAGAAGGTGGTTATAAAACCAAGATAAAAGTAGAGAGAGAGAGAGAATGGCTTTGACGGCATCTCTACCCAAATGAGAGACTTCAGGGTCAGAATGGTCCAGAGGGTGAGAAGGCCAGTGGCCAGTGTTACAGCCATTTTAGGGGCAAAGAGTGTCTTGAGTGGTAGTGGTCTGATTCGATACAGTGACGAATAGATGGTGGGTATTAGTATGATTCCCCTCGTGCAAAGAATGAGAGTTGAGTATTTTCTCTTCACATTATACTCATCTGGGAGAGGCCAGACCTGAGGTTTTTGGTAGACAATTCCAAGGCTAGGGCAATGCCTTTTGTCAAGAGGGGAACCTATTTGGGGGACCACAGCCTATTCACACACAACCCAGGCTCCAGAGTGCCCACCCCCCCACACACAACTCTTTCATTCCAGTGGACACACAAATTTCCTTCACTGAATGGCGGGCTGGCCCCCAGCCAGCCCCACCTGTGTCCTGTGATCTTAGAACAATCTCACTGCCCTACCTCCCCACCCCCAACCCCGGTTCTCCTGCACAGGTTCCTTGCCCAGCTTCTCATTTTGCAACGGTGAAGCTGCCTGTTTGGCTCTGCTAATCTGTTCCCAAGCAGGTGAACTCACCCCTGCTGTTCAGAGCAGAGGGCCTGGGCATCCAATGGGAAGCTGGCGATGGCCTGCCTGTTCGTAAGCAGCTTGCAGACCCGGCTCCCTGTTTGAATGAGCTGACAACATTTCTTGGGTTCCTCCTCCTCCTCCTCCTCCTCCTCAGTACATTCCCCTCAAACATTCTGTCAGAGCAGGAGCCAAAAATTTTAAAAAAAGTATCACATGGGAAAACAATTCAAAGTCTGTTCGGTTCCTGTGTGCAGCCTGTAACAATAAGCCGCACTTTCTGAAGTGTCTTAAAAAGGAATGCTTGTGATGTCAAGTTTCAAAGAAAGACTTTGGCCCCAAATCAAGCTGTAAGCTATGACAAGGCCCCACCAAACACCAAAAAGAAGTCCCCTTTTAATCAGAGAGGCATTCCTCATGTACCAGGGGAAAATGCCACTTACTCCACATAATCTCAGCAGCGTTTACTTTCACTTCCTTTATTTTTCCCCTATGAAGTATGGTGAATGTAGTCTGTTGTGATTTCCTGATAGACTGAAATTTAGCTGGAGAGTTTTAGCTTTCACAACTGTTTTCTCCAAAATGCTTGAGAGAAAACAAAAGTCTAGCAGGGATGTTTTTATGTTAAGAGTTTAAGGCTCTTGGATCTACGTGTGTCCTCTCTTGTACAGAGAAGAAATTCTCTCCTTAACCCACATCCAAACTTTTTAGTAGCCAAGCATTTGAAATTAGCTGAAGTGAAGAGTCAAAACACAGAAAACACTTCCTGCCAAGAACTTTCAGCTAGGACAGCTTCAAACAGCTTTACAACAAATATTGAAACGTTCAGGTCATTCAGAGTAAGGGGGAGAGATTGCCTCTTACCTGGGCTTCTTTCACCATCCCGTTCCTTGTGCAGTTTTTTCTGTGACAGTGGTCACTCTGATTGTGAAGTGTTCCATTGCAAACAGCACCACCTCCAGGATCAACCATTTGTGTGAAATTGATGGAAGCGGCAGGTTTTCCTCCAAAGGCTCTTGGCAAGCTTGTGTTTTGAAGCTGGTGAGGGAATGGGATAAAGCACTTCAGACTGAGTGCTTGAAGGAATCCTACCAATCAGGCTTTTCCAGAAGAAGAGCGACAGCCTATCTTTTGGGAAGATCTTTGAAACTAAAAACAAATGATTACCTTTACACTCTTCAAATCAGAATGTGGCCTCCATGGTAACAGAACTGCTCCTGAAACTACAAAGGAGATTGCCAGCTCCTTGCCTGGACTGAGGCAACCAGGAGGCTGCAAAGCCAGTGGCAAACTGCTAGGAGGCCAGCAGGGAGGTGGAGAATCTTTTAAAGACACACACACACACATGCCACTGTACACTCCCCAGGTGTCTCCTACGGAGGACACTCAGTGCCGAATTGACGTCTATCCCCTTCTCACCTCCCTCCTGCATCTAATTACATTTTTGTTTGTAAACCAAGGTCAAAGTCAACACTTCTTTTTGAGGTAAGATAACATTCAGAAGTGGTTGCCAGGGGCCACAGGGAGGAGAGATAGGAAACTACTGTTTAATGGGTACAAGTTTCTGTTGGAGAAGATGGAAAAAGTTGGGGCGACGGAGGACGGTGGTGATGATTGCCATGTGAATGCCACTGAACTATACACTTCAAAATGTTTAAAATGGTCAATTTTATGTAATGTATATTTTACCATTATACAAAAATGGCAAAAAAACAATTCAGAACCCACCTTATGTTAAAACCAGTGACATTGGGACTTCCCTGGTGGCTCAGTGGTTAGGAATCCACTTGCCAATGCAGGGGACACGGGTTTGAGCCTCGGTCTGGGAAGATCCCACATGCCGTGGAGCAACTAAGCCCGTGCGCCACAACTACTGAGCCTGCGTGCCACAACTACTGAAGCCCACGTGCCTAGAGTCCATGCTCCGCAACAAGAGAAGCCACCGCAATAAGAAGCCCATGTACTGCAACAAAGACCCAATGCAGCCAAAAATAAAATAAATAAATTAATTAATTAATTAAAAAAAATTTTCTTGGTGAAAATGAAAAACAACAACAACAACAAAAATAACAGTGACATCAATGAGAGTTACTGACTCATCCAGAATTCCGGTAAGACAGAAATCTGGGAGACAGGATATTTGGTTTCTCATTATGGCTGCATCACCTTGATCATGTGACCTTGGGAAAGCGATATTTCTCTCTTTTTGCCTCAGTTTCTCCAGCTATAAGATGAGATGAAACATTTTTTATGGGCTAACGTCTGATGCAGTAGTTTGTTACAGACATAGGTGTTGTGAGGCAGCATCCTAATCCTGACACCTCTGGTTTACTCATCAACTCTTATTCTCTCAATGCACCAGTCACCAGAGAGGTCTGTTTTCTCCTCTCACCATCTAAAGGCATTGTGGTGACATGGTTGGTTGGACAGTGTCAATCATTTACAGCCTGTTGAGTCCTCCCAGGCTCGCCCTCATGGTTCTCCTGAATGGAGGCTTCTTTAACATCAGGCACTTAGAAAAGAAACCCATTTATTGGGTCAGTAGGCACAAACAAGCAAGAAACACAACAAAGAGACAGACATAGTCCAGTTGTCAGAGCCTCATTTCCTGGCTCTCGGTTCTCTCGGGCAGGGTTTGTTTCCCCTCTAGGAAGATGTGGCAAACAGAGGAAGTGATCATAATGCCTCTCCCAAGCATGATTAGCCTGTGAAGGTGTCCTTTTCCCCCATCCCACAGAGACCTAGAGGAATAAAATAAGGTCTTGGGCCAAATGATGGAATTAATACCAAATGTGCCCTCCCTTTCATGTCTCAAGATGAGAATTTTTATTGCATTTCTCCCAACCTTTGTTATCAGAGCAGAACTTGTCTCTTCGGTGGCTGTTACAGTAGGATTTGGAAGTTGAACCTGTGTTGGCTTATTTCCTTCTAGACTTAACACAAAAAAGAGAAGAAAAGGGAAGAGGGGGCACTGATAACTGCCGGCATGACTGCCTCAGTTTAGAAAGACATACTGAAGACATGGTGTTATTTTGACTGAGCTTTACTGACCCGTACAAAGTTATTTTTTGAATAAGGATTTTGAGATAAAACTTATGAACCTTATATGTTTCCTCTCCTTCTCCTTTTTTCCCCCTCTTCTTCCCTCATCACTGTCCTCTTTTGAACTTCCTCTCATCCTTCTTCTTCCTCTTCATCTTATTCTTCTCATTTTTCTTTATCTTTTTCTTTTCTTTTTTTTTTTTTACAAGGGGGCAAAAACCACAAATAAAGAAAACATGTCAAGGGGAGGGGAGAGGGATAAATTAGGAGTTTGGGACTAAAGTATACACACTACTATATACAAAATAGTTAATCAACAAGGACCTACTCTATAGCACAGGGAACTATAGTCAATATCTTGTAATTACGTATAATGGAAGATAATGTAAAAAAGAATATGTATATTTATATGTACATGTATAACTGAATGACTTTGCTGTACACCTAAAACTAACACAACATTGTAAATCAACTGTATTTCGATAAATTTTTTTTTAAGAAAGAAATTAAAGCATGTCAAAATGCTGAAATCTTCTTTTTTTTCCCTTCCTAATCTCAATTGCCAAATTTAGGTAACCATACATTAACCTTCAGGGAGTATCTACTACATGTTCTCACTTTTGAAACTTGTCTACTTGCCATATTGGAATATGTGAATTTCTGTGTGCACAGAATCATCCTAACACTCCAACCATCTGGCATCAGGTACCGTGGATGTGTACAATCAGTGTACCTATTGTTTCATATCACCTCCAGTCAAAATAAGTGTGGAGGTCTGTTTGAGTGAGTGGTGGCTTTCAGTTTTAAGATATCAATTGCTATTAGTCTGAATGTTTGCATCCCCCCAACATTTACATGTTGAAATCCTGACTCCCAAAGGTAAAGCTATTAGGTGGTGAGGCTTTTGGGAGGCCACTTATAAGAGGACCAAGAAGCTCCCTTGGTCCTTCAGCCATGTGGGGTTACCTCGGAAAGGTGGCTGCTTAGGATGCAAACCCTCACCAGACACCAAATTTTCTAGTGCCTTGATCTTGGACTTCTCAGCCTCCAGAACTGTGAGGAATAAATTTCTGTTGTTTAACAGCTACTTAGTTTATGGTATTTTGTTACAGCAGCCCGAGTAGGCTAAAAACTTAATCAACACTAAAACACAAACTAAATATCGAGTATGATTCTGTGTCTCTGAATAACTAAATGTATTTCAGATCAACCAGTAAACTCAACAGATGTTTGAATAACTACTATATATTGGGCTATTTGCTCAGCCCTTTTACACAACAATGAAAAAGACTGTTGCAATCTCCACCCTCACAGGACCAAGAGCAGCACCTGCATATCTTCTACTTAAGAGATGTCTTAATTGAAGCAGCACTATTTACAATAGCCAGGACATGGAAGCAACCTAAGTGTCCATCGACAGATGAATGGATAAAGAAGATGTGGCACATATATACAATGGAATATTACTCAGCCATAAAACGAAATGAAATTGAGTTATTTGTAGTGAGGTGGATGGACCTAGAGTCTGTCATACAGAGTGAAGTAAGTCAGAAAGAGAAAAACAAATACCGTATGCTAACACATATATATGGAATCTAAAAAAAAAAAAAAAAAAAAAGGTTCTGAAGAACCTAGGGGCAGGACAGGAATAAAGACGCAGATGTAGAGAATGAACTTGAGGACACGGGGAGGGGGAAGGGTAAGCTGGGACGAAGTGGGAGAGTAGCATTGACATATATACACTACCAAATGTAAAATAGATAGCTAGTGGGAAGCAGCTGCATCGCACAGGGATGTCACCTTGGTGCTTTGTGACCACCTAGAGGGGTGGAATAGGGAGGGTAGGAGGGAGGCTCAAGAGGGAGGGGATATGGGGGTATATGTATACATATAGCTGATTCACTTTCTTACACAGCAGAAACTAACACAACATTGTAAAGCAAGTATACTCCAATGAAGACGTAAAAAATAAATAAATAAACCTGCCCATTAGTGTATTAGAGGCAAAGATCTAATTAGTTAATGATGACCTTGTGGTATTTCCTGAAGGGACGTTTTTTCTTGCCTAAATACCAGCTTCTAGGGGTAGACAAGAAAGGGGTGCTTAGAGGCTTGATAATGTGTTCTGAAAAAGCTCTGGGAACAACTTAGAGATGGAAAGTTGGCAGAAAATGGAGGAAACAAACAAAACAAATGGTCAGAATTGTACAATGTCTAGTAATCCATTAATTCTCAGTGATTCAATCTTTACTCATATAATAGAGGGTGATGCTGATGCAAAAACTAAAGTTCCAACAAGTTAGATGACTCTTCCAAAGCCACATGATTATGTGACAGAAGTATGTTTTTAATCTAGAATTTCTGGGTCCAGAGCAAGTCCCAGATATGATATCTCTCTTTCAGCTGTTATCTTGAAAATCATCAACCACCAAGAAGAAAAGAAAAACAGAAACTGTTATGATTTGGGAAATTTCATTGAATTGGCCAAATAATAAAAAATATTTTATTTTGCATTCCTAATCCATTAAAACCCTGTGATTTATTAAAAAGATGTAATGACATCGCAATATCTACTGGAATTTGATACTCTGGGATTCCTCTACAAGGAAGTACATTTCTCAAAGAATTCAGTCTGGAAAAATTCTCAGTATAGAGACAATTCAGTTCCAAAGCTTTTCTCATCCATAGTTTGTAAACACCACGACAGAAGGAGGCTAGATACCAACATTACAGATGTCAGATATTAGTCTGTTTTTTTTTTTCTATCAAGACATTCGCTAATAGGATGGCAATGCTATCTTAAGTTAGAAAAAAAAATAGTTATTGATTATTACCCCAATGTATGCAACAGTGGGATAATTCTGCTTTTCTTCATGGAATAATTCTCCAGGGACGAGTGTCACCCAAGCCCTTATAGTAGCAATTACCTTCAGAATGTCCCTTAGCAAAGAACAGGCAGCTTCTCCTACCAGTGGCTATCCCAACTCCTTGCTTATGAAACCAAACATCTATTAAAGAAACCCGAAAACCTTCAGGGCTCAGACTCTCAAAACATAGACTTGGTACTTCTAAGAAGTACTTGAAAGCCACTATTATAACTCTAGATACTTGGGGATGAGCTTCTTGAAGTCACTGTATTTTGGAGGCAGGGGAGAGCTACCCAATTTTGTTAACCTCTCAAGCATTTTTATTTCTGTCAACATGACTTTCTTTTTTTCCATAAGGGGTTCTTTGTATAAAAGCAATGAGGACTTACCTACTAGGTTTTTATTTTGAATTTTATTTATTTTTTTTATACAGCAGGTTCTTATTAGTTATTTTTTTTATACATATTAGTGTATATATGTCAATCCCAATCTACCAGTTCATCCCACCCACCACCCCACCCCCCTTTCCCCCTTTGGTGTCCATACATTTCTTTTTTCTACATCTGTGTCTCTATTTCTGCCTTGCAAACCCGATCATCTGTACCATTTTACTAGATTCCACATATGTGCGTTAATATACAATATTTGTTTTTCTCTTTCTGACTTACTTCACTCTGTATGACAGTCTCTAGGTCCACCCACGTCTCTACAGATGAACCAATTTCACTCCCTTTTATGGCTGAGTAATATTCCATTGTATATATGTACCACATCTTCTTTGTCCATTTGTCTGTCAATGGGCATTTAGGTTGCTTCCATGACCTGGCTATTGTAAGTAGTGCTGCAATGAACATTGGGGTGCATATGTCTTTTTGAATTATGGTTTTCTCTGGGTATATGTCCAGTAATGGGATTGCTGGGTCATATGGTAGTTCTATTTTTACTTTTTTAAGGAAACTCCATACTGTTCTACATAGTGGCTGTATCAATTTACATTCCCACCAACAGTGCAAGAGGGTTCCCTTTTCTCCACACCCTCTCCAGCATTTATTGTTTGTGGATTTTTTGATGATTGCCATTCTGACTGGTGTGAGGTGATACCTCATTGTAGTTTTGATTTGCATCTCTCTAACAATTAGTGATGTTAAGCATCTTTTCATGTGCTTCTTGGCCATCTGTATGTCTTCTTTGGAGAAATGTCAATTTAGGTCTTCTGCCCATTTTTTGATTGGGTTGTTTGTTTAATATTTAGCTGCATGAGCTGTTTATATATCTTGGAGATTAATCCTTTGTCCATTGATTCATTTGAAAATATTTTCTCCCATTCTGAGAGTTGCCTTTTCATCTTGTTTATAGCTTCCTTTGCTGTGCAAAACCTTTTAAGTTTCATTAGGTCCCATTTGTTTATTTTTGTTTTTATTTCCATTACTCTAGGAGATGGGTCAAAAAAGATCTTGCTGTGATTTATGTCAAAGAGTGTTCTTCCTATGTTTTCCTCTAAGAGTTTTACACTGTCTGGTTTTACATTTAGGTCTGTAATCCATTTTGAGTTTATTTTTGTGTCTGGTGTTAGGGAGTGTTCTAATTTCATTCTTTTACATGTAGCTGCCCAGTTTCCCCAGCACCACTTATTGAAGAGACTGTCTTTTCTCCATGGTATATCCTTGCCTCCTGTGTCATAGATTAGTTGACCATAGGTGGATGGGTTTATCCCTGGGCTTTCTATCCTGTTCCATTGATCTACATTTCTGTTTTTGTGCCAGTACCATATTGTCTTGATTACTGTAGCTTTGTAGTATAGTCTGAAGTCAGGGAGTCTGATTCCTCCAGCTCCATATTTTTCCCTCAAAACTGCTTTTGCTCTTCGGGGTCTTTTGTGTCTCCATATGAATTTTAAGATTTTTTGTTCCAGTTCTGTAAAAAATGCCATTGGTAATTTGATAGGGATTGCATTGAATCTGTAGATTGCTTTGGGTAGTATAGTCATTTTCACACTATTGATTCTTCCAATCCAAGAACATGGTATATCTCTCCATCAGTTTGTGTCATCTTTGATTTCTTTCATCAGTGTCTTATAGTTTTCTGAGTACAGGTCTTTTACCTCCTTAGGTAGGTTTATTCCTAGGTATTGGGGATTGCGTCCATAATTTCTCATACTGAACTTTCATTGTTAGTGTATAGGAATGCAAGAGATTTCTGTGCATTAATTTTGTATCCTGCAACTTTATGAAATTCATTGATTAGCTCTAGTAGTTTTCTGGTGGCATCTTTAGGATTATCATATCATCTGCAAACAGTGACAGCTTTACTTCTCCTTTTCCAACTTGTATTCCTTTTATTTCTTTTTCTTCTCTGATTGCTGTGGCTAAAACTTCCAATACTATGTTGAATAAGTGTGGTGAGAGTGGACATCCTTGTTTTGTTCCTGATCTTAGAGGAAATACTTTCAGTTTTTCACCATTGAGAATGATTTTTGCTATGGGTTTGTCATATATGGTCTTTATTATGTTGAAGTAGGTTCCCTCTATGTTCACTTTCTGGAGAGTTTTTTTTATCGTAAATGGGTCTTAAATTCAGTCAGAAGATTTTTCTGCATCTATTGAAATGATCATATGGCTTTTACTCTTCAATTTGTTAATATGGAATATCACATTGATTGATTTGTGTATATTGAAGAATCCTTGCATCCCTGGGATAAATCCCACTTGATCATGGTGTATGATCCTTTCAGTGTGTTGTTGGATTCTGTTTTCTGGTATTTTGTTGAGGATTTTTGCATCTATATTCATCAGTGATATTGGTCTGTAATTTTCTTTTTTTGTAGTGTCTTTGGATTTGGTATCAGGGTGACGGTGACCTCATAGAATGACTTTGGGTGTGTTCCTTCCTCTGCAATTTTTTGGAAGAGTTTGAGAAGGATGGGTGTTAGCTCTTCTCTAAATGTTTGACAGAAGTCACCTGTGAAGCCATCTTGTACTGAACTTTTGTTTGTTGGAAGATTTTTAATCACAGCTTCAATTTCATTACTTGTGATTGGCCTGTTCTTATTTTCTATTTCTTCCTGGTTCCAGTGTCTGTTGTAACTTCTCCTTTCTCATTTCTAATTTTGTTGATTTGAGTCCTCTCTCTCCTTTTCTTCATGAGTCTGGCTAAAGTTTTACCAATTTTGTTTATGTTCTCAAAGAATCAGCTTTTAGTTTTATTGATCTTTGCTACTGTTTTCTTTGTTTCTATTTCATTTATTTCTGCTCGTATCTTTATGATTTCTGTCCTTGTACTAACTTTGGGTTTTCTTTCTTCTTCTTTTTCTAGTTCTTTTAGATGTAAGTTTAGATTGTTTATCTGAGATTTTTCTTGTTTCTTGAAGTAGGATTGTATTGTTATAAACTTCCCTCTTAGAACTGCTTTTGCTGCATCCCATAGGTTTTGGATCATCATGTGTTTATTGTCATTTGTCTCTAGGTATTTTTTGATTTCCTCTTTGATTTCTTCAGTGATCTCTTGGTTATTTAGTAACGTATTGTTTAGCCTCCATGTGTTTGTGTTTTTTACATTTTTTCCCCTGTAATTGACTTGTAATCTCATAGTGTTGTGGTCGGAAGAGAGGCTTGATATGATTTCAATTTTCTTAAATTTACTGAGGCTTGATTTTTGACCCAAGATGTGATCTATCCTGGAGAATGTTCCGTGTGCACTTGAGAAGAAAGTGTAATCTGCTGTTTTCAGATAGAATGTCCTACAAATAGCAATTAAATCTATCTGGTCTATTGTGTCATTTAAAGCTTGTGTTTCCTTATTAATTTTCTGCCTGGATGATCTTTCCACTGATGTAAGTGAGGTGTTAAAGTCCCCCACTATTATTTTGTTACTGTCAATTTCCTCTTTTATAGCTGTTAGCATTTGCCTTACATATTGAGGTGCTCCTATGTTGGGTGTATATATATTTATAATTGTTGTATCTTCTTCTTGGATTGATCCCTTGATCATTATGTAGTGTCCTTCCTTGTCTCTTGTAACATTATTTATTTTAAAATCTATTTTATCTGATATGACTATTGCTCCTCCAGCAATACTCTTTTGTTTTGATTTTCATTTGCATGGAATATCTTTTTCCATCCCCTCACTTTCAGTCTGTATGTGTCCCTAGGTCTGAAGTGGGTCTCTTGTAGACAGCGTATATATGGGTCTTGTTTTTGTGTACTTTCAGTGAGCCTGTATCTTTTGGTTGAAGCATTTAATCCATTCACATTTAAGGTAATTATCAATATGCATGTTCCTATTACCATTTTCTTAATTGTTTTGGGTATGTTTTTGTAGGTCCTTTTCTTCTCGTGTTTCCCACTTAGAGAAGTTCCTTTAGCATTTGTTTTAGAGCTGGTTTGGTGGTGCTGAATTCTCTTACTCTGCTTGTCTGTAAAGCTTTTTATTTCTCCATTAAATCTGAATTGGATCCTTGCTGGGTAGAGTAATCTTGGTTGTAGGTTCTTCCCTTTCATCACTTTAAATATATCATGCCACTCCCTTCTGGCTTGTAGAGTTTCTGCTGAGAAATCAGCTGTTAACCTTATGGGAGTTTCCTTGTATGTTATTTGTCATTTTTCCCTTGTTGCTTTTAATAATTTTTCTTTGTCTTTAATTTTTGTCAATTTGATTACTATGTGTATTGGCGTGTTTCTCCTTGGGTTTATCCTGCCTGGGACCTCTGTGCTTACTG
This sequence comes from Balaenoptera physalus, assembly GCF_965194825.1. Taxonomy (NCBI): domain Eukaryota; kingdom Metazoa; phylum Chordata; class Mammalia; order Artiodactyla; family Balaenopteridae; genus Balaenoptera; species Balaenoptera physalus. The sequence goes on along the minus strand of NC_138898.1, from coordinate 41,639,472 downwards.
GACTTGGGTGGCTATTTCCTTTCCCAAGTTAGGGAAATTTTTGACTATAATTTCTCCAAATATTCTCTCGGGTCCCTTCTCTCTCTCTTCTCCTTCTGGGACCCCTATAATGCGAATGTTGGTGTGTTTAATGTTGTCTCAGAGGTCTCTTAGGCCGTCTTCATTTCTTTTCATTCTTTTTTCTTTATTCTGTTCCATGGCAGTGAATTTCACCATTCTGTCTTCCAGGTCACTTATCCATTCTTCTGCCTCAGTTATTCTGCTATTGATTCCTTCTAGTGTATTTTTCATTTCAGTTATTGTATTGTTCTCTCAGTTTGTTTGTTCTTTAATTCTTCTAGGTCTTTGTTAAACATTTCTTGCCTCTTCTTGATCTTTGCCTCTATTCTTTTTCTGAGGTCCTGGATCATCTTCACTATCATCATTCTGAATTCTTTTTCTGGAAGTTTGCCTATCTCCACTTAGTTTAGTTGATTTTCTGGGGTTTTATCTTGTTTCTTCATGTGGTACATAGTCCTCTGCCTTTTCATTTTGTCTATCTTTCTGTGAGTGTGGTTTTCGTTCCACAGGCTGCAGGATTGCAGTTCTTCTTGCTTCTGCTGTCTGCCCTCTGGTGGATGAGGCTATCTAAGAGGCCTGTGCAAGCTTCCTGATGGGAGCGACTGGTGATGGGTAGAGCTGGGTGCTGCTCTGTTGGGCAGAACTCAGTAAAACTTTAATCCACTTGTCTGTTGATGGGTGGGACTGAGTTCCCTCTCTGTTGGTTGTTTGGCCTGAGGTGACCCAGCACTGGCACCTACAGACCTTTTTGTGGGGTAATGGTGGACTCCAGGAGGGTTCACACAAAGGAGTACTTCCCAGAACTTCTCCTGCCAGTGTCCTTGTCCCTGTGGTGAGCCACAGCCACCCATGCCTCTGCAGGAGACCCTCCAACACTAACAGGTATGTCTGGTTCAGTCTCCTATGGGGTCACTGCTCCTTCCCACTGGGTCCTGATGTGCACACTGCTTTGTGTGTGCCCTCCAAGAGTGGAGTCTTTGTTTCCCCCAGACCTGTCAAAGTCCTGCAATCAAATCCCGCTAGCCTTCAAAGTCTGATTCTCTGGGAATTCCTCCTCCTGTTGCTGGATCCCCAGGTTGGGAAGCCTGACATGGGGCTCAGAACCTTCACTCCAGTGGGTGGACTTTTGTGGTATAATTGTTCTGCAGTTTGTGAGTTACCCACCCAGTGTTATGGGGTTTGATTTTATTGTGATTGTGCCCCTCCTACCATCTCATTGCAGCTTCTCCTTTGTCTTTGGATGTGGGGTATCTTTTTTGGTGAGTTCCAGTGTCTTCCTGTTGATGATTGTTCAGCAGTTATTTGTGATCCCGGTCCTCTCACAAGAGGGAGTGAGTGCACATTCTTCTACTCTGCCATCTTGAACCAATCTTTATCTCCTGGGCTGGTCCTCCCAACCCAGAAGGGGTCGGGGTGAGGGTGGGCTAATGCCCTTCTCCTCAAAAACCAGCCTCACAGATTCTTCATCCCAGATTTCCATAACTAGGTTTTAAATTAATATTTGGCATATTAAATTATAAATTGGGACCCTAGTAAAGTTCAATCTATAAACCTTATAACTTCTGTGTGAAATAAGATCAATTACTTTTGTGATTGTTAATTGAATAATATGCGATTGACATATGTTGAGTAGGCTAAATTCTTAAAGGAACAGTGTCATTTATAAACTTAGTTAATGCACTGCCTTCAAACTTTAAAACTTAATTAAATGGCTTTAAAATTTAAAACATAAAAACACTTGAATGTATTTTATTTTCTTTTAAGTACTTCAAATGGCTATTGGGGAAACTTTTATTCTGAGCAAGCAAAACCTTGCCAAGTACAAACATGAATCATATAATTTTAATATATTTAAATAAATTTATATGGTAATCAAATTCAAATATTGGGATACTGTCTATAAACTAGTTAATAGTTTATAAACTAGTTAATATTATAAACTAGTTAATATTCTGTTACATATACTAACTTAAATATTATAGATTCTTTGGCTCATTCACACACATACATTATTCCTAAACTTAATAAGCAAGTATTAGTACTATGGGTTTGATTTTCTTAATTATGTCCCTATTCACATCCATATTCCCAGGATTGAAAATGCAGTCACCCGACTTTAAGGAACAAGTGTACCCTCTCGGCAAAGTTGAGGTTCCTGATATCATTCCTAAGGGGAAAGAGAATTGACACAGGTGTGAGGGCTCCAAGGGCCTTGGAATTCAGGAAGGCTGACCCAGAGCCCCAGTGACTGGTTGGCCCCATATTTGCCATCATGTCAACTGGGAGCTCTGAGTTCACACTGCCCAGCAATCTGCTCCTGGTTGTTTATTTAGGAAGAACATATTCTGTAATCCTCCACCACTCATCTCTTTATTGTCACACTGTTTCTTGCAATGTTTTCACATTCTTCTCATTTAAAAAATCTAAAGTCATTTTACAGCATCTTCATGGATCCTGCTTCTTTTCACACAGTTGTTCCATTGTGTGTTCAGGCCTAGCTCTTTGGTTGTTTCCAAGATGATTATAATCCTTCTGGTTTCATGTATTGCTCTACCACAGACATCAAGTTCCTTCATTAGCTCATACAATATAAGATCAGTGTATTTAATAAAGCAGAACTGTGATAATCAAATCATCTATAAGCCCTTTAGATATTTTACAGCCTCAATTCTCATTATCAGGCTTATGTGGGCATAAGGAACTGGACTGAATAGATATCAAATTGATGTCAAAATATGGATTTTTAAAAATTAAATCCCTGAGATAAACTTATTTTAATTATATTTACTTTTTAATTTAAAAGTAAAAAGCCATAACCAAATTACTGGACAGTGTTGACATGGTGTCTTGATAAAGTTTTACTTTGTTGTCTCTTTAATGGTTGAAATAAGATGGATAATATATACGTGAAACCATTTATTCCATAAAGAAGCAGATTTCTAGTCATAAAGAAACTCTTTAGATGTGTCTATTAGATGCAGTTCAATCAGATTCCTCGCAAATTAATGATTGCCGAAATGGACCAATCGCTGTTCTTAGCTCTTAGGAAATAGAGATGAATCTGACACAGTCAGTACTTTCATAGAACTGTGGGCAAGAGAGACACGTCAGGAGCTCTAGTCCAATGTGAGGGGGGTGAGAAAACCAGGGAGCATAGGTAAGGGAGCACCTAATTTTGCCAAGTCATGATAAACCACACATTGGAGGCAGGATTTGAATAAAGCTTGGAACATGAATAGAAGAGGGTCAGGAGACAAGATGGGGAAAGAATGTTTCAGGTAGAGGGAGTGGCACGAATGCAAAATGTGTGGCATATATGAGAAAATATGTGAGAAAAGAGACCTTGTGAGAGTGAGGAGAGACAGATCAACTTTCTCCAAGTGAGGGGGTAAGTCTGGAGTCCTCTGTGAATGGCAGAGGGGATGTGGAGCTGGGATAGCATGAGGAAGGGATAAAGGCAGGTGGTGGAAGGAAACCTCACAGCCCTCTTTTTTTAAAAAAAAAAAAGTATTGAAGTACAGTTGATTTATAATGTGTTAATTTCTACTGAACAGCAAAGTGATTCAGTTATACATATGTATACATTCTTTTTCATATTCTTTCCCATTATGGTTTATCACAGGGTGTTGACTATAGTTCCCTGTGCTCTATAGTAGCACCTTGTTGTTTATCCATCTTATATATAACAGTTTGCACCTGCTAATCCCAAACTCCCAATCCTTCCCTCCTCCACCCTCCCACCTCCTTGGCAACCACAAGTCTGTCCTCTATGTCTGTGAGTCTGTTTCTGTTTCATAGTTAAGTTCATTTGTGTCACATTTTAGATTCCACATGTAAGTGATATCATGTGGTACTTGTCTTTCTCAAATCCCAGGTTTGTGGAAACCTGGCAGAGCAGAGATAAGATTGCTCACTTTCTACTCCCTCCAGAGTGGGCTTTTGTGTGAACAACCCCAGAATGGAGAAAGAGAGGGACAAGGGGAAAACATGCTACATGTGACCAAACCAGAAGCCTGAATTGACCAAGAAGTCATTGAAATTCTTGGAGAAAGTCCAGAAAGTGACCACATCAATTTGTCTGCTCTCAGATGGAAATTGTTACTTTTAACCAAGGTGAAGTTAAGTTTAGTTTTAACATCTCTAGGGTTTGTGCACTACTGTGATTGAGAAAGTCAGGAATAACACATCTTTACCACCACCTACCTTTGCTTGAACCAGGTCATACCCACCATAGCGGATGCAGTCAGTGCCTCATTCACAACTTTGGTTTCCCCTGGGGTCCCCGAATGACAGTTCCCTGACTTGCCAGCTGCCTCCTGCATCTCCCTGTGCCTGTGCAGGTTCTCTGACCATGGGGTGTACTCTCTGTGCAGTGAGGTCAGATGTGCTGGAGAGTCATGTCCCCAGGAGCAATCCTCAAACAACGAAGGAAAGGAGTTGGTGTATAAATGCCCCATACTTTTTTTTCTCTATGGGACAATTCTGAGGTGTGTCCACAGTCTCCCCAGAGTCCCCAGTGGGAATACACCCTGTTCCCTCAACAGTAACCATCATGTGAAAGCATCTCTTGTTAGCTTTCCTCCTTTCCTTGTTTTACTTATCACTCTTCTTGAAAACACCTCCAAATAAACTGCTTGCACCCAAGCCCTTGTCTCAGAGTCTATTTGGGGGAAACCTAAACAAAGACAAACAAGTTCCAGTTAGTCCATCAGATCTATTGATTGGAGATCCAATTAGCTTTTTTGAATTATCAATAAGAGATAGTACATGAAAAAAACTCAATACATTCATTGAATAAAAAACATCAATAGATTTAGGAGAGAGACAGGAAAGCTGTGCTCTCGTGCCTCCCATAGGAAAGGTTTACGGGATATTTGTGAGAAGAGGGTCTCTTACACCCTAGTTAGGGGAAGGAAAGTCATGCATTTTGAGTTATAATATCATAAAAGCGCTAAACATCTGGATGAGGAACAGGCTCCACAAATTCTTTTAGCATGTGTTTTATCTGCAGAAAAAGTAAACTGAACTTATCCGTTCTTTAAAGATTTGATGGACAGAAATCCTGTTTTTAGCTCGAAAGGGATGATAAATGGAAATTATATGTTCAGTATCTTTATTAGTTTTCTATTGCTGCGGTAACAAATTATCATAAACTCAGCTGAAACAACATAGATTCATCATCTTACAGTTCTGTAAGTCAGGAGTCTGACATGGGTCTCAATGGGCTAAAATCAAGGTATCAGCAGGGTTGTATTCCTTTCTGGAGGCTCTATGGAAGAATCTGTTTCCTTGGCTTTTCCAGCTTCTAGAGGCCACCTGCATTCTTTGGATTATGGTCCCCTTCCTCCATCTTCAAAGTCAACAACGTTGCATCTTTCCAACTTTTATTCGGTTGTACATTTTTGACTGACTACAGCTGGGAATGTTCTCTGCTTTCAAGAAATCATGTGATTAGATTATGATGATCTGGATAATCCAAAATAACGTCAGAATAATGTCAATCGCATGTGCAAAGCCCCTTTTGCCAGGTACGATAACGTAGTCACAAGTTCCAGGGATGAGGGTATGGACATCTTTGGGTGGGCCATTATGCTGTCTACCACAGTACCTATTACTACTAACTTAAAATATATAAAACAATCACAGAGGGTAGCTTTCGTTTATTGCTTTTATTTTTAAAAGAAATATTATAAATGCATATTTTTAAAGGTTTTCATAGGTTCATTCTTAAATTGACCATCCCAAACCTTTTTAAAGCATTTTTTAATTGCAATTTAATATTCATAGACAAAAGAACACTAAGTGACAGCTCAATAAATTTTCAAAAAGTGAACTTACCTGGTAACTACAATCAGATCAAGAAATAGGACACGTCTAGCATACAGAACACTTCTCATGCTCTGCCCCACTCATCGTTCCCTTCTCCCCCCCAAAAAACCGGTATCTTGATTTCTATCACCACAGATTAGTTCTGCCTCTTAATCTGATACAAACAGAATTAAACAGACTATATTCTTTTGTGTCTGGCTTCTTTCACTCAGATATTGTCCTGAGAGTTTTCTGTGTTGTACCAATAAGTTGTTCATTGTCACTGGTATAGAGTTTCCATTTTATGAACATATCATCATTTATTTATCCATTCTATGGTGGACATCTGTGTTGTTTCTAGTTTTTAACTATTACAATTGTTGCTACTGTGAATTTTCCAGTATATCTTTTGGTAACCATATACGTACATTAATGTTAGTTATGTACCTAATGTACCCAAAGTGTGCATGTGCTCATCTTTGGAAGATATTGACAAGTGTTCCAGGTGTTTGTGCCATGAGCATTCCAGTGGTTCTACACCCTCACCAACACTTGGTATTTTCCGTCTCTTAAATATGTTAACCATTCGAGTGAGTGTATACAGTATCTCATTATGATTTATTTGTTTGTTGTTTTCTTTTTCTTTAAGGTAGAATTTACAGATAGTGAAATGCACAAATCTTAAGGGTACAATTCAATGAATTTTATCAAATTCTAAGCTTGTTTGAACTTTAAGATTCTACTTTGTTTGTGCATTTTTCTATCAAGAGGGTTTTGGGAGAATTAAATCTCTTGTGGTTGAAGAGGGAAAACTGTGTTTACTTCATGATCTTAACCCACTCCTTCTAGAGCCACGTGTAATAAGGAGGCACAAGCAGGCATCCAATCGAGTCTGTGGACTGCTGGACTGACTGAGTCAGTACAGGTTACTCATTTCATAGGTCATTTACTTACTGACCTGAGGGGACAGGTCCAAGGAAATGCAGAGCCTCAGAAACATTACATAGCAGCCTGGCATCATGAAAGTTTGCCTATTTGGGTCCAAGCTCTTGTTGATGGTGTCAAACCACAAGTATGTGATAAGAATGAACTCAAGAGCATTCAGACTTCAAAATAGTCTCTTTCCTTCTTTTTTTAAGCTCTTGTTGCATTCCTATATGAGTCACATACCACCAGATATTTATGTCATTGTTAAAATATGTTCTCCTCCCTGCCCCTGGCACACACAGTCTTGATGATTCACACTACAGCAAATGTGCCATGTATCTTTAACTTGCCTGCAAGTAAAGAAGGTAGAAAAAGTAGTTGGCTTGTGAATAGACAGTAGCCTGGATGTTCTCTGTCCAATGAAACAGCCTCAACTTTTATTTCAGTAATACGTGTCTTGTGGGGGCTGGGTGGCGTAGGTAACTGGCTTTGCTGGAGTTGGGCAAATTGATTTCTCTGAGTCTTGTTTGTTTCCATCTATAAAAGATGATAACAACCTCGAGGGCTGTTACAAGGATTATGTGAGAGAACATTGGAAAGCATATGGTACAAAAGTTTTGAGTCTCTCTTCCTCCTTTACCCACGGATACTGTTAGCGATGATATAATGACATTCATGGAGTTAAGAAAAAGGTTCAAAGACCACAAGCTAAGTTTGACTGATGATATAAAGTCATCCATCAAGAAGGCTCCACAAAGTGACTGTGACTCCAAATAATCCTCATCCTCTCATCACTTCTACCCAAGAAACCAGGAAGGGGCCAGGCATTGACAGGGACCACATTACCCAGTTCAAGTGTGAGGTCCACACTGAAGTGACCCAGGCCATGTCAGACCGTGACCTCCAAGGCTGACTGTGGTCAGCTCCCTTTCCTTGGCCAAAGAAGAAAAGGCACAGAACAGTGTCCCTGGGAGCGTTTTATGGGCCAGGCCTGGAAGTGGCACATATCATGTTTTCCTAATTCCAGTGGCTGCAACTCGGTCACCTGACCACAGGTAATGGCAAGGGAGGCTGGGAAATGCCATCTAGCTGTGTGTCTGGGAAGAAGAGGAGAATGTAGATTTTGATGACCACTAGCCATCTCACCACAGATGGTCCATAGCCTGACCCAGGGTAACCTTTCTCACCATCATGGCAATATAGTCATTGCCACATTGCTGTGGCAGCAAAAGCAGGTAAAGATGAGAAGCTCTCAAAAATGTTTATCCTGTTGCTTAAAACCTATTTCTAGATCTCTTGAATGCAAAGACTCAGTGGGGTGCATTTACGTCGCCTGTCTCTCACTTTGCTAGGCAGTGTATTTGGACTCCTAAGTGTGACTGGATCATTTAACACCCCTACTGGGCATGATCTGGTCTAAAGCCCACCTGGTTCCAGACACTTGAAGGATAAATCCATCCTCGGGTGGTCTGACCCTGGAGGTATATCCCAAGGTGATTCTGTGCCTTGGGATGGAGACATTTTCTAAGCTTCCAAGGGGCTTGAGGCTGAGCCTTTCCCATGCTGATAATAGGTTCAGGATCGTGGATCCTCGGAGATGACATGCATTGGGACTGTTGGGGGGCTAAATGTCTCTAGGCACAGCCATCGTATAGATAGCACACATAACTCACAGTGCATGACTCAGCTGTGCCCAAAATATAACTTTTTCTTACAACTTAATGTTAATTTTGAGAACCTTCCCCCATTCCATCAGGTGGTTGAGATAATCTCAGTCCATTGATCTAGTTATGAGGAGCTTTCATGAAATCAGGTTGCTATGGAGACAGCAGGCTTGGAGAATGTCAATGTCCTTGGTCCTTGACATATGCACCTGAGTATCTTCTCATTCTGCCCTCTGCCCCTTTCAGCTCTGGCAGATTTCTCTCTGCTTTCCCTGTACCACCTGGGAAGGCACAGGAGTCATTCTGTTCCCTCTCTGCCAGGTTGGGGACCAGGGATCCTTACAAGTTTGCCCAGGGCCCCATCCTCTTCAGCTGTTCTCTCTCAAGGGAGTTTCTTCCTTTAAGGGGCACTGCCTGGGGGGCAGGGCAAGCGTCTCCCACGACCACCCACCTGTGCTTCCTCTCTCCTTACTTCCCTTCTTATCACCTTCTTCTCAACCTGGAAACATCTTTCTTCTAGTTCCTCAGAACTTCCCTCTCTCCTCAAACCTGCTACTGTCATTCATATGAGTCTTTTGTGTTCCCCCAAAGACTTCACTTTTGGAACACAGAATTCCAGAACAGGTTATTATTATTATTTTTTCATTCCTCTGCATTCTGTTCTGTAAGCTCTCTCTCCTAGTTCAATGAGAATAAAGCATCTTAACAGCTAAGATGAGGGATGAGGAGGAGCGTGATGATGACCATTAGTGAATACATTATTCTAATAATAATCCATGTATATTAGAATAATATATATTAGAATAATACTCTACAACAATAATTCACCTACCTACCTTACCACATAGAAACACATACATACAAAGAAAGCAGGTGAACATAATTTGCCACTATAGTATCTGAAATAGATGTGTGTGAGTTTAGGCATTTCACATTGTTTCCATTCAGCTACATACATACATGCACTGAGGTATACTGTAAATAAATTTGTAAGAAAAAAATGGTCATGACTTGGAAATGAGCGAGAAAAATTATGCAGTGTCCTTTCAATGGAGTGTAAGATACAGTCTAGAGAACTCTGAGGAGATCATCTGATTCTGTAAGTCTTTTGATTGATTTTCTGTTGCCTATTTTACAATTCTGTAGGGATGGAAGTTAACGTGTAGAAAACTGATAGCAATGGTAATGATGATTCTTGTGGCTAGCACTGCAAATGAACATTGACTGGTAGAGGTACATCAGTTTCTGCCAATTTAAAAAGATAACCCCAAACATTATATTGCATTGCCTTAGAGGACACTATTCAGTTTTATATTTATTAGAAAATTCATTTCTGTATGTATCTATCTACACCAATATTTGTTCTTCAAATTCTTCTTTGATCCAGTTAACATAATACTGTTTATTATTAATGAATAAGTTGAATAAAATCCTTGATGTGTTCATTTTTATATTGGTTTGAAAGTTAAGTTCTTACTTTTGAAAATTATACAGTAGCTATTTGTCATATAAGCTCTTTCTTTGGTATCTAAATGGCCATTCTCATCCTCTCTTTGCTCCATCAGCAATATTCCAAACAGTTTCTCAGGGTTCTTCCACATTTCATTTAGTCTTCAAAATAATCTTTGCAATAATAGGCAATAAAATTTCCATTTTACACATTAAAAACTGAGGCTCAGAGAATGATTTGTTTAATTGTAGGTCTCAGGTAGTTAAAAAGTCCTCTGTAAGACAACTGTGTTTTCACTAATTATCAAGCATGCTTCAAACCTCTTTACCCTTCTTACACTGAACAATTTTAAAGTCAAAAATGCTCAGGATTATGCAATCTTCCTGTAAAGTTAAAAGTAATGGAAGACCTTATGGTCCTCATTTTAAGCCTTTTCAAGAAAAAGCAAACTGTTAACTTTGGAGGTTTAAATTCAAAGCGACAATCAAGACTGATGAGCCAATGATTTTGCATCTCTACTTTATAGAGAGTGACCTGTAGGACGCTGGGTAATGTATGTCAGTTGCATCAAGAAATATATAATATTTAAGTGGCTAGCAATCAAGAATCCAGCTGTGAAGGCAAGGAATGTACATGTAAAATATCAATAGAATATATTCCTTAAGATGAAAAGACCTAAGCAACATTTTTCAGAAAAGGAATAGATGACTTCACAATTAATTAGTAATTGGTGATCAAATGAATTCTTCTTCTCCTCAGTGGAAAGAGAAAAGCGCAAATGATAATGCTTTATATCGGCTTGGTGTTCAGATTCAAAATCGGTCAGTGAATCCTGATTATTTTCCTTTTTCTCACTACTCCAAACCACATGGAAGGTGTGATTCAGAGTCGAATGGTACCAGTAATGATGTACTTCTTATAATATATATAAGAATTTTTGCTTTCTTCAGACTGGCTTGTCTTCATTGCTTTTTTTCCTGCCCTGGTCTCTTGGTTCATGACATTTTGCAGAGCTGCACTTCTTCTTGAACTTCCAGATAGAGAAAATATGTGGAATGACTAGACCTAAGGACAATCCTTCAGCCCTATGCCCTGTCCAGTCATAACTTTCCTAAGGGTAGTCACTATTCTGACTTGTACCAGCACAGATTAGCTGGCCTTCTTTTTGACTTCATATTAATGCAACCATGCAAAATGTACTCTTTTGTGTCTCCCTTCTTTTACTCAACATTATGATTGTGAGATTTTTCCATATAGTTGTGTGTAATGGTAATTTATTCATTCTTATTGCTGGATAACATTCATTTTATAGAATCTTAAAATTGTTACCACTATTATCATAGTAAGTTTCCTTTCCCGCCAGATTTGTCCTCTGTCATGTATGCACATACACAGACACATTGTGATGAATTCACTCTACTCTGAACAGAAATGGGGAAGGTAGGGTTGTATATTAACTGGGTTTTGACCTTTGAATAGGGTGTTAGTTGCCCAGTAACCACGATTGGTTAAATATCCAGAAGATATTGGTTGACACATTTAATCACATCATCTTCTCTTCCAAATGGCTACTTTTTTTTTTTTCTCCTGTGAGTGAGCTAGTGCAGGAAACTTAAGCTGGCAACATACCAAATCTATACTCAATCTGTTTTTCCAGGTCTGGAAACCTGACAACTTTCCCTCACTCCATTTCCAGCTAGTTAATATCTAGTGCTTGCCATATCAGTATGAGGATGAGTATGAAGAAATCACGCATACATAATGAAATGTGAAAAAATTCACAGAAACATACCACAAGTAACATGGGCATCAATTATACCTCAGCTTCTTTTGAATGCAGAGGTAGGTCATCAGATATTTTCTTCTAATGTTTTGAAATTGAATATCACACAATTTACTCATTTAAAAGATACAATTCAATGGTTTTCACTCCACTCAGAGTTGTGCAATCATCACCAAATCAATGTTAGAACATCTTCATTACTCTAAAAGGAAACTCCACACCCATTAGCAGTCACTCTTCATTTCTCCTCAGTTTCTCCCTCCCCCTACCTCCCCACCATTTCCCCCTAGCTAGACAACCATTCATCTACTTTTTGTCTCTATAGTTTTACCTTTTCTGGACATTTCATACCAATGGAATCACACAATGTGTGTTCTTTTGGGAATGGCTTCTTTCATTACTTTATTCCTTTTTAAGGTTTAATAATATTCCACTGTAGAGATATACCACATTTTGTTTATCCACTCACCAGTTGATGGATATTTGGATTGTTTCCACCTTTTGTTTATTATGAATAATGCTGCTATGAACATTTGTGTACAGGTTTTTATTTCTCTTGAGTATACACATAGGAGTGGAATTTCTGGGCCATATGTTAACTCTATGTTTAACATTTGAGGAACTGCCAGACTGCTTTCCAATGTGGCTGCACCATTTTACATTGCACCCAGCAATGGATGAGGGTTCTAATTTCTCCACATCCACACTAACAGTTGTAATTATCTGGGTTTTTTTATTACAGATATTCTAGTAAGTATGAAGTGGTATCTCACTAGTCATTTCCCTGATTGATAATGATATTGAGCATTTCTTCATGAGATTATTGATTATGTGCATATCTTCTTTGGAGGAAGGATTCTATTCAAATCCTCTGCCTACTTTTAAATTAGGTTATTTGTCTTTTTATTATTAAGTTGTAAGAATTCTTTATGTATTTTAGTTACAAGTGTTCTGTCATATATATGATTTGCAAATATTTTCTCCCATTCTGTAGGTTGTCTTTTTTACCTTCTTGATGGTATTCTTTAAAGCACAAAAGTTTTAAATTTTGATGAAGTCAAATTTACCTGTTTTGCTTTTTCACTTGTGATTTTGGTGCCATTGAACTTTATTCTTAAGATTTCAAAGCATTTTTGAATTGATAATGCTTAAAAATTCATTGTATTTTTTTCCTGAAACTTGATATGTTTACTATCATTTCAGGGAAGAATTTCTAATGGCAAACCAGTCAGTGATTTTCTACATGTTTTTGGGAGGTTGGAATTCCCACTTTTGCTTAGGGCTGGTTTGAATTAAAAAATTGTTTAAAAAATGCAATGGAATTTTTTTTTTCTAATAAGAAAAATAAGAATGACCAGGAAATGAATGACCCTGGAATCAATCTCAGGAAAAGAATGCTTGGTTGCCTATTGGCATCTGGTTGTCTTGGTGGGCAAGATGAGACAATCCTAGTATTATGTACATACTTATTCTGGACCCCAGGCTGGGCTAAGCACTGTGGGGGGGAGGCTGACAAGCAGGATGAGATCTGTTCTACTTAGGATCTTACAAAGTAAGTGGAAGAGACTCAATCTAACACACAGGAAGCAATTTATAAACAATCTTTCTAATTCCCAGAGCATCCAGTTTAATGCACTTTCAATAAGTCCTAAGTAAATGTGTAGAAAATTAACTAAAAGATGTTATAGAATCAGAGACTAAATTATGTGGTATGGATTATAATCATAGTGTGACCTTGGGCAAGCCCGTTCACCATTCTGAGCTTCAGTTTATTCATCTATAAGTGGGGACAATAATAATGCTTAGTTCAGAGGGTTGTAAGGAAGGGCAAAGGAGACTTTGCCCATGCAAGTGTGCATGTAACTAACAAGACTCATAGTTGCTATGGGAACAGAGGCAGCAAGGGGGAGGGGTTCAGACATGGGATCTGGAATTAAACAGAATTGGGTGAAAATTTAGTATCTGTGTGCAGTGGGACAAGTTGTTATTTGTAAAAATTACTTTATTAGATTGCTGTGTGGAGTATTTTTGGTTTTGAATTTTATTTTATTTATTTTTTTATACAGCAGGTTCTTATTAGTCATCAATTTTATACACATCAGTGTATACACGTCAATCCCAATCACCAAATTCAGCACACCACCACCACCACCTCCCCGCCGCTTTCCCCCTTTGGTGTCCATACGTTTGTTCTCTACATCTGTGTCTCAATTTCTGCCCTGCAAACCAGTTCATCTGTACTATTTTTCTAGGTTCCATATATATGTGTCAGTATACGATATTTGTTTTTCTCTTTCTGACTTACTTCACTCTGTATGACAGTCTCTAGATCCATCCACGTCTCAACAAATGACCCAATTTCGTTCCTTTTTATGGCTGAGTAATATTCCATTGTGTATATGTACCATATCTTCTTTACCCATTCATCTGTCGATGGGCATTTAGGTTGCTTCCATGACCTGGCTATTGTAAATAGTGCTGAAGTGAACATTGGGGTGCATGTGTCTTTTTGAATTATGGTTTTCTCTGGGTGTATGCCCAGTAGTGGGATTGCTGGATCATATGGTAATTTTATTTTTAGTTTTTTAAGGAACCTCCATACTGTTCTCCATAGCAGCTATATCAATTTACATTCCCACCAACAGGGCAAGAGGGTTCCCTTTTCTCCACACTCTCTCCAGCATTTGTTGTTTGTAGATTTTCTGATGATGCCCATTCAAACTGGTGTGAGTGAGGTGGTACCTCATTGTAGTTTTGATTTGCATTTCTCTAATAATTAGTGATGTTGAGCAGATTTTCATGTGCTTCTTGGCCATCTGTATGTCTTCTTTGGAGAAATGTCTATTTAGGTCTTCGGCCCATTTTAGGATCGGGTTGTTTGATTTTTTAATATTGAGCTGCATGAGCTCTTTACATATTTTGGAGATTAATCCTTTGTCCGTTGATTCATTTGCAAATATTTTCTCCCATTCTGAGGGTTGTCTTTTCGTCTTGTTTATGGTTTCCTTTGCTGTGCAAAAGCTTTGAAGTTGCATTAGGTCCCATTTGTTTATTTTTGTTTTTATTTCCATTACTCTAGGATGTGGATCAAAAAAGAACTTGCTGTGATTTATGTCAAAGAGTGTTCTTCCTATGTTTTCCTCTAAGAGTTTTATAGTGTCTGGTCTAACATTTACATCTCTAATCCATTTTGAGTTTATTTTTGTGTATGGTATTAGGGAGTGTTTTAATTTCATTCTTTTACATGTAGCTGTCCAGTTTTCCCAGCACCACTTATTGAAGAGACTGACTGTCTTTTCTCCATGGTATATCCTTGCCTCTTTTGTCATAGATTAGTTGATCATAGGTGTGTGGGTTTACCTCTGGGCTTTCTATCTTGTTCCATTGATCTATATTCCTGTTTTTGTGCCAGTACCATATTGTCTGATTACTGTAGCTTTGTAGTATATTCTGATGTCTGGGTGTCTGATTCTTCCAGCTCCGTTTTTTTCCCCACAAGACTGCTTTGGGTATTCGGGGTCTTTTGTGTCTCCATACAAATTTTAAGATTTTTTGTTCTAGTTCTGTAAAAAATGCCATTGGCAATTTGATAGGGATTGTATTGAATCTGTACATTGCTTTGGGTAGTATAGTCATTTTCACACTATTGATTCTTCCAATCCAAGAACATGGTATATTTCTCCATCTGTTTGTATCATCTTTAATTTGTTTCATCAGTGTCTTATAGTTTTCTGCATACAGGTCTTTTGTCTCCCTAGGTAAGTTTATTCCTAGGTATTTTATTCTTTTTGTTGCAATGGTAAGTGGAAGTGTTTCCTTAATTTCTCTTTCAGATTTTTCATCATTAGTGTATAGGAATGCAAGAGATTTCTGTGCATTAATTTTGTATCCTTCAACTTTACCAAATTCATTGCTTAGCTCTAGTAGTTTTCTGGTGGCATCTTTAGGATTCTCTATGTATAGTATCATGTCATCTGCAAACAGTGAGAGTTTTACTTCTTCTTTTCCAATTTGTATTCCTTTTATTTCTTTTTCTTCTCTGATTGTCGTGGCTAGGACTTTCAAAACTATGTTGAATAATAGTGGTGAGTGTGGACATCCTTGTCTTGTTCCTGATCTTAGAGGAAATGCTTTCAGTTTTTCACCACTGAGAATTACGTTTGCTGTGGGTTTGTTGTATATGACCTTTATTATGTTGAGGTTGGTTCCCTCTATGCCCACTTTCTGGAGAGTTTTTATCATAAATGGGTGTTGAATTTTGTCAAAAGCTTTTTCTGCATCTATTGAGATGGTCATATGGTTTTTCTTCTTCAATTTGTTAATATGGTGTATCACATTGACTGACTTGCGTATATTGAAGAATCCTTGCATCCCTGGGATAAATCCCACTTGATCATGGTGCATGATCCTTTTAATGTGTTGTTGGATTCTGTTTGCTAGTATTTTCTTGAGGATTTTTGCATCTATATTCATCAGTGATATTGGTCTGTAATTTTCTTTTATTGTAGTATCTTTGTCTGGTTTTGGTATCAGGGTGATGGTGGCCTCATCGAATGAGTTTGGGAGTGTTCCTTCCTCCACAATTTTTTGAAAGAGTTTGAGAAGGATGGGTGTTAGCTCTCCTCTAAATGTTTTATAGAATTCACCTGTGAAGCCATCTGGTCCTGGACTTTTGTTTGTTGGAAGATTTTTAATCACAGCTTCAATTTCATTAGTTGTGATTGGTCTGTTCATATTCTTTATTTCTTCCTGGTTCAGTCTTGGAAGGTTATACTTCTCTAAGAATTTGTCCATTTCTTCCAAATTGTCCATTTTATTGGCATAGAGTTACTTGTAGTAGTGTCTTAGGATGCTTTGTATTTCTGCATTGTCTGTTGTAACTTCTCCTTTTTCATTTCTAATTTTATTGATTTGAGTCCTCTCTCTCTTTTTCTTGATGAGTCTGGCTAATGGATTATCAATTTTGTTTATCTTCTTGAAGAACCGAGTTTTAATCTTATTGAACTGTCCTATTGTTTTCTTTGTTTCTATTTCATTTATTTCTGCTCTGATCTTTATGATTTCTTTCTGTCTACTAACTTTGGGTTTTGTTTGTTCTTCTTTCTCTAGTTCCTTTAGGTGTAAGGTTAGATTGTTTATTTGAGATTTTTCTTGTTTCTTTAGGTAGGCTTGTATAGCTATAAACTTCCCTCTTAGAACTGCTTTTGCTGCATCCCATAGGTTTTGGATCATTGTGTTTTCATTGTCATTTGCCTCTAGGTATTTTTTGATTTCCTCTTTGATTTCTTCAGTGATCTCTTGGTTATTTAGTAACGTATTGTTTAGCTTCCATGTGTTTGTGATTTTTACATTTTTTCCCCTGTAATTCATTTCTAATCTCATAGTGTTGTGGTCAGAAAAGATGCCTGATATGATTTCAATTTTCTTAAATTTACTGAGGCTTGATTTGTGACCCAAGATGTGATCTATCCTGGAGAATGTTCCGTGTGCACTTGAGAAGAAAGTGTAATCTGCTGTTTTTGGATGGAATGTCCTATAAATATCAATTAAATCTATCTGGTCTATTGTGTCATTTAAAACTTCTGCTTCCTTATTTACTTTCATTTTGGATGATCTGTCCATTGGTGTAAGTGAGGCGTTAAAGTCCCCCACTAGGATTGTATTACTGTCGATTTCCTCTTTTATAGCTGTTAGCAGTTGCCTTATGTGTTGATGTGCTCCTATATTGGGTGCACATATATTTATAATTGTTATATCTTCTTCTTGGATTGCTCCCTTGATCATTATGTAGTGTCCTTCCTTGTCTGTTGTAACATTCTTTATTTTAAAGTCTAATTTTTCTGATATGAGAATTGCTACTCCAGCTTTCTTTTGATTTCCATTTGCATGGAATATCTTTTTCCATCCCCTCACTTTCAGTCTGTATGTGTCCTTAGGTCTGAAGTGTGTCTCTTGTAGACAGCATATATATGTGTCTTGTTTTTTTTATCCATTCAGCAGGCCTGTGTCTTTTGGTTGGAGCAGTTAATCCATTCACGTTTAAGGTAATTATTAATAGGTATGTTCCTATGACCATTTTCTTTATTGTTTTGGGTTTGTTTTTGTAGGTCCTTTTCTAGCCCTCTGCCTTTTCCTCTTGTCTATGTTTCTGTAAATGTGGTTTTTGTTCCACAGGCTGCAGGATAGTAGTTCTTCTTGCTTCTGCTGTCTGCCCTCTGGTGGATGTGGCTATCTAAGAGGCTTGTGCAAGTTTTCTGATCGGAGGGACTGGTGGTGGGTAGAGCTGAGTGTTGCTCTGGTGGGCGGAGCTCAGTAAAACTTTAATCCGCTTGATTGCTGATGGGTGGGGCTGGGTTCCCTCCCTGTTAGTTGTTTGGCCCGAGGCAACCCAACACTAGAGCCTATCTGGGCTCTTTGGTGGGGCTACTGGCAGACTCTGGGAGGGCTCACGCCAAGGAGTACTTCCCAGAACTTCTCCTGCCAGTTTCCTTGTCCCCACAGTGAGCCAGAGCCACACCCTGCCTCTGCAGGAGACCCTCCAACACTAGCAGGGAGGTCTGGTTCAGTCTCTATGGGGTCACTGCTCCTTCCCCTGGGTCCTGATGCATACACTATTTTGTGTGTCCCCTCCAAGAGTGGAGTCTCTGTTTCCCCCAGTTCTGTCGAAGTCCTGCAATCAAATCCCAGTAGCCTTCAAAATCTGATTCTCTAGGAATTCCTCCTCCCGTTGCCAGACCCCCAGGTTGGGAAGCCTGACGTGGGGCTCAGAACCTTCACTCCAGTGGGTGGACTTCTGTAGTATAAGTGTTCTCTAGTCTGTGAGTCACCCACCCAGCAGTTATGGGATTTGGTTTTACTGTGATTGCACCCCTCCTACCGTCTCATTGTGGCTTCTCATTTGTCTTTGGATGTGGGGTATATTTTTTGGTGAGTTCCAGTGTCCTCCTGTCGATGATTGTCCAGCAGCTAGTTGTGATTCTGGTGTTCTTGCAAGGGGGAGTGAGAGCACGTCCTTCTAATTCGCCATCTTGGTTTTGAGTATTTTAAATAAGGTAAGATATTCGAAGAACTGAACACAGGAGGATCTTCTAGGTGAAGGAGGCAACAGGTGTAAAGCATAAAAGTCCATGGTTCTCCCAGCAGGAGAGTATAGGTTCCAAATTAACAGAGAAGTAAGGTTGAGAATATCTTGGGGAAGGACTAAAAATACACCCGGAGAGGTTAAACCAGGCCCCGCTGGAGTTCACTGAAGGACTTCAATCAACAACTTTTTGTATGACACTGGCCTCAGGCTGGGGAGAAGGTTGGGAAAAAACCCCGTTCTTGGAAACTGGAGGCCTGGGTTTAGTTCTAGCTCTACCACTAGTTAGCTGCAGGTCTCAGAACAGTTATCTAACCTTCCTGGGCATTGTCACCAGGTGAGTTCCCCAAAGTTTAATTTGAGAAACAGTAAGCTCCAGATTGACAGATCTGGTTTTCCTAATGGTGCTTCCATCAGACTGCTGCCAAAGTTTAGGAAACAAAGAATGTTTGATCATCTGGAACTTGGGGCAATTTCCTAACACCTGCAGGACTTGGTGCTTTGGAACATCTTTGATGGTACATAGCAAAACATATGATGTATATAGATAATTCAAATCCAATCCAAAGTGGTGCCTGGCAAAATGTTCTAGAACCTTCATGTGTCTTTCTGCAATGTGACAGACATTCTCATGAAATTCCTGCAGCATGTTTCTTGGACAGTTATTGATGTATGATGTACATAGAGAAAAGTGCTCCAATCTGAAGGGTCCTACTCTCCTAGTCTTCACAAACTGAACACATCTGACTAATTGGTTTCCAAATCAAGAAATAGAACATAAACAGGGCCACAGCACCTTGTTTTCTTCCTATTCCAGTCATTTCCTCGCCCAAGGATAGCCACTGTTTCTAATGGCATAGAGTGGTTTTAAAATGTCAAAAAAAACCTTGATGAAAAATAGAGATTGCCAGGTCCTAATTTAGAGATCTTGACATGTCATTCAGAAATTTAGACATATGTATATGTATAACTGGTTCACTTTGTTATAAAGCAGAAACTAACACACCATTGTAAAGCAATTATACCAGTAAAGATGTTTGAAAAAAAAAGAAAGAAATCTAATACTTTGCTTGTGCCTGGATGAATAGGTACTACCCTTTTGGAAAAGAGTTTGGTACAGTGTCTTAAGATCTCTTAACACATTTATTCTATTCCCTTCTTGGAAATTTATCCAAGGAAAATCTGCTTAAAAAAGGATGACTTCATATTTATGAATATTTTCACTTCACAGTTATCTGTAATTATTAAACCAGAAAAGTAGCTCAGACATTCAACAATGGGTGAATCATTAATGAGTTCACAGATACAAACCATGAAACATTAAGCAGCTGTTAACAGGGAAGACAGGGAAAGTATTTATCTTCTAATGTATACTAAAATATTGAAAGTGCAAAATTACACTATGCTAAACCATATCTTTGTAAAACTGAAATGCATATGGACAAGAACTGGAAAATATTTATGGAGAGATGTTGGTTGTTTTCTATATCTGTTATGTTGTAAAATTGTTATTGTAATAAAAGTCTGATGGTGTAAATTAGAACATGTAAGCTTTTCTACTTAAAAGGAACATTTTATAATAGTACTCCTTTATAGTACTCCTTTAAAGTATAAAGGAACAAGAAATTACAAATCTATCTTTTTAAGTCTAAAAGTCCACTGACAACTATGAGAATGGCAAAAATGCTAAAGTACAGCGACCTCCAATGTTGGCAATGATTCAAGCAAATAGGTACTTTCATACATTGATGTCGAGTGTAAAATTACTGCTACCTTTGGAAGATAAACAAGCATTAACTGGTAAAATAAAAATGCTTGTGCAATTTGATCCCAAATCTTGCTTGTAGCAATCTATCCTTTGTAAATAAAAGTACCAGGACTCAAAGACATATGTATCACATCTATCAAGTTGTTCACAGCATTGTTTGTAATAGAAAAACAAACAGCCACAAACAAACAAAAAACCCAGGACACAACCTGAATGTCCATTAGCTGTGCAATGATTGGGCAAATTGTGATACACCCATAGAATGAACAATTTTGCAGCTATGATAAGGAAGGACTTAGATCTCTAAGACTGACTTGGAGGAACACTCATGAATGATTGCTAAGTGAGAAAAAGAGATTGAGACTAATATGAATAATATTGGTTTTGTAAAAACATTACAAAATACCATACACACTTGTGGGGCATAGAGAAATATACAAAATTATTCTCTGGTTTACCTGGGAAAATGAGATGAATATTAACTTTTTCTTAATGTATCATCAATGAGTAACTAGGTTACTGAGTAGGTGTTACTGGGTAATTTCTGAAAAGAAATTTAATAGAAAACATTTTTAAATCAATGATTTTCCCAAAGCACTTATACTTGAATACTGATCAAGAATTTCTCTGACATAACAAACTGTTAAGTATACAATTATTACTAATGAGGCTATTTCATCTAATACCAAATGGCATATAAGAATCTACAAATGACTCCTCTTGTGCAGTTTCATGAAGAATCCAAACACTTCTAGAGCAAATGTAAAGCTAATTATGAATATTCATTTTATACAATGCTCAGTTTTGGTGCTTATAAGGACTATTTTTTGTTTGATTTTTTTAAAATGGACTTATAGCATCCTTAACATTTTCACTAAATATTTTCCTAAATATTGTTCAAGAGCACAGCGTGGGATAAAGTGAGAGTGAGAAGCCTCTCTTGATTTCTGACATTTCCTAATATCTGAGTCTCACTTTCAGCTGGAAAATTCTGTCCCTCCCTCCTTTGTTTCCTTAGAATGGGGTGGGGCAGAAACTTGAACCAGCATCCAGATGTGGCCGCTGGCATTCTCCAATTCTCAACCCTGTTCACATCCTCCAAAGTGGCTTAACTGGAGAGGCAGGACTCCCGCCCACCAGCTTTGTCCCCAGCAACCACCTGCTTCATGGTAACAGGTGGGATAAAAGCTCTTCATTCGTCAGTAAGTACAGTGTTGGAGCCCTAAAGAGACCAGAGGAAACACTTCTTGGATGTATTACAATTGGGTGTGTGGCTCCCAGGGTCTATCACAGGCAATGTCCTAAGAATCACATGTTCCTCTTGCCAAAAGATTGTCTGACCACGGGCCTCATGCCATTAGCCAAAGGCACTGACAGAGCATTGTTGATGCACCAGAGACATTGTTACCTATGGGCACAAACTTGGTTAATTTTTTCTTAACCTACATTTCTTTTCCAATGTTTACTATTCAGGTGAAAAACTGACGTGTGATTTCTGCCTCTTTCTCTTCCAAACGATAGGGTACAAACTCAGTTGTACATTACACTGAGTTATGAAATACCCTAATTACAGCAAAAGAGGAGTTGTTGCCTTGAATCTCAGGGAACATTTGACCTAAACCTCTCCCTCCTGTCCCACCAAATATTCCATACAGACTTTGTTCCCAAATTTTGTCAACTATTTTGGAATTCAGCATTACAGTATTTTAGGCTGTGGGATGGAGTCACCCTAAAAGGGCCCTTACTTAATTCTTTTTCTTTTTTTTAATTGTGGTAAGAACAGATAACATGAGATCTACTCTTTTAACACATTTTTAAGTGTACAGTACAGTAGTGTTAACTATAAACACAATGTTGTACAACAGGTCTCTAGAACTTATTCATCTTGCATGACTGAAACTTTATACCCTTTTAACAGCATCTCCCCCATTTCCTACCTCCCCCCACCCCTGGTAACCACCATTCCATTTTCTGTTTCTTTACCGCCTTAGATTCCACATATAAGTGGAATCATGCAGTATTTGTTCTTCTGAGATTGGCTTATTTCACCTAGCATCCTGTTCTCAAGATTCATCTGTGTTGTTGCTTATGGCAGGGTATCCTTTTTCTGGATGAATAATACTCCACTGTATGTATATTCCTCATTTTCTTATCCATTCATCCATTGATGGACATTTGGGTTGTTTTCACATCTCAGCTCTTGTAAATAATGCCACAACAAACAGGGGGATGCATAAACCTCTTCAAGATCCTGATTTTAATTCTTTTGGATAAATTCCAAGAAATGAGATCGTGTAAAAAGATTTCAATTTTCCCATATCCTTGCCAACACTTAGTATTATTCTTTTTTTGATGATGGCCATTCTAAGACGTGTGCTCATCTTGAGTACTGTAACCTCTTACTGTAATCTAGACCTTTCATAAAGGTATTTTGGTCCATATAGCATTGTGAAATCTGTTTCTATGAGGAATCAAGGACTGGGACTATTCTGCCTTCTTACTGATGTCACTCACATAGATATTTCTAGGGACCATTTAACTTTTTTTAATACTTTTTTTTTTAAGATTTATTGATTGATTGATTGATTGATTGCTATGTTGGTTCTTCATTTCTGTGCGAGGGCTTTCTCTAGTTGCGGCGAGCGAGGGCCACTCTTCATCGCGGTGCGCGGGCCTCTTACTATCGTGGCCTCTCTTGTTGCGGAGCACAGGCTCCAGACGCGCAGGCTCAGTAGTTGTGGCTCACGGGCCTAGTTGCTCCGCGGCATGTGGGATCTTCCCAGACCAGGACTTGAACCCGTGTTCCCTGCATTAGCAGGCAGACTCTCAACCACTGCGCCACCAGGGAAGCCCGACCATTTAACTTTTAAATGATAATTTCTTTTTTTTTTTAAATGAGGCTAATTGTAATGACATAGAAATATATCTGTATCATGATTTTCTACTTTATGTGATAATATCTTACAACAATCCTATGAGGGAGAGAAAGGCAGTTATTTTATTTTTATTTTATGAATTGGAAGATTTCAGCCAGAGAGGTTGAGCTAATTGCCCAAGATCACACCGTGTGAATGATGTATGCACACAGTTTTATCTGAAATATGAGAAAGTCTCCCCTATTCAATAGCATATGGGGAAATGTATGACACTTCTGAACACTAATCAGTTGTTAATTCTCTCTATCTACCTAAGGCCCAGAATCTCCCAGTTTAGTAACTCCATCAGTGTCTTGAATTGGAGCAAGAAGGAATGTCATTCTACACCAACTCTCCCTCCCCGCCCCACCCCGCCCCACCCTGCCCCATTTCATGTTCAAATGTATAGTTGTTTGCAGTGTCGTTTGTGTTGGAAACTGCCCGAATAAGCACACTCACCAAAGGAAAAAATATAAATGGGAATATCTATGTGACATTTCTTCACTCAAACATATATACACTTATAGTCACATAAAAGCTGATCCTAATAGGGCAGTTGTGAAGGCACTTTTTAAGTGGAATGTTTAAAGGGCAGTCTTGATAGTAACAGACAGAATAAATTATGCGGGTGTTTTGGTGATGGCTCAATGCAGCAGAAATGCTGTACCTTCTTTCTGGAACCCATTGACATTGCTCTATTCAAAGAAAGTATTGTTCTCATTTATACTGGCTCTTCTTTTTGAGGAAATTCACATGGCAATACACAGAGAAGATGCAGGAGGAGTCACAAGCAGACTAGAAGGATGGAAATGATATTTTATAATTTATCAAGCTAGAGAATTCCTCAAATACATTTTATTAAAGAAGGAAAGAGCACAGATTTTTCTTACTTAACCTGTATTTTAGAGGCTGCAGCAGCACAGGACTAAATAATGTTCATGACAATAGTCATTAAACAGCATTTTTCTGGCTCCACCTCCCAGTGTCCCTACAAGAATAACAACTTCTTTCAAATTCCTCCTGAATCTTTTTT
This sequence comes from Balaenoptera physalus, assembly GCF_965194825.1. Lineage (NCBI taxonomy): Eukaryota > Metazoa > Chordata > Mammalia > Artiodactyla > Balaenopteridae > Balaenoptera > Balaenoptera physalus. The sequence continues at coordinate 41,614,983 of NC_138898.1, read as the reverse complement.
GAATATCCTTGCAGGTTTCTCACATGCATTCTGCGAATAAATCTTCTTGTTTTGAAGAAGGAAGTGTGCGAGGACAGAAAGCCCCATTTCCTCCCCCAATGCCTTGACTCCTTATGCTAATCAATCCCCACGTGTCCTGGGCATTGCCACTGTCCAGTGCCTGGTTATGTCCTTATAGAGGCAGCTGATCTGTGCCATCAAGGATGCCAACATTTATACTGAGGGCGCCAGTTCTTGGTCCTACAGACACCGATACTGTTGGGTAATTGTTCTCTCAATCTCATGGAGGAAACACTGAACTGACTTTATCTTTTCACTCATTCTTCTTTGAGAGTCTCTATCTAAGTTGGGCCTCCAGCATACTCAGAGGTTACACTGAAATGCCACCACCATACTGCCTCTGTGTGATACTGTGATACTGCTCCGTTAATCTTGAACCAAAGACATGGTTTAGACCTTCTCAGACTTCCATTAGAATTTATCTTTGTGATCCCATCTTAAAAGCCCTCCGAACATGTCAGATACACTGAAGTCCTTAGAATATATATAGTTTAAACTCAGATTGGGCCCCTTCTACATGAACTAGATTCTGAGTCATTGGAAGCATTCCAGTTCCAAAGGCAACCTTCTTGAGGCCATAAATAATCTAAAGGAAAAGTTTCCCAGGTGGAAGCCCTATCCCCCTGAATTAATAGTGAGTAGGCTTTGGAGGCATAAACAATGGTGAGTTAGTCTTTTCATGATCTCATTCTTCTTGAAGGGTAAACTGGGTCTGCCCAGAAGCCAAGGATCTGGTGGAGGAATCAGTGATGGCTTGGGGTCCACAGTGGTCTGGAATGCCTCTTCTAGTCCTTTCTAGAACAAGCGTGGGAGGTTTTCATCATAACCTTCAGTGTCCTATGTTCTTATTGTAGATTTGCTGCCTTGGCAGGGAAGTGATATAGAAATGCATTTGCTTTTATTTTTTTCCCCTTAACCTCCTGGTTTGCCCAAGGAGGCTTGATTTCATTTGTAATTTGGTATCTGTTTAGCCAGGAATGCCCTTAGATTTCACTTACAGAGTAGAGTGGATGAGAGAAAGATGTGAGTCTGGAGCATCTGCTCCCACCCAGGGCAGAAATGACTTTTTGACGTCTAGAAGCTGGAGAGCCTAATGGAGTTTACCTTGTACCTTTTAAATATCATACCACCCCAAAGCCTGGCTTTTTCTGAAGAATCCTCTGTTAAATGCTCAACTGTTCCATCAGGTCGTGTCTCTCAACCCAAGTGGCATTGCTAGATAAGCTTGGAAATATTTCTTTGAAGTTCTCAGATCTTTTTTTTTTTTTTAATTTTTATTGGAGTATAGTTGATTTACAATGTTGTGTAAGTTTCGGGTGTACAGCAAAGTGAATCAGTTATACATATATCCACTTTTTTTTTTTAAGCTTCTTTTCCCATATAGGCCATTACAGAGTATTGTGAAGTTCTCAGATCTTAATATTTAAAAACATTCCCCACACTTCCTTCCCTTCATACTCACTGAGTTTGTATCCATTGGGCCTCTTACCACTAGCACCTTCCTAAATGATGTCAGACATGTGCCAGCTCATTTCAGTCCTGAAATGGTGTTCTGATCACCATTGTTCTGAACACCATAGGTGTTCTGATCACCATTGCCCCAACTGTCTTTATCCTAGGTGTGGCATGCAGCTGTGAGCGTTCTTGGGCAATCATTTGACGTCTCTGGGCTGATTCATCTTTTTCTGACCTACTGAACTGAAACCTAGGGAAGGCACACAGCAGATATCCAACAAAGTTGTGCTCATCGAATGAATGAGCCTCAGTTTATTCATCTGTGAAGCAAGGAGGCTGGTGTAGGCCTCTTATAGGCTCTTGTTTAGCCCAAACATTTGATGATTCTTTAAGTCTTTATTGTTGTAGCTGCCTAGGATACTGGGCCATGTGTGGTATAAACAGGATAGACATGACACACCCTGCAATTAACTTTCTACTTTAAGCAGGGAACATTGATATGCACATATAGTTAATGTCACAGAATGAAGACACATCCATTATACACAAAATGAGCTTCAGGATAAAAAGTTTTCTTTTTAAAAGTATACAAATATTTTCAGAACATTCTTTAAGTAAATTAATGAAAAGATAATGCATTTTTTAAAAGTCCTTTTTTTTTTTTTTTACAGAAAATAAAGCAGTTTCTTTATTTTAACTGAATATTTACTATTTTTTCCCATATGGTTAAAAACCAAAAGTGGTAGAGAAGACTGATGGAGATTTATTCAAGTATGTGGCATAAATATTGATATGTCCATTTTTTTTTTTCTTATACAGCGGGTTCTCATTAGTTATCCATTTTATACATGTTAGTGTATATATGTCAATCCCAATCTCCCAATTCATCACACCACCCCACCTGCCCCCTCCATTTTCCACTCTTGGTGTCCATACGTTTGTTCTCTACATCTGTATCTCAATTTCTGCCCTGCAAACCGGTTCATCTGTACCATTTTTCTAGGTTCCACATATATGCGTTAATATATGATATTTGTTTTTCTCTTTCTGACTTACTTCACTCCGTATGACAGTCTCTAGATCCACCCACGTCTCTACAGATGACCCAATTTTTTAAAAGTCTTGAATCACTTTCAAGGTGAGTTGGTTGCTGTCTTGGTATTTATAAGCTTTTGATGAGAAAAAAAATATACAGATGTGTTAGGAAGCTGGTTCTAATTTGAAATGCTTATACCTAATGTGGGACAAGATACATAGACCAATATGGGCTTGGATTCTGGATCTGATCTACTCCTTACTCAACTCTGAGCTCTCAGCCATTCAGAGACTCAATTTCTCCATCTGTATAATGTACAGCAAATATACTATTTCTCCTATGCTTCCAGACTTTTGGACACTCCGTGGTATATTTATTATATTTTTTCCAACTAACTATTAGACACATTGTTTTAAATGCAATGCTTATTATTTGAAAAAGAAACTGGCATGCTGTTTTAAATATGTTTATTCTATGGTTTCTGCCTTTTTAAGTATCCTATAGTTGCAAGGGATTTCCATTTATGGAAGTGAAAGGCATATTAATGGGAAGTAAAATACTGTCCTTACAGAGAGGGCACAAAGCCCCCAAATTGACCCAGAAACACTCTCAGGAACTACAAGCATTTAATCTTCCATAAAGTAGACAACAGGTTATTGAGGATAAAGTGAAAAAGACCAAAGGTAAATACGGTTAATAATGATGGGCGTGGAAGCAAGATGCTTATAGTGACACTGAGAGCTCAGAACTACCATCGACCACGGCCAGGCTGAGAAGCTCCCGATGTAGCGGGGATGGAGCTCTTTGCCTGTGGAATCCCCATGGGGCTGCCAGGCTTGTGCTGCCTTTGTCCACATGTGATTGAGGAGTCTCCTGATAGACAGTGAGAAATGGCATCATCTGGACACAGAACTGTGTCCTCAAAGTCCCTAACGTCATCAAGTTACCAGTTAGCAGGTTGGTTTTCCTTCTACTGGGATGACCTATTATGAGCATCCAGCAGCATAGAAACAGAGCCATCCACCTGTCCCATCTCCTACCTATTTACATGGGTCAGTTCTGGGTGACGCAACCTTTCCAGTTAGACTGCAGTAAGGGATCCTAATGTTGATGTCGTAGAATTGCCCCCCTTTTGCAGTTGGGGGAACTGGGGCCTAGAGCAGCTGAGCGACTTGCACAGGAAGAACACAACTGGCTAATGGCATAACTGGGGTTAAAGCCCGTCTCCTCTGACCCTAAATCCAGAGCTCTTTTCACAAGATTATGCCTATCCTATACAGAATATAAATCTAAAAGACGAATGGTTTATATATCCATCAATATTCTTAAAAGGAAGTATAAATTTTGTGTACCTAGTGGCAATAACTTTGGGAGAAGTCACTCTATGGATGGGTCTACTGCTGAATGGATGCTTCCCTGACGTTCAAGGAGAGGTCCAGTGCCACAAATAACAAAAACAAGAGGCTGCTCCATGAGAGCTCAGCTGTGAATATGTGCTGGCTTTGGCATGAATTCAAGAGCCAGTGAGAGTCAGAGTCACTCATTAGGGCTGGTGGGCAAGGCCATTGCAGCTGAGATAAGATTTATCCTAATGAAACCTTCTGGGGAGTGCCTCATGCCATTTACTGTATTGTTCATGTTTTTTGACTTGGGCAGTCCTACAAACTATGCTACTTCCTTTGCTGTGATGTAGACAGGTGGATACCACACATCCAGGAAAAAAAAGAAAAGAGAGAGAGAGAGAGAAAGAAAGAAAGAAAGAAAGAAAGAAAGAAAGAAAGAAAGAAAGAAAGAAAGAAAGAAAAGAAAAGAAAAGAAAATGAGGTCAGAAGCTTAGTATTTTCAGGAAGAAGAAGACTGGCTCTCTTTTAAACTTCTTTTATACTATTTTTTTCCTTTGGCTATGGCATTCTGAATCATGTAGCCAAGAATTCCATCCCCTGATGTATATATGATTCTAATAGTTATACCTCATAAAAGCACTTTTGTGTGGATAAATAAAGGTCTATTTCTCTTCTGTTCTGTTTCTCTTCTTGTAGCCACTAGCCACAAGTGGCTATTTAAATTTGAAACAATTAAAAGGAAATGAAAATAAAAATTCACTCCTTTACTCACATTAATGGCATTTCATGTGCCCAAAAAACACATGTGTCAAGTGGCTTCCATATTGGCCAGTGGAGATATGGAATATTTCCATTATCACAGAGCATTCTGTTGGGACATGCTGGTCTATTTGATAAAGATCTATTAAATAATAGTGAAAGTTGTGAATTAAGTAAAATACCTAGGATCATCTAGGAGATAAGTGACAGTGCTAGAATTGCAACCCATTTCCACCGGTCAATGGCTTCTTCTTCCACATCCATTCCTCAGCATGAATTCTAAGAAGCATATTTCCCTCCTCACCTCTTTCTCAGTCATCAATAATCCTTAATATGTTCTCTATCATCGAGGAATCTATGGATATCTCTTACCCTTTGTCTATAATCTCACTCCCTTTTCTCTTCATTGTTTTAGGGTAATGCAATCACACACATACACACAAATTGATCCCGGAGGATACAGAGATAATTCACGGCACAGAGGAAGACTTCGAGAAACGTACAAATTTAAGAAGATGTTGTATCTATAAAACAAGAACAGGATGCTGCAAAAAGGAAAAAAGTGTATAAAATAATCCTTTTAATTTAAAAAAGGGGAAAAATGAAAAAAATATCAAAATGTGGAGCAACAAGAAGAGAATATGGAATATTTTAGAGAAATAGTAAAAGAGGTCGAATGGCCAGCAAGTAGTAGTGCCTGAAAGATAGAACAGAGGGAATAGAGGGGTCTAAATGGTCTAAGAAGCAACATGAGGATTTTTTCTGAGCTGAAGGGGAACCAAATTCTTTAAACAGAAAAGACTCACATTTAGATCCTGATTATGAAAAATCAGAATAAGGATAAAAAGAGCAAAATATATTTTGGAAATAGAATTATCATCAGAAACATCAGATACTAGAACAATAATGGAACAAGGCCTTCATATTTCTGAAGAAAAATCATTTTCCTTCCTCCCTTTCTTTCCTTTTCTTCTCTCCTTTCTCCATCCACCAGTCCATCCACTCATCCATCCATCCATGTTAACCCATCTTTCCTGAATTTTCCATTACACATATAGTCCACATATTTCCTAAGCCATCTCCTTATAGCAGTTGACATGTGCATTTTAAACAGATCTGTCAAGTTTTCCCTCTTAAACCTGAACAATATTAACTCTTCTAGTATGGTATTTGCTGGTATGTTTTCATACCATATGGGGAGTTTTTCCCTTTTGAATTGTTTTTACCAATATGAATACTCACAATACACATTATTCTAAAATTTTCTTTTTCTCATTTAACATACAAATAGTACACAATGTCAAAACGGATCTAATTAGCAGTAATATTTCCTTGTAGATATTTACCACGATTTATTCAACCATTTGCCCATTGAGCCATTCCATTTATTTCCAGTAACCATGTGCTAGTCTCTTAGAGTAGTGGAAGCCAAGAGCATTAACAAGTATTCAGAGTGGGGAGCTGGGGAGACCCAAATTATCCTGGTATATTTCAAGAGTTTGCATTCTGTTTCACTCTCACACAGTCTCACCTTTCTACATGGTATCTGCACAGAATTTTGGTATTTCTATACAGAAGTATTATCTGCTTACCACTGGAAAATACACTTCCAGGTAACAGCTTAGCTTTCCTCCTAAAAAGAGGTACATGTGTTATACACAGTACAAGGCTATATTTTCCTTCTCAAATGGATTTTGTATTGCCCTTAACTCACTTTTACTCCCTAAGCAAGTCACAAGAATAACAGATTCTACAGATTTCTATCTTGCTTTTGAACAGTAAATATAATTTTTGACTTCCAAAACAGGTAACCTTAAGTATACACTTCTTAGAGCTTATCTGGGGGAAAGGTAATGAATCGTAATTTAATTTTGCTTCCTAAACTAATTACATAAAGCTATAACGACATCTTTTTTACATGAGCTCTATCTGCCCTACAGATAGAAGGACAGATTTCTGTAAACACTATATTACTTCTCAGTGTGAGAACAAATCAGTTTTGTCCCTAAAGCAACTTTTATGAACCATGCACTTAATTGAAACAATATTCTCTAAAAAGAGTTTACAATGAATACTTTTGAAAATATGACATTTGAGCATAATACTCGCTTTTTCTACAGCAGGACTTTAGTCCTTTTAATTAAAGATTTCTTTAAACAAACCACTGCTTTATCTTTTTCCACTGACTTCAGAATTTTGGGCCACAATTTAGCATTTGATATATAGGCTATTACTAAAGTATTAATTTTATAACATTCACTATCTCTTACATAAATAATTACATTAATTAAAAAAATCTGAGTATATTATTTTATCTTTACTGTAGGTTTTTATTGGTTTTATTGCTCACTCTTAGGTGTTTTTCAACCATTATTTCTGCCATTTTATTTTGATTCATTCCTCAGATAAAGTATTTGAGTGTTTTGATTTGTTAGGTGTTTTTCTCAGGGAGGTTGAGTGGAGGCTACATTATCAATGCCCTAATGTTTTTAACTGAGATGTAATTAACATAAAATAAAGTGCAGAGTTGTCACATGTTCAGATGATGACTTTTGGACAATTGTATAATATGTGTAACAACCACCAAAAATAAGATGCAGAACATTTACACCATCTGAGAAGTTCCCTCATGTACCTTTCCATCCCATTCTCCATCCCTCCCTTTCTTTTCCTCCCTTAACATCTATTATTTTTTAATTTCTATTTCCATAGATTAACTTTCCCTGAATTTGGATTTCACGTAAATGGAATCACATGGCCCAGACTCTTATCTGGCTTCCTTAACATTAAACTTTTGCGATTCAACCATGTTATTGCGTATGTCAGTAGTTCATTCCTTTTGATTGTTAAACAGCATTCCATTATATGAATACACTGCAATTCGTTCACCTAATTTTTTGTTGATGGACAATATTTTGAGTAAGGCTGCTGGAAATATTCTTATATAAGTCTTTTAGTGGACATATGTTTTCATTTCTCTCGGGTAAGTACTTAAGAGTGAACTTGCTGGGCCATAAGATAGAATTAAACTTTATAAGAAATTTGCCAAACAGCTCTGAAAAATGATTGTTCCACTTTATACTCCAACCAACAGTGTGCTTTGTACTCCAACCAAGATTCCAGGTGCTGCACATCCTTGTCAATACTTTCTCTTATAATGCATCCCATGATAATTGTAATGGTTTCCTGGTTGTTCTACCTTTTATTTTTACTTTTTCAGTTTCTCTCACTCTAATGGATCCTACATGCTTCTCCAAGGCTCACTCCCCTCAGGCTCAACTCCAGTGAAATAATACTCAGCTCAAATTCTTTGAATGGTATCCTAGTCACAACCTCAGCCTGACAAGTGAAGGTTCTCTGTGATCTGACCCTTACTTAAGTTTCTGATTTTATCTCCCAATCTCGAATACATAAATTCTACACAGCTTACATTCCAGCCAAACCAGCTGTCTCCAAACATGCTGAAAGATTTCTGGCCTCTCTGATTTTTTCATGCTGTCTGTTCTCCATGCTCAAGATTTCCCTGACATCTCTTATCTCCACAGTCTGTCCATTCTCTAGGACTCAACTCAGATTGTAACTTTCTAAGACATCCACTCTCCCAAACATGAAATTGAACTTCAGAATCCCATTAGAATTTGATGTTTAACTTTGTTCTAGGAGCTTTCAACTTTTATCAAGTCATTTTCTCTATGCCTTTAGGTCCTTTACTAGTTGCAAGCTAGTTTGAAGGTGAGAACATATTACATTTCATTTCTTCTCACAGTAAGCCCTCAATTACTCTTTTAAAAATTTTTGACATTTAAATTGAAATATAGTTGATGTATAATATTATATAATTTACAGGTGTACCATATAGTGATTCCAGTTTTTAAAGGTTGTACTCCATTTATAGTTATTATAAAATATTTACTGTATTCCTTGTGCTATACAATATATTCTTGTAGCTTATTTCATACCTAATAGTTTGTACTTCTTAATCCCCCCCCCTATATTGCCAATCCCTACTTCTCTCTCCCCACTGGTAACCACTAGTTTGTTCTGTAATATCTTTGAGTCAGCTTATTTTTGTTATATTCACTAGTTTATTGTATTTTTTTAGATTCCACATATAAGTGATATCATACATATTTGTCTTTCTCTGTCTTACTTATTTCGTTTAGCATAATGCCCTCCAAGTCCATCCTTGTTGCTGCAAATAGCAAAATTTCGATCTTTTTTTGTGGCTGAACAGTATTCCATTATGTTTATATACATACCACATCTTCTTTATCCATTCACCTTAAATGAAGGAATGAGTAAGCTGAGTGAGTTGTAATGAAAATGGTGAATGCTGTTTATGACCAGTCGTGGACATTCCCTTTTAATTTAATTTTATTTTGATGTCAGCTTATTTAAAACTAGTTACTCAGAGAGGTTATCAGACCCATTTATCAGATACTATTTGTATAAAAAACAGAAGAAGTGACAAAAGTATGGGCTGTGGGATCAGGCAGACCTGTGTTTCTATCCCATTTACCAGCTGTAAGACTGTGAGAAAGTCACTGAATACTTAGAGCTTAAATTTTCCTCACTTATCAAGTGAGAATCATATTACTTTGTTGTCTTCTTGTGACAATTAGATGAAACGAAGTAAATACTCAAAACATGTTAAAGTTATTGTCTTTTCTTTAATACAGCATACCTAAGGACTAAGTGAGGTATTACACTTTGGTATTACATACCCACCTTCTTAAAAACCGCTGGGACCAGGCCCTGCTCCAGGTTTCCCATGAGGAGACACATCATCCCTACTATCCATCACAGTCAGCCAGTGCCCCTTCCTAGCCCACTAAAGAAGCACTGGGAGAAGTGGGGCATTCATAAGAAGTGTGGGTGTCAGTCTGGTGAAGCACTTGTTCATGACAGTGATGCTTTCCGATCTCCAAAGCCAAGTGATGGAATTTCTAAGAAAATTGCTCATAAGGAGGGCGGATGCCTGCAGAGGGGAAAGGCTGGATCTCTTCCCCAGATGGACATCTCCCCAGGCAAGCAGGCTTGCCCATCAGTCCCAGCCTAACTGAAGACGGAGAGAAGAGGCAAGGGGCAGGAGAGAGAGCAAGGACCGATGGTGGAGATGTTTGCACACCCACAGTTGGAACGCAGAGTTGCCTACGGTGGCATCATAGAGAAGAGCCAGTTTTGTGTCGTCTGTTTAATTCTCCACTGAAGATGGCTGTTCATATGATATTGCTTATTTGTGGAATCTAAAAAAAAGGGATACAAATGAACTTATCTACGAAACAGAAATAGAGTTACAGATGTAGAAAACAAGCTTATGATTACCAGGGAGTAAGGAGAGGGGAGGGATAAATTGGGAGATTGGGATTGACATATACACAATACTATATATAAAATAGCTAACTAATAAGGGCCTACTGTATATCACAGGGAACTCTACTCAATACTCTACTCAATACTCTGTAATGGCCTATATGGGAAAAATATCTAAAAAAGGGTGGATATATGTATATGTATAACTGATTCACTTTGTTATACACCTGAAACTAACACAACATTGTAAATCAACTGTACTCCAATAAAATAAAATAAAATAAAATAAAGCAAAGTCTGTCTACCAGGAACGAGTGTGCAGGATTTTCCACCAGGAAAACAAGATAAGGGAAAGTGGAAAGGAGTTGAAGTGAGGTACACATCAGCAAATAGTGTAGTAAGGAGACTCCAATAAGGCCTTTGAAAAATGTCATGCATGAAATCTATGAGAGGGCCAGCGTTTGAAAGTCTCTTTCTCTTGGAGTGTTTGGTGGCCAGTTGATGGTAGCTCAGAAGCAGCAGCCATCACAGAGAAACAATGACAAACATACCCAGGAAAAAGGCTTTTACTATTTTCCCTGATCCCTTCTTCCTCACCCAACACCAGAGTAGCTTGAGGTTAGAAGAGGACCAAGGGCGATCCCAGAGGTCAACTGTGTCTTCCCATTACCAACTCCAAGGTGCAGGAGTAGAAGAAAGGAAAGAGAGGACCACGGTCTCATTCATTCTGAAGTTGGGGCCTTTGCTTGGAGAAGGGGAGAGAGAATAGATATAGATATAGATACAGATATAGATATGTTATGTATACATTTATATATTTTAATTGAAGTATAGTTGACTTACAATGTTGTGTTACTTTCTGGTGTACAACAAAGTATATATATATATATTTCAAATTCTTTTTCATTGTAGGTTATTACAAGATATTGAATATAGTTCCCTGCACTGTATAGTAAATCCTTGTTGTTTATTTTATATATATAGTGGTGTGTATCGATTAATCCCATACTCCCAATTCATTCCTCCCCTCCTTTCACTTTTGGTAACCATGAGTTTGTTTTCTAGTCTGAGTCTGTTTCTGTTTTGTAAATAAATTCGTTTGTATTATTTTTAGATTCCACATAAAAGTGATACTTATATGTGGAATCTAAAACATATGATATTTGTCTTTCTCTCTCTGACTTACTTCACTCAGTAATCTCTAGTTCCATCCATGTTGCTGCAAATGACATGATTTCATTCTTTTTATGGCTGAGTATTATTCCACTGTGGTATTATTCATACCACATAATTAGATATTTAGATAAAATTTTTAAATGAATATAATCTTGGTAATTGAAAGTGACTAGAAAGTCATGGGATCTGCCCAAGATGTACCTAAGGGACTAGACAAAGAGATCCAGCAGAGTTCCAAGCAAAATAGTAGTGTGGGAAATAGAAAACACCTTTTCTTGTTTTTACTCCCCCAAGTTGAGATTTAATGAACTGGACAAAAAATGCATTCCAAATAATGAAATTCTCACAAATCAACGTTGCGAGTAGTCAATAGAGGTACACAGAATTTAAAAAATGTTTCACTATAAGTTACCCACACAGTATACACACTTTTAAATTACTTACTGAGAAGAGAGTGTATTCTCCTGTGAATTTTCGGTAGGTCTTTTTGTTTGTTTTGGATAAGTTTTTTACCTGGTGAAGCAGATTCTGCTAACTGCCTCCACAACAGTCTTGGTTACAGAGCCCCGTTTGGGAGTCTGGGGCAGTGTCCTGCCCTGGGAAATGGGTCTAACCCATCAATACCCATCATGCTGTCCCAGCTCCTCTGACTGGTGACCTTTCCAGGGATAGACTGACTCAGGAGCGAGTTGAAAGCCTATGTCAGCTGGGACATGTCTGGAAGAGGTTATTTCCGCCCTCACAAAAATCCACAAGGGGGAAAAAACAAAAAAAAAGCAGCCCCCCGCCCCTTTTTTGGCCTTCTCTGTGGTGTGGCAAGAACCTGATTCTAGGAGCTCCCGCAGGCATCTCGCATCCACAGGGAAAGTCCTGCGGACACCTGTGAGATGAGGGGCTGCAAGAGGGAAAGCCTTTTTCATCTGCGAGCGCATCGCGGAGATGCTGAGCCCGGCCGGGATTCGCCTCCGCGCACCTGTTGGGAGGCAGGTGCGCGGCGTCCTCCCCGCGGGTCAGGACAGCGGGTCCCGTTCCTGCGCAGGAAGAGGGGCGGATGCGCTCTCCCAGCCCAGTGGCCTCAGGGCTCGGGACCCGCGGTTGGGGGTGGCGGGAAGGAAGGGCGGCTCCTCCGGAGGCTGCAAACTGCGGAGAGCGGAGGCCCTTTGAAGTGCTCAGAGTTCAAGGGAACAGTGGTGGTTTACTTAGTGCCCCGACCCAGAGATGCTTCATCTGCTCAGAGCCACGAAGGCCATGGGTCTCACCCAGGAAGAGCGCCCAGTGGCCTCTGTGGTCGCTGTACCTCACCCTGAGGGTCCTGAGGATCTCTAAGTTCCTCCTGGACAGAAAGAAAATAAAGAAGCTTTATTCCGTGGGCCAGGAAAATGCCGAGAGGGCTGAGCTTGGACTGACACCTGGTGGTTGACCAGGAAACAGGCGCGTCACTAAGAAACGACTCCCGCAGACTGGCGAACGGGTGGGAACAGAGGCGCCCTGAGAATGGAAAATAATAAAGACCATTTAATTTTTTCGGATTGTGTGACGCTATTCTTTAATAGGATTTAAAGGATATCCAGGAGAAAGCTAATATAATATTTAACTATAATTGATTTTTGGCTAATCCAAATGGCACAGGTTAAATTTACCTCCAAATATGACTAATTCTGCATCCAGTTAACTTCCAGTATATGGGAGGTCCTCCTTTACTGTTCAGTGGTCCCTGACCTGAGCCCCCCGTGGGTGCTGGAAGGTATTTCTGAGAATCCCAGAGGAGTGCTAGAAAGTTCTTCAAGCCCACCTGTGCCCCTCACACCTCAGGCTCCAGGCTCAGTTCCTTCCGTCTCCTTCTGCGGGTCTCTGATCCCCTTTCCATGCTGTAGTTATTCTCTCAAGTCTGTTCTGTCAAAGAATGTGGACAAGGATGATCATTCCAATCATAAGTTAAAAAAGGGCTGTGAATCAGACAGACTCTCCTGACACTTGAGGATAACATATAGGAACTACCATGCCCAAAGGGAAAATTTTAAATTCTATATATTTTCCTAGAATTCATTAGCTGCAGTTTCCCTTTGATTGCTCTACTGGCCATATCTCCTGGCCTGATGCTATGTCCTTGTGCTTTGTCCCAAGAAAAGCACAAAGTTTTAGTGTCCTGCAGAACGGAAGAGCCCGAGCACGGCCTCTGGTCCTTGTCTGGCCAAGCAAAGTGTGAAACCACATCACACTAAGCTCTGCAATCATGTACCTGCCCACAGCCGTGCTGATCACATATTTAAACAGGGCACCTACCATCTCATTTTGAAGCACTTTGATTACATTACCGATGTTCAGTTTCCCAAAGAATAATGGGCCCCTGTTTGTTACACATTTCATGACAAAAGTGGTTCAGAAAGATGGTTCTTCTCAAAACCAAGTGAGTCTATCCTGGTCCTTAATTTAAACTGTTATCTTCAGAGCTACATGTATTTTAATATAGAAGTTTTTTTGTTTTTTAAAAAAAAAATCTCACTATATCACTATATGCTGATGGCAGAGTTTTACTTCCCTAGGCCTCCAGATGAGGACAGTAAAGCATCCTTCATTGGGTAAGGATAAAATGAGATAATTTATGTGAAAGCATCTTGTGAACAATAAAGGGTTATATAAACACAGATATGCATTAAGTTTTATTTTCAAGTCTCGTTAACTCAATACTTCTGAAGCTGATAAATTAGAGTTCTTTAGTTACAGTGTATGATTCTGTGTTAGTGCAGGGCTACTGGGGGAAATGCTAAAATTACTCTTCATGTATTTTACATTAATTCATTTCAGTATGTTAGAATTAACATTTTGAAATATATGAATGTGCTTTTCTATTTTATGATTCTGTATATATGGCCTTCTCGTAGTCACCTGAAGTACCCTGTCACCTTGGGCAGATGGGTAAAGTGAGGGTTTGGGAGGATGGGGAGAGATGAGAATTGTTATAGCAGAAATTGAAAGAGAACAGAAGATAATCTGATACATAAAATGATTGTTGCTGTTGTTTTTATTTTATTTTATTTTATTTATTTATTTTTATTATTTATTTATTTTGGCTGTGTTGGGTCTTCGTTTCGTGCGAGGGCTTTCTCTAGTTGCGGCAAGTGGGGGCCACTCTTCATCGCGGTGCGCGGGCCTTTCACTATCGCGGCCGCTCCCGTTGTGGAGCACAGGCTCCAGACGCGCAGGCTCAGCACCTGTGGCTCACGGGCCCAGTTGCTCCAGGGCATGTGGGATCTTCCCAGACCAGGGCTCGAACCCGTGTCCCCTGCATTGGCAGGCAGATTCTCAACCACTGCGCCACCAGGGAAGCCCAATTGCTGTTGTTTTTAAATAGCAGTCTAGAGAATCAGTCTTTATTATGGAGAAAGAATCTTCTAAAACTCCTGTTAAGTACCACTGAACAGATCAAGATTTGGACCTGGAGGCTCGGATAATAGAGTTTCTTCTGTACCCCTTCCATCTGTGACCACTAGGAGGGGGTGAATGGGTAGACAGTAGAGGAAAGAAAAGCCCAGTGGGAAGGTTACTGCCCTGGGTAGGATGTAATATCGAAGAAAGAAAAGCCTGAAGATTGTTGCTTTAAATACTCAAAGTTTGCTTTAAAGAGAGGGAGGTAAGGACATGAAGAGAACATATCAGGTGCTGAAGTTCTCATTCTTAGTAATGTGGCTGGCTTTTTTAAAGTTCAGGCCTATGGATAGGTCTGGGGTAGCCCAAGAATGTTGCGGCTGTGGCCTGCTTCCCTGGGCACACTGGGTAGAATCTGCAGGCCTCTAAGAAAAGCACTGCATGTGGCCACTTCCAACCTGGCAGTGGGCAATGGTGCTCCTGCAGGGGCCGAAGGCTGACACAATGGGGAGACAGGGGATCAGACGTGTGTTTGATAGCGCTTTCAAGACCAAGTTACCATTTATGACCCTGGAGAAGATAATTTCACCGTGTTGAAGGCAGTGAAATGTACTTAGGCACTAGGAAAGGGCTTGAAACTGGGTATCCCTAAGCTGTCCTCAGTTCCTATGTAGTATGGATGGGACTGAGAAGCTCCCACAACCCCCTTCAGAGGAGAAATAGAGAAAACTGGGCGCAAGGTCAAGGCTCTTGCGTGAAGGTCACTGTGATGGAGAAAGAAGCACGATGTTGGAACCGTTTGGGCCAAGATCATGACCATATACCGGAAGGGATTCACAGCGCCATCCAGAGCTGATGTGCTAATGGGGGCCCAGTTTGCAGGGGCAGTAACCAGGAGCTGCTCAGCTATGCATTACCTGAGTGACAGATGCCAGCAGCTGATGACAGCAGGGTGAGCATTGACTCTTGTCCCAGAACCAGTGTGGAATGCAGATCTGAGACCCTCCTGCCTTCAAATCACGAGGACACTTCTGTCCCACAACCTCCTTTAGATGCTCTCTTGCTGAGCACAGAGAAGGGAGAAAGGGGTGCAATGTGACAGATTGAGCATTTTACATAATGGACAATTTTATGCACAGCTTAAAATATTGAAACAGATTGGGGTTACCAGATTGAATTATATCAATTACCCCCCCACCCCCAGGTTTAGTAACAGGGATGTGGCATGAGGCGGGTGGTTTTGGGGTACTGGTAATGTTCTATTTCTTGATCTGGGTGTTCACTCCATAAGTGTGTTTACTCTTTGAAAATCTATGCAGCTGTACACTTAAAATATTTTCACATTTTTTGATGTACGTTATTCTTCAACAAAAATGTTTGCTTGAAAATTCTAGTGCCTCTGAACTTCCATGCACAATCACAAGCGCACATACAGCCCAGCAGGTGGCACTTGTGAGAAGCAATAAGTCAATTTTAGGGAAATAAAGATGCCACGTTTCCCCATACATTTGAATGCACTGCAAGTAATGTGTGAATTCATTTCATGTGCTTTTGCTAATGAAAGTGGGTCAAAGTCCACGAACCTGGAAGGCTCCCCAAATAGTGGCTGTAAGGAAAATCTCAGGCTAGTTCTGCATTTAATACTCTCCAGAGTAGTAAGTTAAATAGGATCAATTTCAGGTGACAGAAATTGAAAAAGAGATTTAGTCATCATTATATCTGCATACAAGCATACCTCAGAGATAATGCAGGTTCGATTCCAGACCACTGCAAGAAAGTGAGTCACATCAATTTTTTGGTTTCTCAGTGCATACAAAAGTTATGTTTACACCATACTGTCATCTATTAAGTGTGAAATAGCATAACGCCTAAAAAACAATGTACGTACCTTAATTAAAACTACTTTATAGGGCTTCCCTGGTGGCGCAGTGGTTGAGAATCTGCCTGCTAATGCAGGGGACACGGGTTCGAGCCCTGGTCTGGGAAGATCCCACATGCCACGGAGCAGCTGGGCCCGTGAGCCACAACTGCTGAGCCTGCGCGTCTGGAGCCTGTGCCCCGCAACGGGAGGGGCCGCGATAGTGAAAGGCCCGCGCACCGCGATGAAGAGCGGTCCCCACACCGCGATGAAGAGTGGCCCCCACTTGCCACAACTAGAGAAAGCCCTCGCACGAACCGAAGACCCAACACAGCCAAAAAAAAAAAATAAAAATAAATAAATAAATAAATAAAGTAGCTATTAAAAAAAAAAAAAAAAACAAAAAAAAAAACAAAAAACTACTTTATACTAAAAAATGCTAACTGTCATCTGAGCCTTGAGCAAGTCTTTAACTTTTTGCGATAGTAACATCAAACTTCACTCATCATACGTCACTGAAACAAATATAATAATTATAATGAAAAGAGTTTGAAATATTGTGAGAATTACCTAAATGCGACCCAGAGACATGAAGTGAGAAATTCTGTTGGAAAAATGGTGCTGACAGACTTGCTCGATGCAGGGTTGCTGTAAACCTTCGATTTGTATAAAATGCAGTATCTGTGAAGCCCACATATGATGCCTGTTCTATCACATGTGTTAGTAGTTGAAACTCATTTCTTATATTTCATTGTTATTTTGATATATTTTTGGAACTATCACATACTTTCCAATGCCCTTAGTGATCTTAAATGAACTTTAACTAAAATCTTCCCCAAACTGGCATTAGTCTTATAGTACAGCAAGGTCTAGTGGAAAAGAGAAAAGAGAAAGAAGAGAGTGGGTCAAGTCCATAGCTCTTAGCAGTCATAAGGTGAAGGACATAATCTCTCAGGCTGCTTCCTCACCAGTGAGATAATCCTTATTCTCAGAGTCTCATGAGAATAAAGGACATGGAGACTGCACTCACGGGACACCTCTGGGTGATTACAGATCTGTCTTGAGACAAGAAAGACAGAACCTCCACGATAATCTCGTACTTCCGGTGCTTTGGTACCTCTCTAGAAGGTCTAAAGGAAGCAGCGCTGGCAACGTTAACACTCAGTTGGCCCCTGATTAATGATGCTTAATAATCTGTCACTCAAAGCGATGTATCTGTAAAACAGCTTGTGTTATGTGGAAGTCAACTGCTGGGTCTGATACAAAGTAGGAGTACGATAGATAATCCTTTCTTTCCATTCAGCCTTGACACTGTTGGTGCCCATACAATTCCCTCTCTCCCACCACAGATTCCAACTCCCAGCTCTTGTGTCACTGTACAAGGGGGGTTTTCTCTAGTCAGTGAGGCTGGCTCTGCCTGCCCATGGAAGGTGCTGGAAGCAGCACTCAGTCAGTGTCCCAGCTCCCTTGCCCTTGGAGAGAGAAGACACTGAAGCATATGTTCTACACTGCCTTCCAGAGCTCTGCAATGGGACTGAACGGCAGTTACTCCAGCGATAACTGGCCTGATATCATTATGGGGTTACTTCCCTTCTCTGTCCCACTTCCCCACTGTCCTACCCATGTTTCCTTCACTTCCCAGATGCACTAATTGCTTCAAATTCCTGTCTTATTGTCCACCTCTGGAAGATCCCAAACCAAGACAATGACAAACAATATTGGCTCCAATTTTTATCTCTTGAATTATTGCCTCATTGTATTTTTTTCCTCTACTATCCAGACTCCAGACCAAGGATCAAAGGTTGTATGACTGCGTTGAGAATGAGGTATTGCTTTATTTTTGTACATACATGTATGTATTCACTAGTATATTTTGTAAAATTCATCATTATTGTTTAATACCATTTAGGTTGCTTCTCCTCCCCAAAATGCTGATTGTTTTTGGAGCTCACCATAACCCCAAAGAAATAACTAGAATGTGTAAAAGGTAACAAAGATGCATGTTTTGTTAAGGTAAATAGATTTCTGAATGTGCTGATCTATCAGGGAAGGCTGAGATCATTTAACAGTGGGATTCATTCTACTGTGCGATTCTTCTGTCTCTCCTATTCAACCTTTCCCCATTTCTTTCCCTTCCTTTTATTCCTTCACATTCTTTCCCTAATCTTTTGTTTTCCCTTGGACCTCAACTTCCCACCCCACTATAAAAAAAGTATCAGAGAGATGGCCAAGAGGCACATGAAAAGTTGCTCAACATCACTAATTATTAGAGAAATGCAAATCAAAACTACAATGAGGTATCACCTCACATGGGTCAGAATGGCCATCATCAAAAAATCTACAAACAACAAATGCTGGAGAGGGTGTGGAGAAAAGGGAACCCTCCTACACTGTTGGTGGGAATGTAAATTGATACAGCCACTATGGAGAACAGTATGGAGGTTCCTTAAAAACACCAAAAATAGAGCTACCATATGATCCAGCATTCCCACTACTGGGCATATATCCAGAGAAAACTGTAATTCAAAAATATACATGTACCCCAATGTTCATTGCCGCACTATTTACAATATCTAGGACATGGAAGCAACCTAAATGTCCATCTAGGGAGGAATGGATAAAGAAGATGTGGTACATATATACAATGGAATATTACTCAGTCATAGAAAAGAATGAAATAATGCCATTTGCAATGACATGAATGGACCTAGAGATTGTCATACTGAGTGAAGTAAGTCAGACAGAGAAAGACAAATATCATATGATATTGCTTATATGTGGAATCTAAAAAAATGGTACAAATGAACCTATTTCTAAAATAGAAATAGAGTAACAGATGTAGAAAACAAATTTATGGTTACCAGGGGAAATGGGGGGGAGGGATAAATTGGGAGATTGGGATTGATATATACACACTATTATATATAAAATAGATAACTAATAAGGACCTAATATATAGCATATGGAACTCTACTCAATGTGCTGTAATGACCTACATGGGAATAGAATCTAAAAAAGAGTGGAGATTATATATATATATATATATATATATATATATATATATATATATATATATATATGTATGTATAACTGATTCACTTTGCCGTACAGTAGAAACTAACACAACATTGTAAATCAACTATACTCCAATAAAAATTAATTAAAAAAATAAAACAAGTATCAGATGACTCATCCAGAAACCTGTCACAGAACAAACATACTCACTCTTGGATGACAACAAGTTTTGCAAAGTCTTTTTTTTAAGCACTAAGTTAAATTTAAAAAAAAAAACAAAAAACATTGGTTTCTAAGTACATCATGAGCTGAAGTCTTGCTAATTAGAATATTCTTTAGTGAGACAGGCTCTCCAGGAGTCACATGTTACAGTTTGACATCTCAGATACCTTAAGAGCGCTCAGACACAGATCTTATGGAGAGCAGACACACTATGGCTTAATCAAGACAGAGATGAAGAGTAATATTTTTTAAAAATAAACCACTTTTTTTTTAATCTTCAATTTGAATGTCTGCTATCAAATAGTTTTATGTGAGACTAAGGACTGGCTTATAATCACTACATCGCTTGGAAACCAAACCCTCCATCACCAAGAGTCTACCATGAAATATTTTTTCTTTGTTCCAGGCAAGAGGAAAAGAAGACATTCTATCCCTGAGGCCAGGGATTTGGTCAATAGCAGTGACACTAAACCTGGACTTCTCTTTATAACTGAAATGCCAGGAAGAGAATTTTTTCTCTCATTTGTTTCTTCTAGATAATCCAGGTTGATGTTTGAAGAACTCAGAGACCTTTTCTGAAAGGGTGGAACCGAGAAATAAAAGGAAGAAACTTCTGTTGTTACTGTAAATGTTTCCTCTGGAACAACAGAAACAGAAGGGGTGGTTCATGGCTCCATAAATCTTCTTCTGTACAATTCAATAGGGAATCAGAATTCTCAGGTTCTGAAATGCTCTCTGAGGATTAGGGGCTAAGGTTTTACAGAGGTGGTAGCACCTCTAATTTTTCTGTAGGGAAAGAAGTTGACCATAAAAACATAGGATATGTGACTAAAATATAGTGTGTTTTGCTGCTGTGAGCATCTTCTAAATTTTTATAGCCTGAATTTTGTTCCTTTGCAAAACAAGTCTTACATTTTCCTCAGTTAAGAGTGTTTGCATAGGTCCCTGACAAAAATGCTAGGGTTTCTAAAATCTGCTGAGCACAGAGGGGTCCTTTGCTGAAGAGGGACTCGTCAGTCCCTGTGGTGAGAAGCCCACTTCCCACACTGTGGGAATTTTCCATTCGGTGGGACTTGAAGGTCCCTGGGTGCTTGAAGTGTTAATATAAGTGTGTTTGTTGAAGATGGCATTTCCCACAACCTCCATGAACTGGAAAGTTTGATTTTTATCTACTTTGACCACAGTTTTAAAGCTCCTTAATCTTCTTGTGTTCATAATTTGAGTAGAGCTCTCTATCAATCCAACATACATAACAAACATTCTTTTCTTTTGTAGGAGATGTAAGAAAAGTGAATCAATTCTGTAAAAAAGGAAACAGTTTTGGTTTAAAAAAAGGTACTGATTTTCTTCATGTTATTCAAATCATTCACAACTAAGAAGAGAATGTGGAGGTGTTTAGGACTCATTATTCATCATAAAGTTGTAATGTCCAGGCTGAGAAAGAATTGAAAGTTAGAGACAAGACTTTCTACGCTCTGATTTTTAGTTCAGACTTACCTTTTAGTGTTCAACAGTGTTATGAGCGTTGAGAAAACAAAGATTTCGCTGGTATAGGCTCCATCCTTTGGATGGGCATGTGCCTGACAATCAACAATGTTTGACTCTCTTAGGGGCATTTTACTGTGTTCTCAACTCCAAACCTCTGTGATCTCTTTACTTATCCACACTCCTAAGACAAAAATTACTTTGATCTCTCTCTCATCTGAGCTACTGTCACAAACAACACATGAATATATATCATTTATCTCTGTAAAAATTTTTGAAACCCAATTTTGAAAACCTGACATTATTAAGTGCTTCAAGAATATAGACCAATGGGAACTTATATGTACCTCTAGTGGGAAGTAGTGTTGTTATAACGCTTTGAAGGATAGTTTGCTATATCTGGTGAAATTGAAGTTTTGCATATCACATGTCCACTTATGCTTTCTGATCCATAAAATAAGGGTAATAATTATCTATCTCATAGGGTTGATATGAGGATAAAATGAGTCAAGGTATATAAAATAATTAGAAGTTACATTTTTAGATCTTAATAAGTTGCAGACTTTGTTTTTAGTAGTATCAATGTTATTATAATTAGATATCACCCTAGAGAAACTCTTGCACATGCCCACAGGAGACATGTACATGAGTGTTCACAAAAATATTGTTTGTAATAGCAAAAGAAAATTGGAAAGAACCTAATAATAAAAAATGGAATGGATAGAAATATCATGCTATATTCATGTAGTGGAATATTACACAACAGCTACATGTACCAATTGGATAAAATTCAAAAATATAATACTGATTGAAGTAAAATGATTTACAAAAAAACCCCTAAATTATGATAACAGTTGCATGTCAATTTTAAGTGTGTAGACAATCCTGCATGCTTTTAGGTATGAATATATATGTAGAAAAGTATAAAGAGACTCATAGGAATAATAATTCCCCAAGTCTAGAGTTGTTACATTTTGTTGGGAGAAAGAGTTCTGTGACCAGGGATGAGACCTTGAGGGGCTTCAAGTGGATTGAAAGTGTTTCATTTGTTTATGTGGTTTGTATGTAAATGTGTGTTTGTCGTATCATCCTTTATGTCTCTCAACAAGTATTAAATATTGGTCCACAAAATAAAAAAGCAACAAATAGCAAGAAAAAAGAATAAATACCATATTCAGGAATCAGGTTTTCGTGTATTTATTGGGAAAAATAGTATTTGCTAACTTAGTAAGGTGGCCCTTTGACTTGAATATATAAGTTTTATATAATGATGTCTTGATTAAATTTGAATCCTTGCAAAGGAATTGAAGACCAGTGAAATCCAAATGCACCATGAAAATTCATGGAGCAGGTATTTACTAATGGGCACTCATAGGGTTAATTATAGCAAGACAATTTACCTGAAGCTAATTACACCAACTGAGTGCGAATAAGACTGCAGTGAAACTAGTCGTTTTCGTTTATAGTTGTGTCCCCCAACACTTCCCAGCCTTCCCTCCCCATGGGCAATGTGTAGGTCTTTATCATAATTCATTGTCCATTTATGTCTGGACTCTTTTTATGTTGTGGTCTGAATGTCCATCACCAAATGTCCATGACAGTATTTTCTTTAACATTTAACATTTCTAGAGGGCTGGGATTCAATTGAAAGCGCCCATCACAGCCCACTCATTCATCAAACAGACATTTATTAAGTGCCTACTGTATGCCCAACACTGTAACTCCTGTCAATTGAGTCTTTATTAAACTACCCTGATAAGAGATCCTCCCTAATCAGGAAAGAAAGACAAAAGAGTAATCGTGCACTGAGAGGAGGAATAGTGATCTGAAAGACCTTTGTTTGATGCTAAGAGCTTTTGGCTCTCACCAGCTCTACTTTAATACCCAAGTGTTTATGTCTTCTGTACTTTTATATATTTTTTTCCCATTGCCTGAAGCCTTTACAATAATCTCTATACAGACAAAAAAATATCACCCATAATTAATATAAGGCCACAGCAAAGAATGAGAAACAGTTCTTACTGAGATCAGCTTCTCTTTCCATTCAGCATTAGTTAAGGGACTGATTTAAAAAGCAGTCTTAGACACCATGTTCTAATCCATAAGATACAGAGACGTTAACATGGAGCTAGTTGAAGGAACACTTCCAATGTATGATGGGCTCTGTCAGAGCTGAGACCTGTCACGTAACCACAAGTGGGGTTTCTGAAGTGGAAAGTTGCCTTCAGAAAATCCCTGCAGTCGCGTAAATGTTTAATTCATTGTCCTCCTCAGTTAGCTTAAATCCTCCTCAGTAAGAATGGCAGTTAGAAAGGAAGACTTTGGAAAACGAAAATATGGGAATCGTAATGGATCCTCCAGTTCAGGGGTCTGTGAACTTCCTGTAAAGGGTCAGACAGTAAATATAATTGGTTTTGTAGGATATATTATTTCTGTAGCAACTGCTAGACTTGACCATTGTAACATGAAAACATTTGCAGACAGTACATAAATGAATGGGCATGGCTGTGTTCCAATAAAAGTTTATTTTCATAAAAAGGCACAGGGCTCAAACTGGTCTGCCAGCAGTGGTTACTGACCACTAGTCTATTTGGATCCTTTTTTTATTTTTTAATATAAAGGATCATGAATATGCCAGCCAGGCCCATGCTCTTGGTGTCGTCTAGAGCCGGGGTCCCCAACCCCTGGGCCATGACTGGTACCGGTCTGTGGCCTGTTAGGAACTGGGCCGCACAGCAGGAGATGAGCGGCGGGCAAGAGAGTGAAGTTTCATCTGCCGCTCCCCATCGCTCCCCATCACTCGCATTACCGCCCGAGCCATCCCCCACCTCACCCCACCGCCTTCCGTGGAAAAATTGTCTTCCATGAAACAGGTCCCTGGTGCCAAAAAGGTTGGGGACTGCTGGTCTAGAGGAAGTTAAGACTAAAAGAGCAAGAAACAAAACGAGATAGAACATAGTAGCATTGACTAAAATGAAAACATATGCACATGTTACAACACTATACATTTTAAATGAACTCATACAAAATAAATGGCATATTAAACATATAATGATTTCCTTTGGGGGAGGCTAGGGAAAAGGGGGTGGCAAATTGGAACAAATAAATAAAATAAGAAAAGAGACTTGAAGGGATCAATGATTATCCTGTGCTTTGAGCGGAGCTCCTGATGAATTCAACCCCCTATCTTGTGTCTTTTCTTGTGTCCCCATCAAGAAAAGACACAAGATAATACAAGAGCAACACAAAGTTTCATCTGGATTTGAATACAAAGAAGGGCAGCCATGTAAAAAGACTTCTTGAATATAGATCATGACTTATCATGAGTACAATATGACATAGCCTCATGTATAACTCTATTTAATAAATGCTGAAAGCAATCCAAGTGCAGTGCAATATGCCATACTATGATGTGTACAAGCTACAAAAATGAACTAAATATCACCTCTAGAGGTTCTCCATCTTTTGCAAGAAAATAATGCCTAAATAAGTGTTATGGAAGGTGTGAGGTCACTTAGGCAGGGGCTGCATAAGTGTTGAATGCAGTAGGGCCTTATTCTGCAATAATTATCCAGATTAAGGAGTTTGTGACAGATTGTAAATCAAGTACTATTTTCTTCATTGAAAGAGTCTTGTTGTAAAAAGAAAAATCCAGTTGAACTCAACAGTGTACTTAGAAAAATAGTAAAACATATGAATTCCATAAAGGCTAATAATTCAAGATTATTTTCTTTTGCAAGTGATAATGTGGAAGGTGATCGTAAGCACTTGCTAATGTCTGTGAAGGTCCATGTACGTAGACGATGTTTGAACCCTAGAATGAACTCAGTGTTTCTGAAAGGTAAGTAACCAATTTGATTCTGACTTTAAGGATGGAACTGGACAGTCTTGCTTATTTGTGTCATACTCTGGGCATTTTAATGATCTTAATATTGTCTTTCAAGGAAGTTCAACACGTCTTTCCATCGCAGATAAGATTGAAGGGCAAAAGCCCAAGTTAGATGCTAAGAGGAGTCATCTAGTCTGCAGACTAATTCCATGACTTAACAACAATTATAAAACAATCCCACAAACAAAAACCTGTTATATATATGGAACCCCTTCTGCTCCTCTCCCATGTCTTTCCTGGGCTGGTCCTAGATCTGGCCCCTGGGGACACAGGAATATCACGGCTCCCTCTGCCATGCCTCTGTCCCTGGACCCCCGTCTAAGCTCCTTAGACCCACATCTCCTGTTCTCCACGTCACTGCTACCCTGATCCCCAGGTTCCCAGCCTCAGAACTCAGAGCATTCCCTCCCCATGTCCAAGCCCCTCAGGCTTTCTCCCCAAGGCAGGGCTGCTCCGCTTGAGTCTCTGCTTCTTCTCCCTGCACCTGCTCATCACATCTGCACATCTGGGTTGTCAACTCTTGAGCGACAAGACTGGGAGTGGGGTGGACACAGCAGGGGTGGCCAAGGCAGTTGAGGCTTGTTTGCTGTCATCATGGAAACCCCAGCAGAGTGTGAGGGAAGGCTTTTCAAAAGGGTGGGGTCAAATGCTGCAGGGCAAAGGCAGAGCTGCGGGGTGGCCCCAAGTCTTTGACCCACACCCAGTGCTTGTGGGCAACCCTTCTGCTTGACTTCTCCGACCCAGCTCACCCCGTGTCCTGGAGATGAGCCCCATATTGGCTCCTGAAATCTTGGGATGTCTAGTTCCACCCTGAACAGATGGGGGTGAGATGGCGAGAGGGAGGCAAGAGCTGGAAGGAGACGGAGACGACTGTTGCTGGGTGGGGCTCTCTGCAGCAGGGGCAGCAGGAGGGAACTTCCTGGGATGAAATCACTCATGGAGGAGGGGGAGTGTGAGGTCACAAGGGTCTCACTGTGACCCACCTGGAGTAGGGCTGGCAATTGGCTGATAAAAGACAGGTTGCTATGGCCTGAGACCAGCAGAGAGAGGCTGGACACGGAGGGACGGTGTGCTGGCTCCTGCTCCTCCTCTTAGCCCCTTTTACCGTGACCTCCGTCACGTGGTGCTCTTTCCAAGACCCCTCATGCCTGCATCCTCTCCCAGGTAACAAGACTATGGTCTACAGCTTCACTCACACTCTCTCCCTCATCTTCTCTTGGTTCCCCACTGCACTGGGGTTCCCTGATACTTTGTCTGGCACCAGCCCCTTCATCCAGCATCTTTGGCTTATTAGCGGATCCCCTCCTGTGTGTCCTGTCCACCTGGACACATAAGAAGCTTCGAAGTCTGAATGACTATGATGGGATGGTCATTTGAGTTTCCTGGATCACCATGCAGATAAGAACTGTGTCCTGTCAAAGGTCATTTTGAAGATGGGGCTGAGTAAGAAATAGGTTACCAAGGACCCGTATGCAAGTGTACCACAAAGACACTGCTGTTTGTAAATTCTTGCAGAGCCTGCAGAAGCTGCTAGAAGGAAAGGTCTCAGAAACATGGCTTGTGTCCTGGCAAGTTCACCTTGGTGAAGTCTCTGGCCCCCTAGATGGCAAACAGCCTTCAAGGGAAGAAGATGTCTTGCTGGTCACTCCTCAACCACTAGGAGAAACTAATGCCATGAAACCTTGACAAGTCAGAAACTGATGACACAAGAGGAGCCTCTCTGAAGACAGCAGAGCCCAGGATAGACAAGGGACATTGCTTGTAGGAGGAAAAAAAGCAGCCACTGGAAGATGCACGGATATGTCTTAGCAGAAAAGTTCCAGACACACATAGTTACTGCTGTTTTATTCCTGACGTATCTGGTCTTTATAAAGAGAAGATAAGAAGTTTCTCAAAAACAGACTGAGAATATAAATGACATCTGAAGAGAAATCCAAGTAATTTTTAACACTACCAGGTTATAATGTTAATAAGAATCCCACATTGGGCTTCAAAAAACTTTACAGGGGAGGTGGGGGGAATAACCCAAGTATCAGAAAATATCGAAAGTACAGTGAAAAAACAACAACAAAAAAAACAAATTTAGTCCTCAAAACATATATTTAAATTTATTGCTATATTTGAAATTGGTTACAATATCAAAAACATGTCCATGGAATAATTTAAAGATGCACACTTTTTACTAGAATGTGTCAATGCTTAGTTGATGAGAAGAGCAACTTTAGGATTTCAGAAATAATGACATAATCTCATACTGACAGTGTGAATTCCCATCAGCCAATTCTTATTGCTTTCCATCTTTGTTGTATAGGTACAGCAGTTTTAAAGGGACAACATTTGAGTCAAGACAGTTATGAATTCTAATCAGTACAATTACCAAGCACAACAGAGGATTAACAAGAAGCTCAGTTCTCAGAGAAGCACAAGTAGCAGTCAGCCATGACTACGCTATCCTACACCATCATGAGCATACCCCCAGCCTTTGGTGGATCCTGTACACCAGCTTGGCTAAAGATGGCTCCTGTGCCTGCACCAAAGCACTTGGTCAGTAGAGGAGAAGTCTTAGTTACCTACCCTGAGAGGCCACCCGTGAGGTATGGACCAGGTGTTGGTTACTGCTTACCCCTGAAGGTACATAACGATTATAGTGTGAGGGTGCTTCCCATGGACACAAAACCCGAGCTCCTTGAGAACTCGACTTTCCTCCTTTATAATTTGTTATTTAATAATCTTGATCCAATGGTAGAGGCACACGTTTCTGTTTCTCTCTCAGACATTGAAGACAGTGAAACACGTTGATGTCTTGTATCCGCTTTGAGCCTCTTCTGTTTTGGAAGCCAGGTGAACACAGCCCAGTAACACGTGTCCCATGGATGCTTCACAAAGGATTTGGTATTAAAGAGTCAGTGGACCAACACCTGTCCGGTAGCCATGCCCCTGTTTTTTCCTTCAAAGGGAATCACTCAAATCTAATCATGTCCCTTTCTTTACTTGAAGAAAGAGAACCGAATAATTTCTTATCATTAGTTTGGGAACTATCTACAATCAGTATGGACCTTCTAGGTGAGGTAAGTCTGATTTTACTTATAAAATCATACTTAAAAAGAAAAACTAAACATTACAGAGATGGATATGCTATCAGAAACTTGAATTTGCCCTTGAAATGTAAGCTTTGACCAGAAATTAAAATATTTTCAGATGGCTGAATTAACTGCCCTTACCTAGACTTGTCAGCTGACAAAAGATAATGTCAGTAGTCATACTGATAGTAGGTATGATTTTAGTGTAGTTTATGTAGTTTAGTGTAGTTTAGTGTAGTTTTGAAATGCTTTAGGAACAGAGCTGTCCTGACCTCTGCAGGATGGTGAATTAGAGACATTGGGATGCTTTGCTCTTCCCTGAAGTTATAACAAGCCATAATAAAATTAGAATTTTATAAAAATGCTTTATGATATTATCCACAAGTTCATAAGGGTATTACCGAGGAAACTGTAAGGTAAGACATAGACATGGTTGAGGTTTTCCTTCTGGAAAACTATGGCAGTAGCAATGAGGGAGAAAATATTGCTTGGTTTTGCATCCTTTACTTGGAGAATCCTAACTTGTCTCTGCACTAATGGGGACCCATATTTCACTGGTACTATGATGAAGAACTCTATAAGCTTTACCTCTTATTCAGAAACTCCATTATATCATCTGTAAACCTCAGGGAAAATACAAATCAATGGAATTTTAAAACTATGGTGATTAAAGCTTTCAAAAACCCTCAGACTTCTAAGACTGTATTCCCATTAGCCTTGATGGCAGTAAGAACAATTCCTTCTAGTGCCCAGAAACTAACTCCTTCTGCTTTAATAACAAGCTGCCTTATGAGTTTGAGAATTACTTCCAGTTCTAGATTCTACTCTACTATAAGCTGACATGAGTAATAACTGCAGGGATCTCATACAATACTTCTGACTTTATCACCAGCAGGTACAAACAATTTCTCAAACAACCACTGAAGCAGTCACTGGGTGATCTGAGACCTGGATATCTGGTCCTTTGAAAAAGCATCAGAGAAAAATGGCCCTTGACACTCGAGTAGAAGAGGGTCCTGTACTGTGAATTACTGACAGAGTGAAAGTTCAAGGTGATGGTCTTTAGGCTTGTTTCCCAACTTAAAAGACATAAGTCACTTCCTCCTGTCTACTGGATGTCACTCCCTCAGGAGACTTGAAACTGAGGGTTCTTAGGAATTCTCCAGATGTTGCTGAGTGCAGAAGTGGATAGCTTTCACCCAAGGTGTCAGAATAGGATACATTTTCTGTCCTTCAGCACCATTTCCCTTTCTCTCCTCTCCTTCAAATCAAATCATGCCTGGGGTTGTCCTCTGACAACATCTTAATATGATCTTCCTCATCTTCATCCTGTCACTTTAAAAAAAATTGTATTGGAGTAGAGTTGATTTACAGTGTTGTGTTAGTTTCTGCTGTACAGCAAAGTGTATCAGTTATACATATACATATATCCACTCTTTTTAGACTCTTTTCCCATATAGGTCATTACGGAGTATTGAGTAGAGTTCCCTGTGTATACAGTAGGTCCTTATTAGTCATCTATTTTATATATAGTAGTGTATATATGTCAATCCCAATCTCCCAATTCATCCTGTCACTTTTGACCACTCTTCCCCATGCCATGATCTTCTGCTACTTAAGAAAAAACAAACCACTGTGGAATATTTTTCTCTTCTGGACAAAAACTTAACAACTGTTCTTGTAAACACTTAAGGTAAATTTCCTTCTACAGATCTTTCTGGTACATGTTTCTCTCACATAACTGATCCCAAATTCAGTCTTATAAGAATTGAACCTTGACCCATGTCAACACAATGCTTCCACTAAAAGCTATTACAACCCTCTCAAAAAAGCCTACCCCAGTGGGGACTAATATTAGACTCTGGTTCAATAGTCAGATACACTCCAGGCTGCTTTACAGGAACTGCTTAATTCCTTGAGGGATAAAATATTGGATCAATACTATTGCAAACTAATACCCAATACTCCCAATACATTTCATGCCCCATTAGGATCTGCTGCTTCCGCGGCCATCAGGATGATCCTGAATACGAGTATAGCTTAGTGTGTATCGTCTGTCTTATACTCATCCTGCATATTCAGGATAATTGTTAAGAGACTTTCAGATATTTAAAATTACTACCCCTCCAGGAGACCATGTTTTCCTGAACAAAAAATATCCAGAAACCTCCAGAAAGAGGCAAACAGAGACTCTTTGGGAGAACTCCAAGAAGGATAGCAGACACATACAATGGGGTAACACACATACATTGGGAATGGCGACTCCCATGGTAGGGATAATGCAACTGGAAAAGTTGCATTAAGTTCAAGACTTATTTCTGACCCTAGCAGATGTTGTGGAGGACACCATTTCTTCTTTGGAAGCCCAGCAAACCAGTTTAAATTTATTGGCCAGAGTTGACATGAAGAATCATAATATGTGAATTTTCTCTTTAGTAGCACTATAGCAAACACTTCTTGCTGCACCGACATACTCCAGGCAAGTAAAATAGCCTGTGACTAGGCTGCATCTCTGTCCCTCCTCCCCATCTCATTGCGGTTCCTTCTTTATAGCTTTAGTTGTAGAAGATATTTCCTGCGAGTCTTCAGATTGTTCTCATTGCTAGGTGTTCTGTAAGTAGCTATATTTTTGGTGCACTCGTGGAGGAAGTGAGCTCAAGGTCTTCCTATTCCACCATCTTAGCTACCTCTTAGGCTTCTGTTTTGAGTTGCATGGTTTTTATTTTATTTTCTCACTGTACAAGATTCAACGCATTCCTGGCATTGAGTGGCAATAGCTCAAGGTGATTAGCAGTGAATCACAACAGATTTCACTGAGTGTCTTCTTACAGCCTGTGATTGCTCTCTTCAATAGCCTGCTGCTGGGTTCTATTTGCTCACTTCACTCTATCAAAGGGGCAGAAAAGATTTCTCCAACACTTGGCACTGCTGACAATTTCTCAGAGGACTTCCAAAATCTGTCCATGGCTGCGGCTAATCTTCCCCGTGTGATGGGTACTCAATGGGCAGGAGCCCGGGCCGGCTTCTGCTGGCGGGTCTCTGTGGCTCCTCCCTGCCTGGCAACAGCTCAACAGTAGAGCCTGGGGAAGAAAAGCCTTCCACATTTTAAATAAGATTTCTTCAAGCCACGCAATCATAGAATCGATTCTACTTCCTGACTGCATCCACTGCAGAGCAAGGATTCAATTCCTTGAACTTCCCCCAGGCCACCCAACTCAAGCCCAGATCCTATAGTATAGAAACTTGCAAACTTGGTGTTTCCCTTGTTTTAATGAGCAATAAATCAACTTGTTCAACAATAGGTCTCTTCCTGGTGCTCACTGGCTGGAGAGCATTGACAATGTAGAACGAAGAACCCTTCTAGGGGTACATCCCTGGAAACCTGGTTAGAGACACACTTCCAAGGACTGTGGCTTAAACAAAAATTGAAATTACCACCAAAGAAGAGAACTTCAAGTCACAAGGTCAAGTTGTGACTTCCCACTGATTGAACTGCTTATTTTAGTTTACAGTCAGCCCTCTGTAGTCATGGGTTTCATATCTGTGGATTCAACCAACCATGGGTTAAAGATATTTGAAAAAAAATTCCAGGAAATTTTAAAAAGCAAAACTTGAATTTGCTGCATGCTGACAACTATTTACATAGCATTTACACTGTATTTAAATACCTTGAACAGCACAGTTTTGATAAATACCTACAGGGATTCACAGATGTGGAGAGCCAACTGTAAAAATTATACTCAGATTTTCTACTGTGGAGGTGGGGGATTGGTGTCCCTAAACTCTGCGTTTTTCAGGGGTCAAATGTACAAGCATTTACATTGTATTAGGTATTATAAATAATCTAGAGAGAATTTAAAGTATAAAGGAGGATGTCTGAAGGTTATATGCAAGTACTACACCATATTATACAAGGGACTTGAGCATCTGCAGATTTTGGTATCAAGGGGACCGCTTTTTCACCCAGCCCCTGGCAGACAGGCCAGTGTCCTAAGTTCAGATTCATCACCCCAGGCCCTAGAATTCAGCCCAAATTATTGATCTCTGCCACAAGCATTGTGTTCAAGGAAGGTAGACACTCCTCATACCCAGGGCAAAGAAAAGCTGCTTTTTTGTTTGCTTGTTTTTGCCTTCTCTGTGGTGTGGCAAGAACACGATTCTAGGAGCTCCCGCAGCCATCTTGCACACACAGGGAAGGTTCTGCTGACACTTTGGGGAAGATGGGCTACACGAGGAAAAGCCATTTTCATGTGCGAGCGCATCGCGTAGATGCTGAGCCCGGCCGGAAGTCGCCTCCGCGCACCTGTTGGGAGGCAGGTGCGCGGCGTCCTCCCCGCGGGTCAGGACACCGGGTCCCGTTCCTGCGCAGGAAGCGGGGCGGATGCGCTCGCCCAGCCCAGTGGCCTCAGGGCTCGGGGCGCCGGGGGCGGAAAGGACGGGCGGCTCCTCCGGAGGCTGCAAACTGCGGAGAGCGGAGGCCCTTTGAAGTGCGCAGAGTTCAAGGGAACGATGGTGGTTTACTTGGTGCCCGTGATCCAGAGATGCTTCATCTGCTCGGAGTCAAGGAGGAAAACGAAGAGGAAGGGAAGGGAAGGAAGAAGTCGGTTCAGGCTCCGTAAAAAAGCAGACAATGGCTAAGCTTAGGCTGACACCTTGTGGCTGCGCTGGAAAAAGGCGTTTCACTAAGAAACTAACGGAGTAGTTGGGGCATTTGTGCGGGGCGGAGGGAAGGCGTGAGGTCTGAGAACAAGAAGCTTGAAGCTTTAAAATTTCACCCACACTTTTTCTCCATTTCCCTTTTTTATTAGATGTCATAGTTCTTCAAGAGTCTTTTTCAGTATAGCTATAAGAAAGATACTATTTAAACTATAATGACTGCAGACAAACTTATTTCTGGCTAATAATTATTATGACTAATTCTGCTTCAGGTGAATAAACCATTCACCTAATATCATTTGATGACTCTTTCCTTTAAATGGTCAACACAATGCAATAAGCTTGAGTGATTCGTGTTGTTTTCTAACTAGAAGTTAAAAAAATATATATATGTGCCTCATACATAACCTTCTTTATGGGTAGGATGTGTCCACATTTTACCTTGATGGACGTCAAGCGATGCCTGAGGTCACACAGCCAGCAAGTGGCGAAGGAGGTCTTGAACCCAGATCCCGCAGACTCCAGAGCCCAGAGTGGAGCTTATGTCTCGACTTCCTTCTAATGGGTAGGGTGATAAGCAAGGTCCCCACTTGTCTCATTTAATGTTTGAGACCACCCTGTAAGATACACATTGTCACGCTCTTTTTCAAATGAGGAAGCAGAAACTGAGGGCCATGGACATTGGTTTTGTGGGGATCTGAACCTTGTCTTATCTGTTCCCAGAGCCTGTCCTTCTCAGGCCTCCCCATTTAGAGATAACCCATCCTCAGTTGCCCTTCTCCCCAGGCCTTCCTCCCTAACTTCTGTACACCTCTCCTACATCCCTGGGCTGCAAGAAATTGTTCTTAGCCTTTGATGCTCTGGTCCTCCTTGAAATATGGGTTGATAAAGAATTACTTTTTTCCCAGGGACATTTGCATTATAATAGATAAGGAGCTTCTGAACACAGAAAGCCTTTGGGATTTAAAGGGAGCATGTCAGACTGCAAGAAATATATGAGGTGAGGACTTTGGGGGCATGTAACAAAGATCTCCTTTAAAAATAACCTTGCAAAGACAGTTTTGTCTTTGGCAGCGTAGGGCTTCCAGACATCAGATGACATATCTGATATAATTGAAAATCCAACTGGAGGCAAACTCTTGTTTACTCAGCCTCCTGGACGGATTTACCACCAGACCAATGCAAATGCCACCTGTGAGGAGCTGGAAGCTGACCCTAAAGCAAACAGAAGGGTTTTTTTTTTCCCTATCATTTTGAAAAACAATGTCTTTATAATGCCAAAATACAAGGGGCCAGAACATTTTATTTCCCATTAACTTGTAGTTTTCATTTTTCCTAAAATAAATTTGAAAACCAGTGGCCAGTTATCTCATATATATACAATATTTGTCTTCAGCATAGAATGACACTCATGGCACATTTATTAAGGGCCAGTAAGATTCTGCACCCAATTCCAATGTGGTGGGTTTTTCTCCACACTAAGCAATTCTCTGACACCACCTGGGTGTCTTACAACTCAGTTCTGACACTATCTACCCGGAAACATCATCAGATTCCCAAGGTGAAGGGCTCAGTCCCACAATATTGCCCCCCACTTCAGATGCCAGTTGTAAGTTCAGGTTGTCACCTGTTCTTCTGATCAACAGAGTCCCACAACCCCCTCCCTTCCTTGGGTTCAATTAATTTGCTAGAGCAGCTCACAGAACTCAGGAAAGCAATGTACTCACTACGTTACCAGTTTATTACAAATTAAAAGATATAAATCAACAGCCAGAGAAAGAGATGCATTAGGGCAAAATATGGGGAGAAAGTCACAGAGCTTCTGTGCCTGACACTCTCCTCAAATTATTACATGTTCACTTACCTGGAGGCTCTCTGAACCCTGTCTTTTGGATTTTTATGGAGATCTCATTACAAAGGCACTGTTGATTAAATCATTGGCCATTGGTGATTAAACTCAATCTCTAGCCCTTCTCCCTGGAAATCAGGGGGTGGGACTGAAAGTTCCAACCCTCTAATCATGATTGGTCCTCCGGTCAACCATTCCCCATCCTTAGGCACAATGATGACTGTGCCTTTTTCCAATCACCTTTCCCTGTGCTCCCCATGCCTCAGACCACCGTGCTTCTTTATTCTTTATCCCATAAATACCTGAGCCCCTTGGCTTCAGGGAGGTGGATCTGAGATTGGTTCTCCCATCTCCTCACTGGATGCCTTGAGAATCAATCCTCTCTTCGCTGCAAACCTTGGTGTCTCAGTGTTTGGGTTTGCTGCACATCTGGGTAGCATTTGTACCCAGGTGTCCTGTGCTATGGGAGGCCCTCTTTCTTTTATCATCCAGTGGTCCCAAGTTGGAGCCCCCTTTGGATGTGAGCAGGTATTTCTGAGAACACTGGAGAGCAAGGGAGTGTTTCACGGGTCCACTTGTGCCCTCAGCAGCTCATATTCCATACGAATGCTCATCCCCACCCCCCTTTCTGCTCTTCCAGGTCTGTGGCCCCCTTTTCCTCTTTGTATGTAGTTATTCTCTGTGAAAGGGAAATTAAGATGGAGTCAGTATTGCTCTAAAATAGAGCCCTGAGACCGTGAAGGATGCAAGTCTCAGCCTGGATGGATTTTACCTGAAGACATCATCCAGAACATCTGACAACCTATCTACTTATCAGACCTTCTCCCTAAAGTAACTCATGATTCCTTAAGGGCAAATATTTTCTGACTGAAATCAGAGTCAATCACGATTCTCATCAGGCAACTTTTACAACCTTGTTGCTTTTTGTCTTTATAAGCCTCGACTCTCTCACTTCCTTGGAACACTCTTTTGGTTTTACCTGAATCTGGATCTCCCAAATTGCAATTCTTAAGACACCCAAATAAACTCTTTTCTTATTTGCAGCCTCCTGCATCATTATCATTGTTATTATTTGGGGTTGACAGCTCTCTGGTCCATTTTGACAAAAAATGTGGACAAGGATGATTCCTTAAAGAACAATTCACATGCGCTTTTTAAGTTCAACAGACCTTACTGATGCTTGAAGATAATATAAGGAAATCACAGTGCAGAAAAGGGAAACTTACAATACCAGATACCCCTTGCCTAGAATTCATCAATTTACTTCTGCTCTGGGACCCTCCCTGCCTCCCATTTCAAGAGTCTAAGTTTTCAGGATCCTCCAGAGTGCAAACCTACAGCCTCCACCTCTGATCCTTGCCCAGGAAACAACATATCAATTCACATTATAATAACGTCTAGGGGGAGCTCTGTTCTGGGAGGATGGTGGCTTCTTGTTTCTAAACAGGACACTTCTTTCCCAGAAGCACATCTCATTTCCGTTTCTTCACTCGTTGAGTGTTTCTCCAGGGCACTGGAGTGTTTGGTTACCATCTGAACGACTTGCCTAAAATGTCTCCTCCAAAAAGCAGTCGTTTGCCCCCAATACACATTTCATTTCTACCTTTAAATCCACAAGAAAGGCACACTTAAAATGTGTTTTGTTTTTGTTTTCAAATTCTAGCTCTATATTGGTTGGTGGCAAATAGATGAACTACTCTCGGCCTCCAAGTGAAGACAGCAAAACATAGCCCACAGAGATGCTGTAAGGTTAAAATAAGGTAAGTATTCAAAAGCATCTTGCAAACTATAAAACACTAATGCAAGCTACTAATGTCTCTTTTTTGTCTTCAGAATTACTTGACCCAATGCTTCTGAAGTTGATGAATTAGAGTTCATTAGTTACCAATTGTGGTTCTGTTACACGCAGGCATATTGGAAAATGTGCCGAAATTGCTTTTTGTGTATTTTTTGTATTAATGCACTTTGTGTCTCTTGAGATTAGTATTTTGAAATATATGAGCATGCTTTTTGAGTCTATGTTTCTGTGTGTATGACTTCTTCCTCCTCTAAAGGAGTTTTGCTTTTTGTGTTTTGCTTTTTTTTTTTTTTTTTCTTTTTTGCTTCAAAGCAGGGGAATGAATAGAGTCCGGGGAGGAGGGAGTAAGGAAAACAGAATAGAATTAGGTCATTATAGCCAGTATTTAAAGAGAAAAAAATCTTCAGCTCTTGACATGAAATACAGGGTCCCCCTCCCCCTTCCCACAAGGCAAGAATCTTGAAATCAGGATTTTGAAGGCCAGAAAGTATTTTCTAACTTTG
Organism: Balaenoptera physalus; assembly: GCF_965194825.1. NCBI lineage: Eukaryota > Metazoa > Chordata > Mammalia > Artiodactyla > Balaenopteridae > Balaenoptera > Balaenoptera physalus. The sequence goes on along the minus strand of NC_138898.1, from coordinate 41,578,120 downwards.
AAGGACTCTGCTTTTCTTCCATGGTGGAGAAGATACCCCTTTTGTTATAACCACTGGGATAGGATGTAGATAATCCACAGTGAAGGAAAGAAAAGATCAGCTAGAAGAGTTAATGCCCTAGAGGAGAAGGATATGATGAGGAAGAAAGGAAAATTTGAAGGGAGATGGAGGGGGAGTAATAGGTTAGGTGCTGGAGATTGCTTCCTAAGCTGAAGTTGGATCTACTTGTGGGACAAGTTTTCATTAACCTCATTCAGCTGGGTGTTCAGCATCCCAGGAACACTAGGGCTGGGCAAGCCTGCGAGGGCACACTACATGGAGCCCCTATTTCTGCATATGGCCACTGCCAATGTTGTTACTGAAAGTGGGGTCCAGTGTTCATGCTCAAGAGCCAATAAAGACCAAACTTGGTGGAAAGGAATGTTTGCTTTATTTTGGATACCAGCAACCGGGGGAGGGGAGGGTGGACACCTGTCCAAAGGCTGACTCCCCACAACTGACAACCAATGGGCAAGAGCTTTTATAGACAGAGGGAGGGGGCTACATGCAGAAACAGCACAGTCAGCTCTGACAGTCATCTTGAAATTGCTCATGCCGTGGTCTGATCAGCGTCATCTTGATTGTTTTAAGAACAATTACTCTTCAGTTCTGGGGTCAGTTTGTTCCCATTTCCTTGAGGCCAGTTCTTGGAATTGTGGCAGCTTATGTCATGGTTACACTCTGGCATCATGTAGTCAACTTCTTCCACCTGGCGGGGGTTTCAGTATGTACAAGACAGCTCACAGGACACGGCTCAGAATATTATCTATAGCCCTTGAAGAGGAACTAAAGGTCCTTAACTACGCTTAGTGACTAAACTATTATTATTTAGTCTTGTTGGACTGTTTTCCTTTGTTTCTGCATTTTCTCACTTCTCTGATTATACTTACTCTTTGGCTAAGGTTTTTCCACAGACAAAAGGCAGGCAGAGGACATGGGGGGCAAGGACCACAGGGTCCTGCTCCGTTTCAATGTGACATTAGACCATGGTGCTGACAGCAGGAGCAGAAGAGGGAGTTGGTGTAGACACATGTATCAGACCTTCCTTCTTAGGCTAGCAGCTGCTTCTCAGGATGCCCTTACCCCAGCCTGGCGCAGTCCCATCTATGACATTTTCCTGGTGCAGTCTTTCTAGGCAGACAGAGGGAGAGTTTGAGTTGGGGATGGCATGGATGGGACCTGAATGTTCCCATCCCCCTTACTCTCCTCCCCAAAGAGGGGAAAGAAAAATAGTTGGCAGAATGGGAGAAGGTCCCACCAGAGGATGCCACTATGGTAGGGTAAAGAGGTTCTGTCCTGGAGGGCTGCAAAGCGACCACATGATCCAGAATCACGTAAGAGTCACTGCAGGGTGCTGGGCATGTTCTGTTTCTGGATCTGGGTTCAGGTTATGGAGAATTTTGAGAAAGTTCACCCAGCTGTGCACTTACAATTTGTACATATTTCTGTATGTACATTATACTTCAGAAGAAAATGACTTTAAAAATCTGTACAGATCATCTGCACTCTACCCCACAAAATGAAATAACACACACACACACACACACACACACACACACACACACAAGCAGGTTGTAAGAAACATGAAGTCCATTACAGAGAAATTTTAAAATGCATTATTTTTTCCTGCACAGTTAACATTAGTGTGAACAAAAGTGTGCTTTTACTAAAGAGGAACACAAATTAGTGAACTTGGGAAACTCCCCAAATACAGTGGCTGTGATACCATAAGGAAAAAAATCAAACTGCCTGGATATTTAATTTTAGAGCAGTACCAGCCAAAGTTCTCTAGATTAAATTCCAGGCTACAGCAGTTTAAGGACAGATTTAGGCATTGTTGCATCTAGATGCCTTTTTAGATAGATTGCTTGTTGAAACAAATTTCATATATATTTTTAGTTATTTTTCTATATCTTTGGAAGCATCACATACTTTATAATATTCTTAGAGGTCTTAAGCCAGCTTTAACTAGAATCTTCCCTAATCCTAAATTGAACCTTCCCCAACATAGGATAAAATTCAGGAGGGTGTAGTGGAAAGCCCTGTAATTAGAACAAACAGGGTCTGTATTGGAGTTCAAAGGACCATAGGTGGATTGCATAACTTCTTGGGCTGTGTTATGTAATTCTGAGTCTTAAGTCCCTGAAGTTAGGTCAGATTTTGCAGGTTAAGGGCAAAATCCCCTATAAGACTGCCCTCATTTCAGACACCAGACACAGGCTCAGGGGTTCCTAGGCCATCTGTACTTCCAACCAACTGGATACAAATTTAGGGGTTCCCAGTGTCCCTTAAGGTTCTATAATTTGCTAGAATTCCCTCAGGACTCAGGAAGGGGCTATACTTATGATTAATTACAGTTTTTATCTAAAAGGTTACAAATGAGGAACACCTAAATGAACAGATGCACAAAGTGATGTGTGGGAGGATCCCAAATGTGAAACTTGCGTGCCCTCAGGACTGGTCACCTTCCTGACACACTGATGTATGATCGCCATCCAGGAAAGCTCGCTTGAGATTCGAGTGTCCAGATTTTTTACAGGGATTTCATGATGTTGGCCTGATTGATTGAATCATTGGCCACATGATTGAATTCAGTCAAGCTCCCCTCCCTCCAAAGAGGTTATGCTGATATCATGTGACCTTCAAATAACATGGTTGGTCTTTCCAGCATGGAGGACCCCCATCCTGAAACTAGGGTTCTACTGTGAGTTACCTCAATAGCATAAACTCAGGTGTGACCCAAGGCTCCCCACCATAAACAACAAAGACATTCCTATTACTTGGGAACTTCCAAGGGTTTAGCGGCTCCTTCCCAGAAACCAGGGGCAAAAACCAGGCAAATTCTTGATCAAATAACAGGCTGTTTGTCCCCATGGTGTTGATGTGAGGATATCTATGAGATGAGAAATTGCAAAACAGAGAACACCTTTTCCTGATTATAGATCCATCTAGAGGAACGAAAAGACACAGCTCTGTAACCTGAATGCAGCTTCCTCATATTCTGTTTGGGCATCTTGCTAGAATGTCAAAAGGAAGCTGAGTTGGCCACATACAACTGAATTGTCCCCCGACTGTGGTCCCTCAATAGCCTGTCTTTGAAGGAGAGGATCTCAGTGTCTCAGCGGGCTGCTCTGTGGAATGCGAGGGCCAGATAATCCTTTTCTCAGACTCAGCACTGTTGAGCTCCTGCCTGTCGGTAAGCAGATGGTGTTGGTGCCCATCGTATCTTCTTGTCCTGACAGCCTCAGTTCACTGGCCTTCACCTGCTGGTACCCGCATTTCTTTGTCTAAGGGCTTTCTGTGGCCACTGAAGCCTGTTTTGCTCCCGGGAGGTGCTGGGAACTAACACCACACTCCTCACCCCAGCAGCCTCAACCAATGACTTAACAAGACTTGGTGTGTACATTTCCCAGCTCCCTCACCCGCTCAGGTGGGTTATTTCAGAGGTGCTATGTTTGGTACTGGTCCCAGACTTCCTGGAGTCACCCCGGTGACACCTGGCTTGACAATAAATTCCTTACTGGTGTTTATCACCCAAATAAATGCCCATAAATTCTTGACTCAGAGTCTGTTTCTGGGGAAACCTGCGCTAAAACAATGACCAATAATGTTAGTTCCCATTACTGGCTCTAGATAATGTGCTCTTGATAAATGACTCTCATTTCTATTGTCCCTGAGATCTAGCCTCTGTCTTCACAAGCGGCCACACAAGACAGCTGAGGAGGAAGTGGGGTCTTGGTTTATTTTGGTGTGTGTGTGTATGCACAGCCTGTTTATTTTTCAAAATTAAATATTTCTTCAGCATTTGAGGGGCAGCTTTTTCCTTACTGATTTTCTGTATATTGATATATCCATACTGATATCCTGGAGTTTAGTGTAGCCCCAAAGACATAAAACTAAAATAGGTTAAAGAAAGAAAAACTGTCTGTTCCTTAAGGAAAATGATCAGATTTCTTACCATCTTCATTTGTCAGGGAGAACTGTGATTTTATAAGAGATGAAATACAGCAAGTGTTTGTTCAGCTCTCTCCATTGTTCCTTCCCCTCCTGGTCCCTCTCCCCTCTTTTATCACTTCCCATTCTTTCCTTGCAGGTGGTCTTTTCTGGACCTCTCCCACCCCCTGCAGACAGCTTAAAATACTAAGTGAAGTAAGTCACACAGAGAAAGACAAATATCATATGATATCATTTACATGTGGAATCTAAAAAAAAAGATACAAATGAACATATTTACAAAACAAAAAGAGACTCACAAACAAACTTATGGTTACCAAAGAGGAAACATTGAGGGGAGGGATAAATTAGGAGTTTGGGATTAACAGATTCACACTACTATATATAAAATAGATAACCAAGAAGGACCTACTGTATAGCACAGGGATCTATACTCAATATCTTGTAATAACCTATACTGGAAAAGAACCTGAAAAAGAACAGATTCATATATATATATATATATATATATATATATATATATATATATATATATATATATATATATATAACTGAACAACTTTGCTGTACACCTGAAACTAACACAACATTGTAAATCAACTACACTCCAAAAAAACCCAAATAAATAAATAAAGAAGCCAAGCTTTAGATAACACCTCCAGACACTGCCTCAGGGCTAACACATTTCTACATACCTCCTATATTTATAACATACCTCCTATAACAACATACCTCCTATATTTTTACCTTTTGCTAAATTATTTGGAAAAAAGAGTTCAAGTATTGGTAGTTAGAATATTATTTAGAAACTGTTGGGTGTACTTAGAGTCATGAGTCATAGCTGTAAGTCTTGAGTAACTTAAGAGGCTTCCGACATAAATTTCCTAACAGGAATAGATAAAACTGGACTTGATCAAGAGTCGGATGAAGAGAAATATCTTTTAAAATGTACAAGAATTCTTTTTTTTGTTTGTTTGTTTGTAAATCATGGCAGATACCATCTACCTTTAAGAGGTTTCATGCAAGAATAAAGCCTAGGGCTTCCCTGGTGGCGCAGTGGTTGAGAATCTGCCTGCCAACGCAGGAGACACTCGTTCAAGCCCTGATCTGGGAAGATCCCACATGCCGTGAGCCACAACTACTGAGCCTGCGCGTCTGGAGCCTGTGCTCCGCAACAAGAGAGGCCGCGATAGTGACAGGCCCGCGCACCGCGATGAAGAGTGGCCCCTGTTTGCCGCAACTAGAGAATGCCCTCGCACAGAAACCAAGACCCAACACAGCCAAAAATAAATTTAAAAAAAACAAAAAAACCTAGCTTATAACAGTTAAATGGTTTGAAAATCTTTTCAATAACCAACAATCTACCGTGAAATATGTACTTTGCTTCAGGAAAAAGGTGGGGCAGGGATAAGGCATTCTTTCCATCACCGAGCCTAAGTGGTTTTGTCAGTGACACCAAGCGTGGGCTTCTCTTTGAAACTGAAATGCCAGGGAGAGGTACTGATTTCTTTCAGTATTTCCCATTGGATAATTCAGGTTGGTATTTTAAAAACTCAGGTTGTTTCAAAACGGATGGGACTGAGAGACAAAAAGGGGAGGTATTTCGGTTACTGTTGATGTGTTTACTGGAGCTGCAAGATCAGAGGAGATGGTTCATAGCCAGTAAAAATTCTTAAATTAAATTGAATAGGGATTTTGGATTTTCAGCGTTCTGCAATTCTCCCTTTGAGAATTAGAGTGTAGTGTTTTATGGTGGTGATCATGCCTTGAAGTTTTTCTGTGGAGAAAGGAGTTTGCCATAAAAACATAGGATGTGTAACTAAACTATAATTTATTTTGTTGTTAGAGCCTGTCTTCACTTTTTATGGCCTGCATTTGTTTTTTAGTAAAACAAGGCAAATCCTTTTATCCAGTCAAGCATGTTTTCATAGCTCTCTTGCAAAAATGCTCAAATTTCTGCAATATGCACAACACAGAGGGCCCTTTTATGAGGAAGACATTTGTAATAGTTGTGGTGAGAAGCCCACTTTCCACACTATGGAAAATTTCCAGTTGGTACCATTTTCATGTCCCTGTGGACTTAAAGGGTTAATGCTAATGAACTAGTGAAAATTGGTATCTCCTGTGGTCTAGTAAAGTTGTGTTTTTTTGGGGGGGGAGGGGTTTGGGAGGTAGAAGGATGGTCTGATTTGCACTAAAGACTTTAATCTTCTTATGTTCATAGTTTGGGTGTGTTTTTCCGTCGATCAAGCATACGTAATAAACATTTCTTCCTCCTAGAGGAGAAAAAAGAAAATGAATGAATTCTGAAAAGTGATAACTTTAGGTTAAAAAGGGTGTTATTGATTTGCTCTGTGCTGTATAAATTATTCATAACAAGAAGGAGAAAGCAGAGGTGCTTAGGGATACAACATTTATTAAAAAGTCGTAATGTTAAAAGTAGGGAAGAATTGAGAATTAGAGATAAGGGAATTTTCCATTCTCTGATCTCTAATTCAGATCTCCCCCTGTAGTCTTGGGCAGCCAAATGAGTACTGGGTAAAAGAAGAATTAGCACATGATGACTCTATTGCTTGGAAGGGTGTGTGCAAGACTATCAATTAGGCTTAGTGCTTCAGTTAGGGTGTTTTTACTGAGTTTTCAACCTCTAACTTATTTGACTGCCTTTCCTGGTTCCTTAAATAGATTCATCTTTACTCTGATTTCTCTCTGTCTCTATCTGTCAATCTTTCTTGATCTATATTTCAAACAGTCTATATTTCAATGAGTATAGTCTTTACTTACCAATCTTTATATGCATATTTGAAGACAAATTTTAAATCTGACAGTACCAAGTTTTGATGACAATGTGGAGGAACAGGAACTTTTATAGATGCCTAATAGCAATATAAATTTTTATATTTTGGTAAAATTTTTTGTACAATTTGGTAATATTTTATAAGGTAGAAAATTTGCATTCTATAACTCATTGATTCCCCTCCAATGTCTTCTTAATTGGTGAATGGAGTTAATAATGTATCTCCTTCACAGAATTCTTAGCAGTTAATGAATTAGTAACTATAAAAACAAACTAATAAAATTTAGCTCTTAATATCATGAATAGTAGTAGTTATAGTAATGGTAATAGTATCTCTATTATTCTAGTTAACTCTGCCTCATAGAAAACTTGTACATATCCCCAAAGAGACCCAGAACATCATTGTTTACAATAGCAAAAACTTTTGAAACAACCTATTCATCAAAAAAGTAATGGATACGTTAATTGTGGTGTATTCACATAATGGGATACTATATAGACAGTACTTGGATCAACAGGGATGAATCTCAGTAATACATTGTCAGAGGAGGAATTTCCCCTTCTACTCCTCTTGTGTTCTTGTAGGTGCACTAATAATAAAATTGACACAAAACAGATTAACAGGAGAAAAAGAAATTTAATTCCTGCTCACAGAGGTCGCATATGAATTGGACCTAGGAAGTGGCCAAAGCAGGCAGCTTTCATATATTTTAGACAAAGAATAAATTTGAGAGGAAGTGACAGGACAAAGAAACTTAGACTTGAGTGTTTAATTAGTAAGGAACTTAAAGTTTGGGCTTGGGTAGTAAATTAGTAAAGAAGTAACAAAGTTTGTTTCTATAGGCTTCTCAGCCCTGAATTCCCCATCTCTGGGGGTAAGGATGTCTTTCTACCTCCTGGTACAGAAAGGGCACCTTTCACATGGGAGATTTATTCCCTGTTTTCAGGGAAACAGAAGAGTCAAAGTGTCCCTTTTGCATTGGCCATTTCTTAACTAACTTTAATTCATAATAATCAATATGCCATTGAAGCACATTTAGGGGTGGCCTGCCCTGTGCCACAACAATATCATCGATTATTTAAAACTTCAGAAAAATAAAGTATGATACCATTTATATTCAGGCTACAATAGGCAAGCAATACTGTATATACTTTATCAGGGATAATTTCAAATCTTTAAAATGCTTAAGGAAGATTTGGAAATAAAAATCACCAAATTCAGGATTGTTGATTCCTCTGATGGGGAGAGAGGGGTCTGTAATCAGAGATGAAATTTCGATTGGATGGTCGTTTTATTTCTTACACTGTGTGTTCCCTGTATTGTTCTTTATGTCTTTTACTGTATCCTAAATGTTACCTCCCTCCCCAAATAAATTAGCAAATAGCAACAGAAAAGAACAAATAATATAATTAATGAACCAAGCGTTTATCTATTTTCTGTGAATAATAGTTGTTTCTTAACTTAGTAAGACGTTGTGAATTGAATATCAGGTGTGTTCATATGAAGAAGTCTGGATAGAGCTGGAGTCTCTGCTGAGGTTGGAAGGAAAGCAAACACTGGAAGTTCTTGTCTCCAGAGGACACAGTGAACAGTCATAAACTTAAAGAAGGCAGAAGAACTTTGTCAATCAGTGAGCTGAATTGCTCTGTCTATCCTGAACTTTACAAACTTTTTTGTTCCTGTGGCCCTAGGGCAGGCTTTGTCTATTTATACCTGAACTATTTTTACGCTAATGTCTGGATGCCCTTTATCATGCCCATGTCAGCATTTTCTCTCCTGTTTATGTTTCTAGAGGGTTGTATTCTGTCTGAAGCACACATCAGAGCCCATGTGTTTATTCAACAGATATGTGTTGAGAGTCTATTATGTGCCAAACGTTGCTAGATACTGACTCAACTCTTTCAAATTGAGTGTTTGATGGAGGTCTTTTGAATCTATTTTTATGAATATTAATTACTCAAATGAGAGATGGTGCCTAGGTGAGCCAAAAAGATGGAGATGCTGTCAGGACCTCTTTCTGATACTTGACGTTCTTTATCCTCAATAGGTCTTCCTTGAACCTCAAATTGGTGCCTGGCATGTTTCAAAAGGATCCCCAAAAACCTTTCACATTATGCCAGGATTACCATGATTATTATTAAAAATATAAGCATTTTACATTTTTAGTAGGAAAAAGTGAGAAATATTTCCAAGATCAACTTACTTTTCCACTTAGCATCAGTCATAGGGCTGATTTCAAAACAATTTTAAAGTCTTAACATGTTGTGGCTTAATTGTCCTAACTCATAGTCCTGGAGAAGTAAACTTGGGGCCAGGCTGCATGTTGAAGTATTTCAGATGATTGAACAGATTCTGCCAGCACCAAGGGTGCTGCCACATGACAGCAAGTGAGGTTTCTGAAGTGGAAATTTGCCTTTGGAAAATCCCTGCAGTCACAGGGATTTCTGCAGACACGGTGCAAGGTGGTTTGTTTTTTTTTCCAATCGGCTTCTTCACAGCTTCTATCTTCGGCACTGCATCATTGCCCTTTTATTTGCATTTACCCACAGAGTTTATGATATAATAATCATCATGATTATTATCTTTGTTATTACAGACAAGATTAAATCAAGTATTGTCATGTGCCAGGCTCTCTTTTAAGCACTTTAAGCTGTTCTAGCCCAATCAGTCGAAAACCACCCGGGATGAGCTTCTAGTTCTATTAAGTCAGATTATCATTTCATTGCAACAAGAAGGAGCACACGCTGGAGGAAGCGTGGTGTGAAAGGAAGGAAAACATGCAGATATTATAGGATTTTGGAGAAGAGTGGAGTTTAGGCATAACTGAAGCAGCATCTTCATGGGCTCAAAACAAAGCAGGCTGTGTGTGAGGGGTCAGCATTAGGTTTGCACACCAAACAGACCCAGTGTCCTTTCACTTTGAAACAGTAAAGTTAAGGCAGGTGTGATGGCCAGAAGCCCCTTTATTTGAAGGCCCACACATGAACTCTAAGTCCAGGCTGTCTTCCTGTATCAAAGTGATGAAGATTCTCTAGGTAAGAGGTAGAATGCTTTTGTGGGAAGCCTCCAGAGCAGAGACCAGACTGGCTGACTGCCAGCAAGGAAACCTTAGTCCTGCAACCTCAAGGAGCCAAATTCAGCTAGTAATCTGGATGAGCTCAGAGACACTCTTCCCCAGAGCCTTGGTAGGGGGCTCAGCCCTGCCAACACCTTGATTTCAGTGTTGTAAGACCCTTAGCAAAGGAACCAGGTGAGCCTATCTGGGCTTCTGACCTTCAGAAATGTGTGTTTTTTTTAAAAAAAGCACCAAAACCAAACCAAACAAACACAGAAAATAGGATGTTTAATTCATACCGTCTGATTCAAATAGCAGTGTTTCTAATAGTCTATGATTTTAGAGAACAAAATTTCTCAGTAAGTGAGAAAGCAGTTGTCACCCAACGAGGAGTATTTTATGACACTTTACTACTGTAGTGTGTCCTTGGGAGGGATATTGTTTGCTATGAACTTTGCAGCTGGTTTTCTCTTGTCTGTTTTTTAAGCCTGATGAAAGGCCAGGCAGATTTTTTTTCTTTCTTAGTCCAAGCTAATTATTACTTTCTCAAAATGTTAACTTATTTAATCCTCACAACATCCCTATGAAGTAGGTAGTATTATTAGCCCACTTTATAGATGAAGGAACTGAGGCACTTGGAGTGATAAGGTGCACAAGAGGAGGAAAAAGATATCATAAGATACGATATTTGTTTTTCTCTTTCTGACTTACTTCACTCTGTATGACAATCTCTAGGTCCATCCACATCTCTACAAATGATCCAGTTTCATTCCTTTTTATGGCAGAGTAATAGTCTATTGTATATATGTACCACATCTTCTCTATCCATTCCTCTGTTGATGGACATTTAGGTTGCTTCCATGTCCTGGCTATGGTTAATAGTGCTGCAATGAATATTGGGGTGCATGTGTCTTTTTGAATTATGGTTTTCTCTGGGTATATGCCCAATAGTGGGATTGCTGGGTCATATGCCAGTTTTATTTTTAGTTTTTCAAGGAACATCCATACTGTTCTCCATAGTGGCTGTATCAGTTTACATTCCCACCAACAGTGTAGGAGGGTTCCGTTTTCTCCACACCCTCTCCAGCATTTATTGTTTGTAGATTTTTTAATGATGGCCATTCTGACTGGTGTGAGGTGATACCTCATTGTAGTTTTGATTTGCATTTCTCTAATAATTAGTGATGTTAAGCATCTTATATTAATGCATATACATGGATCTAGAAAAGTGGTATAGATGATCTTATTTGCAAAACAGAAATAGAGACACAGATGTAGAGAACAAATGTATGAACCAAGGGGGGAAACAGGATGGGGGGTGGGATGAATTGGGAGATTGGGATTGACATATATACACTATTGATACTGTGTATAAAATAGATAACTAATGAGAAGCTACTGCATAGCTCAGGGAACTCTACTCAGTGCTCTGTGGTGACCTAAATGAGAAGTAAATCTGAAAAAGAGAGGATATATGTGTACGTGCAGCTGATCCACTTTGCTGTACAGTAGAAACTAACAACATTGTAAAGCAATTATACTCCAATAAAAATTAATTATAAATAAATAAATAAATAAATTTTCTCTTAAAAGAAAAGATCATAAAAAGTGGTACCAGCTTCCATCCAGGCCATCTGTCTTCAAAACCAGGTGCTTAATTAACCCTCATGCTGTATTGCTAAGTCAACCTTTACTCTCAAGCCAGTAACAAATATTATCTTAACAAATGGAAATAGAATTCCTCATAGGGAAGAAAAATTTGTTTCAAACTTTCCTCAGGCCAGAATATGAGACATGGGTTAGTCCAGGTGATGGGACAAATAGAAAGGGTAATTGCGCTGTTCCGTATAATAACACCTGTACACATTCATTACATGCTAGGGGCTACCTATGTATATTAACTCTTTAACTCTTACAACAACGCTGAGAGCTGGGTGATCCTCATTTTATGGATGAGTAAATTGTGGTCCACAGAGGTGAAGTAACTTGGCCAAGATCACATGGATTGTAAAGTGTAGGGCTAGGTTCACACCCCAGAGGCCCGGCTCCAAAGCTGCATTTCTTAACTATTTTGTTATATATACAAAGGAATACACATGAATTAGGGGGTGCAGAGACAAAAAGAACAGGTATAGAAGTAGAGATGATGTGTTGGCTGAGCCACACTGAAAGGCAACAGAAGGACTTCTGAGGTCAGATGGCAAATATTCATTTTGAAGTTGTTTGCATTGCTGTGATATTAACATCTGTCCCTCCAAGTCTGCTATATACATAAAGGTCTGGTGTAAATGGGATTCTTTGGTAGTAGAGTTGGGGATCAGGGAAAGAAAATGAATTTATACTTGGCTTTTTTAAAAAAGTCACAAGGTGTATAACGGATGGTATCTAATTCATGGGAGGCTGGAAGTAGTGGCCAGAAGGAACTAGAAAAACATAACCTCAGACGTCTACAAATTTTTAGGAGGAGGGGATTTGGAACTTTCCAGAGCATGCAAAGAACTTTCCAGAGCATGCAAAGCATGGAACTTTCCAGAGCATGCAAAACTCCATACTTTTTTTTTTTTTGTAGAAAAGAATATTTTATTGAAACAGCTTTTCAATTAACAATGGAGCCAAGTACAACTTGACTCAAAGCTGTCCAACCAGCCTCAACTGCTAGTGAAATAACTCAAACATACAGGACAGGGTAGGACACATTTCTGCCAATGTGGCAAAAAAAAGAAAAAAAATACGAGGAAAAAAACACAAGAGACAGACACAAGCAGGCTCCCCCTTGCCCTGGGAGTTGGGGTGGCAGCCCTGGCTCGTGCTACAGTTGGGGTGGCTCCCTGCCTCCTGTTTGAGTTAATGTTATTGAGATCTTAAGGAGCTAGAAAGTTTTAGTTGACACCCAGGTTGATGTCCATTAAGCAGTTTCAGAGAGAACATTTGAAGAGTTATATTTAATCAAACCAACGGGAAATGATATACTATTAACTGTCAATTATTTCTGACACTTAGCATAGTATCAGGTACATGGTTGTCCCTGAATAAATAAATATTTGTTGAATAAAAATAGTGGATAAATGAATGAATGGTTGTTTTTAAACAACAGTAATTAATGGACAACAGTCAATTAATTATTTTGTTCTCTTGTGCTTACAGAAAATGCAAAAGTCTTTCCACCCCCTACCCCACACACAATTATCTTGTGAATTAGAGTGAGGCTACAGATGGTTTCTGATGCCTTCCAGTTTAGGAAGGTGGCACCTAATGTGTGTGTCATGACTGAGATCAATGATTAGGTGGTACTTGATTCATAAAGTTCCACGTACTGAAGTCAATTTGATGAGATAATGAACGTTAAATGCAAAGCACCAAGTCTGTCATGACTGGCATTTATTCTTTTCCTTCCTAAAATTTTGCATTAACCATTTTCTAAAATGGAAAACTTTTTATAATGTGTCATAAATTTTAAACCCCAATTTTCTGAACACATGGAACTCTTTTTCTTTTGTTGATTTATTTTCATGAGCGTTCTTTTACCTCACAAGTATTTACTGAGTGCACATTTTCAGTCTGTGATGCCATGTTGGTCTTGAGGGCAGACAATATGGCAGTATTCTTGGTTGCAAATAACAGAATCCACTCTCCTAGTTAAGTAATAAAATAAACTTCTTCCAATTTATTAGCTAGCTCATAGAATGATAGAGGGCAAGAGAATTAGGTATGGAGCCTATGCAGCAGGAATGATGCCTAAATGGTACCACTGAACACTCTAGGGGAGACCCAGGTGCTGCCACCATCAGGCAGCAGCTCTGTAGGTTTCATCACAGGTGCTCTGGGCCAGGTGCTATTCCCATGACCTCAGGCACTGTTCCACCTGAAAGAGGAGGTCTCTCTGCTACACTCAGTCACCCTCAACAGAAAATGGATTCCACATGGCACCTACTTTCTCTTCCAAATCCAAGTTGGGAATATGTGATTGGTGGAGTTGAGGTCACATGTCTGTGTCTTAGTTATAAGGGAGTCTGGAAGAGTAAATACATGAATTCTGGCTTCTACCTGAGGGAGGCAGACTTACAGTGTGGGAAATTCTCCAAACACAGAAAGTCTACTCAAAATGTTCTGTGTAGCCACACACATGGCTTACATCCACCATGGCCATGGAATCATGTAAGACCATATTCTGAGGGATATCTTGGATGAGGAGGAATCTCCTCTAAAGGATCTCAGCCTTCTGCCCTGTTTTACTTGGCCTGTCTTCGTCCTGTCTCTCATTCTTAGCGATTTCTTCCCACTGCTGATTACAGGAAAAAAATGTTTATTCTTATTAGTCATGACAGGTACAATTTTTTGAACTCCTAATATGTTCTGGGCTCTGTGCAAGAGTTTTACGTATGTTTAATTTTGTTCTTCATAAAATCTTCATAAACCAATGAGATAGAAAATCTCTCAGCCTTAAATTCTACAGGTGAGGAAACAGACTCAGAGCTGTTTAGGTGTCTTGCTGGGGTCTATAGTGGGACACAGAGTGAGTGACAGAGCTGAAACTTGAGCCCAGCTCCCCAGGACTCTGACACTAGCGCTCCCCTTGCCCATTATGTTAAATCTTTCCTTTAAGTTCACACATGATAGTTGGTCAGTAGACTAAGAATTGTCCTCCAGGTTGATGAATTATTTACAGATAACAAGATTGATACCTCTTTCTTCTACCAAAAGTGAAGCATTCTTCATTCATATAATTCATTAAAGATATGAACAAAGTGATTGCCACACTGTGACATCATGAGAGGAAGCTTCAGCTGCCTAGTGTCGGGGTCATTCTCATGTGAGTTCTGAATGAAGCAAGTTAGGACTGCTGATCTCACAAGAATGCATCCACCCTGTACCAATTCCTAGGGATTCAAGAACGAGCATGGCTCAGTCTCCATGCTGGGGGCTCAGAGTTAAGAGGGGTCTGAATTAGTTACTCTGTGGGTCTCATTTGATCAGTGTCTTCTAGTAACTCTAACTAGTGTCTATCTTTAACTCATCCCTGATCTCCTTCACTTTCGTCTTCTTAATCTAATGCAAAAGTGAAGTTGCAGCTTTAAGATTTCTCTTTCAAACTTCAATGACTACAGATTTGCCCACCAACTCACTTACCTAATGGATAAAGGCTTAACACAAGTTAGTGTCTACAATAGAGAGGATGATTACTGCATCTGTCTTGAAGGGTCATTATGGATATGCAAATGTACATATCAGCATGGGTTTTGCTTTGACCAAAGATGTTGGTTTTTGAGGCTATTAGCAAAGTCTGATTCCCTGTAATATTCACATATACTTTTAAAATTCAAAGACTCTTTTTCTTCCTATCAGCCACTAGTGTTTTTTTATCTTGGGAAAGATGTATTGTTATTTTTACAAAAATAGGTTTGAGAAAAGAAGTGTAAAGCAAACTCCTTAATATATTTCCCTCCACACAGCCTACGTTTGTGTGTTTGTGCAGACACTCAAATTATGTCCCACGACACACACAGGACACATCTGAGGGACTCCCAGGGGCGTCATAGCAGGGGAAGAGTTGGAGGTACCTGCAGGCTCGTCTGTCCTTACCTGCTTCCCAAGGGCCACCCTGCTTGAGACTTTTTGGTATTTGGAGCTCCATGTCAACTTTTATTTGAAAAAAGGATTCCACTGCTTGCGTGAGTTTGGAAGCCACTCAAGTAGAGAAGGGCTGAGAGAAAGCAATTTGTTTCTAGTCATGGATGAGTTGAAGTGTGTAGGGCAGCCTGCACCTCATGACCTTTTCACAGTTGAGTTTCAATTATTTTTCCCCCCAAGGTATGAATTCTCAGCATCCAACACATTCATATTCATTTGTCAATTCAAAAATGTGCCCCAATCAAATATCTATTACTTGAACAAATCTACCATTTTGGGCGACCCCTAAGTGATTTTGTCCATGAAAACAAATCCTAAAAAAGAGCATTTTCCCCAAATAATTTCGGTGTGCGATCTTTGCCATAAATTAGGGAGGATTAATAGCAATAAGAATCAATGATTATTTTTGCTTTGATTTGGGGCAGCAAGTTATGTAACAATCAATACCTAATACAGAAAGTTTCACTGTCAATAAACATGGTCTTTACCATTATTTTACAACCCATTTTGGTTGAGTATATAAAAATTTTTGTGATAATAATATTATCTAACTTTTATCGTGAACTTGGTATGTTTCAGGCACTGTCTTAATTCATGCGTTGCATGAATAATTTTATTTAATTGTCAAAGCAACCCTATAATCTCAATGTTAAAATACGCGTAAAAGGAAACACAGAGAGGTGAGGTAACTTGCTTGATGTCACACAGCTAGTAAGTGATATATGAGGAGTTAAAAAATCAAAAAAAAAAAAAAAATCAAGTACATGCATTACTCCATCAAGTCTAAAATCACTCACAGTCGTACAGAATCATCTTTTGAACCATGCCAGGACTTCATAAGAAAAGTGGGATTTGTGAACAAGAATGTCTGCTTACAAGTACTACCACTTGGAGAGGAGAAATTGACATCAGTATTCCTCATTTGGGGGACACTTTAAATAAAATAAAAATAAAGTTACCCAGGAACTTAGACTAGGATCTGTTTTACAAAGGGATGTTTACATATTTTGAATAAATAAATCTGGCTCCATATTCAACATGCTGGCATAAAGAACAACCCAGTGCAATACAGACATTGTTGCTCAACACATTTAATAACTACAGAGATTTGTCTTTGGGGCCAAGAAGTTATTCATTATGAGAGATCAAAAGAAAATTTTAAAGAACTGTAGTATTTATTGATTAATTAGTAGTGTTTTTATAGTCATTTTCTCATTTAATTTTCCCAGCAATTTTGGGAGAATTTTCTTTTTTAATTTTTGAATTTTATTGTATTTATTTTTTTATACAGCCGGTTCTTATTAGTTATCCATTTGATACATATTAGTGTATATATGTCAATCCCAATCTCCCAATTCATCACGAGAATTTTCTTATTTACCTCACTTTACAGATGAGTTTAAGTAGTTGGCCCGAAGTCCTGGAACTAGAAAGTGGCTGAGCTGAGTTTAAACCCAGACCCCAGAGAGTCCAAAGTCCCAGAGTATAGTTCTTGCCTCCTCCTTCTTTGTGTAGAAGAGAGCTGACCACCCAACATTTCATGTTTGTAAATTGAGTTTTCTCATCCCCTTGAGGGCTGTTTGAATGTTTTTTACCTCCACGGGAAGAAGGAAAGTGAGACATTTTAGGCAGACAGAGTCTTCCTTTTTTCCTGTTTCTGATAAGTTTGGTCTTTGTAAACCTTAACAAGGAAACAGATTTCCTTTTCACACTCCTTACCTAGAGTTCTCCTCACCAATCTTCCACCAACCAACTCCCCATCTATCTGGTTCCTTTGTTGAAGATTCAGCACCTCTGGGGTCTTTCCTGACCCCTCCACCTGGCATCAACCACTCCTTATGGTCAATTCCCTCCGTATGTAAATATATCTCTGCACAGTATCAGAGTAGCCCATTTTTGTTGACCTTGTCCACAACTGGCCTGGGAGCTGCGTGAAAGCTTAGACCGGTTCACTCTTGTTTCTCCAGTGATGGTTTCTAGCACAGAATAGGTGCCCAGAACAGTTGTGGACTAAACGAATAAAGGTGAGTTTTTACATAAAAGGGAATACGTATTATATGGCTTTGTACTTCCATTGCTGAACTGTGTCTGGTGTATAACAAGTGCTCAAAATGTTTGCTAAATGAATCGGTTCAACAGATTAGCGGTTTTAGCTAGAATCCTTAGAAGCAGCAGTTTTATGGAAAACTGTAAGCCTAAGTATCCCCAAAATGAACATATTTCTTTTAAAGCAGCTTTAAGGAATTAAATGCCCCTGCATTCTGAAGGGAACAGAGATATTTTTATATTGTGCCTTAAGAGGAATTAGATGTTCTTTTGACTTTTTTCCCTTTTAAAGCCAATGCATTCACTTACAACACTGGTCTACCTGTTACTTGGACGTGAAATTAAGCTTAGAGCCGTATCCTTATTCTTCTGGCCTCTATTTTATGTTAAAAGAAAACAATCTGGATTCCCATGTTCAAACTCCTGGGTTGCTGGAGGCTGTCTATGATGAGACAGCCATGTGGGCCAGGGGGAAATACATCTACTCAACTTCATGGCCATGACAGTTGGCCGTGATAATTTGGCTGGTACCAGATCATCTGAGAATGATGCTCCTTTATAGCTATGAGGCCAGAGTGTGATCACATTGTCCAATTCTCTCATTTAATAATTGAAGGAAATGCAGACCCAAGGAAGTGAAATTTCTTGCCCATGGTTACACAGTTAGTGGCAGAGTTAGAACTAGTCACCGATTTATGGAATCTAAGTGTCATTCTCACTATATCAACATATTCTATTGTCCTTAAACCACTGAACGAGTTGACTACAAACTTCTCGGCTGTGCTTCTCTCTCTTACTGTTTTTCTGATGTCAAGGATCAAACTCTCTGTATGCTGGACTCAGCTCATCATGTGTCTACCCAGAACAACAGCAGAGGGGTCCCTGGCACCTCCAAGCATTACCTCCAAGTGCACGTCTCCTGGTCTCCTGCTTTTCTGCTCATGAAAGAATTCTCCCAAGTTCAAAATGGCAAAATTCCAGTTTAGTTAACCCTCTTAGCATAATCCTATGGCCACACATAGAAACTACCTGTCCTGAGGGAGGGGCTGAAACTGGAAGAGAAAGAAGGAAATGGATGCCCTGGAGTCTTCTATTTGAAAACCACGGAAAGTACATGTTTAACTAAGGCTCCCAGGTGTCAAGTCTGCTACTTTGCTGTTTTACTTTCAGGGCATCGTTCCTTCCTGTTTTTCAAAGAATGCACCTCCTCCCTTCACTCCTCTCTGACTCTCTATCTGTCAAGCTTCTTTGATGTAACCAACTTTGGCTAATTTAAGAGGAAGTGATTCTTTGGAAGGCTTTCAGGGGCTCACGGAACCCAAGGCAGGTGGAGCCTGTGAGATGCTGGCAGGAGCTGTGGGGTCACCAGGCTGCCCAGAATCAAGTACTCCTTGGTTTAAGGCCCTTTGTCTCTCTGTTTAAGGTTCATGCTCCAAGCTGCAACTGCCTGGTGGATCTGGCTTGAGTCACCTGACTCAAGGGAGGGATTCTAGCTCAGAAAAGCAGGGCTGTCATCACACTTCATCTTGGTTTGAATTCCTTGGAAAGCAGACCATGAGGCAAGGATTCAAGTACAAGTAGTATATTTGGGAGGTGATCCCAGGAGGCACCTAGAGGGCAGTAGGAAAGTGGGACAGGGAAGGGAAGGCAGCCAGGTGCCTGAATAAGCCTGCTAACGTACCGGGCACTTGGGGCTTCATCCCACAGGGGAACTCGGGAACATATGTGGAACCCATACCGCAGAGCACCCTACCTAAGGGCAAGGGAGCTGGGATTGATGTCCACCGGCTCTCTTCAGTGATTGCTTGATAGCTGTGGAGGGAGGTGGTGGGAGTCCATCCCCAGGCACTTCTGGAATGCCACAGGGAGGAGTGGAGTGGTCTCAGGAAATGAAAGCAGAATCTGACAGCTGCAAGCCAAGCAGTCTTGCACTAACATGGTGTATTAATTTCCTATGAATTTCCGGATTACCATAAACTTAGTGGCCAAAAATACAAATTTATATACTGGAAGTCAGAAGTCTAAAGTCAAGGTGATGAAGGGCTGCATTCCTTTTGGAGGCTTCAGGGGAGGATCTATGTCCGTGCCTTCTCCAGCTTCTAGAGGATGCTTACATTCCTTGACTCGAGGCCCCTTTCTCCACCTTCAAAGCCAGCAGAGTAACGTCATCTCCCTCTGACTCTGCATCCCTCTACTTCCGTTGTCATATGGTCTTCTGTTACTCTGACTCTGACACTCTTGCTTCCCTCTTATAAGGACCCTAGTGATTACGTTTGATAAATGGAATATTTATAAATGGAATATTTCCTGCCATATCAATAAACAAAAGATGTCACATTCATCAACGATGCAGCCCTCCAATGGGAGCCGGTGAGCCCTGAGGAAACTCAGGGCTGAAAAGAATACCTGCCATCTAGCAGCCATCAGACTGCAGCCACTCCCTGCTGTGAGCCCTGAAGAAACACAGGATGTGAAAATACAGGATACAGGCCCCAGATAGCTGAGGTGCATATCAAAGGAATGATTTCAGTGAGCCCAGATTCTTGCATCTTCCCATGCCCTAAATCCTTAACTTGAGATGTCTGGTTTTCTTTAATTAACAATAGTCTTTTGACATTCCGGACTACCTGCCCTTTGTTGCAAAACTCCTTTATATCCTGGCTCCTCCCCTCGCCTCCTAGCAGTTTTTCAGAGTTATCTGAAACGCTGTCTCCCGGGCTGCAGTCCTCATTTTGCCCCCAATAAAACTTAACACGCAACTCTCACGCTGTGCATTTTTTTGTCAACACGTTGGTCCCACCAAGATAATCCAGGAGAATCTTCCATCCCGAGGTCCTTACCTTCATCACATCTGCAAAATCTCTATCCACCTATGGAAGGTGACGTATTCACAGGTTCAAGGGATTAGGATGCAGGCATCTTTGAGGGACCATTATCTTACCGCACAGGGTAAGATCTCAAACCAGCCAGCCTTTTTCTGAGGGCAGGGGAGGGACTGTTAGGAAAGGGAACGTAGATAATGACCAGCCATGAAAGGACAAATATCTTCTACAGAAAACATTTTCTCCTTTTTAAATAGAATAAATTGTCCTCCCCGCTCTCTCTACTTGGTTTAAAAATAAAGTCAGAAGAGGGAAAATAAAAGGCTCTGAGTCTTTGATCCCAGAGCTTTGGAATGATGAGACCCACTAAAGAGCCCATAGGATTCTCCCACTGGTTCCCACATGGGTCCAAGTCGCTTCCCGCTGAGAGCCTGTCTGCACCCACTTCAACCACCAGCTCCAAACAAACAACTTGACTCTCAGATCAAGTGCCTGGCATACAACAGGAGTTTCCCAAGTATTTGCTGGAAGAAAGAAAGGAGGAGGAGAATGTAGTTAATGGTGGAAACTTGTGTGTGTGTACGTGTGTGTGTGTGTGTGTGTGTGTGTGTGTAGCCCTGTGTGTGCTCACATTTACCTTCTCTGACATCAGAGTGAAGCCTAATATAAACCAAGAGGCGAGGCTGGCCTGAAATCTAAGTCCAAGCGAAGGGGACTGTAATTAATTTCGAGTCAACCCTTGGCAGACATCATCTCCTCTTATGCTTCTTCCAGGCTGCTGACATGCAGAGTGCTGAGGGCAGGCAGGGGAGACAGGGACCCCCAGCCCCTGACCTGTCTGTCCTGCACTTTGGTGCAGGTTCCACCTCTAGCCCGAGGAAAATGCTGACACCGTCTTGGTGATGTGATGGGTCTCCCCAAGGCCTGGTGTTTCCAGAGTGGCTGAGTTTCAGCTGCAGGGCAACGCTCTCATGCTGGGCTACTTTGGGAACCAATTATAAGAATGCCCTCTCTTGTGGGAGTTCCCACACAGTCAGAAGAAATGAAAGGAAATCTAAATCCATTCCATTCGTTCCTGTGTCAGGCTCCTAAACCCCTTGGAGTCTCCCATACCACGTGTCCCATCCCTCTCCTTCTGTACACGGCACCATACACCACTCTCCAGACCTGGTTGGGACAATTTTATTTGTATTTAGGGAACTAAAAACATACCCAAGCTGTGTGTTTGTTTATCAACAGAAAGCTGTGCTGCCCAAATGCCAAATTTTTGCTAATGACAGTTTCTTCTAAATATAACATTCTGGGTGGGAGAAAAAAACCCCATCTCCCCCTCCAAAAAATAATAATAACAAACAACACCGGTGACCTTTTTTGAGGTCCTGGCTCTAAGCTATTACATGGAAAAGCCTTCCCAGGAATAAATGATTGAAACTACAAGGTATTTTTCCAGTTACATTTTCTATAGGAATTACATTGTAATTTTATTTTTCTCATTGCTTGGGCCCCCATGATACCTTATGAACGTCAGCTAGACCTAGACTTTTAGGTTTGCCCTATTCATTCGACTGATGTAAAACGAAAAGGGAGATGAGGGTTTGAGTTCCTTTTCTAACTCCATGCAGCGGCTGGGTGCAGAGCCTGAATGTTACCCAGGAGTCCCCACACCATCTCCCCTGGTGTTTTTCAGAAACACCTTGGAAATGCATGGCTAATGAATGGCCGTGCAGAATAGGTGCTTTATCACAATGCAAGGACTTTCCCTCCCCAGTCTTTCTTTTTTTATAAACTTATTTTTTTTAATTGAAATATAGTTTATAATGTTGTGTTAGTTTCAGGTGAACAGCAAAATGATTCAGTTATATATATATATGTATATACACACACACACTTATATAGTCTTTTTCAGATCCTTTTCCATTATATGTTATTACAAGATATTGAATATGGTTCCCTGTGCTCTACAGTAGGTCCTTGTTATTTATCTATTTTATATATAGTAGTCTGCGTATGTTAATCCCAAACTCCTAATTTATCTCCCCCCCTTTCCCCTTTGGTAACCATAAGTTTGTTTTCTGTCTGTGAGTCTATTTTTGTTTTGTAAATAAGTTCATTTGTAACATTTTTCAGGATTCCACATATAAGTGATATCATACGATATTTGTCTTTCTCTGTCCAATTTACTTCACTTAATATGATAATCCCTAGGTCCAGCCATGTTGCTGCAAATGGCATTATTTCATTCTTTTTTATGGCTGAGTAGTATTCCATTGTGTATATATACCACATCTTCTTAATTCATTTATCTGTCGATGCACACTTAGGTTGCTTCCATGTCCTGGCTATTGTTAATAGTGCTGCTGTGAACACTGGGGTGCATGTATCTTTTCAAATTAGAGAATTAGAGTTTTCTCCATATATATGCCCAGGAGCGGGATTGCAGAATTGTATGGTAACTCTATTTTTAATTTTTTAAGGAACTTCCATACTGTTCTCCATGGTGGCTGCACCAATTTACATTTCCCCCAATAGTGTTCCTTTTTCTCCACATCCTCTCCAGCATTTATTATTTATAGACTTTTTTTTTTTTTTAAATTTTTACTTTCTCCCTTCCCTTTTTTTTTAAATTTATTTATTTATTTATTTTTAGTTGTGTTGGGTCTTCGTTTCTGTGCGAGGGCTTTCTCCAGTTGTGGCGAGCGGGGGCCACTCCTCATTGCGGTGCACAGGCCTCTCACTATCAGGGCCTCTCTTGCTGCGGAGCACAGGCTCCAGATGTGCAGGCTCAGTAGTTGTGGCTCACGGGCCCAGCCGCTCCACGGCATGTGGGATCTTCCCAGACCAGGGCTCGAACCCGTGTCCCCTGCATTGGCAGGCAGACTCTCAACCACTGCACCACCAGGGAAGCCCTATTTATAGACTTTTAAAAAAAAATTTTTATTTATTTATTTATTTTTTATTTATTTATGGCTGTGTTGGGTCTTCGTTTCTGTGCGAGGGTTTTCTCTAGTTGTGGCAAGTGGGGACCACTCTTCATCGCGGTGCGCAGGCCTCTCACTATCGCGGCCTCTCTTGTTGTGGAGCACAGGCTCCAGATGCGCAGGCTCAGTAATTGTGGCTCACGGGCCTAGTTGCTCTGCGGCATGTGGGATCTTCCCAGACCAGGGCTCGAACCCGTGTCCCCTGCATTGGCAGGCAGATTCTCAACCACTGCACCACCAGGGAAGCCCTATTTATAGACTTTTTGATGATGGTCATTCTGACTGGTTTGAGGCGATCCCTCATTGTAGTCTTGATTTCTCTAATAATTAACGATATTGAGCTTCTGGACAAGGATATATTTCCAAAATATACAAACAGCTCATGCAGTTTAATATCAAAAAAACCAAAAAACCCAATAAAAAAATGGGCAGAAGACCTCAGTAGACATTTCTCCAAAGAAGACCTACAGATGGCCAAGAGGCACTGGAAACTTGCTCAGTGTCCCGCTCTACCTTGAAAGAGGTGGGAGTGTAAGAGGGGCCTGCATGTGGTCTCTGGGGTCATGGTTGTCTCAGCCACGTGCCCCTAAGATCCCCAAAGCTGTTCCTGTTCTGCATGGGGTGTGGCCAGAGGTAAACTTTCCCACTTAGGTTTGTAAAAATATAAGTGCATTCAAATGCTCTTCAGCTTGAAACCCTACAGAGCAGGAGAGAGCTCGCAGAAGGATGTGGAATTTGAAGCATTCAGGAAAAGCACTGCAGCTAAAGGAGAAACACTGCAGCCAAAACACATGGCCCTGCAACGCTGCCCCTTTAATGGATCCGACCACGCTTGGAATAACACGGGAGTCCTTCCTGCAGTTCTTGAGGCTCTAAAGACCCCCTTGCAATTCTGCTTCTTACCTCTCATCACACTTAGCCCGCTTCGTCAATGTCTATCTTGTCTATTGTTTATAAGCTCTGAGCAGGAAGGGACCATGTTTTTCTCATTCACAGCTTTATCCCCAGGGCTGAGCAGAGTTCCTAACACATAGCAGGTGAGCAGTCACTGTTGGCTGGATGAGTGGACGGGATCGAACGACTTCTTCAGTTGACTGGAGTGTGGACAAATGGCTGCAGTCAGGAGGGTGTGGGAAAGCTCAGATCACTGGCCTGGGTCAGACCACAGTTTTGTGGAAAGGAACTCAACTCAGAGACTCTTGCTGTGCTGACTCTGTGTCCACGGGTGCTCAGGGAGAAAATGGTTTAACTTGCCTGGAAAGAACAAGGAGGCTGAAGTTTCTTTCCAGTTGGATTTATCTAAGTACATGCGGCAGAAATGGCCACCCCAGGCCTGGTCTCCACCAGATGCAGGTGGGTGAAAATTGGCCTAGTTTCTTTCCTTTTCCTGAAACAGAGTTTTGTCTAATCTCCTTTGTGAGTCTTTATGCTGGGGTGGGCTCAAGTCAGGTAAGACTGCTCCCCAAAGAGTCAAAGAGCAGCTGCTGCAAATCAAAACACCAGTGACAGCTCCGATAGCCCTGCCACCTCCACCTCTGCAGGTGCCCATCTGCCTGCCGACACTTCCGCTGAAACTTTGTGTTGTCATCTGCTTCAGATGGTCCCAGGGAAGCAGAAGCCGGACAGTAAGAGTCAGGATCCGTTAGATGGCTGTATTGCATTTCTTTCCATGAACAGAGGTTTCTTCTCCTGGTGCAGATGGAGAGCTCTGTGGCTCCCTGCGGGGAGAGGCACATTCCCAAATACCAGGGAAACCAGACTGGAGCTTTCTATCAGATCTGCGTGCAGCACTGTGGTTCCGGTTTCATCACTCTTTGCTGGCAGTCAGTGTGAAGATGTGCTGGAACTTTCCTCTGGAACACAGCGGTGGTCTCTTGGCTTCCAGACCACGTGGAGATAGTGGGGGCTGAGGCAGAAGTGCTGGGCTAGTTGTCGGGAGACCTGGCTTTTGTCACCCCTCTTATATTACCTGGAGACAGTAAGATTGTACTATGTGTCCACCCTTCTCTCCTGCCCTCTCCACCCTTGTCATGGGTCATGGGGGTGGAGTATCCTTCCCGTCCTATTGGCTTTGGACTTGGCCAGGTGACTGGCTTTGGCCAATGGAAGGTGGACATGACAGGATGCTAGTTATATGCTGAGGGTCTAAGGGCTTTCACTGCCCACTGCCCTTCTGCTTTTGTCAGCAATGAGAAGAACTTGCCCTGGGCGGCTGCTAGAACCTCCAGATAAGACAGGTCCCACAGGATGACCAGCCAACCTGCATGCTTGTGAGCAGGAAACAAGTGTTTGCTGTTGCAAGCCACTGAGCCTTGGGGTTGTTTGGTACGGGGCATTATTGCAGCAACATCTGGTTAATGTAAAGGCCTTAATTTTGCTTGATTTAGGGTTTTTTCGGGGGGGAGATGTCTGAGGTATGATTTATGCACAATATAATGAACAGATCTTACTATTCTTATTGTATTTAATGAACTCTGACACTCATGTATCAGGGGCATGGTGAACTAATGTCATTTCCACCCCAAATAAGCTATTGAGCATTTTCTAGCCCTCCAGCAAGTCCCTTCATGTCCCTTTCCAGAAATTCTACCTCCCCAGTCAAGAGGCAACCATTTTCTGAGTTCTAGCCCTACAGTTCAGTTTTGTTTGTTCTTGGGCTCCATATAGTATAGTCTCTTTGTGTCTGGCTTCTTTTGATCTACATAATGTCTTAAAGATTCATCCATGTTGTAAGCATACGTAGTTTGTTCTTTTTATTACTGACTGGTATCTCATTGTATGAATATACTGCAATGTACTACAATTTGTTTCTCCATTTGTCTGGTGATAGACAATTGGGTTGATTCCAGATTTGGGCTATTGTGAATAAAGCTACTTGGTGTGAACATTGGTTTTCATTTCTCCTATTAAATAGTTGGCAGTGGAATTCCTGGGTTATAGGGCAAATCGTCTTCCAAATTGGTTAAAACTTCTTACATTTGGTTAACAATGTATTGTGTTACAGTTGCAGCGCCTTCATGCGCTTGGCGACGTGGCATTTCCAATCTTTTTAGGTTTAGGTCTTCCAGTGGATGTGAAATGGCATCTCACCACGGTTTTAATTTTCATTTCCCTGGTGAGTAATGGGAGTGAGCGTCTTTTCTTGTTCTCATTGCCCATTATTGTATCTTCTTTCATGTGTCTGCTTAAGTCTTTTGACCCTTTTTTACACTGGATTTTTTTTTTTTTTTTGGTCTTATTGAGTTGTAAGAGTTCTTTATATCTTCTGGTTACAAGTCCTTTATCAATTACGTGCATTGCAAATATTTGCCCCTAGATGGTTCTATCAATAACTGAGCTAGCATTGACCTCTCTATTACTGTCATTTTGTCTATTTCTTCCTTATGTTATGTTAGTTTTTGCTTCATGTGTTTTGAAGTTCTGTGATTCAATGTTTCCCTTATTTAGGATTGTTTCTGTGTTCTAGATAAATTTCTCCTTTTACGATTATAAAATGTCCTTCTTTATCTCTTAGAATAGTTTCTGTCTTGACGTTTACCTTGTCTGATATTAATACAGCCACTCCAGCTTTTGTTTGCTTATTGTTTGTATGTTAGATCCTTTTCCCTCATCTTACTTTCAACCAATTTGTGTTTTTATTTTTAAAGGCATCTCTTTAGACAGTAAATAGTTGGGTCTTCCTTTTTGTTCTCTCAGATACTGTCTGTCTTTCAATTCCTGTTTCGTTGTTGCTGCATATTTCAATTAAATATAATTATTGTTGTGGTGGGTTTATGTCTATCATTTGATATTTTTATTTTCTGTTGCCCCATCTCTCCATCTGTCCTTGTAAGAATTAGAGTTAAATTTACTCCCCTCCTGCCCTCTATGCTCTAGTCATTTATTCTTACCATGATATGCTTATAAGCCCTACAGAATACTTTTATTTTGTCTTAATCAATATACTTTTAAAGAAATTTAATATAATATGATAATTTAAAGAAATGTTTTATGTTTACCTTTCTGGTATTCGTCCTTCCTTACCAGTGATCTGAGTTTCCATCTGATATTTTCCTTTGTCTGTACAACTTCTCTGAGCTTTTCTTGCAGTGCACGTCCTGTGCTAAATAAAGAGGCCCCTCCTCCTCCACCCTCGGCTGGGGATGAACAGCCTTGACTGTCTTCTCTCCCAGGAGGATGGTTACTTTCTACATCTTAGCTCATTTAGGCTTCTTTGTGTCCTCAGCTCTCCAATGAGTTTGACAAAAATGATTTTAGAGCTTTTTATTTTTGCCGTCTTAGATAGGGTGGGAGTGACAGTGTCTTGCAATTTTCTTAATCTGAAACAGAAGTCCAAGATTTAGTTTGTTCATTTTAAAATGAGAAGTTTAAACTCCATCCATTTATTTGACCAATAAACCTTTCTGAGCAGCCCTTCCAGAAGCTCGGCACACAAATGATAAAGTGGCATAAAACTTTCCTTTTACTCCCTCCTTAGGATAAAGTTTTACATCTTTAATATGACATTCCATTTTTACATGCTATTTGTACTTTGCATTTCTCTGTCTTGATGTTTGATAATTCTTGAGACTTTTTATTATTTGTATTTCTGACTCATTTTCAGCTGTGTAAAGGAATGCTCCGTTCATTTTGAAATGGTCGCTCTGTGCTTTCATATGCATTATTTCTTCCCACCCTCCCTCTCACCTGGAAACGCCTTTTCCTTCCGTGTGTGTATTCAATGACCAATCTCCTTATTCCTCTCTTGAAGTCACCCTAAGACATCTGTTTCCTCCATACTCCCCTCCCCAAATCCCAAAAGGCCCATCATTTGGATATGGGTGTAAATATTTTTGGTTTATGCCTCATTACTCAATTGGTTCCAAGTTTGAAAGAAAGTGAATTCTAGGATAACTCAACTGCTTGTGAAGGGTTGGGGTTCATTTTGGTTGGTCAGTACCTGTGCATTACTAGTTATTATTTTGTCAGTCGCCTCAACAGGATTATCAGTATTTTGCAGGGTGCCTACCTCTTCGTATATGCTCAGTACCTATTTGTTGAATAAATGAAGGGTCTCCAGAATTATTGCATCATTTGGCACAGGTTTTCCAGCTGCTAGGCCCTGTTCTATGCACTAGGATTCTAAGATAAATGATGCACTGCCCCGGCCTTAATTGGGATCCAATTAGTGTGTGTTGGACAGCTACCTCCTCCTGTCCCATCATTTTGTTTTGGCCACTGCTGTGGACACCTGTTGCATACCAATGTACCCCAAGGGCACTTGTTAGGCCCCATATCTCTTGCTTTTTACATCTTTGCCAGTATTCTCTGAATTCACCCTTGATCATTGTGGGGAGAGGACTTGGACCGTAACTACTCTTTTTTTTTTTTTTAAGCTGACTATTCTTTACACAGTCCCTCAGAGGTTCCTGACACAGGCTGGGACCCGGTACCTGGGACCCTTTGCTGCAGAGCTTGCACCTGGACAAATATCTCCTCCAGTGACAGAATACAAAGAGACTATAAGGGACTAAAAATAACTGCATGCATGCACAGTTGGGGCAAATTATGAACAATAAGATACAAAAAGACTGAAAACCCAACTGCTGCATCAAAGTTGTCGGGAGCAAAAGCAGGGCACTCCGCATGATTCCTGCACCCAACATCACAAAGGGGGTGGGCAAACTACCTAAGCCACCCCTCTGGCCCGAACCCACCCTCAACCCACTTAAGGGACCAGCTCTCAGGGAGCGAGCAAGGGAACCTGTTACTTGTTTTCGCTCCCTCGTGCTGCAGCTTGAGTCCCAGTAAAGCCTTGCCTGAATTTCTCATTTGGCCTCTTGTAAATTTCTATTGATTAAAGAGTTCAAGAACCCAGGTCTGTAACAGCCCCAGTGGATGGAACCCAGCTGCCTACGGTGTTGATCAGCTCAACGGATTACCTCTTGGATTGCCTTTGCCTCCTCTCATTCTTCGCAGTCCCCACTCCTGTTCCTTGGAATCACTTTCCAAATTAAGTTCCCTGAGAACAAGCCTGGTCTCTGCTTTTTGGGAGATCCCAAAGATACCCTGTAAACAAGTATTCACAGTATAATGTGGTCAGTGTGGTCATAATCATCAGGATGATGAAAACCAGGGGATTCTTTACAGAAAAATTACATTTTAATCAGTCTCTAAGGATGAGTAGAAGTAAGGCAGGCCAACAAGATGGATAAGGGCATTCTGTGCTGAGAGAACAGTGGAGAAAGGCAAGGATGGTAGACAACTTCCAAGACGGCCCCCAAGGATCTCCACTTCCTTGTACTCACACCTTTGTGTAGTCCCTCCTCCCACATTGTACCAGGACTGATAGTGTGACCCAGAGTTGATGGTATGTTTGTCCTGAGATTAGGCTATAAAAGATTTGAGCTTCCATCATGGGTCATGTGCAGCTGCCATATCATGAGGACACTCAGGCTACTCATGGAGGGGCCATGTGGTGAGGAACTGAGGTCTCTGGCCATCAGTCAGCAAGGAGCTCTTAACAACCACATGAATGAGCTTAGAAGCAAGTTCCCTAGCCCTAGCTAGCCTTCAGTCTATTACTAACCAAGGTTCTTGGCCTTCCCCAATCAATAGAAATTGATAAGAGGCCAGAGAAGAAATTCAGGCAAGGCTTTACTGGGGCCCCTGCTGCATCAGGAGGGAACAAGAATAAGTAACAGGTTCCCTTGCTTGCTCACTCCCCAAAGAGGGCGTGAGCTGGCTCCTTATATGGTGGTCAGGGTAGAGGCTGGAGGTGTGGCTTAGGTGGTCTGCCTACCCCTTTGATGGTGCTGTGTGCAGGGGGCATGCGCAGTACCCTGCTTTGCTTCTGGCTCTTCAGAAGTGGCAGTTGGGTTTTTGGTCCTTTTGTACCTTGTTGTCCATAATTTGCCCCAGCTGCGCATACATGCCATTATTTTTAGTCCCATATAGTTTCTTTGTGTTTTGCTGCTTTGTGTTTTGTCCAGGTGCGAACACTGCAGCAAAGGGTCCCAGGTCCCAGGTCCCAGCCTGTCTCAAGAGCCAGCCACCAGCTTGACCAGAACCTTGTGGAGGACCCAGAGCCAGACCACCCAGCTTAGCTGCTCCCGGGTTGAGATAATGAATGTTTGGGATAATTTGTTATTCGTCAGTAAACAACCAGCACAGAAAAGAATCGTGAGAAAAAAATGATGCATTCTGGAATTGCAAGTGGACTTTTTATGTCCTTTCAACTCCGAAAATAATGATTGCACTGTGATGCAGTTAGGTCAGCATTGTTGGGGTTAAAGGCATTGTCTCTGGAGACAGATCCTCCACATTAAGTCCCTCCTCTGGTGTGTACTAACTTTGTGATCCTGAGCAATTTGCCTGACTTCTAAGCTTTAATTTTCTTGTCTTTAATATGGGATTGGAATTCAAATCTATCTCATAGAATTGTGAGAGTTAAATAAGATGGTACATGTAAAGCTGTTTTAAATTTCTTGCACATGAAAAGCACACAGTAAATTTTAGCTGTTATTGTATTTACAAAATGACCTCAACTCGCAAAACTCAATGACAAATATAGGTTATAGAATAAGGTCACAGCTTCCCTTTTTCTGGCTTTATTTATAGTCTCTCTTAGCCATTTTCAAGGGTAAATTCAACAGAAACTTCCCCCTTTTCTTCTTAATCAACTTAGTTCCAGAAGTCTAAGAATGTGAAGAAGTGTAAAGGTATATTCAATACCTTTAATTAGTAACCACTAATACATTTCCCCAATGTGCCAACAAAAAGGTTGAAAGTAATCAGTGGATGAAAGGTTAATTAATCAATCTTTTATAGTTCAGAATAGGCTGGGCTGAGCTTCAAAACACTTCATTTTGGGTGAGAGAGAGACTTATGTCCAAAAAGAAAAGAGAAAATAAAACTCATTCCAAACTAAGCTGAGAACAAAAAACAGACAAACGATGCCAAGAAGATTGGCTGACAGCTCAGTTTCTTTCCCTTTTTTCTCAAGACCTTCCCCCTGCGGAAGTGGGCTTGGTGCCAGGAGTGCTGCTGGGATAATAGAATCTGAGGAAACGGTTAAGGCAGTGTCTCCCAGGGCAGGACTCTGGGTAGCAAAGCAGAGGAGAGAACTAGTCAGTGCTCTGAGGCCAATTGATGGTCAGGTCACATTAGCCATTAGATGAAGTGTCTCTGAATGGTCCTGGCCTCTCCTTCTCCCTCACTTCCCATCTCCACTGCATTCTCTGATCCCCCTAGAAATTCTGTGTCTGCAGGGATCTTTTCTTCTGTCGTTCCTACCTTATGAATTGTAGCCATTGGACTTCGCTCCTGGGGGCATTTGTGCATAAAGTTCCTCCATCTTCTTGATAGAAGGATTTCAAGCACCAGGGAACAGTTGGGACAGATTTTTGTCTGGATGTCAGTGAACTTCTCAGAACCCAGGAAATCATCCCAGGGGTGGGCTGTTACCAAGAGCATCCTAAGGGGTCTTACAGCCCAGAAGGACAAGGCAGGACCAGCAGTGATGTGAGCCCAAGAGAAGAGTACAGCCTCTAGGAGGGCAGACTGACATCTGCAGTTAGCATGAATTTCAGTTAGTCTCACTGACACTACTAGTGAAGTCAGTTTAAGGAAAGCATTTCCCCTTTTCTCATTTTTAAGCATAAGACTTATAACCTGGGCTTCTACATGTCAGAATGTTGCAGTTACATCAGATCATCCTGACAAGGAAAATCTTCAGAGCTGCTTTTCCTTGTCTCCCGACCCAGCTGTGACGATGTCTTGGGCTTCTCTGGTTACCCATAATTCCCACTGCAGAGCCAGGATGGTGCAAGCAAGGCATACGGTGGCCTGATGATCACACAGTGCTGGGATGCAGGGAATGGCTTGTGGCTTCCAGTTTGGATAAGACAAAATTCAAGATGGTGAGGGCGACTTGAAGAAATGGTACGTAGCCTGTGTCCAGGACTTAGGGTTTGGAAAAACAAACAAACAAATGAAAAGAAGGCTCTTCCATTTTGCTTTCCTTCTCATCTTTATATCTCATTGGAAAATCTTCCTTAGGGAGAGGAGAAGAGTCATGGAAAGAGTGAGGAAAACTTGAGGAGAGGGTAAAGGGGAGAGTTCACAGACTGACAGGTGCTCTGAAGGGGTTTGCATCCACTGCAGAAGCAGCACTGCAGCTGACAGAGGACACGTGGACGCTCTCTACCGGCCCCTCCCGACAGGGTTGTGCCCAGGTGGGAGTCACCTCACAGCACGTGGAGACAGAACCGCCCCCTCGCAGGTTTCCTCCTGTACTCCTGGGGGCCGTGCCTGCGTTCTGTGAGGCCGGGGTAGAACTGGCCTGCTCCTTTGCCGCTCTGTATCTGAGTAATCTTGGAAAGGATGATCCTGGAGGTCAAGGATGTCTGTTTTCACTGATGTCATCTGGTCCACCACCTAATGCCATGAAACTTGCACTCTCTGACTGCTGACTGCAAGGACAGTGTGTGATTCCTAAATGTGCTTTAGGGCGACCATCAGCACCACTGAGACACTGGTGGAGTGGAACTAGCTCTGTCCATACCCTGGAAAGGGGTGTCCAGACTTGGCTATGACACACTGGACTCTTCTAAGCCGCCAGGCCACTCATGTCAAATGAGGGCAGAGATTAGATGAGCTCATTCTCCCCTTGCTCCTTCATCAGTGTTGAGATTTACTTTACATCAGCTCTTTATAGAGCTAAATTATGTGGGGAGGACAAATGCATTTCTGTGTTAGACTTCAACCCTTGGAATAAACCGGCTTCCTGGGTATTACTTTTTCAAACATGGGTCATGATCTGAAATCTTCTAACCAACGTGTCTTGCTC
Organism: Balaenoptera physalus; assembly: GCF_965194825.1. Classification (NCBI taxonomy): domain Eukaryota; kingdom Metazoa; phylum Chordata; class Mammalia; order Artiodactyla; family Balaenopteridae; genus Balaenoptera; species Balaenoptera physalus. The sequence goes on along the minus strand of NC_138898.1, from coordinate 41,544,971 downwards.
AAATCATAACCAGAGCATCTTAATTTATGATTTCTATACTGTTGGAAAAAACATGAGTGATGTCTATAGAAACTTGAAACACCATCAAACACTTGCTCTCATGTATATACAGCTATGGGCCCATAATATTAACCTCCACAGGCAGATTAGGGAAATGAATCATTATCCAAACAACATACATCAATTAGCTTCCACTCATGTAAGGCTTTCAATATGCCAGGCACACGTGCCATGTGCTGAACATACATTAACTCTTTTATTTCTCACAATGACCCTATAGAGTGCGCTTCATCTTTTTCAGTTGAGGAAACATGCTGCACATGGGCAGTCAGGCTGCATTGGATTGTGCCTCTGGGTTCCTCCGGACACACCCTCCCATCTCCACAATGCCTGGAATTCAGTTTCACTGCATCCTTCTTTAGCCAAGCAGAGGATCAAAGACTTTGGGGTCACCTAGTCCTAGGTGTGAATTCTGACTCCACTTTTAGCTGTATGATTTCTGGTATGTTTCTGAACCTCTCTGAACTTCAGTTCCTTTCTCTGTAGAATGAAGGTCATTCCATTTCCATGTCAAGTTGCAATGGGGGCTAAATGGATTAATGAGAATGTCTGGCACAATGAAGTTTCTTAAGTAAAGCTGCTTTCTTCCCTGCCTTGCACCTTATTTCTCCACCATTCCCTCTCCCCCCTTCTACCTGGTTCCCTTTGCTAGCTAAGTTGTGCATTGTTTTTTTTCTTGTGCTTCCCCAGAAAAGGGATTATATTAGCTTTTTCTCTGTAAGCCCCTTTTGTGACTTGTTCTCTCTTTTCTACCCACAAGTATTTCCTTTTTGGATTCACCAACTTCCTTAGGCTGGGAAGCCCCAACCTTCACATTCTTTGCAGTGTCTCCCATGGGGACCCCATCCTGGGGCTTTGCACGTTGTCCCTCCCTGCTCGGGACAATCGCATTCCAGCATCCAAGAGCAGCCATGTAACAGCAGCACAGACAGGAGTCAGAGGAGGTCACTGGATTCTAATTATAACTAAAACAAGCAGGAGTTGTATAATGAGGTTGGAAGGAACAGAGTTACAGCTGTTTTAAGGGTTGTGACCCAAACTGACAAAAGATGGGAAACTCAGGGAGGCGAATGCCTCATCAAACTTGCCTTTGGATAGCCTGGTGTGGGAGCTGATATACTGTTCCCCTTCAAGGTATTTTGAGCTTCTAATTTCTGAATGTTCATTTTTAAGGCATTCACAGAACGTTATACCTAGGAGACTGATGAACTTCTTTGAAACTTAAATAACGCAAAGGAACCATCCAAATCTGTGGATGGAATACATATTCATGCATTTTTAAAAAGGCATATTATATACCTCAGAGACTTGGATGGCTCATTAGGAAGTGTTTGGTGGGGTATGTAATTCAGGATTTAATGTGCTGTCCATGGACTAACCTTACTGGGGCTGTGCTAAAGCTGTTTTATATTCCACAGTAACATCTAAAGTCTAAAACATTTACACAAAATGACTGATTAATCATTTGCATAGTTTCATTTTTGAAATCTAAGCCTTTTTCAAGTTAGATGAAAACCAGACGTACCTGAAGCCAACATGCCCTCCATGAAGCTTAAATAGCCTTGGTAAAACATTCTCCTTTTTCTTCTTTTGATTTACAACTAAGCTGAGAGTGAGTTATTTTAACTTTTGTCTTTGGGGGATTTTCTGTGCTTGGATCCCTGCAATGCAACTTTTGGGATTCCTCATAGGAAACACTTTTGAGTTGAACTAAGCTCTACAAGCATTTATTAATATTTTATTCTTTAGCATATTGACTAGCCTTTATATTTTCCAGGATTAAGAAAAAAGAGAAAGGTGATGAACAAGATTTAGAGGGAAGCCAATGTGATGACCAAGATTTTGGGAATTACATATTCAAGATATAAGAGAAGTAATCATCAGATCAAGAGGGATGAAACTCAACTCTCTGCACCTTTTGTGGATTCCAGGATCTGTACTTTCCCCAGTCTCTGCACATTGCACCTCTTTTCTTCATTTTTGTCTGCCAAAATTTATAGACATAAAGCATATTTCTCATGTTGTTGCTGTTCCAACTGGCCACAGAGAAATATCCAAACAACTAGGGGGTCCATATGGCTACCAAGTATCTCTGAAATTCATTTTATTCTGGACCCTGGGGAGCTGCAGAAAGAAGTGAATTCAGTTCTCATCTGGAGAGAAGCAATCTCTCCCCTCTTAGTCTGTGAAGAATGGATTGTATTGAGGATGCTGTTGAGAGCCTTAGAGCCACAAGCTCTTGCCCAGAGCCTCCTAACCAAGCTAAGGGTATCACAGCTATGAGCAAAGATGCAGGGAAAGGTGGGTTTTTAAAGCAGTATTTAAGAAGCAACATAAAGCTATTTAACACTCCAAGCTATTTAACACTCTGTGGATGGAACGTAGAGAAACATGCTTCATTTGAAATAGGAAGCGGGGGTGTGTGAAAATTCCCTTTCCTAGGTATCCTTAAAAGTGGAAAAGGGTTTGGGTTTTCTTTAATCTATTGTTTCCAACAGCATTAGGTACAGCATCATGTTGTGGGTAGCAAGAAAGGGTGAATGGGGAGAGGATAATTTACCGAACATGGGCCCTGTGCCAATCATGCCAATCACCGTGTCAGGTATTTTACACACATCCATGATTTTGTGCCCACGTCCACCCATCAAGGTGACCATGATCATCCCTACTTACAGATAAACAAATTGAGACAAAGGTGAGAAACTTCATCCATGTCCTCATGCTGGGTTTGCAGTTGTTGTCTTGGTTCTTCAACTAACTAGCTGTGTGACCTGTTCCAACTCACCAGGTATCTCTGGCTCATTTTTCTCCTTTGTCCAGTGAGTGAGTTGGACTAGGGTTCTTGTGGATTCTGGGAGGAAGGTTCTGGACTCTAATATTCCAAGTATTTTCTGTAGATTCTCTTGTGGTCTCTCTCTTGTGGTCTCTTCCCAGAAGAATAGGTGAGATGACTTTCAGAGTTCCATGGAGTCTGTCAACCCACCTGGTAGAGCAAGTTCCCAAGGTCCCCAGCACATGGGGGAGCCCAAAGTGCCATCTGGAACCTCCACGGTTAGGAGCTGGGGGAACCACAGTAAAGGAAGTTTGTCTTGTTCTGCCTGGAGAAAGTGAGGACTAAGGTTATGAGCTTTTGAAAAGCGAGGGGTGAAGGGACTGCACGTTACTTTGCTCAGAAAACACAAGGTGTGAGACTTGTGGTCAGCAGCTGAAGCCACGTCTTGGTCACTTCCCAGGTGTCCCTAACTCCCTTTCCTAGTTGCACAGGGTGCCACGTCCTTCTACTTGATTGGAGACTTAAGATAGCTTTGCCTTGCTTGTCTCATCTCCACCTTTTCTTAGTCCTGCCCAGCCTTCTCTCTAATACTTCCTCTTACCTCTGGTCTCATTTATTTTACATAAGCCTGTCCTATACATCTCAAGACTACTTTGCCACTCTTAAGCATAAACTGGTATGCTCAGAAATGAAAGGCCCTGGTTAGTTACTCTGTGTGAGACATAAAAGCAACATCATCTAGAGACAGCCCTCTCTCAATCTCCAGATCCTTGCGTTGTGAGAAAGCATTACCAGTTAGAGCCCTGGAGTAAATTATTTTAAAGTACATTTTCTGCAGACACTGTGGGTTCTGGTTCATAGCCTGCTCCACTTACACTCTTCAGTTTGGAAGAAATACTGAGCTTGGCGTTGAGCTTTTCTCTTACCCAACTACTAATATATTATCAGACAGCCCTGTCTCTTGTGGAATTAACCCCTTTTATTTTTTTATTTTTTAGGCTGTGTGAGGATCTTCCCTTAAATTAGAAAAGTAATATGTTTATAGATTAATTCATTTGTGATGTTACTAATTTCTGGGCCAGTTCCTTCCAACTTTTATAATATACTGATCATGCTAACAACTTTTCAGAAGTATTTTTTTTTTAATTTATTTATTTATCCATCCATGGCTGTGTTGGGTCTTCGTTTCTGTGCGAGGGCTCTCTCCAGTTGCGGCAAGTGGGGACCACTCTTCATCGCGGTGCGCGGGCCTCTCACTATCGCGGCCTCTCCTGTTGTGGAGCACAGGCTCCAGACGCGCAGGCTCAGCAGTTGTGGTTCACGGGCCCAGCTGCTCCGCGGCACGTGGGATCCTCCCAGACTAGGGCTCGAACCTGTGTCCCCCGCATTGGCAGGCAGGCTCTCAACCACTGCGCCACCAGGGAAGCCCAGAAGTATTTTTTAAAAAAACCTTTGACCACAATTGAAAAGCACAAATTGAGGACTTACTCTGAGCTAGATACTGTGTTTGACGCTGCACAGAATGCAGAGTTGAATAAGACGATGTTTATCCCCCAAAGGAATTTACATTCTTTTAGACAAATCCACAAATTGCTGCTCTGAGAAGCATGCTGGTGTAGAGTCACTGGGGTTCAGAGCTAAGGGGACTGCAGGTGTTTGAAGTGTGGGCAGGTGAGATCATTAGCTGCTTCCCAGCTCAGAGACCCGCTGCCCATGGGGGTGCTATTCTCTGCGGACACTTGGGAATCTCTATCTGGCGTATATATATTCCTCTTATTGCTGTGCTATCAAAGGCCCAGTCCTACCCTCAAAGTTCAAAATTCAATCTCCTCGTGCCTGCAAAAGGATTAAAAATATTTAACAGACTGATGGAGGTAAAAATTGACTTTTTGTTCCTGTGTTATTTGGTTCTTCAGTAACACTGGACACAGTTAGTACTCCTCCTGGGAGTGACAGTCTCCCGTTCTCTTAGCAGCAGCGACATTTCCCCTCCCAAACGCTCCTTCCTCTGAGGGCTGCCTTTCCTCCCTCCCCATTGGAGGGTCCCTTTCTCTCACTCAATCCAATTTTGAGATTCCTAGAGATTAAGAACTGGGCATGCTTTCTCTCTTCTCTCCCTTTCCCTAGATGATCCAATCCATTTTCATAATATAAATGCCACCCTATAATGACAGTGCCCAGTTAACATCTCTCTAAGCCAGATCTTTCCTTTGGGCTTTAGTCTTACTTTTCCACTTTTGTCTATGTGCTATTTCCATTTGGATATCTCTCGGACATCTGAGACATACTGGTCTGAAATGGAATGTTGGATTTCTACTCCAACTCACCCCTGTTGTTGTTGTTCTCAGTATTGGTCCTAACGACCAGCCACCCAGATGCTCAAGCCAGAAGTCTAGGGGTTCACCCATGAATTGTCCCCTCCCCACACATGATCATCAGTGATCCTAGTGGACCTTTTTAATAAATGTCTTGAATCTGACCATTTCTTGCCATCTCCCTCAGCATGCCTTTGGTCATGACCTTCATGACCTTCATCTGGATTAATGCAACTGCCCTCCCTGCTTACCCCCAGCAGTGAATAGCATGAAAATATCACAGTGTTATTTTCACCCTACACAAGTCCCTCCAATGGCACTCTTTTTCTTACACCTACCCCCTCCATATCAGGCAAAAAAAAAACCCCAAAACACCTCTGTGTTTAAACTTTTTATTTTTTTGCATGCAGAGACACAACCATTTTTCTCTGTTGCTTGGGTTTCTGCTTGTGATCTTGTTTCTGACCCCATGAGGTTACCAAGGGGTTTTCCAAAACAAAGACAGCTTACTGCTTCAGAGAAATTCTGGTGAATTTCTCAGAATAATAAAGTGTGCATATCATCAAAAATGGGAAGAAATTGAAGAGGTCCTTTGAAAGGTCCCAGCCCTCTCTTCACCAATATTTCATAAGTCAATCTGGCTAATAACAGGTGTCAAAAGAGGAGCATTTATTTTCACCGCAATAATAATATCAATGCCAGGAATTCAAATGGAAAATATTTCAAGGGCAGCAGAGTCTGTAATATAAGAGTGAGAATTTACTATTTTTATCTAGATTCTCCCTATGACTGGCCTTCTCCTTCTTTTAAATTTCACTATTTCTGGGGGAGGATGGGGTGTTAGTTTGGTTCCTATATCGAAATTAATTTAAGTTCTTCCCCACACTGGGTTGGATAATTTAAAACTTAATACACTGTGCAGACAGCAGTGCCTAAAGGTTGTCAAGGCTGACTGGTGAGCTGCAGGCATATGAGTCTGCCAAGCAGAATAAGAAATAAAGCTAAATTACAGACCTATTAAAAATAAATTAGTGATGTCAAAAAAGCAAATTAAGATGCAGATAATCAATCTAATTTCAGGGTCTCTGGTGAGTGTTAATGCTTAATTCTTCTCATGTTTGATGAAGCATCTATTAATTAAAAATATTTATATAGGGCTTCCCTGGTGGCGCAGTGGTTAAGAATCCGCCTGCCAATGCAGGGGACACGGGTTCGAGTCCTGGTCTGGGAAGATCCCACATGCCGCGGAGCATCTAGGCCCGTGAGCCACAATTACTAAGCCTGCGCGTCTGGAGCCTGTGCTCCGCAACAAGAGATGCCGTGATAGTGAGAGGCCCACGCACCGCGATGAAGAGTGGCCCCCGCTTGCCGTAACTAGAGAAAGCCCTCGCACAGAAATGAAGACCCAACACAGCCATAAAAAAATAAATAATTAATTAATAAAAAAATATTTATATAAAAATGAGCTTGCACAAGGTCTTAATTTCAAGAGGGACCAGCTTCAACTGATATGACTCTCAGAAGATGGACTTGTATTTATAGCAAAAGGCAAGACCTGCCTTCACACCACCTAAAGTAGAACCCACTTTCCTAAAGTACTTTTGCCAACTGGAGAGAGCATTTGCCTCACTTCCCTCTGCTTTTCTTTTCCTCCATTTTCTCATCTGGCTTCTTGTGACCAATCCTGAACCATCCACCGGCTTCCTTTGACTCCATGCTTGTTCTTAATGCGGGGGTTGCAGTTGAACACCCAGGGAGAGAAAAGAGTTGGATTCGTGACTGCTTTGGGGAAGGAAAGTAAGCAGAGAGATTGTGAACTAGGAACAGGGAAGATGCACTTAGACACCTGAGGGGACACAGCCAGATGCCGAGTCAGTGAGCAAACATATGGGAAGAAATTGTGGAAGAATGTGAAGTCCTGTGACTGTTAGCAGAGATGAAGCTTCTGGATCAGATGAAAGAATGGGTCACCATTACATAATTTACTATCTGATACCATCTGGCTTCTTTCTACTCAACATATCGGGAAAGAGGTTTATGACACAGGTGCAAGTAGCATAGGCCAAAATGAAGTTTAGCGTTTCACATCTGTCCCTCTTAGCCAACCTCTGACAGAGGGTCAGAGAATCACTCAGCAGGGAGGCCACACGGAGCTGGGTCCTGCACACTGGTCCTTCTCCAGTTCAAGGAGCTCACAGTTTTGCAGCACTGGAACAAACCGAGCAAAGGAGACCAGTCTTGCTGCTGCATCTCACTGCCCTACTTGCAGCAGAAAAAGGGGATGGAGTCAGAGGCTGGGATCAAAGCGGATCTTCCGCTCCTGCTGCCAGCCTTGCTCCTGCAAAGCTAGTGCCTGCTAATAATGGCAGGAAGATGGTGGCAGGCAGCATGCAGATTTTTGGTCTTTTTAACTTATTTTTTAATTGAAAGGTCATAAAACACATAGGAAAAAGTGGGGAAAAAATCCTTTAAGAAAAGGAGTAAGTATAGAATGAAAAGTCGTCTTCCCTTATTCTCTCAATCCAGGTCTGATTTTCACAGAAAAAAAGGGGTTTGCCCGGCAGACAGAAAAAATAAATGAGTAAGGAAAGTGACATGCAGCTCTGACAAAACATTGAGCATCCAGAGTTCAGAGTGATCAGTGTCGAGGATGCAGTCAAAGTGGTAAACCCTTTAGTATTCTTGTGGGAACAGAGATGGAACATTTTAGCAGGACAGAGCCCTGATATTGTGGCATGGGCCACGCACCTGTCCAGCCCTCTCACCTGGCGACGTTGTCAGGGACAAGCCACCCATTTGTTTCTGTGATCGTCTCTGGCGACATGCTGGCCATACTCACCAGGCCACTCCCATCTGGATCCCCGCCCAACGATCGCAGGCAATGGGCTCTTCCCCCTCAGTGACTCCGACACCTGAGAATTTTGCGTTTAGTATTTATTTTATACTTAGTTTATGTGACAACAACGACGGACAAGTCAGAAATTATTTATTGAAAGTCTGTTATGTTCCAACCCCTATATATACATATGCCTCCAAGGGGGAGTTAGGGGTCCCTAGGACTCTGTGCTCCCCCACTTCTTAGCATTTATCATGCTGCATGTTAATTCTCTCTCTCTCTCTGTATGTGTGTGTATATATATATATATATATGTATATATATATATATATATATATATATGAAATAAGGAAAATATATTATATAAGAATACATATCATATATATCCTTATATATCTCTCTCTTTATGTATATATCCTTATAATATATATTTTTCTTATTTCATAGATATATAAAAGAATAATATATATAGTTCTTTTATTAGCATCTATGTGCTTTTCTGTATTTTTCTCTCTTATCCCTATTTGCCTTCATAGGTTTATAAGCATCATTTTCTCTCCCACAGCACATAATTTACATGGAGGAAGTGGCTTATTCCCTGGGCAGGTCCCAGATCTTCTGTCAAGGCTAAAGACTTCAGGCTGCTCTGCCTAGCCTTGTTTCGGGATGTTCTGGCTGAGGGCCAACAACGCAGGTATGGGTGGCCTAGCCCTTCAGATGAACTGCATTGCTAGTCGACTACAGTACTATTTTTATGTTTCTGTATTTGTATGCCTGTCTATCTATATGAGGATAAAAATAATGCTACCGCTTTGTGGCAACCTGGAAATGCAAAGGTATCTGCCAGGAGATTGACAAGTGACTCAAGAGCCTAAAACTTTTCTTATTCTGCAATTTCCCCGAGGGCTTCTATAGCCTTAGAGCAAAAGAAAAATCAAGTTGATATCAGTGTGCAGGGTACACTGATCCTGAACTGCTGTTCAAACCTTAGAGATGGCCTGGCCTCTGTTTTCAGCACTGTAAGGTGTATTTCATAACTGCTGGCAGGGGAATTATGTCACATGGTCCCCTGTCCTGATATCCTGCTCTGTGCTGCTGTGACCTGACTGCCTCAGGTATCTCTGTGGTTCTGCTGCTTCGGCCACCATGTACCCTCGGTCATCGAAGTCTGATGATTCTTAAAGAGAAGTAACAACCGAGAAGCCAGTGGGTCCCCTTTGTTCCCCCAGATCCATTCCCTCTCCTGCTCTTTGTTCCAGGAAGCTGACTTCCACAGATTACTTCCCCTGGACAACCTCGCTCTCTGGTTTCTTGCTGGGTCCACTAGAGAGAGGCGCTGGCAGGAGATCACTCACTGGGTGGGAAAGGAGAGCCTGGAGCCACAACTCCAGTGAGGATGGGGTGGCCTCTCTCCCCAGCTGCAGCTCTGCTCGGTGTTCTGGTCATGCGCCTTCTCATGGCGGCCTCTTTCCATGGTCTCAGCTTCTCATCTTTGGGTGTTCCGCCAATCACGACTGGCTTCCTGAAACCTACTGCCACCTCTGTAAGTAGTCCTTCTATTAAACCTCCTCTGTTCCTACCTTAAGGATAGGATCCACCTGCGTCCTGCCAGGTGATGTAGCCGTCATAGCCACTAGGAAATTGGCTGCACTATGGCTTCCAAGTGGCAGCAAACTTAAGAACAGGCTGAGGGCTTATAAAGCAGTAGAAGGTCCTGGCTTCGCACGGAGAGTCCAGAGACCAGGACCTCTGGGGCGCACATGTCTGGATTTACAGTCTTTTTTTTTTTTTTTTTTTTAAATCACCCATTGGTGATTCTCACAGGGATTGAAGCAGGAAGAAAATATCAAAGGGCAGATGGTAGTATAGATACAATCTTGACTATGGAATGAGAGAGATGTGTAGTTTTGTTAGTTATTATAGATGCTCGCCCCCTTGGACACTGTTACTTTATAGACATATGTGTGTAATCCTACCCCACGCATATATGATTCTGGGGAAGAGTAGAGGTGATGGCTGTAATATACACCATTTCAAGGTACACTTCCCTGCCATAGCCCTATCTATGTACACAAGCACACACACATGCATGTACACACACGTGCACACACACACTTAGCGTTTTCTTTCCAATCGACCTTGGATTTAGCCCCAGTGAGAGAATTCTTGTATCCAGGGAATGCAGACTGAGGGGATAGGTACTATAGTGGTTTAGCAGTGTGTCAACTAGACCAGGCTGAACTACACCCCAGAATTCCTTTTCCCGTATGGTTCTGGTGAGGATAAGCCACACCAGAGACTCCCAGGTGAGAAGTGGGGTGTGGAGTGAGGTGGCAGACATGCTGCGGTCCACACCCCCATCTCTGAGATGCTCCCTCAGCTCACAGGTAGAGGCGGCCGGGCCCGCAGCTGCTCCCATGACCCTCCTGCTGCTTCTCTGACTCAGGGGCCGGGCGTGTGTGTTTAGCAACATGACAAAGGGCTTTGGCTTCTGTGGGACACCAGCCTTCCAAAGTCAGAGGCAACAAGAAGACTTCAGTCCGTTCTCACGGCCTCCAGCTCACGCCCGTGGGTTCCATCTTGTTCCTGCTCTCCCCCACCTCGTAGTCATCTTCCCTTCACAGTGCCTGATGTCCTGTGCACTTCAACCTCCAGCGTCAGACTCAGACCTGCAAAACACACACACACCCCCCCCGCCCCGAGAGGGGAGGTGTCTCAGCAGGAAATGAAGAGCAAGGCCTTCAGTCCACTTGAGCTCCATTTCATCACCTAAGCAAGGAATGATCTCTTGACTTGTAGTATTTCTACCCAAGTTAGAGGCACCCCAACCTGCCCGAAGTCCAGTCAATAGCTGGTGTCACTGCCCCTCCTTGTTTTCTGGTGATGACAGGAGGGAATGAGTGTCACGGGCCACTTTGGGAAGTTAGACCCCAGTTTTGCAGAAACCCAGCATTGGCATCTGCCAGGGCTGGAAACCAGGGGCTTTCCTCCCCTCAGCACCAGTCTCTGCTTTCCCTGCCTGGAGGCCCGCCAGGGTCCAGTGCTGGGGGCAGGATGAAAGCCCAGCTATGTATGGCAGGAGGGTGGTGTCTCCAGTTCTCAGGAGCAAACAAGCTGTGGGAACCTGGCCTTCTGCTGTTGAGTTCCTGACATTCTCAATTGCGTGTTAAGAACAGTCCTCTTGTTGAGGTAGGGCAGGCTGATGAGATATTCACCTTTTTAAAAAAATTTTTCTTCTTTCACTGGATTTCCCCCTTCCCCTCCAGTCATGCAAGTGATTGTTACCTCAGAGGAGGGATGTCTAAGGCGAAGCCAGGAAACCAGAAATCACCTACAGATCTCCCAGGTTTTGTGTTTTAAAGCCCTATCCTCTTAGGGAAGTTGAAGATTTGCAGGTAAGATAAAGAAAGAGGGCTAGAGCTTTGTTCCCATCTTCAAAGTAGAAAGTAATTTCCTTGGTTCTGGAGTGAGAGAGAGGAAAAATAGTGGGCAGAGTCTACAGTAGCCTTCCAAGGATACTTTTGGAAGGTGGCAAAGCCCTGGAGAGAAAGTGACCTCGTGTACATTTAGGAGACAGGCTCAGGGTTCCTGGATCCCTGGTGTGGCTTGTAGACAGTGGGCCCTTGACCTGAAGAGCCTCATTGACCAAGGGGAAAACCTTCTCTGCATTAACCTGAGCGCAAAGACCCCCATCTCTTCCCTACCCTTCGCCATGTCAGGGTTCGACATAGATGTAGTCAGCCAATATTTTTGAATAATGATAAACCATGTCATTATACATATATCATATATATGATATGTATATCAAATAAAGCTAGCTCTTAGAGTCTTAGATTGCGGGTACTGTGTGCTAGCCACAGTTCTAATTACTTTACAAATATTAACTCATTTACTCGTCACAAAAACCCTATGAGGTGACAATTTACAACCCATTTTACAGAGGAGGAAACTGAGGCCACACAACCAGGATTCAAACCTAGACACTTTAGCTCTAGGATCCATGCTTGAGTTGTGGTTGTCAAAGAAAGTGATATTTCCTTTATGGATACCTGAGTTTGCAGGTGTAAATTTATACCAACTAAATAAGTAACCATGATTGCAATTAAGGTTGACCTTTGAACAAATCAGGGGTTAATCGGCATAAAATTTATTGTCAGTCCTCTGTATCTGTGATTCCTCCATGGACCGTGTAACACCGTAGTATTTACTATTGAAAATATCTCTATGTAAGTGGACCCGTGCAGTTCAAACCCACATTGTTCAAGGGTCACCTGTAATATATTTTATTTTGGCAATTCCACAGGGGGAGATTCAGTCATTTGTCTGGAGGTGAAAGCAAGTGATATATACTAAGATCTGCTCATGATACTTTGGCAGCCTGGCAGGGGTCAGGAGTGAAGGTTTAAGATTCTCAAAGGAACCTGTCTGTGGCCTCCACAGTATCATGCTTTCAGCTAAATGTCTGGAACATAAATCTCCAATAAATATCAGCTGCTTTAATGATTATGATAACAATTATGGTTATTATCATCCCAGCAAAGGCTGCACAGAGCCACTTTGCCTGCACAGAATGGCTGTGCCCCCAGATTCTCATCCCCCTTCACAGGACTGGATTCATCTGAAGTCACCATGGTGATTACCTCACTGCTGCCTTGGATGCTCAGTCCTACTTCATCTCTCCCTCCTGTAGAGGAGAAACACAATCTGATCCTCTAAATTAGGAATTTGTTGTACTAATCCTTTCAAAGGTATTTGTGTTTAAAAGTAGAGGGGGTAGTGCTTAACAAAAATAAAGGTGTATTTAATGATCTAATCACAGGATTTCATAGGCTATTTAATGATGGAATTCAGTAACTGTGACATATTGGGATGGTCAGGCTTATCATGGCCCCTTGGGTCTTCCCTGTGACCATGTGTCCTCCTTCTTGTCTGCCTTATAGGTAGGACACAGCAGAATGGCCCCAGAACTGAAACGTGGCTGTGTAAATGGGGGCAACCAGGAGCGCTGAAGACAAAAGATTACTTTGGTGATAATACAATCTAAAACATCACGGCCTCATAAAGCCTGCTAGAAAGTAGCACTGTTTCCAAAGAGGAAAAAGGAGCTGGCCTGGTGTGCTTTTGAGCATAGGAGGTGCCAGTAGAGATTGTTTGCCAAGAGCAGCTATACCAGAAAATGCAGATGTGTGTTATGGAAAAGATGCTCGGAAGTGTCATTTTTGGAGAGGAAGGACATGAATAAGCAGATGATTCTCAGGGATGTTAAATTCCTGGTGGATAACCAAGTGTTTGGTAAAGACTAGTTGATTTATTTGATCAAAAAGAGGACGAATGTGGTTAACTCATTCCCATGGAAGCTAGAACAATACCTTAATCACACGTAACAGTAGATATTTATGGGGTCAGTGAATGTAAGGCATGAGGCGAAGGTGGAAGAAAGATGGACACACAGGGATGCAAGAGGCCCCAAGGTCTATTCACAGCACAGTCCCTTAACAGCTGTGTGACCCTGGCTCAGTTTCTCAGTCTCTCAAGCCTCAGATGCTTTCTTTGTAAAATGAAGGGACAAGCCTCAATAATACTTAGGGTCTTTTCCAGCTAGATGGTGATACAGGACTGCATTCTGTGCTTGGGAACCTCTGAGTGAAAGTTGATGGTTATTCTTTGGAATGTCGTGCTTCACCTAGTTTTGCCTATTCTAGAACTTATTTAAATAGAATCATGCAGTGCATAGAATTTTATGTCTGATTTCTTGTGTCTCATATTCTTCTCAATAATATGCCTATGATATTTTTCTGTGCCTTTGTGTATAGTTGTAGTTATTTTATCATCATTACAATGTAGTATACCGTTGTATGAATAGACCACTATTTATACATATATTGATTTTACTGCTGATAGGCATTTGTGTTGTTTCCGGGTTTTGGTTATTGCAAGTAATGTTGCTATGAACATATCTGTTCCTGTCTTTTGGGGAAATAAGCACTCATTTCTCTTGGGTACTGGACTGGGAGTTATACAGTAGGTGTATGTTTGGCCTTAATAGATACTTCCAAAAAATTTTGAAAATAATCTTAACCAATTTTCTCTATCAGTGTATGTAGGTTGCCCATCATTGCCCAGAATAGACATTGGTCAGTGGTTAGCTATTCTGGTGGTTGTATAGTGGTATCTTATTGTGGTTAGAATTTTCTTTTGGTACTTCATAGGTTTAATTTGTCATGTAGGTGTCCTCTTTTGTGAACATTAGTTGAAGTCTCTTGCTCATTTATTTGAGTGTCTTTCTTATTCTTATTGATTTGTAGAAGTGGTTTGTCAGTTACACATGGTAAACATATCTTTTCCCGCCATGTGACTCACCTTCTCACCTTTTAATTTTGTCTTCTGATGAACGGAAGTAATTTTTAATGTCATCCAATGTATTAGTTGTTTCCCTCTCTGGTCACTGTTTTTTTGCTCCGTTTAAGAAAATTTTCTGTGCCCTGAAGTAGAGAAGATGGTCTTGGATGCTTTCTTCTAGAAGTTTTCTTGTTTTCCCTTTCATATTTAGATCAACAACTTACATGTGATTGTTTTTTATGTATAATATCACACTGTATTTTAATTACTCATTTAGTTGTCTGTCTCCCCAGCGAGGCTGTGAAGAGCTAGGAAAAAGGATGTCATTTGCACCTTCCTAACCCTCAATGGGGGAACCATCTGTGTCATGTTTAGCATCTACCACTCTCAAACAGTAGAAATTTTTCTTACTTTTAGTTAACTTTCCTCTCTGGATTTTCAACATTTCTTTAGGTTTAACTAAAACTGAATCCTATTGTGTTCTTTGAGAAAATCTATGCACCACTCTTTTGCCATCATGATGTTATTTTACTTTTGGGATATTTTCTCTATTGTACACGGTGTGCTTTCATTTTTGTGGCTGATGACGTCTCTTTCAAGTCCATGTAAAAAAAATTTGGAGCAGAGAGGGAAACTGTGTGACATTAATTTAATGTATTTATTTCTATATTTATTTATTTCCCAGCAATTATTGATTTAACCTTTTCTCCTTTTAATTGTGTTTTTTAAAAAAAAAATAGGTAATACATCTATTGTGTTCAAACATCAAATATGTACATTGAGAAGTCTCTCTTCTACCCCTGTCCGTATCTAGCCAATATTCTTAATCTCTCTTGGTTTAACCACTTTTATTTATTTCTTATGTACATTTCCGTGGTTTATTTATAAACCAAGGGAAGCTGCTTAGCAAACAAGGGCTAGTGACCAGAGAGCATGCAAAGCAGGCCATCTAGAAAAGCATTTATTGGGAAAGAAACTCACAGAGACATAGCATTTAACAGATACGTGGTCCTTCATTACTTATCACTCTCTGAGGTGGCAGACAGGGGTCTAGAAAGGCTGGTGGTCAGACCTGGGGAGAGGTCTCCAGCCCTTGGGTGTAGGCTGCATGACTCCCCTCCCCCGGCATGATTAGAGGGTTGGGGTTTAATTTTGTGGCTGCAGCTATGTGACAATCCTTCAGTGTCCTCAGGACCAAATACTCTACCTCAGTCTTCTCCAGAATCAATTGCCTTAAGCTAACAGTTTTTGTGCTGCCTTAAAGGAGACCATCACCTTTTCCTAGGGACCAGCCTACAGGGAATCAAAAAAGCTAAACTTCACTTTTCAGCTCACCCATTACATTATCTCAAGGGGTGGATGCTGTGTGTCATTACACACTCAGTCAGGAAACCATACCATTTCAATCTATAAACTCAAGAGATTAGTCTCTGGTATTGCCATTGGAGACACTGGAGGATGAGGATGACTTGAATAGGAAAATGAAAGCCATAAATAATATTTGAAGCTTTCCCCTAACACAGATGCTCAGGGAGCCCAGATCCAGTTCAGAGGACAGTGATCAGGTTGCTGAGAGCTCTAGACAACCCTTCTTTCTGTTCCATATATGGGACACTGACTCCTCATTAATGTTGGTTCATATAGGGGTGGTGTATTGGTCCAGGCTAAGATGCTCCCTAACTGGCCAACAAATAATTTAGTGATTCTGTAGTCTAAGATGACATTAAAATTTAGGCTTATCTGCTTGGTCTTTGAATCATGGGGAATCTTGTTGTTTACTTAACCTAGATGTTTGATGGAGTTATTTTGTCATTGTTACAGTGTAATATACTGTTGTATGAACAGACCACTATGTATACATATATTGATTTTACTGTTGATAGGCATCTGTGTCATTTCCAGTTTTGGGTTATTGTTAGTAATGGTGCCAGGAACATTTTTGTTCCTGCCTTTTGGGGAAATAAGCACTCATTTCTTTTGGGTACCGGTCTAGGAGTTATAGAGTAGGTGTATGTTTGGTCTTAATAAATACTTCCAAAAATTTTCCAAAATGATCGTAATCAATTTTGTCTATAGTTTTGTCATCAGCACAGTTATTCCTTACTCAGGAACAATCAAGGTTGTAGTGTGCTATGACTCCTCTTGGGGTAACCATGGATCCGTACAGCTCAGATCTCTCTTCAAGAAAGAAGCTGCAGCAAGAAATGCAGACCATCTGTGGCCAGTGGCCAGCTGAGATCTGCCGTGGCATCTGAGTTGAGCCACACTGTTCCTGGGCTACTCCCAGCCAGTGCCTGACCATCTTGGGAGTATTAAGGCCTGAGCTTTTCTACTCAATGTTGGACTCCGCAATGGCCATTCTTTGCACTGGAACTCTCCCTTGGATAGCTGAGGCTTTCTCAGAGTTGCACTATAGTCTCTGTAACTTCCTGCATAATCTTTCTTTTCTCCATTCACCGGTGTCAGATCTGCATCATGGTCTGAAGGCTTTTCTCCACCCCTTCACATTTTACAGATGTAACCCTCAATAAATCTCTTGTACTTCTAACTCTGTCTTGGTGTCTGCTTCCTTGTGGTCCTGAACTGACAAACATACTCTGGGAATATTGTTTCTTCACACTTGGGCCAGAAGGCTAGATGACCACCTGCATACTAGACTTCGATTATGTTCGACTGAGGCAGTAAGGGGATGTCTGTTGATCCACTCAGGAATAACAGCCCAGGGGAGTGAATTACCCAGTGAGGAAAGTGTCATATATAGTCATTGGGGTCAAACAGTCAGTAGCCCTTCTTCCCATTGGTGGATATAAGCAGTGTGTGGAATTGGCCAAAATTGGCCTCTATGGCTGCAGTTCATGGGCCAAGAATATCTAATCCAGGCCTGCAGAATGGATCTCAAGCCTCTTGTACTAACTACGGAGAGGATGTTATCTTAGAATAGGGGAAGATTCTACTAGCGTAGCATGCTTGACCTTAGGACCTAGGATTCATATTAGACAATTAGCTTCACTGGTAAGTACTGGGTGATGGTATTCAGTAGAATATGCCAGGATACTGGGGGTACAGAAAGCAGTATTTTAGGGGACATAGTAATGGCTACCAGCTCTTCCAAAGGCCCAGCACAGTATGGCAGCTACGACAGCATAACATATTAGAGGTCTCCAACTGTTGGAAATGCAATCAAGAATGCAGGGTGGTCTGGATGACAATGCTACCAGAGGGATTTAGGTATAACAAGTGGGGAGCACCAGTCTTTTCACCACCAGCATCACTACAACTACCTGATGTTGCAGGTATTCTCATCCTACCGGGCAATGAGCTTCTTCTTTCAGGTATGTGAGACATTATGTCTCACAATAAGATGATAATACAAACATATTCTTATTTTTAGAAGACAAACCAAATTTGCTTTTTTTTTCATTTAGCAATATGTGTCCATGTAATTTAGATGAATAAACAGTCCTTGTGTTTTCTCCATCCCTGTGGCAATTTCTGGTAAAAATACTTGATAAGCATGCAGGGAATCTAAGGATGGCTGCCTTTGCCCCTTCCCATTCTTAATTTTCAGTTTCCACGTGAAAAATAGATATTGGACAGGCAATAAACTCTCAGTCTTTTCAAGTATGAGGAAACTACTTTTAACATCAGAAAGGCTTACAGACATCTGCCTGATTAAAGTTGATCTTTTAGAACGGATGGATTGACAAAATACCCAATGACCAATAGTTTCTATGAGTTCATGTGAATTTAGTTCTTTCTGATAATCCTTCTTTTATGAAACACAGTGATATACATATATATAATAGATATGTACATATATGTATATATGTATGCTTGTATATATATGTGTATATATGTATGAAAAATGTTAGCATATGTAAGGATGAGATACATTCATTCAGGTGGCAATATTTGGTGTCCAAGTGGAATAATAGAGCCTCTCATAGCTCTAGAAGCAATAGATGTATCATCTTAACAGCTGGCATCAGACATTCTTTTAGAGAGAAGAAACTTTGTTTAGGAAAATGCCTTTAAGAGCTTTTGGGGATGGAAGGAGAGACCCTTTCTGGCATGAAGCCAGAAAGATGAAAAGCAAGAAGGGAGACGACTGAATTGTTCTGTGTGAAATGAATAGAAGAGTTTGTTTTCACTCTGGAGAGTGTGACATGGGGGAGCGATGGAGTAGAGCAGGGACGGGGAGGTTAGCGTAGGGTTAGGAAAACTTATAAGGTAGCGCGTTTATGAAAAACTCCTGTGGGATAGTGACTGAAGGCTTCTTAAGAAGAGTGTTTAATGTGTACTTCAAAGTTTTTCCTTACAAAGTCTCTGTAAAAACCTTGCCTTTTCCTGTCCATAAAACTTCAGTAAAGTTTACCAAACACCCAAGTTGGTTTATGTGAGATGGCTTTTCATGGGGCAAAGATGGCACACATAAGATGGCAAGACGATTCACAAACTGAGAAAGCAAGCAGTCAAAACTAGAAGTGCCCTGAAAACAAAAGGCTTTAGAAATTCTCAGAAGTCTTGGGGAGAGTTGTGCAATTTATAAAATATGTGTAGGTTGTGCTGTGGTAGTAGGGGTACTTAAGAAATCCTTACCTAAATCTCAAAAGACTTTGAGTCCCCCATTAATACTTAGGTTTCCTTCATTCATTTACTCACCAAATATTTATTGAAGACCTACAATAAACTCTTTTAGATCCTGGAACTAGAGTAATGAATATACCATAGTCCCTGCCTGTGTAGATCTTACAGTTTAGTGGGAAAGGAAGTTAATAAACAAAAGAGCAGAAAACAGATGCAATATGATGTCAGTTATTAAGAGGTGCTACATAAAATAAAGCAAGGGAAATAAGTCAAGACTTAGGAGATGCTTTTTCATATAAGATGGTCAGGAAAGTCTTCTCAGAGGGAGTAGCATTTGAGCAGAGCCTGAAAAAAGATCTGAGGAAGAGCATTCTAGGGGAATAGCCAGTGAAATAGCCAGAACTAAGGTCCCGGGAAGGGAGTTTGCTTGATGTGTCTGAAGAACAGCAGGTAGACCAGGGTGGCTCTTGGGCACTGAGTCAGGGGAGGAGGAAGCTGTGAGAGCAGAGATGTGGCTCTGAGCCAGTGTAACTCTCGGAAAGGACTCTGAGTTTTATCCTAAATGTGGTGGGAATCTGTTGGAAGGCTCTAAGTAGGAGTGTGATGAATATTTACTGATTAGCATTTTCAAAGGCTCACTCTGGTTGCTATGTAGAGAATAGTCTGTAGGGAGCAAAGGTGGAGAAGGAGATCCATTAGGTCTACTGTCATTGTCTAGGAGACAGAAGACTGTATCCTGACCCAAGACCGTAGTGGTGGAAGCAGTAAGAAGTTGTCTGACCAAGGCTCTGCTGGGATGGGTGATTCAGTAGGACTCAGTAGAGAAATCAAGCAAAGCTCTGCAGCTCTCCAAGGGCCATATTCCAAACAATAAGAATCACTCAGGTGGGAGTTTTGATTTGAGATGGTTTCTGTAAATTAACTGAAAAAGTTAAATTGGCACTACTTTCACTTGAAAATTATGCTTTTGATGATGGTGGTGGTTAAGGATGTAGTTTACAAGGTCAAAAGTACTTTTTATATAAAATAGATAACCAACAAGGACCTACTGTATAACACAGGGAACTATATTTAATATTATGTAATAAGCTATAAGGGAAAATAATCTGAAAAAAATAGATATATTTGTATGTATAACTGAATCACTTTGCTGCACACCTGAAACTAACACAATATTGTAAACCAACTCTACTTCAATAAAAAAATTTAAATTTTAGAAAAGAAAGAAAGAAAGAAAGAGAAAGAAAGAAAGAAAAAGTACTTTTAAAAATGTACACAGGATCCTACTACTTTTCTTAGTGGTTGAAGACTTTCTGAATAATTTATTTTTAGTGTTTGTGATGTGAATAATAAAGGCTCCTCAATTAAAATATTACATAAATGTTGGCTTATTTTCTATCTTGTCTGGTTTTCACAAATTTATATGTAAAATGAATACCTAAAAAAGCAGAATGGGAATGATTACAATAATCAGGAATACTTATAGACGCTATAACTACTCAAAGTTGATTTTAAGTTGGAGAATCTTGGTTCAAATCTCTCTTTTAACATAAGATATGCCTTCTTAGCAAAATTTTAAGTATACAGTACAGTGTTGTTTACTATAGACACTAGGTTTCCTTCATTCATTTACTCACCAAATATTTATTGAAGACCTACAATAAACTCTTTTAGATCCTGGAACTAGATCCAGGAGATCTAGTACAGGAGATCATTAGAAAGAAAATAATAATAAACAAAAAGGGCAGTAGGAAACTTTTGGAGGTGATGGACATGTCTATGGCATAGATTGTTTTGATGGTTTCAAGGGTGTATCCAAAAACAAAAAACAAAACAAAACAAAACACAAGGCAATGAGATTTTCAACTGCTATCTTCAAATCACAATGCAGTGGAATTCTTATAATAAAGATCCAGCTAACTAAAAAAATCAATTTTGTGTCTTTTTATCTTTGAGCCTTTGAATAATTCACTTAACTGCAAAACAATTTCGACATCAGTTTGCATGAAATAATGATATCCACCTGGCAGAGTAGTTCTAAGAATTAGAGGGTGATTAGCTAATGTCTACTGTATAAAAGGATGCAAGCAAGTTTATTTGAGTGCAAATTTATTTATATTTATATAGAAAATATTATAATACTGACATTTTCTATTTGGCCATATTATAATGTTTACCATGCCTTGAATGTTTGACTATTTCTCTAAAATAGTGGTTCTAAATGCTGGCAATTTTGACCCCAAGGGAACATTTGGCAATGTTTGGAGACATTTTTGATTTTTATGACTTGGAGGTGCTATTGGCATCTAGTGAGTAGAGGCCAGGTTTGTGGCTAATTACCCTACAATGCACAAAACAGCCCACTTCCCAAAAGAATTATCCAGTGTAAAATATCAATAGTGCCAAGGCTGAGAAATCATGCTCTAAGACATAGGTCAGAAAAATTGGTCTCAGTTGTAACAATATTTTTGACCTGTCGGTTTAGGCATTTGAATATGATAAAATATCTCTAGAACATTTTTGTTGCCTTAAGGAAATATCAAAAAGACGTTTGTGGTGTGTGAAATATTGGATTAGTGCTCAGGAAATATGTACTACCCCAACCCACCCCCAGCAATGTGGGCATTTGTGGCCACATCATTGATGCTGGAATAAGTCATGTGACTTGCATTGGCCAATGGAATGTTAGCAGATGTGATGCAAGTAGGGGCTTTAACTGGGCTTGGGTGGTTGGGCTTACCTTTTACTCTTCAGTCATTTGTCATTAGACCCATTCCTGAAAGTCTTTTGGTCCAAGGATGCAAGAGACACTTGGATCAGACCCAAAGCTAAGCCAAGCCAAGCCCAGATGATGTGCAACTTAAAGCAGAACTGCCTGGCTGAGCCCAGCAAAGGTCAGCCCAGATGTGAATCTGTAGACATCTGAGCATGAGAATAAACGCTAGTCATTATAAGCCACACAGTTTTGAGATAGTTTGTTATATATCATTATTGTGGCAATGGCAGTAGCTGACTTACATGTGATTCACGGCTGCTACATATTAAATGAACCTAAATAGGTAAGGAAGATTAGCAGTTTGAATATGGGAATAAAACAGTACAATAAAGTGGAGATGTTTATAGTTAACAAGTGTCTCTAAAGATCCTGACGTTAAATCTGGTAATCACAGGGTCAAGAAGTTCAGAGATGCATTTGACATTTGCCATCTGGACAATATCATACACTAAATGTTTGAGCATTCTCTAAAACAGTCAGTTCAGAGAAAATGCTTCCAGCATTGATTACTTTTTTGATCAGTTGACAAAATTGTATGTGTGTATTTGGTTGGGGTACAGGGTCCAAAACTTTCATTCTATTCTCAATAGTGTTTGAGACATTTTCACTCCCTTCACACAAACGATAAGAACAAGAACAACAAACAAACACAATAAAACAAAACCTAAAGTTTCTTGATCCATATAATGGATGCTATAAGACTGACTCTCAGTTGGAACTTTTTGGAATTTGTCCATTTTCTGAGATCCCATTACGCAAGCAAACTTGCTGTCTTTTCCTCCCTGTTCCACACAATACTTATGTTCAACATGCTTACTGCTAGGTTTACTAGGCAGAACTTTGGGAACAAAAACCATGACTTGTGAGCCATCTGTTATGGCATCTGTGCTGCTGTAGCTACTCAATGTTTGGCAGTGCCATAATTATGATTTAAAACTTTATTTGAGTGGAAAATAAGAATTGTGATGACTTTACATTTATAAGTATGTATACATGACTTAGAATTTGTATGTATATTTAGGATCAGTGAAAGATCAAAATGAAGTGGTGAGTCAGAGATTTCTGGAATTTCTGGGTCTGGAAGGAAGACCAGAGTATGGGCAGCCTGGAGGATGGTGTCTGTACAGATGGCAGAAGATCTGCTTCACGTACCAATCGAACTTGCAGAGGAGCAGCTTCTTCCCCTGACAGCTTATGGTAGAACTGAGCATGTACATTTTGAACACCAGCTACAGAACTCTGAGTAACAAGTCTATGTTGAGTTTTTTTAAATTAAAGTTTTAATTTTGAGATAAGATGCATGTGTACTTGTGCATATAATAATAATAATACACAGAAATAATACACAGGTAAATATACCCTTTACTCAGTTTTCCCTAATGGCAATGTCTCGAAAAACTATAGTAAAATATCACAACCAAGATGTTGATTTTGATACAGTCAAGATACAGAATATTTCCAACACCAAAGGATCCCTCATTTTGTCTTTTATAGACACATCCACTTCCCTCCAGTCGCCACCCATTCCTTAACACTTGACAATCATTATCATGTGTTCCATTTCTATAATTTTGTCATTTCAAGGAGGTCATATAAATGGAATCATACAGTATGTAACCTTTTGGGATCAGGTTTTTTTCAATCAGCATAATTCTCTGGGCATTAATTTAGATTGTTGAGTGTATCAATAGTTGGTTCCCTTTTATTAGTAAGCTGTAATTATTGTATAGATGTACCACAGTTTGTTTAACCATTCACCCACTGAAGGATACGTAAATTGTCTTCACTTTTTTGGCTACTGTGAATAAAACTGCTATAAATATTCATGTACAGGTGTTTGTGTGAACATGTTTTCATCTCTGTGTGATAAATGCCCAGGAGACCAATTTCTGAGTTGTGTGGTAGTTGCATGTTTACTTTTTAAAGAAATGGACAGTTGTTGTTGAGTGTGGCTGTATCATTTTCTATTCCCACCAGCAGTGTATGAGCGATCCAATATATCTACATTCTTACCAGCATGTATTATCACTTTTTCTAAGCCATTCTGCTAAGTGGGTGGTGGGATCTCATTGTGGATTTAATTTGCATTTCCCTAAAGGCTAATGATATTGAACATCTTTACATGTGCTTATTTGTCATCTACTTATCCTCTTCAGAGTTATGTCTTTTTTCCATTTTCTAATTGGATTTTTGTGTTGATTTTTATGAGTTCTTTATATATTCTAGTTAAAGTCCTTTGTCAGATATGTGACCTGCAAATATTTTGTCGGTCCATAGCTTGCCTTTTTATCTTCTTAACAGTCTTTTACAGAGTGAAAAATTTTAATTTTGATGTGGTATAATTTATCAATTTTTCCTTTTACTGATTATGCTTTTGTTGTCAATTTTAACTCTTTGCCTATCCCTAAACTTGGAAGATTTTATCTTCTTATTATTGTTTTAAAAGTTTTATAGCTTTATGTTATATATTTAAGTCTGTGACACATTTTTTTTTAAAGATTTATTTATTATTTATTTATTTAATTTATTTTTGGCTCTTTGGGTCTTAGTTGCAGCACGCAGGATCTTCGTTGAGGCCTACAGGATCTTACTTTGCAGTGCATGGTCTTCTCTCTAGTTGTGGTATGCAGGTTTTCTCTTCTCTAGCTGTGGCTCTTGGGCTCCAGGGCATGTGGGCTCTGTAGCTGTGGTGTGCGGGCTCCAGAGCGCGTGGGCTCTGTAGTTTGCAGCACCTGGACTCTCTCATTGAAGCATGTGAGCTCAGTAGTTGTGGCACACAGGCTTAGTTGCCCTGCAGCATGTAGGATCTTAGTTCCCTGACCAGGGATCAAACCCACATCCCCTGCATTGTAAGGCAGATTCTTTACCACTGGACTACCAGGGAAGTTCTCCTTGACACATTTTGAGTTATTTATTTTGTACCAACTGTAAGACTTATGTCGAGTTTTTTTTTTTTTTTTTTTGGTCTATGAATGCCATTTATTCCACTACCATTTGTTGAAAAGGCTACTTTTTATCCATTGAATTGTTTTTGTACCTTTGTCAAAAATCACTTGAACATATTTGTGTGGTTTTATTTCTGGGTTCTCTGTTCTTGTTCATTGATTTGTGTGTCTATCCCTCTGTCAGTACTACACAGTCTTGACTACTGTGGATGTATAATAAGTCTTGTAATCAGGAAAACAGACTCCTAACACTATATTATCATGTTTCAGGGTTTTTGGTTTTTTTTTAGCTATTTCCACTTTTGTCTTTCCATGTGAATATTAGAATTATCTTTATAGCTACAAAAATTGTTGTTTATATTTTGACAGTAATTGTGTGAAAGCTGTATATCAGTTTGAGGAGAACTGACTAGCATTTTTACTATGATGAGTCTTCCAGTACATGAACATGATATGTATCTCCACTTTTTAATCTCTTCTTTATTTCATCAGTGTTTTGCAGTTTTCAGCAAATGAGTCCTATACATGTTTTGTTAGATTTATATCTAAATATTTCATTTTTGAGCACTTGAAAATGGTATTGCATATATCATTTCAGTGTACACATACCTTCGGTAGCATATAGGAATACAATTTATTTTTGTATATTTATCTTTCATTCTGTGACCTTGCTGAAATCACTTATAAGTTTTTCTAGAAGAGATTACATAAATTTGATATTAATTCTTCTTTAATCATTTGGTAGATTTCTCCGGTGAAACCATCTGAGCCTAGAGATTTCTCTTTTTGGAAATTTTAAAATGATATAGTCAAATAACTTAATATTTATAGGACTACTCCAACTACCTATTTAATATTTAGTAATTTGTTATAGTTTATGTTTTTCAAAGAATTGGGTTGTATTCATATCCCCTGTGTCATTCCTGATACTGGTAATTTGTGTCCTCTTTTAATTAATATTTGCATGATATATGTTTTTCCATCCTTTTACTTTCAACCTGTCTATAGTGCTGTATTTGATTTTTTTTTTTTTTTTTTGTAGACAGCAGCCTATAGTTGGGTGATGCTTTTAATCCACTCTGCCAATCTATGTCTTTTAATTGATGTAGTTGGACTATTTACATTTAATGTACTTACTGCCATGGGTGGGTTTACAGGGGTTTTTTTCTGGGTTATTAGGCTGCAGAAATGTGGTTACTGTCTAAAATTTTTCTGTCTTGCTAGGCTTCTCTTTTCCTGGTTCTTTGGCTAGAAGAGCAGGTTTTATTGGGGGACTTTATGGGTCTGTGCCCATTGAAATTTCTATTTTGCCACCTTCTTCAGCTCCAAGTTTGGAATATATGAGGCAAAAAGAATATCCAGGGAACTGTTCCCTTGTTTATCTGCCTTATTCTCTCTGCATTTCAGAGTCCTTTTATTTTTTAAATTTATTTTAATATCTAGGGATTTTAATTGTATCTAGCACAAGAAATGGGCCACAGTATGTCTAATCCTTCTTCCTGCAAGTGAAAGTCCTCATTTATGTTTTAAAGGCCCCATATTCAGACTGACTTTGATTCTAATCTCGCTCCAGCATTTGCTAATTGTAGATCTTTAGACCAGTAACTGAACTCTGTGACTCACTTTCCTCTTCTGCAAAATGGGTGAAGCAGAGTTGTGAGGATTAAATGAGTTATTCTAGGATAAGCAAATGCAACACAGTGAAAGCACAAAGTAAGCTCTCATTAAATACGACTATTACAACTACTATTACTACTTTTATTGCTTTTGAAACTATTATTATTATTATTATTATTACCACCACTGTTTCTACTTACAAATACTGTCCTTGTCACTCTCTGAGCACAAAAAGTCTTCAGTGACTTCCAGTGCAGAACATGGCTTACTGAAATAGCAATCAATGGAGAGGTCAAAACGATACCCTTTGGGAAATGAGGGTGATGGTAAAGATGTTAGAACCTTTGGCCTCTCTGGTCAAGGACTATGATATGTTCAAGTAGACCTAAGGCCAACTGGGTATACACCAGACTTAGTGATTAGACTCTGATAATTGCAAGATTTGCTTCTGAATTACTTTTGTTCCACAACTTTGTGCCTCCTTGCCTCTGCCCTACTTTGAACCTTCTCTCTCTTTGTCTTGACTTGCTTTCTCTCTTTGTCATGACTTATTTCTTCCTCCTTGGATTGTTCTCACTCTCTCAGGCTGGGGCCTCTCTCTCTGAAATGAACATCCAGGGTGGTTCTGCCCAGAACTGCCTGTGTTCTCTCAAGATATCGCTCCATCTTGACTCTGGACTGGTTGGCTGGAGGTCGGGTAGTGCCAATAATAGCAACAGGTCATTTCTAAATTGCCAGCAGGAACAGTTAAGGAGAGAAAGCAGAGATCTAAGAAGTGCGTCTTGGTAGGCACTTACTCTAGACTCTTGAATTTAAAAGCATAGACTGCTTATTCAGAAATAAACACAATTCTTTGGAAAAGTTTAGAGCCTCTTGCATTTTTTTTAGTCATTTTTTTAAACAAAAATTTAGAAAATACGTGGGAAAAGAAACATATGTAATTCCACTTCCCACTCCTCTAAGGTTGCCACTTTTACCTCTTGGATGCATATTCTTCTAGCCCCATTCCTTAATATTTTCTGTTCTCCAACTTCTGCATCTAATGATGCTGTTGAGAAGGTTTTCTTGTGACTAGAATTGTTGTTCTTCAAAGACAATTCAAAATGGAACTAGACAAAGGTAATTAACTGTTCTACTTTTATCTGGTTAAAACCTATTGAATTTCTAAATACTGGAAAACCCTCTCTGGCTATGCAAGTAGCCCACATTCCATATTATTCTTATTTTTGTTATGGTAAATCAAATGATTTGAAGTTTTAATTTTAGTTTTTTTGAGCATTGAATGCCACCCACCATTTTAAACCAATGTGGGAATTTCCTGGTTTGTGAAGTGGGGATAATAAATGTCTCCACTTCACAGGATTGCTTTGAAGTAAAATAGTGACAACATTTACAATAAAGAGCAGAGCCTTTCTCACAGTGGTAGCTATCATTATTTTTGTTGCTATTGTAATTTGTCCAATCTATGTCCTTTAGACAACCAGCATGACAAGAGAAATGAGGTTAGCAGAATTGCTCCAAATTCAATGATTATTTCTCCTATCGTGTAAGAATTCTCAAATCTTTGGTGATATTGTTCCCAAAGACTACAACTATGTGAGATACAGAGGACAAAAAATTATTGATTGGATTTCATGGTTTATGTCTGACTGGGAAAATCTTTCCTGCAATAGATCAAGAGCAGTAGGGGGTCTTGCAGGGTAGTTCTTGCTGGTTTTACCTGATGGGGTTCAAGTTGGAGGCGGGAAGCTACTGAGCAATTTCACCCCAGTCAGAGGGCTAAAAGGATTCAGCCAATGGGATGGGGGCTTGGTGAAATACCTTAGAACAAGGAAAAGGAGACTATGCCCCTGAAAGACTTGCAGTATTCTTAAAATCTAGTAAAACTTGCAATACTTTAAAGTCAAGATATGGGTTGACTTTTTTTTTAACCCTTGATTTTAAGCTGAAATAGGGACATGGTCATTCCTTTCCAAAACTAATCTATGCCAATGACTACAGAGTACTAATTCCCATTTGTGCAAAGGGAATTCAGTTCCTTCCTGGCTTTGGCAGAAGACGAAAACTATGGGTGCCTTTTCAGAGTTTTTCCACAGGCAGCTCATGTAAAGCTGATATTTCCCAGCAACAATCTCTGCCTCATCTTTTTATTGTGTGTCAGCCTGCGGTTAGATCTAGCAAATTGTCGGTGTTTCTGCTTCATTTCCCAGCACCCTGTATTCTCTACTTGATAGTCTCAGCAGTGACAGATTTCCCTTCCTTCTTTTCCTACCCCCAGATTGTTTTAATTACCACTTTTGTGTTTTGTTAGATGGTAAACTGTGAAAATGGCCTCTGGTTGTTTAGGTTGCTTAGCTTAAAAATTAAAAAAACCCAAAAAACAACACTTGCTTGGAGTAAAAAGGGGTGCCTAAGACCTAAGGATCTATTGATTTACTCATTTATTCTTTAGGAAGAGAAGCGGAACTAAAGATAAGGGATGATTCAACTGCTGTGTACACCCCATTTTGACTACAGTGATTTTTCTTTTTGTTGACAGTGTCTCATAGGGAAGGGAGAGGAGCTGGGACTTTGTCCTTTACTGGGAACTATTAGTCCCAAAGTCACCCCCTTTCCCTGAACTGTTTCCTTTGTAGAGTCCTGAGAAAGGGAAGAGAAGGTCAGCAACCCCTTGAATGAGGTGTAAATACAGATTGGACATCACAGTACCTTCCCTGAGTCCTGAAGGCAGAGTGCCTGAGGCAGATATTCCCTCCTCTAAGCCTCAGTTTCCTCATATGTAACATGGAGATAATAACAAAAACGATTTAACATGTGTGTGTGCTTATTAGTGTGTGATATACTGGAGATAGTTGTATTTATGGTAGTTCTTTTCATTCATGACAGAAAATCCTTAAAGTCCTTTATTGACATCTCTAGGCAACCTAGTCTATCACAATGCCTGGTTCATTAGAGGAGCTTGATACATTAAAAGAGCTTTTTAAAATGCATGCATGCATGAATGAATGAATGAACTAAACTGATGACATTAAGAAAATGGGGGGAAAGGAAAAAGTAAGAGGTGTTTGAAAGAATGCCGCCTATTTTTTGACCTCTTAAACACAGGAAAAATCTTTAGAGAAAGAAATTATCTCCTTCAGAAACAGAAGGACCATTTAACTAACACTATAAATGGTGTTTAGCTTAGCATTTAGGTTCAGTTTAGTGATACCTATACAAATGATTATACCTCACACTTCCTTAGGTGAGAAAAAAATCCGTCAATAATAATATTAATAATGATAACAACCAATATTTATTGAGAGCTTACTCCTTAATCTTAATTTAATTCTCAGAAGGTGGCAAATTAGGTGCAATTATTATCCTATAATATATTACAGATGAGAAAACTGAGAGACAAAGGTGACAGTGACAAATTGACGGTGCCTGAATTGGTAACCTCTGAAAACAAACCCAATTTAAGAATTTTACTTTGGACATTTTCAGGTTTTTTTTCCTTCCTTTTTATCCCCCCATATGGTGATGGAGTTTTTTTTGCCTAACTGCACACACACCCAGACACCTTTGCCACCCAGGCAATCTAAATATGTCACTGTTCATTAGTTATTTGTACCAACGATCATGCTGCATTTTTAGAATGCCATATTTGACAATGTGCTAAATAGCCTTCTGCTATGAATAGACCACTTTGTGAATCAGCTTGCAGACTGGCGGGCTTGTTCTTGTCAAATCAGTTCTCATCTAAACTCGCCTAATCACAAACCTTCTTCTTTTTCTTCCTCTGTAACTCTCAGGCAACTTTGGATAAAAAGTGCTTCAGCTAACGAAAGCTCCTGCCTGCAACTGGGTATTGCTACCTCCTTTCCTGGCTTGAAGCATGGTTACTCTGCTGTTAAACAACAAACAGCAGTTTCAGCACTAGGGACAGCGTATTTTAATGAAGTGGTAATGCGATGTAGAGTTGGACATGCCTTGATTAAAATGGAGCGCTCTTCTTAAAGATTACAGTCTATTCCGATTTCCTCATGCAATTCTGATTTTTCTTCTGGTTACCAAGCTTCTTTCCCAGCCCTAGAAGACTGCAATGCAGTTTATGTATGCGGTGCCTTCAAATAACTTTTAATTAGACATTTAAATTAGACAGGTGCTGGTTCACTGAATCCAGCATTTTTATATTTCTCCAATCCAATTATTAGGTGTTTTAATTCCCGAATTCAGAGCTTGTCATTTATTTTAATATTGCTTACTATGACGTTAATACTATAATTCCTATATTTTCTCACACAGAAAATGAGATATAAATGTCCAAAATTAAGAACAACAATTCGAAGCTGTCAAATTCATAATAAAAAATAAATAAATTGGCTTAAGCCACCAAAATCCATAATCAAAAACTAGCTATCTTCTAGACAGGTGTTGATGAAAGAGAATGAACAAAAATTCTCCAGTGTGAGAGAGAAAAATGTACACAAGAGCCTAAGGGATTTTGTTCTTTTTGTCAAGGCGGGAGTGAGTATGGACCTTCTTGATGAGATGGTACAGACCCATCTGTACAGACACATTCCAGTCTCCACGGACCAGAATTATGTCTCAGTCTCAGCCATGGGAGTCAGTCCTCGATGGGGGAAGACTGGGCCATGAGGTAAGGAGCCAAGCAGATGGATGGAGGGTCAAGGGCCCTTCCAAACATTTATCAAATGCTTGCAGTGTTTCAGGCATTGTTCTGGGTGCTTTTGCCCACCCAATACTGACAACACTGCTTAAAGTTAAGTAAGAGTACAACATCCATGTAGAAAAGGAAACTGAGGCACTCAGAAGTTAAGTATCTTTTTCAAGGTCATACAGATAGTACAGGTTGAGAGTAGGATTTGAACCCAAGCTGTTTGGTTCCTGAATTTGCGCTTTCAACACTCACACTTTTATACCTCTCCAACAAGGCAAATAGTGCAGAACAAGCAAAGTCCAGGCTGAGCTGCCAAGCAAAGTGGTCACAAATGGTAATGGTTCTTGCCTAATGTAGAAGTTGTGAGGACTAAATATGGTAATTCGTGTTAAAATTAGTACCTGGCACAGAATATTATTTATGGCAAACATTAATTGAGAGCATACTACGTGCCTTCGAGAAGGAAAAAGCCATATAGTAACAACAACAGTGATGTTGAGACAGAAGTACAAAGAAGACGAAACTTGAAGGAACTTCTTAAACATGGTGTAGGCATTCCCTTCATTTATGGAGTGCCTTCGACCTTGACTGGCAGTGGATGGAGTCAGGAGTTTGGGGGATAAGGGGCCAGGCATGAGATTTGAGGAGGTAAATGACTTGTCTTTCCTTCATGCTGGGCTTCATGAAAACTAGGTGTTAAGTCTAAACAAACTTTTACCCAAACCACTGGTTTTGCCCTAGACCATAGACGCCCACCTTCTTCTCAGGCTGGGGAGCCCTATGAGAGCAGTGACTGGCAAAAATCCCATAAGATCCACTGTTTCATTCACCAGCAATTCAAGGAAGACAACTACAAGCCAAGCATCTGCAAGAATCCTCACAAAGATACATGCTTTGCCCTAAAGGCATTCATTATCTAAAAGTGAAAATAAAACACATTTATAATTAGCCAAGAAAGTGGGACTGAGATCTGAAGGACACATCTGAAGGATCTGTAGGGACAATTAGTGTGTATCCTCCAGCAACAGTGACCGAGATCTTTTTCATGAATTTTTATCTGAGGATTTGGATCAGACACAAAATGGAGGCTTTGGGGAGTTAACAGTGAGGTGACTAAGGTGTATGTGTAGAGGATGCTTGCTTAGCATCTGTGTGAGATTGCATTATTGTTACCAATATTATTCACTTTCCTCCTGCTCTCTCTTGGGGTGGAGTAGACTTGGCTGCCCTACTGAATTTGGGTTTGAGCATGTGATGGACTTTGACCAAAGGAATGTGAGCAGAGATGAAGCAAACAGCAATTTACCCTCCTGTGCTGTTGTGATTTTCCTTGAGAAAATAACATGCTTGGAGTAGCTGTTGGTCCAAGGAGGACGTGGAAAGGTGTGGAGCAGATCTGGATATGCTCTGTGGTTTAGAGGCAGCCCCGGTCAATCTGTCACCTGAAGCAAAGCCATCCTAGTCTACTCACAGACCCATGAGCAAGAAACATAAATGATGGTTGCTGTAAGCCACTGGAGTTTGGAATGTTTGTTACTTGACATAAGTGAATTAAAAAACTGACCCATACAGCATCCATTTCTTTCCCTAAGAGCCCATTTATAGCCTTGGTGGGAGAGGAGGTTCAAGTACCCAGTGTCTATTTTTTAAACTGAGTAGGGCCATATTCCATCTCTCTTGTCTCCTATGTAAGTTTATTTAGGAGGGAGGGAGATTACCTATGACTCAAACTTAAGCAACCAGGTGGTCTCTTCTGGGACTAAATCTTGAGGCAGTGACCCGAGAACACAGTGACTGCAGATCGTACATGATGAGGTGGTATCTTGGCTAGGGTTTTCCAGACAGGAAACTATCGGTGTGCCTCTTGATTCCTGCTTCTTGCACTGGGCTCCTACATCCTTCAAAACCCAACCACCCACTCATTCTTTTTCAAATATATTCCTTATTACTTAAGTAAGTCAGAGTCAGTGTCTGATACCTGTAACGGATAACTCTAACTCACTAATACTTATACTGCTAGTACTGCCTTAGAACATGATTTAGTCATGGAAACAGTTAGATAAGGGTCCTTTTCAATGGTGTTAATATGCCATCTTGGAAACTGCATGTCTGTGTTTCTTAAAATTTCTCCTTTACGCCCCACATTGGACAGGTTTTTGTGATGAGTAACCACTCTGGCTTTTAGTTCTACTAAAGTGCATCAATAAGATTTTTGAAGCTGTAGGAATCTTTGAATTTCCTATGGTGTGAGATAAGGCTCTTTCTCATTACTCTAAGAATAGCCCAGCTCCCAGAGCCATCCAGAAACCCACAAAGGGAGATCTGGCTTGCAGGCCTTGCAATAAACTCTTATTAATGCTATCAAAAGTAATCTGCTTTTGTCTTGACCTCACTTTAGGTTCTCGGCAGGTATAATGGAGGAATTTGTAGGGTTTCCTTTTCCATGTTAAAAGACTAGATAAATGCACCTTTTCTCTCATCAGATTATAAAAGTCCAGGGTAAATGGAAAGTTCATTGCTTTCCTTGATAACAGACATAATCTTCCCAACTGATGCCCCTCTGTCAGCAGACAAACGAGAAAGTCCTAGCTAGAGATTGTTTTCCGTGAAAGCAGGCTGAGAATAAACTTAATTTCCCAGACTGTGTACTTTAACCTCTCTCAGGATGATGCATTGAGAAAATGTTTTGTATCAACTTTCAGTAAAGAAAAGATGTATGCTTTCTGCTGCTTCCAGTTACATTTGGCTGGTTTGGGCATAGGCAGCTTGGTTATAATTGGCTCCAATGTGCAAGCTTTCCAATTAGATTAATCTCTCTATTATTTATTTATTTTGGTGGGTGGATGGGTGGAAGCCTTGAGAGGAGGAGAGAGAGGTACTTTCATCAATGCTGATTTAGCACTGACAGTTAATTCAGCTCAGGCTCAAAGCATAGGTCAAAGTACATCAAAACAGCACCCATTACATTTGTGTAGCATTTTCACACACATTTCAACATGAGTGCATTTCTGTCATCTGTCTTCATCCTCATGAAGTTCTTTGCAGAATAGGAAGTCTTCGTGTCCCTTTAACAGATGGGAAAACCAAGGCATACAAACATCAGGGAGTTTGACTCAGGTCACAGAGTCAAGCAGTACTAGCTATGGGTGGAATTTTAGATTGTCAAGCTCTCTGCTCATTTTCCTTCCATTAACCAACATGGCAGATAGAAGTCTAGAAAACAGGGTTGAGATTTGAAACCAGAAGACCAGAGTTGTGGTTCCAGCTGTGCTCTAACCTGGTTGAGCATGTGTGTATGTGTGTGTGTGAAGATTAAACTTTAGTTTTCTCATGTGTGAAATAGCAATAATAACAATGCCTGGGTTAAAATGAGGTGATTTTTGTGAAAAACACTTTGTTAAGTACAAAGGAGGATAAAAGTAAAATTAGCATTATCATGTGTTTATGATAATAATAATTGATATTTATTGAGCACTTACTAAGTGCCAAACATGACACACGTTATTTAAATTTTTATATTGTGGAATAAAATATACATAGAAAAGTCCCTAAAACACTGTTACACAGCGTGAGAATTCATTGTGAAGGTTACCACCAGGTCAAGAAGGAGAACATTGCCAGAAATCCAGAAACTGCATTGTATACCTCTTCCTCCCGCTAGAGGTCGCCACTGTTCTAGTGTTTAGGCTGTCACTTCCATGCTTTTCTTTACATTTTAATAATCCGAAAATAAAATAGTCCAGTTTTGCCTGTTTTTGGATTTTATGTCAATGGAATCAAATAACATGTATTCTTTCACATTTGGTTTCTTTAGCCAGCCTCATATATTAAAGATTCATCCATCTTCTTCCATATAACTTTAGCCATTCATTTTCATTACTGTATAGTACTCTCTGTATGAATATATAATATTGAATAATTTATCTTGTACTATTCACAGGCATTTAAGTTGTTTCTAACATTTTGTTTCAGAGAATAATGCACCTATTAACAAGTAAACAGGTTCTGGTGCACATATGTATGCATTTCTGTAGGTTGTTTTTTTGAATACAATTACTGAGTCACAGATTTTATGTTATCTTTGATCTTTAACCATAGTAGATACTCCCAAGCTGTTTTGTTTGTTTGTTTGTTTGTTTTTTACTGGATATTCTGATTTACACTTCCACTAGCTAGGTATGAAATTTTTATATTGTTCTATACCTTCATCAACATTCAATACTGTGATATGTTTAAATACTAACTAGTCTGGTGTGCATGCCGTATCTCTTTGAAATGTGAATAAGCACTTCTCTGATTACTAAAGAAGTTGTATCTGTTTATGATTTTATCCTCTTTTTGTCAGTGTTTGTTCAAAGCTATTGCCTATTTTTCATTGGGTAACTGTCAAAAGACATTGATTTATAAGTTTTCTTCTTAATATAATCTGGATACAAGAACTTCATTTGTTATACATGTATCAGATATCTTTTCCCACACTGTGCCTTGCCTTTTCATTCTCTTAATCGTGTCTTTGGATGAACCTAAATTCTTAATTTTAACGTCTAATTTATTAATAATTTCTTCTATGCTTAGGGGTTTTTGCATCTTATTGTGTGAAATCTTTTCTCTGAGGTTGTGAAAGCATTTTTTATATTAGTTTCTATATGCTGGAAGTTAGAATGAGGCCAAAACAGAGCTTATCATCTGGCAGCTGGAGCTAAGCTGCTAGTGAGAAAGGGAAAGAAAGAGACGTAGGTTTCAGGCTTGTGGTACCTGCTTTACCTTAGATGCTTATGAGGGTCTGTTAATGGAAGTAAAATTGCAGAGAAAGGAGGGCAGATGCAACAGCCTGGTCTTGGGAGAAGGCGTACGGTTGGGTCACAGGAGATAACAAGTGTTTTCTCTTAGCTCCATTTCACACACACACACACACACACACACACACACACACACACACACACACACAAAACCAAGAAATTTTGTTTTTTTGGTTTTTTTGTTTTTTTTAGTCAATTCTGATCTAGGTACTATTTTCCATAAAAGAAAAGAGGAGAAGGAGAAAGAGAGCCTGTTGATATAAAATTTCTCTTCTTTAACATGGAAAACTCACAATTCAGGAAAATTTAAAACATGCAAGAACGTGGAAGAAATGATGAAATTAAGGTTAGAATGTTTGCTGTCCTTTTAATTTTAAAGCAGAACTTACCAATTTTGTGGAAATTGTATAAGTTTCTAGTCTCCTTTTTCCCTGTTCTTCACTCCTCCAAACTATAGACCTTATTGGTATTTTATAGATTCTTAGAATTGGCAGATCTCAGATCCAAATTTTTTATTTTTCAGATGAGGATACAAAGATTTGCCTATGGTCACAGAGCTATCCAGTGAAATAACCAAACGAGGTTTCTGATTGTCCATACATTGTTTCTCAGAGTGCTATAGGGTGCCTTTTTTGAACAAAATTATATTGCTTAGAGAAATTTCTGACAATTAGAGACACCATTAGAGATGACTGGAGACATCTATAGTTATTGTAAAGTCAAGATGAGTGCTAGAAAAGCTCATAAAAGTGTGACCAACTCTCTAACTTTAGTCTCATGTAAAACCTTAAATCTTTGAATCAGTAAGAAAAAGACAGTAACAACATTTTTAAAATATATAAGAGATTTGAATAGACATTTCACAAAAGATAATACCCAAGTGGCCAATAAATATGTGAAAAGGTGCTCGACTTCATTTTTCATTTGGAAAAAGCAAATTAAAACCATAGTGAGGTACAACTACACATCCACCAGAATGCCAAAAAACAAGCAAAAGGAAAACAAAAAACATCACAGATGATACCAAGTGTTAGTGAGTATGTACAGTAACTGGAACCCTTATACCGTTATGATGGGAGCATAAAATGACCCAACCACTTTGCTGGTAGTCTGCTGCAGTTG
Organism: Balaenoptera physalus; assembly: GCF_965194825.1. Lineage (NCBI taxonomy): Eukaryota > Metazoa > Chordata > Mammalia > Artiodactyla > Balaenopteridae > Balaenoptera > Balaenoptera physalus. The sequence goes on along the minus strand of NC_138898.1, from coordinate 41,508,139 downwards.
AATGTATGGATACCTAGGACCCAGCAATTCCACTGCTAGATGTGTACCCAAAGGAACACATATGTGCACCAAAAGACATGAACCATAATCTTCATAGCGTAACTTCTCATAAGAGCCTGACTTTGCAGACTTCCCCAAATGCTCATTGACAATAGAATAGATAAAGAATTGTGTCATATTTATACAATGGAACACTACCCAGCAATGAGAAAACATGAACTACTATGACATAAAGCAGATATGAAAAAAATCTCATAAACAATATTTAAGGAATGAAGGCAGACAGAACAGAGTACAGCAATGTGTGTGGTTTCATCCATACAAGATTCAAAAACTAATTTATGCTGCTAGAAGTCAGGATAGTGGTAACCCTTGTGAGGGTGATGATGGGCAGGTAAGTGGAGTTCTGGCAATGTTCTCTTACTTGATCTGGGTACTGGTTACCCAGGTGTGTTCAGTTTGTGAAATTCATCCAGCCATGCAATCCTGATGCGTCCATTTTTTTTTTTTTTTTTTTCTTCTCAGGTGTTATGCTTCAGTAAGATGTTAAAAAAATCTTAACTTTCAACCAAGTTTCAGGGCCAGAGGTCTTCAGGAAAATAACACTACCATCCTCATGACAACCTGAATACATTTTCCATTTGACACAATGCTCCTTCCACTTAGCCTGGCATCTGCTGCGCATCTGTATCCCCCGTGGCATGCAGTAAGTTAAACAACTCAGATGCTGAAGGAAAATCATAGCAGTGGGAGATTGAATTTAAGACGAATTGATTGGGGAGGAAAAGGTAAGTTTGCAACTGACATCAGGAAAGAAAAGGAGAGTCCGTAAGGGAGCAAGGAAAGAGAAAATTATCTTTTGGGGCAGGAAGCAAGGCAGATTTTGCAGTGGAGTCTGGCAGATTGTGAATGGGTAGATACAGCACAAAAATGAGCAATGGCTAAGACCAATGTGTGGACAAGGTGGGGAACAGGGGCGTTCTCTGTCCTTGATAAAACACATTGCTGTTACCAGCTGACTCTGCCGAGGAAGGTTTGTACGGCTGTCTCATACAATACTTCTGAAAAATATGTAAGCCAGAAAGATAGATTGAGAGAGAGAGAACCCTGATCTCAAAATATTTTTTTCTGTACTAGAGTGATAGTGGGGACTTGCTTTGATAGCAAGAAAAGAAAAATGACTTCGACTGATCATGCACGGTGTGCAAGAAACCTCTGCAGGTATCATAACACTTAATCCTCAAGGCAGCCTGTGAAGTGGTGAGAGTTATTCTCACATACACATGGGGCTTGATGCTCAGAGAGTTTGACACACAAGCCCATTGTCCTATTGGTAGTTCAGGACAGAGCCTAGTTTGGAGCACACAGCAGTCTGACTCAAACTCCTTGCTCTTAACCTGAAAACATGCACCCTCTTCTGGAAATAACTCCCATTGTCCTACTCTGCATTGCTTTCCAAGAAGGATGGAAATTCTCTAAGGAGACAACTGGCCTGTAGTGTCTGGTTAGCATGTCTGTCTGCGGAATCCACAGGCAGGGCTGTGACTGTATTCATATTAAAAGGGGAGGGGGCACACTGAATCCCAAACATCATGGCAGGGGCCTCGGATGTGTCCCCAGGCACACTGAGGGCATGCTGGTCTTCACTGTGGGCCAGTAGTCTTGGTTCCTTAGGGCAAACCACTCTCCCGGTAGGTGGGACCTGAGGCTGAGCCTAGCCACAGGCTGAGTGGGTGGACATGTGTTTATATGATGTGATTAGACTACACCACAAATCCCCAGAAGAACCCCAATTCTCCTATGCCTCCTCAATGACCGAAATTCCCACCCCAGCTGCCTCTCTGCAGTAAGGCCTCATCCTCTGAGGGTAAGTCCAGCCATTAATCACACAAGCCCCCTATTGTTACATTGGGAGAACCCATTGTCCCTTTGGTGGCAGGTCATAGGCTCTGGAGGCTGGGACCCCAAGGAAGGGCATTTTGATGGAGGAGAAGGACATAGTCAGGACTGCTGATTTGAGGTTGGTCTCACTGCATCAGGCAGTGGTGCCTCGGGTCAGGGATGGGTACGGGAAATGGAGGGCTGGTCACTGGATTTGGGAGTAGGAGTGGAGGTGGGGAGGAGAACACGTGCGTGCGACACACACACACACACACACACACACACACTTCTTTCCTCCCAGGCACTCTGTGAGTGAAGCGTTATACTGGAGTCACATATTCTGTGTTTGAACCTCACTTCTCAGTGTACGATCTAGGCCAAGTTACTGAACTTCTGAGTCACACTGACCTCATCTGAAAATTGTCATGGTGAAGATTGAATGAAAGATAAATCCATCTACCACGTCCATGCTGTAAACACAGTGTCTGGTTCAAGGCCCTTGTGCATGTATCTGCAGAGGTGGGAACAGAGTACAGGACAAGCACAGGAAGGCTGATGGGCCAGAGAGCAACAGAGAGGAACACAGAGGAAGTCATATGGATGCAGAATTCAATTATCTTAAAATTATGTGCAATAACGTTGCCATCACTCTGTGCAAGCATATTTTTTTTTTAAAGATTTATTTATTTTTTTATTGATTGATTGATTGATTGCTATGTTGGGTCTTCGTTTCTGTGCTAGGGCTTTCTCTAGTTACGGCGAGCGGGGGCCACTCTTCATCGCGGTGCGCGGGCCTCTCCCTATCGCGGCCTCTTCCGTTGCGGAGCACAGGCTCCAGACACGCAGGCTCAGTAGCTGTGGCTCACGGGCCTAGTTGCTCCGCGGCATGTGGGATCTTCCCAAACCAGGGCTCGAACCCGTGCCCCCTGCATTAGCAGGCAGATTCTTTTTTTTTTTTTTTTTTTTAGCACTTCACCCAGCTTGGGTGGCTTCCTTAAGTTGGGAACACACAAGCTGAGTTTTTTTTTTTTGAAATTTTATTTGTTTATTTATTTATTTATTTATGGCTGTGTTGGGTCTTTGTTTCTGTGCGAGGGCTTTCTCTAGTTGCGGCAAGTGGGGGCCACTCTTCATCGCGCTGCGCCGGCCTCTCACTATCGCAGCCTCTCTTGTTGAGGAGCACAGGCTCCAGACGCGCAGGCTCAGTAGTTGTGGCTCACGGGCCTAGTTGCTCCGCGGCATGTGGGATCTTCCCAGACCAGGGCTCGAACCCATGTCCCCTGCATTGGCAGGCAGATTCTCAACCACTGCGCCACCAGGGAAGCCCAGCAGGTAGATTCTTAACCACTGGGCCACCAGGGAAGCCCTGTGCAAGCATATTTAAAAGATTTTAATAATACATTTGCCAAGGCAGATGCACCTTCTCCTTGCATAGCCCGTGACTTACAATCAAGTAGAGCAATTAGATTTCTGCCCAGTCCTCTAAACCACAGTCAGAGTTTCTTGGAGATGGGGAATTTGTGCGGAAGTGAAGTAGAAATGTTTATTTTCTTATTACTCTTCAGTTTTCAATTTATATTCCAAGGTGATTTTAAAAATAATTCTTAGATTCTTAGAAGAGTATAGGATCTATGTAGATAAGAAGAGACCTTCTTATTTTTCAGATTTTGCCTTAATTACACACATACACTGCAGTGCCCCAAAAGCTTGTAAATGGTCCCTTTGACAAGGAGCCCTATGAGATTTTTGCTGAAGGAAGAAAAATCCAATTTCTTACTTAGGAAATAACGAATTCTTAGCCATCCGTTGAGACTTGAGTGTATATCCCCCAATTACGATAATTCGTAGAGGGATACAGTCAGTGCCAGGCTACCTTCCATTTTTATCAAAAAGCCAATGTCTAAAAACAAACCCTTCAAAACCTCAAAAAATAGCTAAAGCAATTAGAAAAAAGAATATCAGCTACAATTCCCATGTCAGCTGATGTTCAAAACATTTCAAAATGTTAAAGGATTAACAGATTTAAAACTAAAACAAAACAAACAAAAAACTTATAAAAATATCACATGGCTAACATGTGCAATGGAAGTATTGACTGACCTGGAAATATTAAATTTGTGATTGGAGAAATTGGGGGAAATTAAATGGAACCTCACTTATTAGGGAATCATTTTCACTTGCTACTAGGTATTTCCACACATACACACACAGACAAAGATTCATAGTATATTCTCATTATTTGCAGTAGTTATATTTTGTAAGGTGCCATGGACACTGAATTAGCAGATATTGAACTCTTTGCTCCTAGAGGAAAGATGGGGGGACCTTCCTGCATGCCTCTGGCAACAACATTACAGTCAACCAGATGGCTATTCGTGTTATACAGGTTCGTTCACGGGTATTCTTGTAAAACAAGCCAGTCTCATCATCACTGAAAACCTACTCTTCCACTTACCCCTTTTCCTGTATAACACCTAGCAAAAAAAAAAAAATTTTTTTTTCTTTCACAGCCTCTGCAAATGTAACACTTTTCATGTGGCGTTGCTTTTTGAAATGCACAAGCCCCCAGCACTAGCTGAGAAGGGTTTGACATTTTCCTGACCCTGGGTGACAGGACCATTAATTCCTTTGGCTCTCAGCCTCACAACAATGCTGTCCACTCCGCATGTTTTATCGGTCATCAGCACGTGAATCCACAAATCTATATAGTTACTTTTCCATAGAACTGTAAATGTTAGCTTTAAAACCTTCTGGAGTGGCCTCATGTACAGACTGGTGAATTTCCTCTCCTTTTTTCTGGATGGACCAGGCTGTTGATTGATTGACACTGAACTCACAGCCAACAGCACCATGATTCATACCTGAATGAAGCTTATCTAAAACGTGTATTTTCCCTGCAGGGCTCATCACAGCCATCTTGCACTTAGGAACACTTGACAGCGCTTCAGCGCTATGTTGGGGGGCATTTTAACAGCAAAATGATCAACAAAAAGCACAAAAATGTGAAAAAAAAAACGACACTAAATAGACTGTAGACGAGACACTTGTTTACAGGATGAGAACTGAGACAGGAAAGCAGAGTTATCTTGCTCAGCCTCAGTTGGAAACGTGCACGTCAGGCAGCTTAAATTTTTCACCACTCTGTGCATGTCTGTGAATTTTCCATAAGTATTGATTTTAGAATTACAAATACATTTTAGTGAATAGGTGAATTTGCAAATATGGTATTCATGAGTAATGAGGACCTGCTCTTTTTTTGGTTGTTCTGCTGCTTGCTTTTATTTAACTCAGTGCTATACGTTGGAGGTCTTGTGGTGTCAACTAATATAAACCCATCTTATATAAAGTGTTGCCAATAATTCAATAACCTAAGTACACTGTCTATTACCGAGCCCTTCCACTATTGGTAAACACGAAGTTCCCTTCCAATTCTCCGTTATTACGAACAATGCTGCATTGGCCACCCTAGTACCATCCTCCTGGTGTTTGTGATGAGTGTTTCTCTAGGCAAGATATTGAGCAGTACACTTACTGGGCACAGAGTGTGTACGGTCACAATTTTAGTAGATTCCGGCAAGCTGCTCTCCAGTGTGGCTCTATCCGTTCACGTTCCCACTGGCCATGAGAGGGCTTGTTTCCCCGGCAGCAGGAATGTAGCAAGTGCTGGGGGAAGTGACAAGGGAGAGGAAAGGCCCGGAGAACCACCGGAGACTCAAGGCAAGTGTCTGCTCCTTTATAATTCCCATTGGGCCTCCTGCATGCATTTTGATTTCCAATTCTAGGGAAAAAATAATACAACGAAGTTGTTTTTTTTCCAAAAAAAAAAAAAGAAGGACAGAAAATTATTTCCCATTTGTCTGTGCTCAGAAAGCTTCTAAAATCTCACTTCTTTATTAAGAAGTAGCGTGGGGTCTTTTGTTTAGAGCAGGGAGAACAATATTTTTTCCCCATCACCTAACTAGCCTCCTACACCCAGCCAGCACTATTGTAAAACCCTTCTCAGGATCCACTCACCCTCCTGGTTCTCACATTACATCTCGAGGTACAACTCAATATGACAAATTTCAGTCCACTAAAGAAGTCTGGGTGACTCAAGAATTTTCAAAGCTGTAGGAAAAGTCTTTCCAAATGGTCAAAAAAGCAAACAGAATTTATCGCGAGGCATTTTCCTTAACGGCAATTAATAGCAGGCTTTGTAACTACCTACAATAGTCAGCAGACAATTAGGAAAATGCTGTTCTTCTGACAATTTACAAAGTTCAGTCTTTGGAAATTGGACAGCAATGCTTGGTTCTAACCTGGTAACCAAAGCTAAATAATTAATTAGTTTCTGCGGGTTTCAGGCGGAAAATGGCGTTGTTGTGTTACAGTAAGAATCCTGGGTGTCGTCAAGTTATCAGCAAACTGCAGCTCCTCTCTTGGGGGAACAAACCCTGTAATTTAACAAATCGCTGTATTTTGGGTTCTGACACTGCACACGCTTTTCAGTTTCCATCTGTTCCTCTGATTCATTAGTATTTTATTGTTGCTACAGTCAGAAACATTTTAATAGTTTTTTTCTCTCTCAAATAACATACCATCAACTATCTTCTGTCATCCCTTTGGACACCTAAAAATGGCATGTCCATTCCAATTTTAAATTGCTTTTAGGAAGTATTATTTTGGGCATTTTCCTAAAAGTCCAAGATGGCTCCCTTTGGCTATAATCTAGAATAACTGCTTTGTGTATGAAAACAAATATTCAAAGTCTACTTCAAACACAGATTTTTAAAAAGGGAATAGAGCAGTATCCTCTTACATTCCTAAACTATCTCTTTATTAGATCAGAAAATGGTCTAGAAATTCAGTGTGTGCCCACAAGTGCGTATACACACAATTTTCACATACACACCCTACACTGTCCCAAACACAACATACATAGATACACACTAACACACACGAATTCCATGTATGCCACACCCCACACCCATTATGTATACCCATCCCCACTCCATATACACACACAGTCCTCCAGGTATAAGCCACACATATCCCATGCACAAATACACATACTTCAATGCACACGTGTACCACCAGACACAATCACATACACACCACATACACACACACAACCTCAAATACACACACATACACACACCGTAATCACACCCATTTCACTCTCCCCAGAACACAGCATACATATATATTCATGAATATACACATTCACCATATGCACGTGCATTTAACACACACACACACAATCCACAACTACACAAACCACACACACACATGATTAGCCTGTGGTGTGAAGATGAATGATAATATTAACCCACCAAAAATAGTAGTGAAAAAAATTTATGAATAAACACAAGTAAAAGTGTACATCAAGAAATATATATTGGGACATATATTGGAATTTAAGATTATTGCAGAAATTTTAGTAACTTTATAGAAAGTCAGATTTTGGGGGCCAAGTGGTGGTTTTCCTTTGTTGGTCATGTGGGGCTGTGCTCACCTCAGGCCCAGTCCTCTTCAAATAAAACGAAAGGTCAAGACCAAAAATTCAAAACAGAAATCAAGGTAGCTGACCAAAACACACACACATGTGCACAACAGACACACACACATGTGCACCAATATTCATGGAGTAGTGCCAGAGGGCAGTATTGATTCCAGAAGGTACTGGGGATAAGCTTATGAGAAGAAAGAGATCGCTCTGAGAATGTGGTTGTCCATCGCTGGGGAGGATGTGACAGTCCTGCCTGGAATGCCCTCCGGAATAGATGACCCTGCTATTCTAGGGCTCCCCTTGGCTCTGCAGTATTTCTGGGCTGTGCATGATCTCTAGCCTTCTGGCAACTGATTACTTGGAGATACCAGCACTGCCAGGAATGCTGCTCACTGGGAGACCAAGGGCTCTCACCCTTGGGAGTGGCCAGTGGGTCCCTGGGGAGGCCAGAGCACAGTGCCCATGAAAGCTCAAAGGAGTGTCAACACACTCTAAGGGAGACCCTCCTCAATAGAAGCCCAGGCATCCCCTCGGGAACCAGAGCACATACTCATGTTCTGTTATGAAACAGCCTTTTCCCAGCATCATCTTCAGAAAAAGTTCTGAATGCACTGCAGACCGCTGTCAGAACCGAGTGTGAAGGTCAAAGGCAGAGGAGGCTTGAACTTAGAGTGACATCTGACTTCACAAGTTTAAGCACTGTCTAAAGTCGGCTCTGATGGGAAATCGATTCATGGAAAATGCTGAGAACACTACTAGACTAGTTAAACAATTTCCCTGCACACTTTGGTCTCTGTACCCCTTGGATTTTTTCTTCCATTCTTACCCACCTACTTGCTCTCCTTCCTCCCTTCCTCCCTTCCTTCTCCCTTCCTTCCTTCCTTCCTTCCTTCCTTCCTTCCTCCTTCTTTTCTTCTCTTCTATCCTCCTTTCCTCCCTCTGTAGTCTTTAGTCTTTCTAAATTAAGATCAGAAAAAGCTATCGTATTATATTCCATGAGGAAGAGTATATTAAAATATAATATAATCCAAACCAGCTGGATGTCTAGTTGTTTAGAGCAGGACTGTGTTTCAAATTTAGTACAAAATTTATTCAGCCAACTAGCAGGCATTGAGGATTGACTTTTAACTAACTCACCCAGTTCTTCCCCAATAGAGAATTGTCTTTAACTGTTAACAAGTGTGTTACTCTTTGGGGCCACTGATAGCCAGTTGAAGTTAGTTTAGATGTGAGCATGTAGGGTAGGGAATCTTGATTAGGGGTCATTAAACACGTTTAAATTCATCCCTCATCCACTATTTTAATCCTTTCACAATGGTTTCTAAACTTATCTTCTTCTCAAAACACTCTCTGGGTGTCATTCTCCTCTTTAGACCTTTAGCAGATTCCTCTCTAATAAATAAAGTCTAAACTCTTTAGCAAGTTCACATTCAAAGATGCCCTTTGCTATCTGGCTCCAATTCCCCATTTATTCACTTCCTAAACTCTAAGAATTGGTCACATGTCTCCAAACCTTAGCGTTTGTTTCCCTTTGGGCTCCATGTATTGGAAGCCCAGCCATTTTTGAAGCCCACAAAGCCCTTCCATGTGTGTAAAGCAGAATGAATCACTCCTTTCTCTAGAATCCATAGCACAGGGCTTGTGCTTCCATTTGGCTTTGCACAATAATTATCTGCACAATAATTAGGGGTCTCCTATCCCTCTCTTTTGAGTACTGGCACTATTCATCTTGATGTAACCCATAGTTCCTAGCAAGCCGTCTGACACAGAGTGAGACCTCAGTAAATGACGATAGAAATATTAATTTGTAAGACACCAAAGTACTGGGTATCTGCCGTTGTTGTCAGTCTAGCAACCATTCCCTCTCCTTCAAGCAAGAGAATTTAGATTTTCCTTTGGAAATCACATCTTCCTAACTCAAAGGTCACGGGAACTGACCTTATCCCATTGGCCAAGGGGCATGAATATGACCTGACCTGGCCAATCAGATTCAGAGGGATTGCTCCAGCCATGGATCCATGGCCCAATTGGGTTTACTAAAGTGAATCCTGGATTTTGGTGGGTTTTTTTGTTTTTTTTTTGATTAAATAATTGGAAGAGAAGTTTGTTCCTTTGCTACAATAGCAAAACCGCCAGGATACAAGCCTGGGCTTGTTAATGGCCACATTTCCTATTAGCTCTTGAAAAAGTCTGCTTTCATATGATATTTATGTCAGAGAAGTTTCCAAGAGAATGGAAGAGACAAATTCCCAATGACAAATTCTAATTCATCCAGGCCTGAAGACATATGCCCATGGACATTTTATCATATGATCTAATACAGTCCTATTTTTGCTTTAACCAATTTAACTTTTCTCTTATTCGTACTCTTTTTCTTTTTCATTTATTCTTTCATTCTTTTCCTTTTTTTCCCTGTCCTTGGCATTCAAAAGATTCCTGAGAGATACAGCCATTTAATGGAATAATACAAATAAGCAGATTCTGTCTCCCAGGGCCAAATGATCAAGTAGGAAAATTTTGTTTTCTGTAACTTCCAACATCATGATTCCAAAGACAGGTTTCTGGAGCCCAATGATCCCAGGGGACCTAAGATACCACTTCTTAGTTTTCACTATACCCATGAATTTCCTGAGGTTCCTGTTAAAATGCAGATTCTGACTGAGCAGGTCTGGGGTGGACCTGAGGTCCTGAATTTCCAATAAGCTCCAAGGAGACTGTAATGATGCTGGTTGATGGATCACATTTTGTGTAGCAGAGACCTAGAGTAGAGGGTCATTATTAGTGCCCAGATCCTCCCACCCAAGAGAAATGATCTTTCAGCATGCCACATTTGCTTAAAGTGGTGATGGCTGAATATGCCACTCTTCTCCAGATAACATCCTCACTTTTAAACTGATTTTCTGAAGAAAAAGAAGCTAAGCCAAAAGCAGGATCACCGATGGGGAGGTGAGTGGGCAACATGTGAAGCCAGCGCAAAGGCAGGTAAAGTAACTAGCTTCAAATGCAACAGATACACAATGAACGTCTTGAAATCCTCTCTTCCCCTGCTCTTGAATCACACATTTGTCTTCCTGGAAGCATTTAGTGCAATATAGCCCATCTCTGCTGGGACTCGGCAGAATTATGGAACACGCTCTCTTCCGAGGCCCATTCTGCTGCCCAGCAGAATGCCTGCACCACCTGGGCTGCGATCTAATTTATTTCCTTCCCTCCGTGCCAGATTCCTGGGTACTGGCGTCGGGAACTGAAGCAGCACCGTTACTCACCCAGATCGAAGTTGGCTGCTTCCTGACAGCGCTGCGGGGCTCAGGATAAACCTTTGCATGTTATCTGGCCTGATGATGCAGTAACTTGGTTTCACTGTAGCTGAGACATATGCCTTGTGAGTTTGTGATGTTAGGGGATTATTAATAACCACACAGAAGTATTTCAACAGCTCATTTCCCGGTAAACATGTCACTTTCAAATCCAGATTCTGCCTCCACATATTCATAAACTCCTCTTGTCAGAATCACTTTTTGTGGGCAGACTGGGCCTGCCTTCCATTTTCTAGCACCTCCTCTCTGAATCTCTCTGGTTTTCTTTCTCCTAATCAAGAGTTACTCAAGCAGAGGTAACATTACTTTGTCCCAAGAGCGTCTCTTAGCAGCAGAGGTAATATCTTTTTTTTAAATTGAAGTGTAGTTGATTTACAATGTTGTGTTAGTTAGTTTCTGGTGTATAGTAAAGTGACTCAGATACACACATATATATATATATATATATATACATATATATATATATATATGTATATATGTATATATATACATATATATGTGTATATATATCCTTTTCCATTATGGTTTATTATAGGATATTGAATATAGTTCCCTGTGCTATACAGTAGGGCATTGTTGTTTATCCATTCTCTATATATAATAGTTTGTATCTGCTAATCCCAAATTCCAATCCATCCCTCCCCCACCCACCTCCCCCTTGTCAACCACAAGTCTGTTCTCTATGTCTGTGAGTCTGTTTCTGTTTCATAGATAAGTTCATTTGTGCCCTATTTTAGATTCTACATGTAACTGATATCATGTGATATTTGTCTTTCTCTTTCTGACTTACTTCACTTAGTATGATAATCTCTAGGTCCATCCATGTTGCTGCAAATGGCATTATTTTACTCTCCTTATGGCTGAGTAATATTCCATTGTATATAGGTACCACATCTTCTTTATCCATTCATCTGTCGATGGACATTTATGTTGTTTCCATGTCTTGCCTAGGTCTTGAATGAAGGGTGGAAGATAAGGATGGGAGCCTATTATTTGTGTTTTAAGAAGCAAATGTGACTTCAGATTTCAGGCACATTGGATTCAGTGTCCCAGAACTTGAGACAGACACTGGTTACTTCTTAGCTTCCAGAAAAGAATGTGATGACAAGCGTTTCAGAGCTAAAGGAAAGAATAGGAAAGAATAATTGGAAAAACCTGTTAGGCTCAAGTTTGTTTTTCTGTTTTCAGTGTTGGGAGAGAGAGAGAGAGTTTGAACTTAGTCTTTGGAATAAAATGTGATATTCAAAATAATACTTGGCATAAATGGGGCCCATATTAAAGTCACCGTGAAAGCTGAGTGAGCAGCTTTATGGAAGGAACAAAGCTGGCTTTGTGAAAAGACAGACTTCTTCCTGTCTCTCAGCAGGCTGCTGGAGGCTTCCCTGCTAGCTGATGGAGATATGCTCAGAGAATGCAAACATGATTCTATTACTAGATTAAGAAAAAACCAACCAGTCACCTAGATATTATGTAAAACAATTGTACACATTGCACTCTGTACACGAATATAAGATAAATTTGATTTGTTGGTGCTCCCATTAATTAAATTTGTCTAATAAGAGGGAGGAGGGAATGCATCTCTGTGCCAGGGCATGGGGGAGAGAAAATGGCCTTTCCTCCAAATTACTCTGGTTTCATTCCAGAGCCAGTGTCCTTAATTCAGCCCCATATGAGTAGAAAATCAGTCTTTAGGTACTTGTTCTGAGGTTTCTTTATAATACATATATAAAACAGGGGTGTTATTGGCAAAGATCCCTACTGACATCAAATTGACCATGAGAAGAGTGGGGAACCAGGGTTTTGTTTCTTCAGGGTTTTGAGATCACCCAAGGGAGCCTTGCTGTTGACAGCCAAATGGCCCTGTAGACGTTATTAGAGGAGCAGGAGGTGCGTTTGTGAGAAACGTCAAAGCGATAACAAAAGAGAGGTGAATGGAAGTTCCCATCAGCACATGCACCGTTAGCCTCATGAGACGACCCCAAGATTTTACCAAGAGGGCAAAATCTGTAACCCAAGAGGGTTACTGTTTATTAACCCAGGTATCCATGAATTAAAAGGGAAGTCTGTTGTGCAAACCTCCCATGAGAACAGGACTATTAGCTGGGACTGGTACCTCTGCCAAGAACAATGTCACCGTTCTTAAGGGCTAAGGGGCAATGGTGGCAGGAATGAGGCCTGACAGGGGTGCACACGTCTTCCATGTCACTTATTCGTGGCCTCTCCCAGGGGGGTACTGACTGGCCTCCATCACTGGCAGGGAAGCAGGGGACACTGAAACTAGGAGTCCTGGCATGTCCTCCCAGCTCAGCTGTGTGTCTCTGGGCAAGTAACAGCTCTCTGAATTTCTGAGTTCAGATTCCCCAACTGTGACATAAGAGTCTGGGACGAGAGTCCTGGTCCCAAGGCTTTATGCTCTGTGACACTCTATGATTTTCTCGTATGCCTTATGTAGACTTTCTGTAAATTCTGTCTATAATCAAAATACGGCCAGATTCTGTTCACCATCCCCACTGCTACCACCTGGGCCAGGCTTCCCAGTCAGCTCACTTGGATCACTGACTACAGCAGCCTCCAAACTAACCCATTGCTCTTTCCCCCTCCAGAGCTTGCTCTCAACCAAGGAGACTGCTGATCTCCTTCAAATCCCACCTACTGCTCCCTCACGCTGTCTCCTGTTTTCTCCCTGTCCTTATAACACCCCCAAAAGCCTGAGGACCTGACCCAGGTTTGCCTCTCTGATCCCATTGCCTACCATCTCCCACGTGACTACAGTAAGTCCCCTACATACGAACCTTCAAGTTGAGAACTTTCAAAGATGCAAACATGCGTTCCATCAATGTTGTCAGTCATGAGTGAAATTGCATAAAAACTTGTTTTTTTATGTATTATTTGTGTGAAAAGTATTATAAACTTATTATAGCACAGCACTCTATAGCCGATTGTGTTAGATGGGTACCTAGTCTAGCTTTGTTGGACTTAACGAACAAACCGGATTTATGAACGTGCTCTCGGAATGGAACTCTTTCGTATGTAGGGGACTTACTGTATTTCCATCCAGCTGCATAACCACCCTTCTTCCTGATTGACCCTCCACCCATCTCCATGCACCAGCTGTTCCCCTCCTGCTAGAGTGCTCTCCTTACTCCCTCCCCACCGCCACCACACCCCAGACACCTGCAGGACTCACACTCACCTCCTTCCAATCTCTATGCAAATGTCACCTCCTCCAAGAGGCCTTCCCTGATCATCGTATTTAAAATTGCATCAACCTCAGAGTGCTTTCCAATCCCCTTATTCTGCTGTTTACTTCCCATAGCACTGAACTTCCAGCATATAATACAATTCACTTATCATTTATATGTTTCTTGTCTCCCCCTAACAGAAGGTAAGCTCCATGTGGGCAAGAACCTTTGCTTATATACACATATACCTTGCACTTTGTCGTGCATGCACTCAGTGCCCTGGTGTATGCTGGCCCTCCTGCTTCAGCACCTGTGTCTCTGCTTGAAAGCTTTCTCTGCCCATAGAAGCATGCACAGGACCTGTGGGCAGGCGTGGGCTCAAAGTGCCAGGGAGCTAATGCCCCCAGGAGTATCCTCAAATGATGAGGAATGGAAGCTGACTAAACATCCCAGCTTCCCCACCCTTGGGTGAAACTATTCTCAACCATGTCTACCCTTGTCCCAGAGGTCTGTGGTGGGTTCGAGCCCCCTTTGCCTGGGTGGTGATCTGCTCATAAATGTATGTTTTCCTGATTTCCATCCCTTCCCTGTGTTACTCTCCCACTCTCTTGCTAAACCACTCCCCCTGATCACCGTGGTTTCCTGTGATCACCTCCCATACTGCATTCTTGTCTCATAGACAACTTCCAGGGGAAACCAAATGTTCATCAATCTGTAATGGAGGCCCTTGTCCTCCCTCATGTGTCTTTCAGGGCCTCTGCATGTCAAGCAGGTACATTCCCCATGCAAGTCTTGGCTAAGGATGTGGACCAGGTCACCCCAAAACCCTTTGCTGTTTTAGGACCCAAGATTCCAGCTTATGGAGGCAGGCTGACGTGCAATGGTTAAAACCTCAGACTTTAGAGCCAGAGTGCCGGGGTTCAAGTTCTGACTATGACTTGCCAGTTGTATGACCTTGGGCATGTTACTAACCTTTCTCTTCCCCAGTTTCCTGGTCTGCAAAACAAGTCTGCTAGTAGTGTTGGTCCTTGAGGTTGCCATGAGGATTAAATGAGTTCACATTTGCAAAGCACTCTGCCCAGTGCCTGACCCAAAGCAGGTGCTATAGAATGTTAAATAATTAAATTCCCATCTTGCCAACAAAAGAAACTAAAACAAAAGGAGTTTATATTCAGTGACCAAGGTCACATAACGGAGACACTTTAGAACTGAAAACCCAAGCACAGTGTGATTTTCATTACATTTGAATCAATTAAAAAAAAAAAACTGAACATAAGTGCCCATGTTTTCTTGAGACATATTTTATAATGAAGATTAGAAGCTTTTTTTTTTTTTGTATAATTACTATGAGCTAATTAGTGGAAAGGCATGAGCAATTAAATATGTGGTACAAGTTAATTTGAAACAATATTAGCTCTATATATTTGGATTGCTTCATACACTTCATAGAAGTAAGTCCGGTAGATAAACATTTCACTTGCATAATAAATCAATCTCTCCCTGCCCCCCCCGCCCCAGTACTATAATCCTCAAATACATGAAAAGATTTTGTGTGGAGGAAAGCAATGCACTTTGCTCATTCTCCATGGAGCCGTGTAGGAAAAGATTTAAGTTAAATGTTGCTAGAAGGAATTCCATCCAGATGTAGGGCAGAGATTTTCTGATAAATCTGGAGAGTCAGAATTAAAGTTAGCTCTATGTGAGATTTAAGTTATACTTGGAAAACCTCTTTGTCCAAGAATGTCTCCCCTACTGGCTTATATTGGTGCCTAAATTTCTACTATTAGAGATTTATTCCTTTGGTTAGTTTAATTCAAACAATACATCAAATATCATTTATGGAATAGTGCCTGGGTTATGCACGAGGTAAGTCTTGTCTGTTTCTAATCTAAGACCCCCTACAACGTGCAAATATCTCTGAGCAGGCGACACATTATGCTTTTGTCAATGATTAACATTTTAGTAACTATGACAGGTGCCTGAGAATACAACCCTGAGGGAGTAGGACACAAAACTCTAGTTATGGACAGGGAGGTGGTGGTGAGAGGAGCCAGTGTACAGACCACGGCTCTAAAGGAAGGTATTTAACATTTACTGGGCATGTGCCATGGACCAGCCACTGTGCTAGGGATGCTGATCAGCCATTGTGATGGGCCTCTGAGGCGAGCTTGAAGGTACAAAGGGCAGGGAGGGGACAGGGGCATTGAAAAGACCCATTTTGTCTTGCTGCATGGTGGTTCTAAGGCCCCTTGTTGGGCCACAATGGAGGATAATGGATACTGACCTTCCCTGGCTCACTTTTGGGATAGAAGAATAACCCAGAGCGTAGCAAGATGGAAAATCTTTTGTTACCACATAGAATTCTTAATCAATGTGAATGGAAATTCTTCATAGAAATGAAGTTGCAGTGAGTGTTCAGGGTTACTAAATTTCTTTCTACCATGAAATGCAAGTCCCATGACAATCGTAGGCTTATAAATATATCCTTGGTGGAGGAGAATATTTAATGATATAAAATGATATTTACATATCATTGTGTGAAGTTTTATAACTTTTACTAAGCATATAGCGACTAGCTTAGAAGTACAAATTGGCATTACTGAAGTTAAATACTAACAAATGTGGAAGAAACAAAAATTTTTTCATCTTCTTACAACATGCAACTTGCCTCTCCTCCCTCCCCATTTCGTGGTCATTCATTCCATAGGCATTTATTGAACATTTACTGTATGGCACTTAGCTTCCCTGGACACTTCCTTTATTCTGCCTCCTGTGCATTAAAAGGATGACACAATTTTAGCATCTGTTTGAGATGCTATTAGATCCAGCACCTGTTTCTTTATCATTCAAAACAGTAGACAGTTTCTCTTCTGATGAAAAACTGAGATATGAGCCTTTACTAATCACCTTATAAAACTCATTCCTGATAGATAAAAGAAAACGAATATCAATTCAAAAAATATTTAAGGCATTAGGGACTAATGCCAAACCATTATCTCCAATTAAACTTTTAATCTTCTAGTTTATTACTCCCTTAATATGTATTACACCAGCATTATTGCTACAGAGTCTACGATTTCTGTACCATGGTGTATCTTACTGTATTCGCTCAGTTTTTTACAGGCCACGTCCTGTCAAGATTCAAAACTGGAGCCTGCCACTTAACAGCAAAATGACTTCAGCCAAATTATCTCAATTTCCTCCTCTGCAAAATGAAGATGATAATATTCAATACATGCCATGCTAGGGGGCTGTGAAGAATATACTAATTAAATGAAATGATGTATAGAAGGTGCCTGGCCCAGCTCTAGATAGAGGGTCCATGCTCAATCAGCACAGCTTACAATCCTGTCCCAAATTTTGGAGGTTCCTGGGAGCCCTGCGTTCTTGCTTGCTCTCTCTATGAGGCGTGGGTTGAGGCTGACACCTCAGCTAACCTCTCCTCTGAGATCATTTCCTACAGCTTTACAGGAGCTCCAAGGGCTACTCTTTTACTTAAACTTCCCTCCGAGCCCCTCTCCTCAATTCCGTGTTTCTAACTCAGAAGAGAAAAGCTGGAGGAACTCTCTCTCACCATTTTACCATGGCAACCAGCCGTTTCTAGAGAAGCCTTATCCCCTTTCCTCAACTGAAAATCCGCTGATCACAGCTGCTTCTCCCCACGGTTCCCACCCAGATGGGTTAGATTTTAGCCATTTGGCTGAATCTTCTCTAGTTTTTACAAGAAATAAACAACTTTAGATGGAAACCCTGTTTATATTTTAATGTATTTTTGATCTCTGCCTCCCTGTCCATAAATGAAAAATAAGAAAAAAATAAATAAAGGCTTAGAGGCCGACCAGGCTGTTTAAAGAAGCCCGTTGTAAATCTCCTCTCACAGTGGACGGTTCTCAGCCTCTTTGATTCCGACACCGTGCAGATCCCCGACAGGACTTGCGTTCCAGGAGGGGCCAGGATGTCCCGCGGGACCCCATGCTTACAAGCGCCCTGGGCTTGATGTGCATCTCGGCCATCACCCTCTTGAGAGTCTCCGTCCGTTTCGATCGAGGGCCCCGCATTTTCATTTTGCACCGAGCTCACGGATTAGGTAGCCGGTACTGCTCCAGGGCTGCTCTCCTCTGCCTTGGGCACCCCCCTCGGCCACCACCTGACTACCTGTCACCTCTGTGAGCGCTTCCCAGCACCACTGTGGCCACCACGCCCGGCACTCCGCCAAGACAATGCTGGGATCAGACTCAAATACCCTTTTATTGGAAACTCCAGTTGGAAAAAAACCAGGAGGGTTTTCAGTGGTTACTCGGTGCCCTTCCTGTTTACGCTGTTTTCATCTCTTTTAAACCTTGTAAAATGAAAATGGGAATAAGCAATAAAATACCAAAGTATGTTTGTTCACCGCAGCTTTCCAGCTGTAGTTGATTTAGCCAGACCGGGCCGCCTTTGATAGACTTCCTTATGACGGAGGAGCATGTGAGATGGGTGCCGGGTTTTAGGTAAACGAAGAGAACTCATTGCCCCTCAGAGCTGCAAGTGCCTCTTGTTTTAAGTATGACGTTTATTATAAAACAAGCACGGGGCTTCCCTGGTGGCGCAGTGGTTAAGAATCCGCCTGCCAATGCAGGGGACACGGGTTCGTGCCCCGGTCCGCGAAGATCCCACATGCCGCGGAGCGGCTAGGCCCGTGAGCCACAACTACTGAGCCTGTGCGTCTGGAGCCTGTGCTTCGCAACGGGAGAGGCAGTGAGAGGCCCGCGCACCGCGATGAAGAGTGGCCCCCGCTCACCGCAACTGGAGAGAGCCCTCGCACAGAAACGAGGACCCAACACAGTCAAAATAAATAAATAAATAAATTAATTAATTAAAAAAAAACAAAAACAAAAAAAACCCCAAAAAACAAGCACGATATTTCACCTGCCAGCTGCATAATAAAAGCACATTACTTCCATCTCACCAGTTAGCACTCCCTGATTAGCAGATGGAGGTGGAATAATTCAGGTATTCTGAGTTGATGTCTTCTGAGATCCTTTGTCAGAAAACTCACCAATCTAAAAAAGGGGAAAAAAAAAGAGACAACTGTCCTGATTTACTGAATTGGAAGTAAAGGCACGTAATGTTAAGGCCCCAGGAATCAGAAACTTGCAGTGGGTATACATCTGCTAATAAAGATCATGGTAATTTGATTCATCAACAAAAACTGGTACAGAAGCATCTGTGAGAACCTGCAGAAGATCCATCTCAACGAACGTGGAGGATCCCAGTAGGGGAGCTTTGGGGCCACCAGGAGGAGCAATCAGCCACATCCCTGCAAATGATAAAGCAAAGACTTAGTTAAAAATGAGATCCGTCTTTTCCTTTAAATTATCTTTTGGTTAAAACGGGAAGATTTGGAGTGGAGTTGTGCTGTTATTGTAATAGGGGAGAAGAACTCAGACTCCATAATGGTTCTGTTTCTTTCACTTGAACCTTTGTATTCTATTGCTTTGCCTTAAGAATGTTGCTTATAGCCTGAAACACACAGGATAGCCCATCCTCATGGTTCTGACCTTTAAAGATATAATAGTTTTCCATTCATCTAGAGATAAAAAGTTGCAGAACAGAGAATAATATTTGTCTTGCTGGAGGTTTATAGGACCATCGTGGGAGGTTTATAGGAACATCCTGAGCTAACTTAGGTGGACAGCTACGAGAACAAAGGATTCCGATACCAGAAAGGTTGCAACAACCAACCACGCCCCTCCCTCACCTTGCCTTTAAAAATGCTTTGCTGAAACCCTTCAGAGAGTTCAGGGTTTGGCCGGCGTGAGCCACCCGTTCTCCTTGCAAGGCCTTGCAGTAAACCTTCCTCAGCTCCAAACTCCGTTTCAGTATTGTTTGGCCTCACTGAGCATCAGACCCACAAACTTGTGTTCGTTAACAATATGATTCCATGTTAAACCAGTGGTGAACCGTGTTACTTGCTCCCTATGGATGCAAGTTGTTCCTTGTTCGTTATTTCCTAATTATTGGGGATTAAATCATTTCAAGTTGAGTGTTGATGTTGATTGTGTTTTATTACATTTTAATCCTACGACTGTTGGAAAACCAGGTGTGGTTGGTGTAGGTTGGTCTCTTCAAATCCACTTGCTCCGCTGGGTTTTTAAAGAACACAAATCTGATCAAGTGGCTTAGCTGTTGGAAACTCATCAGTGACTTCACATTGCTCCTGGAATTAGTCTAGAATCCTCTATCTGCCAGCAATGTCCAGCAAGTTCAGGTTTGACTCCTTCCCTTAATTCTTAACGTCATTATTCTTTTTGCTTGTGAATCCCCAGTGAAGGCATCATGTATTTTCCTTTCCACTTCTAAAATTCCTATCTCCATTCGTGGTGCTGTGAGCAGGGGCTGCATATGTTGTGTTCACTCCTTATCCACATGACCTAGCACCGTGTCTGGCAGTAGGGGCTGCTCATTAAAATAATATTTTTAAAAGAATCAGTAACTGAGTATAACAAAGAACCTTACACACTAATACTGGGAGCTGAAGTTCAATTATTATCCAGATAATAATCTACTATTAGATTGGATTAAGGTATATTAGATTAGAAGAGGAAACTGTGGGTCCATGGAAAGAATTTAATGTTAAAGACAGAGGATAGTCATTTTTTAAAATCTATTTTCCTCCAGCTAACTAGCTAGCTTTATAAAATTAATATTTAATGGAACTTTAACTTTATGAAATATTTTATTTATGAAATATTATTTATGAAAGTTATACATGAAAACAGTTGCTTGTAAATGTTTTTAGAGGGGTCTGACATCTTTTTTGTCTACCTCCCCCAATCTCCAGAGGTAACCACTGTTACCAAGTTTTCTGTGCATTTTTCTAGATTTTTCTGTTTGTGTGGGTTTCCTCTATGGTGAGCTACAGAAACTGCCCCCCGCAGGGTACCACTCCAGCCCTGCTCCTGCTACTGTGCAGCTGAAGAACAGGGGCTGAGGTGTCAATTCTTTGGGTCCAGGGCAGTGGGTAACAACATCAAGGCACACACCCCACTGTCCTGAGGCAGCAGCAGAGCGTTGGGTACCAGGGACCTAGTCACCCTTGATTGAATAAGGAAACCACTGGGAGAGCTCCATGCAGCAGTCTGTCCACTCAGAGTCAAAGAGATTTAGCTGGGGATGGCCCCTTCCCGCAAAAGATCACACGCCACTTTCTAGAATTAACGCATGAGTAGGGAACTATTAGGTTAATTTGATGAATGATTTGTGTTATAAGGTTAACATATTTCCTTATATTCTCTAAACTAAATTGTAAGTATAAAAAAATCATAAACAATCGGAACATTGTTAATCAGCTATACTCCATTATAAAATAAAAATTAAAAAAAAAAAAGAATGATGAAAACAAACACAAATCTACCTGGGAGAATTATCCTAGTCTGGGCGTCAGGCAATAAGTTATGTTTCCACCTATCCATTTGGGGGCTGGGTGGAGGGCCGAGGTTGAAATTTTAAGACTGGCTAGGAAGGTTTTTTTGAGAAGGGGTCTTTGGAGAAAAAGCCTGTAGGAAGTGAGGCAGGGGGCTTGGGGAGCTGTGGGAGGAGATGCAAGCGGAGGGAACATCGGATGTGCAGCCTGGGCCACCTGGGAGCTCATGGGAGCTGGGGTGAGCGATAGAGTGGAACAGGCAGCCCCTGTAGGGCCAGAACTCACTGCCAAGCATGGGCTTCTATCTGAGGATTTTAAACAGAGAAAGAATGCGATCTAAGGGCTCAACGGAACTCAGGATCCTCCTGCCTGTACAGAGGCAGGAGGGTGAGGTGCAGGTGGGAAAACCAGGGAGGAAGCTATTATAAAGCAAAGATGATACCTGGGAGAGGCTGGTAAATGTAAAGGAAAATTGATATCATTTGTTGATTTTGTATACCAATATCTCATGTGCTTTATCATTAGGAATCAACATCCAGATCGTAAGCATTTAGAAACACCCACCCGATCCTACAGCAGGTATGACTTCTAAGCTAAGTGCTCCCTTGTGCAAGATGTAACTTGTTCTTTTATGTAACTAACTTCAATTTCTTCTTTTTTATTTTACCTTTTTAAAAAAAAGGAATTTATTTATTTATTTATTTTTGGCTGCGTTGGGTCTTCATTGCTGCGTACAGGCTTTCTCTAGTTGCAGCGAGTGGGGACTACTGTTCATTGCGGTGAGAAGGCTTCTCATTGCGGTGGCTTCTCTTGTTGCGGAGCACGGGTTCTAGGCACGTGGGCTTCAGTAGTTGTGGCACTTGGGCCCAGTAGTTGTGGTGCAGAGGCTCTAGAGCACAGGCTCAGTAGTTGTGGCGCATGGGCTTAGTTGCTCTGCAGCATGTGGGATCTTCCCGGACCAGAGCTCGAACCCGTGTCCCCTGCATTGGCAGACAGATTCTTAACCACTGCGCCCCACCAGGGAAGTCCACTAACTTCAATTCTGTGTCAGGGAACCATTAACCCCAGTTAAATTTAATCCCAGGGTAAATTTAAACAGGTAGCATTTTCTAAGGCAGGTCTGGACTTTCTCGTTCTATTTAGGGATTTTGCCTGCTTCTTCTCATGGTGGGTATTTCCTGCTGCACCTTCCTACCCTCGTGCTTGAATTATCATGGATGCCCTTGTCTGTCACTGCTGTCCCACGCTAGTATCATGAAAACTCTGGCTTTCTAGCCGGACTTCGGACACTGGTCCCCTGTATTCTGGGTCCTCAAACCTATCGGAGAACCCTCCCATCTGCTCCCATCTCACTTTGCCCTTGCCCCTGGGTGGAGAGAAACCACTGGTCTAATTCTCTCAATTTTCCTAGACAGTTTTACTCATCATTGTCTATGGAAACTTTGCCCAGGCTGGTGAAGAAAGGAAAGGAAGCTTATATGGTTTAAAAATTTTTTTTAAACATCTTTATTGGAGTATAATTGCTTTACAATGTTGTGTTAGTTTCTGCTGTATAACAAAGTGAATCAGCTATATGTATACATATATCCCCATATGCCCTCCCTCTTGCCTCTCCCTCCCACCCTCCCTATCCCACCCCTCTAGGTGGTCACAAAGCACGGAGCTGATCTCCCTGTGCTATGGAGGTGCTTCCCACTAGCTATCGATTTTACATTTGGTATTGTATATGTGTCCATGACACTCTCTCACTTCGTCCCAGCTTACCCTTCCCCCTCCCTGTGTCCTCAAGTCCATTCTCTATGTCTGCGTCTTTATTCCTGCCTGCCCCTAGGTTCATCAGTACCATTTTTTTTTTTTTTAGATTCCATATATATGTGTTAGCATACGGTATTTGTTTTTCTCTTTCTGACTTACTTCACTCTGTATGACAGACTCTAACTCCATCCACCTCACTATAAATAACTCAATTTCATTTCTTTTTATGGCTGAGTAATATTCCATTGTATATATGTGCCACATCTTCTTTATCCATTCATCTGTCGATGGACACTTAGGTTGCTAACATGTCCTGGCTATCGTAAATAGTGCTGCAATGAACATTGTGGTATGCGTCTCTTTTTGAATTATGGTTTTCTCAGGGTATATGCCAGTAGTGGGATTGCTGGGTCGTATGGTAGTTCTATTTTTAGTTTTTTAAGGAACCTCCATACTGTTCTCCATAGTGGCTGTATCAATTTACATTCCCACCAACAGTGCAAGAGGGTTCCCTTTTCTCCTCACCCTCTCCAGCATTTATTGTTTGTAGATATTTTGATGATGGTCATTCTGACTGGTGTGACGTGATACCTCATTGTAGTTTTGATTTGCATTTCTCTAATGATTAGTGATGTTGAGCATCCTTTCGTGTGTTTGTTGGCAATCTGTATATCTTCTTTGGAGAAATGTCTTTTTAGGTCTTCTGCCCATTTTTGGATTGGGTTTTTTATTTTATGTCTCTGTCACTCACTTCAAAGCTCCATGTGTGTGGGTATGTGTGTATGTGTGTGTATGTGTGTGTGATACCTATAAATCAAATGGCAATAAACAATATAAGGAATAAACTACTGATGAAAGCAACACCATGGATAAATCCCACATCAGTAGGCTAACATCCTGTTGGATGGCATTTATATAAAACTCTAGACAACACAAACTAATCTATAGAACAGAAAGCACAGAAAGCAGATCATTGTTCAGGGATGGGGTAAAAAGGAGTGATTTTAAAAGGTCATAAGGAAATTTGGGGGGATGAAGGACATGTTCGTTATCATGATTGCGGTGATGGTTTCACGGATGTCTACATATGTTAACACATGAAATGGCATGATTGCAATAGGTGCAGTATACCCATGTCAATCATAACTCAATAAAGCTGTTACAAATTGGTAACTTTAAAGACAGGATCTTAGGGTAGCTGTATTGTTATGAGTAGTAGCACAGGACCCACTGAAGACCTGTCTCTTGATGTCTACATCTCATTGCTCTAGTCCATCCGTAACAGGCTCCAGGGGGGGAAAGATCTTTTTTTTCAATCCCACATGAACTTTAATGATTGTGAGATGGGGAGAGAGAATACACTGTCTTGTGTTTGCAGATTGAGAGGTTTGGGCCATGGGGACAGGGGTGGAGAGAGCAATAGTGTGTCTGAACTTGTGGCCCCCCACCCACCTCCCCAGCATGCGTGGTCCTCGTTTTTGCCAAAGCCTCCTTCTGGTCTCAGAAGTAGTGGCTCTGGTTGCCATCAAAACCCCACTCCACCCAAATATGATGTCCAGCTTTCTAGCTAGCTGCACGGACAGGGTCCACTGGGCTGAGGTGAACCACAGCCTCTGTGACAGCTGGTCCATGGCGGCCACAGGGTCTTTGTTCATGGTCGTCTTCCTGATGGTGGGGCTGCACGGTGGGTAGATCTATCTAGCTCTAACCTGTACATCAGAAAGTGTCACCATGCCGAGTCATAGGCTGTGCTGTAGGTGAAGACGTAGGTGCGCAGGGACTCATCCTGCATCTTTCTGACCAGCCTTAGGGAAAAGGCTCACACTTCACTGTTCATCTTCTTGTTGTTGAAGAGACTGGTGGGTCTTCCAGTTTCCCATCTTAATTGCCTCGGAGGCCACAGTCATGTATTCCCTTATGGCGGCAGGGGGCTCAGCAGAGCCTTCCACTGGGCCACCCACAGCTGGTGATGGGACTGTGTGTGACATGCATTGGCTGCATTACTCTTGTGAGTAGCCGTGCAGGGGACCCCCAGGAGATGGCATGTGCCTGGTAGACATGTGCCTGCAGCTCTAGGTTGATGTGCAAGTGAAAGGCCCTTCCTGGCGCTACTCCACCTTCTCCTCCAAGCTCTGTTTTGACAATGAAGACTGAGCATGAACTTGTTCTATCTTCCTTTCCTCGTTTTACAATCATAATGATGAGGGAGAAATGATTTAAGTGCTAGGGATGAGGAAAAAGACGGTGGGCAAAGGAGATGGGGGGCAAGTCAGTTTATTTTCTACGATAATATTCCACCACTGACTTTTTCTTGCAAGGTTGAGGACCAGCCGCTAAACCTTCTGTAATAAATACATCAAGGCCCTGTCACTGTTGGACGCCTCCAGAACTAGACCCTTGAGGATTGCCTTAGCACCACAGAACTTCCCCTGGGAGGGGAACTCTCCTAAATATTGCCAACAGGACAGTTTGTATTTGCAACATTGCAGGGATGTAGCTAAGATTATAAAACCCCGAAGCGGAAGTTGCCCTCCTTTCTAAATGCCTTTTTGACACTCCTCTACATATACAATACAGAAAATTGAGTGATAAAACTAATCTTAATTGCTTTATTAGCGCAAAATATCTGGCACAGACTTTTTCTTGGGAACACTGGGGAGAGCTCTAGGTTAGAGGAGAGGAAAGAAAAAATGTTCTATATATGAACATCACCCTGATACTATTTTCACAGAACTTTGGGGCTTGAGTCACCTCAGTCTAACTCCTGTCCTAAATGTTCACTGAAATATTTTATTAAATTGAGCTTCTAATCACCCAGAAGATATTTTCCTGAATCATGGCCATGGCTGACAGAGGTGGGTGTGAAGGGTAGGAAGTGGGGAAAGGTTGAAATTCTCCAAATCTACTAGCTAAGACAAGCATCTAGTTTGGAGAGAATTCTAGCAATTTAATTTTCTATTTGTAAAAGTTTCATTGAAGTATAATATACATACAGAAAAGTACACTTATTATAAGTGTAGAGCTTGATACATTTTCAGAAATAAAGCACACCCATGTAACCAGCACCTGGATCAAAAAACAGCATTTTCTGTCCTCTAGGACCACACACACACACACACAGACACACACACACACACCCCACTTCTGGTCACTACCTACCTGGTCCTCCCATCTGGCTAACCACTCTCCTGACTTCTAATACTGTAGATTAGTTTTGCCTGTTTTGGAACATCAGATAAACAGAATTGTACATCTGTTTATTGTTTCTGGTTTCTCTTGCTCAATATTATGTTTATGAGATTCATCTACGTTGCATATAACAGTAGTTCATTTATTCTCATTGCTTCCCATTTCCATTGTGTGAACACATCACAGTGATTTTCAACCATTCTATTGTCGATGGGCGTTTGGTTTGTTTCCAGGTTTTAGCACTTATCAAAAAAGCCACTGGGACTTCCCGGGTGGCTCCGTGGTTAAGAATCTGCCTGCCAATGCAGGGGACACGGGTTCTAGCCCTGGTCCGGGAAGATCCCACATGCCACGAAGCAACTAAGCCCGTGTGCCACAACTGCTGAGCCCACACGCCACAACTACTGAAGCCGCGTGCCTAGAATCCGTGCTCCAAGACAAGAGAAGCCACCGCAATGAGAAGCCCGTGCACTGCAACAGAGTAGCCCCTGCTCGCCGAAACTAGAGAAAGCCCGCATGCAGCAACTGAGACCCAACGCAGCCAAAAATAAATAAATTAATTAATTACTTTAAAAAAAAAGCTTCTATGAAAAGTTTTATACATGAACATAGCCCACCAAATTGTTTACTGGTAATTAGTGTATTCACATGAATGATGTGTGTTTTCCAGTTTTCCACCCATTTTCCTTTTTATTGGGTGATCTGTCTTTTCAGATTGATGAATAGGAGTTGTTATAGATCTTGAACATGAGTCCTTCGTTAGACATATACACTGCAAATAACTTCTCTTATTCCATGGTTTGACAACTTCCTTTTGAAAATCAGGAGATTCCTAGTCCTCCTCTTATGGTTATAGGCTTTGTCATCTTGGGACCTTCACCTATTTTCTCTATCAAAGTTTTCTCATCAGTAAAATGACACTTTGATTTCTTGATTTTTAATTTTCTCTTGAGCCTGTATTACATACATCCTTTTGCAAAGGTTGAGTAAAGCTCTAAATCGAAATTTTGAGGCTCCCCTCAGCTGGCTCAGACTGGACGAGGAAAGAGCAAAGGAGCCATAGGCGGCAGCATCGCAGAACATGCCAGCCTATACTCCCTCCTCCTCTAAATTTCTAGCCATTTAGGAAGTAACTTTGAGAGTTCTATACTAGAGAAGGAATTCCTGCTAGAGAAAATTTATTTAGTTTCCAAGTTCTGCTCCACTGGAGTCTTGCTTTTTAAACATTTTACCTCGTGGCTTCGGCTATTTCCTGCTTGTCTTGAAGAAGCAGACTGCTGCCATCTTGTCGCCAAAATAAGCATCTACAACAGTATTGACACCTGCTTAATAGATTATTTTAAAAAGGGCAAAGAAGATCCTGAGCAAAAAGTGAAATTTGAGTGGTGATTATGGTAGAACATTGTGTGGAATTGTGCTTCCTTAATTTCGCTGGTCTCATGTTGACCTTCTGAGAGTATTATTCATGTTTCTTCATGAAGATGCCCAAGGAATCAGTATAGGTTGACAAAAATCATATAGAGGCTGGAGTGAGACAGGACTGGTTTTAAATATTAATTCCTGATCAAGTTATATGACTTCTCTGGGCCATACTTTTCCTGTCTGTCAAATAGAGATGATACCTTCAATCTTTTGGGTGGTTTTGAAGATTTTGGACATGTACTGACCAACAGAACAGCCAGTAGCACCCGTGGCTCATCCAAACTGAGATGTGCTGTAAGCTGAAATGATGTATTGGATTATAAAGACTTGGTACAATTGATTTCATGTGGATTACATGTGGAGAAGATACTATTTTGTATATCTTCAGTTAAATAAAATACACTACTAAATTTCATCTCACCTGTTTCTTTTTACTTTTTATAATATGGCTATTAGAAATGCTGGAGAGGGTGTGGAGAAAAGGGAACCCTCTTGCACTGTTGGTGGGAATGTAAATTTATACAGCCACTGTGGAGAACAGTATGGAAGTTCCTTAAAAAACTAAAAATAGAACTACCATACGACCCAGCAATCCCACTACTGGGCATATACCCAGAGAAAACCATAATTCAATAAGAGACATGTACCACAATGTTCATTGAAGGTCTATTTACAATAGCCAGGACATGGAAGCAACCTAAGTGTCCATCGACAGATGAATGGATAAAGAAGATGTGGCACATATATACAATGGAATATTACTGAGCCATAAGAAGAAATGAAACTGAGTTATTTGTAGTGAGGTGGATGGACCTAGAGTCTGTCATATAGAGTGAAGTAAATCAGAAAGAGAAAAACAAATACCGTATGCTAACACATACATATGGAATCTAAAAAAAAAAATGATTCCCGAGAACCTAGGGGCAGGACAGAAGTAAAGATGCAGATGTAGAGAATGGACTTGAGGACTTGGGGAGGGGGAAGGGTAAGCTGGGATGAAGTGAGAGAGTGGCATGGACATATATACACTACCAAACGTAAAATAGCTAGCTAGGGGGAAGCAGCCGCATAGCACAGGGAGATCAGCTCCGTGCTTTGTGACCACCTAGAGGGGTGGATAGGGAGGGTGGGAGGGAGATGCAAGAGGGAGGAGATATGGGGATATATGTATATGATGTATAGCTGATTCACTGTGTTATACAGCAGAAACTAACACATCATTGTAAAGCAATTATACTCTAATAAAGATGTTAAAAAATATGGCTATTAGGAAAAATTTAAATTATATATGTGGCTCATAATATATTTCTATTGGACAGCATTCTTGTAGGTTATGGCTTATAATAGCCATATCCATGGCTGTGAGTTCACCACTCTCCCACTTCGAGTGGCAGGTTCTGCCTGTTCTATTTTGCTAGGGCACCAGAGGAAACAGAGGAAAGGGAGGCAGGCTTCATGCCCTCATCTCCCATGTAAAGATTCCAAGTCACCCACCCTCTCTTCAGGGACACTTAAGGGAATCAAGAGAAGACCATCAACATTATCCCTTCTACTCCTTGTCCTGAGTCTCCTCATGGAAGTTTCTTTCTCTATTTTCTACTTTGAGTGCAACTAATCCTTCCAACCCATTTTCCTTCTAGTTCAAGTGGCCCCATGGATGCTTCGCTTCACTAACTTTCCAGCAGCCTCAGGCTTACTTTGTCTCTGGGAGAGGAAAAACTGGCAAATATGATATTCACTAGACACTTAGCAATTTAAACGCTTGTCCCTGTTTTGTGTCCTCGGGGAAGGAATCTCTGCTCTCAAAATACCCATGAGAAGAGAGGACAAGGTGAAAAAAACAGAAGATATCTTGATTTATAATTTAAGAAATAATGTTGCTACATAGCATTCTTTTATAGAGTGCTGATCACGTGTCAAGAGTAAGCTAGGAAATATGCCAAGGGAATTTAATACATTATGTCATTAGTCTTTGCAACCTGCCAATGAGGTGGTGACCATTGTTATGCCCATTTTATAGATGAGAGACTAAGACTTGAAAGCTCTTGGTACTTCCTTCTGCTAAAATTCTAACTCTGAGGCCTGACTCTAGAGCACCCCAATTTAGTAACCATACTTCACTGCACTGAGTGAAGCATCCAGCAGAATACCAGGCACACAGCAAGGACTTAATAACTGTGGTGGTCACTGTTCTTATTAACATTACCCAAGAGGCAAAGCTGGCTTTTAAGCCCAGTTCCAGATCTCTTTTCCCTGTCCCTTCAACTTCCGAGTCCACTCTTATTATCCCGATTGTCCTTTTTGATGACTGGAAGGGGTGCATGATTTCAGCCACCTGCCAGCTCCCACTGGTCCATAGTGGCTGCCTGGAATGTCGACGGGAGACTGAGGCCACATCAAAACTTAGCAAGAAGGAGTGCCCAGGTGATTGGAATACCTCCCACAAGCATGGGAGGGTTGGTGGTGACATGGTGACACATTTGTTGCTTCTGTCTTCCACGCCCACTGTACTCTCACAACTCAGAGGTCTCTGACCACTGAGTCTGTCCTCCCCAGCTGCCTCCCACCCCATGCTCTGGCTCTTCCTATCTTCTTTAAAAGAAATCTACTTTTCAGCTAATTTAAGCCATTGCCATAAAGAGTGGGTCACTATTCCCAGGGGCACTGACATTATGATAGGGAATTAACTCCAGAGCTGTTCTTCCCTAGTCTATCTTTTCTAAGAGTTAAATGTCATGGAGTCCCATAGGCCTGGGGAGGAGGGATAAGGAGCTGTTGGGGAGAGCAGAAAATATCCCAAGGCAGCCAGTCTTTCCCCCTATTCTCCCTTCACACTGCATCCACCTGTGGATGGAGCCTATATGAGTAAGAGATAGCTGGAAGTCCCCTAGCAAATCCCAAACAGACAGCTTTTAAATGTTTGCTTGTGGGGCTACTCTTACATTTGGACTCAAAATAGAATCCATTTTCTCTCCATAACCGAGATGATTTGGAAAACAGATATTCTCCTCCAGACAGGCCCAGATATTTTTTATAACATGGCATAAACACAAAGCTCTGATATTTGTTTGAAATATGCCCCAAAAGCCTCTAAAGGGGGGAAAAGTGTGTGGAAATGGCATGAATTAGAACAGGCTCTAATCCTCTGAATGTACAGTCTGTCCTCAGCCTGGCTGTTTTGCAAAAAGCATCTAAAATTTATGCTCTTACATTTGTCAGTTTAAAACTGTGAGCTGTGTGTTAGGCCAGCACAGTAAAATACTGAAGGCATCACTATGGATGGGAGACTGGGGGTGGGGCTGGAATACATCAAGATCAAGGCATACGTTATAAATTCTGCAGAGATTTTTATCCCGCCTCATTTGTGAATTTCAGGAAGCTTTGCATAGCTTACTTTTTCCCCCTTAGATATTTACTAAGCATAACAAATTATATTGTTTTTCTGTCACCTTTGGAGACAGGCTGTCGATGAACAAGCTGTAAATAATGTAATATCCTTAATAAATAAATGTGGACAAATCACTTTGCAAAACGAGGTTAGAAAAAGAGGTGATAGGTGGTCAATGGCTCATGAAAAACCGATAAGAGGCGTGGGGACTGAAGCCTCTGTGTTCTTCCAGAGCAGTATTATCACAACTGTCTTTATTCTGAAGCGCTGTGGATTTAACAATTTCGGCATCACAACCTGCAATTAATTTTAAAGAGAAAACACAGCATTAAGTATTGGAAAGGAAATACTTCTGAGCCTCTTTTAAACAAGTACCAACATCATTCACTTACAGAACATCTCAATAGAATGTTTAAACAGGAATCCAAATTAAGGCACATTTTAATTTTATTTTTTCAAGAGATGACATACCAAGCAGCCTTTGCTTTTTGCTTTTCTTTTCCGCAAGCCAAAAACTGAGATGTCTTTAGAATCTGCCTGGGAAGCATGGCCAGTCCTTGTATCCCTTAGCAATAAACTTGAAATGAACTTGATTAAATCACAATGACGATGTTATCACTTTTAAATATGTCAAAGGACCCTTGTGATTTGGTTTACAATCATTTTGGAGTATGAGTAAGTTGGTTCTATTGAAGAGTGGGGAGAATCTACTTGGGGGAAAATTCTTTCCTTCAAAGACTTATATAAGCCTGTCTAATTGGCATACATGAAGCTCAAACAGGCTTGCCTGATATATTATTTTAAGATGGAGCTTTTATAATAGATGTAACGCTTGTTGCATTGCGCTTCTATTTCAAAACCTACACATGGAGATAAACCCTGTGTTCCTCTTAGAACCAAGGGCTGAACGCCAGCTAATATGTTGGATGAGAGAAGATCATTTAAGGAACTCATCAATTGGGTTTATGTTTAGCTATCAGTTATCTGGACCATTTTATGTTTTCCCCTGCTCCTTGGCATTAATTACATCTATTACTGAAGATTCGAAGCATATCTAAGGAGCCTCTGTCAGGCACTCTGCTATATGCCAGGAATGTCATGGGGACACTGCCCTCAGAGGACTGACATCTAGGGAGGGAACGAGCATCTTACTCAAGCCATTATGTTATAAACCTGTTTCCCAGGTGTGAAGGGCAAGACCTCAATGCGATTAATTCTTCCTGAGCTCCTACTGTGTGAAAGGCACTATGAAAACGTATGAATTCCAAATACATTGTTATAAAGGTCAAGGGCCACAACGCCAACATTCACAATCTGTTCTTTTCTCAACGGAATATCAACCTCGTACTTAATAACTGACTGCGTTCTTAACTCAGCTGACATGGGCTGCCAGCAACCAGAAGTTGCTGATGATGGCAGTAAACATCATTTTGAGCCAGAAGTCTGTTGGTTCACAGCCTGCTAAGGGAGGCTGCCCCTGGCCCCAGGTGAGAGAGGTTGAGTTGAAGCATCTGTATGAAAATAGAGACAGAATGAAGAGAAAAACCTCACAGTTGTGGGAAATATCACATACACTTTTGACTCTGTCTTCTCTGCCTGTTTACTTTTTTATCTTTCCATCTTCTAGAAATGTGCTTTTTTCCTCTTAACAGAATACATGGGAGAGATGACAGAGGAAAAGCCTGTCTTTACAAGTCACACCAAAGAACAGTGACTCTTTTTTTTTTTTTTTAACATCTTTATTGAAGTATAATTGCTTTACAATGGTGTGTTAGTTTCTGCTTTATAACAAAGTGAATCAGTTATACATATACATATGTTCCCATATCTCTTCCCTCTTGCATCTCCCTCCCTCCCACCCTCCCTATCCCACCCCTCTAGGTGGTCACAAACCACCTAGCTGATCTCCCTGTGTTATGCGGCTGCTTCCCACTAGCTATCTATTTTACATTTGGTAGTGTATATATGTCCATGCCACTCTCTCACCCTGTCACATCTCACCCCTCCCCCTCCCCATATCCTCAAGTCCATTCTTTAGTAGGTCTGTGTCTTTATTCCCATCTTGCCACTAGGTTCTTCATGACCTCTTTTTTTTTTTTTCCTTAGATTCCATATATATGTGTTAGCATACGGTATTTGTTTTACGCTTTCTGACTTACTTCACTCTGTATGACAGACTCTAGGTCCATCCACCTCACTATAAATAACTCAATTTCATTTCTTTTTATGGCTCAGTAATATTCCATTGTATATATGTGCCACACCTTCTTTATCCATTCATCCGATGATGGACACTTAGGTTGCTTCCATGTCCTGGCTATTGTAAATAGAGCTGCAATGAACATGTCGGTACATGACTCTTTTTGAACTATGGTTTTCTCAGGGTATATGCCCAGTAGTGGGATTGCTGGGTCGTATGGTAGTTCTATTTTTAGTTTTTTAAGGAACCTCCATACTGTTCTCCATAGTGGCTGTATCAATTTACATTCCCACCAACAGTGGAAGAGTGTTCCCTTTTCTCCACACCCTCTCCAGCATTTATTGTTTCTAGATTTTTTGATGATGGCCATTCTGACCTGTGTGAGATGATACCTCATTGTAGTTTTGATTTGCATTTCTCTAATGATTAAGGATGTTCAGCATTCTTTCATGTGTCTGTTGGCCATCTGTATATCTTCTTTGGAGAAATGTCTATTTAGGTCTTCTGCCCATTTTTGGATCGGGTTGTTTGTTTTTTTGTTATTGAGCTGCATGAGCTGCTTGTAAATCTTGGAGATTAATCCTTTGCAGTGATTCCTTTTAAAACCCATTCCATCTTGGAAAACATGCATTGTTATGAAACTCTGTGACCTTTTTCCACCAAAGTTTACCAAGACGTGGGTGGGGCTAGGGAGCTAAGGGGTTGACTATGAAAAGTCCTCAGATCACTATGTGCACAAGCATCCTTTTAACCACTTGGCACCAAGGACACTACTTCTCTGCTCAATAATGTGGGTGGATCTGATAAATATTTTGGCATACTGCTGGTGAAAGCAAAACAGTACAATTCATTTGGAAAGCTTTTTAGCAGTATCTCTACCAAAGACAGGACAAATATATATACCCTTTTACCCAGCAACCCTCCTTCTGGGTATATAGCCAACACTAATGAATGCATATCTTTACAAAAAGACGTGTGCATGAAGGTTCAGAGCAGCACACCCAGTGGCCATCAAGAGTAAATAGATCATAAGTTTGTTTTCTACATCTGTGACTCTATTTCTTCTTGGTAAATAGGTTCATTTGTACCATTTTTTTTTTTTAAGAAACTAACACAACATTATAAATCAACTATACTCCAATAAAAATTAATTAAAAAAAAGAGTAAATGGATCACTTTGTTGTATACTTGAAACTAACACAACATCGCAAGTCAACTATACTGCAATTAAAACAAAAGAGTAAATGGATAGATTGTATTTTTACAATGGAATGTTCTATGCTAATGAGAATAAAAGAACTTCAGCTCCATGCAACGACATGGATGAATCTCAAAAGCAAAATGTTAAGTAAAGGAAGCCAGGCACATATGAGGACAGACTGTATATGAACTTCAAAAAACCAACAAAGACCTGTTGTTACATGTCAGAGTAATGGTTATCTTTGGAGTGGTATTAGCTGGAAGGGGACTCAAGGAGCTTCTGGAGGATGCAATGTTCTTGAAATGGGGACTGGTTACCTGAGTATGTTCACTTTGTGAAAATTCATCAAATTTTACACTTATGATTAATGTTCTTTTCTGTATGTATGCTACACTTCAACAAATTATTAAGAATGCTAATTAGTTTTTAGGGCACTTGAGATGCCCTATAATCAAGAGCAGTCAGTTTAAGTAACTTTATTATCTTTTGTTATCAATCAATCAATCAACACTTTATTGACCATCAACATTTTCTGGCACTGTTAAGCTTTAGAAGGACATTTTTTTTTTAAAAAAAGCACAACACATGGACTCCAACTGACTGTAAAATCTAACTGGGGAGACAAGCCACATGAACCTATTAGAAAATTCCATAGGTCAATATAAAGTTGAAGCACCAAAATGTATGCTTAGAAAAAAAAATTCAGTCACAATTCAGATAGACAGAAATAGGTCCTGGCTCTTTCTTTTCTTTCTTTGTCTTTCTTTATTTTTAATGTTAATTTTAATTTTTTTAATTAAAGTATAGTTGATTTACAATGTTTCAGGTATACAGCAAAGTGATATACATATATATGTATATATATACACATATATTATTTTTCAGAATCTTTTCCATTATAGGTTATTACAAGATATTGAGTATAGTTTACAATACAGAAATAGATTCACAGACCATAGAAAACAAACTTAAGGCTCTGGCTCATTGTTAACCCCTGCTGCCACTTCCATCCCGGTTTCAGTGGCACTTTTTGAGATGCCTTCTCTGACTTGTCTCTGTCCTATACTCCCATAATGTCCCAAAAGGATGCTGGGTAGCTCACATCATCAAAAATTAAATTAACTATGTACTCTATTGTTTATTTTACACTTCTCCATGTAGCAGGGACAGTTCTGTTAACACCGATGTCCCTGGGCCTACCTCAGACTCAGAAAATTTGCTTAAATAAGTAAGAGGGGAAAAAAATAGATTTTAACATGAGCTGACCTTGTGAATAAAGAATTTACCAAGGGGCCTCATCTAAGCCAGATTTTGAATGATATATAGGAATTAAATTAATATGCAGAGTAGGGAAAATGGGTATTAACCGAACAACAGAGAATGTCTCAAACTTTTTCCATGTGCATCTCATTTAATTATCACAATAACCCTATGACACTAGTCATCTGATCCTTGGTTATTTATCCCTGTCAAGTATTTAAGAAATGTTAAGTAACTTGCTCCAACTTAGTGACATTTGAAACTTTAAATGGTTCAGTGTCTAACTGGCTCATTGTAGGAATAAAAAGAAAGCAGGTTTAGCACATACAGATGAGTTCAGCTGGGTCAACAGAACCCCCGCATACTATTGTATGCATTATTTAGGCCCTGAGAGATCTTTTGGGCAGAGACCATTTTGTTCCATTAAACAAACAGTAGGATTTTTTTGGTTTTGTTTTTAAAGAAGGCCAAATGATTTCTCTACAGGCTTAATCCATTTGACCATATAAATCCCAGCCAATTGTTAAGGCTTAAAATAGTCTTGTCCATTTCTGCAAAAGAGAGATTTGGGTATAAAATCAATATAAGCAATCAAAATGCATTTCTCATATAAAGTCTAGGAGGAGCTGCAGTGAGGAGAGGGTTGGAGTATGAGGCCAGAATAAAAACAGACCCTGATCTGGAAGGTAACCATTTTCTCTGTATCCTGCCCTATTAAGTGCAATCTCTGCTCTACTCCCTCTCCCCCACCTATGTGCTGCATGTATGTTTCCAAGTGCCTGCATGTTTATGTGAACATATGATGCAGCTAATGCCCACCAGCTCTCTAGCGTCTAGGAGATCAATATATCTACAGTGAAGTCTCTCATTTCAGCTAAAAACCATAGAATGATGAAGCTAGGGGGAAAGTACACAAAATTATAAAAGCCCTAGAATTTATTTCATTTAGTTCCCTTATCTACAGATGACAAGTTTGAGGCTTAAAAATGTTGTTTCATTAGCTTTTGCTGTGTAACAAATTATTCAAAAACTCAGTAGCTTTAAATAAGAAGTTTTTTTTTTTTTTTTTTTTTTTTATCCTCCTGTGTCTACAAGTCAAGCTGGGAGATTTTTCTACTCTCAGTCAGACTGGGTCTAGGTTCATTCACGCTTGTGAGTTAACAGGGATAAGCTGCCCTAGGATGGCCTTATTCACAAGACTGGCTGTGAGCTGGGGTGATACTCCAGCAGGCTAGCCTGGGCTGGATCACATACAAGTGATAGGGGGCCAGGAGAATGAGTGGAAGTGTGTGAGGCCCCTTGAGGCTATAGCTTCTATTGCATTGTGTTGGCAAGAGCAAGCCACAAGGCCAGATCAGGTTCCTGATGGAAAGAGCAGAAAGGCTCAGGATGTGAATACAGGGAGAAGTGGGAATTTAGGGACAATTTTTCAATCAATCTATCAGAGCAGTGAAATGGAGGGACTGGTCAAACATCACGTGGGCCGTTAGAGACAAAGGCAAGACCAGCTCAGTGTCCTGAGGTGCAGCCATGCTTCTTCCACATACTGGGTGTTTTGTGACCTGCAGGTCAACTCTTTTCTAGCTCCTGTTTCCTTCCTGGTTCAGACTCCCATTACTCACCAATGACTCTCCTTGCCCCTATTCCTCTTCCACTACTCAAGCACCTTCCTAAGTGTAAATTCTGATACCCCTGACCCTCTTGCTCAGAAGACCTCAACAATGGTTGTTCACTGTATCCAGAGATTCAAGATTTCCCAGATTGGCATGAAGTCCTCCATGGTGTGACCTCAGCTACACTCCTCCCCACCCTCACTCTCTCCCTGTAATGTTCTACCACGTGGGCATGCGTGTGTTCCCTGACCATGACTCTCACTTTCTTAGCCTCAGCTGTTGTTATTCCCTCAGTGGTGAATGTTCTTTATTGATGTTTCTACCATTCAAAATCCTTCTTGTGTTCTTCAGGAAATATTTAACAATTTTTCCTCATATAGGAAGCTGTTTTTTTCCCCCATCAACACTTATTATTAAAACTTTCTAACATATAGAAAAGTTGAAAGAATTGTATAGTGAATCCTCTTATATCACACCTAGTGTCTACCATTAACACTTTACTGTATTTGATTTATCATATATCTAGCATCCATCCACCCATCCTCTCTCCATACATCAATGCATCTTATTTTTTAAGCATTTTAAAGAGAATTGCAGACATTAGCACATTTCTCCCTCAATACTGCAGAGGCATGTCATTAACCAGAGTTCCATATTTATTCATAGTTTTTTAGGTAAAATTTGCATACAGTGGAATGCACACATTTTATATTTTATACCTCATGATGAGTTTAACAAATGCATATACCTGTGTAATCCAAACCCCTTCCGAGATAGAAAACAGAAAGTGCCTTCGTGCCCTTAACCAGTCACTTCTGCACTGCAGAGGACACCACTGCTCTCATTTTTTTTTTCACTATAGATTAGTTTTGCCTGTTCCAGAACACTGTATTAATGGAATTATATAATAGAAAACACTTTTAAGTCAGTCTTCTTTTGCTCAGAAAAATGTTTTGTCTAATGGCCTTGAATAGGAGTAACGTGAGTTCTTGTCTTGTTCCTCCTACTGAATGGCTGACTCTGTAAGGTTGAGGCTCCGCCATGCACATCTCTGAATGCACTGCAGCATGGAGCAGCCTGCCTCACTCATAATAGGGATTCAATTTGCATTTGATGAAGTGGAAGACAGAGTTCCTAAGAGAATCTGAAATATTAGAAGAAAACATACTTTATGTGTTGTGCTATGTTAGGTTGAAATTAAAGGCAGAGTAAACATTTCTAAATTTCTACATTGGGTGAGAGGTATGTAACAAGTACCTGCTTTTCACAGTTGCCTTTTCTTTTTTTGCAGAGCAGGGAGCTGGGTAAGCTCCTACACACATCCTCAGAGTGGCTACACTTTTGTGGCAAAGAACAGCCAACTCCTGACATCCTTCAGAATCCCCAATAACAAGGTGAGTAGAGAACGTTCACGGTCAGGCTCAGGATCTTAAATAGAAATCTTGAATGAAGACTATGAGTGCGGGAGTTTAGGATTGACATGTCCACACTGCTATATTTAAGATAGATAACCAACAAGGATCTACTGTATAGCACAGGGAACGCTGCTCAGTATTCTGTAATAACCTAAATGGGAAAAGAATTTGGAAGAGAATAGATACATGTATATGCATAACTGAATCCCTTTGCTGTACACTTGAAACTAACACACTATTGTTAATCAACTATACTCCAATATAAAATAAAAATTAAAAAAAAGACTGTGAGTGGAAAAAAAGAGGACTTAATAAATGCTCAACCATTAAAAATTTGATCTATGTTTCTTACAATTTCTGTGGAAATATCATGATAACAGTAATTCTGTTAGACTTATTTGGGAGGATTAACTTTGTGAATTGCAATGTGCCGGTACATTTGAAGGATATAAAAACATGGTAAATGGTTCTCACCTTCATCTCCCAGGAGCTTAGGGTCTCGTGGGCTGTAAAGGTCATCGGGGAATGCACAACCCCACTGTGGGCTCAGCCTGGTGACCTACAAGAACTGATCTACCTTCCAAAAGGTGTCAATTCAAGTATGTTAGTTCTTTCTAGTGTAATGGATGATTATTTAACATTATTAAGGAAAAAGTTAACTACTTTTTTTTTCCAAAAAGAGTCATATATTTATTGACCATAAAATTACTACTGCAGCAGCTGCCTCTATTTCCCTTGTAGAATTCAGGGGCTAGAATTAAATATTAGCCTCATCATTTGATAATCACAAAGCACATTGGGAGTCAGCAAACCAAGCGTGATCATTTTTCATCTTTGGTACTTAAAAGAGCTCTGTATTTCTGTTCGAATAGTTAAACTGGCTAATTTTTTTTCCCAAAAGAATCGACCTTTCTCACCTCCTTTTCACTTTGCTTCAGGCCTTCTTCTAAGTTATTATTTATCAACAGTGTGGTTTTCTTTTTGTAGCTGTTTGCACTTACACGGAGAGCGACTTTCCCAAAGAAAGCCCACACTGTAGCTACTGTTAGTATGCATTCTGGAGGTTGGCCTGTATATTATGTTCTTTGGAAGTACAGAAAATCATCCACTGTTTTCCAAGAAAATCATTCACAAGGGCCTCCACAGAGCGATTTCACAGGGAAGCATGCTTTTTCTCTCTGGGCTCTAATGTTGTTTTTTGAATTCTTCATGTTTGGGCATTCATATTCATTAGGAGCTACAGTGATGTGCCACCCTGGTTAATTTCTCCATGCAGAAAGCAATGTGATTTCTATCACATTGCCTGTGGTGGGCAGTGAGAAATCCCTAGCTCAACTTGGTACTTTTCCCCACTGGGTAAACGATTCCTCAGAATAGTTAATAGGGCGTTGAAATTCTGCACAGACAGAAATGCTAATGTCTCTGCCAAATACCTATGATTATCAGCTCATTCTTTAGCAGGTGGAATCTGACATAAATCCTCCGAATGTATTAAAGTCAGCTGTGGTAGTTGGCAGAGAGGCTTGTTATGCTGACCTTGGGCAAACCCTTACCTGACAGCAATTCAATAGACAGATGGGTGCCAAGGCACTCTATTTGTATAAAGAAGAGAATAAAGAGGCTGTTTAAGTTAAGCGTCTGCCGTCATAGACCATAAAAGCGGGATTTGGGCTCCCGTGTATGAGCCATATTCCAATGAGACCCGGAGAGAGTGGGACCCCAAAGAGGGGGACATTAAGCCAAGATCAGAGACCGAGGGACATCTAACTTCCCATTATCGCCTGCTTCGCTGTGGGGACTAAAAGTGCCTAATGACTTTGTGTTCCCCCCAACAGAGTTTTATTGCTGCAAACTGCGATACTTTGGTACTATATGGGCAGAAGATCTTGCCTCTGAAGTTTTTCACAGAATCTGGATGTAGGAATACATTGAAAAAAATCAGTAGAGGTTTTCCAATGAGGATTAACTGGTAGAATTGAAATCCCCTGTATAAAATTGAAATTCCCTGCATGAAGGGAAAAGGGTATCATTTATAAAGTAACTAAAGACCTATTTCTTTTTCAAAAACCAGTTAAAATTTGTCAAGGCCCAACTTCATAATAATGTTGAAATAAAAATGTTTTGGAAATATTGGGTTGAATATAATTAAAATTAATTTTACCTGTTTCTCTTTGCTTTTTTAACGTGATTGCTAGGAAAGTTACAATTACACACGTGGTCCACATTGGACATCCTTCCAATGGCTTCTTAGCCTATTCAAATTGAAAGGGCACTCCCTCCCCATGGCTTACAAGGCTCTATGTGACCAACACCTTGACTGTCTCTTCAACCACCTCTCCTAGCATCCTTCACGTGTGTACTCCTCTCTAGCCACACTAGCTTTGCTATTTCTGAATACTCAAAGCTTACCTCTCCCTCAGGGCCTTTGCACATGCTGTTCTCTCCACCTGGAATGCACTTCTTTGGATTTTCTCATTTGCTACTCCCTTCCTCATTTAAGTGAAGGATTGCCACTCTTCTGAGAAGATTTTCTTGTTCATTCTACCTAAAATAAACTCTCATCTTCCTGATGCTCAATATCTCCTTATCCTGATTATTTTTCTTCATAATATCTATTACCAGCAAATATATTTTTTAGTAAGAATCATGTATTTATTAATTATTCTTTAACTGAGATATAATTGACATATAACATTGTATTAGTTTCATGTGTACCATCAGATCTTTTAATACATATTTATTTTATATTATTTGTTGTTTTAATTATTTAATATTTTGTTTATCTGTTTATTTAAAATATCTTCTTCTAGAAGGTATGTACCATTAGAGAAGAGACAGTGGTATGCTGTATCCAGCTTGTACTGGGTCATCAGAGCCAACTGTTAAATTTTCAGGAATTTTCAGAGCTGGTTTTGAAACACAGCCATTATTAAAATTAAAGTATATGAACTTATAATTAAATGAATTACATTGAAAACAAAGGTAACAAATGCTTAGTCCTTATTTTCTATTTACTTTTTTACATTTTATTCTTATCCATGCTCTAGATGTTATTTATATTTATTGCATCTTTAGGGTGAAAATACTACTACCCATCTTTTGCCAACTTATGTTGGTAGTTTGAAATTGGCCATAGTGGATGTCTTTACACCATGAAAACTGACAAATGCTGCAAATCAGGGCTTTCTTTTGCAGGGGTTGGAGGAAGTTCTTAAACACCACCAGAACTCCATTGGGAAGAACCTTGTATTTTTGCTGCTGTTCTCCCAGTGTTTGCAGAAGCAGGATCTAACACATATGTATTTCTGAAGAAATATTAATTTAATGGATGGGACTTCGTGAAAAGGGCAGAATGCTGTAGGCTGAAATTAGTTAGAAGATTTGAAGAGGGTGAAATATTTCTTAAAAGATTTGGAAGATTTAGAAATCAGAGAGGAGTGGGATGTGTGTGTGTGTGTGTGTGTGTGTGCACATTTTTAGTCAAAGCAACCACATGAATAAAAGAATGAAAAATGAGACATTTAAAATGAATTTGGGGCGTCCCTGGTGGCTCAGAGGTTAAGAATCTACCTGCCAATGCAGGGGACACGGGTTCGAGCCCTGGTCCAGGAAGATCCCACCTGCTGCAGAGCAACTAAGCCCGTGAGCCACAACTGCGGAGGCTGCCCTCTAGAGCCCACGAGCCCCAACTACTGAGCCCACATGCCACAACTACTGAAGCCCACGGGCCTAGAGCCCATGCACTGCAACAAGAGAAGCCACCACAATAAGAAGCCCACACACCGCAACGAAGAGTAGCCACTGCTCACCGCAACTACAGAAAGCCCGCATGCAGCAACGAAGACCCAACGCAGCCAAAACTAAATAAATAAAATAAATAAATAAATAAATAAATAAATAAAATGAATTCGGCCCTGCAAATGGAACCATTTGTAGTTCAGAAAGGTAGAGAGGGATGAGATTGATTTCTGCAGGCTGATGTTGGGATTTCAGCACAGCTCTGGGTTTCTGAGCAGATTAATGCATAAGGACCCACATATGTCTTGCTGGCGCCATGATCCTTGAATTGGCCAGAGGCGGCTTAGCAGCCTCTTCTTCTCCCCATCCTCTGAGACCATCTGAGTGTCTACGTGCCTTCTGCAGGTCATTACAGCCCACAATTATGCCCCCCTAGGTGAGCACTCAGGCCCAGGGCTTTGCCATTCCTTGTAGGTTACTTCTTTTTAGCTCATCAGTATGTACTCCGACCCCTGATGATTTGTGCAGAAAGTTTAGATGCTGTGAAATATTATTCTTCCAGACTTGAAGGAATGGAAGCCCAGGCAACTCTGTGTTGTACTCAAAAGCCCACATCCCTCCCACACCATCTTTCAGGCACTGTAGTTCGACACAGTGTGGAAGGACAACTCCAGCCTTCTTTTCTAGGCTTTGGTCCACTGAGTCACCCAGAGCACAGAGCCCATCCAGAACTAGTCAAAGCCCCACCACAGAGAAAAAACCAGCTGCTAAGACTGAGGGTGAAATTTCCAGAAAACCCAAATCAAGCTAACTTAAGAGAAAGAGAATGTCATAGAAAAGGGCTGGCTTTAGGCACAGCTTGATCTGTGCCTTAAATGATACCAGCAGGACCAGTTTTCACTCTCTTCATGCCTCTTAACTTCTCTTAAATAACAAAGCTCCATGTTGGCTTTATTTTCAGACAATTACTTCCCTAAGTTGACTATGGCACTTCCAGACCTTATATTTTCTGGGCTTCAAATTCCATGGAAAAGGAGGAGAATTTCTTTCCAGGGGGGAAAAATGATAATAATAAACAATACTTGAATGGGCTTTTAATTTACTACTTAACATGTTAGTACTTTACATATGGTAACTCCTTTCATCTTTACATCTTCAGTGTGAGACGTGTATTTAGATT
This sequence comes from Balaenoptera physalus, assembly GCF_965194825.1. NCBI lineage: Eukaryota > Metazoa > Chordata > Mammalia > Artiodactyla > Balaenopteridae > Balaenoptera > Balaenoptera physalus. The sequence continues at coordinate 41,464,505 of NC_138898.1, read as the reverse complement.
ATTCCTATTTTAGAAATAAAGAAGCTGAGGTCAAGACATGTTAAATAATGCATCAAGGCCAAATAGTAATTAACTGGTTGGGGATTTGAACCCCGGTAACTGCTCCCGGAGGTGTCTGTCTTGAGTGTGTGTGTGTGTGGGGGGAGCAGGCCTTACTACACCACGTGACCTCCCAGAGGCCCTTTATATGGATCTCAGTGGCTCTGACTGAGCCACGTGCACCAATCCCTGAGCCAATCCCCATGGCTATCAGTTGCTCAGTCCCCAGTCGTGTGTGGTATCCTGAAGTTGCAGGTGGTGCCCTGTCCACCTGACGTGGACTAAAAATCAGGGATAGGTGGGTCTCCGCAGAGCTATGACTTGAGTACAGTGAAAGCTGCAGTGCTGACTACAGAGGAATCTCAAGCCAGACAGCGCTCTAGTCTCCCTTGGTGGTTTTCACTGGGGCAGAATACCTCCCACCCACACACACAGCACACAGAGGGTTTCCTGAAGCTCTGAGTGGTGGGGATGGACCAGTCTCTGTCACAGAAGAGGTTGAATCCTCCATGATCCTGGGGTGGGGGGCACTCCCTGCCCCACGGTGAATGGAACCTTGATACCAGTGTAGGTCATGATTGGGTCTGCCTGCCAGGCTTCCCTACAGGGCTTTCTTGTTCCAAGCCACGGTTCAGGTGTTCGAGAACTTCTTGAACGAAGCCATTTGTGCTGGGCTTTTGAGGGATGCATAGCAATAAACTAGAAGTGGAAATCGCCACTCTGAGAAACGAGGGTGTCACGTTTTCATCAAATATGGCTCCCGTGGTGAGGGTGGAAGACAGACACGACCTCTCTGGCTGTCCAGACCTTTCCACCTCTCTGGCTGTCCAGACCTTGTCAGCTTAATGAATTTGAGCACCAAAGCCTGCTGACAACTGCCCGTGCTTGGAGTGAGACAGTGATGTAATCCTGATTAAAATAGTTAATAAGGAATTAATGAGAGGTTATCTCCTTGTCTTCAATCATTTCCTGGTGAGAAGATTCTCGAGCAGAACTCACTAGGGCTGTTCCTTTGCAGCTACTGAAATTACCCTGTTTTGAAATTACTCAGGGTTTTCAAGAAGCAAACTCATTTCAAGTCATTGTTTCCAAATGTTATAAGATCGTAGTGTGAAAAAATTGTTTTGTTCTTTTTTTTAAGCCAAAGATCTAGTCCAATCAGGCAGGTTTGAACACTTATTCTGTTGTCTAAATTCCACTCACACTTTATTTTATTTTCTGATGGAATTTTTTGCAGGCACATGAAGGAAGGCAGAGGCCATTTGGGTCTCCATCAAAGATAGTAGATGAAGACAAATTTATTCTAATGGGGTATGGGAGAAGAATTCAGTTCAATCCAGTTAAACAAATATTCACTGTGTACCTTCTGTATTGTGATAAGTGGAGTGTTTAAGATACAACAACAAAAGAGCACTGTTGGTAGAGTCTAGCTGTTACGAGCACAGACTCTGGGATCCCACTGGAAGCTCCAAATCTCAGCCCCAATATTTGCCATCTTTGTAACCCTGGGAAACTAAAGTCTCTAGTTTTCACCTTTTTAATATGCAAAATGGGCATAAATGTAATACTTTCCTTACAGGGCTAATATAAGGAGTAAAAGAAAAAATCTATAAGAAAAATATTTAGAAGTGTGTTTGGTGCATATAAGGGTCCAATGGGTGTCTCATCAAGGAGCTCAAATTAGTGCAAAACTTCAAGTAAGAGAATTCTCTGCTTGGAAGTTTGACAAAGTACGTGGACCACTACCTGGTCAGGTTCTGTCAGCAAAACACATTTTATTTCAAGTGATCTTAATGGCTTTCAGGGAAGCTGTTTTCATCAGAGCACCTGGGAAAAAACCAGAAATTGCATCCAGGAAATTTGGGAATCACGTGACCATGATTGCATTTTAATTCAAGATAGTTTATTGACTATATCTTACTGGAATAATTGCTACATATATGGAAGAACATGTGACATCCCTTTCTGACTCCACACACAGATGTAAATTCCAGATGCATTAAAGACATAAATAAAAACATGATCATCTTGGAACAAAATATAGAAGAATATTTTCATAACTTTGGGATGATGGAGCATTCTTAAACAAGGCAGGAATCTCAGAAACCATCATAAAATAGAGATATTTGACTATATAAATATTTTAAAAAGTGTATGGTAAATATAACACTAGTAAAATGAAAATCGAACTATATAGATTGTTAACATAATTACAACAGAAATTCCAAGAAAAGGGTATGGTCTCTACTGTTCAAAGAACTCTTTCAGTTGATAAAATTAAAACCAAAGACAAATCATTCTAGTAAATAGGAATAGACAATTCAGAGAAGAAGATCTGGAAAAAGTCAGCAAATTTAGAAAAAGATACTCAAAACACATGCAGGAAAAGTGCAATTAAAAATTGAAGTACCGTTTTTTCAGTCATCACATTATCAACCTAATGTGGTGAGATATTTTTGTGGGGAGGTGGGAGGCAAGAGAGGAGACACATACATTTCTGGTGGGAGAGTAAATTGCTACCACATTTGGGGAAATCATCTAGAAACACTGCTGAATAAAAATATTGACACTTTTGCCCAAGAAATCCCACTTCAGGGACTCTTCCCTACAGAAATAAAAGCACAAGAAGATAATGATATTAGGTAGCAAAGTGTTTACTGCAGCTTTACAGAGGAAGAAAATGGAAAGTAAGCTGAAAAAAGCATCAACAATGTAAATATTGTATGTATATTCTATTGCACATTATGCAACTTTTTAAAGAAAATGAATTAAGGATGTTTATTTTCCCATCTCCCAAATAAGTTCTTCCAACTCTCTCTTGTTTTTATTGCTGGCAGTTTTCAGCCTCAAAAGGAAAGCTTTACTGTAGTGTTGTTTACATTTTCCTCCACATCAGTAATAAGAGAACTGTACCCTGGATGGAAATTCACCTGTTAGATTCATATTCTGTGTGGCATGAAATTGCTACCTGGGACATAGTTGAGGAAGCAAGAGGGGTGTAATCTCAGGGAAAGCATATCAGCACTATCATGGAGAAGAACACAGGTAACATATAAATAATTCATTTAGCCTGGTTGCTTCATAATGATTTTTAAGGCGTGGCTCTTTCTACTGGTCGGGGGGTTGGCTCTTTACAAGACAATGGAAGATTTAGCCACGCAACCTGTTATTCTCTGTTCATGACATCAAGGTTAATGTGGCTCTCTGTCCCCTGGGACCTGCCAGCTGAGGTCATGACTACCTTCTGCATCATTAAAGTCGATTAGTCACTTTTCTAATAGCTACATCCAGGCGCCCTTTGATGACTTCTAATATCTGAATTAATTCCTTCATGCTGTCATTTCTACAACAGGTATTTATTAAACACCTGATATGTATCATGTGCTATTCTGGACATTGGCGATAGAGTAATGAATCAAGTGGACCAAGTCTATGCTCTTACAAAGTTTGTATTCTAACTGGGGGAGGAGTTGGGAAACAGACAATAGAAAAATAAATAATGATATATAGAAGGTGATAATAAGTATATGAAGAAAAATAAAACAGGTAAGGAGATGGAGAGTAAATACACATTGTGTGCATGTATGTAGGCAGGCATAAGTGTGCATGCATGTACCCACACTATTTTTTTTTTTTAAAGAAATTCACGTTCTTTTATTTATTTATTTATTTATTTATGACTGTGTTGAGTCTTCGTCTCTGTGCGAGGGCTTTCTCTAGTTGCGGCAAGTGGGGACCACTCTTCATTGCAGTGCACGGGCCTCTCACCATCGCGGCCTCTCTTGTTGCGGAGCACAGGCTCCAGACGCGCAGGCTCAGTAATTGTGGCTCACGGGCCCAGTTGCTCCGTGGCATGTGGGACCTTCCCAGACCAGGGCTCGAACCCGTGTCCTCCGCATTGGAAGGCAGATTCTCAACCACTGCGCCACCAGGGAAGCTCTACCCACACTATTTTAATTAGGGTTGCACCTTTCTGTAAAGGTGAAATTTCAACAAGACTCTAGCTAAGGGAGGACGTGGACTCTTGAGGCTTCCCAGGAAAGAGTGTTTCTGGTAGAGGAAACAGTGAGAAAAACTGTTCCAAGGTGTTACCGAGTCCAAGTTCGTACTGCTTGCCACACTACAGGCCAATAAATTAAGAGATGAGTTGTTGGAGGAAGGAATAGTTACTTTATCTGGTAAGCCAGCAGACCAAGGAGATGGTGGACTAGTATCCCAAAGAGCCATCTTCCCAGCATCAGAATTCAGCCTTCTTTTATACTAAAAGGGGAGGGGGTGTTGTTGGTTGGTGCAAACTTCTTGGTGTCAGATTCCTTTGTTCTTGCAGCTATCCACGTAGGTCAGGTCACAATGTTTCTGTAAACCTCCAACAAGAGAAATGTTATTCTCTGTTCTGCAACTTTTTTATCTCTATATAAATGGAAAACTGCTATACCTTTAAAGGTCAGAGCCTTGAGAATGGTGTATCCTGTGTATTTCAGGCTATATATTGTTATTTTCAATCTAGCTTGTTCAACCACTAAGTTCCTTTAAAAACAGGACTTTCTGAGAAACAAACTTCAACGAGGCTCTGTTTGTTGTTGTGGAATCGGTTGGCTGACACCTCTCAGAGTAGATTTTGGTGGAGTCCAACTCAGGGCTGAAAAATTCCCACTGTCAGGAAGGGTCAGCCCAGGAAGCAGAATCACAGTCTAAAGAAAGGAAAGTTCCTAAGTCTTCCCTGCACTAAAACTCTGAAGCTGTTGCTGTAACCCATCTGAGGCAGACTGATCAGAGGAGGCACATCATTTAGACAGCAAAATCCTATCCCTTTCAAGGCATCACTGCTCCGTGTCAGCCGGAAACTCAGAAGGCACATAGGCCCGGGGAAGGCACTGATGCCTTTCATTGCTGCTGCCTCCTCGTGCTGCCTCTAGCCTACTGTGGGAGATGAAGCTGGCTGGCGCTGCTCTGAGATGCTCGGCAGCCCTGTCTGCTTAATTTCCGGTGGACCCTCAGTGCCCACGGAGAACGCGGGGTTTGCTTGTGATGTTGATAATGAACAGCCGCTGGGAACAAATTAATGAGTGTGTCAGAAACTGCAGTGAAACTATATTATGATTCATAAACACCATGATGAAAATGCCAGTTAAGCTCTGGTATACATACACACAGACTCTGAAGAAGCAAACTCCTTTTTCTTCTAATGAGAGAAAAATTTTAAATAACATCATTCTGCCTTGAGCAGCATTGCCAGGGCAGAATTCCTTAGTGGATAGATAGTTTTTCTAATTTCATATTTAACACATAGAGAAACATAGGCGAGTTTAATTTTACTTTTTATATTTTAGTGCACATGTACTATACTTTGAAGTACATATAGTATATATACCATGTATGGATGTAAAATGTACAAAAATGTAAATAGTGTCATCTTTCTAGGTGCTGTATCATGTTTGTTAAATGAGATCTTTCTTTTTTCTTTTCATAAAATTTTTATTTTATATTGGCGTATAGTTGATTAACGATGTGTTAGTTTCAGGTGTACAGCAAAATAGGATTCAATTATACATATACATATACCTATTCTTTTTCAGATTCTTTTCCCATTTAAATTATTATAGAATACTGAGTAGAGTTCCCTGTACTATACATTAGGTCCTTGTTGATTATCTATTTTATATATAGTAGTGTGTATATGTTAATCCCAACCTCCTAATTTAACCCTCCCCCCATCTTTCCCCTTTGGTAACCATAAGTTTGTTTTCTAAGTCTGTGAGTCTGTTTCCGTTTTGTAAATAAGTTCATTTGTATCATTTTTTTAGATTCCACATGTAAGTGATATCATATGATATTTGTCTTTCCCTGTCTGGCTTACTTCACTTAGTATGACAATCTCTAGGTCCATCCGTGTTGCTGCAAATGGCATTATTTCATTCTTTTTTATGGCTGAGTAATATTCCATTGTATATATGTACCACATCTTCTTCACCCATTCATGGACATTTAGGTTGCTTCCATGTTCTGGCTATTGTAAATGGTGCTGCAGTGAATATTGGGATGCAAGTATCTTTTTGAATTATGGTTTTCTCTGGGTATATGCCCAGGAGTGGGATTGCAGGATCATATGACAACTCTTTTTAGTTTTTTAAGGAACCTCAAACTATTCTCCATAGTGGCTGCACCAATTTACATTCCCACCAACAGTGAAGGAGGGACTATTGTGTTTACATGGCCTTTCAATAATATTCTTCTTTACCATTCTGAGTTTGGAATTTGGAATCAAAAATTAAAACTCAAAAAAAACCCCCAAAACAAAAAGCAACACATTGGTCCACAGAGACTTATGACTTTAAAACTCATGGAAGGAGGAGAAAAAGAAACTTCCATTTACTTTAAAGTTGGAGCGGGATTGTGTTGGGAGCACCTATAGGCATCTGAGTTTTTGGATCTGATCCCTGATATGCATAAGGAAGCTCACGTTTATGGTGGGGATGTTGCTGATAGGAGACCTAACACAGTGCTTCCACAGAGCCATGACTTCCCCTGAAAGCACTGGGGGCTTCTGCAGAGAGGGTGGGAATGGTGAAGGGATCTCATTAGTAAGGTTCCAGGCTTTCTCTTCCCAATTCAACAGGAACCACCCCATTTTTTATCTGCTTTGCATATTAGGGCTCCAGGTAAATTTCATTTCATTAAAGTGTACTGTAAATTAAAGCTAGAACACTAAAAGTTAATAGTAGATTGAGTAGGGGCTTGAGAACCAATAAGACTTGACTTCATACATTGACGTCAATATTTATTAGCTCTTAGATGTGGAGCACATGTAACCTCTTGGAGCTTTGATTTCTATCCAAGAGAGTGATAATAATACCTACTTGATCGTTGCCATGAGGATTAGAGGTAGTGAATTAGAATGCCTTGCATTTAATTGATTTTTACATAAGATTATGATTATAATAACAGATTCTAGCTGGTAAATAAGTGGTTTCTTTTCCTCCTCTGACAACTGCAGAACATGAAGCCGCCTTCCTCCAGCTGCTCTAATGTCAAGGCTAACAGAAGGTAATTTCGCCTTGAGTCAGAAACTATTTAGTTACTCACAATCTAAAATGTTAGACAGATTTTTAGAAAAGAGAACAAAACTGGTTCAAAAGTATTGCTTGTTTGTCATAAGTGACCAGTTTGACGTTAGAACCATTGTGGGAAATGATTTACTAAGACTTGAAGCAATAATGTTTCAGTTCTTTTGGCCACCTCATTTTCAGTTATATATTCTTAGATGTTTCTTTAGTAGCTTAACATCATAACCTGTGACTTTCCATCTAAAACAGTATGCAAAAGATAAAGCACAATGACTAAATCAGGATTAGGTGTCAAACCAACTTTTCAGAAGTAAATAAAAAAAAGCACATCTGGTGAGACTCCAGTTTAGTCCCTTTGTGTCTAACTTTAGAAGCTGGGTTTTTAGTAGGGGCCATGTTAGAGCCCTATTCCTTAGTCCGCATCCCTCTGGTCTTATTACAAGTTTGGCATGTCATATCACTTGTTTTACTCTATTTACTCATTCATCAAAGTGACTCCTTATTGATACAGAAATCTTTCATTCGAATGGAGATTCAGGTCAGTAATTAATGATTTGATCAGTGGTCAATAAAGTGGAAAAAGTGACAAGACATGCATTTGTTTTGAACGGAGTGTTAGTCTTTACAGCTAGAAGAAAAAGGTTATATATTGGAAATTATAGGAGAAAATCCAAACTGAATGGTACTGCCAAGATAAAAGGGAAGATTTGCTCTTTTTCTCCCTCTCTTTTGGGAATTCTTTTACTCTAGTTGAACAATCTCATATTTATTTTATGTAGTTCAAAACCAAAGAAGATGAGGTATTACATGATCTTTTCAAACTTACCGACCCAAGGTGAAATTTTGATGAATGGATCCAGTTTCACATAGACAAAAGATCTTAAATGTGCCATTCACAAAACAATAGTGAATGTTAACAGGGGCATCACAATTTATGTTCTTACATAACCAAGTATTTCCAGAGATGAGATACCCATTGAGCTCTTTTAGAGCAGAAAAATTGATGTTTTAGATCAAAATGGCTTCTATCTATCATGAAAATTCATCCTTGAAGTACAGTGAATCAAGGCTTAGGTAAGGGCTTTTATGAAGCACTCCACAAAGAATTACTAGAAAAAAATTTAAGGACTCATTCATATTCACAGTTTCTGAGGTGCTTATGACTATATGGGACCATCTTAGCAGATCTGGAGTGTTTCATATCAGCCAACACATTGTCTTAACTCAATATTCTCAAACTGCTTCTTTCTGTAATGCCTGAAATGAAATAACAATGAGGGGCAATAGTAAGTTACTTAGCAAAGAGCAGTGATTTGTAGGTAGCTGCCTGAAGGACAAGGTGAGTGCCAGCCTGTTTTGTAGACTTCTGTTCAGTCCCCCTGGGAAGGTAGTTTCTTTGTTTTACAAAGTTGTTTTGCTATGGCATTCATTTTCTCCAGATATGATTTTAGCAATGACTAAAATCACTCTGAAATAAATGAAGACAGTATTTAATATCTTAGTTTGGCTTCCTCCAGAAGCACATTCTGAGAAAAGGATTCAAGAACAAGAGATTTATTGAAAAGGTAGTCCAGGAAAAACTGAGGCATGGGGTGAAGGAAACTGATCAAACATGGATTGTAAAATAAGTTACCTCTGGAGGCAACTGGAACTCACACTCACTGGGAAGTTTGGGGAAATGGTGTGGAATATACCTCAGCATTACCCCACATGAGGGGCAAGGAGGGTTAGAGAAGAGGCAAATAGGAGGCAGGGACAAGTTTAGGTACTGATGGTGACATTGTGATGAAGGTACAGTGAGTCCCCTACATATGAACGAGTTCCGTTCCAAGGGTGCATTTGTAAGTCCAATTGTTCGTAAGTCCAACAAAGTTAACCTAGGTACCCAACTAACACAATTGGCTACGTAACACTATACTGTAATAACTTTATAATACTTTTCATAAAAAACAAACAAAATATAAAGAGAACATTTCAATCTTACAGTACAGTACCTTGAAAAGTACAGTAGTAGAGTACAACAGCTGGCATACAGGGGCACATTCGCATCTTTGAAAGTTCACAACTTGAAGGTTCGTATGTAGGGCACTTACTGTACTGATTTCAGGAAAGTTATTTGGAAATTGGGGTGAGTTCAAGAAGGGTGGGAGGAAATCCTGCACATAGGAAGAAAAAGCAGAGTGAGCCAAAAAGATACCATAGGGATGGGAAAACATTGGATACATTAATTCTCTAGTGACGAAGGGTACTTTTGTTAATACTGACTTTCTACCTTGATTAGTTTTTACGTATCCACAGAATGATTACTCGGCATGTAGGTTTTCCGGGCACTGATCTTTGTTTCTTCCTGTTGGTCTTTATTTGACCATATCCTTAATGACCATCACTGGTGGACAAGCAAAGAAGGAGGAGGAAGAGGAGACATGGAGGAGAAAGAAGAGGAAGCATATTAGGAAGGCAGAGGAGAACAAAAGGCAATGTAGATTATATAACCTAGATCAGAAGTTTTGGAAAATGGATGTATGGATCAATGCTAAACTGTGATAACTTTTTTTTCTAGTCCACAAAGGAAAGAGAAATAAAAGGACAGTGCAGTCAAGTGTTGATAAAGTTTAATCTACTCTGAGATTATATCTTTCCAAAATTTTGTTATTAAAATTTTCTCTTTTATGCAACAATAGTGATAATAGATGAGTATTTTAAAAAATACTCTCTCAAAGCAAGATCATCAGAAACCTCATGGTCTCAATTTTTAAAAAGTGCATATATTTTGCTGGTATGAGAAACCCAGAGTCCTGGAACCATTAGCCTCATCCACTGAGGTATTCCTTACATCATTCAATGTACAGTCAACCAGTAATAATAACTATAGGTCACTGCTTAGCAAGGCTGCATTTGAAAGAGTATATTCAAGTGGATCAGAGCACAGGCTGGGGCTAGAGACTGGGTCTATCAGCATGGTCACTTACTCTCCATGAGAACTTTTATAGGTTATTCAAACCTTTGTGCCTCAGTATACTCATCTGTAGAATGGGCAAAGTAGTAATAGCACCTACCTCAACAGGTTGATTCAAAATTAACAAAATAATAAATGTACAGTGCATAAGATACTAAGCAAACAGTAAATGCTACCAGTTACAGTGAACTATAGGTCCTATTGTGAGTTAAATGAAACACGCTAATACAGCTGGAAAGTTCCAAATCAAATTTCTTTCTGAAGCAATGCTTTCAAATTAAATTACTTGCTCTATATGCATTACAAGGTGGAAAAGCATTTTCTAAATAAAGCAGTCAAAGAGCTAAACATAATTTTAGACATCAAGGACAGATACATTACTCACTGTAGATAATAACTTTTTCCATTTTCACCTTATTTTAATGAATATGCAGATGGACTCTACTACAAAGAATTTACAATTGTATGAAAGCATTTGTAAAGCTTTTAAGCTTTAGCACTAGTAGTTCTTGACCACTTGTTTTACTCACATTCTTTGCAAGTGTTTCTTATAATTGGTGTGGAAAACAATGGCATTTTCTTCCTAAGTAAGACACCTTTTGGAAATGTGTAACTGGCTATAGTAACTATATAATAAATACTGTAATATATCATAGCAACTGCATTATAAAATAATAAAGTGAAAGAGGTCATTTTCTGTTTTGGGGTTTTTTCCTAAAGTTTTAATAGCATTTTACCAGACAAGGTAGTACACGAGAAAGGATTTAGGAGATGGCACTGGTTCTATTATACCACGAGTATAAATTTTGGGTGACACTCTATGAGAAACATAAAATAAGAAGATAGCATCTTTACAGAGAGGAAAATGAGAACTGAACAGATGAACTAACTCTGCCTTTTTTAGGCAGAGTTCTTTCCCAGTATGAAAGCAGCCTGGTGGACATAAGAAGAGACATTTTGTCTGAACTCAGCACCTGAAACAATAAATGCTGACTCTTTTCCCGTTACCATAAGGGAATCTTGTCCAGGACAGCAGGGAGAGTGATGGGAAGAGGAAGACAAATGTGTTTAAGATACATTAGCTTCTTATCTCCTAATGGACAGACTAAAATTTGATTTTAATTCCAAGCAAAATCACGTTAGCTGAGCTCAGCAAAACTACTGAGAGACAGTTATTGGCCATTCCTTAATTGCTTCTCAAGTGGTCACTTGGCTGGGCTTTTAGCAGTCAGCTGGTTTCCAGACTCACCAGAGGTGATGGTTACAGCACCTGGAGAAAACTACATCATGGTTAGCTTCTCTTTCTACTGTGATGTCCTTACGTTTAGTGAAGCCACATGCAGCTGCTTGTGGATGTCTACTGTAATTTGTTGGGAAAAATGCAACTCACAGTTATGCTTTGCAAAGTGTCATTTTCCAGTCTGACAAAATACACTTCTGTCTTTATGGAACCGAATTGGTCACCCAGACCCATGCTGGAGTCCTAACCCTGGCCGAGACCCCCTGTCTCGGCCAAGGAGGTTCTTTTTCCGATCAGATTTGCAAAGCCAGTAATGAAATATATACTAAGACTGGAAGAGCACAAGCTTTGTTGCATGGCCAAAGAATGGGGAAGCAGGATCCTAGTTTGCAAATCAACTTCTCAACCCAATTTGTATAGAGACACCAAATATATAGGAGGGTCGAGATAAAAGGGAGGGAATTGGAAAGATTGGGAGGAATATTCACGACTTATCTGACAATAGGCCTGTGATTTGAACCTGGAACTGATGCAACTCTCCTTGTCAGTCCTTGTAGGGGCTTTTCCGGTTGTTGTCATGGCAATCATCAACTGCCATGGCGTTGGTGGGTGTGTCATTTAGCATGCTAATATATTACAATGAGCATATAATGAGGCTCAAGGTCTGCTGGAAGTCAACTTTTCCACCATCTTGGGCCTAGTTGTTTTTAACCCATTCTTATTTTTTTCTCTTTGCAGTTTCTTCCTGAAACTTAGATAAGAGGGAGGAGCAAGGGTATGATTCTGGGGCAACAGCTTTGGCAATACTTATTCCTGTTTAGGAATTTGGAAACGGACTTGGTTAGTCCCTGAGAAGCCCGCTCCTCATTACAGATAATTGATAGCATCGAAGTGTCTACCCTGGATGGCTAATTCTGGATCTAGATGGTTTTATGTATTTAACTCAATATGACTACAGTATCTAATTTTACTGGGAACACCATGTCTTTCATTTTTTAAACTTATTAAATTCCTACTATGTGCAAAAGATCCCTTTTATGGGGGCTGAGAAGAATGCCAATGAAGTACAGGGCACAATCCACACACACATATGAAAACATGCTCACATAGCAGGGATATTTGATTAAGTAAATCCGCCCTGAAGAGTGGATTTACAAATTTTGAAAAATGGTGATTAAAATCGGGGCCTGCAAAAATGGTTGAACGTAATTTAGGGTAGATCCTAAGATGACAGTGCTGAATGCACATTTTAAAAAGATGATCTGCAAAAACACAATTTGTAGAACTCAGCAGTTTCAACCAAAAAGTGAATATTATGATGTAGACTGAAAGATAGAAAATTAGAGGTAAATAAAATTTCCTCTTGTAGGTTTTTCAAATTCATCAAATCTAAAGTTCCCAGGTTGGTTTTGCTGTGGTGACTAAAAAATGGTCATATAATCCCTCTCTCTGTCTCTCTTATATGTCATGCTGATACTAGTTCCAGAATTTAAAGCTGATGTAACTTTAGGCTGGAGGGGTATGCACATGTCAGATAGTTTCAGAAAGGCAGTGACCCCTGAGCACAGGCTATTTGGGGAACAGTGAACCCCTGCCATTTTTCTCACGCCTTGTAGTAGGACAGGAAGAAAAGCAGACCCCATGAGCTCCCTTAACTTCTGTTATAGATGGTGCAGACCTGACCAGAGATTCCAGTCTGGTCCCGCCTCCTCTCTGACCTCACTTCCTCCTACTTCTATATAAGCTCCCTATGCCTCTGCCCAACTGAACAGTCAAAGAGTTCTCTCTGTAGTTGTTTAGCTGTGGCCCAAGATGCTTCTCTATATCATACATCTACTCTTCAAAGTCCAGCTTATCTATTTTATCTTCTGGGAAGATTTCCCTCACCACTCCCAGGCAGCAGACTCCAATACACTCCCCTTTGTGTCATCGCCATGCCCAGGTAGACCATAGTAGGCACAATTCCACGTTGTGGATGCTCAAAAGATGTTTATTATTGGAGGAAGTGGGATAAAGGAAGACAGTTATTTGAAACACTGGCACCAAGGATCTTGAAGTAAATCCAAGATTTATCAGCTCCACTGATGTTTTGTCTTCTTGTTTTTCCAGTTGGTGGAGAGTATAGCCACTTCTGACATGCTTTCCATCTACAATGAATACGTTATGAACACTGGAACTAATAGCAGCATAGAATGGAAAGAAGAGACACCACCTCATCTGCCCATTTTGTCAGTCCTCACCTTCAATACCAAACCTGAGGCCATTAGCATTTGATGAAGAATCAGAAGAGCTGTATTTACAAACTCTATTTTGCTCTCAGCTTCCTTGTATGACTCCGGAATTCAAGCCAATGGGAGGATTATGTGGTAGCAATTGGAAAACCTTTAAACTCAGAGTGAATTTTTTCCCCTCTAATTTTCTTTTTTTTTTTAATTATTAGCACCTTTAATTATTATTTATTTATTTATTTGGCTGTGTTGGGTCTTCGTTTCTGTGCGAGGGCTTCCTCTAGCTGCGGCAAGCGGGGGCCACTCTTCATCGCGGTGCGCGGGCCTCTCACTATCGCGGCCTCTCTTGTTGCGGAGCACAGGCTCCAGACGCGCAGGCTCAGCAGTTGTGGCTCACAGGCCCAGCCGCTCCGCGGCATGTGGGATCCTCCCAGACCAGGGCTCGAACCCGTGTCCCCGGCATTAGCAGGCAGATTCTCAACCACTGCGCCACCAGGGAAGCCCCCCCTCTAATTTTCTGATTGGCAATCTACATCACAATGCTCACTCTTTGGTTGAAACTGTTGAGTTCTACAAATTTTCAAATTGACTTAAGAAGTCTGCTGGGAGTGTTTCCCCAAAACATAACAATCCATAAAATGCTATTTGTCTTGTATAGATATATAAAATAAATGTATAATTATTTGCTGAGGAAACTAAGCCAAATACTAAGAAAGTATAGAGCCAGGGAACTGAAACTTAATGGCTATATTGGTTATCTCATTGGACCATGGATTTTCTTCCAAAATGTAGGCGTTATGAAGGCAACTTACTAATTTCACCACAAGGTATTCAAGGAAGACACAGTAGTAAATGAACTGACAATAAAAAGAGTAAAGTTTCTAAAGTAATAGTGGTAAAACTGGGGATTGCATTTCCCATCAAAGGCTCAGCATTAACTCTAAAAACCATCAAAATTGGTGTTAATAGCAAGTATGTAACAACTACAAGCCATGGAAATAATTTATAATAGTCAAATTATACTTTAGGCTCAGTAGCCATAAATGTAGGGTAACTAATTATCTAAAAGTGACTCCATGGGGCTATAAACAGCAGGGACAGTGTTTCAATGGGTGTTCAACACTTGGTCAATGCAGAAGCCATTTTTATTGAAATCTTCCACTCAGAACACCAATAGGTAAACCCGAAGAAAACACTCTTGTTAAAGGGCAAACAAGAATGAATTTCACAGACCATCCCATCCTTCCTCTTCTCTGTCTTGCATGGTGGGTACCATTTAACGACTTCTCTAGATCATAATTGTGACAAAAACTTAGGCAGCATTATTAAGCAAAATTAAACATTTGACTTTTGCTCATTTTGTTTTTCTTAAAATTATTTTTACTTATTTTTGATAATTGATAAGATGTATATGGTTAAAACTTCAAAAGGCACAAAAGGGAATAGACATTTCTGGTTTGAAGATGATAGCATAAAGCTGCCATGTACCCTCCCTCTTTTCATAAATCACCCCCAAACAAGAAGGAAAAACAAGAGGGAAAAACAGAAAAGCAAAGTCCATATTAGACACACTTAGGGGTAATTGAAATGGCAAATAGAAGTGGATGGAAAGGGCTTCAAAGGCAGTGGAGAGTATCTGGTATAAGTCACCTTCCTTCTTTGTTCTGAAGCTGCAGCTTGCCCTCCCCGGAGGCGATAACAAGTACCAGTCAATTGTGTATCCTTTTGGAGATTATCCCTATTATTTTTCTGTAATCACACAAACAGTACATATTTTACATGCAGTTCTGCACTTTGATATTTTTAAAGGTATCTTTCCATATCAGTTCAAATAGATCTATTTTTTAATGACTGTGTAGTATTTTATTTTAATAAATTGCTCATAATTTGTTTAATTGGTCCTTGTTAATAGACATGTAGGTTGTTTATAATATTTTGCAGCTACTAGCAATGCTCTAAGGAATGAAGCTGCATGTCCATCATTTGACACATGCTTATCTATAGAATAAACTCCTGGAAGGTGAATTGTTATTTCAAAGGGCGTATGCATTTTTAATTTTAATACATCTTTTAAAGTAGCTCTGCATAGAGCTTGTTCCAATTTATACCTTTACTGGCAAAGAAAGATATTTACTTTCTTCACAATGATACCAATAAAGTGTGTTTTCAAACTTTATGATCTCTCCTAATCTGTTAATGTTAATATCAAAGTTTAATATGCACCTATTCTATTGTAAGTGAAGTTAACATTTTTACTATTTTTGAAACTTTTTAATGAACTCTATGTCACATGCTTTGCACTTTTTCTATTGGGGTTTTCAAAAATTGATTTGTAGAAACTTTTTGTTTGATAAGGGAATTAATTTTCTATGATATGAGTCACAAATATTTTTTACAAATTTATTGTTTGACTTTTGACTTTGTATATAGTGCTTTTGAACACAATTAAATGAAAAAATGAATGTTGTTTAATTTACCAACCTTTCTTTATATGCCCTCTACCTATTTTATCACACCAAAGAGTCTTGTCTGCTCAAAATTATACAAAAAGTTTTTCATATGTTTTTTTTGGCCATTTTCTGTTTTATTTGCCACAAAAATTTTTTTAAATCAATCTGAAATGTGTTTTACACCTTAAATTTTACAGTTAAATTATGGAGTTTAAGGTATATATACATTTTTTTTTCCAGAAGGCTGTTAAGCTGTTCCAATATATTTGTTGAATAAGCCTTCTTCTCTCCACTCCCGAAATTGAAATGTTATCTTCATGACATATTTAATTGCCGTGTGTATACAGCTATTTCTGGACTTCTACTATTCATCTCTTATTCATGTATAAGCTCCACACTATTTAAATTTCTGTGGCCTTATAACATGCTTCAGTATTTATAGCTCTAGTCCTCTCCCCTTATTGCTCTCCCTGAATATCCAAGTTTATTTTTGCTTGTTTATTTTTCCATATGAAATTTAGAGTGAGTTTGTGTAGTTCCAAATAAAATACTATTCATTTTTTTTTGGATCATGGCCTTCAATTTAAAACCAACACAAGAGCGCTTAATAGTATAAAAATGCTAAGAACACAGGATTTTTTTCCCATTTTTTTCTCCTTGTTTGCATCTCACTAGTGTTGCAAAATATTTTTTTTTACAGATTGTGCATATTTTTGTTAAATTCATGTATGTATCATTTTTTTGGTTGCTACTCTAAATGGCGTCTCTTATTCCATTATATCTTCTGACTATTTGAATGCATGAAGCTACTGATTTCTGTGCATTAGTTTTGTGCCCAGATACTTTTTGAATTCTAGAATTGTCTGTGGTAGCTTTTAATTAGATTCTTTCTAATTTTCCATATTTACATCTGCACATGATCATTTCATTTCTTGGTTCCTCACTAAAATCTTTTTTCTTTATTTTGTTTAATTATACTGGTTGGTATTTCTAGAGAAATATTAAATGATAATGGTGATAGTAACACCCTTATTTTATTTCTAACACTAATGAAAATGCTTTTTAGTGCTTCCCTAATAAACCTAGTGCTGACTTTGGATTGTGATCATTTATATTTCAGAACATTATATTATTCCTACTTTTTTATTTTGAAATCAAGAGTGGATTTTGATTGTTATTAAAGACCTTTATAGCAAATATGATGATGAATGTCCAATTCTGGTCTGTTTATATGGTGAATCATATTAATAAATTTCCTAATATTGAGACCTTCTTTCATTTTTGTATTAAATCCCACCTGGTTATTCTGTCTTTTTTTTTTTTTTTTTTAACATATTGCTCCATTTTCCCTTACACTATTTTGTTGGGCTTTTTGTATCATTTTTCATTATGGGATTAACCTGGAAGTTTTGCATGTTTTTTTGTTTTTTTTTAACTGTACTAATTTTGTCGGGTTTTGGTAGCAATGTTGTAGTATTTCCAAAGAAAAATGTAGTTTGAAGTTTATTTTTTTTTCTTTCTGTGCTTCAGACAAATTTAAAACAATGAATATTAGAATGATCTGTTCTTTAAAGGTTTAGTTGAAACCATCTGTGCTTGATGCTTTTTGGGGAAGATAGTTCTTTGAAGTATTTTTTTTTCCCCTATAGCAGTTGGATTGCTTAGATTCTCTATCTCTCATAGAATTGGTTCTGGTCAAGTTTTGCTCAGCAATGGCTACTGAGAATCAGTTAACTATAGAAAAAATCATATTTCTGTAAGCATGTTGAGAGCTATTTGGGCACTATCCATTTCTTTGGTGAGATTTTATAGCATTAGAGATATAAACATTTAAATTCAAAACAAATTGCTAAAATAAGCAGAGTATTTGACTATATATGTTCTGCAGCCTCCCAATCCTGGAAACTGGCAGGAATATCTGAGTGACAAGAAAAGGCAGGGAAGGTTTTCAGATTGTAGAAATCCTTTAAGATGCCTCATAGCTCCCCCAAATAGAGTGTCATCTGTGAGAATGTTGCTTGGTAGAAACAAATCTCCCCACAATCTACTGCTCTACAACTCATCCTTGGGGATCACTAATTTCTGATCTCCTTCACAGAGCTTTGGTACATCCTTGTCAATGTAGAAAAGTGACCCTCTATAGCCACAGCTGCCTCTGCTTATCATCTCAGATATACCCATGTGTCGTTTGTGTGTGTGTGTGTGTGTGTGTGTGTGTGTTATTTAAAGCGTGCTGTATTGCACAGGCCTTGAACTGAGAGTTAATTAGGCAACAGGAAAGGAAAGGAAGAAAACAAAACAAAAAAAAATCGATTTTAATCGCCTGCTATGTATATGACCTGATAACAGCTCTACATATGCTATGATATTTAATTTTTACGTGTCACTTTATTTTTTTTTCAGTTTCACCAAAGAACTAAGTGAGGTCCAGGAAAGTTAAATGACTTTCCTAAAGTCACATAATTAATGCATAACAGAGTTGCAACATGAACTGATGTTCTTTCCTCTACACTATCCTGAAACTCCAATGATAAAATGAAGAGCTGCAAAGAAATAAAAGTGTAGATGGTAGAGTATAATACTAGTGACCCCAAAGTAAGGGGTTAAGAAATCCCATAAGCAACAAAAACTGAGGTCACCAAAACTTCACATCTTAGCTAATCATTTTAATTACTCTTTTATCAATCCTTTTATCACATCAGGGGGGAAATAACACTCTTAGTAGTTTCTATTTTGAAGTTGTCAGAAACATTAAAAAAAAAAAAAAAAGGAAGGAAAATTATGACTTTGTTCTTAGCAACTTCCCGTCAGAGAGGTAATTTTCGAAGTAGGCAGTAAGTTCCTGAGTGCAGATGCTGCTATTTTGGTCTGACCTAAATTTCCACCCACCATCCATAAGAAATTGGCAGACACCTCTCAGAAGGCTTTCCTGTGAAAAGGTAGGCTTTACAGCAATATCAATGTCCAACAGGCACTTAATCCAGGATGGTTTCGAGAACTAAACTTCAACATGGAAACAACTCCCACTTGTACCACACTAACCAGAGCCCACTGCTGGCTGGACCAAAAGAAGGTTGATGTTTCAGCCTTCTCATTAGTCTGTGTATACCCCTGTAAGTTTCTTAGAACTCAGATTTTATTCCATAAACTAAATGTGTGTTTCCAAGAGAGGTTTATGGAAAACACTGTAAACACTATTCCCTTAAGATAAACTTGCAAATGTTATTTCTAAAGTTAAGAATGTGTTTAGGAAATGTAGGACACTGCATCCATCTCTTGGTGATTTGCAATACACATTCACATAGTAAAGGATCTGAGAAGTTCTGCAACAAGAAATTTGCTTAACTTTGCTTAATCCAGCATTTCCAAAATAATATTTGACCGACACTATGTTTTTTAATTCATGTCACATTCCTGTGTATAAACTTTTTTCTAAATCAGTGGTTGGCAAATTATAGCACATGAACCAAGTACAGTAAATCCCCTACATACAAATGAGTTCCATTCCAAGCTGTTCCAAGAGCGCGTTCGTAAGTCCCATTTGTTCGTTAAGTCCAACAAAGTTAGCTTAGGTACCCCACTAACACAATCGGCTATACAGTACTGTACTGTAATAGGTTTATAATACTTTTCACACAAATAATACATAAAAAACAAACACAAAAAATAAAGAAAACATTTTTAATCTTACAATACAGTACCTTGAAAAGTACAGTAGTACAGTACAACAACTGGCGTACAGGGGCTGGCATCGAGTGAACAGGCAAGAAGAGTTACTGACTGGAGGAGGGAGAGGAGGTGGGAGATGGTAGAGCTGAAGAACCGTCAGCAATAAGAGATGGAGGGCAAGCTGCAATTTCATTCATGCCTGACGTTGATGGAAAGCAGGTTCACATCTTTGAAAATTCTCAACTTGAAGGTTAGTATGTAGGGGACTTACTGTACATCCACAAGTTTCCTTTTGTACACCCTAGAGCTAAGTATGTTTAAACAAAGCAAACACACAAACAAAAGGTTGTATAATAAGGGTCTTACATGACCCTCAAACCCTAAAAATATGTATTCTCTGGTGCTTTCCAGAAAAGTTTTCCTACCCATATCATTCTAAACCAAAAATATTAACACATTTTAAGTAAATAAAGATACACCACTTATTAAAAATTATATAAAGAAATGAGGTAATCATTTTTCATTTAAAATTACTCTTCTAAATAATTCAAAATTGAATTATTCAAATGAAAAGCATGGCAATGAAAAGATTAGAAGGTTCAGGCAGCTCCTACAGATTTAAACCCTCAAATTTACAGTCAATATCAAGAGGCAACATTTTATGGGATAAAATAAAGATTCATTTTAATTAAATAAAATAACTCAAAAAATAACTTTTGTGTCATACCAAATGAATACTTTCTATCCTCATAGAATCACATACCCTCTCTTGTAGTCTGTTATTTATATATATTAAATAAAGCAGATTGGGTTCACTATTCTTACCTTAAGGAGAGAGTTTCAGAATTATATGGTAATTTAAATACTTAAGGTTTGCAAGCTTCAAAACTGTCTCGTATTAAGTGGATCATGTCAAAACTCACTGAATCTTGGAAAGCATTTCAAAACACACATTACTCCATTAGATCCTCCCTCTTGAGATGCAAATTTTGTAGGTGTGAGGTGGGTCCTTTATATGTAATTTGATAGATCTTCCAGAAACTTCTCCTTTGCTTTCTTCCTTCCTCTTCCCTCCTTACTGTTGTGTAACAAACCACCCCAAAATGTAATGGCTTAAAACAATGTAAGATGACCACATGTTAGTATGCATTATGGTTATATGGGTTGACAGAGCTCAGTTGGGGGTTCTCACTTTACCAAGTTGTGGTCAGATGGCTCTTCAGGATACAGACATCTGAAGGCTTGGTTGGGCTGGACATCCAAGACGGCTCATCACATGGCTGGCAGTCAATGCTTGCTGTTAACTGGAGCTCATCTGGGACCGTCCACTGGAATACCTACAAATGGTCTCTCCATGTGGTTTGGGTTTCTCACAGCATGAAAACTGAGTTCAGAGGAGGGGACATCCCAGAGATCCAGCTGAAATCTTTGAAAGACCTAGCCTCGGAAGCTCAGAGCCTCCCTTCTACAGCAATCTATTGGTCAAACAAGTCACTAAGACCAGCTCAGTTTCAAAGGGAGGGGAATTAGGTCTTATTTTTTGATGTGAGGTACAGCATGAGCAAGAAGGAATTGGTACCCATTATTTTTGGAGTCTATCTACCATACTCTACAGCTAGATGATACTTAGTCATTTAAGAAGTTCTTCTATTCCAAACCTATGGTGAATAAAAGGATGGTACTTTCTCTTTTTAATATCTCATTGGCAAGGCATTGATGCTACTCACTGTTTCTGAGGAAAAGTGAAAACTACAAACTTGGATGTATTCTGGTAGCCTTTTAAGAGGAGCTACATTTAGGGGGGGTTAAGGTTGTAATAGTTTTATTTTTCTGTGGCATTTTCTTGTCAAGTAACTCAATGTCTTATGTAACCTCATCAACAGTGGTATATCATACAGTCTGGATGATATGATGTAGAGTGTTTCCTTAGTTTGAAATTGATGTGATTCTGCAAATGCATGCAGTATACACAGCAAGACAGTGTACTTATTGGGGAGGTTTCAGGGGTTATTTGTTTACACAATTGAATAAAAGCAATAGTTGGACAAAGTGATTCATTGGTTAGGGGCAATCCTGAAAGCAACTGATCTGTTTAATATGTCTTTCCATTTATTTAGTCAGGTTGTATATTTTCCCCTTAATGCTGTCTTTCATGTATGTCTTCCCATCTCTTAATTGATATATATGTAAGAGATGCTTGTACTCAAATAAGAATAGGT
This sequence comes from Balaenoptera physalus, assembly GCF_965194825.1. Lineage (NCBI taxonomy): Eukaryota > Metazoa > Chordata > Mammalia > Artiodactyla > Balaenopteridae > Balaenoptera > Balaenoptera physalus. The sequence goes on along the minus strand of NC_138898.1, from coordinate 41,442,640 downwards.
CTTGATGCTTGGGCTGATACATACCCAAGGCATATTATAGTGAGTTAGGTAGGGGAGAAGAAGGCCCATTTAGCACTACAAATTCATGGAGAGCCTTAAAGTTAGAGCTGATATTTTCTCAAATTAGGTCATACTTATACTCAGAAAGATACTCTGACACCAATGAAAAGACAGTCATCATACATCTTTAAAACTGAATTCATGATCTGACCACTCCAAAAACTTGTAGTACATGACAATTTTTATAACTTAAATAAATCCTATGACTGTCATGTGAATAGCATCATTATATTGTGATACATTTGTTTGTATTTGTGTGTGTATGTTAAAGGTGCTGAGGTTTTTTTCATTACAATCACATCCCATTGACCACAATTTTTGGACTCTGTTTTGATCTTTCTTTACTTTGCTTCATGTATGGAGCATCTCAGGAGGTAGCAGGACCTTCTGTTGGCTTCAAGAAGCCATATGTCTCCCTCATCTGCATTTTCTGGGGGTGAGGAGGATAGTATAAATGCTGCTCTGTTTCCCCAGTTGAGTTCTCCTTAACTTTACATAAGGAACGTAGGAAAAATGTTTATCTTCTTAGCAACAGATGCAAGAAATTCATTTGTGGCAAAAGGCTAGCTCTTCTGAAAAAAGCCTTTGATATGTGACTATAGTCTGGAACTCGGCTTCAGACAGGTTTCCACATTTACACAACAGACCGAGGAGGACTTTAATAATTTTTTGGGAAGAAGGGAGAACAGCCAGTTGAGCAGTGAGTGTGGGGAGAGTTCAAGGACAGAGGAGCCCCCCCCCCACACCTATTACATTGTTTCCTGTATAATTACTGTTAAGATACTTGCTTCATTAATTTCCATGTTGCCCCAAAATGCTTTTGCACAAGTGTTCTTTTTGAGAATCTCAGAAAAAAAGAACAAAACAACTGGTTGTTTGGACTACATGCAAGAATAATGCAATTGGGTGAGAGTGAGTTACTGAGCAGGGTCCCAACAGGACAGAAAATGGACGGCCTGAGCTCCAAGCTGTTTCAGCAAGGCCAGGGGCTTAATAACAGGAGACAAGAGGCAGGACTGAACTGAATCTAAGGAGTTTTCAACTACTGGGGAAAGATACCGAGACCTTATTTTTGTCCCATCAATGGCAGGAAGCCCGGTCCCACTCTTCCCTATGGGGAGACACAGTCAGCAGTGGGATTAGAACTAGTTTTTGGTACCAGATGGGAGCCCATAGCCTGGTTCTTCAACATGGTGGCAGTGTGTCATTGGGCAAATTCCTTAACTCTCATTGCTTGTTTCCCCCAAAGTACATTGGAGTGAATGATACTCACCTAAAAGTGTTTCTCTGAGACGTAGATGATATTGCATAGAACATTCCTGTCAGAGACTCACATCTAGTAAGTGCTTGATAAACTGTTGCTATCATTGTCTTTAGTGGCTGTGGTTCCACAACTATGAAGGACATTTAGACATTGGCTAAGGAAGCTATACGGGAACCATTTGCTTTGAAGGAACGTCGTGCTTCTAGCAGTTCCACATTTGCATGGAACTTGGCAGTAACAATTCAGAGCAGAAATAGCTGAAGAAATAGACACAGACTTGGTGATTTTTCAGAACTGAACTCTGAGGCTTGGAGATGCAATGTCCTCTGGAATTAGAACACAGGCACTGGATCAAAATTAAACATTAAGACATCAAATAGTAAGGACGAGCATGGGGCAGGGCCCATTGGAGCTTCATAGTAGGGTAGGGAAGGAAAAAGATGGAATCCATGATATTTAGAGCTAAAAAATAACTGCAGCCTGGAGAGTTCCTTAGCTCAGGTCTTTGAGAGTCAGACCCTCAGGTCAGGATTCATGTCCTCCCAGAAGAAATTGGTGAGAATGAGGGGGAAACAAGACAGAGGAAGGGACAGGCAAAGCCAAACAATAGCACAGTATTAGAAATCCCAGCCTCAGCCGATCCCATGGAAGTTCTGACTCTGCTTCCCTTGAGATAAAGAGGCTGGATTTTGGTACTCAACCCCTATCAGTCTCGGCACTTTCCAGCTTTCATCATATAGCAGCAACCAGGAACAGAGTGGAGAGCATTGGCCGGAGGCCAGTCACTCTGGCCAGAGCAGGATATGGCCTTACTTGTGGCATAATATTCAGTTGGTAACCACAGCGATGGTAGAACTAGTCATTAAATATTGAAATCTTTCTGTACAGTAACAGTGTGATAAACAGCCATTTCTCTGATGCCCCTGAGTGCCCCATGACCACTCCTAGGAACCTTCAGATTTCCCCACAGGCTCTGGCTACTAATATGATTGTTCGGTGTCCTACCATGGAAGGAGAAGATTGAGATTATCACCCATGGATAGGAGTCTCCAGATCATCAGTATATAGTTTTATAAGTTATTAGTTAATCCTTTAATGAAATTGTATATAGTTTCTTAAACTCTCCCTTCCAGGGAATAAATTCCAAAGCACTGTGGGAAGCAGCAAAGACAGCACATTGCGTGACTTTCTTGGTTAATTTCTTTTCCTTATCTAAGAAGGCTCAGACATTTTTAATAATGTCCTTGGCCTGAGTTAGGAAAGTGACTTTTAATGGCAAGTAGGCTTACTTCTCTTCTAAACCCAGGGAAACTTTAGAGAAATAGTCTACGAATCACTGTAAACTTCCACATCCTGACAAAGGAGAGAGAGGTAGTGTGTCTCTATTTAGTACAAGGTTTGTTGCTGGGTTTACTACTGTGAGTTCCATTGAGGCTCCTATAATGACTATTTTGAGAAGCTAAATCTGTCTTCCATCCATTTGTAAATAGAGCTGTTTCATGGTCCTCTGGGAAGAGGATAAACCTGGGGTGATGGAATAAACAAAGATGGGCTTAACTCTTACCATGAGACGTTTGCCTCCTAGTCAAATTCCAGTGGAGCTTGATTCAAGACAGGGTCCTGTTCAGTCATACTCAAGAATAGAGAAGACATTTGTTCTCCAGTTGGCTTCTGGATTACTTCTAACTGAGGTATTGATACATGATAACACGACTTCTGGTCTTAGGGGTATGTGTGTGCGTGTGTGTATGTATGTATGAAAAGGTTGTCATACACTGGGTTTCTGCAGAAGCAGACCCTAAATCAAAGTCATGAGTGCCAGCAGCTTATTTGGGAAGTGATCCCAGGAAGCACTGGAAGGGAAGTAAGGAAGTGAGTAAGGGAAGGAAAAGGGGTGTCAGTGAGCAGGTCATCACTGTGGGCTCCTGGAGCTCAAGGTTGCTGGGAAAGTTAGGTAGTGTAGAGCCAGTATAGAGCATGCAGCTCAGGGTAATCTTCACCAAGGCACTAGTAACATTACTCTATATCCAGGCCATTTCATGCCTGTATTTACCTGTCTTCTCAGGACACATGTGAGTTTGGAAATCTGCGATTAGTTGATGAGTCAGATCAAATGGAGGATGGGTGTAATTACTTGGCGCCTCGACTTTCTTGACACTGGGCATTAAGAGGGATATCTTTGTAACTCAAACCATAGAAACATGAGAGGTTTTGCTAACTGCCACATTCCATCTTTACAAAGTCTTCAATGTTATCTTTTTGTTAACAAACTCATAGCAGCCATTTAGACATTTCTGGTTTAATATTCTTATTAATGACTCTTCTAGGGAGGACTCAACTTTGCAAAGCTTTAGACATCTTCACAGCTGTGCCCAAAGCAAAGGAGAGATATGGGAAAACAAGACCTTTGCATAATCTCTCCAAATTCCATTTCTTTAACTTCCATTATCAACGAATGAATCCAAGGAGGCAATCTAAGGAATACCAACAGTAGGAGTAAGGACATTAAATCAACTGCAATACTGTTACTTTAAGGAAATCTCAGGGACTTGGTGTGATAAAATGAACCTTAGATTGGGGTTTTGAAAACTGTTTTTGAGTCAAAAAACTTATTTTCGAGTCTAAAAATAAGTCTAAAACCTATTTTGGGGGTTTAGAAAACTTATTTATTTCATCTAGAGAAATAACCCTGGTTTACTCTTCACCTATTCTGGTCTCAGTTTTAACATGTAAATGAGGAGAAGCCTGAATTATATGATCTCTCCTTTTGCCAAATACTCAGCAAATTTATTTGTTTCTCTTTCTACTTACATTTTTTTCAGAAGGAAAGATAACATTTTCATTGTCATTTTTATACCCTTTTCCCCCTATTACCTAAACAATTTCACAAACTTAGAAAACATTTGGAAAATATAGAAAAGAAATAAAGATCATGCTTATCATTCTATTTTAGTGTCTCTTTAATTCTTTCTCATGAGAGCTATTTTTATGCAGTCAAAATTATAATGTATATATATATATATATATATATATATATATATATATTTGTACAGCAGCAGTGGGGAAATAAAAACACCAGAAAGGAAGGCAGTATAGCTCTTTTCAAATACTTAAAATATTGCCATATAGAAGAGATGACAGACTTGTTCTGTGCAAATTCAGATTATCAGTGAGAGGAAGGAACAACATCCATTTTGGCTTATTACAGGGAAAAGGGTTCCTTTTCTGTGTCCCTGGAGGATTAGTGGTACTCAATGGGCATGCAGCAGGGAAGAATCAGAGAGGTGTTAGCACAAGGTGATGTCACTCCATTTTGGGGAAAATACAGTTCTAACGTTTTACTATTTAAGGTCATTTTCTGATACTCTACTTGGTGCTTTCCATCTTTGTAAATTCTTCACTATAATCATTCCATTAGCAAACTCACAGCAGTCCTTTGGCCATTTCCACATTTCTGGGTTGACGCTCTTACTAATGAATGATTCTTCCAAGGAGGATGCAGATTGTAAAAACCTTTAGATACCCACATCTGTGCCCAAGGCAAAGGAGAGGTGTAGGAAAACAGAATCTTTTCATTAACTCTCCAAATTCCATTTCTTTAATTTCTACTCCCAGCTACCTTAAATTGTACTAACTTTGCCTTGTACATTTCTCCTAATTGGTTTATTTCACCCGCTTTCCATATTCTGTTTTTGTAAAATTATATTTCAGACTCCTAAGGTTCTGTTGGATTAATCACTGATGATTTGGCTCATATTAGCTGTGAGTAACACAAGTGGCAAAAGTAGCAAGGCAAGGAATGTCACATCCATTAAACCTTGCTCATAAAAGCAAATTTGAATTCTTGAGAAATGGGTGAAAACAAGAACTCTAATTCTTACAAGATTTTCTCCATTCCTTTTTTTCCCCCTACTTCTTTTTTTTTTTTTTCATTTTAGTACAGTTCTTAAAAATACATTTTAGTGTGCGTGGGAGTTAAATTGATCATCAGCTGGAAGTTAACTATGTTCTTCTTGAGGAGCCTTCCAGAAGGGGACATTTGGATATTCAACATCCTTGTAAGATGAGAGAAGCATATGCAGGAGGAATTAAATCCTCTAGACATATCATTGCAGAAGGCATTTAGCTATAACATTTTTCTACCAAATTGCCTCCTGAAGGTTTTATTGAGATTTACAACTGAGAGATTTTAGAAGGCAAGTAGAGAAAGGTGGAAATTCAGGCATGATCTGGAATAGATATGCTTAGGCCGGAGACCCATTTTTTATTGGATGTCTGGTGCTTTAATTTCTCTCTATTGCAACAATTATTAATGATAGATGTATCTTACTTCTGGTGCCTTTAAATCTTCAAGTTGCATCTATTTGTTTTTTTTTTCATATGCTCTTAAAACAAGAACTCTAACAATAGGAAATGAAGACATGAACCCCACTCAAAGAGCCCAGGTCTCTGAAAGATAATGGACTTTTACTAAAGTCTTACAAATGTTAATAATAGTAATGAGACTTCGTTCCAGGTCTTCCGCTGTTCATTTCTTTTGTTTGTTTCCTGTACATCAGGGTATGGATGATTATACATATACTTCATCTGTTTATTTTTAAATAAATTATTCTCAAATGTGAGGCAGTAGAAATTGAAATGAGGTTGACACAGCAATGGTATATGACCTACTCTTGCCTCTGGAGAGAGACAGAATGATACTGTAGAAAGAGCATATGACTAAAGAAAGAAACTGGGCTCAAATCTTAGCTTCCTGCTACTTTGATTGAGATGGGTAAGCTGACTATTTCCACATTTCTTCTGAAACATATTTCCTTAAATTCTATTTTGAAATAAATTTGTTTAGTAAAAACCATTTCTATTTTGGGTCTTCCTTTTGATGTCAAAAACCTACTCACTTAATCCATCTGAGCCTCAATGTCTACATATTTCTAAATTCTTTCCAATATGATCCTTACTTAGATGGTACCAACTAGCAGTTCCCAATAGCTTGGAATGGCTAATAGTTGTCCTGTAGCTGCCAAGCATGGCGTCTACTTTTCTGTAAAGTGGGTTTTTCTAATATTCCATGAAAGAAGGAAATGTGGAAGATACCTATAAAGTATACAGTTACTGAATCCCTGTTAAGTACTGAATTTCAGTTACAATCTCTGTAAGTTGTCTCTAGGTTGGTTATTAGATTCACATCGTCATTTTGTGTGGCTATCCTGTCATTTCAATGATGTCTAAATTCCCTAAATTCATTACTTCTAAAGAGAAACTGTGTTGTCTACTTTCCAAGTTTTGGACATTTCCCCGTTATCTTTCTGTTACTGATTTCTAGTTTGATTCCGTTTTGGTCACTCTGCATCTTTTCAATTATTTGAAACTTGTTGAGGTTTGTTTTTATGGCCCAAGATATGGTCTATATTTGTATGTGTTCTGTGAATGTCTGAGACAATATGTATTCTGCTGTTGTTGGGTGATTTGTTCTATAAACGTCAATTAGACCCTGTTGGTTGATGCAGCGGGAAAGTCCACTGTGCTTACCCACATTTGTGCTTACTGTGTTTTCCCAAGATTTCTTTTTTTAATCATTTCCTTTCTGTATATAGAATTTTTTTATTTTAGGAAATGTCTCCTGGCAACAGATCTCTTAGTTTCCCTTCATCTGAGAAGGCCTTGATGTTCCCTTCATTACTAAAGGATATTTTCACTTGGTACAGAATTGTGGGTTATCAGTTCTTTTCTTTCAACACCTGAAAGTTGTTGCAACTGTTCCATATGACCTCCATCATATCTGATGAGAAATCCACTGTCATTCAAGGTTTTTTTCCCCTATAGGTAAGGCATAGAGTTTTGAGGGTTGTTTTTGGTTTTTTGGTTTCTTTTGTCTTCAGTTTTCAGATGTTTAGTTGTGATATGTCTCAGTGTGGATTTACTGAGTTTATCCTGTTTAAGATTCACTCTGCTTCTTGACTCAGTAGGTTTATGTCTCTTGTCAAATTTGCGAAGTTTTCAGCCATTATTTATTTTTCAATTTTGCCCTCTTTCTCTTCTCCTTCCAGGAGTCTAATGACACAAATACTAGGTATTTATTTTAGTGCCACAGGTCCCAGGGGCTTTGTTCATCTTTATTTTATTGACATTCTTAGTTCGGTTTTAGATTTTCCTGATCTTTAGTATGACAAATGATTTTTTGATTGAAACCTGCATATGTTTGTATTACGTTTAAATAAGACTCTGGATCTTATTTAAACCTCCTGTTTCAGTTGGCTTTCTCTTACACAGTTCCAGCAGTGCAAGGGGTTAGGAGAACCACCTCATAACTGTTAGATGGAGATTGAACTCCCGGTTCTCCACTTGGCCTCTGCTGACTGCTGAGGTGAGGATACTCCTGGTTATTACTGAACAGGTGTGGGAATTCTAGCTCCCCTCGAGGAGTTCACTGACACTGCACTGGGGGTGATACTCATTTGCATGGATAAAAGATAGAATATATAATAGTTCCTTCTGGAGTATTCTGGCACTGCTTCCTTATTTTTTTATTTTTATTTTTTTTAACATCTTTATTGGAGTATAATTGCTTTACAATGATGTGTTAGTTTCTGCTTTATAGCAAAGTGAATCAGTTATACATATACATATGTTCCCATATCTCTTCCCTCTTTCATCTCCCTCCCTCCCACCCTCCCTATCCCACCCCTCTAGGTGGTCACAAACCACCTAGCTGATCTCCCTGTGCTATGCGGCTGCTTCCCACTAGCTATCTATTTTACGTTTGGTAGTGTATATATGTCCATGCCAGTCTCTCACTTTGTCCCAGCTTACCCTTCCGCCTCCCCATATCCTCAAGTCCATGCTCTAGTAGGTCTGTGTTTTTATTCCCATCTTACCCCTAGGTTCTTCATGACCTTTTTTTTTTTTTTCTTAGATTCCATATATATGTGTTAGCATATGGTATTTGTTTTTCTCTTTCTGACTTACTTCACTCTGTATATCTAGAGTCTGTCATACAGAGTGGCACTGCTTCCTTGACTAGACATTATTCTCTAGCCTAACTGTCCAGGATACATGCAAAAGATACTAATGATTATTAACAAGTAATTCTCATCAATATCCTGATATTTAAATAAAATGGTTTGTTGACTTTATCTTAACATCAAAGAAAGAGGTGCTTTAAAGCTAAAGCCTCAATAGCCTCTGAAATTCTGGTGACACAGAAAACAGATATTGTAATAATGTTGTGTATATCTTACTTTGTCTAAATAGAAGTTTCTCAGTTTTTATTAAGTACCTAAAGGGTTCTATGTACACCGAATTAAATAAAATTACCAGTTTAGAGAATTTAAACTGGTGAAGAAACTTCTGCACTTCAGCAATTGGCACTGGTTTAGTAAAGCCTAGCTGTTTGTTAGACATTTTTTCAAATCATGTCCTCACAAGGAGCAGAGTAGAATCCTTATGAATTAATTATTCATGGTCAGAAGCCACGTTTTGGCTTTCCGAGTGAGCAAATCCTTTTATGATGCTACCTTCCGCAGGTAGAATTTTTCATTGTCATTCTGCCTTATGTTGGGATTTTTACATTTCAGTCTCCCCGCCACACAGTAGCTTCTTGAAGTAACATCCACATCTGACTAACTTCTATCTCTCATTCCTAGCAGAGAAAAAAAATGTTATGTGTCAGGGTTCTCTTCTTGAGTAACCTGGTGCATTGTACACCCTCTCACAGCCAGTGGTGTGATCCAAATACCAGCCAGCTATCTTTGTAAATGTCTGTCACTGATCACAAAGGAGGGCTTGAAAGGGAGCAGGATAAGGTTGTGTGGTATAGAGATTAAGAGGCAGGGTCTGCCTCAGACCAGTCATGTAATCTTGGAGAAGTTGCCTTATGTCTCTGAGCCTCGGTTTTTTCACCTATAAAATGTGGATATTAATAGCACCCATCTTACAGAATTTTTCTAAGGTAATGAATTATTTCATGTAAAATTCTTAGCACTGTGCCTGTCATATAGTAAACAATCAGTAGTTTCTTTCTGTCTTTCTGTTTCTTTTTTTCACTGTTTGGTGCAAATCCATGCTGCATATTTGTGGTAGGCAGCCTATAAGATGGAATCTAATGGTTCTTGCCTCCTGGTATCCATGCCTTTACATGGTCCCCTCCCGTTATATGGACTGGACCTGGTGACTGACTTCTAACAAACAGAATATGGCAAAAATAATGAGATGTCACATCCATGATTTAAGTTACAGAAACCTCATCTTCCATCTTGCTTGCCCTCTCTCGCCCTCTCAAAGGCTTCTTCATAGGGAGGTCAGCTGCTGTGTTGTAAGCTACCCCATGGAGATGCCAAGGAGGGAGGATTCTGCCCAAAATCTAATCTGCAGACCAACAGCCTGTGGGAAACTGAATCCTGCCAATAGCCACAAGAGTGAGCTTGGAAGTGAATCTTACCTTAGTTTGGTCTTGAGATGACTACAATTCTAGCCAACCTCTTGACTGCAACCTTTGAGAGACCGAAAGCCTGAGGACCCACTAAGCCACTCTCATACTTCTGACTCACAAAATAAATGTGTGTTGTTTGAAAACTCTATATTTTGGGGTAATTTGTTACATGGAAATAAATAACTAATAGAGTATTGGAAAAAGGACTAAGATCGTAAGACTTATTGGTGATGACTCACAAGAATCTTTATATTCAGAAAGCTGCCCATTTATGGCCACATTTGTACATTTAGCCATGAGAGAAATATGGATGGTAAACACGTGTGCCTCCCGTGCTATGCCCCTTACCTGATACCCTACCTGATGTTTACCTGGTTGAACATAATTTATAATAAGCACAATATCTGAGGCTGAAGAGCAAAATGGTAGTGATGCGGGGCAGAGAAAAGGAGGGAAAAGAATTAGGACTGGCATTTTACGTCTCTTAAAAAATCTGACCTTTTGGAAATATCACTGTGTACATTTAAAATATTAATAAAGGCTCTTGCTGTTAGTAGGCAAAGGGGGTTGTTGTCATGTGTGACCTTTTGTTGAAGTAAAAGAAAATTGACAGTTTTATTAGCAGTAGAATATCACACAAGAAAATGCAAAGGAGGAAGAAAAGCTGCCACAGTAGTATTTAGTTACACAAGGTGAATATCATTAAGCAGCTGTGATTTTATACAAGGGAAGCCTAAATGTGACTTTTGAGCCTCCTCCATTGAAGCCAGCGTAAATTATGGCTAGAGTGGAAAGGCGCTATTCCTATTCTATTCTTTCTGGAAGGATATTAAAGTGTTTTTATATTTCCTTTCTTAAAAAAAATTTCAACCAAGTCATTCTCCCCAAGATGAACTTATATACAGAACAGAAATAGACCCACGGACATACAAAACAACTTATGGTTGCCAAAAGGGAAAGAAGGGGGACATTAAATTAGGAGTTTGGGATTAATATATACACAGTACTATATATAAAATAGATAACCAACAGGACTTATTTCATAGCACAGGGAACTATACTCAATATTTTGTAATAACTTATAAGAGAAAAGAATCTGAGAAAAATAGGTAGATATGTATGAATAACTGAATCACTTTGCTGTACACCTGAAACTAACACAACAGTGTAAATCAACTATACTTCAATTTTTAAAAAAGGAAAAGATAAAAAAAAATTTTTTTAATTTTTAAAAAGCAACATCTGTCCAAGTCAGGAAATGTGGACATAAAATCCAAAGCAATTTCTGTCTCAAATAAACTTAAATTTTCTTGGCAAAAAAGAAAAAAGAAATAAAGAAAAATCATGTAGAAAAGCTCCTAATCCCCTATGTCCAGCTATCCACCTATGCATTCAATCAAAAAATATTCATTAAGAACTCACAACGTGCTTGGCATTTTTCTAGGCTCAGAGGAATCAATGATAAAAAAAGAGATAAGGTCCTTGACCTTGGGGAGCTTATGTTCCAATGGGGAACATAGAAAATCAGCAAGCACAGAAATATGTGTAACTGATGTGTTGAAAGAACAAGCTCTAGAAGGAACAATCATAAAATAACACTATTTTTTTCTCTCTGAAACTTAGTACAATTCTCTGTGAAATTAGTTCTTTCTTCTGGATGAAATGTTGGTCCAACTCCAGCACTTCTTCAACTCATATCACCATTCCAACAATAAAAAATTTCTCCAATCACTTTTAGGCACAAAACAGTTTCATTTAAGTAGTAAAAGTATCCAGTCCCAGGGACTACTCAAAACTCTTACTTACATTTATAGCTAAAGCTTCTCACTTTACCAACTAGTAGGGGTGGCCACAGTCTGTTTATCTCCATAAGATTTTCCCACTGAGTGTTTTGCACCACATAGGGGACACAGTTTCCAAAAGCCTCCATCAGACTGGGTACAAACCCTGGATGAGGGAGGGGAAATTCACAGCAAACCAACAACTCTCCCAAATTCTCTTTCTGAGATGTTTTAACCTTTTCATACACTTGAGGTGAGTGTTGGGCTCAAGCCACAAAACTTCTTATTCCCAGTGTCTTCTGCATGTTGTAGCCTAACCTCTTATTTCTAAAGGTGCAAGTACCTACCACCTACTGTTTTCTTCCCAGCTTTTTATGGTCTTAACCAAATTAGAGACAGAAAGAGCCCCAATTAAATGTCTATCTATCTTTTAATGTATTTTCAAGGTCATAATATACTAATAATAGCAATAATTAAAAATAATAAAGCAAGGTATGACATAGTATATTATTGGTGTGATAGGAAAGGCTTTTAAGCAGGCAACCCTGCTCCACTGAAGGGATTTTACACAAAGGAGATAAGGAGGAACCGTGGCTCAAGGTGACCTTGGGCTTATTTACCAAATAAAATTTAAGCAATTTGATGGAAGGGTTCATGACTTACGTTCCTGCAGCACTATCTATTGTTCCTCACCCAGCACTGCACGATAGAAAATGTTAAATAATTTTTGCTTTATTGACTAAATGATTGGAGAGATAAAAGCCAAGAGGTCCCTTGTTGATATTCTCAACCATGTGGATTCACGCCCATTAAATATGCCATTAATGTTGGTCAGGTTGGTGGGTCCAGTTTTGGGGTCTACAAGCCACTGAGAATTCTTCCTTTGGCTCACATTTCCCCCGCCCTTTCAGACCCTGTATTTCTTTGTCCAGAAAATCATTTTTAAAACTATGACTTGTATTTTAGAGATTGTTGACTTCAAAGAGAATCTCAGGCTAAAGTTTGAACCTGTCTTGGCTTGATATATAATTCTTCTTTTACTGATATATTTATAGATATAGAAAGTAAACTCAGGCATTTACAGAAAACTTTATGAATATTTGAAGAGATCTGCATCAAGGGGAGTTAAGAGTCTAAGTGCTTTTATAGCAGAAAAAAATAGCTGTCATAGAGCTCAGAGTCAAATGGGAGTTGTAAGTGTAAACTACATGAAATCTATTTACTTGAAAATAAATATATGTCCCTATGAAGGACCCTGAGGCAGCCAAGGACTGTTCTTACAATGCTTTCTAGGTTGTCTCTCTAACACTAGTCTAAACATCAGACTTACTCCATGTCTAAGGAGTTTGTGTCATCTGATAATCTATTAAGTGGAACTCAGGGACAATGTAATTTGTTCATGTAATTGAAGGATTAAGAGTATATGATTAAAATAGTTGGGATGGCCTTTCATTTCAAGAATTTCAAAGCCAAACTTCATGGAAAAAAATGGTTATCCCTGTAGACAATGAATCAACTCATAGCATATAACAGTTACCTGATGTTTATTGTTGGTTTGCACATTGTGTTCTCATTCAGCCTACAGATATTCGTGACATATTATGTGTCAAGAGTTGTGCTAGACACAGAGCATGCAGACAGGACCACGGCGTACTTTTTGCCCTCAAAGGCCAAATGAGTGTCACACTTTATTGACAATCTAATATTTTGGATACACAGAGTTAAGAAATATATCCTTAAAGTTAATTTCACCTATTCCTTTTTACCTTTAAAATGTGACTACAAGCATACCTTGGAGATATGGTGGGCTCATTTCCAAACCACTTCAATATAAGCAAATATCATAATAAAGTGAGTCACATGAATTTTTTGGCTTCCTAGTGCATATATAAGTTACATGTGCACTACATTGTAGGCTATTAAGTATGCAACCCTACTATGTCTAAGAAACAATGTATATACCTTAATTAAAAATAATTATTGCTAAAAAATGCTAACCATCATCTGAGCCTTCAGCAAGTTGTAGTAGTAACATCAAAGAACCCTGGTCACAGATTCTCATACCAACTATAATAATAATGAAAGATTTGAAATATTTTGAGAATTACCAAAATGTGACACAGAGACATGAAGTGAGAAAATGCTGTTGGGAAAAGGATGCCGGGAGACTTGCTCCACATAGGGTTGCCACAAACCTTCAATTTGTAAAAAATGTAATATATGTGAAGTGCAATAAAGCAAAGCACAATAAAACAAGGTACGCCCATACTAGAAAACTTAAAATCCTGCAGGTGGCTCACATTATTCTGCTATTGGACGACACCCGTCTACGAGGATCTGCCCACACATGCCCACAAGCCTGCATTTCAGCCCCCCACTGGTGAAAGTCCACAAGGGAGTTTTGCTACTGATGCAGCCCAAGTCCATGGCCAGGATGTCTCATAAGTAGCATTTAGCCTCCCTGTCTGGACATGTAAGACCCTCAAGTCCTTATCCAAGTTTGCATCTTAAGTGCAATGCTGTTTATAAAAACATTTTATACATTTTTTTTCTTAGACAAGTGTGTGTCGAACTTTATGGATGGTGTCCCATAGGGGAGCATATAGGTGTTTTATTAAAGCCTTAGAGTTGTAAAACTTCCCCATCCAGGTCAAATATCACAAACATTTGCCAAGTACATCAACTATCAACTAACTATCAGAGTAAAGTTTTAGACAGCAATCACCAACAATCGCCCATTAAGTTTTTATTGTCTTTTTTTTCAAGAAAACCAAAGAAGGTGGAAGAGATCAGGTGTGCCTGGAGTAGGGACAGGACAGAGTAAGTAAGTGGAAAATCTCTTCCAAGAGAAACAACAGTGAGTAACTTTTTATTAATTGATAACAATTATGGATGACGACCCTGTTGTTTTCCCTCAGGAATTTCCTGGGTGAATTTTTCACTTACTCTTGTGGATTTTAAATATTTCGAAGTAGGAAAATGTCTTTATGATAGATTGCTTGCAAAAATGGCCACAATTGTTCCTGTCCCTGTGTCCGTGCCCCTTTGCCATGTGGCTTTGAAGTTTTTCCTCAGAGAGGTGGAGCCTATTTCTCCATCCTTTGAATTTGGTCTGACCTGAGACTTGCTTGGACAAATGCAGCAGAAGTGACACTGTGCCAGTCCTGAGTCTGGATCTCAAGAGACATTTCATGCTTCTGCGTTTCTTGTGGAACCCTGCAACCACCACGAGAGCAAGTTCGGGCTACCCTGGGCTTTATATCCTTCCCACACGATAGAATACAAGTTTCTGTGGTTGGGTGACTACCAATTAGCTCCTCTGTAACGTTTAAGTGACAAGCCTATTTGAATATTGAAATCATACCTCTGATCCAGAAAATGTCTTAATTTTAGATGATACTGTAAATTTAGAGGACAGTTAAGAAGGTAGGAGGCTATAAGTAGTCTGGTTCTACACGTTTTTAATAACGTCAGATGATTTTCAAGATTCTAAAACAATTGTATCACCAGACAAGTTCTCACGGAAAAGACCTGTTATATCTTTTGAAATCACATCTTCAGTGATTCTGATCATTTCAGAATGTTTTCCACTGTTTTATTATGCCCTCTGAAGATGTGAGTTCAGTCATTAAACTTCATCCCCTAGCAAACAAATTGCCAATATTATTTCCTTTTGAGTGGGATAATACCATAATCAGGGTGCTCTTTGGAGGCACATTTCTCTCCAGGGAAATTGTGCTGGCTTTAATGTAGCTAAGCTTAAATGTGAAGGTGATGTGCTCTGTGACACTTGGTTATGCTAGTGACTCGAAATAAGCATCCTACTTCAAATACGGACAAAAGAAAGAAGGTTCTTACAGAAATATTTCCTTAAAAAAAAAAAACTGATTCAATGAAAGGAGCTACAGTTATGCAAACTGGCTCTTGGCTGGACTATTTTTTTTCTCCTAAAACAAAAACAAATGTGAAGTAGGAGTTTTGGACAAGAGTCCCCATGGAATGGTGCTTGTGGGGAAGGCCACAGGGGAGGAGTATGGGTCTTTGGAAGTTCGCAGAGAATGGGCAGAAGGGAGGGGGTGAGTGAGATGGTGGAGAGCTGAGCCCACTGCTACAGAATCCCAATCCTTTCGTGACACCACGAAGCCCCACAAGAACCTCCTGAAACAT
The DNA here is from genome assembly GCF_965194825.1 of Balaenoptera physalus. NCBI lineage: Eukaryota > Metazoa > Chordata > Mammalia > Artiodactyla > Balaenopteridae > Balaenoptera > Balaenoptera physalus. The sequence goes on along the minus strand of NC_138898.1, from coordinate 41,426,940 downwards.
AAGCAGGTTTGATTGTATTTCCTGAGGAGGCTAGAGAGGGCGTTGTTTTATGCCAGTGAATCTAAATGACTGATGTGGTCATGGGTGTGGACAGATAAAAGAAAACAAGGGGATGGTAACATTGGGGAGTTTGTGAAATTGTTGGGAGAGACTAGAACTACCCACAATGTAAAATTAAATGTTCCAATTAAGAATTGTAAATTTCAGACAGGCAGGAGGGTGTCAAGTTATTTACAAGGCATTATGTTGTAGAGGGTTTCCCAGCTATGGGTCATAAGGAGAAACATACAGCTGCATCATCCAATCACTCTTCTTGAACTGAATTATGTGTGCCAAATCCGGAGCACCAAAGTGCAACTCATTGTACAGGAAGTGAACATTGATCACAGAGGGCATGATGGTCCTTACTGGGGCAGAAATGTGGAAACGACTGACACTGACATCAGAACCTCTGGGGAAGCCCTTTTAAGACTACATGTTTCAGAGAGATCCAGGCTCATGAGCCAGCCAAGCGAATGATGTGAAATCACCAAAGCGAGTTTCTCATGAAATTTCAGACTGCAAGTTGGTGAGTATGATGTTTAAGTTTTTTCTTTTCTTTTTCATTTCCCTGCAGACCACTCTAGAAGGGAAAGGAACTCCAGCTCCATAGTGGGTTCCGATTTGTTGAGATCAAGTTCCCTGCACACTAGACACTAGACTGTGTTGACCCCAGGGCTGGCTGTCAGCACAGTTGGAACTCTGGTTGGGATTACTCATTTCCTGAAATTGAAGATTTTTGTAGAGTTTAGTGCCAGGAAGTAGGGCATTTTTAAAAGTGATGTTAGAACAGTATCTATCAAACTGGAGTTTATGAATTCTCTAGGAGAAAATTTGTTTTTAGGATTTTCATTGGATGAATGGAATAAAAGAGCAATATTTTAAAGCCTGTTTCGGGTCCCTTAGATGATCCCTTATAAGCCTTGTCCTGCAAGTTTAGGACCTGCTTTTTTGTTCATGGAGTCACACAAAGACTCTACAATGTAATTACAAATAAAGGTTTTGTGGGTGTTTAATAATGGAAAAGTGGTGGGAAAATTGAGCCATCATGGATCACATAGTACCAAAGGCAAATCAAATTCAGAGGCAGTACTAGGGTCCAAGAATTTTTTCTTTTAAATGATATCTACACACATTACTCATATTTGGAAATATTGAGTTAGAATCTGCCACTGGAATGCTGCGAGAGTGGCAGGCTTCTGGGGAGAAGGTGCTAGAAAAGCTGTGTGGTCTCATTTGTAAAAGCTCCGTGCTGGCTGCACTGTCCAACATAGCAGCCCCTAGCCACACGGGCTGTTTAAACATATATGCAAATGAATTAAACCTTTATTTAAGTAAAACTTCAGCTCCTCAGCCCCACATTTCAAATGTTTCAATTGCCACATTTCGTTAGCTTGGCAAACCCAAGCATTATATATTAAATCATTCAATTCATAGTTATTGAATGTTTATGTATGCAAGGTACATCCTAACAATTATGTTAAGAATCAGGCAAGGCAGAAGGAGAACATGGACCCAAATAAAATACGAATATTCCTGAGTCTCCAATTTTTGTCAGTAACTTCAAAATCCATTCCTATCTAGCCTTTTACCAGGTATATTAAAAAGTGACCAAACTGATGACTCTGAATTTTATTACCTCTCGGTATCTCTCTTCTGACATGATGAGAAATGAAATGGCCAAATTGCGGATAAGTGAAAAGAGAAGAAAAGGGCAGGATCCACCAGCTAGTTAATTGCTACTTGAAAAAGTGTGAGCTGAAGATATGCCCCTTATCTTGCTATCTATCTTACATTCTAGCGGCAGCTAAAAAAGTAGAAAATTGTCAGTGCTTCAAGTTGGGGAAGGATACCTTTTGAATGTCTACTGACACCAAGCAGTTATGAATAAACATAGTGCCTCACCGCATAACTATTTTTCTAAGAAAAAATAAGCATGAAAATGCTTCTATTCATTGTGATGACAAGAGAGAAAATGTTTCTTTAGTTAGAGTATGTAATTTAGAGTTATGAACCGACTACTGCTCTGGAAACCATGTCCATCTTCTTCTTGAGGAAACATATCCTTATGCTGTAAAGCTTTCTTTACAGAGACCATGGATTTCTATGGTATTTAGTAATCATGGAAAAGAATTCCTCCCGTTTTCTGTCTTACGACTGAATCTGTTGACTCTGTTGAATCTTACATAGAGCGTTTTATCCAGAATGACGTTCGAATTGGGAGTGTTACCCTGGGTGAGGGATAGAACTACTGACTACTATTCTCTCCTCCAAAGAGAACAGAATACCTCTTCTTCTTTGTGTGTAATTGCCTGATGGGGCAAAAGTCTTGAGTTTCTTGTTTGATAGAACATATTATCAGACCGTGCTGTTTTGAGGCATGGTCACCATATAATTCATATAATATAAATTCATACAATTCACATAATTCCTCTGTACATATTTCACCACCTGGTTATTCCTTTTGTGTAAGTTTTGATGAGGAGGGATTTGAATGAAAAGACCAATATAAGACCAGTGCTGCTTACACCCAGGAATGTATACTCAAGAGACAGAGAAAATGAAAGAGACCATATGTAGTGTGGATTATATCCAGATTATTAGCAAATGGAAATGTGCACAACAGGGACAACGCTCTGTCAGAGGTTAAATTTCTCTTTTTATTGAGTGTGTTCTAGACGGAGATGATGACTCATTTCGGGACACAAAATCTATTTCTTTACATCACATGTGGCAGGAGGGGGAAATGTACCTGTGTGTGTGTGTGTGTGTGTGTGTGTGTGTGTGTGTGTGTGTAATCTGTCTTTGTGGGTCAAAGGAGGAAAGTTTTCAGGGATGCAACTTCAGAGATCTAAAAGGAGGACTGTGGCATCCTAAGAAGGGAATAGAGGAATTGATACGTATTGAGAAGGCTGGGGTCAGTGAGCAAAATGAAGGATGCTGGAGGATGGGCAGCCTGTCAGAGCCTGATAGCAGCCCCTAGCTGAGAGGCCCCATCCCAGAACTCAGCTCTGAACATGGCTCAACAGGCAGTAAGACAGGTGGTCAGCCTGCTACTGCCTCCCCCAATCTACCTCTACTCTGGCCACATCATCTGAGTGTCCTTCAGGTACCACATTCTATGCCGCAGAGATGCCCCAAGGCTGTGGAAAGCTCTACAAGATTTGTTAACGTTTAATGAGGTGAAGGTGCTTGCTGCATTGATGCTGATGTCAATAGCTAGCTAGTGGTTGGAGATCCCAGGTCCTGACACTCTGGTGATAGATTGAGGTGTACTGATAGACAGAAGGGAGTGGTAACCTCAGTTGCCTTATGCAGGCTCTGAAGGCAACAATGTGCATTTGTAAAGATTCACAGACACATGTTTTTAAAAATGCAAAATTTAGAGTTTAAAAAAAATAAATAGATGACTGATATTTCCCAACTTTAAGACTTACCATAAAGCTATAGTAAAGAAGATGGTGGGCTATTGGTGAAAAATAGACAAACATACCAATGAGACAGAAAAGAGAGACCATAAATAGACCCACACAAATATAGTGAACTGATCTTTGAAAAAGGAGCAAGAGCAGTTCAAAGGGGAAATGATAGGCTTTTCAACAAATGGTGCTGGAACAACTGGACATCCACAAGCCAAAATAAAAAAAAAAGAAAGAAAGAAAAGAAAAGAAAAAGAATCTAGACACAAGCCTTACACTTTACACAAAAATTAATTCAAAAGGGATCGTAGACCTAAATGTAAAATGAAAAATTATAAAATTCATAGAAACTAGCATAGGAGAAAATCTAGGTGGCCTTAGGTTTGGCGATGCCTTTTAGACACAATAACGAAAACACGGTCTATTAGAGAAAAAACTGACAAGTTGGACTTTGTTAAAATTAAAAACTTTTGCTCTGTGAAACACTGTTCAGAGAATGAATGACAAGTCACAGATGGAGAGAAAATATTTGCAAAATACATATCTGATAAAGGACTTGTATCTAAAATATACAAAGAACTCTTAAAACTCATCAATAAGAAAGAAAACAACCCAATTTAAAATAGGCAAAATATCTGGACACCTCATCAAAGATAAACAAATGGAAAATAAACATATGAAAATATCTTCAATACCATATGTCATTAAAAAATTGTAAATTAAAACAACAATGAGATACCACTACACACATGTCATAGAGGCTAAAATCCAAAACATGGACAACATCCAAGTGCTGACAAGGATATGGAGCAAAAGGAACTCTCATTCATTTTTCGTGGGAATGCACAATAGTACAGCCACTTTGGAATATCATCTAGCAGTTTCTTATAAAATTAAACATACTCTTACCATTTGATCCAGCCATTGCACACCTTGGTAATTACTCAAATGAATTGAAGACTTATGTCCACATAAAAACCTGCACATGGATGTTTATAGCAGCTTTATGCATAATTGTCAAGACAGATACAACCAAAAACCCACTGTGGTATATACATACAATGGAATATTATTCATTTAAAGAAAGAAATAAGCTATCAAACTGTGAATAGAGATGGAGGAACCTTAAATACAAGTTGCTAAGTGAAAGAAGCCAATCTGAAAAGGCCACAAACTGTAGGATCCCAACCATACAACATTCTGTAAAAAAGGCAAAATTTGGGAGAAAGTAAAAAAAAAAAAAAAAATCAGTGATTGCCAAGGGTGTGGGGGAGGGAGGGATGAATAGGCTGAGCACAGAGAAATTTTAGGGCAGTGAAACTATCCTATATGATACTGTAAGTGTTGAAACATGTCATTATACATTTATTAAAACCCATAGAATGCACAACACAAAAAATGAACCCCAATGTAAACTATGAAGTCTAGTTAATAATGTATTAATATTGGCTGATCAATTGTGACAAATATACCATATTAATGCAAGATTTTAATAATAGGTGAAATTAGGTGGAGGGGAGGTGAGGGTATGAGGGAACTCTCTGTATTTTCCACTCATGCTTGTTATTCTGGAAAGCTAAAACTTTTCTTAAAAAATAAAGTTTATTAACAACAACAACAAAAAAACAAATATGAGTTTTAAAAAGCCAAAGTACTTGAATAGACATTTCTCCAAAGAAGGTACACAAACGGCCAATAAGAATATGTAAAAATGTTCAGCATCACTGATCTTTAGATCTTTAGGGAAATGCAAATCAGAACCAACTCACACCAATTAGGATGGCTACTGTTAAAAAAAAAAAAAAAAAACTACAACAAAATAACAAGCGTTGGTGAGGATGCGGAGAAATTTAAACCCCTGGGCACTGTTGGTGAAAATGTAAAATTGTGTAGCTGCTATGGACAACAGTAGGACAGTTCTTCAAAAAATTAGAAGTAGAATTACTATATTATCCAGCAATTGGACTTGTCTGGCTTACATCATCTACTACCACAATTCACAATTAGAAATCTAGAAAATATTGTTTGTCTACAGACTACCAGACTTCCAACTGATCTCCAACCTCAGCCCCTGATCTATTGTCCAACATAACACGAAGATAACGTAACTCCAGTGACTTCAGAGCAATGGCTCTTGGTTCAAGTCTGGGGGAGGGGGGGCTCTGCTTAATCTTATAGGGTGGCAGCAACTGTGGTGGTTACCAGTTCAGAATCCATGTACAGATCACCAGATTCCAAACCTAGCCCTATTATATTACTGAATTATGTAGAATAGATGTTTTCTTTTCTCAACTTTTGTTTCTTCATCTATAAAACAGAGAGTAGTAACGAACTCATGGGATTGTTATAGAACCCAGTGAAATAATCCATGCAAATAACTTGGCATGACTTTCACCATCATCTTTTCCAAATTCTCCAAGATGAAGTCACCATGGCAGGTGAGAAGTCATCTGTATCTCAGAGCTCTGGGTACACCTTCCTGCCTCTATGTATTTGTTAATGTTGTACCCTCCACATAGAACATTTCTTCTATTTTTTAATTTAAGTACAACTTACAGTAGTTTTAGAAAACTCTTTCCGAATTGCCCTATGTGCTGATGCAGATATTATATGCTGCCTTGTATTTTTAGTGCATTCTCCTTCCGTTATTAGATGCCAGTGGAATGCCTACCATTTGTCAGTCTAAGCTTAGACCGAAAGGGATATGTGTTGGCTTATGTAAAGTCTAAAACGGCTTAACTTCAGAAACAGTGATCACTATGACAGTCTTTTCTTCTCTCAGTCCCGTTTCTTTTCTCTGTTGAATTTATTCTCTGGCAGAATCACCTCAAATGATGGCAAGGATGGCCTCTAGCAGCTTGAGGCTTATTCTCCACCAACATAGGGAAAAGAAAGACCCTCTTTCCTGGAACCTCCATTAAAAGCCTTGGTTAGGGCTTTCATTGGCCTGCTTTGGCTCATGGCCCTATTCTCTAGCCATTTGGTGAGGCTGATGCTGAGTTAGCCTGGCCTAGGTAGAGACAGTGCCAACCAAGAGAACCCAAAGAAAAGGGAGGGGCTCTGCCATGTGGGAGGTAAGGGCCCTGCTGTCCAGACAAGAGATAGCAGGCTGGCAAAAATAAGTGATTTCCATTACAGACTCCAAGAAGACGTGTAGAGAGCCTGGGGTTTCAGGATAATGCTGCTTTTGGACCCTGTCATTTATATACACAGTAGGGGCCTTTATTTTATTGCCAGAGTACACATTCAGGGACAAATCAAGACCATTGAATCCAGTATTGCCCAATAACATCAAATATCATTTTGCTGTTCTTTTTATGAATAATGTATATTAATGTGGTAATGAAACCAAGGGTAATCATCAGTTAGATCCATTGCACCTGTAACCTGCCTTCACTGATCAAGATCACTTTAATTGTTGCTACCAAAACTTGCATGTTCTTCAAGCTGCATGCAGCCTAAACGATAAGATGTTTGCCTGAGTTGTTTCTCAGGAACTTGGAGCAGTGTCCAGTTCAAGCTTGAGTTGGTTAAGGCTTGTCCTGTGTTCTTGGGAAAGTTAAAACAAAACAAAACAAAAACAAACAAAAAACACTTTGCACCAGATTCCTCATCTCCTCAATGAAGGCTCAGGTATGGTTATAAGGGTTAAGAAAGACATGATATGTCAAGTGTGTATTTGGTGATCACTCAACTGATGTTAGTTATTATGAGTAGTATAATCTGAAATAAAGTAAAAAAAAAAATAGAAAAAAACTAAGCAAATTCACTTGACCAATGACATTGCTTTTTCACCAATTCTGGAACTTTGTCATAAGTAATCTCAGAAATCCACTCAAGCTTTAGAAATACATACCCTCAGTTATTTCTTAGGGATTCTTTGAAAATTCAGATTTCTTTATTTTCAGTGTTTTTTTTCCTTAAGTTATTTATGATTGCTTCATATTTTTTTGACACTGGTAATAGACTAGTTTTTATGCTGTCTTGAAATACTAAACTACTTTGTTCAGTAGTTGTCTTTTTAAAGTTAATGTATTTTCAGTTTGTTTGTAAGAATACTTCTATCAGTATTTGAAAATAGAGCTTGAGAAAGGTTATTGGTAAAAATATTTTCTCTAAAATGTTGTTTTAATTTACAAAGTCAAGAAATAAATTGACACAGTTTGCTCAAGATTCTATTAAGAAATAGCACCTTTCCCTAATATATATTAGTTTTCATCTTATTTTCATCTATTATAAAGTTTGTGGGTTCAAAAAGAGCATGGAGTTTTGAAGTAACTGGTAAGAAAGCATTCTAAATTTGGTTTTAGCAATGATATGAACATAGACCATAATTACATCAAAAATAGTGTTTCTACAGTGGCATAAATAAAAGGGAAAGATTTGTAAGGAAAAGAAAGGGAACTGGGAAATTCATCTTGTTAAGACCATAAGAAATATTAAAAGCAATAAAAGCTGCATTCATATCTAAATCCTAATATACTTTTAATTGCAATAGATAGAAAACTATGCTCAAATTGGCTTAAACAACAAAAAAAAGGAATTATTAATTTATTAGCTCACATATTCTGAGAATTCTTAGGGGTGAGTCAGGCTTCATGCTTCATTTAATCAGACCTCAATTTCTCTCTTTCAGTCTTTCTGTCTTCTCAGTTGACTTTTTCTTGGGCTCTACAAACCAGGAGAAGGAGAGCCTCCTCCCTAACAGCTGAATATTGGGCCTCTCATATCTGTGATTTTGACCAAGTTCTCATGCCGGAACCAGTCCCTGTGGCCAGGGGGATATGATGCCCTGTCTGGGTAGACCTGAGTCTTATGGCCCTTCCTGAAGTCAGAGGTGTAGTCACCATCATAAACCACATGTGGTGATGGTGGAGGAGGTGAGAGTTCCTCAGGAAAAATCAAATGCAGTTATTGGAAAGGGAGGGATGACTGGGTCCTCCAATGTCCAGCTTAAACTCTATTTTCTCTGTGACATCTTTCCAGATCACTGATGACACACTGACTATTTCTCCCTCTCAACACCTAAAAGATACTGGAAGTGATGTACTTCACCAGGGGACCATTCCTTTAATTCCTTGTACTGTTTTGGTTTTTTTTTAATCTTATATCATTCCAGTGGATGCTGTTGGTGCCCTGTCCAGAATCCCATTAATGGCCAGGGCACCTGCTGCCCCAGCTGCTCTGAGTGTTGACTGCTAATATCTCACAGCTACCCTCCTTTCTACAGAATTGCTCTCAGCAATTTGGCCAAGAGTTTATGTCCTCTACTCCCAACCCAGGGGCAGCCCACAGCCAGATACTCTCTCACAGAGTACAAAAGGCTGATTCCAGCTAGGCCCACATCCTTCCTTAGCTCCTTCCCCTGGCCCATTCTGCCTCTGTCACACCCCTTCTCCTGAGAACCCTCCCCCAATAAGTCATGTATACCAACTTTCTTTCTCAGGCTCTACTTCTATGGAAATTGGCCTAAGATAATTATTCAACTTATCACATTCATTTACCTCTAAGTTTTAACATCCTCAACGGCAAAGACCATGTTTTGGTCCATCCCTAATTTTTGATATTATTTAACTTTTCATATACCTATGTAGTGCTTTTCCAACTGCCTTGAGAAGACAAGACCACGTCTTCTATTTGCAGTGTTTCTCAAACACTAATGTTTATACAGGTCCCCTGGAGATGTTACCAAGAGGACTCAGTCAGCCTGGGTTGGGACCTGGGATCTGCATTTCTAATAAGTTCCCAAGAGATGCTGATGCTGCTGATCTGGGACTCATGCTTCGAGTAGCAAGTTCTACTATGCACAAGTTATTTTAAATCACCCACGGTATTTAGTATCATACTTTCTAGCCAGTAAGCACTCAGTAAATGTTTATTATTGGATTATAAACTAATTGAAGAACAAAAGAATGGAAGGCATTTTAATTGAAAAGAAAGCTTGTTTAAAAAGTATGATCCCTGGGACTTCCCTGGTGGTCCCATGGTTAAGACTTTGCCTTCCAGTATAGGGGGTGCAGGTTGGATCCCTGGTTGGGGAGTTAAGAGCCCACATTCCTTGCAGCCAAAAAAAAAAAAAAAAAAAAAAAAACAACCCAAAACCTAAAACAGAAGCAATATTGTAGCAAATTCAGTAAAGCCTTTAAAAATGGTCCACATCAAGAAAAATCTTAAAAAAAAAAGTATGATCCCTAAATGTATACAGATTCTCTGTCTTACTTGGAGGACTCTCAGTAGAAGTTACTAAAGGAGGCATTTTTAAAGTTTCCAGATAACCCACAATAGAAATACTTCCTAAACCTAATTTCTTCTGTTCTAGGACCCAGAGTGAAGGGGCCAATTAGTAATGGGCCAGTATTTCTCAGATATGCCAATGGAGATCGAAAATGGCAATTTTCGGAAGAAATAGAATGTGATTTCTTATTTGCCGTGGGAAATCCAATGTCCATGCAGGGCATCAGCTTCTGAGTTCAATCTTAAATTCAGTTATGCTTGGGCATTTGATTTTATTTCTAAGGATAGGATAATGGCTACAGTCAGGCTTCTGCTGGGATGCACATTTTGGGTCCTGGGGCTTTGTGTGGCTTCATACCACCGCTCACAGCTCAGCCATCCCTCTGACATTATATCCTACTAATTGTAGCTGAGATACCAATCAGTCTGTCATTTCTGGAATCCTGCAGTATCAGGCTGTACTCTTACCAGAGAATGTGATTCTTTACTTTCAGCCCCAGACTCTTCTTTTAGAACAAAAATTTGTGTTCATTATGTTTATGTCTCTCGTGAGAGGGAGAAAACTCTGTAAGTTTAACAGATCCTGATGTCCTTACACTGGAAATACATGAAGCAGGACAGTCTGCTTAGAATAAAGATGTGATTTTCAATCCTGGGTGCATCAGAATTGTCTGGAGACTTCTGTGAAAATACAGTTTCAGTAGTTCTGGGGCAGGATCCAGGCATCTCCAGTATCAAGCTCTCCAGGAGGTTCTGATGCAAGAGGTGGAATCATTGGTGTTAAGTGGTAATTATCAAACAGTCACGTGCATCAGAATCATCCGGAGGGATTTTATAAACACAGATTCCTGAGCCTCACCCCAGACATCCTGAATCAGCAGATCTGGGAAGGGGCCTGAGAATTTGCATTCTAATAAGCTTAGTGATGTTGATCCTGCTGGTCCATGGATCACACTTAGCACGGGTATAGATGCATATTAGAATCATCTGGGGGAGATTTTAGGATACTCATGTTCAGCACAATTACCAGCATATCTGGGGGTAGGACCAAAGCATCAGTACTTTTTAAAAGCAGGTGATTTCAGTTTTCAGCTAAGGTGGGGAACTACTGGTAGAGAGTAATGGTGCATCAATTTTACCCTCAATTTGTAAATAAAGCCAGATGTGGGTGCATGCAATGGTGAAGAACATCCACTTTGTGACAGGCAAACACAGACGCAAATCCCAGCACAGCCATCAAATAATTGGGGGACAGGGTGCACATTACTTAATCTTTCTAAGCCTCAATATCCTCACCTATGAAATGGGTATAATACCAATAGTAACTTCCTCAAAGCAATGAGATCATGAGTTAAAGATTTTAGCTCGAAGCTTGACACATAGCAACTGCTCAATAAATGCACATGGACATTATTATTGTACAATTGGTTATTATTACTATTGCTATAGTATAAAGACTTTTACTGAGAATTTCTCCTTGCCACATAGAATGCTTCTTCGAACTACTTGCTTACGTATGATTCTCTTTATTTTAGAGAGTCTATGTTGTTTGTGTATGTTGGGGGGTGAAGTAGACCTATAGCATTATTTTCCATATAGACAGCACATTTATCTTTAAGAGGCATTCATCTCTCTGTGAATATGTTTCTCAGATGATTTCCCAAGCACAGGTTTTCAGGACAAAAAGGTATGTATGGGAGGGTATAAACTGAAAACGTTGACGTTATATCACACCCTAAAAGCTAAGGAGAGAGACTGCTTTTAAAAATGTCCCCAACCCTATGCCTTTCCTGTGTCCACACTCTTTGTGATGTGAGTGTGGACAGTTCTTCTGTCTGTGATACAGTTCTTCCCATCGGGAGGAGGGGTCTCTAGGCCACCCCTGGACTCTGGGCTGCCTTGTAACTTTCTTTGGCCAATGGAATATGGTGGAAATGATTGGGAACAAGTTCTGAACCTGGACCTCAAGAGCCCTTGCACATTTCTGTTCTCTCTTTTGCTCTTCCGTCTTCATAATGGAAACATGCCAGTCTTGCCTGAAAGGGTATGAGACATAGACAGCAAGGTCAAATCTGTCCAAATGTCCTTACTGAGGCTGCAGATACATGAAAGAACCCAGCGAAGATCAACAAAGTCTCTCCTGGACAACCCATAGCACACAACAGGTGCATGAGAATTCAGTTTGGGTTAGCAGAACCACCCATTAAACCCATCGAATTATGAGAAATAATAATTTAAGCCACTAAATTTGGATGGTGGTTTATTACATGGTGAGAAGATTCAATAGAAAGAAGAAAGAAAAAAGAGTAAAAATGATGGGGATGGAAAATAATGGAAGACACATTTCACTACTTCCAAAAAAAGTGTTTAGTGTTGGTCTTCTGGACATATTACATATAACATTAATGAACAAACATTTACTTACTTCCACAAAAATAAACTATATTTTATGGCAGCATTGGAATTAGAATGTCCTGGTCATTTAATGGAAGAATGGTCTTTATTTTGTTTGCTTGTTTGTAATCAGCAATCTGCAGACAAACTCAGGAAGCCTCCAGGAGGAGAGACCTCTTGGCGGATTCTGTCCCAGACAAAAGCCCGATGACGTTTCTAGTGTGTCGGTCACAGATGAGGCTAAAGCAGTAATAGATTGTGCCAGTTTCCCATTTGGGGCTTATAAGACTTAGCAGACTGTACATGTTACAGATCTATATACAAAGTCATCCCAAGTAGTGGGAATTAAGGACAGAGGGCAGTGGGCAAACTATTAATTTTGCTTTTTAAAGAAACTGCCACCAGGAACATGGACACCTAATGTTTATCTTCGTAGAGCCATTGGCAAGCCCACAAAGAAAAGTACTTTTAGGTCAGGAGCTAGGGCCACGGTGTCCTTATCAGCACTGAAATCCCAGATCCACTCCTCAATAGAGAAAATAAGAACCGCCAACAGCCTCCTGTAACACAGTTGTTCTTTTGTAAATATGCTTTAACTGTTCAACGCCATAAGACTTCAGTGACTACAAATGTATTATCTAATCATTTCACACAAAGCTAAGTTGGTGTTGAATTTCTTTAAAGTGCTCAAATAAATTTGGCAAGCAAGCTTACAGATAGCAATTTGACACATCAAATATTCCATATCGGGATGTGGTCTGTGTGTGCGATTTGACTTAGATAATTTGTGATCGGCAACGTGGAAGACAGGGACAACAAAGGAATAACATTGCTCTCTTAGATTAGTTAGGTCACAATGCCTATGACAAGAATGCCTCAACCCCAGGAGTCATTGATTAATAGACAGGTAATTTCTAGGTTGTAATGGATAATTTACTGAGCACCTTCTGTTATGTAATGGGATTCTCTGGTGGTCAAAGCAACCAAGATCCATTCCTTCAGAAAAATTGACCTTCAGAAAGGTCAACATTAGAAAGGAAATCGACAATATTTAAACAGTTAAACTATAATGGACAAACATTATTAGAGGTGAAAGGCAGAGAGCTAGACTGCAAAAGGACAGCATTAAAGAAATGGTCACTGGGATGTTGGAAATATTTTTGAAGGAACAGTATGAATTTGCTGACTTGAAAAGTTGAGAAAGACCACTTATGACAAGAGACACAGCTTGTGCAATATTATGATGCCACGATGGACCTTTGTATATTTGGGAAAGAGTAGTTGCTTGGTACAGCTAGAGGTTAGGCTCACTGGGAAAGGTAGGAGGAGCTGGAGCTGGAGGATCTGGTCTGGGTCAGATGGTGGATGCCCAAGGTGCCAGGATAAGGATTTTATCCTGGAAGAAATGGAAGAGGGGAAGGCTGAAGGCAGAGAGGCCATTGAATGGAATATGGAGGTAGTCTACATCATAGAAGGAGAGAGCCTGCAATAAATTGTTGGCCCCTGCTTGGCAGGAAGCAAACCCTGAGCTAGGATTTGTGTGCAAGTAATTTACAAAGGCATTGCTCACAAAAGAATGCATAAGGAAATACGGGAAGCAGAACAGAGAAGGCAAAAAAACCAAACAAGGATGTGTGCTCAGGAATGAGCTCAGTCTCAGCTTAATCCCCAAATGAGATCTGTAGCATAAATCACACCTCACTCTGTATCACATCCCTGTTTGCCATTGGCTAGAAACTATAGTGAAGGAGACAAGGACTCTGAAACATCTCTGGATCTTTCTATAGGGGAAGCACACAAATCCTTGGCTTAGGGTCTGCTTCGTGCTGACCAGGAACACAATAACAGTCCACGCCCAAGGACCATCCTCTGAAGGTCAAAAGTGTGAGTTTTTAGAGGCGAGAGCGCAGAAGCTGGGCAATGGTGGCACAATGTTGGTGAAAACATCCTTTGGAATCTGGGCAGAGTACCAACAGTATCTATTACACAGTGACACTGGAGAAAGGGGGACAAAAAACAATCATTTTCAAACTGTGTTTCCAGGAATATTTAATTCTGTGAAATTTCTATAAGTGTTAGCAGTAGGAGTGGTGGTTGTAAACTTGAACGTGCTGGATTACACAAAATTAAAGACCTTGTTTACTGCAGGAATTCGCAGATTCTTTGATATCCCAAGAGAAAAATAAAATATGAAGCATTTTCAAGCTCGCTTTGGGAAATGCTTGATTGAGGAGGCATTAAGAGTTTACACTGCCTGAATTAAGGGGGTGATTATAAGTGGTGAGGGTGAGGTAGGCGTTTGGGGTGACTCTTGTGTTTCTGATTTGCGCAGTGGGATGGTACATCAGGTTGGGATGTGGTCAATAAGATGATTAGTTCAATTTTGGATTTGTTGGGGTTAAAATCTTTATAAGAAGAATAGAAACCTGTGCTGGGGATTTAGCTTTAGGAGGTATAAATTCAGTCAGATTTGTAGATGAGATTATTCAGGATGAGGGTGTAGAGTATAGGGAGAGAAAAGGACTGAGGATGGACATATGGAAAATACCAGTGTTTAATTGGAAGAAATAAAAGCAGCCCACAGAGTAAATGGATAAAGAAGAAGTAGAAATATTAGAGAACCAAGGAAGAAGAGGCCCAATAACCCAAGAGCTCAAAAATGTCTTTTTGGCTTAGAAACTATGTCTTTTGGTATAATTGGAATATTGAGTATGTTTGTCATATTGCAGAGGGTAGAAAGTCTAAGGGGAGGTGAGGAAAGGAAGCAACTGCTCTGAAAACAAATGACTGTGAAAAGAAAGCAGAATAAAGCAACGAATGGGGGTTTCTCTACAAGGAGAACGTTGAGTATGTGCATACACTTAGAGGAAGGAGATTTTGGAGAATAAATAGTTGAAAATTTAGAAGGTAAAATGAGTGATTAATGGAGTGATTAAGGCTTTTGAAAAGTGCAAATTAAAGAATTAACTTTGGGAAGGTGGATAGAAAGATGTTGATGATA
Source organism: Balaenoptera physalus (assembly GCF_965194825.1). Taxonomy (NCBI): domain Eukaryota; kingdom Metazoa; phylum Chordata; class Mammalia; order Artiodactyla; family Balaenopteridae; genus Balaenoptera; species Balaenoptera physalus. Next base: position 41,411,853 of record NC_138898.1, on the reverse strand, counting down.
GATTGAGATGATTGCCATGGGAGAGGAACAAGTGAAATGGTTGTAACTAATCTCTTCGTTTTATTTGTGGGGCATGGAGAATTATCCTCTGAGAGATTCAGAAGTGTGGTAGGTCTTCTTTCATTCATCAAATGTTTATTGATTTTCCAAAAAAATGCCAGGTAATATGCTAGGTGCTGGGGTTGGGGGCATTGCACAATATCTTGCACATATAATGATATTTCTTGCTCTGGAGGAGCAGGCCTTTTAGAAGAAGAGGCAGACTTTATTGGGGAACTTGTGAAAGTTTGGGGTAGACAAAGGATGTGTAGTAGGTTCATTGCATGTCAGTGAGCTGAGTGGCATGAAGGATCACTGCAGGACTTTCCAGTGGTGTTCCATAGCATGTTGGCAGGAAGGAAGAGAAGGTTGGAGGGATATAGTTTTAGAATTTTACAAGGCAGGTTGATGGAATTAAAGATAAGATAAGGAAGATAGCTGAAGTAATATATAATGGTGTCACAGGAGGACAGGCAGAAAGTAGGGAAATGTCTAGAGCTAGCAGAATAACGAGGTCAAAGGACTGATACAGAGAGCTTCAGGGAGTATAAGCCTTAATTTTGTGGTTAGGGAATAGTATTTTAGAGGTGGCTTAACTTCAGGTTCTTGGTATTGTCATGGGAGTGTATGGTTGAAGCTCAGTGGAGGTGAAGATCATTGGAGTTAAGGAGGTTACAGAAATGAAAAGTTCAGACATCAGTGTCACATGTGATGCTGGCAAGAGTTAGAGCAGGGGGTAAGGTCCTCAAGAATGAATGAATGAGTCAATCAACCAATAAAATCCGTCTCATTGGACTCCAAGAATACTAATTTTAAAGCTATATCAGACATGCATATCTAAGACCCTGTAGTCAGTATGAAATACGTTTCTGATTTACCAAACATTAGGCAAGAAATAAGCAGCAATTTCCCACAAAGCAAAACCAGCCTATGGATATTCAAGGACATACGTTCCTTCTTCCTGTATTGTCTGAGTTTATGAACAATGTCAAAAGGTTTGAATTCCTTCCTCCATTGACTGAAAGTGACGGACGTGGGTTTGCTGAGAGGCGTGAGAAAACCACCTCAAGCCCTAGGGCTTTGATAGCATCCATGTCTCTCCGGTCACTGACAGATGATCAGTACTGCTCTATGCAAAAGAGAGGCTCACTGAATTCTTCTTGAAAATAAATGACTTGAGCCATTTGTCAAAATAAGACAAGAAGATTTCTCCCATCTGAGATAGATGTCTAGTTTATTCATCACTATAATTTAAGGGAAGTCATTCCCTCAGGAAATACCAGATGCTTTGCATATTACAGTTGACCCTTGAACAACACAGGTTTGAACTGCACAGGTCCATTTATACATGGATATTTTTCAATAGTCAATACTACAATACTGCAACAGTCCATGGGTGGTTGGATCTGTAGATGAGGAAGAACAGTGGATACGGAGGGCCGACTATAAATTACACAAGGATTGACCCCCATGGTTATTCAAGAGCCAACTGTATTTGACTATTCCCAACAGTTCAGAGAGACAGATTAACATGACAAGGGGCAGGGAACACCAAATACACACCATATGGAATGAGATGAAGAGTGATCTATCTATTGTCGCTTCATGATACTGATTCTTGTTTATATCTCTCAAAAACTTCTTCCAGGTCATCCATGTCATCCTTTCCCACTCAGTCCGAAGGACCCTCATCAAGTGACAATAACAGCTAACAAATTCTTGGATAAGTTCACCCAATTTCTACAACCTGACTGAGGATGTGTGGAATTTGAGCCAGGTGATTTTGTTACATTATTTTGACCTTTCCAACAGCCCTAAAAAATGGTTATTACTATCTCAGTTTCATTAATTAATAAATTGAGGCAAAAGCAACACAAAAATTAGCAACAAACAAACAAATCACAATTCCATCCACTGTTTTATCTCATATAAACAATTGGCTCCAAAAAACAAATTTAACGGAGGTAGGATGGGTCTCAGTACACCACCATGACACGGGTTGGAAACAGTTAATGCTTGTCAACATGATAGGAAGAAATGATGACTTGGAATCTGTGGGAGTCAAAGACTATAAGAATTTAACATGTGTAAGGAAATTCCAGCAGGAGGCTGCCATGAATGGCTCTCTAGTCACCAGCCATGGAATGAGAAGGGGGCAAGGAAAATTTGCCTTTTCATGACTGCCTTCAGTGTTACAGCAAATTGTAAATAAATTTGAAAAGCTAGTAGATTTATTATTAAGTTTTTCTGCAATATTTTCTCATAGGGAAAAAAACATAGAATCTAATGTCTCCACAACATACATGGCTCTGCTCCCAGGGCCATTAGCTTAGCAAAATTTTCCCTGCTTCTCTCAGAAGCTGAGATTGATTTCTCTCCTCAGGGTGCAGTGCAGAAAAAATATTTTTAGGCTGAAAAATTCTTTCAATTCAAAAGCCAAGGGCTGAATAAATAGATGGGACCTCTTTGATATGCAGCTTGATATGAGAAGGAATAAGAGTTTGGGAAGACATCTCTCTGGTCAGAGAGGAGTGGCTGTGAAGATTGAGTTTCTTTAGGGAAAAAAATTCCAGTGAAAAATAGTTCCATTTCCTAAAGATCAAATATAAAGAGAATCACCAATAGTAAACTGCTGGGCTTACCCTGTATTTTTTCGTTCTTGCCACGTACAGATAAAGAGAGATGGAATATTCTGAAAGGTTGGCTTAGGACCTGAGGTCTAGAGCCCTCAACATTTGACGCAATTCTACAAACTCTACATTCTCTTTTTTTCCACCCAGAAAGAACATATTATTCTTGAAATCTGACATGGTTTCCATTTTATGAAAAATTATACTGAAAACCCACTGTATCAGTCAGGGTTTAATCAGAGAAACAGAACCACTAGGATTATATATATCCATAAAACTGGGGATTTGTTACAGGGATTTGACCTGTAACAACTCATGTGGCAGATCATTAAACTGCCTCTGTTAAGACTTTGTTTTTGTATCTGATGCTAAACTTCCCAGGGCAGGCAGTTGGGAAAAGAAGATAGAGGTAAAGTGGCGGAGATGAAGGGCAAGCAGAGCTCACAAGGAAAGACTGGGACCATGGCAGTCTTCTTGCCTCTCATCTTGGTGGTGTGGGAGTCCTGCAAAAGCTGGAGCTTTGTCATGAGCTAAACACACATCTGGCCCACGAGTTGGAGACATTGAAGGAAAATCCAGGAGAAGGTGGACCAGTTGCAAGCCCAACTGCTGCCTCACAGCAAGAAAGTGAACTGGTACATTAATGACAAGGTGTGAGTCACAAAAGCATCTTTTCCAACCTTCCAAGAACAATAGCATACAGCTGATGCATCACCTCTGACCTCCAAATCTTGTATGAAACTATCTCTGATGGCCCATCTAACTAGGAGCATAGAGGAAGGGAGTTCTGGGAGGTGTATTTCAGCCCAGCTAAGTGGTTACATTACAAAGCCATCACACCATCTTCATGAAAGCACACTGACCCTTGCCGCAATGTAGACTATAAAACTAGGAGCTGAGTATAGAATGAGAGGGAGTGATTCCGTAACCCAAGGCAAGTGCCATGGCCGAATCCAAGGAGAGACCCACAGTTTCATCAGGCAACCGACTCTACACAACTGTTCTCAAGATCCATCATGCCTCTTCCCACAAATGTTTCCTCAATTTTCTCTCCAAAACCAAGGGATAAAAATACACACCTTTAGCCATTGTCAGACATGCACAGAGTAAGCCAATATAAAGAATAGGGAAGGAGACAAAACATATCCAAGTTCTCTGAGACATGACAGAAGTTCATTTTTCTTTAGCGACATTTGTAGACATTACCCATTTTTCTTCTAGAGGTTTATAATTAGACCAAGTTCTAGTTTCCTCTTCTGGTAAAATATTTATATCAGTTGATTTGAAGGCTTTTATAACACTGCCCATTAATAACCCAAACTCTGTCAGGCAGTATAATCCATTGGGAAGTGAATACACATTTGATATACATATAATATAGGATGCAACCTGAGGTGTTTGTGTCATGAAAATACCAAAGACACATTAGGAAACAAGACTCCTATAGTCTGGTTGACCAGGATGAGTGTATGCATGCAACACAATCCCAGTTGTGATGAAACATTTCAGGCATTTAAAAATATCTCCTAAAATGACATTGTAAGTACTGTGTGTGTGTGTGTGTCTGTGTTAGTGCCAATTAATGTATGAATGAATGAAAGGATTTCCTTGGGGTGGGGGGTAATAACCTCAAACCTGGTTTGAAAGTGACAAAGAACTGGAAAAGGAACCAGGTGGGACATTATAGTAGAAGTAAAGGCAAGAGAAGGAGAATCTTACTGGGGAAGAAACAAGAATCTAGGCTGAAGAGAAGGAGTAACAAGTGAGTAAACGGTACCTCCTACAAGGAGGCTAAGAAATCTGGGTTGTATATAGCAGACAATAAGGAGACATTTGTGGGGTTAGGGATGACTTGCTGAAAACGTCAAATGAATATAGCAACTGATGATAGAAAGGAAGTTCCAGAAAACTAGAAGCTGAAGAGCTAGTGCTAAAATCCAGTTAATGAGGAAAATAAGCGCTCTATTTAAGGATGTGACATTGAAACAGTAAAGTAAGCATCCATGAGTCACTAAGCAGAAAAAACTTGCCATCAAACAATCAGCAAATAACACTGATCTCCTGCAATGTTCTCAACTCAGGACCAGGCGCTGGGGGACGCACTTCCGAAAACATAGCCTCTCTCTATTTGACGGAGGTCCGGGCTAACAGACCTCCAGTTAAGAGAAAGACCCTCTTTTCTCCAAAGAAATGGACTGTATTAGAGAAACAAGGAGATCTTCCAAGGGAAAGAGTGGTTGTTCTCCATGTTAAAGATTGGATTTGATTGGAGCATGACAGATTTTAGTTTCCAAAGATGCTCACACCTATGCCCACATCTATGCCCACACTTATGTCTCCCATGTCACATGCTCTCCTTACAATGAGACACTGATACTCTTCCATGGTGAGGTGGGGTCCATGCTCCCTCTCCGGGTCTGTGACTATGACAGAATTGCTTCAGAAGCAAGATCACAAAAGGCAATATAGTTTCTAACTTGCTCTTTCTTTTGGGACACACGCCTTGGAATCCCCAAGTTGTTATATAAAATATCCACCTGTCTGAAGCCACCATACTGAAGGGACCATTTGGGGAGATCACAAATTTGCAGAGAGATGCCCAGGGAGCTCCAACTGTTCCAGCCCTCAGTTGTTTGAGTCTTCTCAGGCCAGGCGCCAGGCGTGTAAGTGAGTGAGCCTGGATGATTCCAGCCCCAGTCTTGGGCTGCTCTAGCTGATGCTCCGTGGGGCCAGCCTTTGAGTCTTCCAGCTCAGGACCCAAACCTGAGCAAAGATCAGCTGTTCTCACAGTGCTTTGCCCAAATTCCTGGCCCAGAGGATCCATGAAAATGTTAAAATCTTGTTTTACACCACTAAGTGTTTGGGACAATTTGTTACACAAACTTGAAGGACTTTGGGGCTATAGGGAGAACATAGGCTGATAGAGAAGATGAAAATATATGTCCAACACAAGTTGGAGTGATGCAGAATAGTTTTACACAACTAGTAGTAGCTTTCGTCGTAGTAGCATTGCTCGTGATGGTAGAAATTGTAGAATTAGTCAGTAGCTAATGCATCTAATCTAAGTGTCACAGACATGTTCTTTCACCTACTCCCTAAAAAATGAGATTGAGGATAATGCTTTCATTAACTTCATTTTACAGAGGGGAAAACTGTAGTGCAAAGAGATGAAAAAACTTGTCCAAGGTACCTGTAAGTGGTGGAGACCAGTTCCAGGTAATCTAGCTTCAGAATCTGCACACTTACCACTTGAGTACCTGGGTAAAGGTTTGGAGGTAACAGGAATCTTAACACTACCAATAAATAAAATAACAATTTTAAAACTAATAATAACTAGCATTTATTTAGCACTTCCTCAAGCTCTCTGCCAGGTATCATACTAAGAGCTTTAAATGAATTGTCTGAATAAGTGATGCAGGTTGGATGGCTGGCTAGGAGTAGAAATGAGCCCAGTGGCCTGAAATAGACTCTTTATTGGGAACAAAAGAGACAGGCTAGAGAAATTACTTCTCCTTAGTCATGAACTTTGGAATCTACTTAAAATGATGCAGAAGAGAAATGTAAGGTCATCAAAAGCTCCATAATCAGAGATGCAGTTAGGACTCTAACAGGATTAGCAGTGTAGACTGTGAAATAAATCCAAGTGCTCCGAATCACAGAGAATCTGTGTGGCACGTGAGCATTCATCACTCATGAATGTCCTTTTATTTTAAGCGGACATTCTCAATAACTTTGAATCTCACTGGAAGAGAATCCAATAAAGACCCAGCCTGCAGGCTTACTTTCAAAAACATATTATTAATATCCAGTGATGCAACATTCATTGTGAGTCTCTCATAATAATTTTCAGGGCTAGAATAAAATTAAGTTCTTTCTCTCATTTAGTACAGGAACTCTCAAAAATGAAAACAAATGCAAATGTGTGGCTTGCCCACATTCTCTTTCTGCTATCAGACATTTATTGGACAAATCAAAGCCTTCTCACGAATAAGCGTGTACTGCAAGATGAAATCTGGGTAGAAGGAGTAAGGGATGTTCTCCCTACAATATATGCAGTTTTTTGTAAAACGTTACCATAATGGTGATTTCATCATCACCTGTGTTTCATTTATGCAGTGCCATTTGGATTTGGATTAAATTGTGATCTCCTAGAAGGCAAGTGCTGTCCCACTGAATATATTCCCTTTAGTCCTCAACCAAGGACTTTATATGGGAAAAGGCTTGATATTGGGGGAGAATAGTGATGGTGGTAGACACAGTAGCACTTTTGCCCACAGCCATGCCCTCCTTCATCCTTGTAACATAATGCAGACTCTTTCCAAATCAACTATGTGCCCAAACCTAGGAAACAGATCTTGATGGCCTGGAGCCAATTCTAATTACCCTCTACCTCTTTACTCCTCTCTGCTCTAACTACCAATATAAAAGGACATCCAGGAAATATTTACTTCCAGATAAAAAGACAACCTCTTTCTCCCAACACAGTTCTTCCTTCCTTCCTTCTTGGCATGCTATGGCAAAGAAATGCTATAGTGGCCACCTTGCAACCATCTGGAGAGAGGATAATAAATGATGGTGATGGGTTGGAGGACCACTGTAAGTTAGAAAGAACCTGGGTCCTGGATGGCATCACTGAGTCACTGACTCTGCCCTGGACCATCCACCTCCAGACATCTTGTTTTCCACTTCCTGACACCTTGTTTTAAGTCACTCTTGGTCAAGTTTAACATTGCTTGTGATCAACCACATCCTGAAGGATACAATGCTGCCCTAAGTATACAAATAAAGATTTTCAGTGAAACCAATATTCATGAAACATGAATAAGAATTGTATCTCCAAGTATACAGCCCCTATAGGTGTTCATGAAATATCAGGAACTCAGAACATACACTGGTCCTTCTTATAGCATCACCTTCACTCCTGGGGCAATTTCCTTGTACTGGGAAACTTTAACTAGTATGTAGATTTTCCCTAGGATACAGTGAATAGAGCACATCACTCCTAGCCTATTTTGTGGGGTGTTGTTATGTTCCTAGAAGATGGAAAATGAGTCAGGGGAAAGAGATGTTGCCAAGGAATCTCAAAATCAAAATGAACATATAAGGGAAGGGAGGACTATACCACAGTGATTAAATAGTTGAGATGGTAGGAAAGAAAACAAATTTAATTCCAGCTGTGTCACGTACTGTCTTCTTTATGCAAATTTCTTTACTTCCATAAGCTTCAATTTTCTCCTCTGTAAAGTGAAAATTATAGTAATGATTACATAATTTGGTTATTCTGAGGATTCAATGAAGTAATGTTCTTACTACAGTGACTGGCCTATAGCACATATTCAATATGGCAACCGTGGCTTTACAAAATCAAAATGTATCTCCCAACACAGAGGTGTCTCTGCTAGAATTAGTCTTTTATCCTTTCATTTCCAGGCAAAGGTGGACTCCTCTCATTCTCTTTTTTTTAAGCCCCTGAAATTTGACTTTGGCAACTTTTCACTTTCCTCTCGGTGCTTATGATGAATGGTTGGCTTGACCTGATGTCATCTTTGAAAAAAAATACTAGGGAGTGTAGAGAGTTTCCTAATATTCCTTGCCACCGTAGTCCTTGCCTCCTTTGTTATACAGACCTGATAGCACCAACTCTTAAACCTCTCACTGGCGGGCTTCCCTGGTGGTGCAGTGGTTGAGAGTCTGCCTGCCAATGCAGGGCACACGGGTTCGAGCCCTGGTCTGGGGAGATCCCACATGCCACGGAGCAACTGGGCCCGTGAGCCACAATTACTGAGCCTGCGCGTCTGGAGCCTGTGCTCCGCAACAAGAGAGGCCGCGATAGTGAGAGGCCCGCGCACCGCGATGACGAGTGGCCCGCGTTCTCCGCAACTAGAGAAAGCCCTCGCTTTGAAACGAAGACCCAACACAGCCAAAAATAAATAAATAAATTTAAAATAAAAAAATAAATAAAAGTAACTACATAATTAATATAAAAAAAAAAAAAAAAAAAAAAAAAAAACCCTCTCACTGGGGCTTCCCTAGAAGCCAAGGAAATGTTAAAAGAAGGCAGTTCCAAAGTAACATTGATTTGTTTTAGGCTCACTGCCTGGTGGTTCATAACTCCCCTGCCTAATTTTGTTCATATCAGTATTTGTAAACAGGAAGCTAAAAGATCTAATCGCCCCTACAGATATTGTGTGTGTTTCAGAACTGTGTTTTGTTTAAAACTTTTAGCTTTGTACACTGAATGCTTTTGTGAAGCATTGGCTTTCTGATTTGTTCTGCTCAAAGGGTGGTCCATGGACCAAGTAGCATCAGAATCACCTAAAACTTGCCGGAAGTCAGGTTCCTGGCGTGCCCCTCACCTACTGAAGCAGAATCTCTAAGGGCTCAGTACCTGGGCTCTATCAGGGGCTCCACATGATTCTGATTCACACTTAAATTTGAGAACCCCTGCTCTCTCTCATTCCAATATTTCACTTTCTACTCTTCATACTATATTTCTCTCCTTCACATCACCTATAGGCAATTGACCAGGAAGATCCCTGGTTTAATCTATGAAACCATAATGATTTTTATTTGTACATTTTCTCTGTACTATTCACAAACTTGCCATGTACCTACAGTATATAAATAATACCTTAGTACACAGCCAGGCACAAAAATAGACCCCAATCCAGCTAGGAGTCATAGACCAAGTCATAATTCCAGGAAGAAAGAAAGGCCTGTTTGAACTTTCTTGGGAAGAGAAAGTGCCATAAGTTAGAAGAGAAAATCTATTATGTTAAATTAATCAGAAATACAAATATGGAAAGAAGAGCAATGTATGGGATTTGAGGGTGGACAGAATTTTCTGTAACATGACTAAGCAGATAATTTTATCTAAAAGAGGGTAAATTGTAGGGTACATTATGCTCTGAACCTTTAACACATGTTTATTTCAAGAATCTGTCTTGCCTCTCCCACCCCCTCACACAGATGGAAGACACGTTTTTCTCCCCTCCACCACGCGAACATTCTCTGAAAACACCATGTCACCGTTAGAAGCTCCCAGTTTTCAAAATAATATTCCATAGGCCATCAGGAGCTACCATTGTGCTTAAAAGACACCTCTGATTAATAAATGGCTGTTTCAAAAAAGTCTCAAATAGCTAAACAGATACAGGGAAGATCCAGTGTTTGCCACACAAGCAATCAAACAAATTGATGAACAGGAAGAAAATGACTATGGAATGAAAACTGTTCTATTATTAACCAGCAATCTGCATATTTTCCCCCGATTAATGCTTACAATGGGATGTGAGTCAGTTGAAACCTAATTACTGGCATCTCACTTTGTTGATTAGCCCGGCAACAGTCACTGTTCCTGCTTCATTTGCATGAACCCTGCAAAAACCACCCAGCAGGACGTCAGTCACTGCTTTGCTACCAGAAGTCTGGGCTGTAGCTGGAACTTTCTGGGGAAATGTACACCACTTCCCTGTCACTCTTCCGAGTAAATATTCTGTCATTCACAGCTCTAACTCACTGAAGAGGAAGACATGTCTCTTGTAAAGATTTTTCTGGGAATTATTCCTATACATGGTTCAGTGAAGTACTTTGGGGGTAGTTTCCAGAACGTGAATAAGAGTAGGTCCCTGGTGGTGAAGTCGTTAAGAATTCACCTGCCAGTGCAGGCGACACAGGTTCAATCCTTGGTCCGGGAAGATCCCACGTGCCGTGGAGCAACTAAGCCCGTGTGCCACAACTACTGAGCCTGCGCTCTAGAGCCCGTGAGACACAGCTACTGAGCCCACGCACCACAACTACTGAAGCCCACGCACCTAGAGTCTGTGCTCCACAACAAGAGAAGCCACTGCAATGAGAAACCTGTGCACCACAACGAAGAGTAGCCCCTGCTCACCACAACTACAGAAAGCCCACGCAGCAATGACAGACAAAAAAAAAAAAAAAGAGTAAGTGTGGAGGACCTGAGTTCTATAGCTGGTGTCTATCATCTTATTAAACAAACAAACAGACATATAAATAAGCAAACAAAAACACTTCCCAATGAGAAATGGCACTCCTAATTTCTCCACAACCCTGGGAATAGCTAGCACAGGTAATGTTACCTTCATGGTCTAGGATAGGGGTTGGCTAGTCCGTGACGCAGTGGTGGGAACACCGGCCTTGCCTGCTTGTCTGAACTCCCATTGCACTTAACTTGGGTAAATCCAAACAGCTTCCCCTGAAATACTGCATCAGGAGTCCTAGCTCCCATATTAATCAGGCTGTTCAATGTTTTTGTTTGTCCACTCAGCTCTCCCGAGCTTTCCCCAAATTAGCTACTCTAGCTTGCTCCATTTCCCTCCCCACAGGGGAGCTCCTCACCCACTTCAATGAAAAAAATGAAAATTGGTGGGGAAGCAAAGGTTTCTCACCTTCCTGTATGTGCTCTGATGATGTCTTCAGTTGCACTCTTCTGTTCCCCACTTCTGTCATCTAACCATTCACGCAGGGCTAGAAAGTCTGTCCTTAGTTTCTCTGGAATTTAGCCACTGCTGACAACCCCCTGGTTAGAGCCATAGATTTGAACAGAGAGCTGGCAGGTGTGGGCAGAGTTAGGTTCTCATCCAGGGGATGAGAAGTGTGTCAGCGCATCCGATAAGCAGGGCTACTCCATCTGAGCTGTGTCTACCTCTCGGGATGAGAAGTGTGTCAGTACATCCGATAAGCAGGGCTACTCCATCTGAGCTGTGTCTACCTCTCAGGCTGTGAACTTGCCAGCCCCCTCATCCTGTGCACCATGGCCCACCTATGGCCACCTGCTGGTGTTGCTTTTCTGTGCTGGGCTTGCTGTGACCTCAGGGTCCCCTGGACTTGTGTCTTCTCTGCTTGGAGTCCTTGTCTTCACCTCCTTACATCCTACTCTTCCTTCATGACTCAGCTCAGATGTCACCCCTCTGAGAGGTCTTCCCTGACCCTATGCATCATCTTAGGTGCCCCTCTCATGTGCAACATGGAACCTTGGGCTCACCAATTCCAATAGGCTTGTGAGCCACTTATACTCCATGACAACAGCCCAGTATTTTGTTGTTGTGAATTCTCTTCACCTAAACCCTGATTCAGGGCAGGATCTTTTCTTCTAAATCCCTATGATTCCTACCAATAGGCACAGTGCTGACCACCAGATCGGATTCAGTACAGAATTCATTAAGAAGCAGGTAGATGTGGAGTCACACGTCCCAACTTTGCTGTTCTCTAGCTGTGTGGACTTGAGAAATTCACTTCATCTTTCTGAATTTTAGTGTTTTCATTTCTGCGAGAAATTTCTAAACGGTTTTCCATGACCATTTCATTGGTTTTCCATCTCCCTCTCAAATGACCTAACAAAAAGACATTTAGCCTGAAACCAGGCATAGAAAACTTTCGTTCAAAACCAGGGCAGTCTCCTTGATAAGATCATTGGTGAGGTTTTCTCAATAAGGTTGTGGAATCAAATTCTTTTGAAGAATTCTTTATCCATCTTGGGTTCGATTCACAAGAAAATGCATAATGGGTTGGAGGAGAGAGTAACTCTTTTATCTTCCCAAAGATCATCTTGAAAAAGATCTTGAAGTGTATTCTAGTTTAGCTCATTTCATTTTACAGGTAGAAGAACAGAAGTCTCTGGATCTGGAATTTTTGTGAACATTTTTGTAGCATCTTACACAAAATGTACCATTGCCAGCTATAAAGGAAAAAGCCATGCCCCTTCGTGGTGAGGAAAATACTGCCTTTGTGGTTTGCAACTTTTGAAGTTGATTTTGAAAAGATGACCAGAGTAAAAGAATAGGGACCACCAGAAAGGCTGCAGAATGTTTACTCAGTTAAAAAAAAAAAAAAAGTACAGTGTCTATCTGGAAAACAACATAGGTATTTCATCAAAGAAAATGTATTCGTTTAGTAAAATGTGGGCCTCTATAAAGAAGTATAGATTTTCTTACCAACTGACCTTAAAAAAGAAGTGACTCCAGGGAACAGAATGTAGCATGTAATGATGTCAAGTCATGAGGGCATGCAGTCTTATCATTTTCTGATGAGGGATTTTTTAATGTAATCATAGTGATGAGTTGCAGTCTTGCTCAGGCAATCCAAGCAATAACCCCAGCTCAGCTCCAGCCCCTTCAGATGTGCGTGTGGGGTGAGGCTGTTAGCATTGACATCCCATATAACCTCAGATATTGCTTCTTTGCTTTAGGATGGATTGATAGCAGACGCTATACACAGGAGGAAATGTTTAATGAACTCGATTCTTCTTTTCTATAACTCTCTAATCCTGAAACACTGACGCATTTCACCCAGAGATGTTTACAGGTCATTTTTCCCCCCATTGGAACACAAAGCAGTGGGAAGTGGGACTCATCTTAAATTGCTGGTAAGAAAGGGAAACGGCGGCCCACTTTTCAGTAACTTTTGTACTTGTCAATCCCGGAACATTCTGGTTAGTGTGCTGGGAGTTGATCCTAAAATAACCAGTATGTCTCTGAATTGTCAGTTGTTACAATAAAATCCTGTTACATGGTGACAAAGTAACATCTGACTTATGGACAAGTTGCTTTAGAAAGATAGTTTAATGTAGTTTCCAGTATATAAAATAAAATCAACGTAGGGCATTGAGGTATCAATTTATAGATGACTCCTTGTGAAAAATATAAGAATAAATACAATTAACATATCCCAATAGGGGTTTGTAAAGTACTTTAACGTAATTTATTCCTTGAACTTCGGTGAATGTCAGCTCTAGGCTTTCCATTAATTTATTTAGCAAGCAGAAAGAGTGATCGCACAGAAAGAATAACTTTCATGCTTTTCTTTTCTTCCCCTCCTGAGCTATTCTCAGACCTGAATCAGAAGCTGTCACTGGGATAAAGGTCTGGGGAGTGCGTGAGGGTGTCCTCTAAGCCAATCTGTTAGCAAGCTGCAGGGACCATCAGGCAGATTTCCCTGTGGTTCTTTCTCCCTGGTAGAATCAGTTTACACAGAAGCAGTTTGTTTGTTCCAATTCTGTTTTGAAATTTCCAGTTGATGGAGGGTCACAATCTGGACACGGTTCCTTCCTGGACAAAGGACAGACAGAGGGAACTGGAATAGCAGATAGGCAGCATCACCAAAATGCTGAGGTGTGGGCCCCCCCCGCTGCCTTCTCTGTTGGGTGTCAATCCAAAAGCTGATTTCTCTGGGCTTTCTGGCTCTTTCGTTTCACTCTGTTGATGGACACTGAATTGCTCTCTACTCAGCTCTATTGTTTGTTTGATGACTGAGGTTATTTGCTGTATGTGACACATTCTTGGTAATTAGCCCACCACCTCCTCCTAAACAGCCCTGTAGGAGTGTCCTCTGTTTCTCTGTACAAAGAAGCACTTTCAGAGCTACTGCGAGTTTCGTGGGCCTTGTCCTGCTTTTAGGGTGTCATCGCTCTGTCTCTGTGCTGGCCTTCTCCAGGCTGAGGGCATACCATTAACCGTTCCAGGTGAGACATCTGTGCACGACCCAAGGCCAACCGAGTGCTTGCCAGACGTCACGGGGAGGATTCCATTTCCTGCCTGATATGATCCAACATATGGCTGATTTCTGGTTGGGCTGCTCAGAATAAGGAAAACATTTTTCCCTGGGGGAAGAACAATATCAAATTTAGCAAAAACTAACTGTATTCCACTTTCAAATCCTGGTATTTACAGCCTGGTGCCACTTCTGGTTTCTAGGATTCTGTTGCCTTGGTCGGGTCTTGAGAAAGACACAGCTGGGATGGCAGAATTAGCAACAGGGCTCTGCCTGCTTGTTCTCAGGACTTTAACCTTTCCTCCTCTGGGGGCTGCTGCCAGGACGAACCAGGTGTTATCGACTGAGAGAGGGAAGACTGGGCCTTGGTGTTGATGGATCTGACGCCATGTGAACAATGTGAAGTTCCGTGCAAAACATCTAGTAAACTTGTACCTCTTATTCTTTAATCAGGAACTTGAAGACTTTGGGGAGTAGGAACAGGACACTGGTACACATAGCAGGGGAAACGGTGACTATGGAAGGTGTTACCTGAGGAGACCTGGAATGAGGAGCTCAAACTCAAGGTCACAAGTCAGCTGGAGGGCTGTAGGTCACAGCCAGCAGGAGAATCTTCATGTCAGGACCTTCATAGGAAAGAATAAGAAATAAAACACGACTTTCTTTTCTTCGACTGCCTCCCTAAATATTTTCCCATCGGATTGATAATTGAGTCTGGGGGTTTTGCTTGCCTATTTGCTTCCTCATCAAAAGCTTCAAGCTTTACTATTTTTGGAATCTGTACTTGTGAAACCCCTGGGGTAGAAGATCTATGGGATATTTTTCTCTGACTCAAGTATGTAGGAATCTGTGAGAAATTTTGATCCTAGCTTGCCTCTACCTGGGCCATAGGAAAACCAAAGCAAAATATAACTGCTGTGTCCTCTTGGTGAAACAGTTGGTCTCACCTCTCGTTTTTCGATTTCTTCAGCAGTGTTGGGGCCCAGGGCGGGCAGCCCTAAATGTGCCTCAATGGCATATTGATTTGTGTGTGTGTGTTTGTGTGTGTGTGTGTGTTAAATGAGGTTTATTGTTAGTTTTATTGCCTATAGTCTATAAGATGCAACTTTACCGAGCCTTTGAAACAGGATATATTTCTTCAAAAAAAAAACTGATCAAAATTTTCCATACATATAGTTCTATATGAGAGATTACAGTGTCACACTACTGTTACATAATTATAGAAACACTATAGAACCCAAGAGCACAGGGTAAGCAAAAGAAATACAATCCTGAGCCATCTGAACAAAATGATTGGATGAATCCTTTTAGTATAAGTTTAGAAAACATGGAGGAGGGGAAAAAACACATGCACCCTTCAGTCATGAGCAAAGTACATTACATATCTGTTCCTTGATAGACACAGGAGGGGGTAAATGGTGAATTTCAGACACATGAACACTCGCTCATGCTCCCATTTTCTTCTCCTGCTTCCCTGCCATCCCTGAGACATTCACTCCCACCCCTTCCCCAAAGAAAAGATCAAGCACTTAGTCCTAGGGAACCCCACATCTGCCTTGCTGAAGAACACTGTGACTGCTAAAATAAGAGTGTATTTTATTTTGAATTAAAGTCACTTAAAAAATGGCCAACACAAGCAAGACACTCTGACTCTCCTTTCTAGCTCCCTGAAAGTGGGAAATAAATCTCTCCTGTGAAAGATACACTCCCTCCATCCGGAGGTAGAAGGAGCTCCTTATCACCAAAGATAGGGAATTCAAGGCGGAGAAGCCTATATAAACAAACCTTGTTACTTCTTTAATTTACTACTCAAGCCCAAACTCTGTTTAGATTTTTCACTAATTAAGCACCCCAAACCTAAGTTTCTTTGTCCTGTCAATTTCTTATAAATTTATTGTTCTTTGTCTAAAAAGTATAAAAGCTGGCTGCTTTGGCCACTTCTTAGTTCCCACTTCTATGAGACCCCCAGGCACACGATTAAAATTTGTTTCTTTTTCTCCTGTTAATCTGTTTTATGTCAGTTTTTTTGTTAGTTCAGCCACAAGAACTCCAAAGTGGGGGGGGGGAAATCCCCCCCTCCAAGCCCCTGACAGCAGAATCATGGTTGCTTTGTTGTTTTAGTTAAATGCACAGTCCCAAAGCTAAGTTATTTTAAATAAATAAACAGATAAATATTGGAAATTTCCACTAGGTATTATATTAAGCACGAAATCCAGTCAGTACAAGATGGTAAGATTGTGGGCTCTGATTCTGGAAATAAGGAAGGATTTTGACTCATGGGGCACTGCTCTGATACTCCACATTGTACCAGGGGCAGGTGAGATTCTCATGGATAATTCCCAGTGTCTGCGAGATTGGCTCTAAAAATCACCATGAATATGAAAAGCTTTGAGAGTCAGAAACACTGATCATGTGCCAAGGCTCTCCATGGGCAGGAAAAGGTAATCAATTTGTGAGAATGAAGTCAAAGATACAGAATAAAGCAAGAATCCTTGATCTCGAGATGAACAGATGCCCACCATCCTGGGGCTTCTCCAATTAAATCAAGAATGTTTTTGGCTTTGTCTTTTTAGGTAAAGGCAAAACTGGCACTCATACTCTTCTGAATTTCCTTTCAAGGTTGAGAACACACATAGCACAGCTCAGTCTTTGCTACTGGTATCCTGATGGGTCAAAAGGATGCTGCAAAATAAGATTCTGGTATATGTCTCTTTGCTTTCTGATATAATTCCTTAAACTAAGTCTTTAAATTGGTGGCATACCTAATAGTAATACATTACAAAGTCAATGAGTAAGACTGTGTCCGACAGGAAAATCAAGGCACAGAATGCACTTGCCTAACCATTCCTAACATCAGAAATGTTTCAAAGAGCATCCACCCACTGGTCTATATGGTTGGTTTTGCTGAGTCACTAAAGCTGGAGGGAGGACATCTGGCTCTCTTCTTTCCCCCAGTTCTTCCACTCATTGAATCTTGGAGCAATGTTACAGGAAAGGGATACTTGGACGTTCTACCCCTTGTAATGGTAGTTCCAGAACTTTCATAGAGCTGAAGAAACTTCTGCTGGAAGAGGCATTGAACATGACAAAGTCCAAATGCCCTGTTACAGATGAGGACAGTAGGATGCAAAGAAAGTACTGGAAAATATTTGTGAGGCACTGAGACTGAAGACCTACAAGATATTTTATTCTGCCCTAAGTGTCCAGATATGTGATATATATTTATATATTTACATAAGTGTATAAATACAAATGCAGATATGAATGTAAATAAATATACCTAATACTAAGTGCAACTTTTCCTGATAAGCAAAAATTATAGATGATTATCAAAGAGGAGAAGGACAAATAAAATGCAGTACTCCACGGATGTTTTTGAAAGTACTGGGTTCATGATAGAAGGATTTTTCTTCTCATCTTGGTTTGAGTTCTCCTTTAAGCAGATTCTGAATGGAAGTGATTTATTTGGGATATGATTCCAGGAAATCCCAATAGTGGAGTGAAGGAGTGAGAAAAGGAAGGAAACCCAGTAAAGAGTGTGTTATGGAGCCAGTTATTACTGGAAACAATTGAATTTCAGTCTTGCTGGGCATACTGGGAGACAGTGTAGAACATACCTCAGAGTTGTCCCATCTGAGCGATGTGGAAGCTGGGGTATTTATACACCAACTCCTAACCCTCATTTCTCAGTGATGTCAATTACTCAGCATGAGGATGAAAGCTCTCAAGTTAGAATCATAGCTGCATGCAGTAGGATGCTATGGGTTTGTACCGGAATGGTGATAGCTGAGGGGTTGTGTCTGAGGCACTGACAGCATTAGCTACAATTCTTCTACCATGGCCAAGAGGAAAGGTGCTATCTCCTGAGCTCTAAGGTCAAATTTTGTGGCCCTCCAAAAGAAGAAGACTAGTGAAGTCTTAGGCTCCTATAAGAAAGGGAAGCAGATCTCATCTTGGAATGGATATTTGCCAAGGTATAGAATCTGCAGAGACTTTCTGATTGGAGTAGAGAATGTTGTCACAGTTCATGGAAGCTCTTGACATGGGCTCCCTGGAGTTGGAAGTTGTGTCTGAACGTAGGGTCTGGTGTTTTCTTGTGGTCCAGTTATTTTCTGAAGGCAGAGGTTCCTCTCAAGTAGGCCATACAGCAGGATTGGAAAACATTGTGTAAGAGTATTGTTTTCTATAATTCTTGGAGAGTGAGGATGAGGATTTTAATAGTTCCAGTGACTCCAGGTGTAGGATCATGGTTAATAGAGTTCACGAGTTGTGAGACTCCTGGATGAGTACTGGGATGCTTGACATGAAAAAAGGGGTTGGGAGTGTGGACCATTGGCAGGGCCAAAGAAGGACTCAGCTGCCTCTCTCTAAGGGAGTCTTCCATAGAAGACCCAGGGCAAAGTTGAACATCGCCTAAGGAAAACCACAGATATCTACTGGAGGATGGAAACAGATCTATATCAGGTAGAAACAGATCCACTGAAAGCAAGAACAGCCATGTCCTTACCTACAATTATAATAACTGTATCCAGTCAGTAAAGACACTTGCCTTTTTCTTTTCAACTGAAAGAATTAGAATCAGGAAGAGTTCGGGGAAGGAGAGAGCTTTAGACAGGTTATGAATTTGAAGTATTAAATAGGATTGTGTTAAATTCTAATGATTGAAACTTTATAGAAAAGTTATAAAATTGAGCCAAAATTTCACTAGTATAGTAAAGATGCCTTAAAGAGTCATGGTTCACAGCCGTCATTTCAAATAAAAAGAAAGATAGGGTTTTTATGTTTTCCACGCTCCAGAAATTCTGCTACATGAGAGCAGTGATTCTAGTTTGCTTATTTCCATTTCCTACATTTCTAACACTGTACCTATGCCTGGTAAATGTTCAGTAAACGTTTTTTGAATGAACGAATATACATTCCCCAGTGAGTTAATATTGTACTAACTGTATGTAGAAACATACAAATCAACCAAAATATAAATGTGTAATATTAAAGATAAACGTTTTGCCCTGTACCTTTTGTTCCAGTATTTCTGTCTTAAAGCTCATATAATTTTCTTCCTTGTTTTCTACTCTCCAGTCAAACTGACCTTCATTCTGTTCCATGGTTGCCTCACCTCCTTTCTGCCCCAGGATTTGGCTCTATCTAGGTCCTTGTCTGGTCTGCTTTCCCAAAGATCTCAGCAAAGCTCACCCTTTCTCCATTTTCTAGTTTTGTTCACATATGCCTTCCAGTAGACTCTCCATACCAACATTCCAGCCCATTATCCTGTTTTACATATTTACCCCACAATATTCCTGATATATCCTATCTCTAAATTTTACTTGGTTGATCTCTGCTGCTTCCAGGAGAAGGTAAGTTCCATGAGAGAAGGACATTTTTCTGCCTTGTTACCCCTGTCTCCCCATGTGAAGGCTAGTGCCTCTGCCAGAGAAAGGTGTCTTGGTTTGAATACACAGAGACAAAAACCAGCTCAAGTTATTTCTTCGACTGTATCGCAGGAAATGCAGGTGAGGGATGGGGAAATATAGAGAGCAAAGAGAAGGTGGCCAGTAAATGCTGTGTCATTGAGGAGGTTACCACTGGGAACACTTGGAGCTCAAAGCCACTGGGAACCTTCTGAGAGATGGTGTGGAGCCCACCTCAGATTTATTCCACTGAGGGTGAAGAGCTGGGATATTTATTTGTCAGTTCTTAACTCTCATTGGTTGATGTTTCTTACAGGGAATATTTACTCCTCAGCACTTCTGGTTTATCCCTCACTCCATGCCAGCTGCTGGAGAAAGCCTTTAGGCAGAGGGTCCCAGATGTTTAAGTGGGAAATGTTTAATGAATCTGCAGATTACCTCCTGGAAGGCTAAAGGGATATGGCACTGACATATCCTCTAGAGTAGGCTTTGAATACATAAATCATCCATCTGAAAGAAAAATAAAATGAATGCTATATAAAGGCAACTAGAAATTTTTATGTTAATACATAATGCATCCCTAATATTACAGGCCAAGTGCTATAAAGGAAAATATTTATTTGTAGAAAAACCCAAGAGAAAGTGAACAGTTAAGGCTGAGAGCTAAATAATTTTTCAGTAATTTACCTTTTCTTTCACAAAAAGGTAAATTACTCAGGAACAGATTTGCATGTAGCTTTTACAGTCTTCTTCGGTGAGGATGTTTGCATATATAAAAGATGAGAGCTAAGGTTATTTGATATTTTATTGTTCACTTAGGAGCAATGTTTTGTTCTGTGATTTCATTTTATGAAATTACTTCTGAGACGATAACTCTATTTCAGACAGTCGCAGCCTTTTCCTTACTCTGAACGTCATGCAGCACCTGCTGTTTGTTCTGGGCCTTGAAGGAATATCTGAGCAAAGGAAGTATCATCCATTCTGATGTCTGAACCAGTGGCAGCATTAAAAAGTGGTCTGCAGGGGCTTTCTCTCCCTTATTATCCTATCACCTCCAAAGGTCCTCCTAGAAAACTACCCACTATAAGTAAGAACAATACATGTGGCCCCAGTTCAACACCAGCCCACTGCTGTCTCCCCAGCCAGAGATTGGTCCTTAAACTCTCATCGTGCAGGAACTCCAGAACCAATGCTTTTCTGGATCTAATCTCTGTGGTTCCAACATAAACTCTGGGAGCCACAGCAACTGTCTTGCAGTGCGGCCCCAGTAATGGAGCAGATGTGTGATTATTGAATTGTCAGTGGAAGATCTTGACATGGGAGCCCCAGAGTTTGGAGTTCAAACATAGGGTTTAGTGCCCCCTTGTGGTTCAGAGATTTCTAAACGTAGAAAGCCCACTAGAATGGGCCGTCTGAGACCTGGTAACAAATCCTATCATTTGATCTGTTAAATTAGTTAAACTTTTTGTAATAATTTGAAGTTTAGAGATAATTTACAAGAATTGTACAAGGAAATGTTATGTCCTCTTTACCCCAATTCATCAATTTTTAATATTTCCTTATATTTACTTTATCATTCTATGATTTTTTTTTTTTTTTTGGTTATTGGGTATCTGACATGTTTCATAGGTATGATTATAGCTCCAATGGGACTTAAGAAAAAAAAATACAATACAAAGAAGAGGTCTAAAATTGGAGCAGAGAAAATGTCCAAGAGCCTTGACATAGTATGTAATCATGTAACAATGCAAGTTCTAGTAAAAAGTTAATATCCATTTAAAGTGAAGATTCTCTCAACCAAATATGGGATGTTTCAATCCATTGCTGTCTCCTCCAAAGGTGTCACCATCTCTTTTCCTCGACATACTTGTATTCTCATCTTGCCATCTTTTGACAGAAATTAAATTAACTATTCTCCATGAAACTCATGGCTCAAAACGCACCTCTCAACAGTCATGAATACAAACATCTCCGACGACTCCAGCTTGTTTTTTTACAGTGCAGCCAATAGTTCTCCTCATTCCCAGCTCACGTGAAAGTATAAGGCACACGGTATGAAATTATTCAAATCTGTTACTTATTTTTTTTTGTTTTTCTTGTTTGTGTGTATGTGTGTCTCTCTGTGTGTGTGTGTGTGTGTGTGTGTGTGTGTGTGTATGTAAGCCCAAACAGCTCTGCTCTCTGTTAACAGTTATCATCCTGGCTTTAAACTCAGGTAAGAGTAAAGGCATCATGAAGCAGAGACCTCCCACAATGAAATGCCGGTACCCTAAATTGAGTTGTTTCAACAAAATTTCATCAAGAGTTCCAAAATGTTCGAGCACAGTGCTAGGCACTGAGGCTCCAAAATTAACAAATAGATCTTCTTCTTGAATACTGGGAGTTTAAAGTTAAGTGGGAGAGGAAGAAAATTAATTATGCAATTATAGTCGATAAGAAACAGTATTAGGCAAGTGCACCATGATGCTGAAGTACATAGGAGGGTATACTATCCAAATCTGGGAGCCAGGACATCTTTTCATAGAAGGAAGTTTCTTCTATAATGGGACCATGGAGATATGTTGTGGCTAGCCAAACCAGAAGAGATAATGAGGAAGAGAATGACTCAAACCAAAGGTACAATTTGTGCAAAAGTCCATAGAAAAAAAAAAAGATTGGAAAACCAGAGGAATTGAAAGATTTGCGATATATCAGTCAGCTATTTCTATAAAATGGTGTGTAACAAGTCACCTCAAAATTTAATGACTTTCTACCATAAGCATTTATTCTCATACTAATTAATCTACAGACTGACTATAGTTTGGCTGACTTACAATGAGCTCAGAAAGATAGCTTAGCTTCAAGCTGTGGTTAAACTGGACTTAGATATAAGATGTGGATTAGATTCAGGTATTCTCCAAGGTGTTTACAATTCTTCTGAGCATTGTGCAGAAGGGAAAGCAACTACCCAGGCATGTTCTTCTCATGATAGATCACTTGAGCAAAAATCAAGTCAAACTATCCACGCATATTTAAAGTCCCTGCCTGTGATATGAGTACAAACATACCATTGGCCAAAGCAAGTTACATGGAAAAGCCCAAAGGAACGAGATGGAGGAATACGCTCTGCCTTCATTGAATGGGGGAATGTGGCTATTTATTGAACATAAACCTAAACTATCACATATGGTATATAGGTATTCTACAGTCTATAAAGACATAGAGAGGTAGGCAGGGGCCATATGAGCCACTTACAAAGTTCAGACTTCACCCATGTATGATTTTTCAATTGGAAGAGCCAATCATATTTGTATTTTAATGCGATCACATTGGTTGTAGTTAGGATAATAGATGAGAAGAGAACAAGACGGATACTGAGACAAATGTAAGGAAGATATTGGGGGACAGAATCACCTTTGAAGTCTTCTTCAATAAACTAAGAAAATATATAAGTTATGGAGACATCCCAGCCTATATTATTAATTTTTACTCCTTCAGTTTAACAGATTTAAACGTAAACCAGGATTGGTGGAGGGTTCATAGGCCAAGTACATTGAAATTGGTGATAGGAAATGTATCAAATTATCCTAGATACTCTGACTTTAACTATTTTATTGTTGTTTCATAAGTATTATTTTGCTCTACAAAACCCTTGCTCTATTATTTTAAATGTGGAGCCCTCAGAATTGTATCTTATAAGATATTACTACTCAATTTATAGTCCCTGGAGGAGAAGCTTTCAGTATCACTTGGAAGCTTTCCAAATGTGCAGAATCTTGGACCCTAAGGTAGACTTATGGAATTAAAAACTACTAGCATTTTAATAAGACCCCTGGGTGATTCTTATGCTCACTAAAGTCTGAGAAGCACTGTTATAAGATATTTAAAGAGGAAATACAAATGAGAAAACAAGGCAACTTCCTTATTCAGTCAATGCCTCACATTTGCTACGGTCTGCAAAGTGTTGCCTACAGAGCTGTGTTATTCTAGGCCTCCAACAACACCCAGGGAACTGCAAACTTCCAGTCTCAAAGTCGCATAGAAGCTGCATACCTAAATATTGCAGTATGTGATAAGGGTGTTAAGACAAAGTGTGAAGTCATTAGCAACAACCAGTTTTACTTCAGGTGAATGAGGAAAGCTGAGTGCAAAGTGTGATATGCAGACTAGACTTTGAAGTATTTCTGGGATTCTGAGAGGCAGTGACGAAGTGAGAAGACATCCTGGGAGGCAGTTCAATGTAGAGAGTTGGGGGGAAGGCAGCACTCATCCAAAAGAGGCTCAGCCAAGAGACTAACTGGACCGACGGAACGTGAGAGAAAGCAGAAATTGGAGCATGCTAGTTTGTTTTTAAACTAGTTAGTTTAAAATGGTGCAAAACGAAAGCTGAAGTTAAAATTAAAGATAGGTAGAGAAAGCGGAAAATGGCTTGAGGCAGGGAGAACAATGGTATTCTACATAGAGTGGTGGTCAGAACAGAGGCTCTGGAGGCAGGGGAACAAGAGAGAACTTTGTTCTGTTACTCTATCCATGTGACCTTTGGCAAGTCATTTGATTCTAAGACTCAGTTTCTTCATTGATGAAATGTGGGTGATTATTCGTATCGTATAGTAGTTTCTACAGTCATGGCTCCCAATGAATGTCTCCTCCTGGCTTCCATGTCTTTATTTTGACCCACACTAATGCTGCTACTTAGTCATGTGACTTGTGAATGGGATACAGGCAGAATCCAGTTAAGTTCTTGAGCATTGGGGCTTTCTTCTTGCCATGATGTCCTGAGACTTCCATGATGTGGAGAAGCCCATCAGGCCATGTGGAGGGAGCAGCCCAGACAGTCCCGTCTTCCCAGCTGAGTGCAGCCACATGAGTGAGCCAGCGGGGAGTAGCAGAAAAACAGCCCAGTCAACTGGCAGAATTGTGGTAATAAATGAATCCTTATCATTTTTTTTGGTTTTATATGCCTTCAGTGACAATCAAATTCAGCAATATTTTCTGTGGCCCACCTTTCATTCACAAGATTACATTTCCTGGTCTATCAGGTTCCAGATATATATTTGATGCTAGGAATATCGGCATTAAATTTTAAAAATAAGATAAAATAAGAATTAATAAACACTCTCTAAACTCAAGGTGCTTACACTTACACTCTAGTGAAAGAAACATTCAACTAATCAGAAATCAAAATTCAGTTTGAATAAATCCCTAGGAGTGGAATAGCTGAATCATATGGTAGGTGTATGTTTAACTTTCTAAGAAACTTCCAGACAGTTTTTAAATGGGCATGCTGTTATATCTCATATTGATTTAAAATTTCCCAAATGACCAATTGAGCATCTTTTCACGTGTTTATTTGTTATCCTTATATTTTCTTTTGTGAAGTGGCCGTTCATATTATTTTCCCATCTCTTTATTAAGTTGTTTATTTTTGTATTACTGAGTTTTGAGTGTCCTATGTATATTCTGGATACAAGCTCTTTTTCAGATGCTCTGCAATTATTTTCTCTTCATTTATGGCTTGTCTTTTCATGCTCTCAACCTGTACATGACCTGTTTACAGCAGCTTCATTTGTAGCAGCCAAAAACTAGAACAAATACAAATGTCTATAAATGGGTGAATGGGCAAACACACTGTAACATATCCGTGCAATGGAATACTACCCAGACAATGAAAAGGAATGAACTTGTTTTGTGGCAAGAGAACCCTTATTGTTTTAAACCACCAAGGGTTAGGGTGTTTTGTTATGTGGCAATAGAAAACTGGGACATATCCCATAGGTTGTTACATACATTATCTCATTTTATCTTTTAATATCCTAGTGAGATATGTACTCCTAGGGACAATTAAACATTAGATACTATTTTTTAACTTTGAGCATTCAATTTTTTATACATGATACATTTATGATTGCTTAGTCCTTGTGAATTAACTTTTTTTTTTTTATAAATCTGATTTTTTTTTAAAATTAATTAATTAATTTATTTATTTTTGGCTGTGTTGGGTCTTTGTTTCTGTGCGAGGGCTTTCTCCAGTAGTGGCGAGCGGGGGCCACTCTTCATCACGGTGCACGGGCCTCTCACCCTCGCGGCCTCTCCCGTTGCAGAGCACAGGCTCCAGACGTGCAGGCTCAGTAGTTGTGGCTCACGGGCCCAGCCGCTCCGCGGCATGTGGGATCTCCCCAGACCAGGGCTCGAACCCGTGTCCCCTGCATTGGCAGGCAGATTCTCAACCACTGCGCCACCAGGGAAGCCCGAGCATTCAATTTTTTAAAAAGACAGAGGCACGCTATGTACACTCTATATGCTATTCTATAATTTGCCTTTTCTTTTTTCTTCTTTTTTTAATTTCACAATGTATCTCTTGAGGATTTTTCCTTGTCAGCCCACAGAGCTCTACCTCATTCTTTGTAATTATCTAGTAGTCTACTGAATGGGTGTTTCATAATTTATGTAACCATTTCCCTGCCTATGGGATTAAGGTTGCTTCTCATTTCTTAAACTATTACAAATCATGTTATCATGAATATATTGATATGTATATATCAGTGCCCATTTGTGAGTGTAATTGTGGCATAAGTTCCTAGAAGTAAAAATCCTGGTTTAAGGTGTATGTATGTTTTATTTTGTGATAGATTTTTACCCATTATGTTGATATTCAGTGAAGTTGCAGCAATTTATACTCTTATCAAGAGTATACAAAACTACCTATTATTAACCATTGTTAATAATATTATAAATTATTAAATCTTTTGGTAGCTTCCAATCTGATCAGTGAAAAATATCTCAATTTTGTTTCAATGTACCTTTTCTTAATGGGAATGGTGTTGCACAATTTTTTACATGTCTGTCGACTACTTCAAGTTCTGTTTTCCGGTTAGATATGCTGTATAGTTTTCTCTTATAATTCTGGTCTTTCATTATTCATTGGAAAGAGTACTTTATAATTAAGGAAACTACCCTTTGTTCTTATGTGCTAAGAATATTTTTTCCAGGTTTATCATTTTTCTTTTGACTTTTGTTTACAATGTAGAATTTTTGCATCTTACATAGTCAAATTTATCAGTCGTCCGTATTTCCTTTGGGTACTTTTATAGGTTATCACAAAGAACTATATTCAGTATCCTGTGATAAACCAAAATGGAAGAGAATATTTTTAAAAAGAATATATATATATATATATATATATATATATATATATATAACTGAATCATTTGCTGTACAGCAGAAATTAACACAACATTGTAAATCAACTATACTTTAATTTAAAGAAAAACATAAAAACTCAAAAAAAAAAAAAAAAAACTAGGTCAGAGAATGTTTCCAAAAGAGTCATCCCAAGCATATTTGAGCAACTCTCTTGCAATGGAGTCGACTTAAAGCCTCTCATGGTGACTACGTTGAAGGGATGACACTCAATTGCACACGTACATTTTAGTATATTCACTTAACCATCATTAAAATAAAAACAATGTAACTTAATAAAAAAATGCACAATCTGTTAAGTAAAAACTGAACACAAATTTTACATTCACCATGATCCCAGCTTTTTAAAAATTAGAATGCTCATGACAAAATTGCAAAAAGAAACCTCTGATAAAATGAAGGGATTAGAGGAGACTTCTCTTCCTGAAAAATTTGATTAATGCTGTTATGACAGTACTTATATAGTAAAACAAATTAAGAACTTAATTACTTTGTAGTCATATCTCCTGAAGAAAAATCCCATGAGGAATCTGAAGCAGAGATGTGATAAGGATGTTATTCTGGCCCATGTGTGGAGCGGCATCATAATATAATAGCACAGAAACAGAAACTGGAGTCTAAAAATCCGCCTTCAGGATTCTAGCTCTGTTTAGCTGGGGCTGATCTGACTTTCAAAATTCCTTATATGGAAAATGGGATCATTAGAATCACTTCACAGGGTTTTTAGAATCTTGCTCCTCAAAGTGTGGTCCACAGACCAGCAGGATCAGCATCGCCTGGAGATGATTAAAAATGCGAAATTTCAGTTCCCAAGTCAGTCCTCCAGAATCAGAGTATCTAAGGATGGAGCCTAGCAATCTGAGTTTTCGCAACCTCTCCAGGTGACTCCCATGTGGGCTAAAGTTGGAGCAGCACTGATTTAGAGAACTAAGGGAATCAAACGTAATCACAAACACTGCTTTCCACAAATCCGTTATCATTGTCAATCACATACAATGAAAGCTTGGCCACGCAGACTGGAGGCCCGGGAACAATCAGTGTTCTCCTAATTTTGGAAAATTTTTCTCCATTTTTTTACTTAGCGTTATTTAGAGTTGGATAAGAACATTAAACATTCAGGAGTTGAGAATTCTTCTTTTTAATTTCATAAATATTTATTGAGTTCTACCTGTGTCCCAGGCCTTATTTTATACGCTGGGGTTTCAGCAATGAAGATCTACGTGGCTCCTGACTTCAGGGAGGTTCTAGACCACCAAGAAAGACAGGCAATAAACCAATCATAGCAGGTGTAGAGAAGGTTACAAAAGAAGAGTCACTAGTTACTGTGAAAGCATCTAAATTGGGGGCTCTTACCTAAGAAATAGAGGATGCGTATTAGGGGCTACATGAACCTCTTGGATTTTGTTTACACTTGGGGAACATATATATGTATATTTTCATTGTTATGGAGAAAGAGTTTTCAGATAATTCCTTGAAGTCCAAATATTTAAGGAGCCCTGCCAAGATCAACATTGCAAGCTAGTTTATCATCCCGATGTTTGAATCCATTATTTTCATTTATAAGATCCTTTTCCCCTCCTCCCCTAAGAATGCTTACTTGGCCTCAATGACCCAGGTATAGATTCAAAACCCTATTTATTCTGCAGCACAGAGCTCTCCCTTCATCCCTCTTCTATGAAAAATTGAAGGCAAATTTTCTCCAGACCTGGGCTCAGTCAGGTACCCAACTGCACTTCTTTATTACCAGATATGGATGTAGATGAAATATCCTAAGATGAGCTGTGAAAAGGACCTTCCCTGACATTTGTTCAACATTTAATTCACAGTTCTTAGAGTTGAATGAGCAGTTCTGGGGGGTGTAAGCTTAAAACTCTGCCAGTTGATTAGAAGCTGTGCTCAAATCCAGACCAATTAATAACAAAGTCCCCACGGGGTTAATATTAAGGATGGCTGTTATTGTGTTTTTTGTCTTCATTTCAGGGTTTCTGCAAGTGGATTAATCAGCCCTTGTGTACTCATTCTACCACCAGAGCAACAATGCATTTTGATGATTATGTTACAAATACCGGAGACATTCATTAGAACTTGCAGAGAAATTTTTATGAGTTTGGGCAAATATCCACTGTAGTCCATGCCGCAGATCAGATAATAATAGCAGCTGCAGGTTCTGGAACTCACAGGGTCCCTCCACAGCACGCACTGAATTGGAATGTCAACCTGGTGATTTAGTTCACCCTCATTACCTAAATCAGTCCAGAGTAAAGGCAAACATAGCATATGTGTTTAAAATATTGGCGCTCATATCATTTTTTATGCAGTCCAAGTTGCTTAAATAATGGATTCCAAAGAGTCTTTAAATGAACTCCTAAATACCACCAGTAAAATAGTAAATGGAATTTAACCCCAACTCTTCTCAAATGCCAGGAGACTTTTAATAAACCCAAACAGGCAATAAATATTTATTTTTCATTTTTGCACAGAAATCATACTCCAGTCTCAATGGGCCTCAGTCTACCACAATTGCTAGAGGGTTAGGCAAGTTTTAAGTGGAATCTCTTTTGGTGGTTTGGTCAGTGTCTTCATTGACTCCAGGATCATCTCAATTTTTATCACGTCCCCTCTGCGTTTCAAATGGAAGAATCAAGAGCAGTGGCCTTTGCAGGTGGTGTGAGCTGGACATCCCTGGCTTCCTCCTGTGATCCCAGAATAATTACCGCCCATGGTTCTCCCCTCCTCCCCCTGCCGTTCTCACTATTTCATCTTCTGGTGCTTTTATGAGGGAGAGGATAAAGAGGAGGTACTGTTCTCTCTTTTTGAATAGGCTGTGTTGGACTCCTTAGCTGGCATCATTCCTCCACTTCCCCCCTGGTACCCAGTACTGTCTTGCTACTCATCAATATACCTGGAATTAAAGGAACATGGAATCAAAACCAGGCCAATGCCGCCTTGCCGTCGGTTCTACAGGTCCTCTTCCATCGTGGCCCAGAACCAGGTGGGAAGACCTTGTTGCTGGTGGTGTTTCTTCTCTGACTCCTTCCCTTTCTCTCCCACCTGCTTCTGAAAGGAACACAAATGTCCTAAGCTGTCTAGTAAGAGGAAAAGGAATGAGGCCGAGGACAATGGCTGTCTCTTCCCCTGGCTTCAGTACCTGTCCCCAGGCACCCTGGTCTCTGCAGGGTCAGCCTGGAGGCAGCTGCCCGTTCACAAAGAATCACCAAGACTGTGCTATCGGGAGGGCAAAGGGAAGACCTACGGTATATTTGTCTGAAGTTGGCTGAGAACCATCCTAGGTGAATCTGACCCTTATCAGAATTATCCCAGTAACAACCAGCAACAGCTATCACTAAGCAGGACCTTTAGAATGTAATTGGAAAGTACATTTCTTGAAACAGATTTTTTTCAAGCATGTTACTACTCTGAGGTTCACATGAGCATATTCTTTCTCAGACAATCTCCTTCCTAAGAAGGGAAGGCGTGGCCTAGAAGAAAACAGTCAGAGTCAAGGTCTCAAGGTGATAGGATGGAAGCTAGACATTAGAAGTCGGGCTCATCCCCCAGGGGAGACACTCATAGTTCACCTGCTGCATGACTCAGCCAGAGACCCCTGGAAAGCTGTCACGTCATGGCACCATTGTCCTGTCCTCTTCAAGGCAAATGTCTAGAAAGAAAACATAAGGGAAGATGTTTTTAAAAACCAGGCCTTAGAATACAAGTCCTGTGTTTTAAGAATTGGTGTATGAGGACTGGCAATCATTCCTTCTCCTCCTCCCCCTCCCCCCTCCTCTTCCTCCTCCATCTTCCTCTCTTTCTCCTTCTCTCTCTCTTTCTCCCTTCCTTCCTTCCTTCCTTCCTTCCCTCCTTCCTTCCTTCCCTCCTTCCTCCCGTGCAGCACTGGGGAAACCTATGGCTCACACATCTGCCCTACTCTCCAGCAGTTAGGAGCTGCTGAGTATACATAAGGGACACTGTGTATTTTGCCAGTCTTTCCATCCTGCCATACTTTCAAGTTTTCTGTTACCTGTGAGCTGAGTCATACAATTAAATCTGAAAGATGAGGAGGGGACAATGTCCCAGTATGTTGACCTCCATATCCGAAATGATTTTCCACAAATCTAAATCAGGATATGTCCTGGTTAAAGAATCTGTTCTAATGAGTAAATTGTTTTTTCATCAGAAGACTTACAGAAGTATGAAGATCAATCCATCACTTTCTGCATGGAACAAATCACCCTTCTTGAAATAGTACAATTACTCTAGATTTAGAATGTGTGAGAATTTGGAGGCAGAGATTATGTTGCTATGTACAATGAGTTCCTACAGACTGGGAGGTGATTGATTGCAAAGATGCCAAAGGTTACCTGTCCTCAAGAAACTCTCTCTCCTGCACCTAAGTCTTGACCGGCTCCTTATTTGGTGTGGAGCCCTTGTAGCTCTAGAAGGTGTCAGGCAACGCAAATGTATATCTCGGGAAGGGAAATGCAGCCGTGGGTGATGCACATGGGCTGGTGGTCCAGTTATAAAGCAGAGAGCAAGGTCTCTGAAGGAAATGTACAGGAGTGTTTGGAGGAGGGTTTGCAAGGAGGCAGGGAGGCCTGAACGGACTGTCTGGGAGATCACTCTGATGGTCAAGAGAGAGGGGGCTACTGATATAGGCCACCGTCCAGCAGCTCCTTTCTTCAGCTTCAAGTCCATGAACCCCATGCCCAACCCCCCCCCCATTTCACTCACTGTCTGTTAGCTACTCTGCCTGATGTTCTCCAGAAATACCGCGATAAATCACTGCAGATGTAATGTGCTTCATGTCTCAATTTCACAGGCTTTTTACTTTCCTTTCTCTCTAGAATGTAAACTGAAATTAAATCTTTCCCCTAAAGAGCTCCGAGCTGTACGAGGATGTTATACTAAGAGGTGGTAAATCAATCACCACTGAGATGGAACAACCCAAGGCAGCGTTTCCATACCCTCTGTGCGCTGGGTGTCACGGCAGCAAACGCGCCAGAGTCTGCGTCAACTCTCTCTCTCCTTTTCCATATTTAGATTTTAGGGAAGGACAGAAAGCTCTGGTCTACTTTCCATTTAACTTTGATGTGAAAACAGTACAACATAATTTGGGTGAGGCCACTAACTTTTTGAAGATTCAGTCTCCACACATTTAAAGTAGATTTAGGGACTTCCTTGGTGGTCCAATGGTTAAGGCTTCATGCTTCCACCACAGGAGGCATGGGTTCGATGCCTGGTCAGGGAATTAAGATTCCACATGCCACACGGTGTAGCCAAAATGTAATTTAAAAAAATTAAAAATTAAAAAAAATTAAATTAAAAAAAATTTTTTAAATAGAGTAGATTTAATAATCTAGGACTCATAGTGCTGTGTTAACACTTTACTGAGATTAACTTTGTTTCAAATCCACTGTGAGAAATGAAAGGTAGAATGATTCCCCTTCTTGGTTCAGTCCTGAGTGGAGCTGGGCAAGCCCTGTCTGTGCCCCATGCATCAGTCTTGCCCTTACAGCTTCAGGGCACACAGTCCAGTCCACCTCCAGCACCTGCACCTCCTTGCCCCAGGCTTTCCTCTGAAGGCTGGAGTCTACCTTGACATCTGTGCAGTGCACAGGAAGTGCCAGAAGCAATGCACCAACTCCCACCAGAGCAGCCTTCAAACAATGACTAATGGCAGTAGGTGTATAAATGCATCAGCTTCCTCACCCCTCAAGTGGGAGAGTCCACCCCTGGTTTTCAGAGCTCCACAGAGGATTAAGCTCCGGCTGCTCACAGTGTAAGTTGATGGATAACCGACACTTTGTGGACTTCCTCATTTTCCCTGTCTTGTTTCACCCACCTCCCAGCAGTATTTCCTGGGATGATCTCCTAAATGTTCTCTTGGTACTTGAATTCTTGTCTCAGGGTCTGCTCCTTGGAGAACACAACCTAAAACATTGCCCATACGAGGATTAGACAAGGAGCCAAAGTGAGGAAGGTAAATGGTTCCACTTTGGCAGGTGCAGTCTATCTTCTGAAACTTGGAAGTCCGTTCGGTTATTACATTTTCAAGACACTGCGCTGTCTTTCAATACCTGACTTAACCAACCTAAGCGGCTTTATTTGGTCAACAACACACACTCTGTTCCCTTTTTTTTTTCTAAAACTCTCTGAGCACTTATGCATAATGTCCACATCATATCATTCTTTTTTTTTTTTTGGTCATGCCACGCGGCATGTGGGAATCTTAGTTCCCTGACCAGGGATGGAACCCGTGCCCCCTGCACCCATGCCCCCTGCAGTGGAAGTGTGGAGTCTTAACCACTGGACTGCTGGGGAAGTCCCGTATCATTCTTACAAAAACGTTTATTGAGCATCTGGCCTAAGGTGGTGGAGAGAGGACTGAATAGGGAATCAGAGGCTCTGGGTGTTAAACGAGGATTACATTCTCACAGTAAAAGTTCAATAGCAATATCTATATCTGGAAGGTGTACAACCTCACTCTGAAATGGCCCAAACTAATGTGCTAACGATGCTTTTTCTGTATCCTTGGGTATCATAAGAAAGGCAAGACCCTGGGGTCTCCAAATACCTTTAATGGAGGTACTATCCAGTTAAAAAATCTAGGGTAGCCTTAGAGGAAGAAATCCTGGGCAGAAGACAGCACACAGGTTCAATGTGCATGAGAAGGAAGAGGTAAAGTTGATAATGAAACCACATCTCTCTCAGGAAAGCTCAGGTCACCTTTGCCATGAATCTTTATTTCATGGGTGTCAGGAGCTCTCTCAACAGCAACACTGGAAATTCTGTTAAGGCAGGGAAAAAAAGACTTCTATTTTGTATGTCTATCCATCCAGTTAAATTGCTTTTCTTTCCATCCATCCATCCATCCATCCATCCATCCATCCATCCATCACGTCTTCTCTCCCCTCTTCCCCTCTTTCTTCTTTCCATCCATTTTGTCCTTCCCTCCAGTCTTCGCTTCATGCCTCTTTCCATTCTCCCTTCCATCCTTCTTTCCAATAACATGTCATCCTTACCTTCTCCCTTCCGTCTTTCTTCCATCACTTTTTTTCACCTCTTTTTTTCAACCAGGATTCCTTCTTTCTTTCCTTCTTCCATTCATGAATACTCTTAAAAGTGGCACTGGGACCTGATGATTAAATGTCACACTGCAGTCAGGCTACCTGGTTCAAACCCAGGTCCAGTATTCCCTATACATACACCCTTGGGCAATTTGCTTAAATTTCCCATCTTGAGGTTCTAGCTTTTTTACGTATAAGCTGGAGCTAATAATAATCCCTATTCCACTGGCTTATTCTGAAGATTAAGTAAATTAATATGCATATGATGCAAACAATAAAACTGGCTTGAATTATGTGTTATAAATACTAGTTGTTATTATCAGTATGCTTCTGATATTGGGTTAAAGCCTGCAAAAATAAATGTTTAAGACACAGCCCTTGCTTATAAGGGGATTCTTATGTCTGGAGAGAGTTAACACAGCATCCAAAGATGAGCAAGTAATTTACTTCTCAATAGGAGGCTTAGCTCACTGTGTTCATTTCCTAAAGTGTATAATTCAGCATTATCACCTCTGACAAATGGTGAAATATTTGAGGGCCTTGTGTTTCCAAAGCACTGTTGCACTCTTCCAGCTCCCAGCCTTTGCCCCATTTCAGTTCCATTCTATCAAGTGTGTTCATGTGAACCTTGATTTGTACACTGAGTTTCTTGCCAGCCTCTTGCAATACAATTTAACGTGAAAGGCAATATAATATTCTTGCTGGGGGTAGCAGTGGTTCAATAGCAGGGATTGGAACTCTCACCACTGTGAGCATGATTTAGGGCCCTTTGTTATGGGGAAGGTCCTCTTGTTCTTTCAGCTCTATTGAGGTGAGGCCTTTCAAACAGTGACTGCAGTTCTGACACTCACAGTTAACTCCTTTTGTCCTTTTGGTACCTTATTATGTGTTTTGTTTTTCAAATCTCCAGGACTTCAATACACATAGAATTTCAAACTACCACGTAAAAATTACCAGGCTTAGTTTGAGAACCTAAGCAAGGAATAGCTAAAGTTTAATTTAAGGATCTACTGAAACTCCTACCAGGACATTTGAACAAACCTGCCAAGTCTCCTACGTCCAGAACCAGAGCCTTTACAGATTTGATGACACAGACAAGCTGACATCCAAAATCTTCATGATCAGTCAGAAAACAGATATTTACCACCC
Organism: Balaenoptera physalus; assembly: GCF_965194825.1. Lineage (NCBI taxonomy): Eukaryota > Metazoa > Chordata > Mammalia > Artiodactyla > Balaenopteridae > Balaenoptera > Balaenoptera physalus. The sequence continues at coordinate 41,376,873 of NC_138898.1, read as the reverse complement.
TCAGTAGGAATCCCTACTTTGAAATGATTGTGAGTGGAGTGTGAGACAAGGATATCTTAGATCATGCAGTGGTAACAAACAAATCCTGACATCCCAGGGGTTTAGCACAAGAAAAATTTCTTTCTGGCTCATGCAAAATCTGAGGCTAGATTATGGGAGCTTGCCTCCATCTTGTAACCCAGGGATCCAGTTTCCCTCATGTAGTATTTCCGACATCTCAACATGTAGTTTCCAAGGTTAGCAAGAAGAGGAGAAGGAGAAGGAGGAGACACATCAGCACTTAACTGGCTCAGGTGGGAGGTGACATCCATCACTTCTACTTAGGATCCATTGACCAAAACTTGCCTTATGGCCCCCTCCTAATGGCAAGGACTGGGAAATCCAAGTGAACATGTGGAGTATTTGTGGCATGTAAACATCTCATTCATAATTTATGTAGATGTGGACACTTGAAATCCATAAGAGAAAAGAGGTACCAAATGGATAAAGATAATGGATGATGTGAATTTTTTCTAAATGGCAATGGAAATACTGGGGCAAGAGTTATAGGAACCAGAGGCTCAATCTAAAACAGCTCCATCACCAGCACAACATATCTTGAAAGTCTCATGGTTTATCTCTAAAATTAAACTCTTCATGAGTTTAAAAATACAAAACTTCAGCTCTGTTCCACAAAGACTGGGAAGATGACACATGCTTATTCTTTAGAGATCTCTTAGCACACCGTGTGCCTTTCCAAGGATTTGCCTTCCCTGGTTTAAGAAGCATACTCTAAATGTTCAATAAATGGTTATTAAATGGTAGTGGTGAAGGTTCATTTAAGTTGCAAGGGAATGTCATTCTTTATTAGAAGGCCCTTGGATTATTGTTGAGCTTTTGCCTGGATGCCTTGAATGACCTATTCTAAAGTGCAGGTTCATTGAAATCACAATGTTTTCTACCCTTTTAAATTAACTTTTATTTGAATCTCCTCAGTGTCCATTCACAAAGGGCAATGAACCCAGGACATGTGAATCTGTTCAAAGCCTATTCAAAGCCCTAAGACTAACAAGGGCCTTTTATCAGAATTTCTTCTTCCCTCTCTAGTCCCCTTCCTGTCCAAGCCAAAATTTTCCCTGAACAACAAAGACAAGCTTCAAACTAGTGAATCCAAGAGATACATTCTTGCCTTCAAAGGACAAATAAAGAGAGAAAACTTCTGGGAAGAGGCTGCTTAGTTTCCAGGTTTTTCTTGTCCCAGTTGCTATTGAGCTACCCACACTCCTCACTTTTTGCTGACCACTATTTACCCTGATGTCTGAATCCATGTGGTTCTCCTGCATTCTGGACCTCTTGTTACCTGAACTCTGACCTCTGCCTTGTTCTGCAAATCTCCTCCTCTTGCTTTTACAACCCAATCTTGTAATAGCTATTTAATGAGAGCTGTGTTACCGTATGTGAAATAACTACTTCACTAACTGAATATTCATTGTGACCCTCTTGTTTTCTAGGCACCATGGTGGGTGAGAGGATAACATGAGCAAGATGGGGTCTTTGTTCACTGTGCAGTTGAACCTCTAGAAGCAGATATAGGCAAAGCAATGAACAAAAATAAGATGATCCTAGATGGCAATCAACACTATAAAGAAAAGGAAACAGGGTGATGTGATAGGGAGTGGCTAAGGCCAGGGGTACCATGCACAGAATGGAGGGAGAAGGACTCCCTTCCCAGGAGAAGGGGGCCACTCCGGGGAGAAGGGTGGAGTAGCATGCCAGGCAAAAGTGCCAGAATGACCTGGAAATGCTGGTTGAAAGGACAAAGTTTCCCTTCTTCCTCCTCCCACACTCAATAAAGGAACACAATGTTTCTTTTTCTGATCTCCACACCAATGCCCTGGATCCTCTGTGAAAGCAAAGATAAAAATTTCATATTAAATGTAATAACAGACCATCCTGAAGAAAGCCTTCATCTCTCTCTTTCCCGAATCAACACCTCTCCACAGGGCTAAGCAAAATACCTGGCTTGCTCTTTGGTCAAGCTGCTGTGACCTAATTTCCTCTATTTAGACCAATGGCTGATGACAAGTTGTAATAGAAACAACTGCTCGCTCTCTGGCTGCCCTCAATCCACTAGACAACATTCCCCCTGACTGATTAAGTCATTAAGGAAAATATTTTCTCTGTTCCCAGTGACTGCTGATTGATGGCACTGAAGCAGCATTGCTACTTAAACCCTTATTCAAGGGAGGCTATCAATTTCTGCAGATCACTTGGCCAGTCTACCTCATTTCAGTAGTTGGAGGAGCTGCCTCAGAAGTACATGTGGCCATGTATCCAGGAGGAACTCGGGGAGAATGATGAGGACAGGGTGAGAAGAGGCAGAAATGCCACAGACTCACCAGTTAGGTCAGCACTGAGCTCACTCAGCCTCAGAACTCTTTTCTCACACCCCAGCTACCTTCTCTGCCCACCTATCCCCTGTGTGTCCCTGTACCACATTCTGTAGGCAGATGCAATAACAAGGAAGAAAAGGAAAGAAAAGATGGATGTCACCCAAGTTGGGGCAGGGTGGAGACAATTCAGATCTTTTAAAATTAGAGAAGTTCTCAAAGGTGTTCATCTGAGAGAGGATGATTCCATAACCTGGCATCATACTATATGTAAGATGGACTCATGCTTCTACCCTGACCCCTGCATTTTTGAAGGCAAAAGACTTGAGAATAATCTGCAATGTGTGGCTTGGAGTGAGCAAGGAACAGGGTTTCTTTTGAGAAGGCTTGGATGAGAGCCCTATTCTGTTAGTAGATCCCTGGGCAGCTCTGGAAATGTTCCTCAGCATTTCTGATTTTTAACCTGTTGGTCTACAAAGTAAGGCAATTTGATTGACAAAACTCCTAAGGTCCCTTTTTGTTCTAAAATGCCATGATTCTTACCTAGTAGGAAAGATTAGTTTTAACTGAAATAAAGAACCTTTTGACAGATACTAGTAAAAAAGTCTTTTAATGTCTCTTTCTAAAGAACAGTTGTCCAATATATCCATATGTTAAGCTCTAACTTCTTAGTGTAAGGACATTCTGCCAAAGACTAGATGGGACACATTGGAATCTTGCAAATACTAGGAGGAGGAACTCTTTTAAAATGATTCTTATAACAGTATTATAAGGGAAAAGGAGAAACCAGTGTTATTAATTCACTTACCTCTCTCTTTATTTGCCAACTTAAATGATCTATTTTTTACCTTGTTCTAGAAAAGATTTAAGGTGACAGAATTCATGATAAAATGATTTATCCAATAACTGGTCCACCACTTGGTTTACCAAGACCTAAGAATTTATTTGTTTATGTATAGTATATAAATTATATATATTATATAACATATAATATATAAATTATATGTTATATAATATATATACATATTTTATTGAAGTATAGTTGATTTACAATATTGTATTAGTTTCAGGTGTATAGCAAAGTGATTCAGTTATATATGTGTATATATATATTTTTTATTTGTTTATATTTTTAAGGCAAAAGATCCTTATTGCCCTATGGAAATTAGCGATATGTCTTGAAATTCTTCTTCTTTTTCCTGTTTAAAAATTTTAAAGTTCATACTAATCTGTTCTACTCTCAATCAAACTCTAAAGGTGGTTAGAATCAAACACCTTTGCATTAAATTTCAGTGGAATTTCCCAAATCCATTTCAAAAGTTTAAATGAGTATTTGAGAAAAGCTAACTATATTTCTGGCCCCCAAGAAGCTCAGAGTTTAGCTGGGGAGACAAGCATAGAAAAGATAAATTACAACCTGGAACTCTAGGGAGAATCCTCCTGGGGCCAACCCATACATTCCTGCTGGGCACCCTGGCAAGTGCATGCTGGGGCCGGGAGTGACACACAGTAGGCACAGCCGTGGAGTGAGCTAGAATTCTTACCCTGCAGGGTTTGCTCCCTTCCTAGGAGATCATACATGGTTCTCATGGAGCTCCCTCTCAATGTTCCGGAAATGGCAGCTACTCTTAAAGTAGGCAAAACTGTTTCCCTGTTTCCTGTCTTATATGTGAAGAGCTCACAGAACCTCCAGCCCTTCACTAAATTCTTTAACATTGACCAACGTCTTCCCTTCCAGGGTTGGGGATGGCTTGGTACAGTGGCTCCCAATCTTGGCTGCACAGCAAAATCACCAGGAGCTTTTAAATATTCTTGTGCCCAAGCAGTTTCCAGACTAATTATAGTCCACCAGGGTCACCCTGAGCTGGGATCCAGGCACACAGTATCCTGGGTAATTCCAGTGTGCAAAACTGAGAGTCTCCAGCTTAATGTATATTACCATCTGAGAGGAGCAGCATTTAGGATAAAATTCATATTAAGGTAGAAGTAGCTGATATGATTTACTTTTTTTTAATAGATCTTTATTGGAATATAATTGCTTCACACTAGTGTGTTAGTTTCTGTTGTACAACAAAGTGAATCAGCCATATGCATACATATATCCCCATATCCCCTCCCTCTTGAGCCTCCCTCCCACCCTCTCTATCCTACCCCTCTAGGTCATTGCAAAGCACTAAGCTGATCTCCCTGTGCTATGCTGCTACTTCCCACTAGCTAACTATTCTACATTCGGTAGTGTATATATGTCGATGCTACCCTCACTTCGCCCCAGCTTCCTCCTCCCACCCCGTGTCCTCAAGTCCATTCTCTATGTCTACATCTTTATTCCTGCCCTGCAACTAGGTTCATCAGTACCATGTTTTTTTTTTTTTTAGATTCCATATATATGCGTTAGCAACCCTCCTGCGCTGTTGGTGGGATTGTAAATTGATATGATTTACTTTTACACGAGACTCTTTTTGATAGGGGAAAGGATAAGGAAGGAGCCTTCATTGGATTGTCACCTGATCCCTTTGAGCCTCTGTAACTTGGATTAGTGACGATGATAACAACAAAAGACTTTCAGTGCAGGTTACATTATTTTTAAGCTTCAGATAGTCTTAAAGGTGGGTATCTTAAGCCGCACTTTAAAGGTGTTGAGAGGTCAAATAATTGACCAATAGCTTATAATGAGTAAATTATGAATGCAGGAATCAAAACTATCTCTCTGTTTTCTATGTTTTATCCATCCTCCCCCCCTCCTGCCCCCACCACCAAAGGGCTTAATTCAAAGGATAATGACAAAGGGCATATACGGTGTCTGCCTCCTAACAGAGACAGGCTGAATAAACTGGCCTCCTTCAACACTCCAGGGCGAAGGACTTTTACACACGTGCCTTCTTAGAAGGCAATTCCCAAAGTGGACGTAGCGGGTGAGACCTTGGGAGAGGGAAAGGGCAGGCACCTAAGATTTCCCAAGCACAACAGAGCAGCAGGGGCTGTGGGCTAATCAGAGGGGGGCCTGGTTAACTGGGCAGCATATTTAGAAGCAAAATGGAAGGTGCCAGGCTCCGTACTGGGTGGTCACCTGTGGAAGTGAATGTGGATTATGTCGGTTGCTTACTAAAGGCTTCTAAATGCAAGACAGAGGCAGGCAGCCCGTGACCTGAATGGAAGCCTTCTGCCTCCTGAAATGACATGTTGTCTGGCCGTGCCAATCTAGCCAAGATCACATTAGACCCAGGCCTCCAGCTCCAGGCTGTCAAAGAGTATTGGATTTGCTGCATTTTCTGAGCAATAAAAGCAGACTTTTAATTTAATTAATCTCATCCTTGATTGCATTAACCACCCATGTGGCCAGAAAGTACAGCTTGGACCTCGGGCCACCAGACACTATCTATATTAACCTCTCAGGTGTTGAGGACTCAGGGTTTTTGTGAAGGGAATGATTCATTTTGCTGATGATCAGACACCTAATCAACAAGAAGCTGGACAAAATAACAAAAACAAAACACTTTAGGTACTGGCTTTAGATACTGGAACCTCTGAAATAAAATTCTAAATCGGGGGATGGGGAGGACAACACAAACATTTCTTTAACAACCTTTGATCTAAGGAATTCAGAACCATTTTCTTTGAACCAATGAGACCTTTTATCCTCAAAGGTTTGAAATTTCTGAGAAAGCAAAACGTTGATTTCAAAGCGATAGACATTAGCTGGGTTTGATCTTGACATTCTGGATATTGGGGCATTGGTAGATGGGACTAAGACTCAGACACCATATTTTGCTGACAGAATCAGTCTATTTTTAACCAGAACTCAAACATGCATTCACACAAAATCGGGTGGTTTAGGGAGTATTGAACAGTAGCATCCAAAATTATATTTACAGGCTGGGTAGAAGGGGGAAATGTAATGAGATGACACACCCTAGTGAGGAAAGTAATTTTTCCAATGAGGTTAGAAAACTAATCTGTTCAAAAGCAGAAAGGGGTATATAGCTTTGAACAGCAGTAGGTATGAAAAATACTTATTGATTTTAGTAGATGAGAAAACCAATATAAATAACAAATGTGATGCAACTGATAGAAAACATTATCGTTTGAGTCTGTATAGAGATGCTGTTGGTTCCCTGCCCAGATCTGCTTTATGGGGCCGGTGCTCCAATCCCTCAGCCTCTGAGATTGTTGGCTGCTGGGAGCTCAGAGCTGGCCACATTGGCTAAGCATTACCTTTGGTTTATAGAAGCTATGTTGCTTGGGGGGTAACATTTCCTCTGGGGTGGCCTGCAGCCAATGACTGATAGAATTGCAGATACGAGAGACTGATGAGATCCCTTGCCTTTGGGAGTGGAACCGACACTGTTGCAATTTACCTTCTAGAGCTCCTTCTGTTATCAGGATGAACTTCAGCTGAGCCCACATGTGTGATATTGTGATTTATAAAAAATGCAGTCTTCCCTCAGTATCCAAGGGACATTGGTTCCAGGAGCCCCTACATATAACAAAATCTGGGCATGCTCAAATCCTTATATAAAATAGTGTAGTATAGTCGGGCCTCCATATCCATGGGTTGTGCATCCTCGGATTCAATCAATCTCGGATGGAAATTTGGGTCCACGGTTGGTTGAATCTATGCATGGGAAACCAACTGTATATTTATTGAAAAAAAAATAACATATGAGTGGACCCAAGCATCTCAATCCCCTGTGGTTTAAGGGTCAAACGTGTACCTCTGGTCTTTGTCCCAGTTTCTGTCACAGAGTTTCTAAAATCCCTGGAATTTGATAAGTGATGAGAGTGATAAAGGTGTATTTTGTTATGTTAATGAGGTGACTTTTGGAAAGTACCTGAGGTTGGAGGCAGGTGATTAGAGGGTTGAAAGTTCTGGGGAAGGGAAAGGGCTGAAGATGGAGTTTAATCACCCATGGCCAGGGATTTAATCAATCATGCCTATATAATGAAGCCTCCATAAAAATCTCAAAAGACAGGGCTCAGAGAACTTTAGGGTTGGTGAGCAAGTGGAGATGCTGGGAGAGTGGTGATCCTGGAGGGAGCATGGCAGCTCTGAGCTCTTTCCCCATCCCTTGCTCTATGCATCTCTTCCATCTGGCTGTTCCTGAGTTATAGCCTTTAATAATAAATTGATAATCTAGTAAGGAAAATATTTCTCTGCGTTTTGTGAGCAACTCTAGCAAATTCATAGAATCCAAGGAGGGGATCATGAGAACCTCTGGTTTATAGCCAGTCAGTCAGAAGTACAGGTCACAACCTGGGATTACAATTGGCATCTAGAGTTGGAGGGGGTCATTGGAACCTCTAATTTGTAGCTGGTGGGTCAAAATAAAAGCACAGACAACAATAACCTGGGCTTGTCACTGACATGTGAGATGGGGTGAGGCAGGGGGCACAGTTTTATAGGACTGAGCCCTTAACTTATGGAATCGGACGTTATCTCCATGCAGATAATATCTGCATTCAGTTTCATTCTCAGACACCCTGTTGGTGTTTGAGAATTAGTTGTTGGTGTGGTAAAGTGCCACCCGCTCTCCCCCCCCACACACACACTGGAATTGATGATCAGAACACCCAAAATAACACCCTGGCTCAGCTCCTCCCCCTAGTCAAACTGCTTCCCTTCTTCCCCTTCTTCCAAAAGAAACATCTCAAATAATCACTGCCCTACTCTACCAGGCTCTGCTTACCAGGAACCTAGCCTAAAACATTCTGCATTCATGAAGGAGGGATATCTTACCAATCTATCATGTAACCCCTGAAAAACTGTGCTAGATTTGGGGCATCTCACCTAAATTTGACCTCTGCCACCCAAGAGCCTGGCTTCAGCAGCACCTTCCATCACCTGCCTGGACTCCAAGATCATCTCTTCCTTACTAATGAATGTTTCAAAGCTTCAGTGAAGCTTTGGGTTCTGGGCAGTGAACCTTCTGGGCTCTCTGGAGGGGCATCATTTGGGAGGGTCCAACAGGTCACATATGATAAATCTGCTTTGACATTCAAGTTCAGATTTCTGTCCAGTAAACCGTCAGTGCCCCCTGGCAGCTACAAGAGCACAGTGAGTCAGCATCTCCTGAACATTCATCCATGTTGATAAAATCAGGAAGACCAAACACTGTTTTTATTTCTCTTTGATCGCACATCATTGAAATAATTTCTTATTCTGATTTGTCAGCTTTTATTGATAGAAATTAGCATAATATTACACCTCATTTGTTCAGTAACCGTCTCTTCCTATATATGCTTCATAAGTGGTCCCTAAGATATGTGAGAATCTGACTCTTCTTCAAATCTAGAGACCATGAAAGATGTTGGGTGAAGTGAGAGAATGTACTTCTCCTTTCAAGGGAACTTCCTCAGTGGAGGGTCTTCACCGTGTCTAAACAGCCTTATCAGACAGAGGTGAAAGGTCCTCTCTGCTAGCCAGGGAGGCTTAACAGGAGTGAGGATTTGGGATCTTACATATTATCTGAAGTCTTCAATGTTTCTCTGTTCTAGTTCTCATCTTCCATAGCCAATGCTCTAAAAGACTTGATGAGACTGCAAATGCAGCAGACATACAACATAATTATATTGTCATATAACAACCACCAGGATCAAAATATTGTTTAATTTCTAGACCTGGAGTTGCAAGAGATAAGAGATTAAACAAAATCATAGAAAATGATAGTGATTCTTTCAGTGAAATAAAGTCCCTTTGGTTTGCAGCCTATAGTGAAAATTAAGAAATGAGACCTTGTTGATCTCTTTTCTCAAGTCCAATACCATTAGAAACAATACCTTATGCTTCAGTCCTTGAATCTCTTTCTACTGTTTTGTGGAAGTAGCCAATTGATCTCCCAAAGCTGTGACTTCATCCTTAATTACCAGAGATAAGACTTAAATTAAAGTTTTTCCTTGATCTGCCAGAGCCCAGCCCTTAATACTAACTGAATCCTCACTGCCAATAGACCCAGTGAATCTCTTATTTTCCAAATTTCTTGGAGAGTCTCCTGATAACCTGTTTCTGCTGCCTGCCCACTTTTGTTACCAATTTTCATATCAATATGTTCTTAGTTACAAGCTATGATACCAACTGGATGAGGTTGGTAGAAAATACAGTTTAAAAGACAATATTGGATAGTTCATGGAACACTCCAAGATCATCTCTTGCTCACTAATGAATGTTTCAAAGCTTCAGTGAAACTTTGGGCCCTGGGCAGTGAACCTTCTGGGCTCTCTGGAGGGGCATCATTTGGAGACACCCTTAAATCTCTGCAGCTGAGGGCGATGCCCAAACCATACAGCAGTGGAGGAAATAGGTAACGCTATGCCCTTGATGTGGAAGTATCTTCTGCTGCAGTTAGTGCTATTGCTGCTATTGCTATTCCCAGAAACTTGATTTTCTTGCATCCACCTCCATGGCTCACATGGCTGTCGATGCTGCTTCAGAAAGGCTGCAGTTGCCGTGGCTGTCTGATAAAGCACTCTTTGTGGAATTTACTTTTAGCTCTAGAGCCAAAGACCTACAGGAGGGGTGAGATTGACTGGCAGAGCCTCACAATATGTGCAAGTCCTAGTTTTAAGTGGGATGGAGAAAATAAGCATATGGCATGTTTGACTTTTAAGGTGGAAGGGAACGTCAAAATCCACATGGAAAGAATCATATCATCATGGAGGTGGCAGAAGCCAGGTTTTCCTCTTGCATTGCCCAGCCTCCAATGCAATATTCCAAGTTCCTGTTTCACACTTTGTGAAACAACCCATTCTTTGGATGGAGAGCTCTCGGTGTTAGTTTAATATGGTGCTAGTCAGGTACTTTACATACTGGAGCTATCAATAAAGGAAGAGCCAGACCTAGTGCTATGTGTTTTATGTCATTATACTATGTGATCAAAATTCATGACTAAGAAGGAGGTGTTGTCCACTTCACTTCATTTTATGGATGAATAATTTGAAATGTGGAGTGATTAAATGGCTTGCCCAAGATTGCATAATGAGAAGTTAGCTTGAATGAAAAGGCTCCAATTCACTCTTCCCTGTCCTCACACTCTTTTCCATGTGACTTTTCAGTTCCTCTCTTCAGGGGCAGACTTGACTTTCCTGACCCTTGACTTTGGGCTTGGCCATGTGACTTAGTTTGGCCATTGGAATGTTGGCACATGTAATATAAGCCAAGGTCTGATTGACACCATATTGAGTCATGTGGCCCATGTTGCAGAATAATAGAAAAAAGTTCAAATTTTTAAAAAAGAAGAACAATAGAATTTGACCTACACTTAGGTGCTAAAATGAGTGGCATAGTTCTTTTGTTTGTTTTGTTTTTTGTTTGTTTTGGTTTTGGTTGTTAATAAAAGAGTTCAAAGAATGAGAAAATAGTGAGGGTGAAAATGAGCAGGTCAAGCTTTATTGAGCAGGCAGAACATGAATGGGCCTTGAAGAATTCAGGAAATTGTGCTGCCATTGGTCAGGGAAACCCAATTACAAAGAGAAGATAAACCTGGCAGAATAGTGACCAACATCTCCCTTATCCCTCTCTTCACCCACAGCAACAGAAAAAAAAATACAGTCTTTTCTTCTTTACTCTATAACTCTTATTTTCAATGCACTTTTTTCCCATCATGTCATCGTAGAGAATAAAATAGAGTTGAGTGCTGTGATAAGAAGCCTTCCAGCCCAGCTGTGTGTGTGTGTTGATCTAAATATTTAGATAGAGTGCTTGTCAAAGCACTTAGGTAGGAAGAGATAAATTCCATTATAGGGAGAGAGAAATTCCATTATAACTTGAGCACAAAACAAAGTAGGTGTAAGAATATGAGGTAAAACTTGTGTTTAGCTTCATCGAATTTGTATTTGGCTGTTCTCCGTTAAGCCACACAGGAAGAACTGAAGTCACTTACCATGTATCTAGCATGGCAAAAGTATGAAGAAATCTAGAAAATGGTGTGTTGTGGAATTATTTGGAAATTGATATTCTTACTTCCTGAGGCATAACTGTCTCAGCTTTCTTTTTTTTTTTTTTATTGATAATTAATTTATTTATGTTTTTAATAAGATGCACCTATGAAGAGGTGACATTTGACCAGAGAACTGACAGAAGCAAGGGAAGGAGCAATTTGGATATCTGGGGAAAGAGAGAACAGTAAGCAAAAAGGCCCTGCTAGAGAGCATGTTGAATATATTGAAGGAATAAGAAAGAGAAGAGGCAGTGTGGATAGAGTCTCGTGACAGCTGGATTTGCTGTGTCTTTTGTCACAATGCCTGGGCTCTCATAAAATAATAAATAGCAAAGGCAAATACAAGTACATTCTCTTACTTGTAGCATTAAACCATGCCCCAGTATGACATTGAAATGGCCTTATATTCAAGTTTTGGATACTTTTTAATAACAATTACATACCACAAGGAACCACACTGTATAAAACATGACTTGTGTTTATTTTTTTTTTTTTTTCCTTTGCTAACTCTTTTTTTTTTTTTTTTTTTAACATCTTTATTGAAGTATAATTGCCTTACAATGGTGTGTTAGCTTCAGCTTTCTTTATGACATTTTAGAAGTATTATCTCACTCATACAAAATGGGAAACTCTTCAAACCTATGAAGAATTAGACATTAATTATACTAAACTATGAGGTTTTTGAGGGCATTATTTGTTCAAATACATGTTTCCCATATGCTCAATATATACCTTTTGGTTACATTGAAGGTAGAACTTAGTTCAGAACTGCGATGGGTATTCAGTGTAAACCATTCCTATGGATGCCCTTCCTTCTTGTCTTCTCCAGGAAATATATCATTTGGAGCCTTGTCTGTGTCTTTAAACTATGCCTTGTCTTTAAAACTAACTGTCACATCATTTCATTATTCCATACCCAACTTTAGCTTCTACAAAATTGGCTTCCTTCCCAAGAGAGCATTTCATTGTACCAGATCAAATTCATTAAAGAAAACGAGCTCATGATTAGTCAACAAGCTAATTACTTGATCATTTACCATGAGGCAGAGAAGCAACTGGTCCAAACAGGCACTATAATCTGGGTTGTCTTAGCCACTGGCTGAAGGATTCAGGACAATCATTCTTTAAAGTGCCTTGACATGTGATGGAGAAATTGAACAAAACTCTTAACATCTATGAGCCTCAGCTTCCCCTTCTGAAAATGGGTGCTAAATCATAACAATCAGTGATTTTAGGATATACCACAAATATGGTGATATCATGGGTTAAACCCTATCCTTCATAAATATGGTGGCTCTCTTATTATAATATAGCCTCTTGCCCTTCTCCCCATCTCAAGGTGCCTAATATATTCTTGTCCAGTTTGGTCTTTTCTTACAGACAGATGTGTTTTGCAATCTGAATATTTTCCTGTAGACAAGTAAAAGCTTAAAGTGTTATTTTGCCAAGACTCTGTTTTTGCTCCAACCTAGCATTGAATAATTTTTTTCTTGCTCTATCTGAATCTTGATAATGTAGAGAATGCAGCATTTATGATTAACATTACCCCATGGGATGGGGGGAGTGTTGTAGCCTTCAGTAGTGCTTTGGAATAAATCTGTACTAGATAGTAACTCTCACAGTTATTTACTATTCATTTGTCTGCAATAAGAAATTTATTTAATGTACTCCAATTGTTTTACATTCAGTGGAGCTCAACTATTTTGGGAAAGCTAAAACTATTTGCCAATAGATATGTCCTAGATCCACAGGACTCAGAACACTCATGTGGCCGATAACTTCAGCGGGGATTAGTGTCCCATTACGTGGGCCATCCAATTGCACTGGAATGGGAGGGCATAGAATGTCCAAAGCTGGTTTCTTTCATGCTCTGGCTTGGTGTATGGGGGAACTGGCACCAAAGGCAAGATCTTACACTTTGTTGGACAGAGACAGAATGTTGCCTGTCAGCACCAACCATTCACAAGACCCAAATTTTGGGCCAAGAAAGAAATATACTAAAAGCCTGGCATCAGCTCTCCATTAGCCCCAATAATTGACATTCAAAGACTCCTGACATTATGTCAAGTCAGGCTAATCATCATTTATGGGTTCTCTCTAGAATTCTTTTTGAAACCTCTTTAAAATAGCCCCCTCCCAAAGAAAAGAAGGGAATGACATTACAATAGTTTTAGAAGTACAAGATTATGATATTTCTCCAGGATTGGGGGATTCTGCAAACTGAGGAAAGAGGTAGATAGGATTTAACAGGGAAATTATCAGCGGTTGACTTAGACCAAAAGAAGCTCAGTCTACACCATTTTTCATCTTTAGCTTAGAGATACAATACATGATGTAACCTCTATTATAAGGAATTGCTTCCTGAGGTGGCCAGAGGATATAATATAGCTGTGCCGAGACAAATGAATGCCTGTTAGACTCTGGAATTTTGCTAGGGATTATGCACAAAGAAACATAGGAACTGCTAACGGAATTCTATCCATGCCCGTGTACAAAGTGAAGAAAACCAAAGGGATCCAAACGTCAGGAGTACACAATCATGATGGATCCCTCTTCAAGGAAGAGATAACTTTTCCCCCCAGCAGTATGGTGACCTAAATGCCTTAATACAATGAACACCCTCTCATGCAAAGTTAGTTCGAAAAATTGAAAATGTATTTCTAAGCTATCCCCATTGACCAAGACAGTAAAAGCAGAAATCCACAGGGATAAGTGAAGAGTGAAACAGGTGGGTGCTCTGAAGATTTAACCTGACCCTTGCTTACCTTAAGTTTTTATTTTGATGTCAACATGGGAAGGAGGATAAACCAAAGACCACTCAAGCCAGAATAAAGCCAGAATTCCAAAGGCCGACACAATCCTTTGAAGAGTAAATTAGAGTTATGAAAAGAAAAACTCTTCCACATAAAGTAAGGGTTAGGATATTTGCTTGTCTTAAGCGTGTCACTAAATAGAAGAAAAAAAAATGCCTTGAGAAATATTAAGTATATGCCATTCCTCACTAGGAACTCATAGTCACTATGTTGTCTGAAAAAAATCAAACTAAGAATTTATTTTAAAGGCATCCAGGGGAGGCCATGCTCCTCTGAGCCAGGCAGAAATAAAATCAATATATTGTAGATGAAAGTACTTCATGCTACATGTCAGACAATTGTCACGGATGAAACACCAAAGATTCTGATTTGTAGTGAAGCAATGTCAACCACACTTAAGGAAATGGGGCACTGTGCTTGAGAATCAGTTGAAAAATAATAAAATCATCATCATCATCATCAAATATACATACACAATTGGATATCTAAAAATGTAAATATTAGAAGTAGCTAAACATTACAGGATACTTAGAAGTACGTACATATCAGTATGAAAAATATGTTTAATTTATTAAAAATAAAAGAATGGGTAAATATGAGTAAGAAGCAAGAGACTATATAAAATGGTCAAGCAGTTTTGAAAAGAGAACAAAATTACATTTACATAGATGAAAAGAAAACACCATGATTGAAAGCTAAAGTAAGCAGCTGAAGTGAGGGGTTTTAAACTTTTGCATTTCATGGTGCCCTGAGTATCTCAGTAATTTTTTCAAGAGGCTTTTAGACCCAAAGAAATGTCCTACAGTTCCATATACGAAGTAGTTAGGTGAAGTTGAAACACTTAATAAGCATTTCTCATAAGAACTTAGTAGCCATTTGAAAATTAATAAGAATAAATTAAATAAAACCTAACGATTTTATTTCATTCCTAAATAACCACTTTTATCTAACAAAATATGTGCACCTGGTGGGCACTGCAGAACTTTTTAAACTGTAGATTCATGTTGGTCATGAGCAGCCTTGTTTCCTGTTTCCCATTGATTTGTGTAGTACCTGCTTTTGGTCACAACAGCAGCAAAAGTCATAACCTCACCAAAAGGAAGGTTGATACTGTGAACTACCTCGAGGTAGCAGCGCAATGTCTTCCTACCATGTGAGGTTGAGTTTTGCCATGTTCCTCTCAGACATTTAAAATATTCTGTGACCCCTGTGAGTTCAATGTGTCACCTCGAGGCAAGTCAGTGGCAGGGGTTACCTGAGTTTGGGAGCCATAGATTCAGACACTGCTACATAGAGAACTGAAGAAATGATCCAGAATGCAGCACAGGTTATCAGAACAGGCAGGCAACAAGCCAACATGGTGGATATGGTAAGAAGATGTTTTATAAAAGGGAGAAAAGAAGAGAGAGTATAGTGGGAAAGTGATGCTTAGGACATAAAATCTGATCATTTTCAAGAATTAATGAAGGCCCAATAGTCATAAGATTCATGAAGCACAGTGAATCCAAAGTAAAATGAGTAATTAAAAACAAAACAAAACCACACATATTATCACCTGGACCTTTAACTTTAAAATTTCAGGAGAAAAAAGAAAAAAAAAAAGAGCACCTTTAGAGAAAGGGGAAGTTACAGAAATTAGGTTGGCAGCTGCTTGTTCAACATTAACAGTGGAAGCCAGAGATAGTGAATAATGGTATTTTGAAGATACCATTGGGAGGAAAGTAACTCAATTAGAACTCTCTACAGAGTGAAATTACCTTCTGAGAATGATGGAAAAATAAAGGTGTTTCAAAAGCTGACAAAAATCAAACATATTACTAAAAGACCCCCACTAAAGAATCTTGGCCTCTGGGAAGAAGGAAATGTAAATAGAAATAAATTGTTCAAGATAAGGGTAAATATCACCAAATATTATGTTTCAAAACACACTAATGACAATACCTTCATCTATGAGAATACAATAAAATAAGTCATTCCGTGTCTTAGTTCTAATAACTGCATATAAATGGGAATAGGGTTTCATTCAGGTTAGAATACACTGAGGTCTTTATATTTTTGAGAATGTGGATAGAAATATTGATTAATTTTAGACATTCTTAAGCTAACATAGTGATAAAAAGCCTGGAGTACCTATTAAAACAGTGTAAATAAATGCTATACCTACCAACCTAGGAAAGAGAGAAAAAAATGAAATGAATGAAAATACACACACACACACACACACACACACACACACACACACACACACAAAATTCTATTCATTGACAAATTAACAGATCAACCCCCCAAAATGCTTATGTGCATTTGTAAATAACTTATTAAAATTAATGTCAGGGACTTCCCTGGTGGTGCAGTGATTAAGAATCCGCCTGCCAATGCCGGGAACATGGGTTCAAGCCCTGGTCTGGGAAGATCCCACATGCCACAGAGCAACTAAGCCCGTGTGCCACAACTACAGAGCCTGCATGTCACAACTACTGAAGCTCGTGTGCCTAGAGCCCCTGCTCCACAACAAGAGAAGCCACCACAATGAAAAGCCTGCACACCCCAATGAAGAGTAGCCACCACTCGCGGCAACTAGAGAAAGCCTGTGCACAGCAATGAAGACCCAACAGAGCCAAAAATAAATAAATAATTTTTTAACACCTTTATTAGAGTATAATTGCTTTACATGGTGTGTTAGTTTCTGCTTTATAACAAAGTGAATCAGCTATACATATACATATATCCCCATATCTCCTCCCTCTTGCATCTCCCTTGCACCGTCCCTATCTCACCCCTCTAGGTGGTCACAAAGCAATGAGTTGATCACCCTGTGTTATGCGGCTGCTTCTCACTAGCTATCTATTTTACATTTGGTAGTGTATATATGTCCATGCCACTCTCACTTCATACCAGCTTACCCTTCCCCCTCCCCGTGTCCTCAAGTCCATTCTCTACGTCTGCGTCTTTATTCCTGTCCTGCCCCTAGGTTCTTCAGAACCTGTTTTTTTCTTTAGATTCCATACATATGTGTTAGCATACGGTATTTGTGTTTCTCTTTCTGACTTACTTCACTCTGTATGACAGTCTCTAGGTCCATCCACCTCACTACAAATAACTCAATTTCGTTTTTTTTATGGCTGAGCAATATTCCATTGTATATATGTGACACATCTTCTTTATCCATTCATCTGTCGATGGACACTTAGGTTGCTTCCATGTCTTGGCTATTGTAAATAGAGCTGCAATGAACATTGTGGTACATGACTCTTTTTGAATTATGGTTTTCTCAGGGTATATGCCCAGTAGTGGGATTGCTAGGTCATATGGTAGTTCTATTTTTACTTTTTTAAGGAACCTCCATACTATTCTCCATAGTGGCTGTATCAATTTACATTCCCACCAACAGTGCAAGAGGGTTCCCTTTTCTCCACACCCTCTCCAGCATTTATTGTTTGTAGATTTTT
Organism: Balaenoptera physalus; assembly: GCF_965194825.1. Classification (NCBI taxonomy): domain Eukaryota; kingdom Metazoa; phylum Chordata; class Mammalia; order Artiodactyla; family Balaenopteridae; genus Balaenoptera; species Balaenoptera physalus. Next base: position 41,359,312 of record NC_138898.1, on the reverse strand, counting down.
TGATGATGGCCATTCTGACTGGTGTGAGGTGATACCTCATTGTAGTTTTGATTTGCATTTCTCTACTGATTAGTGATGTTGAGCATCCTTTCATGTGTTTGTTGGCAATCTGTATATCTTCTTTGGAGAAATGTCTCTTTAGGTCTTCTGCCCATTTTTGGATTAGGTTGTTTGCTTTTTTGATATTGAGCTGCTTGTAAATTTGGGAGATTAATCCTTTCTCAGTTGCTTCATTTGCAAATATTTTCTCCCATTCTGAGGGTTGTCTTTTAGTCGTATTTATGGTTTCTATTGCTGTGCAAAAACTTTTAAGTTTCATAATCACATTTGTTTATTTTCATTTTTATTTCCATTTCTCTAGGAGGTGGGTCAAAAAGGATCTTGCTGTGATTTATCTCATAGAGTGTTCTGCCTATGTTTTTTCCTCTAAGAGGTTTATAGTGTCTGGCCTTACATTTAGGTCTTTAATCCATTTTGAGTTTATTTTTGTGTATGATGTTATGAAGTGTTCTAATTTCATTCTTTTATATGTAGCTGTCCAGTTTTCCCAGCACCACTTATTGAAGAGGCTCTCTTTTCTCCATTGTATACTTTTGTCTCCTTTGTCAAAAATAAGGTGACCATATGTGTGTGGGTTTATCTCTGGGCTTTCTATCTTATTCCATTGAACTATATTTCTGTTTTTGTGCCAGTACCATACTGTCTTGATTACTGTAGATTTGTAGTCTAGTCTGACGTCTGGGAGCCTGATTCCTCCAGCTCCGTTTTTCTTTCTCAGGATTGCTTTGGCTATTCGGGGTCTTTTGTGTTTCCATACAAATTGTGAAATTTTTTTGTTCTAGTTCTGTGAAAAATGTCACTGGTAGTTTGATAGGGATTGCACTGAATTTGAAGATTGCTTTGTGTAGTATAGTCATTTTCACAATGTTGATTCTTCCAATCAAAGAAGATGGTCTATCTCTCTATCTGTTTGTATCATCTTTAATTTCTTTCATCAGTGTCTCACAGTTTTCTTCATACAGGGCTTTGGTCTCCTTAGGTAGGTTTATTCCTAGGTATTTTATTCTTTTTGTTGCAGTGGTAAATGGGAGAGTTTCCATAATTTCTCTTGCAGATTTTTTACCATTAGTGTATAGGAATGCAAGAGATTTCTGTGCATTAATTTTGTATCCTGCTACTTTACCAAATTCATTGATTAGCTCTAGTAGTTTTCTGGTAACATCTTTCAGATTCTCTATTTAGAGTATGATGTCATCTGCAAACAGTGACAGCTTTACTTCTTCTTTTCTGATTTGGATTCCTTTTATTTCTTTTTCTTCTCTGATTGCTGTGGCTAAAACTTCGAAAACTATGTTGAATAATAGCAATGAGAGTTGACAACTTTGTCTTGCTCCTGATTTTAGGGGAAATGGTTTCAGTTTTTCACCATTGAGAACAATGTTGGCTGTGGGTTTGTCATATATGGCCTTTATTATGGTGAGGTAAGTTCCCTCTATGCCTACTTTCTGGAGAGTTTTTATCATAAATGGGTGTTGAATTTTGTCAAAAGATTTTTCTGCATCTATTTATATGATCATATGGTTTTTCTCCTTCAATTTGTTAATATGTTTATCACATTAATTGTGTATATTGAAGAATCCTGCATTCCTGAGATAAACCCCACTTGATCATGGTGTATGATCCTTTAAAGGTCCTGTTGGATTCTGTTTGCTAATATTTTGTTGAGGATTTTTGCATCTCTGTTCATCAGTGATATTGGTCTGTAGTTTTCTTTCTTTGTGACATCTTTGTCTGGTTTTGGTATCAGGGTGATGGTGGCCTCATAGATTGAGTTTGGGAGTGTTCCTCCCTCTAATATATTTTGGAAGAGATTGAGAAGGATAGGTGTTAGCTCTTCTCTAAATGTCTGATGAATTCCCATGTGAAGCCATCTGGTCCTGGGCTTTTGTTTGTTGGAAGATTTTTAATCACAGTCTCAATTTCAGTGCTTGTGATTGGTCTGTTTATATTTTGTATTTCTTCCTGGTTCAGTCTCGGAAGGATGTGCTGTTCTAAGAATTTGTCCATTTTTTCCAGGTTGTCCATTTTACTGGCATATAGTTGCTTGTAGTAATCTCTCATGATCCTTTGTATTTCTGCAGTGTCAGTTGTTACTTCTCCTTTTTCATTTCGTATTCTGTTGATTTGAGTCTTCTCCTTTTCTTTCTTGATGAGTCTGGCTAATGGTTTATCAATTTTGTTTATCTTCTCAAAGAACCAGCTTTTAGTGTTGTTGATCTTTGCTATTGTTTCCTTCATTTCTTTTCCATGTATTTCTGATCTGATCTTTATGATTTCTTTCTTTCTGCTAACTTTGGTTTTTTTCGTTCTTCTTTCTCTAATTGCTTTAGGTGTAAGGTTAGGTTGTTTATTTGAGATGTTTCTTGTTTCTTGAGGTAGGATTGTATTGCTATAAACTTCCCTCTTAGAACTTCCTTTGTTGCATCCCATAGTTTTTGGGTCGTCGTGTTTTCATTGTCATTTGTTTCTAGGTATATTTTGATTTCCTCTCTAATTTCTTCAGTGATCTCTTCATTATTTAGTAGTGTGTTGTTTAGCCTCCATGTGTTTGTATTTTTTTACAGATTTTTTCCTGTAATTGATATCTAGTCTCATAGCATAGTCATCGGAAATGATACTTGATACAATTTCAATTTTCTTAAATTTTCCAAGGCTTGATTTGTGACCAAAGATATGATCTATCCTGGAGAATGTTCCATGAGCACTTGAGAAGAAAGTGTATTCTGTGGTTTTTGGATGGAATGTGCTATAAATATCAATTAAGTCCATTTTGTTTAATGTATCATTTAAAGCTTGTGTTTCCATATTTATTTTCATTTTGGATGATCTGTCTATTGGTGAAAGTGGGGTGTTAAAGTCCCCTAATATGATTGTGTTATTGTTGTTTTCCCCTTTTATGGCTGTTAGCATTTGCCTTATGTATTGAGGTGCTCCTGTGTTGGGTGAATAATATTTACAATTGTTTTATCTTCTTCTTGGATTGATCCCTTGATCATTATGTATTGTCCTTCTTTGTCTCTTGTGATAGTCTTTATTTTAAAGTCTATTTTGTCTGATATGAGGACTGCTACTCCAGCTTTCTTTTGATTTCCATTTGCATGGAGTATCTTTTTCCATCCCCTCACTTTCAGTCTGTATGTGTCCCTAGGTCTGAAGTGGGTCTCTTGTAGACAGCATATATATGGGTCTTGTTTTTGTATCCATTCAGTGAGTCTATGTCTTTTGGTTGGAGCATTTAATCCATTTACATTTAAGGTAGTTATAGATATGTATGTTCCTATTACCATTTTCTTAATTGTTTTGGGTTTGTTATTGTAGGTCTTTTCCTTCTCTTGTGTTTCCTGCCTAGAGAAGTTCCTTTAGCATTTGTTATAAAGCTAGTTTGGTGGTGCTGAATTCTCTTAGCTTTTGCTTGTCTGTAAAGGTTTTAATTTCTCCATCAAATCTGAATGAGATTTTTGCTGGTTAGAGTAATCTTGGTTGTAGGTTCTTCACTTTCATCACTTTAAATATTTCCTGCCACTCCTATCTGGCTTGCAGTGTTTCTGCTGAAAGATCAGATGTTAACCTTATGGGAATTCCCTTGTATGTTATTTGTTGTTTTTCCCTTGCTGCTTTTAATATTTTTTCTTTGTATTTAATTTTTGATAGTTTGATTAATATGTGTCTTAGCATTTTTCTCCTTGGATTTATCCTGTATGGGACTCTCTGTGCTTCCTGGACTTGATTATTTCCTTTCCCATATTAGGGAAGTTTTCAACTATAATCTCTTCAAATATTTTCTCAGTTCCTTTCTTTCTCTATTCTTCTTCTGGGACTGCTATAATTATAATGTTGGTTTGTTTAATGTTTTGCCAGAGGTCTCTGAGACTTTCCTCAATTCTTTTCATTCTCTTTTCTTTATTCTGTTCTGCAGTAGTTATTTCTACTATTTTATCTTCCACGTCATTTATCCTTTCTTCTGCCTCAATTATTCTGCTATTGATTCCTTCTAGAGAATTTTTACTTCCATTTATTGTGTTGTTCACCATTGTTTGTTTTCCCTTTAGTTTTTCTATGTCCTTGTTAAACGTTTCTTGTATTTTCTCTATTCTATTTCCGAGATTTTTGAATCATCTTTACTATCATTACTCTCAGTTTTTTTTCAGGTAGACTGCCTATTTCCTCTTCACTTGTTTGGTCTGGTGGGATTTTACCTTGCTCCTTCATCTGCTGTGTGCTTCTCTGTCTTCTTAGTTTGCTTAACTTACTGTATTTGGGGTATTCTTTTCACAGGCTGCAGGTTTGTAGTTCCCATTGTTTTTGGTGTCTGCCCCCAGTGGCTAAGGTTGGTTCAGTGGGTTGTGTACGTTTCCTGGTGGAGGGGACTGGTGTCTGTGGTCTGCTGGATGAGGCAGGATCTTGTCTTTCTGGTTGGCAGGACAGTATCTGGTGGTGTGTTTTGGGGTGTCTGTGACCTTATTATGATTTTAGGCAGCCTCTCTGTTAATGGGTGGGGTTGTTTTCCTGTCTTACTAGTTGTTTGGCATAGGGTGTCCAGCACTGTAGCTTGCTAGTAGTTGAGTGGAGCTGAGTCTTAGCGTTGAGATAGAGATCTCTGGGAGAGCTTTTGCTGTTTGATATTATGTTGAGCCAGAAGGTCTCTGGTGGACGAATGTCCTGAACTTGGCTCTCCCACCACAGAGGCTCAGGCCTGACCCCCAGCCAGAGCACCAAGACCCTTGTCAGCCCCATGGCTCAGAAGAAAAGGGAGAAAAAAAAGAAAGAAAGAAAGAAAGAAAAAGTAAAATAAAATAAAATATAGTTATTAAAATAAAAAGTTAAAAAAATTACTAAAATTAAAAAAACTTAAAATATAAGAAAAAAAGAAAAAAAAAGAAAGAAAGAAGAGAGCAACGAAACCAAAAAAACAAATCTACCAACGATAAGAAGCACTAAAAACTATACTAAAAAAACAAACAAACAAAAAACGGACAAACAAAACCCTAGGACAAATGGTAAAAGCAAAGCTATACAGACAAGAATCACACAAAGAAGCATACACATACACACTCACAAAAAGAGAAAAAGGAAATATATATATATATCTATATATTAAAAAAAAAAGGAAGAGAGCAACCAAATCAATAAACAAACCTACCAATGATAATAAACTCTAAATACTAAACTAAGATAAACATAAAACCAGAAACAAATTAGATGCAGAAAGCAAAACCCAAGTCTACAGTTGCTCCCAAAGTCCACCCCCTCAATTTTGGGATGATTCATAGTCTATTCAGGTATTCCAGAGATGCAGGGTACATCAAGTTGATTGTGGAGATTTATTCTGCTGCTTCTGAGGCTGCTGGGAGAAATTTCCCTTTCTCTTCTCTGTTTGCACAGCTCCTGGGGTTCAGCTTTGGATTTGGCCCCGTCTGTGCGTGTAGGTTGCCTAAGGACATATGTTCTTTGCTCAGACAGGACAAGGTTAAAGTAGCAGCTGATTTGGGGGCTCTGGCTCACTCAGGCTGGGGGGAAGGATGGGTACGGAATGTGGGGTGAGCCTGTGGTGGCAGAGCCCTGCATGACGTTGCAACAGCTTGAGGTGCACCATGTGTTCTCCCAGGGAAGTTGTCCCTGGATCACAGGACCCTGGCCATGGTGGGCTGCACAGGTTCCTAGGAGGGGAGGTATGGATGGTGATCTGTGCTTGCACATGGGCTTCTTGGTGGCTACAGCAGCAGCCTTAGCATTTCATGCCCATCTCTGGTGTCCACACTGATAGCCGTGGCTCACGCCTGTCCCTGAAGCTCATTTAGGCAGTTCTCTGAATCCCCTCTCCTTGTGCACTCCGAAACAATGGTCTCTTGCTTCTTAGGCAGTTCCAGACTTTTTCCCGGACTTCCTCCAGGCTAGCTGTGGTGCACTAGCCCCCTTCAAGCTGTGTTCATGCAGCCAACTCCAGTCCTCTCCCTGAGATCTGATCTTTGAAGCCTGAGCCTCTGCTCCCAGCCCCCACCCACCCCCGCCAGCAGGTGAGGAGACAAGCCTCTCAGGCTGGTCAGTGCTAGTTGGCACCAATCCTCTGTGCAGGAATCTCTCTGCTTTGCCCTCTGCACCCCTGTTGCTGCACTCTCCTCCATGGCTCCGAGGCTTCCCCCCCACCATCCCTGTCTCCGCCAGTGAAGGGGCTTCCTAGTGTGTGGAAAGTTTTCCTCCTTCACAGCTCCCTCCCAGAGGTGCAAGTCCCATCCCTATTCTTTTGTCTCTGTTTTTTCTTTTTTCTTTTGCCCTACCCAGGTACGTGGGGAGTATCTTGCCTTTTGGGAAGTCTGAGGTTTTCTGCCAGTGTTCAGTAGGTGTTCTGAAGGAGTTATTCCACATGTAGATGCATTTCTGATGTATTTGTGGGGAGGAAGGTGATCTCCACATCTTACTCCTCCACCATCTTGAAGGTCTCCCCAACAAATAAATTTATAAAAAAAAAATTAATGTCAGGTTAGCAAATTATCTGGCTATAAAATCATTATACAATGCTAAACAAAAGATAATTGCATTTGTATTAACTGGAAACAAACTATTAGAGATTATAATTTTTAAAAGATACAATTTATAATTGCTAGAAGAAAAATACAAACTATCTAGTAATAAATCTAACAAATTAGGTACAAGCCCTGTATGAGGAAACCTATAAGTCTTTATTAAGAAGTATTTAAGAAGAATTAATAAACCAGATTTATACCATGTTCCTGGATATAAAACTTCAAAATCATAAAAATACAATTACTCCTCCACATGATCTATACCAGAGGCCAGCAAACCTTATAAAGGATCAGATAGTAAATATTTTAGGCTTCACAGGCCATAGAATTGTCATCACACCTACTCCACTCAGCCTTTGTAGCCTGAAAGTAGCCATTGGCAATAGGTAAAGGAACTGACATGGCTGTGTTCTAATAAAACTTTATTTACAAACAGAGGCAAAGAGAAGACAGCAGAACAGGTTTGGCCTGTGGTTTGTTGTTTGTCAACTCCTGATCTCTTTAATGCAATTCCAATATCAAAATCCAGAGTAGTGTGTTTGTGTGTGTGTGTGTGTGTGTGTATGTGTAATTTAACAAATGAATTCTAAAATGTCTGTGACCAAGTACTGGCCTAAGAATAACCAAAATATTCCCAGGAAAGAACAAAGTCACTTATCCTACCAGAAATGAAGACTTTATAAAACTAGAGTTATTAAGACAGTGGGCCATTGAGACAAAATAGTCAAATAGATGAACAGGACAAGATACAAAGCACAGAACTTGCTATTGTATATGACAGTGGTGTCCCTGCAGATTGTAGGAATGGAAGACCATTCAATCTATGGTGCTGACACAACAATTTCTCAATATGGAAAGTGAGTGCAATTGGATTTCTACCTCAATTCAGAGACAAAATTTGATTCTGGGTGAATTACAGACTGAAATTAAAGGTACATTTAAAACCTTTCAGAATAAAATATGAAAATATCTTTCTTATCCTGGAGTAAGCGGAACTTTCTTAAGTAAGACAAAAAATAAACCTTCAAAACTTAAAAAAAAAATCCTATAACTGCACTGAAGTTAGACCATCTGTTCATCAAAAATATCTTGATAAGAGTACAAAGAAAAATAAAAAGCTAATGGGAAAGTTTTTACACATACCAAAAAACCCTCATGGATTAATATCTAGGAGATATTAATAACTTCTAGTTATTAAAAATAAAAACTAGCATAATCAAAAAAAATGCTCAAGAGACATGAACGGACATTTCACAACAGAAGAATCATAAATTAGGGGTAAACATTGGGAAAGGTGATAATTTTCAATAGTTATCTGGGAAATGTAAAATAAATATACAGTACAGTATTGTACAGCCCACAATTTGGCAAAAAGTAAAGAAACATAGTGCACCAAGATTTGGCTGGGAGATGCCACTGTAGAGAGTATAAACTGTTAGATACAATTTAGGAAACACTTTGAAATTATCCACTGAAGTTGAAAGTATTAATACCCTATGATCCAGAGATCCCGCTGGTGGGCAGAGAAACTATTGCTTGATTACACCAGGCAGACATTAAAGAAAGTATTTATTGAAACATTATTTACCAAAACAAAACACTTCGGACTACTCTAATGTAGTATCCATTTTACAGAATGGATAAATATGCTTAGGCATATTCATGTAATGTAATTCTATACAGCAGTGAGAATGAAATAATTACAGATAGACACACTGACATGGATGGATATTAAAAGCATAATATTGAATAAAAGAAGCAAGTCCCAGATGTACCAGAAGAGGTACATTAGAGTCTATGTATTTAATGGTCAAATATGTAAAACAAAACAATGCATACTTAAAGCTACATCAATATGTGTTAAAACTATATTCAAATAGGAAGCATAGAACAAAACTTGAGAAATTTGTTAACTCTGGGTGGGAGGAAGGGGAACGAACAAGGGGATGGTGAAATGTTTAAATGGCTTTGATGATTTTCTGTTTCTTAATGTGGATGATAGGCATACACATGTTCATTTTATTATTCATACACGTTATAAATGCTTATTGTATGTATTTATGATATGAATTATGCTGTAATGTGCATCACAAAGAAGTAGAAACTTAAACAAAATAATATCAGTGAAAAATGAAGTAGCAAAAAGCAAAGAAGCATTATTTGCAGGGTGCTAGGGTCAGCATACTTCTAAAATTTTCGAGCCATTTCCAATTTAAAAGGGCATCAGGCTAGGAGCATTTGACCCTTTCTCCTGCAATGTTACTTTAAAATGCTTGTAAAGGCTGAGCAAAAGATAGAAACTTCCATCTTCACTGGAATCTTACATGGCAAACAACCTATAGCTAGAATCTGAAGGAATGGACTCTAATTTTAGATTGATGCAGCAATACTGAGGAAAAAACAGAGTTCAGTGCTTTGCATCATGGTAGAGTGGCCCGGCCACTCTTCCAAGTGAAGATAGGATGCTTCATACTCTAGCATCATCACTACACATTAGATCTCATGAGGAGCTTTAAACAATAAATACTAATGTCTGATGCCAAATTCACACTAGACACAAAAGGATCAGAATCTGTGAGGGTGAGTCCAAACATGTTTAAGTTTCCCAGGTGATTCTAATATGCATCCAAAGTTAATTATTACTAGTCTAAGAGTTCTAGTTTTTGTCTCTTTAAAGTGGAGGAAGAAACTCACAGCACTTGCAAAGCAAATGAGTGAGGAAGACATATATGTATGTATGTATATATATACACACCTATACATCTGATTTTATTTTCCAATCTTTTACAGTTTTCTCACATATCTCTAAATCAAATGTAACATTCTTTAAAACAATTTCCCTTTGAGTCTTTCTGACTCAAAACTTTGCTCTTTTAGAAACAATTTTCTCTTTTGTCATTCGTATTTCACTGTTTTACATAACAATTGTATACACAGCGTAACAAGTATGGTAACAATTATAATAACAAGTATGGTTAGCAGTACTAGATTTGGGAACTGATACAAGTGATTCTTGAGAAGCATTAAAGAAAAGCATAACCATGAATGCTTGGCATCTTGTGGGCATCAGGTTTTTGCAGAAGAAATAAAGTATTTTCATTAAGTATAATCTGGAGATCATTTAAGAGAGAGAAAACAACAAGACAAAATATTTGTGCATGTGATATTGTCTAAAGCACTGTTAAGCAGGGGTGGAGAAAGAATTCTGGAACAACCACATACATTCAAGTATGGCCGGGGCAAGAAGGAGGAGAGAATACCATCCCTCGGGGCTACAGAACTCCATCACACACTACCTGATTATTTCTGAGGAATTCTGCTGGAATCTGAGCACAGCAACCTGTCCTGGAGCTGTGGATCTGAGAACAGGAAGTGACCATCCCCAAGAAGAGAAGAAGGATTTAGGGAAATTCACACACCCTGTCTCTATGTCTCCTCCTTTGAAAATGAATAAAGAGGAATAAAAACTACACATAAGGTATGAAACAAGAAAAGGGAACAACTTCTTGAACACTTAGAGAAAGGGAAAAAAATTAAATACGTTGCTTGTTGGGTATGTTTTAATTAGTGGATGCTCGGAGGGAAATTTTACTGACCATACGGATTAAGAGACGTCACCAAAGTTTTTCCAATTTTTCTGTGTTTCCTTTTTTTTTTTTCTGGTTGGAGTCTGTTTTGATTTGCATTCTCTAAAAATAAGGCCTGGAGAGAATCCAAATGCACAATATTTATTAGAGTGGTGATCTCAGGAAACACTGGTACAGGAGTAGAGTAGTGAAACAGAGGGGAAGGCAGCTAAAAAAGAGTCGGCTACTGAAGATATTACCACTACAGGAATCTTCATATCATCTTGCTGAGGAACCCTGGGAAATAGTATAGTGCAAACCAAGGGGGTTTTCCCCAAGAGTGAGGGAGCTGGGGTATTTATCCACCAAATTCTCATCCATCATTTGTCAAGGACTACTTCTGGGGTCATACAAGGCTCATACAACTCCTAAGGTCATGAAAGGCCTACTCAGAATTTGGGTCAGGTGTATTCCTGCAATCATGCCGGCAGAGGCATGGGTGTTCACTGCCTTTGATGTCCATGAGTGAGGGTCAAGATGATATGGAGAGCCCTCATCTTTATCATAGACAGCATCTTCTGTTATGTATTGCATTTTCTTACTTAAAAAATAGGACTCTCTGAGGACATCCTCCAAAGCTTCTGCCTGGTGGTGCTTTTGTGATTAAGACTTGCTAATTTCAAGCAATGGAATCTGCCACCTGTACTCTATTCTCTAGAGTCAGGTATCATTGGTGCCTATCTTTTAGTGATGTGTGAATGTTGGTTCAGGTAGGAGTTATGGACAATGTTATACTAGACTAACTGTTGGATATGCCCAGGTATGTTGTATAGTTGAAAAGGAGCTATTTGCAGACAAGTATATCACTAGATGTTAGTTGGCCCAAGGGTATATATTTAGCATGAAATCTCCCAAAATAAGCATTAAAGTTTTTCTCATTTGCTTTTTCTGGTTATATTTCTACCTGTTGCTTATGAGATACAGAATATGTTGGTGATGGAAAGGGTCATGTGGCTGAATTACGATGTTGAATATGCCTTTGATCTGTTCATGAAGATTCATATTTCCTATTTTCAGGACACCAGTAGACATCACAGTTTTAAGCCATTTTCCAAGTGACTTCAAGCCAGACTAGAATTTAAAAACAAGTAATAAGGAAAATAAACTTGAGATGCTCTCTAAGAATATAAAGGCAGAGGAAAAGAGATTAAAATGAAAAGATAAAATGTGATAGAACTGAGGACAGAGAATCAGCCTAACAATTGAAAGTGTAACTGAAGATAAAACAATTATTAATAAAACAGAAGTAAAATTTTTAAAAATAAAACTTTCATAAGACCTTCTCATAAGCCTTTCCTGACTCCCAAACCAACTTGCTTTAAAATACTGAAATATGTTACGATAGTTTAGGTAAATGTCAACAAACAGAGAAAAATTAACAAATACTATAAAAAATAGTTTCACTGACATCCAAAGAGAAATAGCAGGTTCCTACAAAAAAAACCCCACATATATCAGGCTAGATGGAGATTCTTTTATGCAACATTAAATGATGGAAAGTGATGCAATCACACCTACACAGTTTTGTGGGAAAATGTTTTTTTTATCTAATTCATATTTGATAGGTACTATTTATTTAATGTATATAAGCCACAAAAAAGAAGTTAATGTTTGTTGAAGTGTTCAGATGCTATAATGCCTAAGTGCCCTCATTAAAAAAAGGACTTGACCATGGGGTCCAAATAGCAGGGAGAGAAATAAGAATCAATAATTCAAGAAGAGGGAAGTCGTGATATACAAATATGGGTGATGATCACTGAGACAAGTTAAAATGAAATTGCTTATAAACTTGTGATAAATTTGGACACACAATTGAATGCCAATTTCAAATTTGTCTTCTTGAAGATAATACTTTGGTATTTAAATATTTTTAATTATAATTATCTGGGTCTGAAAATAAATATCATGAAAAATACATGAATGTTGTGGAATAGCAAGCAGAACAATGTAAAAGTGTGAAATTGCTTTTCTTGCATAAAAGGAAATCAGAGTTTATTATTTTATGCTTAACTTTGATGTATAAAAGATTTTAAGTTGAAGAACATTTTTGAAAATCTTAAATGTAACAATGAGGGATATCATATACAAGATGTATTATTTTAAAGAAGAGGAAATGATAAAATCAGAGGAAACTAAGCCATATAGCAAAGAAGAGAAAGCAAATGAAACCACAATGAAGCATAAAAATAATAAGCAGAAAGAAAACATCCAAGCATAGAAAGCATATCAATTCTGACAATAAACACAAATGAGTCTGGCTTCTTTACTAAAATATAGACATTCACATATAGGTCATAAAGCAAAAGCCCAACTATTTGTAGCCTACAACTGATAAATAAAAGAAAATGACGCAGACAGGTTAAAAAAAGGCGATGTGTAAAGTTACCCTGGGAAATACAACTTAAGTAAAGGTAGGAAAGGCAATATTAATATTAGACAAAGTAAAATTGAAGGCAGAAAGCATAAAAACAGTACAAGGAGAATTGCTTATAAAAGTTATAATCCTCATGAGGCTATATGTGCTGGAAAACAGAACAACAAAATAGACACAGTCCCAACTGAGGAAACAAGAGATATACGTATAAATACAATAGATTTGGGAGGATTTATTACACCTCTCTAATTTTTGACAGATCTAGGAGACACTAAAATAAATAAGAAACTAGATGACTTAAGTACAAAATAAATGAGGTTACATTTTCCCCAAGTATCCATGGATAATTTATAAGAAGATACTTATGTACTAGATCCCAAAGAAAATAATATAGACCATTTACAGGCTTCTTGTATGAGTCCCAACACCAGCCTGGGTATTAGGACTTGTTCCTTAACTGGCAATGACCCAAGACTTATTGACTCCTGAACAACATGTGACTTGTCCTTGTGTGGGACCCCACAATAAATATTTCTGGGATCCCTCAGGAGTTTTTTTCTATATTTTCATATATACACCTCTTATTTGTTGGGTGGCAATGGAGACCTCCCAAGTCTGCTGTCTTAGATGAACAAAAAATATGAAAGAAGGTAAACTTATCATTATGTCCATCTGATATGATTTTCTATAGGAAACCTAAGAGAATCAACTGAAAAACTACTTTATCAAACAATAAAGTAGTTAGCTATAAGGATACAAAATAAATGTAGGGAATATAATTCCTCCATATATGCAAAACAATCAGTTGGAATATATAATAAAAGACAAGACTCCACTTACAGTAGCATCTGGGATAAACTTAATAAGAAATATTCAAACTATATAGGAGGAAAACAATAAATAAGACTGAAAAAAAAGACTAGATGAGCAAATGAAAAATCTGAGCAGTTGTTTGGATGAAAAGATTCTATATCACTAAGAGGTCAATTCTCCCTATTAATTTATGAGTTTAAGATGACTGTGATAAAATGTCAACAGATTTTTTTCTGGCATCAGTTAAACTGATTCCAAGTTCTCCCAGAAGAATAAACTATCAAGAATAGTCAGGAAATCTCTAAATCTGACTGAAAAGTAGTGAAAGGGACCAAGCCCTACTCAAGATAAAGATATGCTATAAAGCCTCACTAATTAAAGCAGTATTGGCACATGAATAGTCAGAAAAATGGAACATAATAGTGTTCAAGAATGAGTTCATATGCATGTAGTATTTATATTGGTTGGTGGTATGGTTGAGGTGGTATCTCAAATTAGTGGATTAGTTAAGGATGAATTTTTTTTTAAACAAACGATATTAGTATTGTCAGGTAGCTGTTGGGGAAAAAAAAGATGGCACTGGATCCATGTTTTATGTAGTACACTGAAATAAACTTCAAATAGAGTATATTTTTAAAAGAATTCAAATTAAATACGAGCAAATTTCTTTATAAATGTAAGTAGAGAAGGCCTTGCTAAAATGACTCAAAACCAAAAGACATAAAAAGTCGATAATGTTAGGAAATTTTTAAAAGTTTTAAAGTCTTACATAAAAAAATAGGAAATGTCAAAAGAAGCATAACCTATTTTTAAAAATTAGTAACTCATGGAGAAGACAAAGGACTTGTACTTGAATATGTAGAGAGATTATTAAAAATGATTTAAAAGATGCAATTCAACAGAAAAGTGGGCAAAGATAAGAACAGATAAATAACAGTTCACAGAATTAAAAAAATGATCCTTAAACCATTTGTACACTCTTTCTCATGAAAAGTAAAATGCAAATTAAAACCATGATGAGATGCCACAAATAGCAAGTGTTGGTGAGGAGATGGAGAAAAGAGAACACTTTTGCACTGTTGGTGGGAATGTAAAATGATGCAGCCACTATGGAAAACAGTGTGGAGGTTCCTCAAAATATTAAAAATAGAACTACTATATGATCCAGCAATTCCTTTTCTTGGTATTTATCCAAAGAAAACAAAAACACTAATTCAGAAATATATACACACCCCCATGTTTATTTCAGCATTATTTACAATAACCAAGACATGGAGACAACTTATTTGTCTATTAACAGATGCATGAAAAAAGAAAATGTGATATATACAGTGGAAAATTATTCAGCCATAGGGAGGAAGGAAATCGTGCCATTTGCAACAACATGGATGAACCCTGAGGGCATGATGCTAAATTAAATAAGTCAGATAGAGAAAGACAAATGCTGTATGATCTCACTATACTGAAATCTAAAAAACAAACAAACAAACTCATAGAAACAGAGTAAATTAGTGGTTGTCAGGGGCTAGTGGTGAAGGAAATGGGTGATGGTGGCCAAAGGGTATAAATTCCTTGTATAAGATGAATAAGTTCTGGGGATCTAATGTTTAGCATGTTGACTATAAGTTCACAATAATTGTACTGTATACTTGAAAGTTAGAGAGTAGATCTTAAATGTTCACACCACACACACAAAAAAGGTAACAATGTGAGGTAATAGATATATTAACTAATTTTATTGTGGTAATCATTTGGCAATATGCATGTGTATCAAACCATCATGTTATAAACCTTAAACTTATGCAATGTTGTACATTAAATAGATCTCAATAAAACTGGATTTTTTTTTAAAAAATGAAAAAGACATCTGAAGAAAATGAACACACATTTCTCAGAATAGAAATACAGATGACTTTTAAACATAAATACATGCTCAAATTCACTCATAATTAAAGAAATGCATATTAAAATAGAAATAGGATACTGGTTTCCAATTTTCAGATTACACGTTTGTACATTTGATATCTCACTAAGGCATGGACATAGCACAATCCAAGTCTCATGGATGGTTGGTGAGACACGGCATAGAAATACTAGTGTATCTGAAAAGCAGGTTGACAAAAACTATCAAAATTTTAAAGGCTCATATCCTTACAGCCAGAAATTTACTTAAATTTTTTATTTCATAGATAGACATACATGTGTGTAAGCACATATGCACATAGATATTCACTGTATAATTTGGTATAATTTGGAATAGCCAAAACAAATGATACAGAAGCTGGAGGCATTCTATTGTCATTTATTCTACACTAAATGACAGTCAACATTAACAATTTTTGATGCAAACATAGGAAAAATATTATGTAAATATTAAAAATGATGAGGTCGATCTTTCTATGTGCTGTTATGGGATATTTAAAAAGTGCTAAAAAGCAAAGTTCAGATAGCATATATAAAACTATATTTAAGGAGATTTATAAGATATCTATATTAGAATATTTCTGGAAGATTATAGAAAAATATTAAAAATATCTATTAGTAGTAATTGCTTCTAGGAATGAAGCTAAGTTCTAAGATGAGGTCTTACTTTTCAATGTATACTTTTTTATGCTTTTTGAAAATTTGACCATAGGCTTGTATCACTTTTAATAAATTAAACTACCTAAAATTATATAATTAAAAATAAAAGGAGATCCAGGCAAACAAGTATCATCCCTTGGAATTAATTCCATTCCCACAAAGAATTCAATTGGATCCTGGAGGACTCAAATGTTTTTCCAGGTAGAAGAAATTTTTAATGGTTTGTTTTCATTTTGATTTGTTTTATAAGCAGAGCCAGTTTTCAAAAGAGCTTCTTCCAGGCAGCTAAATGCACATACATTTTCAAGCCTTATGTGCATACGAATCACTTGGGGTTCTTGTTAAAATGCATGTTCTGGTTCAGAATGCTTGGTCTTGGCCTGAGAATCTGCATTTCTAACTGGAACCCAGGTAACTTTTCCATGCAGTACACAGTGAATAACAAAACATCATCTTCAGGAAAGCATAAATGAATCCTTTTTTTTTGTAGCATGCACTATTTTGTTCTTTCTTCACTCATTAAGTCTTGGTCATAATCTCAAGTGAGAAGCTCTTTCTTTCAGCAAACAGAAATCACTGGATTAGAAGTTTTCTGTCTTGACTTTGGCTTCTACTCTGTCATCTGGCAAAATGGTTTCCAGATAAGTTCTTTATCTTCTTGCCCTGATCAGAGGGCTTGTGCAATTACCATTCTCTCTAAGTCCTGATAATGACATGCAAAAAGCCATCAGTCAGTTAAATTGCCAAAGACATGATTGAAGAATGAAGGGCTCTCTGTGGAGGAGGAGAACCAGAAACAATAAGAAGAGTTTGATTAGAACACAGCCAGGACAGATTTGGGGAAGGAGAGGCCCACCTCCTTCTTCTTGATTGGGTCTGAAAGATGGGAGTTTGTGGGGAGGAGATATAACAACACGACCTCTAATTGCCCTGATTGATTGAGGCACAGTGATTGAGAGAAGCATAATCTATACACTGCAAACTGTCTGCTCCCAACATTGGGAGGCCTACACAATCCCAGTTGCTGGCTAATTATAGTAGATCAATGTGGGCTGAAGTCCAAGATTTTCCTAATAGTTGTTTTGGAGATCTCTGAAAATAAGAGATGGGGAAATTACATCCGGTTCTGTCAGGAGCCAGAAAACAGCCCCAGGTAGATTCTTCCCATCTCTGCATATAGGATGAGTGAACACAGACTAAGGATATTGAAGCAGAAAGTGCCTGTTTTTCATCCTCTTATCAGTGACCCCATGTATGGACCATCATAAAAGAACAGATCAAAGCCGCTGGGACCTGGATGGCTGCAGGTGTGTTTATTTCCTTCTTCAAGGTGTTAACCAAAATTTGAGAAATGGAGGCCTGACTGAAATCAAAAGGTGTTTATTTGGGGTTTGTTAAGACTGTAGCCTGGGAGACACAGATTCAAGAAGCACTTGAATTGTGTTCTGCTAGATTACAAAATGGGAAAGGTTTATAAAGGCAAAAACTGCAGGGTTACTGTTAGTTACATGAGTTGTTTACGAAGATTGGAGCTGGCAAGAAGTAAGAGTGTTTGTTAAGCAAGAATTGGTTGGCGTCCAAAATGGTTGCATAGTTATAACGGGAGACCTTGAGACCATCAGGTTGCAGCTGGAAGGTATTGTTCTGAATATGGCTGGTGGTATCTTTGGGTCTGGTACAGTTCAAAGAAAGTTCAAGTTCAAGTGGTGCAGAGATGTGTTTGAGACCAGATCCTCAATGGCCACCCAACTCTGTTTTTGTCTGCTTGAACTGTGATTACTCCATTTGTCATCAAAGATTACCACAGTTCCATTTCAAAAAATGTACATATTTTGACTGTTGGGCTCTAAAAATTTGGAGCTAAAGATAGAAAATTAAAAATAATGCTACAGTGCACACAACAATTTGGGTACAAAGATGGTCATTATGGCAATTTTTATAAGAATGAAAATGATGGCAACAACTTAGTCAATAATAAGGCATTGACTAAAATATCAATAAATTATGGTAATCAAAAAATGCAATAGTAGGAAGTCATTAAAAATCATAGTTTCAAAAGATAGGTGATAGATTTTTTTAAAAGCAATGAGCTTGTAGGGCATTTTAATTAATTTATTTTCTATATGTAAAATGGCAATGTACAACTTCTGTAATCAGAAAAAATACATAAAAGGTAAAGAATAATGCTAGAGTTGAAGGACAAGATGAGAAGACAATTATTGTAGGGAGCAGGTAAATGACTTTGTTTTAGGTAGGGGTCAGATTAGATCAGCCTCCAAAGACCTATCAGGGCTACAGTTGTACCTATGTATATCTGAGTGGAAATACAGGTAATATAACATTGAGTGACAACTCCTGCCATAAACTATAAAAAATAATGTATTCCACAAAGAAAATAGTCATCCCAAACTAACAGTGTGCTAAATGCTAGTTTTGGAAAGGGAAGGATAATTTTACACTGGGAGTAAAGCCAGTGAACCCAATACAACTTTATTTATGTTTCACTGTGTTTAGGATTGTTCCTTCTGCCCCCAATATTCCAGAGGTTCTTTGATATTTATGAGCTTTAAATCTCTCTCCAAGCTGCTTGCCTTTTAGGACCTGGCAGTGTCAGGCTCCCTTGTTCTTTCTGCAAGCTATAGGAAGTTGCTGTTCTTGCAGTTTTCTCTGAATCAGAAAGTTCTTTTCTTTCCTTGCTGAGAAGGCACAAACGGCAGTGGCAACAAGTTGGTGAGTTGAAAAGGATTAGAGCAGATTCAGAAGCACAAGGCAGTGGGCTAGGAGGAGAATTCATGAATTAGAATAAGTTTGTTATGGGTTGAATTGTGTTGCCCCAAAGGATATGTTGAGTCCTAACCCCTGGTCCCTGTACACGTGAACTTATTTGGAAATAGAGTCTTTGCAGATGAAATCAAGTTAAGATAAGGTCATTAAGGTGGGCCCTTAATCCAATATGACTGGTGTCCTTAGAAGAAGACAGTTGTGTGAAAACAGACTCCCAGGGAAAACACCATGAGAAGACAGAGCAGAGATTGAAATGATACAGCTGCGTTCCAAGGACGACAACCAGCACTGGAGCCAGGAAACAGAGAGGAAGAATTTTCCCCTACGGGTGTCAGAGGGAACACGGCCCTACTGACACCTTGATTTTGGACTTCTAGCCACCAGAACTGTGAAATAACAAATTTCTGTTGTTTTAAGCCACCCAGTTGTGGTACTTTGTTACTGCAGCCCTAGAAAATGAATACAGAGTTCATGAAATATGCTAATACAATGATAAAAATAATTTATTGTCTGCTGAATTTAGTTTCTTTCATATTTTATTTCTAATATTTACAATAATCCCAAGCAGTAGATAATATCACCTTTATTCATGAATGAGGGAACGGGAAACTCAGACTAAGTAAAATAATTTTCCATGTGGCCCAGTTAATATGCTTAGAGATTTGAGCCTGGTCTTAATAACACCAAAGACTGGAGAATAAACAAAACTATACAAATGAAAAGGTATCTATAGTTATAACAATGAATTCTCTATATAACTTCAACATTTCTCTATAATGATGGCAAGTATAATCCTATAGAATATTTGCTTTTTCAGGGCAAGTCACAGTTTCTGCTGCCATTAAATGGCACTTACACAGTAAAACTCTCCTCATCCTTTTGATCTCAAATTTGCCAAATACCCTGACAGACAATGCCCTGAAATTTCCTAATCATCTTCAAAAAACCACCACTTGCTAAAAGGTGTAAGACCTTAAAGGAGAAAGAGGAAAATAAAATCATGAGTGTAACCTCAACTTCTTTGCCAAGTACAGTCACTTACCTGCTCATGTGAAAGACTAGATTAGGGTGTGTGAGTTTTTAAATAAAACCAGTAGGATAATGGGCTAATACTTGTGCTCATAAATTTAAGAAATGATTATGGCAGTATTACTGTGTGTCATGAACACACCAAACCTGGACCCTCATGCAGCTTTTGTTCTATTGCACAGAAGGGAAGATGGACAACAAACATATATATTTATATGATTGGGAAACTGTGATAATGTGATGAAGAAAAGTGAAGCAGAAAAGAGGGATTTAGAATAATGGGGGGAGGATGCTACCATTTGAGGTGGTTAATAAAAGAAAGTCTATCAGGTTCAGGGATTTTGGATTTTTAATGTATGTTACATTATAATACCATATATTAGAAAAAATAAATTATTATAATGCATTAAAAAAAAAGCACCTGTGGAGTTATTGCTGAACTTTCCAGTCTACTCATATGCAAATCTTTCCCTTGATGAACTGAATACTCTGCTCTAAAATAACGTTCCTGCGACTTCCCTGGTGGCGCAGTGGTTAAGATTCTGCCTGCCAATGCAGGGGACAGGGGTTCGTGCCCTGGTCCGGGAAGATCCCACATGCCGCAGAGCAACTTAAGCCCGTGCGCCACAACTACTGAGACCGCGTGCCACAACTACTGAAGCCTGCGTGCCTAGAGCCCGTGCTCCACAACAAGAGAAGCCATCGCAATGAGAAGCCCGTGCACTACAACGAAGAGTAGCCCCCGCTCGCCACAACTAGAGAAAGCCCACGCGCAGCAACGAAGACCCAGTGCAGCCAAAAATAAATAAATAAATTTATTTTAAAAAAGAAACATTTGTCATGGGGGTATTTATGTTGTTATTTACATACATGTTTGGCTACTGTTAAAATTTGCTAATATGTTTATGCGTGTTTACATATGTATAAATAAAGACGTTTATAAAGAGAAGGAGAGGGAAGGAATCACCAAAAAATACATAAAGAAATAATAAAATAAAATAACGTTGCT
Source organism: Balaenoptera physalus (assembly GCF_965194825.1). NCBI lineage: Eukaryota > Metazoa > Chordata > Mammalia > Artiodactyla > Balaenopteridae > Balaenoptera > Balaenoptera physalus. The sequence goes on along the minus strand of NC_138898.1, from coordinate 41,338,513 downwards.
TCTCCACATAAAATACAGCTTTCATGTTTAGTAGATTATGATTCCTATGTTTAAAGTAAGTACTGTAACTCAAGGGCTATGTGATTTAATCACCTACTGCTAGAAGCACATATATACATCACCAACAGTCACTGGAGTCCAAATGTGGGGCCTCTGATCAATCATCTGAGTTGCTCAGGTAACGTGTTACAAAACATAATACAGCTGCCACAATCAATGCTACAGCAATGTCAGACATGATGGCTCAAATTCTGATTCTATTGAATACTCCAGAAATGACCCTTTTACTCAGCCATAAAAAATAATGAAATAATGCCATTTGCAGCAACATGGATGGACCTAGAGGTTATCATAGTAAGCGAAGTCAGTCAGACAGAGTAAGACAAATACCATATGATATCACTTGTATGTGGAATCTAAAAGATGACACAAATGAACATATCTATGAAACAGAAACAGACTCACAGATATAGAAAACAGACTTGTGGTTGCCAAGGAGGAGGGGGACTAGGGGAGGAATGGATTGGGAGTTTGGGATTAGCAGATGCAAACTAGTATATATAGGATGGGTAAACAACAAGGTCCTACTGTATAGCACAGGGAACTATATTCAATATCCTGTGATAAACCAGAATGGAAAAGAGTATGAAAAAGAGTATATATTATGTATAACTGAATCACTTTGCTGTACAGCAGAATTTAACACAATACTGTCAATCAACTATACTTCAATAAAATTGGAAAAAATGACACTTTTATTTTCGGCACTCCCCCTGCCTTCAGGGAAATAACAATAGTGGCCACACCAAGGAGGAGGGGAGGGTCTTGGGCAGTCCTGGAAGCCAGAATAGAGCCAGACCCACGTGCAGGTAGGTGGGGTCTCAGCTTCCACCAGGATGAATCTCCAAAATGTATCCTCCTGCAGTCTACAGAAGTAACAGAATTTCCCACTTTTAGTGTCACTTTTAGTCTAGGGCAGAATTTCCAGAAGTGTTGGAGGTCTTTGAGATGTTAACAGTTTCACCTTCAAACAACTACAGAGACAGCAACAACAAAACCCCAAACAGAGTTAGAATCAACAAAGTTAGGAAAAATCTGGATTAAATAGAGTTAATACTTTTTCAGCCCAATTATCTCAGAGCCTTTAATAAGCTAATGTTAACTGTGATGCCCTGAAAGGAAAGGCAATATGTAGCATTTCCAAAGATTAGGCAAAAGTGCCTCTCAGGAGAGAAAAGTTCCTTGGAACGTGTTTCCGTAAAACTTCTGGCTAATGTTTTCCAGAAAAGTGTGATAATGAAGTTATTTCCTGGCTGAAGGAAGACTTAGCATGTCATGTCTATTCTCACTTGTTCTTAAATAACTGTAGTGCAGTCAGCCCAACAGCCAACTTTAGCCGAGCTTTGTCCTCAGCAGACAGGACACAGGACAGGAAAGCTTTGAGACCTGGAGTTTAGTTAAGAAATGGAAGATTGAGATGCATCATACAGTGGGAAGCTTGGAATGCACTATTCTAGGTAGGATGGGGAGATGGCAGCATTGGGAATTTGAAGGAGGTGTTTTAAGATTACTGGAGATTGAGGGTAGCAAAGTTTAGTTTCTTAAACTTATCATTAGCCAAAACCACATCTCAAATTGATGTGGGATCCATGTTCCCATTCTTCTTGCTCTGTCTATCAGCTGGATGGATGGTGTCTAGAGCTGGTATGCTGCCACCCAACCCACTGCACACAATACTTCAACCACGATTCATATTCTGATTGAGTCACGATTCAGTATTATTTGTTTGTGAATTTACCCAAACCCAGAAATTAACTGGTTTTTAGAGGAAATATGTTGTTTTTCCTTCTCAGCATCCTCTCACCCCTCTTTGATAAAACAAAACCCCAGAGTTATTCTGGAGAACCACCTCCCTCAATGTCAACCCACATGATTTAGGTAGGGTTATAATTGGGATTTTCCCAAAAGTAGCCCATGCGGCAAAGACTTGGGTGCAGGTAGTTTATTTGTTAGGTGATTCCAGGAACAGGGTGAGGAGTAAGGAGACAGAGACAAACAAAGAGGAAACATCCATGAAGAGTCTACCATACAGCTGGTTTCCACAGTGGGCAACGGGGACAAAATCCTATTGGGAACCTCTAAAAAATGTTATAGAATACACGTAATAATTGAAAGCTGGGAGGTGGGGCTGCTCTCCACAAAATCCATCTCCCATTGGTTGGGGGATGCAAGGACATCAGTGCCTATGCATGTCTAGGCTGCAATTAGGCTCAAGCTGAGAGAGTCTCCATGGCTTCAGAGAAAACCCTGGTGCAGAAAAACAGATATGGCAGGTACCCGAGACCCTTAAATCTAGGGTTAGGTCCAAATTAACCCAAACTGATTGCATATTGCATCCCTAGAGTTACAGCGAAAACAAGGTGACTGCGTGACTCAATTAGAGGCAATAGTAGAAAATGTTTTCAACAGTTGGGGAAAGAAAAAAAGAATCTCTTTTCTCCATCAGACTCAGAAACAAGAAAATGTAAGGTCGAGAGCACCACAATCCATGTGCAACCATGAGTGAATGTTAACTCAGGGGAAATGGATTCTGGAGAAAAGGAGACAAAAACTGGATCCTCAGGATATTACTTGAACAGATGGAATTTGCAATGTCTAAAGTCAGACTGCCTGGATTTTTAATTTCTGTGAGCCAATGCATTTTCTGTTTGCTAAACCAGTTTGAGTTGGGTTTCCAATAGAAAGACTCCAGACTTGGGGTTAATCAGAGGGGTACCAGACCAGCAGCATCAATCAGCTGAGAGCTTGTTAGAAACGCAGAATCCCAGGCCCCTCTTAGCCTTTGCTCATTCAAAGTCTCTGAAAGTGAGGCTCAGGAAACTGCTAGCCATCCAGATGAAAAAAAAAAGAAAAAAATAATGATCAGAAGAACCTAGGGGCAAGACGGGAATAAAGATGCAGACCTACTAGAGAATGGACTTGAGGATACGGTGAGGGGGAAGGGTAAGCTGGGACAAGGTGAGACAGTGGCATGGACATATATACACTACCAAACGTAAAATAGATAGCTAGTGGGAAGCAGCCGCATAGCACAGGGAGATCAGCTCGGTGCTTTGTGACCACCTAGAGGGTTGGGATAGGGAGGGTGGGAGGGAGGGAGATGCAAGAGGGTAGAGATATGGGAACATATGTATATGTATAACTGATTCACTTTGTTGTAAAGCAGAAACTAACACACCACTGTAAAGCAATTATACTCCAATAAAGATGTTAAAAAAAAAAAAAAATCACTGCCCTAATGGATATGCTATGTGAACCTGCCAGAGGCCAACATCATTGGTAAAAGAAATGAAAAAGCATCAGCATCTAAAATCACAAAGCAAAACAACTAAGGCAATTTTAAATGTGACTTGATATTTGGAGCAAGTTGCTTTCAAAGTATATGCAATATACCCAGAATCTGGAGCAATAACTTTAAGTATTCCAGGGTGACTTAGAAAGGCACTGCAGAAGTAACTGCCATATATTTTTCATTTTCTCTTATTAAAATTTTAGATTTATCTGCACAGCTCTGCCTCATTAGAAGGCTTGAAGGCTGAAAAATGAAGATAAGAGCTTTAGATTTGCTTCTTTGGTTTTTGCTTATTCTGACCCAAACCAGACACCAGAACAATTACAATGGATTTTTTTTTTTCTTTTCCTTATGGCAAGAGTGCCTGATGAAATTTATTTATATCTTTTGTCCCTTGGGTTTGCTAGTGCTACTAAACATGGTCACCTTTCAGACCACGAATGGTAAAAAGTAACTATTTTCTATTACCAGTTTCCATGAAAATAACCACGCTGAGGAATTATTGGAGAGAAATAAACCCTGAATTTGATAATATTGTGCTCTCATGCTAAATAAGGGAACAAAACTTGGTTTATTAGCTAAGCTCACGACTGCAGTCATATCTCTTTAATTTCATGGGATTTGGGGGAAGATCAATGTCCATTCAAGGAAGTAAAAATTATGGACTTTTAAAAAGAAATAGAGATTTATCACTCCTATTAACCAATTGTTTACAAGCAGAAGTCCAGCAGGATCCCTTTCAATCCCTAATTAAGACTTGCAGAATTCATCCGTATGGAAACACTGAGAATTCTTAAGGTACAAAACAATAGTTGATTTTCTGGTATTGCTTAAACAATGTTTCTTTCAAACATAATGTAACTTGCAAGCAAAATTCTTTCATCATACATTCAGGAAGTTTCCAATTCCTGTAGGAATTGTGTTTCTAGGGCTTTTAAAACCAGTTATTTAAAATCTCATCATATCCTTTCCAGAGACACTTTATCATAAAAAGTGATTAGTTCTCAGTTTGGATAGAATGCTGGTCAGCTCACAAAATCCTGTTTCCTCTCATCTGGGCACAGCTAAACTTCATTTCCCAGGCTCCCTTGCAGTTGGGTGAGGTCGTGTGATCTGACCAAGGAATGAGGTTAAAGTGATAGGAGCCTGTCCTCTAAAAATATTTACCACACGACCCAGATCCTCCACTGTCCCTTTTCCCCATCTGCTGATGAGGACTCGAAGGCCAAAGGGCAGGAATCTGCATTCTACAGCCTGCTTTTGTAAATAAAGTTTTATTGCAGCACAGCTAGTCCATTTATTTATGCATTGTTTATGGAAGTTTTGCACTACGATGACAATAGTTAACACAGAGATTGGATCACTCAGAAAGCTGAAAATAATTAGTATGTGGCCCTTTAAAAATAAAGTTCGCTAACTGTCAAAAATGTGGAAGTAACCAAGACACCGTTCAGGAGATGAATGAATAAATAAACTTTGGTACCTAGAGATTATCATACTAAGTGAAGTAAGCCAGACAGAGAAAGACAAATATCATATAATATCACTTATATGTGGAACCTAAAAAATGATACAAAAGAACTTATTTACAAAACAAAAACAGACTCACAGACTTAGAAAACAAAATTATGGATACCAGAGGGGAAAGGTCGGGGGGAAGGATAAATTAGGAGGTTGGGGTTAACATATACACAGTACCATGTATGAAATAGATCATCAACAAGGACCTACTGTGTAGCACAGGGAACTCTACTCAATACTCTGTAACAACCTACACAGGAAAAGAATCTGAAAAAGAATAATATATGTATATGTATAACTGAATCACTTTGCTGTACACCTGTGAAACTAACACAACATTGTAAACCAACTATATCTCAATATAAAATAAAAATTAAAAAAAAAAAAACAAACCTGAGGTCCATCCAGACAATGGCATATTATTCACTGCTAAAAAGAAATGAGATATCAAGCCATGAAAAGACATGGAGAAATCTTAAATGCAGTTTACTAAGTGAAAGAAGTCCATCTGAGAAGGCTAATTACTAAACGATTGCATCTGTATGACATTCTAGAAAAGAGGAAACTATGGAAACAGTAAAAAGATCAGTGGTTGCCAGGGGTTAGGGAAAAGGGAAGGATGAATAGGTAAAGCACAGAGGATTTTTAGTGCAGTGGAAACTGTGATACTATGAAGGTAGATACATGTCAGTATACATTTGTCCAAACCCATAGAATGTACATCAACTCTAACGTTTAATCCATTGTTTAAGGGATTCTGGGTGATTATGATTTGTGGATGTAGGTTCATGGATTGTAACAAATGTACCACTCTGGTGTGGGATGTTGATCGTGAGGGAGATGGTACACAGGTAGGGACAGGGAGAATGTGGGAAATCTCTGTACCTTCCGCTCAATTGTTCTGTGACCCAAAAACTGCTCTATAAAGTAAAGCCAATCAATCAAGCAATCAATAGTTTTCTAACTCCTGTCTAAGGGATTGTGGAACCAATAGATGGAGGAAGCCTGGCTCTCTGAATGACCTAGTGAACGAATCCTCTTTGTCCCTCCACTGTCGTGCATTGGATTGTAATACAAACAAGAAACGAATTTTCACTTTGTTAAATATCAAGATATGAGGGGATAAGACCAGTTGCAGAGGCTGGTCTTTGTTACAGCACTTGGGTTGGGCTATCCGAACTAACGCACCAGGATACCGTACAAAAAATATTTATGCTCTACTGCTGATAATATAGTCAAGCTGACCCCTAAATCATCTGAAGCTCTTTACACCCCGTGAATGATGCAGGGCCCTGCTGAGCTGTGTTGGAGTGGAGGGTGTGGAGTCAGTGAAGACACTGGTACCCTGGCTGGCCCCACAGCGGCTGGCTCTGGAGGAGGTGACATCACCACTGAAAGAAAAGATGGAGATGGGAGCAGGTACAGGAGGATGTTGGGTGATTTTTATATAAGGATTGTTTACAGTTGCATTCCTGTGTTGGCATGTGTCCACACTGAAAAAGGAACTCTTTAGACAAAGGCCTGATTATAAAGACTAAAACTGTAGCTCCTCATTAAATATTTTGTGTGTGTGTGTATGTGTGTGTCTGGAAATGGTTTTGGCAGTAATTTTGGGTCCAGAAAAGCTTCCCCTTCATAAAATGGAGAAATACATTATTTTCCTGTCCTCTGTAAAAAGAGTCTATTTTTTCCAAGCCTTTACTTTTCAATTCCCATGGATTCAATTTGCCCCAAGAGCTCTGAAATGCTTAGAATTTCTTTTATTATCTTGCAACACACATTTGCTACATCTTTCTTGTATTTCACTGGCATTGTAACTCCTTTGGAATGAATCCTAGCATCTTCAATGTTACACTCTGAGACTTGGGAAGCAGGCTAGCTGTTTTCTCTACATTAATAGGCAGAAAAGTTCTGTCCTCGGGGAAGCTTTCTGACTGCTGACTATAACAACCAGTGTCACTTGCACAATAAAAAGTTTTATGTGAATTTTTTTATTGTCTCCCTCCTGGAAAATTATAGTCGTTGCTCATCCAGCAGATGTGTGAGGCCGCAGGCTGAGTGCATATGCTTCCCCTTTACATGGTCACTCTGGTCGGTTCCCCAGCAGAGAGGCAAATTTCCTCTAGATAACAGGACAAATAAATCAAATCTAGATAACAGGACAGTTTTACAGACGTATTGGTGATTCTGATCCTTTTTGAGTAAACTGACCTCTGTCCATCTTTTGTCATTTACAGTTGCAGGGGACTTCCTCCTTTCCTCATGTCTTGAGACATGTTCCCCTGGAGGCTGATCCTGAGAAGAAATGTCAGTGTAAATAGTTTATATCAGGGTTGATCCCAGAAAACTTTGGTAGGGCTATGTGAAAGTGAAGCAGGAAAAGAAAGCAGCCAAAAGAGGGTGTATTATCAAACCAGTCACCACTGTAGGCTCGATCCCGATGGAGAATTCTAGAAGCCCAGAGTAGAACATGCCTCAGAAGTATTCCACTCAAAGGACAGGGAGCCAGTTCCTACCAGTCATAGATGGAGAGGTCCTTTTTGGTGGTGTCAGACCTTCCAGTTTGCTGCAGGGGTGGGCAAGGTGGGCTTTCTTGTCTAGAGAAAACCCTTAGGCAAAGAAGTGCAGATGGTGGGCTTTGAAACCTGACCTGCTGTGCACCAACAAGGTCAGGGCACAGAATGTGGGCAGGCACTGATTGCATCTGCTGTCTCGGAAAGAGGAATCAGTGTTTCAGCTCAGGGCTTTCCTCAGCTCTGAATTCACAAGCAGTGCCTTAGATAAAACCATCAGCTGGGCAAAGGGGTTTGGGAGCCATCTTCTTCCTGGATTTCTCCCTCTCTCAGGAATGGCTTTGTAGCTGAATGGGGTCTATTGGTGCCCAAATAAAGTAGCTTTGGGGTAATTTGGAAGGACACTTGTCTTTCTTCCAGGGCCCTTCCTTCCCAGGGCCACGAGACCTGAAATTCTGCAGCTCATCAGTTAAATCATAAAGTATCTGGGGGCATACAAAGTAAATAAAGAACCTAACCTTCGTTTATCTGCAATGTGAATAAGTCCCTTGAAACTCTTTCCTGAGAGGTCTGATATGAGAGGGGCTGTGGATGAGAGGCATGTCGGTGTACTATGGGAGCCTGTGCGGTGTTTGTTGTGTGTGTATGTGGGCAGCCTGTGTGTTGAATGTGTGTGTGTTTGAGTGTGTGTGTGGCGTGTGTGAAGATGTTTACCTGAAGACTCCAGCCATCCAAGTGGTACCGCGTGTGTAGGTTTCACTGAGGGAGGCAAATATTTGGGTTCCAAGAATAACTCTACCTTCTCTGTAAGGACCGGGCCACCATGATCAAAAATCCCTTAAGCTGTCTTTGTAGCTCTCTCACCCCCACCCACTCCGGAACTGTTGAATTCCTACTGTTTTCAGATTAGCTTCCACTGTAAGTGCTGCTGGCTGGGAGGTGAGGGGGGCTCTGAAGTGCTCTCCTGTTCTCAGGTAACTCAGTGATAAAGCATGGATCTTCAGAAACCAACATAAAAGGCTCATGCCCTGGGCCAGAAGACTCCAGGCACCATCAATGCTGCTTAATTTAAGTGAAGAACGTATGAAACGAGATGCCTAAGCCACAAGTCCAGACATTTCTTGAAACTTGGAGAAAGTAAAGAGAGAGCGCCTGAAGAATCAGAGAGAACCTGGGAAGTGGCTATTTCCTAGCAATAGTGCCTGCCTTGTCTCCAGTTTCCTAACATCCAGGAAGCACAGCCATCCTCTCCCTACATCTAACAGAATGTGCCATGACCATTCCAAACACAGAAACCACTGGCGCCACTGAACCTGTGGTTCTCAACCCTCACTATGCATTGGGATCACCTGGAGGGTGTTGAGAGTGCCAGTGGCTTGGTCCACCCCAAGATGCTTCGGTAATTGGTTTGGGAGCACCCTAAACAAGGGAACTTTTCAATCTGCCCAGGCAGTTCTATGGTATAGCCAGAGTTGTGAACCACTGCATTGAACAAAGTCAAGTTCAGAGAGCAGATCCCAGAGAACATCTTGGCTATTGCTGAACATCTAATTGTCATCTTAAAATTGTCGTCTCCAGAACTACACTCATGATTTACCCCCAAATGCCAAATCTGCAACTCCTACATTCTGCCACTTACTCAGAGCAGAAACCTTGGGGTCATCCTTGACTTTTCTCTCTCATAAGGCACGTCCCATCTGCCAGCAAATATTGAAAACTCTGTCTTCCAAACGCATCTGGAAAGTGATATCCTCTCATCATCTAGATCTTTATCATCTGGATCAAATTAATGTTGTTTGCTCACTTGTATTATTGCAATAGCCCCCTAGCTCATCTTCCTACCTTTGTCTTCCCATGCTCCCTTCAGCCACATCTCACATAGAGTCAGGGGAGCCTAACAAATAGTAACAAATCATGTCCTTCCTCTGTTCAAAGCCCTCCAATAGTTTCTCATTCTGTCGTAAAAGCTTGGATCTTACATGTCCCTATGTGATTCTCCCCCAGCTCCTACATGTAGAGGAAATTCCTCTGTGGAAGGAATTCCTTGGTCAAGAAAGTGTGAGAACTTCTGGATTAAACAAATTAAATAGGCATTGTAGGACTTCTCAAAAACTATAATTTGCTATATATCATTATGAAGCTTCCAAGGAGATATTGTAGGCAGCACCTTCCAAACTCAGCCAAGAAAACCTTTTTGGAAAAGAATAACACTGTCCCCATTTTCCACTGACAATGATGTTCACCAGCTTTGCCTGCTTACGGGAAGGGAAATTGGACAAACCTGACAAAACCCAACGCCTTGGCAGAAGTGAAAAGAGTCTTGAAGAAAGTGGCCAAATTCCTCAACTTCAGAGCCAGGTCAGGGATACGGGCTGAAGAGTTGGGTTCTGTTTGTGTTCTTTTTTCTAGTTTCTGCATTTGGTAATAAAAATCAGAGTCAGTGGATTAACTGATGTTTATGAATTAAAAAAAAAAAAGAAGTTCAGCATGTTTTTAAGAGTAGTGGTTAATACAGGAGGTTGGGTAGTCAAGATAAAACAATGACACCTTATGTGTTTAAATAAGTGTACACATTTTTTATCTGAAAAGGCATATATCTCTTTAAACAGTTAATAAACATATTTTGCTTCTTAGCTGGACTCAAGAAATAGTATTTGAGTACAGTAAATCCTTTAAACAAGAAGGTAGCACTTAAGTAAATTGATATCAATCAAAAGTGTCAACCAGACTGAACTGACTGATACCTTGTTTAGGGGACAGAAATCAGATGGTTAAAGACCTTTAGGGCTATTGTGCATGCTTGCAAGTCGTTCAAGGCAAGGATTCACTGTTCTGTTGGGTGGGTGTAGAGAGATTATTTTCCATCCCTGTATGGCTTGAAGCACCTGACAGTGGTGGCATTTTGAAACCCAGAAATAGCTTTAAAAACCTGCCATCTGAACTTTTGGAAAGCAATAAGTTTCAGTACAGCATGGACAGGCTATGAATTTAACAACCAGCACAATCGGTGCCAGCCCCACGCTACCCCATCTCACAGGACCTTCTTTTTTATTTCTAAGCCTCAATTTGAGGCCAAAGAAGCTCAGTCTGATGCATAACCTGGTCCAGCTGTCCTCTTCAGAGATTCATGCCTGCAGCTGTCCAAATCGTGCTGTAGTTCTTTCTTCAGAACCTGATTTCTCTTCCTATACCCCAGCTGAGCTCAAACAAAGAGCAACAGATGACATATTTCTACAAACATAGCATGTTTGTGTTATTGTAAATATCTACAGAGATCAAGAAAGTTAAGCCAAACTTTGCAAAGCCAGAGGTGCTACCAAGAGAAAGCCACTACAGTCACCTGACAAAAAAAGGAAATGAGATTTGCCAAAGATAATAAAGAGAGAGCTCACATTTTCCACCCCTGACATTTTATAGCCAAAGAGGAAAATGCAATACTGTTATGGAGTCTATGTGTCTTAGAAGATGATGGAGTCCAGTTAGATGCCTATTAAGGCAATTAGGGTTGCTTTATGCTTAATTCTAAATCAAAGGAAACAACCATTTTATTATTATTGACTGGGGTTACTTCATATTGAAATCATCTTTAAATACCATTTTACTTATATTTCCCATTATCTTTGGAGATTTTTACAAAGTTTCACTCTCAGAAATGGATGCATGTACTCGGCTTAAACAATGAAATGTTTCCAATTTCACTCTTTACTGATATAATATTTATATAGTAGAAGTTTCCCCTCCCCCCAATTACTCATGCTAGGGATCCCCTTTAGGAAATATAGGAGAAATATATACAAGTGAGGTCAATGGGCATATGTGGCAGATAAGAAAGATGCATTTGACAGAGCACAAGAAAATATATTCAGTCACAACTGGAACACTAGGGAAGAAAAGAACTTTTGCCTAGTGGAGGAGAATGGCTTAGAGGGAGAAATGGTATATCCTTTATATTAAAAAAGCCTCTGCATTATATATATATATATATATATATATATATGCCTTCTTGGGGAATATCTTCAGTAGAAAGTACAGTCGAATAAATAAAAATCTTAAGTGGAATACGTAATATATTAAACTATAAGTGCTATGGAGAAAAAAATTAATAGGAAGAGGACAAGAGATTAGGGAAAGAAAAGAGTACAATTTAAAACAGGGAGCCATGGAAGACCTGACTAAAGAGGTGACATTGATCAAAGTCCTGAAGCAGTTGAAGGAGTGAACCTGATACACACACACACACACACCTATATATAAAATACCTGGAGAAAGAATTTGGGGTAGTGAAAAGAGCTCCTGAGGTGGGAGTATGCCTGTCAGGTCCAAAGAACAAGGAGGCCAGTGTCTGGGCAGATTCAATTCAGGAGAGAGTGGTAGGAAATTAGTGCATAGAGGTAATGGGAGGATGTTGGGTAGAGCTGGAACAGCTGTTCCATGTGCACACTGCACAAAGACACCAGACAATGCAGCAGGTGTGAGGGCTGTCATCCAGCCAACTCTCAACGTGCCAAGGGGTGAGCTCTGGTGCAGGGATCTGCCAAAGGGGATAAGAGCATTCTCATTCTTACAAAGGCACCAACCACTTACACAAGGTTTAGGTATGCAGCGCTGAGAAGGCCCAGTGTTGGAAGCTTTATAAAAAAATTTGATCAAAGACATTCTACAGGCTTCTAGATCACTGTAATGACATTGGTTTTTAACTCTGGAGAGATGGGGGCCCACTGGAGGGTTTTGAGCATAGATGTGACAGGATTAGACTTGTTCAGCAGGAGAAAGCTGTTACCTCTGTAGAGGACAGACTAAAGGGAGCACCATTCGATGCTTGGAAATCAGTTAGCAAGCTAGGAAACCAGTCCAGCTAAGGGATGATGATGACTTGGTAGTAGAGACTACGATGAGAAATGGTGGCATTTGGGGTGTTTTGGAGGTAGAGTAACAGAACTTGCTGATGGCACAAGCTTGAGCTATGAGCAAAATAGAAAGGTCCACTGATACCCAGCATTTAGATGGAACAACTGGAAGGATGGGATTTTCATTACTGAGATGGAAAGTCTCTGGGAGGACGGAGCTGAGGAAGGGGGTGGGGGAGTATCAGGAGGACATATTAGGTTTGCAATATTTATTAGATATTGAGGTGGAGAGTCAAGTAGGCAGTTGAATGTGTGAGTCTGGAGTTCAGAGCGGAAGTACAGACTGCAGGTATAAATTTGAGGTCACTTGTATACAGATGTTTTTAAAACAAAGAAACTGAATGAGGTCACATAGAAAGTACGTGTAGATGGATAGAGAAGAGGTATATATTCTGAGCTTCGGGATTCTCCAGTGTTAAGGGACTGGAAAGATATCAATATAAGAAAACAAGTACAAGAGGCTGAGAAGGAGCTGCCAATGAGGTAAGAAGAAAACCTTAAATGTGTGAAGTCCTAGAAGCCAAAAGAAGAAAGAGTTTCAAGGAGGGGTAAGTGATCAAATGTGCAAAATATATGCCAAGGATCCACCATAGGGTTTAGAAACAAGGAGGTCACCAGTGACATTGAGCTTGATTTGATCTTGGTGGAGCAGTAGAGAAAAAGCCTCCTTAGAATAGGTTTAAGAGAGAATGAGAAGTGAGCAACTGGGGAGACAGAGTACTGGACACTTTTGAAAGGAGTGCAACTGTAAAGGGAAGGGAAAAATGGGGCAGGAGCTGATGGTGGGAGAAGTGGATCAAGAGGGTTTTGTTTCTCAGTTGGAGGAAATAACAACATATTAGGAACACTGATGGTGAGGATCCAGGAGGGAGGAAAAAACTGATGAAGCAGGAGAGGGAGAAAACAATTCCCTTATACTTTTAAAGAAAGGATATGGTACCTAAGAGTAAGGTTAGCCTTTGATAACCTGATGGATTATTCCACAATAACAGGGGAGAAAATAGGATTAATGGGTACAGATGCAGTGAGTAGGTAAATATGATGATGGGAACTTATGCAAGTTCTCTTCCGAATGTTTCTATTTTCTCACTGAAACAAGGAGATATATCATCAGCTGAAAGTGAGGACGAGACAAAAAGCTGTGTTGAAGGCTTGAGAAGAGAGGAGAAAGCATGAAACAGTTGTCTAAGAGAGCAAGAGAGTACAATGAGTAGGCAAGTAAGGCATTATTGCCAGGCAGCATTACAGGCCAGCTGTACTCACCTACATGGGTACATAAGATGAATTGGTAGAGAATCTAATTAAGTTATGGCTGGAGTTTTGCCAAGAGGGCAGCTCAAAGCAAGAGAGAAACAAAGGAATTAAGAGTATATCCAAGGGAGCAATTCTAATGATTGATTCTAGAATTTAAGCCAGGTAAAGAGGGATACAAGGTCATGAGGGGGTTTGAGGACAGAGCAAAATTGGTAAGAGCAAAGGTCCTGACCCAGGGGCTGAAGAATTGTTGGAGCAGAAAATTACTGGAGAAGGGAGAGAGATGCTTGAGACTGAGGACATGAAGTCCTTTCGTTACTCAGGATGAAAATGTCTGGGGTGTGACCATTGGTGGAAATGGCTGAGGTGGGAGGTGGGGGTAGAGGACAAGATCACTGACAGAAAAGAGGTCAAGGAAGTGACAAGGATATCAATATCAGTATCTTTCAAACAAGAGTGCTGTCACTTACCTGGGGGTGGGTGTTAAAACTGTGTTAGGGTTATTAGGAGTTTGGGATTAACACACTACAATATATAAAATAGATAACCAATAAGGACCTACTGTAAAGCACAGGGAACTATACTCAATATTTTGTAATAGACTATAAGGGAAAAGAATCTGAAAAAGAATAGATATATATATATGTATAACTGAACCACTTTGCTGTACACCTGAAAGTAACACAACATTGTAAATCAACTATACTTCAATTTTTTAAAAAAGGAACTCCAAACTCAAAAAAAAGAAAAAGTGTTAGGGCATTTTTAAAATAAACTTTTTTATTTTAGAGTATTTTTTGATTTATGTAAAAATTATGAAGCTAGTACAGAGAGTTTCTATATATCCCACACCCTGTTTCCCCTATTATTAGCCTCTTACATGAATATGGTATATTTGTCACAATTAACAAACTAGTATTGACAGATCATTATTAACTAAAGCCCACACTGTATCTATATTGCCTGGTTTTGACCTGACATTCCTTTTCTGTTCCAGGATCCCGTTCAGGACACCTATCACAATGCATTTAGTCGTCATGTTTCCTTAGGCTCCCCTTGGCTGTGACAGTTTCTCACTTTCCTTGATTTTGTTGAACTTGACAACCTTCAAGAATACTCAACAGACATCTTTAGAATGCCTCTCAATTGGGATTTGTCTGATGTTTTTCTCATGATTAGAATGGGGTTATTATGGGTTTTGTGGGGAAGACCCACTTTGCAGAGAAAAACACCCTTCTCCTCACACTATATCAAGGGAGCATGCTGTCCACATGGCTGACCACTGTTGATGTGGACCTTAATGACCTGACGTAGATCATGTTTGTCATGTTTCTCCACTACAGTTGATTCTTTTCTCTCCCTTTCCACTCTCTACTCTTGGGAAGAAAGTCATTTTGTTCAGCCACACTTAAGGAATGAGGAGTTATACTGGAGTGCAGAGTAGCGACATCAATTATTTGGAATTCTGCATGAGAGATTTGTCTATTTTCCTCCTTTTGTTTACTTATCTAATTATTTATTTATATCAGTATGGGCTGGTGGATACTTATTTTATACTTTGTGTTATAATCCAATACTACTTTGCTTATTTTGTTACTCAAATTATTCCAGCCTTGGGAGCTCTTTTTGTTTGGCTCCTGTATTCCTTTGCTATATCCCCATCATTATGGAGGGTTTTGATCAGCTTTTAGCACTTACTTTCTAGGACTACAATATCCTCCAGATTTAGCTTATATGTTTCCTGTTGCAGGTCTAGAATCAGCCATTTTTCAAAGGAGCTCTGGTTCTTTTTATTGCAGAATGGCATTAGAAATCAAGATCTGAGTCTTAGGTTTGCTCATTGCTACAACAGTGTTGTTGCTTCTAGGGCCTCTGAGCTGACAGCACAAGAAAAAATATATATATAATATATATATACACACACACATATGTATACAGATATACACATGTGCATATACATCATACATATATGTATATACCTATACATATGCAAGCATATATATACACATATAATATACATATACACCCATATCTATAAACATTTCTATATGCCACCATCTGTATCTATATTAAGCTAAATGTGAATTCTACTGATGTCTCAGACTCTAATTCAGTAGCACAGGGATAATTCTAGACTCCTCCACTTGCTAATCTGTGACCTTTCTCTCTGCTGGGACATTTTCAAATCTGGAAGCATAATTGGCATTTAGAGGGCAGGATTCAGGGAAGTCAAATGCCCTGCAACCCAAGGGATAGTTTCACATAAGTGAAGAATTTTCTCCCCCAAAATGACATTGGTGCCCTCATTGGGAAACACTAATTATGTGGACATCAACATTCCCAGGAATTTCAATAGGAACAGCATTGTATAGAGTGAGAATGAGTGACAAAAACTTCAAGAAAGAAGGGTAGTGCCCTTTGGGTGGGTGAATGATGGCTTCAAGACTATGAAGTGAGAGACTCTACCAGCATGGACCAGTTGGATTGAGTTAATGGCTCCCATTTTCTAGCCCTCCCTGTATTCAAGTTCTTTAGAATGTGACCCTGCAGCTTCTCTTGTCAAGTATGGAATCTATCTCCCCACTCATTGAATCTGGGCTGGTCTTATGAATCATTCAGCCAATAGGATGTAGTGAAAGAAATGGTGTAGCAGTTCTAAGTCCGAGCCTCAAGAGTCATTTGGTGTTTCTATCTGTTTTCCTATGCCTTTGCCAGCACCAGGAGAATGTGCCCAGCTAATTTTCTAGAGGATGAAAGACACAGGTTGAGAGCAAAGTCACCACAGCCAAAACCATCTTGATCAGCCAACAGCAGCTGACCCCCAGATATACAACGAGTCCAGTCAAGACTAGAGGAAAATAACCAGCTGAGCATGGCTGTAGTAGGCAGTACCTTGGATGGCTTCCCATGATTCTGGTATCCACACCCTTGTGATCTCCCTTCCTTTGAGTGTGGGCTGGACCTAGTGACTTGTTTCTAATGAATAGAATACAGCAATGTGATGAAATGCCACTTCCAAGATTAGGTTACAGAAGACTGTGATTTCTGTCTTGCTCATTCTTTTGCTTTCTCTCACGTAACCCTTGTTTTGGCAGAAGCAAACTACTCCAACTCTTGTGAGTAGCCCTGTGGAGAAGTCCACATGGTGAGGAAGTGATGTTTCCAGCAAGAACATGAAGGCTGCCAACCCTCACATGAGGAGCCTTGGATGTGGATCGACCCCCAGATGAGCCTTGAAATGATGGCTGCCCCGGCCAAGACAGTGATTGCATCCTATAGAGACTCAGGGCCAGAGGACCCAGCTAAACTGCACCAGATTCTTGACTCAGAGAAACTGTGAGAAGATAAATGTGTATTGCTTTAAGCGGCTAAGTTTGGGGATAAGTTGTTACACAGAAGTAAATAACTAATACATCAGCCTAAACCAGAAACCTGAAGACATGATAACTTAAAAAACGCTCATCAGTTTAGGCCTCTGGTTTTCGAGGTGGCTTGTTATGTATGCAGCATAGTTGTGGCAACAGAAAACTGATGTAATGTGAAATTCACCCCTGGTGTTTTAGGGAACAGGGAGAGGGGATGGGCTGGAAAGAGCAGCAGTGAGGAGAATGGCAGATGACTTCCTCACTTCCAGGCCCAGGACTATAGAGAGAATATCAAATATTTAAGGATGATTTCTGTAGACAGTTTTTGAGAATCAATTGCATTGTTGAATGGCTATATCTTGCATATAGAGATAGTCCTCTTTAGACTATAACATCTTGCAAACCAAATGCTTAGGCTATTAATTATGACAGTCCAGAAAATGATAAATTTTCTTCTCATAGCTGAGATGCAATTCTGTCCTATTAGCCGATGTGCAACATTCAAGTCTTTTTTTTTTTTTCTGTTTAGCATAACA
Organism: Balaenoptera physalus; assembly: GCF_965194825.1. Classification (NCBI taxonomy): domain Eukaryota; kingdom Metazoa; phylum Chordata; class Mammalia; order Artiodactyla; family Balaenopteridae; genus Balaenoptera; species Balaenoptera physalus. The sequence goes on along the minus strand of NC_138898.1, from coordinate 41,321,065 downwards.
GAGGAACAAAAAGCGTATTGTACAATTGTGTAATACAACTATGCTACATTTTAATTTGCTCTTAAAAATGTCATTTAGAGAGGTAGTTATAGGTACACAGAAATAAATGGAAATAATCTGTAAGGGCAGCAACATTTAAGGAAAGCCTGAGATAGATTGCAGGTAGGTCTACAAATATAAGTTTGAAAATAGACAGATAATAGATAGATACATAGACAGATAGACAGACAGGTAGATGCTCTCCATCCACAGGTACACAAATCTGAAAGTGTAAAGTTACTTCAAGTGTAGGGGATGTTACCCAAGTTCCCTTTATGCAGATAGTGTACCCATCCCCTGGCTGCAGTACTCTCTGTTGAATAGCTCCAGGCTGCACTCTTCTTTGCAGTCTGGTCTCTGCCATAACAGAGTGGTCTCACTAAAGGGGTTCTGTATCACCACCCTTGGAGTGGCCTGCAAAGATACAAAGTGCCCAGCGCAAGCCTCTAGATGGGACCAATTCTGAGGTTTAATTTATGCTCTGGAGCCCCGCGTGTGATCAAGCTGAGGTTCGTCTCCAGAGAAGACCACATCCTTGCTCAGCTCTTCCTGCTGCTTTCCCTGCCCTCCTGACTACTCCTGAGAGCCCTCCCTCAATAAACCACATGCATCAGAACCCCCAGCTCAGGCTCTGCTTCCAGGGAAACCGACCAAAAGCCTCATACACATTTTATTATCTTTTCACAAACTTAACTTGGAATTCTACTTCCTGAATATTAGAGCCCCCAGTCAGGTGTGCGAACGTGTGAGTGCGTTTTGCCCAGGACAAAAGTACCTGGATGTCCTCTTCCTGAGTCACATTGGCTGGTTATACTGTCATTCTGCACCAACCCTCAGTCCCAAAGGCATCTTCCACTTGGGCTTGTCACAACTGAAGGAGCCCAGTCAGCGGGAAAAGGAAGATTCCCCAATTTATCTTGCAATACGGCTCTGCTAGACTTGGAAGTTCCTCCAGAGCATCATGAGGGAGAAACGCCTGGGGTCTGAGCCTGTTGCTCAGCGTACCAAGAGACAATTCAGATTATTTACTGTGACATTTGCCTCCACATCCTGTATCCTTCTGAGGCAATGCATTCTTAAGATCAAAAGCATCATACCTAAAGGCACTGGCAGGGAGATTTTTCTTAAAGGCACGATGATCGCTTTATGTGCATGTCCTCCGTTTACTGACCCTTTGATAACTAACTGGGTGAAACGAGGAGATAATGGGGAGTCTGGGCTGATTGGAGCCTCTAGTAGAGTTGTACTCACTTCCTATGTAAAGGAACGTGGATTCTAAATGTCAGCGTAGAGACACTTACTGGAGGGTGTAAATCTTTTGATGATTTCCACCACAGGGGTCTTGGGAGAACAAAGGAATTAGTTTCTATTCAGAAAGCGAGAGATAAGAAAATCCTGAATATTTTTTTTAATGTCATATGATGATGGTATACAGTCAAATACATATGATACACGTGCCAGTATGGGTAACCAGTTGGCATTTTGTTAATTTAAGAATCCAAGGCTATCTCAAATGGTAAACTGTACGGATGTGATCAGGGAAGCAAAGTTCCTAAAATAGAAGACAAAAATAGGCTGAGTTTGAGAAAGTTTAGAATAAAGTTGAGTTTGAGAAAGTCCACGAAGGGAATTTAAAATGCATTGCTGGCTGAACTATGCCAGGTCCTATGCTTACTCTTCTCCTAAGTAAGCTCATAGAATTCTAATTACAACTCATGAAATAGGTACCCATTCAGCTCCTATGTAGCGGATGAGGGACAGAGTCCTAGGGAGATTAAAGTAATATTCCCAAGGGCACAGACTTTGTGAATCGCAAAGCCTTTCTAGCCCCTAAGATCCTGACTCTTACTAAGTGATGTTAGAAACTATTGAACAAGTAAGGTAGCAAGGCACAAAGGGCTGGGTGAGTGTGAGGAAGACTTGCCATGTGGGGTGTGGAGAAGAAGGGCTAACGTTTGTAACTGTACCTCACGGTGAAATGGGGACCTTGAATGTTTATAGCAGTTAAAAGCAGGCTAGTATCATGAAAATCAGTGTACCTTCTGTCTCCATTTTAATGTGTAATCTTGTGCAAATTAATGGACTCTGAGGCTTGTTTTATTCATTCCTTAGTAGGACAAATAAAACCTTACCTTTTAGGATTATTGTAAAGATTGAAGATGATAGATGTGCAGGGTCTGGTACATAGTAGATATAAAAAGTGACAATTAACTAATTAATTTGTTTGATTATTTGCTGAGCTACTCCATGGACAATATAGTCCTGGGGCCTAGAGATAAAATCGAAGCAAAGTGGAAGTTAAATTGCAATCTCATTAATGCAATCAAAATTACAATGAGGTATCACCTCACATGGGTCAGAATGGCCATCATCAAAAAATCTACAAACAATAAATGCTGGAGAGGGTGTGGAGAAAAGGGGACCCTGCTACATTGTTGGTGGGAATGTAAATTGGTGCAACCATTATGGAAAACAGTATGGAGGTTCCTCCAAAAACTAAAAATAGAATTGCCATATGATACAGCAATACCACCCCTGGGCATATACGCAGACAAAACTATAATTCAAAGAGATACATGCACCCCTATGTTCATAGCAGCACAATTTACAATAGCCAAGACATGCAAACAACCTACATGTCCATCGACAGACGAATGGGTAAAGAAGATGTGGTACATATATACAAAGGAATATTACTCAGGCAAAAAAATTTAAAAAGAATGAGACAATGCCATTTGCAGCAACATGGATGGACCTAGAGATTATCATACTAAGCAAAGTAAGTCAGCAGAGAAAGACAAATACCATATGATATCACTTATATGTGGAATCTAAAATACAACACAAATGAACATATCTACAAAACAGAAACAGACTCACAGACATAGAGAACAGACTTGTGGTCGCCAAGGGGGAGGGGTCGAGGAGGGAAGGATTGGGAGTTTGGGATTAGCAGATGCAAACTAGTATATATAGGATGGATAAACAACAAGGTACTACTGTATAGCCCAGGGAACTATATTCAATATCCTGTAATAAACCATAATGGAAAAGAATATGAAAAAGAATATATATATGTATAACTGAGTCACTTTGCTGTATAGCAGATGTTAACACAACATTGTAAATCAACTCTACTTCAATAAAATTTCTAAAAATTGCAATCTCATTGAGGAGATGGATATTACACAGGTGAAAGGAGAATTTGTTAAAGGAAACCCAAGGTTATGGTCCAGATTTTATGAGAAAACTATCTAAAGAAAATGTCGGACTTCCCTGGTGGTTCAGTGGTTATGATTCTGCACTTCCACTGCAGGGGGCACGGGTTCAATCTCTGGTCAGGGAAGTTCCACATGCCACGTGATGCGGCCAAAAATAAAAATTCCATTCCTAAGGTCATGTTTCCCTTTATTCCCATACACACTCTATTCCAGCCATTAGGAATAATGGTTAGTTCTTTGCAATCCTACTGCTCCTCTGTCCATTGCTGATCCCCCACCATGTCTGGGTTTGTTTAGATATCTCATGCTTAGATAAGATCTCAGCTTAGATATCATTCCTCTGAGAATCCATCCTTGATCTATCAGATGCCTTCCCCATCTTATGCTACATCACCTTATGTCTCCCTCCTCAAAGCACGGATACCTCTGGATTGTAATTGCTCATTTACCTATGTAACTGGAATATAACCGGGGTTCCATATGGCCCAGTCTCTGAGCAGTATTACTTTTTCAAAGATAACTGCTGAGAGCAATTCAAAATATTGTTCTCTTGCAAAAATACCAGGGGTACCAATGGGTGTGCTTAAAATTTTTTTTTAAAAAACCTTTAAAACATTTCTTTAGCTGTATCTCTTATTTTTAATATCTTTATCATGCCTGAGAGATGCTTAAAACTACAAGAACAACAAAAGCAAAACCAAGTTAGTCTCTTTGCTGTGTCTTTCTCCCTTGTCTCCAAAACTCTCTCCCAAACCTAGTGGTTTGTCTTTCTTCTTCCTTCATCTATAACACAGATCTTTATTATGATGATCAACTTAGCATCCCTACCTGATTTGGATTTCTTTTGCTTTTTGCTTTACTGAGAGATGTAGATATGCCTATCGAGCAAGACTCTTCAGTTGGGAAGATGGAGTGAAGGGGAGGGGCAGACAGCCTGTGAATATTTACACATTTACAATTTTGGTTCCTTCTTCTCTATCTAGGTCCTTAAATAAGCTGGAAGCACATCGAAGACTAGCCATGTTGAACACTATATTCTGAACATTTAGCATGGTGCCTCATAAAGAATGAACATTTAAATACATGAACAAGTAAATAGATAAGCACAAATGGGGAGAAATAGACTTCCTATAAATGTCACCAATTAGGCAAATTAGTATGATTGTAAAGCCTGTGAATAGTAGCCTCTGTGCTTTCCTCTGAGGTGAGAGGACTCCAGAGGTGAGCCCCTATTTATGTTTAACAGAGTTAAACGTGTGGTGTGTTTAGGATAGACCTAGAGTAGTTCAAGTTCCAAGATCATTCTCAGGACATTTATCAGGTCTGAGGCAAATCACCCTGAACAGCTCTCAGTTCCATTTTACTTGATAGTGAGGTATAGTCATTCCTCTCTATCCACTGGGGATGGGTTTCAGGAACACAGCGGATTCCAGAATCCACAGATGCTGAAGTCCCTTATATAAAATTGCATAATACAGTCTACTGCCCCTATCCATGAATTCTGAGGTTGGTTGAATAAGATATGCAGAACCCACAGATACAGAGGGCCCACTGTACTTAAAGGAAAAAAAAAAAATGTCTCCAAGGCTAAGATTTTAAGGTTTTCTGTTAAAAAGTTTATTTGTAATCATAATATTTTCATCTGTTGTAAGGGCTTTTGGGCCTCCTTACATTTTACTGGAATCCAGAGGCCAATGAATATATTAATGCTCACCTGTTGCTAAGCATTCACTTTTATTTGGCCTAGATTGATAGAGAAATAGATATTTGCAAGGCTGGGCAAAAAACTAAACTAACACAGTATTGTAAAGCAACTATACTGCAATAAAAATTTTTAAATAAATAAAAACATAATGATTAAAAAAAAACACAAAAGAGAATGAACAAAGGCTGCTTATTCGGAGCTTGCTGGAGCAACAGGGCCAGCCCTCAATCCTTGTGTCTGGCAGACACTCAAAGGCAGGCAGGGGACTGGGGAATAAAGGGAAGGCTTCAGGTGTGCCCTGATTGGAGGTTGTTGCCATGGTGGATCTGAAGTCAAGCTAACTAGAAGAGGGCATCTTTTGTGGTTGGGTTAGGGAACATATTTGGCTTGTTCTACTTGGTCCTGAGTTGAAAGCAGGGACAAAAAGACAGGAAGTTGGCAGTCACTGACCAAGACTGTTGTGAGCTGACTGCTGCAGAGGTTGTAGTTTGGCTTCCCTGACTGGCCGCTGCAGAGATTGCTGATCTGAGTTCTATTGTCGTATATCATCTGGCCACTGTCCATTCATATAATCATACTCTCTGGGGCTTCAAGCCAGCTGTGGACTCAGAATAGAACATGCCTCTCAGATTCCTGGTTGGGTTTCATGAAAACTGTTATGTCTATATCATCTCTGACCTGAAATACACACATTGGTCTTGAATTTTTCCAACCATTGACCTGACAATGCATCAATCATGATCTTTGGAAAGTTTTCCAAACTCAATCATAATTTGGAAAGGCAACAAACTGGGAATTGTGAGTCCTAGAATTGTCTGAGCTCTTGCATTACTTTAACCTGTATCTTTTTTGCAAGTCATATTTCCAGAGCTTTGTTTGTCATCTGCAAACTAAGGACTCTGTTAGTTCCAGTTTCAAAGATGTCATTCTCTGATTCTAAGTGTGCTCATCGCTTTGCCAGGCTCTTTACCATAGAAATAGGCAAAAAAGTAGAAGACACAGCCTGTCCTCAAGGGGTTATTCCCATGACCTTGAGATGAAAGGGGAAAGAATTGTTTCCTCAACCATATGGCTGAGACATGCAGTGAACAACAAATAATTATTATCCTGGGGCCTGATTAGGAATGTCTTTCTATGTCATAGGAATGTTCTACTTTATAAAGAACTTTCTCATTTAACATGCTTACATAAGGTTATGGGTATACAATAAAATGCAACAAATATTTATTGACTAGTGTGCTAGGTGTTCCCTGGAAACACAGGATATTAATTGGCATATTTTTTCTTTTAGCTTGAAAGCTATCTTAGCCAGATCTAGGGTCAGGGAGATAGAAGAACAGGTATGTATCAGTAGAATCTGGAGATGAGTGGTAGCACTTTTTTCCTTTAGTAGATCTCTGACTATCCAGATACATTCCATTTCTGAGCTTTGAATAGTGAGTAATGAGGTTAACAGGCGTTCATATAATGAGGGGCAACTGAATTTGAAATACAGTGCTTGATAAGCATGTATTCCATGGAGGCAGAGACCATGCTTCATTCAAGTCTGAGTTTCAACACTTAGTTCAATCCCTGTCACTTTTAGGTGCTTTTTAAAGGTTTAATAAATGAGCTCTAGCTCCTCAATCAAAAAGATGGAGACTTTCTCTAAACCAACTCCCAAACCAACTGCAAAGACTACCAAACCAACAGCCATTTTGAATTTCTTCCTGGTGGCCCCAGTAGCTGTTTTATTTTCTCATTGATTTTTTTTTCTCATAAAGTAAAATAAATAGCTGCAGTTTTGCAGCAAAGAAATAATTTCTCTCTCCTCTCCAGAAACCTGTAGTAAATAAGACCGTTGCTTATTACACAATTTGTCCTTACATCTACCTTTCAGAGTGGCACAAAAAATAAGAAAAAATAGAAACCCAGAATCTGTAAATAAAGAAAAAATAAAAGAAAAAAAATTAAAAATAATTAAAACAGAATCTATATTGGTTTTTTTTAAGATAACTCAGGAAGGACAGTTAGATATTTACTGGGAAATTTTTAGTATGTCTAAATTTTAAAAAACTGATTTCTAGACAAGATGGCAAGTTTTTAAAATTCACATAGAAAATGAATATAGGGTACTAACATTTGTGTAATACTTTAAAATATGTAAAGCACTTTCATATACAATTCTCAAAGCTCATTTCCCCTTCAAAGTAATCCAGTTATGAGTACATTTTTTTATTCCCTATTTCATACATGAGGAAACCAGGACTCAGAGAGATTTAGAAACCCAAGGTCACAGGCATCTAGAAGGGAGTAACTTCAGAATCCAAATGCCTGGCTCTTTTCTGATGCACCTTAAATGTGGCTAAATAAAAAAGGATCAAAATTGCCTGAGTGTTGCATTTTAAGCCGTCTGAAGACACTGGGCTCCAATCACTTTCTTTCATGTTTTGCCTGAACCCTGCCTGCCACCTGAATAAAAAATGATTAGAGCAGATTGCCACTAACGAGAACACTGCTTTCCACCCAGGCAGCGGGGAATGATAAAAGAGATCTTAAGGATTCTGGCAAATTAGAGTTGCAAGTCTGCATATTTTTTAATTTTGTGAGCTGATACAAATCACAGGGACTTGTCAGGGAGCATTTCGAGGTACCGGGCCATCCAACTTCAGGCATAAGTGAAGAGTAAAGGCAGCTAACTGCACATCATAATTACAGAGCTAGTTGTCTTCAGCAATTTCAGCTTCTGTGGGATTTTCTACAGATTTTTTTTTTTAAGCTTGGAATAGAAGAGAGAGAGAGAAGGAGAGAGAATCCCAAACAATCTTCCTTGAAGCTCTGTAATGGAACAATTTCTTGCAGTCATGTGTGGGTCCCTCAGCTCGTAATTAAATCATTTGGGTCTCAGACTTTTTCCTTCTACTCTAGATGTCTGGTAGGTCACCGAATCACTCAGGGGCCTCAATTTCCCCACTTAAAAGAGGAAAGGAGTGACTTAACTGAAAGCGGAATCCCAACGCTAACATTCTAGGGTTCCATGAAATTTCTCATTTCTAAATAGCCACCAAGGTACAGACAGCCTTCAAGTTTAAATGGTGATTTTTATTCCCTGTTGCTTAGACAGGCAGTTCCTGGAGATGACTCACAGGTGCCTGGATTATAGATCAAATCAGCTCAGTGAAGCTAGTCCACATAAAGAAAGGAAATTAATCCAGTGGTTAACAGAGCTATTGTGTCTTATCTTGCTTCTGCCGCCTTCTCTATGATGGTTCAATGTTGACATTCCCCGGTATCCTTAGGTGGCTCCTTTTGGCATTCCTTGCTTTTGTGTATAACGATAGCACACATCTCAATTAAACCTATGCACTATAATCATTTATGAGTGGAGGGATGCCTTGTCCCAATGGCCCCAGGTTGAGAGCCACTGAATTTCACAGGGGACATTCCAGGTCCAGCAACTAGATGCAGAGGTCATGGAATATGAGGACCAGCCTGTACCCCTCAGGTTACGACTGACCCTTTGAGGGCCTTCACATGTGTCACTGTCATCCAGTACTGAACAAACCACTCACGTCTAGAAACCTCTTACCCTCATCACAGCAAGCTGTAAGATTTTGGGTCTAGAAATAGGATTCTCCCCCAAAATATTATATTTCAAACATACAGTGAAAGTAGGAGAATGATACAACCAACAGCCATGGACCCTCTATCCTGATCTAAAATAATTCACTGAAAGTCTTTATTTTTGTAAAGAAATAAAGTGTTACTAAAATAATCAAAGCCCTATACTCCTTCCCTATCTCTCTCCTTCTCTCTTCAGAGGTTGCCACAAGGAAGAAGTTGATGTCTTTCTCATTCATGTTTTCATATTTTACCACATATGTATGACAAACCATAAACCACATCACATCGTGTTTTGAAAATTTACACACCTGCTTCACATAGCAATTTTATTTGTTCACTTAAAGTCATATGTTTGAGATTTATCTACATAGTTATTTGTAGATCTAACTTATTCATTTCAACTCCTATACCATCAGGGAAATATAATGTATTTATTATGTTTCTATTTAGATTACTTAGATGATCAGATTTAGATTTACTTAGGTTTAGATTATTATCAATTTTTTTCTTTTAAAATGAATGTTCCCTGTTCCTATAAACTAGAGTTTCTCAATGGTATACATTTAAAATCATACCATGAGGTTTTAAGCCTTACCGTTCTAATTGTGCACATCTCTCCTCAACTCTGTTCCCTAATGTCACCTCCCACTGGTAACTTGAAATTAGCCAATGCTACAAGTGCTTTTTTTTTCTTGGAGAGCCACTTTTTAAACATCTTCCAGCACACTCCTGATCCTATCAGCAGGATGGTAATTCCAATTTCTTTATATCCTAGTTGACAATGATTGTCACACACACACACACACACAATTTAAAATTCATCCAAACTGATGAGTGTGAAACGGTAGCTCATTTCTGTTTTAATTTCTTTTTTCCTGATCATTAGTAAGGTTGAATATCTTTTCACATGCTTATAGGCCAACTGGCTTTCATATTCTTATATTGTCTATTTACATCTTTGTTCATTCTTCAATTGAGCTGGTTTATTCTCATTCATTTATAGGAATTCTTTACATAGTTTCAATATTAATTCTTTCTCCATTGTATGTATCATTAATATATCCTCCCATTATGTATGTAGATTTTCTTTTAGCTATTTATAGTGCTTTTTATCTTAATGTAAATTTCAATGTTATCTAAATTTAACATAATCTAATTCTAAATTTTAATATAGCAAATTTACAAATCTTTCCCCCATAATTCTGGAATTCTTATTTCAGCATCATTTAGTTTCAGAATATTTTAATTACTCTAATTTTATAATGAGACTTGATCAGGAAAAGCAGTTCCAATAACTTGCTTTTCTTCAGAACTATCTTGGCTATTCTCTAAACTCTTCTATATTAATTTTAGTCCTGCTTCTAACTTTCCATTAAAAATTAATAATTTTGGTTAATGGGTATAAGATAAACATTTTTATTATATTGTATTTTAAATTGATAACCAAAATCTCTTAATGTATTTAAATTCTTTGTTTTTCTTATAAAAGTCATGTACCCCCTCTATTATATCTCTTTCAGGCTTCTTATAACTTGTTTTTACAAAGAATGGGTTGTTACTTTATTACATAGCTTTTCTAATGTTAAACTATTATTGCATTCCTGGGATAAACTCAATTTATTTGCAATGATTTTTAAACATTTATTGATGGATTCATTTTGTTAGTATTTGATTTAGCATGTTTGCGTTCTTTTTCATAAGTAATACTGGACTGTTTGTATTTCTAATATTATTTTGTACTATTTCTTGTCTCATTAAATAACGGGAAAGATTTCTCTGCTTCTGAAATTTTGTAGGACAATTTTTACATGTTATTGATTATATGTTTCTAGAAGGTTCAGTAAAATTCAAATATAATAAGTTATGGCCCTGAAAAAAGAGTATAGGTCTACCTAGATTTTCTATTTCTTAAAGAGGCAGTCGTGGTAATGTATCTTTCTAGGGTGCTTTCAAATGTTTTTGCATGAACTGCTTTATAATATTATCTTCATTTAAAATATCTTTTTGAAGTGTATTTATTCCTAATATCATTTATTTGTGTCTTTTGCATCTGTATTTTCTTCTTGGATTTTGCCAGAGCTTTCCATAGTATTTTTAAAGAAACAGCTTTTGGATTTGTAGATTTGTTTTGTATTTTGTCAGTCAGTTTCTAATCTTCTTCATTATTTATTTCCAACTGTCTGTTTTGTCATTGGTGACAATGATCAATTTCTGCTACTCTTTGACTATTTTCTTGAGAATAATGCTCAGCTCATTTGTGTTAATCTTCTTTTTTAATATATGCATTCTCCCCTAAGTACTAGTCTATCTGTGTCCTATAAGTGTTGAATAATATCTTAATCATCTCCAATTTTTCAATAAGTATTGTATTATTTCTGTTATGATTTCTTAAATAACTAGTTTTTCATAAGTTATTGAAAACCTCTTTAAAAGTTTTTTATTATGGAATATATTTATTATGGAAATATTTTATAGTGGAAATTTATTATGGAATATGTAGAGCAGATTACCAGCACTCAATTACAAAAATTATGAAATTATGACCATTCTTGTTTGAATTGTGCCTTTACTTACTTTCCACTCTTCCCCACTGAATTATTTTGTAATAAATGCGATCCAGTATAATATTTCATTTGCAGCCCTTTGAGTATATATCCCTTAAAAGTTTTGTCAGATTTCATGGGGAAAAGATTAATGTTATTTATATCAACATTGCATTGATTTTATAGATTAACTTGTCTGTAATTAAAATCTTAATTATAGTAATTCTTCCAATTTATAACAAGGTGTATCTTTCAATCTTTAAAGTATTTTAATGGTAGTATTATCACCTAAAGAATTTAAAAAAAACATTTCCTTAATATCACAAAGTATCTAGTCATTCTCAAAAGTTTCTTATTACCTCATAAATGTTTACTTTGAACAAGTGTGTTTACTTAAATCTGAATTGAAATAATGTTCATATATTGTTTAACTTGTTTCTTGAGGTTTTTCTCTTTTTTTATCAGTAGGTTTCTTTTCCCTTTCTTTTTTTTCTCTTTGTATTTTTTTAATTAAAGAAACTAGGAATTTGTACTATAGAGTTTCCTACTATCTAAATTTTTCTGAATACTTCACTGTATTGTCTGTTTCCTGAATTTCCTGTAAAATAAAAGTGCTCGGCTTCCCTGGTGATGCAGTGGTTGAGAATCTGCCTGCCAATGCAGGGGACACGGGTTCAAGTCCTGGTCTGGGAAGAACCCACATGCCATGGAGCAACTAGGCCCATGAGCCACAACTACTGAGCCTGAGCATCTTGAGCCTGTGCTCCGCAACAAGAGAGGCCGTGATAGTGAGAGGCCCACGCACTGCAATGAAGAGTGGCCCCCACTTGCTACAACTAGAGAAAGCTCTCGCACAGAAATGAAGACCCAGCACAGCCATAAATAAATTAATTTAAAAAAAAAAGAGACCTTCACTTTAAAAAAAAAAAAAATGCTAGAGGCCTGATCAATTTAAAATTTTTACAATAAAACCTCAAAGCTTGTAAAAAATAGTAAAAGAACATGAAAAACATCTCTTCACACATAAATTCAGCAACTTAGATAAGATTGACAACTTCCTCAAAAGAAAGCCAGCAAAACTCACTCATAATGTAACAGATAACTTGAATAGTCCTGTAATTAAAAAAAGAACTCCTCAGGTTTTACAGATACATTTTAAACAAACATTTTAAAAAGAAATGAAAACAAATCACATAATATCTTATGTAAAGAAAAGAAGAGGGAACAATTTCCAACTCATTTTATGAGGCCAGAATTACCCTAATTCCAAAACTAGACAAAAACAATACAAGAAAACAAATACAGATGAATATCCTTTATGGACATAGACACAAAATTCCTCAAAAATTATTATCAAATCAATTCTAATAATATATAAAAGAATAATACACATGACCAATCGGACTTTATGCTGGGAACACAAGTTTGGTTCAATGTGTTTTTAAGCAATTAAACAACATAATCTATAATATTAATATATTAAAGAATAAAAACCACATGACCATATTAATCAAAACATAAAATGCATTTGACAAACTTCAGCACCCATCATAATAAAAACATTTGGCAAACTAGGAATAGAAGGGCATTTCTTCAAACTGATAGGTTCTCAACAAAAAACCCACAGGAAACATTATACTCAGGGGTAAAAGATGGCATCTTTCTACTCTAAGATCAGGAACAGAGCAAGGATGTCCAATCTCACCATTACTATTCAATATCATACTGAAAGTCCTAGCCAGTGCAATAAAACAAGAAAGAGAAATAAAAGACATGCAGACTGGAATGAAAGAAATAAAATTGTCACTATTTACAGAAGACATAACTGTCTATGTAGAAAACTTCAAGATCATACAAAACAACAAACACACACACAGACACATGGAACTAATATAAGTTTAGAAAGATCACAAGATACAAGAACAATACCCCCAAATCAATAGTATTTTATATACTATTATGAACAATTGCAAAATTTAAAAATGCAATACCATTTACATAGTTCTAGAAATTGATATACTTAGGTATAAATATTTTAAAAAACATATACAGGATATGTATGCTGAAAACTACAAAATACTGGCAAGAGAAATAAAAGATGTTTGAAATAGATGGAGAGACATACCATGTTCATGAATTGGATAACTCAGTATGGTGCAGTTATATTCAAGGGCAAAGGAACTAGAATAACTGAAAAAAATTGAAAAAGAGGAATAAAATTGAGGGAATCACATAAGTCAACATAAGGTCATTGTAAAGCTACAGGAATTAAGACTGTGTAGTATTGGAAATTGATCCATGTAACAGCATAGAGTCCAGATATAGATCCACACAAATATGGTCCATTGATATTTGACAAAGATGAAAAAGGAATTCAATGGAGAAAAGATAGTCTTTTCAAAAAATTTTGAAACAATGTAAATCTAGTTACCAAAAACATAAACAGAAACAAAACCCTTGACCTAAACTTTAAAACTAATACAAAATTTTACCTTAAAATAGATCTAAATCTAAAATATAAAACTATAAAATTTTTAGAAGAAAGAAACAAAAAGTATTTGTGACCTGGCATTAGGCACATAAAGTACAATTCATTAAAAAAATGATAAGTTGAAATTTATTAACATTTTAAAAAATTGCTCTGAAAAAGTCGCTGTTAAAGAGAATGAAAAGACAGACTATAGAACTGGGAAAGAATATTTTCAAGGTACCAAAAAAAAAAGATTTTCTTCCAAAATATGTAAAAAAAAACCCCAAACCTCTTAAAACTCAACATATAGAAAAAAAAATTTTTTTTTAAAGAGTAAAAGACTTGAACAGACACTTCACCAGAGAGGATATACAAAAGGCAAATAAGTACCTGAAAAGATGTTCATCACTATTTGCCTTCAGGAAAATGCAAAGTAAAACTTTTGTGAGATACACATCTATTGGAAAAATTAAAATAGTTATTAAAAAATACTGAAAAGACCAAGACTTGGTGACAATGCAGAGCAATTAAAACTCTCATAGATTGCTGGTGTTAATGCAAAATGGTACAGTGACTTTGGAAAGGGTTTGGCAGTGTCTTATAAAGTTAAACATATATTTAGCATATAACCAAACAACCCCATTTATAGAGATTTACTCTAGAGAAATGTACATCAATGTTTATAGAACTTTATTCATTGTCAATCAAAAATTGGAAAAAACCCAATGTCCTTCAATTACAAGGATTGTAATTGAAGATAAACAAGCTGTGGCACATCCATACAATGGAATGTTACTCAACAATGTAAAGAAAGGAATTATTGGTACATTTACATAAGATTAATCTCAAAGGCGTTATGGTCAGAGAAAGAAGCCAGTATCAGGTTATACATTGTATGATTCCATCTGTATGACATTCTGGAGGGATGAACGGATCAGTGATCACCAGTGGTTAGGGGTGAAGGAGCGGAGTGTGGCTACAAATAGGTAGCACAGGGGAGTTTTTTGGGAGGGGGTGGGGGATAATGAGACTTGTCTATATCCTGATCGTTAACATGCTTTAAAATTGTCACCCAGATTGTCAAGCCAGAGATAAGCTTTCTTTCCATTTTCTTGGGCCGGTGGGCTGAGCAGGGCCTGGCCTTATGCAGAAGTGTCAGTTTCAGCCTTTACCTGACAGGGTTGTGGTCCCTGTGTCATGTCCCAAATGGGTATTGAAGCTCCAGCCCCCAGCCCCAGGCATGAGGACCTGGTCAACAGCTATAGTTGACAAGCTATATACTTGTACACTTACTTACATGGTTATGTGTTCTTATTCGTTTCTGGAAATTATGGTTTCTCCTTTCTCTTTTTATATTAAGAGCAGAATTTTAGGCTTGAACATTTCATTGTTATATTTTTCACAACATTTATTTGTGTTTATGGTCTTGTAGATATCCACTTGACTCATTTCACTATGTTGATAGAGCAGAAACTCTTACATTTCTTTGTGCACAGTAGAGCAATGTTTTGTACATAGTAGCTACTCAATAAATTCAAGTTGATTCATTTTCAGATTTTATGGATTTTTAGTAAGATATTGGAGAATCAACCCTTCTCTGGAATACAGTCAGACTATAGAGTGTTTAAATGCATAGATTGGATGTGAGCTGGGGTGCCCAGGAGGGCCTGAGTAGAAAGATCACTGCTGTTATGAACAGAAGCCACAAAGCTCCATCAGACAGTCATATTATCGCACGTTGGGTCACGTTCAGATCACTTGCTATTAATCCACAAGTCCACTCATTCAATCCACTAATATATATTAAGGGTCTACTATGGACGAGGCATTGTGCTATTCTCAAGGAATTTTCCAGTAGCAATATTGCACTTAATCTAAAATTCATATTATCTAAATCATCTACTGATATACTCTGGAAAGTATATGCAGTTAGACATCTGGTAAAGGATTTTCTTGAATAGTCCTGAAGAATCCTCCCCGTGAGGACGACAGGATAGGATTATAAGACCCTTACAATATCTGTCTGATTTGCAAGTTCCAAGAGCCCTTAAAATGTGTTGGTAAGAACTGCTGTGTTAAGAAGTAGAACTGAAAGAAAGCAGATATGGTGGGCAATATTTCACCTTGATATGGGATTTTGCCATTTTACAAAGCGCAATTGCATCCATCATTTTGTTTGATGTTCACAACCACCCAAGAAGAGGCAAGAAGCTAACATTTTCACCGTTTAAAAAATGAGAGTACTGATATTCACAAAGGTTAAATAATTTACCCCCGTGTCACCCTAGAGCTAGTAAATGTTGGAACAAAAACAAGACATAGATCTTATGAAAGTTTATCTGGTGTACTTTGTGTTATCACATTGTATGTTTCAACTTGAATTTGAACCGCTTTTAGGAAAACCTATGTTTTGTGACCCTTACTTTTTTTTTTTTAACATCTTTATTGGAGTATAATTGCTTTACAATGGTGTGTTAGTTTCTGCTTTATAACAAAGTGAATCAGTTATACATATACATATGTTCCCATATCTCTTCCGTCTTGCGTCTCCCTCCCTCCCACCCTCCCTATCCCACCCCTCTAGGTGGTCACAAACCACCGAGCTGATCTCCCTGTGCTATGCGGCTGCTTCCCACTAGCTATCTATTTTACGTTTGGTAGTGTATATATGACCCTTACATTTTTATTAAATATGGTAAAGGGAGACATCTAAAATATCTGAGGTTATTTATATAATAACAGTATTAGCTTTCATATTTATATTGTTTCATCCTTATTGTTAGTAACCTGCCTTTACATCAAGTATATAGAAATTTGGGCCATGAAAACCATGCTAACTGAATAATTTTCATCCTGTAAATGTGAATTAAATCCCATTTACTACCTTCTGGTGGCTATTTTTAAGCCATCAGAGTTTCATTTCAACTATTCAAGAGAAGACACATCCCTGTTTTTATTTTTTAAATGCACAATTTAGGGAAAATGACTATGTGAAAAATCACACACACACAAAAAAATAGAATAAATTTCATTCACCTTTATTCAACATTTCCTATCCTGAAGGCATAGAGAAATATCTCACTATTAATATTCTTCGATTTAACATGTCAAAAGTCCAAAACTTTACCTCCCAACATACTCTGCATTCACATAGTTTCCTTCAATGCTGTTTGGAATGTAATTCATTTCTTTTTATTTCCTAATTCTCCTTTTATCAAACACAGATTTTATGATTAATGCTCTGGAAAAGGCCAGAAGATATTTTTAAGAGGTAGAGAAAAGTGTGATTATTTCTTCACTGAAATAACATTATAGGGTAACAACCCTGAAAGTGCCAGGATTTCAGCACTCAGGGCAAAATTACTGTAACCTAGCATTAACTCTCTGGCTGGGGATGATTTATCTATTTGTTATGGCATATTGCACACAATGTGGACAGGAGTTGCACAAAAGAATGTCTCAATGAAAATAAAGCATTTTTAAATGTGAGGTCTGACATCCCAAATCAAGAGGAGCAATCCTAAAAGAGAGTCATCCAACACACACTAAATATAGTAATGAATCTATCCTCACCATGGACTCCATAAATCAGGTGACTGTTATTGTGTTCTTCCTGAGGCAACTCAGATATAAACCAAGAGGAACTATGGTGACCATCTCCTCTGGTAATTCTAAATAGCCTATGTGCTCTTCTTGTCCAGCTTTCCTGTATATTCTTAATTACAAATAAGCAGCCTTATTCATAAGTCTCAACCTCAGAAAGAATAATTCTATATGAGTGGAAGAAGAGAAAAGGTGTAATTATTTTTTCAACATCCAGACTATTATGCTAAAATGGTAGGTTGTGTAGTCACGATCAATTTGTACTTCTATTTTCCATTTGTAATAACTTAAATTTACTGTATCATGTTGGCTTCTCATCCCCAGAGTCCAGGGTATCCTTTGCTCTTTAAATTTCCCCATTCTACCTAACACATTACAAATTTAATTGATTTAACTCAATCTCTGAGAAATTAGTGAGGACCAAAGCAAGGTAGAATGCGCATAGGGTGAAGGGGTGAAGGAATTCAGCAACTGAAGCACTTCCATACATATTCTCTAATTTAATCTGCCCAGTTACCCTATGGGCTACAAAGAACCTGAGGCTCACCTACATTAAGTGACCTGCCTTAGGTAAGTTTTCCACCTATCACAAGATATAGACCTACAACCAGAAACTTAAACCACCAGTGATCCTTCTATTGTGCTCACCTCGACTTAATAAATTGAACAATCAACAAATATTTGCACATACTAGAACCATCTATAGGTAAGGTATATAGTGTTATGTACCCAGAGAAGTACAAAAATATATTAGAGTATTTCTCTCTTATTAGTATCTTCAAAATGGTAGGGAGGGGTAACAAACACACACCTGTGAAGCTGATACAAGAAAAAGTACTTGCTCAATAAGAAGCTACATGGGGCTAAATAGTACATATTGCCAAGGAAATAATATAAACAATGCTGGGTGATGTCCTTTTAAAATTGTATAAAAGGTCAAAAGAAAAAGTGTCATTTCAATAATTATGTTTTGAGGAGAGAGCACTGTAGATATTCACCTTCCCATATCTCTTTTTATTTATAGCCCTTAACAGCATACCTAATAAGAGGAGGTATTTCATATAAACCCCATAATTTTTGTGGATCTCAATCACTTCATGAATGAAATCTGGATGGTCATGCTTTGCCTTCCTGAAACAAATGGTTCTTTGAAACCTTTAATGATGAATTTGATCATATAGGCATTGTAGACATTCTCTGATTTGGGCTGGTCTAAACTAAACTCTGTTCAAAGAGAGGATGGTGATAGCAAATTTCCAGGAAGTCTGTGAACATGACATTCAATTTTAGATCATAGACATAATCTCCAAATGGGCACAAGTTATCATTGGTCTGGATACAGTACCATTTTGGAAGAAGTTAAGAACGCTGTGCTTTGGAAGAGTAGAAGCTCTGATACTATTTTAGCATTTTAAAAAGGAAGCCTCTCATCTACCACTAACCTCCTGTCCTTTTTATAGGAAAAAAGAACATTTGTTTCTTTGGAATTTTTTTTTCCAAACTCTTCCCTCCCATGAATTCATATCCATCCCTTTTCTATCGGACTATTTGGAACCACCTTGAATGTCTCAAGAAGGCGGATGGTGTTGAAATAAAGAAGGAATATGTCTTCCGAATAAATGAGAAGGATAAGTCAGGTATATGAACTAAAACATCATTCACTCCAAAAACAAAGAAATAGAAATTAGCCTTCCCAAAGTCTCCATTAAGATAAATCTTTACGAAAAAAATGCTTTTCAACTAGCCTTATTAAATTGTAACTGTTAAATGTAATAAGAGAAAATTAAAAGGACAAAGCTCGTAAAATTAAGGGGATACAAATTCCCTTTGTTTCTTAAAAAAAATGAAGCAAATTAGAAAGAAGTCCCTCATTTTACTTTCCAAAATGCCATCGTAGAGGATAATCAGTGGATTGGAATATTATTTCTGTTACTCTGTGTTACTTTTCCAGTTCCAGAGAACATAATCTTGGCAAATCATAAATGTTTTGGATTCATTACCTAAAAGAACAAAAATGGAAAGGAAAAGAAAATCCACGCCCACAACCCACCAAGTATGACAACTCGTTGTTTGGCTTCTGCTTTCACTCATTTTGATTAGATTCCCCAGAGTTTGAAAACTGTCTTCCCGTCTAAATAAGGGTTGCTAAAATATTAGATGGACATTAAAGAAGCCGAAAGGTGCTAAGCAGCCTAACTCAAAATTAGGTTACTCAAGTTCCATTTATTGATTATGTAGAATATAGCCAGACTGGCTGAGGTTTTGCTTGTTTGTTTTCAAAACTCTTTGAATTGCCTGACAGGGAGGCCATTTCAAAGAGCCTTCAGACAGGGTAATTTGGAGCAAGGATAAAGAGTATGTTTCATTCAAGCATCCTTTATTCACAAGAGCCTAGGGAATAGGCCAAGCAAATTAATATATCTTAAATTTTAAAAAATGTCTAGGACTTAATTTAAATAGAGCCCAAATGATTAATTAATTAAATCATTAAACAGAGCTCATTTGATCTATTTTCCATGATAACATGCTTTGGAAATAGTCATTAGAAAATCATGTAAATGATGTTCAACCCAAGGGTGAAGTGGAATGGGGGTAATTAATGGGTAGAGATAATAAACTAGCATTTACTGAGTGCTTATTATAAGCCAAGTACTCTTCCATGTCCTTTACATGTATTATTCCAAATAACAATACTATGATGTAGGTATTATTATTATTATTAAGGAAAGTGAGGGCAAAGGGAAGTGAGAAAATTTGCTCAAGCTCTCATATTTGGTAATTATTGTAGTTTGCATTCTTAGCCAGGCAATCTGGTTCCAGAGCCCACACTCTTAATCACCACCCTGAGTGAAGAAAGGAGGCGAAATGGAGTCAATGCACACGGGCAGGTTAGTACTTACAGATTTGATATTTAATGTCAGCCATTGGAGAACTCCCCTGAAGGTCTCTTCTAAGGAGTAACTGTAATTTGTAATTTTGCTGGGATGAAAATATAAATGTTGCTTATTATCAGGCTGGCAGGTATGATCCTTCGTTCAGAAAGTTAGTGAGCTTAACCAAATACCCTCCTCATGACTCTGAATGGGTGTTCCACTCTCACTCATGCTACAGGTGTGTACGTACTTATGAAGTGATAAAAAATGGATGATTTTTTTGAAAAACAAATAAGGTTATACATCCAAGTCCAAGCCTGGTCCAGGCCTAAAATGTTTGCTCAGTGTTTTAAGTTATCAGGACAGGAATTGAGATGGAAACTTCAGTTTAACTTGAGATGTCATTGAAAACTCTTGATCACATTATGAAAGTAGAATCTTCAACAACTAGAGTCTGAATACATAGTGCGCTTCTTTGTAAAATGATGACAAAGAGAGTCAGGTGCACGAGCCCCAGAATGAAACATAAAAGCTTTGTTCAAGAATGAGTCTCAAAAACCATAGTTAGAAAAGTTGAGAAGATGAAAAAGAAGTGTTAAGAAGGCTTATCCCAAGGTCAAATCGGACTTTGATTTTAATGAAGTTTGGGGACAGCTTTATTATATTAAAAACCTATCTCTCCCTTCTCTTTTTTGTGATAATTATTATTAAAACTGTAATTTTTTTCTTTCTGGCCAAGTAACTGTATCTAGTTGGGCTGGTGCTTTGTTCATGAACTTCCCTGCTTTTCCCTGATGGAGGAGGTAAAAACCTGATTCTGCACAAATTTCCTGGCCACATTTGGGCAAATCATGGAATTGTGTGTTTTACATGTAGGTGTTTACAAGAAAGCTGGGGATAAAACTATGAAGATTGCAGAAATGATCAATAAGAATAATTTTCTTTCAAGTGGGTTGGCCTGGAATTCATGCAACTTCACTGAGTGGTCACTGGCTAGTCACGCTTGGGTGAAAATATTGCCTGGTTTGTTAATAGAAATTTTAAAAGGCTAGGGGACAGGTGGCCAGCAGGTGCATCAGGGAAGGAGGTTCCTGAGACACCCGTCTCCCTTCTCCACCCTCACCTCTTCTTTCCTGCTTCTGTGGCTCTACCCAAACCAGCCTTTGCTCTGCTGTACTCTCCCTTTGACTTCCTATTGGCCCTAATTCTCTAATTTTCAAGGTCAAGTTCTCATCCCAGTATGCGTGTGAAATCTAATTGCTGCTGCCCACACAGCCATCTCCTTTCTCTTTCTCCTTAGTTATACTGGTTGCATAATTACCCCCTTATTATATGCTCTATTGCTCTCATTTAATGTGCGCCTCTAAATAGACTGTAAATTCATAATCTTAAATATTTTATGGAAAGCTGTAGGGTATTGAAGAAGAAATAAAGAGAAAGGAAGGAAGGAAGGCAGGCAGGCATGGGGTGGCCAAAATAAGGGAGAAAAAGGAAGGAGGAAAAGAAGGAGAGAGGGAGAAAGCAGTGAGATTATAACAACTTTGATGTCACAAAATACCTTAGAGCCCAAAAAGCACAAAGCTAGTGTTGGGTGTATAAAGAGACTCGCAGTTACTGGTGACTGATTTTCTGCTTCTGGATTCTCATTTAAGCAATTTTCCTTGAACATCCCCACTCCCCCCTTCCCCACCTTCTTTCATTTCTACAGTAAGTTAAAAAAACACAACAATTATTTCAATGCGCCCAGGGGAACGGGAGGAGGGGCTAAACCCTGCATAGGTCTGACAGGTAATTAGTTCAATGAAAGAAAAAGCAGGAGAGAAGTGATTTCTTTGGGAACAAGGAAGCATCCAGGAAGGGTAACAGAACTTTTATTCAAAATATTAAGTGGATCAAAACAGCAAGACACAAAGATGTGAATGTGCTTACATTTATTAGAAAAAATTTATCTGAGAAAGATTCAGCATCATTTTTGCTTGTAGCTACAGTATGAATTTCAGGTAATAAATATTTGTTAACTTTGGCTCACTGATGTTACAATGCCAGGATTTCAGGCTATATATATATATATATATATATATATATATATATAAAATTTTCAGGGGAGGAGTAGGCATTATTTTCTATTTGCAGAAAACATCTAGATGTGAAATTGAGTTCCCATGCCACTCCTGGGCTGGGTTGCTCTTCCATCTTTTCCTCACCTGTGCCCTGACTCAGCTTTCATGATACTCTACTCAATACTCTGTAATGATCTACCTGGGAAAGGAATCTAAAAAAGAGTGGATATATGTATATGTATAACTGATTCACTTTGCCGTACAGCAGAAGCTAACACAACATTGTAAATCAACTATACTCCAATAAAAATTAATTAAAATATAAATTAAAGTGGCCGTTAAAATCTCTAGATTTTATTGCACAAATTTATCATTTTATTCCACTAGCTTTTTACCTCCAATCTTCCTACTTTCCATGAAAGACACTGAAGCTTCTTTAATTGATTTCTCTTTGCTTCGAAAACTATTGTCTAAATCTATCCAGTTACTCTACGCTGTTTGTAGTTAGTTGTCAATCAGTTTATAAATATTGACTATTCTCATGAGCTCAAAAGAGTTCAAAGAATTGTACTTTCAAAGAAAGTTGAGATAAAATTCAAGCATATACACCAGTTAACATAAAACACATCTTTCTGGCTGTATTATTTCTGTACCTCCAATCACCCCAGCTCAGGAACCAGATGCACAGCCTAGGTGTTCCCTGGTATTCCCAATTCTACCACTTCTTAGCTCTGTAGCCCTGGATAAGTTATTTAATCTTTCTAACTTCCAGTTTTCTCATCTGTAAAATGGGCATAATAATAGAATCTTCCTTATAGAGTTGTGAATGGGTAAAAAATTATGCTGCATGTAAAGTCTTTAGCACAATACCTGGTGTATAAACATCTTACTAATGGTAGTTATTATCATCAACTTTATTCCACAATTGAGATATAATTTAGATATCATAAATTTCATTTTTAAATGTACAATTCAGTATTTTTTAGATTCACAAAGTTTTGCAATCATCATCACTCTCTAATTCCAGAACATTTTCATCATCCATAAAAGAACCTCCGTATCCTTTAACAGTCATTCACATTCTCTCTTTTCTCTGGCCCCTGGCAACCATTAGTTTAATTTCTTTATTTATGTATTTGCTTATTCTGGACATTTCACACAAGTAGAATTATACAATATGTGGCCTTTTGCGTCTAACTTCTTTCACTTAACATTATGTTCTCAAGCACCATCCCATGTTGCACTATGTGTCAGTGCAACAATTCCATTACAATTCTTTTGTAATGGCCAAATAACATTCCATTATACGGGTATATCACATTTTGTTTATCCAGTCTTCAATTGATGGGCATTTAGGTTGTTTCCCTTTTTGGCTATTATGAATAATGCTGCTATGAACATTCATGAACAAGGTTTTGTGCGAATATGTATTTTCAGTTCTCTTGGGTTTATGCCAAGGAGTAAAAATACTGGGTCATATGTTAATTCTATGCTTAAAGTTTTGACGAATTGACAAACTATTTTCCAAAATGACTGTACCATTTTACATTTTTACCAGCAATGGAAAAGTTTCCAATTTATTTACATCCTCTTCAACACTTGTTATTATCTGTTTATTTATTTATTTATTTATTTTTATTTATGTATTTATTTGGCTGTGCCAGGTCTTAGTTGTGGCATGCGAACTCTTAGTTGCAGCATGTGGGATCTAGTTCCCTGACCAAGGATCGAACCCAGGCCCCCTGCATTGGGAGCGTGGAGTCTTAGCCACTGGACCACCAGGGAAGTCCCTTATCTGTTATTTTGACTATAGGCATTCTAGTATATGTGAAGTGGTATCACATTATGGGTTTCATTTCCCTTTCTTTAATGATTAATGATGTTGAGCATCTTTTCATGTTCTTATTGGCATGTGGACATTTTTTGGAGAATTGTCTATTCAATTCCTTTGCCCATTTTTAATTGGGTTTGTCTTTTTATTGTTGGGTTGTAAGAATTTCACACATTTTTATTGTGTATTATTTTATGGACCACATGACATTCCAGAAGTTGCAAATATAAAGAGAGAAAATATAGACACATCCCTGCTTCTGTGAACTTCCATTCTAAGGGAGGTATAGATAAACAAAAAAGTAAACAAGTAAATGAACAATAAAACTGTCTGAGAACAATAAATGTTATAAAGGAAAGAAAATGGGGAATATAATAGTGCAGTGGGGACAATATAAAAGATAGTGGATAGGGAAAGACATACTTTGAGTTGAGACCTACAGCAACAGAAAGAACTTATCATAGGATGATAAGCTACTATTGAAAAGATGTACCAAGATTTCAGTAGCACAGGCAAAAAAGAAAGCTGCATTTGTAAGTAAAGTGTAACCCATAGCCAAAAGAGTCCCTTTTAGCTTAATGACATTTCTGGTAGAATTTTTGGTCAACTTGGTCCTAAATCTGCAATTATATAACAGTACATTACTTATGCTCAGAATTCCTTTCACATGTTATCAGGTAGGTAAATTTTGCCTTGATATATTTTGAAAAATATATTGTACCTCTTGAATTCAAGGCCCATACAGTGCTTTTTACAGTTTATTGGGTAAGTATATATTTATTAACTATATACAGTTCAAGGCTAGTTCTCATCGGTTTACAATAATGAGGCCAAAGGGCAAGGTATTACTTTAAATTATCCCCTTTATTAAATCAGGCATTCAGCAAAGTCAGAGCTAAGTTCTATGCTCCTGATATCGAACTTTCTTTGAAATCATTTTCCAAAGCAAATCCATAAAATATGAGGTGATCGTGTTTCCTATTTGCAAACAATGCATAAAACATAAAGTAACAGGCACAATATTCACATTTTAAAAATGCAATTTGGAATATAGTGCTCCCTTGCTTGTTTTGAAGCTGGCTGCCAGAGGAAACAAATAACAAGATCAGAAAAATCCAATAAAGGCTACATGTGCTTTTGGGTAATTTCCCCATCATTTGGGTGTAGTTCCACTCAGATGAAGGACAGATACCTGAAACCATTGCACACATTTCACTGTAATATAAGAAAAAAAAAGGCTTCTGTTCAAAAATCCCATCTAATGCAACTGGAACTATTCTACCCTATTCAACAGAGCACTCAGCAACACCTTATTATGAAGGCTGGCGCTTTTACTAAATTGATTAAGAGCAGAAATTCAAAACTAGAAGTTAACAAAAATGCCTCAGGAATAACTATAATATGAAAAGTACTATCTGTTATTAGTGACCATTAGACATCCACTTTTTAAGCAGCTATTTATTGGATACCATGTACCAGGTACCATTTGTAGATGCTGGGACACAAAGATGAGAAAAAGGGACAAAACCTTGTTCTTAGTAAGGCTTACATTCTATTGGAGGACACAGATAATAAACAAATAAACAAGTAAATAAGAGAACATTAAAATGTAATAAATGCTACAAATGAAAGAGAAGGGCATTATATATAATGATAGGAGGGATTGAGTGGGACAAGATTAGATACGGTGATTAAAGATCTCTCCAAAACTGTAAAATCTGACTTGAGAATTGAAAGACTAGGCTTGAATAAAACATTTCATATTGTATTTTTGTATGTCACGTGGATGTTGTTTAATCCTTCTTCAATACAATTAATGAATGAATTCTAGTTTATGTTGTTTTTCACTACTTTTCTAACCCCACGTTTAGTACTATGCATTTCTAAAGAGGTTTAAATCAGTCACCATTATTGAGAAAATATTAGCATATTAAAACAATTTCTACATTTGTATGTCTAATATTTTACAAAAACTAACTCTATCTTGACCAATACTGTCCTGTTCCAATACTTATAGGATTTGCTTGCTTACTTTATCAGTTAGCTATTGTCATAACAGTGCTGTGTGACAAACCATCCAAAAACTCAATGCTTAAAAAAATCTTTTATACCACTTCATGTTATCTGTTGGTAGACTCATCAAGGATGGACTTAAATGGGCTTGGCTCAAAGCCGGATGCTGGATACAGGTCAACCCCACCTGTTTTTCATCTTCCTTAAAGCAGGAGCTACATTTCAGGTAGAAATATAGAATCACAAGAGACCAACTCTAAGTATGAAGCACATTTCAAGCATTTGCTTGTGTCACATGTACTAACATCCTTTTTAACAAAGCAAGTCACATAGCCAAGCCCTAAGTCAAGTGATGGGGGCTACACCCTGCCCATGATGTGGCCTGAAGAAGTCTCATTGCCAAGTTCAACATCAGTGGGGCACAGAGTAACCCCTCTCTTGCAGTTAAAGGGAGAAAGTAAATATTTGCCATACAACAGCCTAGTCCACTACATCTTTCATTCACCAACTAAATATTGAGCATCTAGCACATTCAAGATATTGTGTTAGATGCTGCGGGATACAAAAAAAAACACATCTATGTACAAGGAAACTTATTTAGGTATGCTTATTTGAGTCAACAACACAAGGTAGCAAGTAAGAAGTGTATTTTCAAAGAATCAGGTAAAAGGTTTGGACCTTCAGAGAAGGATGGAATTACAGACATTCCTCATCTTACATTGTCTTTTCAATACAGAAGATTTTTTAAGCTGAAAAAAATGTACACCTACTCACTAACATGTCTACACATAAAAACATACACACAAACTCATACATATGTGATACCTCTTACTGGATGTTGAGCATGTATTATAATCTTCTGTGTTAGAAGATGCTGTCAGTACCCCATCAATTCCCCCTTACTTAACACTCACCTTCCTATAATTACTGATGGTTTCACATCTCAAGAACCTGCAGCCCTCAGTCTTAAGACCTTGTCTGCCCCTGGGTACATGTACAGCCTGTACATAGAATTGCCCAGATGGGTGATGGATTTAAAACCCTGGGAACTGCTCTCAGCCAGTGATGGACCAGAGTTGATAGAAAAATACATCAACTCCTTGCCCTGTGACTCACTAAGAATTCCCCAGCAGGATGGAGCCCTAGTCACTCACAGCAGAACCTGGTTTATTAACACACCCTCTGTTGGCCGCCTTCCCTTCCCTGTCTCATTTCCCCAGTCCTTACCAGTGTGCTTCATGAGATCACCTCTCAAATAAATTAATTGCTACTTGTTGCTTGAATCCTTGTTTTGGGCCTTGCTTCTGGGTATTCCAAACTAAGATCATTAAATAAACTGAAATAACTCAAAATGATGGTGTTGGAATCTATTTGAATCTATTTGAGGCAGAATCATCAAACCCAAATCAAACAGCCTTGAGGCAACCAGTGTTTGACTTGGTATCTGGCTTCGAGCTTTTTATCTGTGCTTAGTTTCTGTATAAAAAGCAGACGTTTCCATCTCTACAGAACACATCATATGCCTTATCAAGCAATGTATTTCATGTTAAATTTGCATCACCAAGAAAGGTTATACACATCCGGCTGAAGGAACTGGGGATAAATGCTTATGTAAACAGCTCATGAGGTCCTGATAAAATCAGAACCATGTATCTATAGAATCTGACCATTTCCTCCCTACCACTATTCATTCTACAAACATTTAGTAAAAATGTACTATGTGAACAATACTATTCTACTTTTTTGAGATTTAACATTAAATTTAGGCCTGTTTCCTTCTGCCTTCTAAGTATTTATAATCCAGTTAAGAGTCAGGCATGGAAAAAGATAATGAAAATTAAACTGTAATATAAACTATGGCAAATGCCATAATTGAGGAATAAGCAAACTGCTCTCTGCATGCACCTGACACCACGCGGAAATGGGAGTTGTTAACAAGATAATCTCACATGAATAATCAAATATACTTTGGAATGTATTTTTGAAAAGAGAGAAAAGCCACGGCTGAAAATATAAAATACAGTTTAAAATAAAGAAATGTATAGTTTAATATTCACTCTTTTGTTGTCAGCAAAATACTCTTTTTTAGAAATGGTCTGGCATTAGACCCAACTTTGTGAAAACTGGATCAGGCAAAATTTAGCCAGGAAAACAGAATTGGGAATATTTTACTCAGGAACAGATAGCTGGTTGCGCAGGTGCTGAAGGACAGAGAGGTCAAAGAGGAAAACAGTGTCCCATCTGGCAGCAGGAGGCCTGCAGCACCCCCAGACAGCAGAGTCCTGGGGAGGCTGGCCTGAGGCATGTGCCAGCAGGAGGTAAGAGGCACCCTTCTTTTCCTCCTTCCCATCTTCTAATCTCTCACTGGCTCAACCCAGTGAGAAACCGTGGCGGTGGGAGCATGGGAAACATAAACAATAGGTTCGTATTAGTTATCTAGTTTACATATAGTAGTGTGTATATGTCAATCCCTTTCCCCCTTAGTAACCATAAGTTTGTTTTCTACATCTGTGATCTTTATATTCAGGAATGTATTTACCTTGATAGAAATCATAAGACCTTGATTCTAGCATTGGCCTTGCAACCAATTAACAGGGTGACCCATGGCATGTCACCTAGCTTTTCTGGGCTTGTAACATGAAGGAGATAAGCAGATGGTCTCATAGTTCTGATTTAGCTCTATTGCTCTATGATTGTAGGAAATGTGTATCTTAGGACAACAAATATACCTGAGTTTTCTTTATATCTTTAGTTTCAGGAGAGAATCTGAGTTGAAGCTCCTCTCTGAAGTTCACTCATAGCTTTCTCATGCTCTTCAGCAAGCCCAAGAGTATCTCCCAACCTGTCAATTCCTTGCCCTTTAAATTGTATGAACCAGGGAAATTGCCTACAAGGAGCTCAGACTCCCAAGTCTCCTCCTTGGTTGCTGACATGCCCAGAGAAGCTAGTGCTCTGGGGTCCAGTGGATGGAGTAAAATTCCTGGGTATCATTCTAGACTCTTCCCTCATCCCCAAATTTAACAGTAACAGTTTCTGATGCACTGGGAACTTCAATGTTGGACATATATGAGAGAAACAATATTGAAATGTAGAGGTTGACAGTTATAGGGAAATTTTTGTAAAGAATCCAGGGCTTTGGAGGAGGGGAAAATCAAGAGTCCCTTACCTCCTCCTCCCTCCAAGCTCAAAACTTTTAGAATGTGATTGGATAAGAAAATAATTGAACATGACAAAAACCCCAGAATCAATGAATTCAATGAGGCACCTATGAAAAAACATCATGAAATTACAAAAATATGGGTGAACCACTTGATGCACAAAACCAGGTATAGTCTGAGCATTGTCGGTGTTCCTCTAGTGGTTCACCCGTCACTCTAAGGGTTCCTGATACTTCCTCAGGGCCGTCTTTCCATCTCTGTGCTCTCATCCCTCAGCTCTGTGTGCTGTAGCCTTAAGGCTCACACTTGCAAACATCATTGCATGACTGTCCTTGGGCTCCTGAAGCTTCTCTGCCCACATCACTAGAAGAAATCAGGAAGTGCCTGGTAGTTTATAGCCCCCCGAATGGAACTTGGCTAATGAGTAGGAAAGCCCAGCTCCCCTGCCTTGAGTCAAGGAAAACTCCGAGGTGGGACTTACATGCTGTAACATCCTGTAGGATCAGCATGAGACTGGGGTTTTGCCTGAAACCACATCCTTGCTTGGCTTCTCCCCTCTTCCCTGCTCTACTCCCTTACAGTCTTTTCCTAGAAGCACTTTCTTAATGAACCACTTGCTCATGAATCATCATCACCTCAAGGTCAGCTACTGGGAACCTGACCCAAGACATAAGTGTTGTACAGGAATGGTGGCTGTGGCTTCCTGAGATGGCAGAGAGTGGAAACTCATCTATCCTACATTATAGGACATTCCTACACCCTGAGGAAGAAACAAAATGATTGGACCTAAATAAATTTAATGTTGGGAGCCCACGACAATTCTGTCAGGTACATCCTTCAATGAGCAAATTACCTTTGGGGTTGGTGAAAGACTAGGAAAAACCACTGTAACCACAGCAGGAGTTTGCATCAACGGTCAAGGTAGACAGAACAAGTGCTCACATTTGCTTTGGACAAACCAGGGGGTCACATAAAGGTGACAGGAGCTGCAGCCACGGGGATAGAACAATCTTTCTTGACTAGGTTTTGTCTGCCATCTCTAAGCCTCTAGCTCTAGAGTTCAGTCGCATAATATATCCTCCTAGACTAGACTAGATGACCCAACTTCTCATAATGGTACTACAGTCTTTCAAATTCAAGGAGAGATTCATGAGGATGCTTCCAAAGATATTTGGACATATCAGTGAATGGACAACTTAGCAAGAAGCATTAGACTTCCCATGAGTGAGACCAGTTGAGGCTGAGATATTGCTCTGTCAAACTTCAAATAGCAAATCAGGGAAACACTGTTACCAGTCAAGGAATCACACTAATCCATGCCAATACTGCCTCCTTGAATCCATCTACTTTTTTACCCATTTCTCCACCTCTGTCTCTTCAGTAAGTCAGTTTATCACCATTTCTTACCTGGACCAGTATAGATATAGTCACCAATCTCCCTGCCTTTAGTTTTGCTCCCCTCTAGTCCATTCTTCACACTCTAAGTACAATCATCTCTTTATAAGGCTCTTAAGATCCTCCAATGTCCTGAGACTCTCCATGTCGCCGCATTATCTTCAGGCATAAAGTTGAAGCTCCTTAGCATGGATGTGAAGCTGGTCTCTGCCCACCTCTCCAGGCTCACCTTACATCCTCTCCTCCTGGCATTTTATGCTCCATGCATTCCTCACACATACCTCTTATTCTGGCTCATCCCCCCTACAGACTTGGTTTGGACAGCCCCTTGCACCTAGCTTTGTCCCAGTCCCAGCGACACCATGTAATTTTTACCTGTTTATATCTGCCTTCCTTCCTGGTTCACAGACCAGAACCTGGCATTCATCCACCTTCTCCAGCAGGCACTCTGAAGATGTCCCTCCACTCTTTGACTCTGAACATCTTTGTTGGTGGTGACATCCACATAACATAGCCGATCAAAGAGGATGGGTCTGAGACGAGGGCTCAGAAGACCATTCAAGATGAGATCAGCTGCCTGGTACGCTTTCTTTTCTCTAGCTTTTGCAATAGGTATCTATACATTTGACTGCAAGAAAATTCTAATTGATTTCAAGGAAAAGATCACATCTCTTCAACCCCACAGCTTCTTTCCACGGACTGCAGACATATGCTTATAGACTAGCAGCGTTGTAACAATGCCAAGGCTCAACATTAATTCTTTTACTTCCTGCCCCAGCACCCCTTGCAGGCACTCTTCCCAATTCCTTGGACTCTTACACAGCTTCTAGTACTTTAGTGGTTGTAGATGATGATTATGGGGTTGATGAGAGTGATTTGCCTGAAGCTAGTGAGGCTCATATAGAAACAGAAAAATCTGTGCAAATTAATCTCCAGAAAATGTCTGCCTTTCTTCTTTCCTTTCCCCAGCCCTTCTCTGCAGTATTGATCCTACCTTTATCCTTTTCACAAAGCCCTGTGATAACCTGGCTCCCTTCATTTTTGGCCCTGGCTTCGTGGGGGGATTTATTATGAACTCTGGTTTAGAGACTTTTAACAGTCTATAATCTTGGCCAGGTTCAAGCTCAGCCAGTCCTGAAAGGCTGCTAAATGAAGTGTGACAAACACACAATCATTTAGTGGTGACCGGTAGCAGCTGGGACGATGTTGTATCTATCCCAACAGCAGAAGCAGGACATTTATTTAGCAATAGCCTTCATCTTCTCTCTTCTCTCTCCTCTCAACCTCACAATCCAACATCTAAAAATCCCACTTCTCTGAGACAATTATTCGAGCAGTAGAAGTTAAATCCCCACATTTCCAGAATCGCCTACGTAAAAGCATCTTCAGGCATGGATATGACAAAGCCAGAATGCAAGCTGGTGTCATTTTGTTTCCCTGCCTAAGAGTGAGGCAGCATCACTGAGGCAAGACCCAGGGGAGCCCCTTATCCCAGCCTGAAATGACACACAAAACTAAGCATCCTGCACCTCCCACATTCATTACGGAAAAGATGAAAAACAGCATCTTTAGAATTATTTATCATTTTTTAAATTGGTCTAATGAAATCATGTATGCCCCCGTCCCCTTGGGGTTGGCTTGTTAACGATTTCTGCTTACATTTGCCCTTGAAAATTGAAAAGACCTGATATTAAAATACAGGAAGAAACCCTCCAAAAGTTAGATCAGGACACTCTGGCTCCCCTTTGCCCAGCAGTCTGTACTGATATCTGTTTGTGGTTTTGGTTTGCATTTCCCTGATGACTAATGTTACTGAGCATCTCTTCATGTGCTTATTGGCCATTTGCATATCTTCTTTAGTGAAGTCTCTATTCAAATTTTTGCCCATATTTTATTAGCTTGTGTGTCTTCTTATTGAGTTGTAAGAGTTTTTTTTTTTTTTTTTTTTTTTTATACATTCTGGACACAAGTCCTTTGTCTGATATATATGTGTTACAAGTACTTTCTCACTGTCACTTGCCTTTTTGTTTTCTTAATAATGCCTTTTAAAGAGCTTTAAAAAAAAAAAGATGCAATTCAGTTTACCCTGTTTTTCTCTAATGGTTCAGGCTTTTTGTGTTGTAAGCAATCTTTGCTTGGCCAAAGACCACAAAGGTATTTTCCTGTTTTATTCTCGAAGTTTTATAGTTTTAAGTTCACTCTTACAGCAATAATCTATTTGGAGTTACTTTTTGTTTATTGTGTCAATAATGGCCAAGGTCCTTTTTTTTTTTGGCATATGAATATCCAGTTTAGCATCATTCATTGAAAAGACTTTCTTTTACCCATTCCATTCTATTGTGCTGGTAATTTTGTCATAAACCAATTGACTATATAGGTGTGATTTATATTCTGTTCCATTGGTCTACAAGTCCATATTTTCACTAATATCAACGTGTCTTAATCACTGAAATTTGGAATGTAGCCAGGCTTGATTTTGATACTTTCCTTGACATCCTGATCACTTCTCCTCCACTTTCCTTGTGTGTGTGTGTGTGTGTGTGTGTGTGTGTGTGTGTGTGTGTGTATATTCATAAGTATTTTCATAAAATATATATAAATATTTTCATCATCTCCTGTAACTCTCGTGGGCAGGATCTATGATCCCCCCACCTCAAATATCAAAATTTACCTCTCTAATTAGAGTTCTTTCTGGATATATGCCCAGGAGTGGGATTGCAGGATCATATGGTAACTGAAAACTCTAATTCAAAAAGATACATGCACTCCAATGTTCATAGCAGCACTATTTACAATAACCAAGACATGGAAGCAACTTAAGTGTCAATTGACAGATGAATGGATAAAGAAAATGTGGTACATGTATGCAATGGAATATTACTCAGCCATAAAAAAGAGTGAAATAATGCCATTTGCAGCAACATGGATGGACCTAGAGATTACCATATTAAGTGAAGTAAGTGAAACAGAGAAAGACAAGTATCATATGATATCACTTATTTGGGGAATCTAAAAAAATGATACAAATGAACTTATTTAGAAAACAGAAGTAGATTCACAGACACAGAAAACAAACTTATGATTACTAAAGGGGAAAGGGCGGGGGGGGGGTGATGGCATGGATAAATTAGGAGTTTGGGATTAATGTATACACACTACTATATATAAAATAGATAAACAGCAAGGACCTATTGTATAGCACAGGGAAATAAACTTAATATCTTGTAGTAACTTATAACGGAAGAGAATGTAAAAAAAGAATATATATGTGCGCGCGTGTGTGTGTGTGTGTGTGTGCTTGTATAACTGAATCACTTTGCTGTATGCTTGAAACTAACACAACACTGTAAATTAACTATACCTCAATAAAATTTTTTTAAAAAATTACCTCCCTGGTATTCCATTCTCTGGGAGCCCTGCTGTATACAAGGGTCAAGATTAACTGTGATAACGTTTGGTAATGATTTTTCCTTCTCAATTGACATATTTACATTTTTCAATCGTAATGCAAAGATTTAGCTTTCTGGATGGTAACTTCAGACACCATAATAAGTTTCCTATAATAAAGGCCATATTTTGAGATCAAGTGTGCTTTTGGACACCCCTTAAACCTATGTTCTTCAAGGACTGTACTTGGACCACTGGTGTTATGAGAGAGGCTTTCAGATCATACTAACATATTGTGTTTAAATATTAATAGTTGTACATGTTTTCGGCTATGTGTTGAGATTGTAGTAACCCAAACATATAGTAGTTTCACAGACAGTATTGCTGAATCAAAGTGTAATTTGTTTACAAAAAAAACAAATTAGTGAATCAATTTAAAGAAAAGTATTGATTAGGTGATTTGATAATAATGGTATATTCTTTTTGCAAATTGCTAAAGCTTGAGTAACACCAACCTAAATGTGAAGCCAGGTAGACAGTTGCTCAATTGCCTTGGGTAAGCAAGAAAGGGTGAGGTGAAGACCCTTCCTTCCACCCTTCTTCTAGGTGCATATGTGCTGCTGGCACCCCTCACACATCCCCTTTATCTGGCTAGTCCCCCATTCCTCAGCTGCTGAGAGCATTGTCTGCCCCTTCTCCTGAAAAATGTCATCCTTGCCCCTTCTCCCATGCCAGGCCTGCAAGATGAACTGATGTAAGAGCTCAAAAATGCACCCCCCTTGCTTCTGGTTAGGGCAACCCTGTGGCTGATTCCCACTCCAGAGTTCCCTATGGGATCAGGCTGAGGCTAGTCCTGACTATGCTGGACCCCAATTTGTGCCTGACGTCTTACTCTGCTTCCCTTAGTCTCTTACAAATTTCACTGGAGAGTTACTCCATCAAGAAATCACAAGCAAAGGAATTCCTGTTTCAAGTTCTGCTTCTAGGGAATTTATTCTAAGACACAAAGCTTAAATAATAGCCTCTGGGAATACAGAGAAACTGGCCAGATACCTTCCTGGGTCTTTGTAAACCTTCTGACATATTTCATTTTTTTCCTTCCCTATCTGGTCATGTTTAAGAGTCAGTGGATCCTTTAAAGAGTTACTGCCCACAATGAAGGACTGACTGCACCCTTTGTGTCCTACCTAATGTGTCTTCCTTTGTCTGCATTTTATCTTTTTCTAGACCAGTTCTGATAAGATAAATGTTACTGGGTCTTTTATGGCATAAGGCACCCCACTTACTCTCTCTGCTTCCTTCCTACCCTAGAGACAGCATACTAGTTTGCCATTCATGAATACTCTTCCTGGATCATTAAATTACATGGAAAGAGGGTTTCCCCATGTAGGGTGCTTTTTAAAGTTAAACTAAAAGCTCCATTAAATGCCCTCTTATCTTTGTAAGCTTGAGGCAGAAAGACTTCTTTTTCACTCATTATAGCAATTATTTTCTTTCTGCCCTTCAATATATCTGGAGATTTCAAATCATGGAAGCAATTTAGTTATCAAAACTGCCATAATATAAAAATAATTTAAATTCAAACCAAATAGACTAAAAAAATGATGGATAAAACAGCTTAGAAAAGTCTATATCATGCTCTAGTCCAAGTAATCTTTATTTCCTTGAAAAGACTTATCTTCTAGATTATTAAATTTTTATTCCTATCACTCCTGAGTTGTTTGACCTACAGGAATCTTTCATTGCCTCATATTAGACTTTCAAGATTTTCAAAAATTGTATTGAGGCGTAACGTGCATGCAATAAAATGCACAAATCTTAGGTGTACCAGCTGATGAAATTTTCCATATGCCTACCCTTGTGCAATCATCACACAGTTAAGATATAGACGATTTCCAGCAATGTGAAAGGCTCTCTCTTGTCCTCTCTCGCTCAATACCCTCTGCAAAATACCCATTATTTTGGCGGCAATTACCCCAGATTCATTTGCTTCTCTTTCTGACTCATATAAATGGGCTGGTACAATAGGTACACTTATACATCTGGCTTGCTTTCCTGAACGTTGTATCTGTGAGTGTTATACATACTTCTGTCTATATATGCTGTCTGTTCATTTCCATTGTTGTTAATATAGTCCACTGGTGAATATATCATTACATGATTACCCATGGTATTGTTGATGAATGTTGGGGACTTTGTAATTTTGGGCAGCTATATATTGTTCTGAAATGAGCATTTTTTAACATATATTTTGTTGGATATATGTACTCATTTCTGTTTAGTATATACTTAGGAATGGTATAGAGAAAACAAATGCTTAATGTTAATAGACACTGCCAAACAATTTTTCCAAAATGGTCGTACAGGTATACACTCCCTATAAGCAATGTATGAATTCCACTTGCTTTGCACTTAGTATTGTCATTTTTTTTTTCATTCTAGTGGTTGGATAGTGGTGTTTTCTTGTATTTTAATTATCATTTCCATGATAACTAAATGATATCAAGCAAAACTTCAATACATTTTTATGAAATTCTCAGTCAAGACCTTTATTCTTTTACTTATTGATGTGTAAGAGTTGTTTATATATTTTGAGTATGAGTCCTTGGTTGAATGTATGTACTGAAATTATTCTCCCTTTCTATAATGTGCTTTAATAATCACTCAGTGACCTGACACAGCCATAAATAAATAAATAAATTTTTTTTTTTAAAAGAGTATATTTGATGAACAGAAATACTTTTTTATTGGTCAGTCAGATTTATAATTTGTTTCATTTATGATTAGTGCTTTATTTTTTACTGTTTAAAAAATCATTGCCTACCACAAGGTTATGAAAATATTCTCCTAGAGTGTGTTCTCCTAAAGAAGTGCTGTCTGATACGTAGCCACTAGCCACATATGGCTATTGAGAACTGGAAGTGTGGAAGTCTGAACTGTGCTATAACATATAGATCATCGAATTTAAAAGTTAATTAAAAAATAATGTAAAATACCTCATTAAGAATTTATATTTCCTACATGTTAAAATGATAATGCTTTAGATATGTCGGGTTAAATAAAATATATAGTTGAAATTAATTTCACTTGTTACTTTTTAATATTTAGAATGTGGCATGCACAAAGCTACAGTAATCAAGACAGTGTGGTACTGTCATAGGATTGACATATAGATCAATCGAATAAAATTGAGAGTCCAGAAATAAGCACTCAACTGGTTTTCAGCAGGGTGCCATAGCAATTCAACAAGAAAGAATAGTTTCTCAACAAATAGTTCTGGACACCTCAGTATCAACATGTAAGATAATGAAGCTGGACCCTTTGCTCACACTGTGTACAAAAATTAATTCAAAATATATCATAAACATAAATAGAAGAGCTAAAACTGTAAAACTCTTAGCATATTAGGTTCTATTTAACTAGTTTCTCCTGAGGGCAGGCCTTACTAAGATCAGAGTGCTCTGTTGTATTTGAAAATAACTCCTTTTCCTCTCTCCCTGCCAGAAGAACAAGGGCGTTTTTCTCCAATATTCACTCTGAGAACCCAGAAGAGCTCCCAGAGGTAAATCTCACAAAATTGCAGTGCACCACCCCCGCCAAGACTGGTTCCCCTGGAATGTTTAACTCTCAGAATTGTCCATACTGAGCCTCCAGCAACTATTCAATTATTGTCCAGGTTTTCTCACCCAGGCACTCATTCCTATGGAGGTTTCTGCTCATGGGCCTCTGTTCAATGAGCCACAACTCCCTGTAACTGGCCTGACTCTCAAATCCTGGGGGCAGCAGTCTGCCCTGCATCCTCCCTTCTCTTATGGATCCAAAGAGAGTTGTTGATTTTTCAGTCTGTTCAACTTTTTGCATGTCATTAGGGCAAACTGGCACCTTCCAAGCTCCTAACGTGAGGAACTGGAAACCGGAAGCTGGCATTTGTTTCTTTCAAGTCTTTGTATAACCAGACTTTAATGAAATAACATTTACTCTTGACCAGCATCGTTTCTATGTCAATTCAGTGATGACTCAACAAAATGAACACCTCATTTAAAATGGATGCACAGTATTACTATAGAGGAAATAAGTACATAATATTGAAGAACATTCACTTTTTAATCAGATGAATACAAACCTGACCACGTATGAGTTTGGTCATCTCCACTATGTTCCTAATCTCTCTGACAGCAATCTCTCAAATGTGAAATGTGCAGAGTCCCAACTTCCCTGGGTCATTATAAAGACAAAATGAGATCACATTTGCAAAGCCCTTGACAAAACTGGACATGTTATGAAAGCTCAATAGACGGAAATTATTAATTATTGTAGACTCAAATATTTCTTCTATTGTTAGATTTTAGATTATTTCCTATTTTTTCCTAGAAATAACAGTGAACTATACATCTATTTCCATAAGTGTTTGTTTACATTTTTTAGTATTTTTACAGGCTCAAGTTCCTGAAATCACAATAGATTATAAATATTTTTAAAACCCAGATATATGTTGACAAATTGCATTCTAGATAAGTTATATTAATCTATATTTTTACCACAAGGGTGTGAGAAGGCCTATCTCAATAATCCTTTACAAGTGGATTTTTTTTAAAAAGCTGATTTGAATTTGAACTTAAATTTCTTTGATTACTAGAGAATCTATATTATTTATTTTTAATGTATCAGTCAATGACATTTCAGGTTTTGTTTTTGTTCTTTGTCCTTTTTCTAGTACACTATTATTTTTAAATATATATTTTTAAATGTCCTTGACCACTGTGATTTCCAGTTTGTATTTATTAGTTAACTATTATTTATTTCAATTCTATAAGTAATTTTTAGAAGGATGACTTTATATTTAAGAAGTAATGTATTATAAAAGCATTATTAAAAAATCAGACAATTCAAAAACACACAAAGAAAATATTTTCAAAATTACTCCATATCATTCCACTCAGAAATAATCATTGTCAACATTTAGAAGCTATCATTTCAGGCATGTCTATATAAAAACATCTATCTAAATAACAAATAATAAACAGATAAATAAATACAAATTATTTTAGAAAGATGGTTATCACACTATAATGCTACACTTAGACTTTTAAATAAAATTTAATTACATTAAAACAAGGTATGATGTGAAAACTGCCTTGAAATTAGGGAATATTGAGCTTCAGATAAATGTTCCTTCACCACCTGACATTAATTACCAAAAGAGCTATCTGAAATCAATAAATGAAATTAGAGATAATTTAAGACATTAGAGTATTTTTTTAACCTTATGTTTCAAATTTAGATAAGCTCTATTGACTTCTTGTTCTGAAAAATAAGGAAACCTTTTCATATTCTCCTCAAAATCTTTGGTATTTACATATTATAAATATATATTTAGCATTTTATATTATATTTACTGTGTCAAGAAGTTTTATGGTCAATATAACTGTTATTGTTTGGTCTTGGTTTTCAAGTTTAGTGGATTCAATGCCTATAACTCTTCCTTTTACCATGATTTCTTTTCTCCCTCCATTCCTGATTTTGAACTTAGTAGGGTAGGTCTCTTGTTAAGTGTTCTTACTGCAATAAATAAAATTTTAAAAA
This sequence comes from Balaenoptera physalus, assembly GCF_965194825.1. NCBI lineage: Eukaryota > Metazoa > Chordata > Mammalia > Artiodactyla > Balaenopteridae > Balaenoptera > Balaenoptera physalus. The sequence continues at coordinate 41,281,581 of NC_138898.1, read as the reverse complement.
AGTTTCATACAAGCTTTTCTCTTAAAAATCAACACTATATTAAAATGAGTTTATAATATGAATAGGCATTTCACAAAATTAAATATAAATTGTCTATAATTTTATGGAAAGATATACAACTTCACTTACTGTTAAAGAAATGCAAATTAGGTAACCATGTTCTAAAATTAGCAATAGCTGAGCGGTGATAAAAATTTAGCTATTTGCTAATATATACTGTCTATGAACATGTGGAAAAACATTACTTTCATGCACTGTTTACAGGATTCTAACATTGATAAACTTGGCACACTCTCACTGTAGTTAATCTTACCAATATCTTGCAAATTTTAGAAGGTCATGTTTAACCTAAAAATTCTACTTGAATTTTTTCAAGATATTCTCTTATAAATGAAATCAAAGGAATTTGAAAAAGAATTTACTCCACAGTATTGTCTGTAAGAGCAGAAATCTGGAAGCAGTAAAAATAATCATCTACAATGGAAAAAGGAAATTATCTACAGCCTATCCCTGATTTCAGAGGGACTACTATGCTTTTTTTTTTTTTTTAATGAGTTAAAACTATTTGTGCTAACAGGGAAATATCTTCAAGATGCAGTGCTAGGTTAAAAAAGCAAAGTGGAATACAGTATGTATAGTATATGCACATTCAGGGAAATAATGTCTGGAAATACTTATATATGTCTTTTGGCATTGGTCCTTCTTGGGAGTAAGAGAAGGTACTCTCTTACTCTCTAGTAAGAGAATGAGGATGGTTGGATGGCAGAATCAAATTTCATTGTATAATATTTTAATCTACTTTAACCTTGCTTCAAATAAAGATTTGTTATAGGACTGTACAGCTGCTAATGAGATTATCTTTTTAGAGGAAAAAAAAAAAAAGAAAGTAGCATCAAGAGGCAAGCTTCTTGTTTCAGATGTGTGCATCAATTTTTTTTAACCAATTAACAATAGTGATTTGGTCTCTAAGTATCTAATATTATTTCTTTTGGTTCATTTGCCTCATTTTGGTTCATTTAGCCAACATAAAATGGACACCTATAATGTGTCAAGCATTGGGTAAGGTTTTATGGTGCCACGCCTACCCTCAAAGTGGTAGTCATCCAGTAGGTGTTTCATAGCCAAGTGGCTACAAATAAGGAGTATAAAGTCAGACTACCTAGACTCCAGTAGGCTTCTGCTGTGTACTTTGGGCAAATTTCCTAAGCTTTGAGTTCATCAGTCATCATTTTTTTCATCAATTAAAGAAAATAAATAAATAACAATAGCACTTATATTCCTGGGTTGTCATTAGGATTAAATGAGCTAATAATTACATTGAATCTGAAACAGCAAATTATAATTAAATTAAAGAGGTTAATATCTAAGATTGGAAGACTTTCTTTCTTTGACATAGAATAACCAGGCAGATTTCCAATCTAGATAAAAGAACTACTCCTCAGAAAGTGTCTATGGATGGATAATTGATAAGTATTATAAGTTGTTCTTTACCTATGGTACCCACCCGTCCCCCAGCTGCTTGAGTGTTGATTGCTTATAGCTCACTACTGCCCTCTTTATCCTGAGAATTGCTCATGGTTTCCTCCCTGGAAAGTGTCTGGAAGGTTACACACGATTTCTGGGGACACTTGCAGCTGACTGATAAGAAGGTAATAGTGACCAGCCTCTTTGTCTCAAGGTGAAACCTAGTCTCTAGTCCCCTGCATCCTCCACAGCTCCCTGGGGCATCAGCTTCAGCTAAACCCGCATCTTTGCATGGCTTCTTCCCGGTCCCATCCTGCTTTCCTCACTCCCCTCCTCCTAAGAGCCCTTCCCAATTAATTACGTGCATTCAGATCCCCATCTCAGGCTTTGCTTCTAGGAAAACTAGCCTAAGATAAGTATGAAATATTATTTTCTGACTTTGCATCACCACCCTGTCAGGGGGGTTCAGAATGATTTAGCAAACCAAATTTGAACAATGACAAGATAATAATATACTAATTATGGCAGCTACCAGGAGGGGAGATGCTCTTTGCAAGACAAGTTGAGAGAGGAATGAGGTACAATGTAAAAGCAAGGATACTTCTCCCCTCTGCCGATCTGCACGTCAAGCTCTGTTGCACAGGTACCTGTCTTCTCCGATCACCCTAGTGGGAAGACTGTACCTGTGGTGATTCTCAATGGACTCACTTTGTCTTAAATTGGCAGCTGGCTTCTTGACAGGGGACCATGATCTTGTGAGTGATAATTTTGCCCCTGCAGACTCTCCTGGGGGGAGCCTTTCCCATGTCAAAAATTGAATGACAGCAGGGTGCCTGGTCTTATTAGTTTCTGTGAGGCAAGTCACTTTTCTCATTTATCAACCATTTATAAGTCACAGGTCTTGAAGGCAAACAATACAGAAAGATGCAATCTTCTTCAAACAGGACAGGGTGCCTCACTGAGGGAAGAGAGAGGTGCATTTGGGGCTCTGCACAGTGCTTTTCACTCCATTGTGCATATGTGACTCTGAATCTTGTTAGAATTCAGATTTCTGGGCCTTACCCATTTCAACACTGCAGTTCAAACCTGCTCCAGGGTACATAGGAAGTCCACACAGCCCTCCAGATGCCCACAAAAATGGATCAAATAACACCATCAAGGCCTGGAAAAATTAAAATGATCTCTTGTTTTGAATTAACTAACTTAACTAGAGAGTCTGTTCTAGTAGGTTTGAGATGAGGCCCAAAACTCTGCCTTTCTAACAAGCTAAGCTCCCAGGTGATGTACAATTTAAAGAGCAAGGCTCAAAAAAAAAACATTCTTTTTCCAAGGCTGGGTTTCTGATTTCCTTGTGATTCCCTTCCTCATGGACTTTTCTTTGTTGTCAGTGAGAATACTGTGGCTGATACATATAAAAAGTAGGAATGGGCCAATTATTCATTTACTGATTAACTCCTGTGAACTAGGCAGTGCTATAGGCACTGGGGATCCATCAATGTATTAACACTCAAAGTGCCTGTTCTCAGGAATCTGATACCCTAATGGGGGATGTAGACAACAAACAGGTAAATAAGAAATGTATACCAGGTGGAAATAAGGCTTCTGTGGTAAAATAAGACAGGGAAGCGATGATGGAGAGGGTGGGGCAGGGATTCTACTTGAGATAGGCTGATCAGAGAAGGTGTCTCTGATAAGGTAACATTTGAGCAGCAACTTACGTGGCCTGAAGGAACAAGGCATGTTCCTGGAGGAAGAAATTTCAGGGAGTACAAACAATACGTACAAAGGCCCTGAGGCAGGACCACATTAAAGGAACAGCTGGGAGATCAGCTGGGCTGCCCTGGAGTAAGTGATGAAGAAGATTATAGGAGTTGAACTCAGGAAGGTAACACCCGACTAGATTCACAGGACCATAAGATTTTATTTCAAGTAAATTGAGATGTTAGTGGACGGTTTGAGACAGAGTGGGACATGATATGATTTACATTTTAAAAGAATCTATCTGGCTTTGGTGAGACTATAAGGGGTTGGGGTCGACAAAGGAGAGAGAGTTATGGATCTATTGCTATTGATGGTGCAGACTCAGCTCATAATAGCAAAGGACAGAAGTGTTGAGAGTCTAGATAAATCCTGCAGCTAAGACTATATGTTTTCCTGATGGATTCCTCATAAGGAGTCAGAAAAAGTCAAGGATAAGTCTGAGAGTTTGACCCAAGCAAATGGAAACATGGACTTGTCATTTACTGATATGGACAAGACCACAAGAGAAACAGATATGGGAGGGAACCCAATCATTTAATTTTGGTGAGATGTGAGATGCCTTTTCAACTCTCAAAGTGGAAACACTGAACAGGCAGTTGGAAAAATGAGCCTAAGATGGGGGTAGGGGAAATTGGGACTGGGGTTATAATTGCGGGGATGATCAACAAGCAAAGGAACTGGATAAGATCAAATAAGTAGTGAATATTAATAACAAAGTAGTCATGGGAGTGAGCCCTGGGAGACTCCTGCATTTGCAGGTCAGGGAGACAAGGCAACAGAGCAAAGGGGATTGACAAGGAGCATCCAGAGGGGTAGAAGGAGATCTAACCAAGAGTGATGCCCTTAAGTAAAGTGATGATGGAGGAGTTGGTAGAAAAAAGTGTACCAAAGTGACACAACATAATCAAAACTTCCTTAGCAAAAAATCCAGAGCTCTCCACCAAAATTTGTTGTTCTCTAATTTAGAAAAAACTATCCTAAGTAAGTCAGTAATAGAATAAAACTATATAAAGGATTTTGTACAAAAACAGAAGGAAACGCTGTGCCTGAGCAGGCATGTACTTGCAGCTTAAATACTGCATTTATTTTATTTATGATCACAGTATTATATAAGAAGGGCGTTCAGCAGGATAGATTCTGGGCCTCCATGTGTACATAAATGATCAAAGATTTCATTATTTGCCCAAAATAGAGTCATGCATTTTAGAAAAGATGTTAAATAATAAATGCTGCCATTTTAAAAAGGTTTCCAAGGAATCCTGATCACTGCAACGTGGTAGAATTGGGACAAGAACACAAGAGCAAATGAAAACCAGATGTTTCTGGAATTCTTGTGTCACCATTTTCTCCAGTCGTTTTCTAAAGACCACATTTTTCTTTATCACGCCAAGGTTAAATGAAGAAAGGAGGATTTGGAGGTCTGTAATCCATATCACCAGAGAGAGACAGAAGATTTTTCTATCACATAATTTTTCTGCTTTCTTTGTCTAAAGCATAGTGTGAGCTAGAAATTAGAGAGCCACACAGCAGAGACTGTGTGAATCCTTATGGATAGGATTTGGACTTGGACTGATACAAGGGTAGATGAAAATCAATGCAGCAGCAGCCAACATCTGCAGGTTTTCAATGGGGCCCCGCTGCTCTTGCCTGAGCCCCTGGCTTCCCTCCACACTGTGAACCCCCTCTTCCCTCCTCAGGAGAAAATGTTTTTGCTCATGGGCTTCTCTCCCTTTCCCTGGAAAAAGCCTGTTGTCCTGCTCGATCCTGGCCTCTGGACCACAGCCTAAGATGAAGCTTCCTCACACCCTCACACACCCCTGTGGCCACCCACCCCCTCCCACCCTCTCCCTCCCCATGGTGTCTGGACCTATTTCACTGCACACCCAGTGATCCCGTTTTGCCTTTATCTCTCTCTCTCTCTTTTTTTAATGAATAAGGAAGATGGTAAATACCCAAACCCCAAACGCAGAGAGCTTTGAAACTCTTGTGTTTTCTCCTCAGGTCACCAAGTGGTCCTCACTTCACCCCAGGATGGCTTCTTGGGTCGGCACAAGGGAACAACTACCTCTGGGCTATTGTAGATTTAAAAAGGCTGGTAGAGACTTCGGAAGAGGGATTGGAATTCAATGAAAAGCTGAGGTGGAAAGGGGAGAGTGGTAGGAAGGGGGAAAGGGACACCTGTGTTGACATTCTTTGAGATGGAATACTCAGGAAAGGGTGGGTGTGGGTCATGTTTTTGTCTTCAGATGGTGTTATGGACTGAATAATTGTGGCCCTCCAAATCCATATGTTGAAGACCAACCCCCCCATGGAATAGTATTTGAAGATAGGGCCTTAAAGTAGGTAATTAAGGTTAAATGAGGTCATAAGGGTGGGACCTCAACCCTATAGAACTGGTGTTCTTATAAGGAAAAGGTACCAGAGATCTTGCTCTCTCCACAGAAAAAAGGACATGTTAGGACACAGCAAGAAGAGAAAGAGGTTCTCTGCAAGCAGGAAAAGAGGTCTCACCAGAAACCAACCCTGCTGGCACCTTGATCTTGGACTTCGAGCCTCCAGAACTGTGTGAATATAAAATTCCGTTATTTAAGTTAAAGCCATTTAGTCTCTGGTATTTTGTTTGGGCAGCCTGAGCAGACAGATGTGAATACCTAAACCGATTTTGCCCTAAAGATCTGTAGGCTGGTCCCTCCTATCTGTCCTAAGTTTATCTTGTAACCAGAGGACAGAAGAGGACAAAGGTGAAGTGAGGATGCAGAGGGACAAGACACTCATCATCATTAAACATTCTGAGTGAGAAACATGAGCTTAAAGTTAAATCTATGCCATGAAGACTAATGCAAAGACAATGAATGAGTGGTAGGTTATTATTTACCTGCTTTAGATCATGTTCAGTCAGCACTTTCCTGGAATCCATCTATCCTTGGTGTTTAAAGAAGGATAATTGATTTTTTAAATATTTTGAAGCTATCAGAAGGACTCAAGGAACAAGTCCATGTGGAAGGACGTAGAGTCGTTAAGGACTAGAGTACACATGGAAACACATTTTTTCACGGGACATGCATTTGAGCAGCAATAGATTATCATCCGACCAGTTCCTGACACTGTTTTTGGTTTATTTTTGGTCCCATCACCACTCTTTGCTCTTGTTCTTCTTTATCTGCAGTCAAAATTTTCTCTGATGCACCACCATATCCCCTTGCGCCTCTTATGCCCGAGGGTGTGATTTGGGGAAGATGGCTCTGGTTTAGATAAGAGAAGTAAGGTCCCCAGGATGGTGGGACAAGGAGATGGTAGGGTGTAGAACCCAAACTCAGCCATTTTCTAACCAATTCAAAATTGCATGAACCTTTGAGCTTCAATTGTGGTCATCAAGGAAGAAGGAACATACCCCAAGCTTAGAACCGACCACACAATTCATGGCCAAGGAGACACAGCCTGTCACTGGACTGCCTGACTTCTCATGGTCTCCTTCACTTCTAGGAGCCAGCCCTCCTTTTTGCACCCTTGATTTATGTTCTTTCCCTTCCCTATTTTTCTCCATCCTCACTAAACCTCTTCCTCATTTGTAAAGTGAAAACAAAAATGCCAACCTTCCGTGGTTCTTAGGGGACTCAAATGAATATTTAAGTAAATATTTGTAAACTGTAAAATAAAGGACCTTAGTTGGTAGATGTTGTTATCGTTAACATTAGATAGTGAGGAAAAGTGTGATCCAGTATCAGAAGTCAGTTAGAAGTCAGCAGTGGAACTGAATCCCACGCGCTTGTAAATAATAGCATCCTGACTTACATAGGAAGAACAGACACAGCACATATTTTTCTGATTGTGCATGGTGGAAATTCTCCAAGAATAGGACAACCCAGGAGACCCCTGCCTCTTCTTCTAGAAAATTTCTCATCCATTAACAATACCCCTCCTCCCCAATTCGCCCTCACTCAGAGCTAGGATCTGTGTGTAGATTTCCACCAAGCTAAGTGGAAATTTGGCAGTTGTCTGCTTTCTTTTCTCAACTCCAGCCAAAATGAATTGGTCCAAAAATAAAAATAACATGGGCTGCATTATCTGATTCAGTTCTCCACATTGAGCAGGTTAGCTATTCAAATAGAAGGTAAACACACTGTGTTGAAACAGGGCAAGAATGGATGTGAGGATTACTTGGCTTCCTGATTATCTGTCCTACAGAACTTTTGGAGATGGGTAGAGTCATTGACTCAACATTGTCAAAACCGATTCAACCAAATGCCTCAGGCAAACCTGTCAGTTTCTCACTGTGTTTTCATTTTAGCTTCCAAATGTAAGCTTCATTCGTGTGCTAAAGCAGGCTAAGACTTGCTTTCTGCTCAGTGTGCTGAAAAAAGTGTTTCTTGCTTCATATGTTACCACATTGGTGCCTCTGAAGATCCCTCTGAGATTGATACCTGTAAACCTATTTTGTAGATGGGAAAACAGGTTTGTAGATTAGGCTCAAGGTTAGTTGTCTGGTAAGTGGCAGAGTTGGGGTTCCAATGTACATTTTTAAATTCCAAAACTAGTGCTCCTTTTATTGTACATAACAGCTACCATTAATGTTCATCACTGCAAATGCCACATCTCTGGGTGACCCATGAGCCTCTCCACATCGTGATTCTTGGACTAAACTGACCCCACAATCTCCATATATGTTCTACCTTAACTTTGATCTCTTTATTATAACACACTTTTTCACCTCCCCAATCATCCACGACCCACCATTCTAGCTCTTTAATCTTTATTTGCACATTTCAGAAAGCTTTGTTATTAGGACTCTCCTTACTTAGAATGGGCACCATCAGAACCTCCAGTGTAGATCTGTGTGCATTTGTCTATATCCCCACTGTCTGTGTAGTTCTTGTAGGTAGACAATACCTTATACATTATCTATCACCAGGCTATTTATCATAATATCATGCACATAATTTGCTCTCAAGGCATATTTTTTAAAGGCAAAGTAATTGAATTAATAAAGGAATAAAAAAGATCATTTTGAATAAAACGTGGTGATAGGTGTGACTTGATGTGGAGTTTGGTTCCATGCATGGCCTTCTATCGATACTATATACCTTTAATTGATCATAATGGAAAAAATGTCTCATGTTCCATAGCTTCAAATGCTTTGCCTATATTTCTCATTAGCCTTATGGTGCAGCTGCTAATTTTCCTTATCAATCTTTCCAAAATGAAGTATGTATGATAATACACCTTGGGAAAGTATGAACGTTATACCTTATTTCCACAAGGAGACATGAATGATTATTGCAATTATCTTTCAGGCACTGGCAGAAATTGGGGCCATGTCTATGTAGAATCAGGAAAGGTGGAAATTTTCACAATTTGATTTGTGTAAGCTCTCTGGGACAGCCTTCTTGAAGCTGGCTTACCTCAATTGTTTGTCATTCATCCATTTTCCTCAATCAGTCTGCAAATACTGATTGAGTTCTTACAACATGGCAGACACTGTGCCAATAGTGGGGAGATGGCAGTGACCAGGCAGATAGAGCCCCAGTTTCAAGGCACTAATATAGTGGGGATCTGACCTCCAGGGAGGATCCAGGGACTACCCACCTACTAATGTCCCGCTGTGAGGAGAGAAGCCTCAAAACAAGGTAATTTTAGAGATTTTCAGCAACATTCTGTCTTCAGAGTTGCTGCCTGCAATCATAAAGATCAGCACCCCAATAGCAAAGCTTTATTCCCCCAAGATTTTGTCTTTGAAGTGCTTCTCATGGAGATATTTAGCATCCAAAGTATAACCTTGATGATGATGATGATGATGATGATGATGTTGATGATGATGATGATGATGATATTGGTGATGATGATGATGATGATGATGATGATGATGATATTGGTGATGATGATGATGATGATGATGATGATGATGATGATGATGCGTGTGTGCTAGGAGGAGGTTAAATGACTTTCCCAAGGTCACTAGGCTGGTTAGGGGCAGAGCTGAAATTAAAACCGAGTCCCAGTTCCATTGCCTTTCCATATCCTGCATTATGCCAGACCTGTAATCACTCAATTATGTGTAATTTGCACCTTAATATGGATTTTTAGGTACTGTTAGTGTCCACTGTCAATCACTAGAGGCTTTATATGAATATTTACAATCCATATTCTACCTCTTATCTTTAAAACCCAAGGTTAGTCTTCTACTTTGAGAACATGATGCCATTTTATAGATTTTCTGTCACCAGTAGTTGTTAGATTTCTAGGCCAGTCCCTGGAGTTCCACTAACCTTTAAAAAATAGAATAAATCTAATTCAGGTGTGTGCCAGGAGACCAACCATTTTGCTATTTCTAAGAACCTAATATTTATTTTCTTCCTCCAGTCTCCATACTCTCCCAGCTTTATAGGCAGGAGACACTAAGAAAAATAAGAAAGAAAACTAATGTCAATTGAGCATTACTATGTTCTAGACCTCATACTGGCTGCTTTTAGACATGCTTACCTGCCATCCTTACAAGAACTCTGTGAAGTAAATATCATTGACATTGCTATTTCTCAGGTAAGGAAACAGAGAATCTAAAGTATTTACCCAAAACTTATCTGACCTCCATGCCCATCCCCCCTTGCCTTACCCCACCCCCCCTCCCCTTCCATAAGTGCTTCAGTATGTTTAGCAACCTGCAGAGCCAGGCCCAGAATGGAGCTGTGAATCAGTTAGGGTATGATTGAATTTCCAGCCAAATCTGAAAGATGTCTGTGACTTATACAGCTTTAATTTAGCCAGAGTGCACGACTAACCTTGTAAACCAGAAAGAAATTATATTGGGTGAGACCAAGTAGGCCAGTCATTTTTTGATACCTTGTGCCCCTTGCAAAACACACTTAACCACTTTCAGGATTTGGTAGTCCGGACACACCTCCTTTCTCTCTTACTCCCAGGGGTGTTGAGCAAGCCTGTTCAGAGGTCCCAAGGCTGCCTGCCTCTCAGGTCACATTGGCTTTGTACTCTAAGAATAGCAGATATCTAAGAACTACCAGAGGGTCTTACTGGGGCCTGGAGTGCTTGGGTGGTGGGTGTGATATGCAATCTGCTAGGTCTCTCTGCCCAAACAATACAGTGTAACTGAGACTGGAATCTTCCAGAACAAGGTGAAGATGAAATTTGCACACTTGAGTAGCAGTCTATGACAGTGTTTACTCAAGGTGTAGTCCAAAGGCCAGCAACATCAGCATTACCTGGGAACTCATTAAGAATTCAGAATCATAAGCATCATCCTAGACCTACCACATCACCTTCTCGAGGAGGAGAACACAGGGATCAGTTTCAACAAGATTTAGGAGGATTCTAATGCACATTAATGTTTGAAAATCCTGCTCTAAAGTTTCAACAATCCATGAAACATAACACTAGCCTCTATGGTTGGTACTGAAATGGTATGATCCCTGCTACCATTTGACCAGACTGGCAGAAGAATTAATGATTTCAGTGTCCACTTCTCCTTTTACAGAACCAAATTATACAAGTGAAAATAAAGCAAATTTTATATCTCAAAAAGAAAGATAGAAAGGACACAAGCAGTTCTCAAATGTCATATTTCAAAAGTCTGCCTGGATGCAAACTATTATATATAGAATGGATAAACAAGGTCCTATTGTATAGCACAGAGACCTATATTCAATATCCTATGAAAAACCATAATGGAAAAGAATATGAAAAAGAATGTATATATACGTGTATAACTGAATCACTTTGCAGTACAGCAGAATTTAACACAACATTATAAACCAACTATACTTCAATAAAAAATTTCAAAAAATTCTGCCTGTAAGTTTGCTGTTTGCAAATCTGCACATTTTTGTAGACAACATTCACTAGACCCCAGATTTCTAGACAACCCGTAATATCCCTAGGATACTAACCACATCAGTGAACTGAACTATTCATTCCCCCTCCCCAATCTTTATGATTAAATCATTTAGGTTTCTAGCTTCAAGTTCTCCTCTGTCACATGCCAGGCGCTGGGTTGCTCCAGGTTCTATGCATGACGATGAGGACTTGATAGCTGTCACAGCACAGATGAAACAGCAGAGAGCAAGAGAGACCTTGGGTTCAGAGCAATGCCTAGGGCTTTGCTCAGGCTAGTTGGGTTCTAGTTGTTGTTTCTCTCCTTCTGAGGGTCACGGTTCACCTACCATCCATTGCTCTGACCAGAGTTATGCCTCCTGGATCAATAGAAATGTTACAGACTTTCCTCTATATGCCTGTCCTCCTGAGTTCAACTTCAGTTTTCTTATATCAACAATGGAGGTGATATGGTGAAGGAAAACTGAGAGCCACCAGAGAGGTAGGTTTTCAGCACGCTGCCTCTCAGGGGGCGTCGGGTCCGCCATTCAGCTTTGCTTCTATATGAAGTGCTGGGTATAGTGTCTGGCACAAAGTAATTGCTCACAAAATTCTAAAACTAGTAGTAGTGATTGATATAGGTAATTGCAATAGTATTATTAATGTTATTCATTATTGTTTGTGTAGTAATTGAAACAAAGGGTAATTTCTAATGTGTAAAACCATTAGCTGTCCACATTGGAAAAATAAACAGAGTGATGAGTCTCTCCCATTTCCCCACTCCTTTTCTTTTGTTTTTTTCCCTAAGGGCCACTAAGAAAAGATTATCGGAGGGCCGTAAAGGGTAAGGCCATATGTAATGAAAGGGCAACATATTTTCTGAGCAGAAGCAGGAAATTTGGTGTTGTTTCTCAAATCCAGCCCTGGGAGAGTGGCACGTGGCAGGAGAAACAAGAAAGGAAAAAGGTGGAGAACAATTAAATGCACTCACTCAGTCAAACACTGACTGCTCTGAGTCCTCATAGCCCTCACCTCCTTTGGAGTTTACAGTGAGGAAGGCATTTTATCCTCAGATTCCTATGAAAGGCAATGGAGACGCCTGTTGATCAAGCCAGTAGCCCCAGGTCGCACTGATAGTAAGCCCCAGGGCTACAAGTTGAGCCAAGTCTGTGCCCCATGTCTATGTGTGTGGTTTTCATCATAAAGTCCTCTCCTCCCCCTCTCCCTTGCAGCCCTCACCAGGGCTGCCATCCTAGATTCCTAATGGAGCCACGTGAGAAACAAGAACTTAAATCAAGTTAAAGGGATATCATAGATGGAAATTGGATCCATTGTAGCCAAGAGGAGGAGGAAAAGCTTAAAGAAAGAGAAAGAACATGGTAGACACAAGTGGTAGACTGTAAGTGGGAAATAAAGTTTCCTTTGGGCATTCACCTAAGCAGTTCTGTATACATTGTCCTTATCAGAGAATAGGAAAATGGAATTACTGCACCACCCAAAAGCAAGAGCATAAACCCTTTGCCAAAGGAAGAGGCACAAAGTACCATCACACATACGTCCTACTGCAAGATCATATGCAAAGTCATGAATGTTCATTCCTCCAAGGGTTCAAAGAATCATGGTCATGTGAGTGCTGTCTGATACAGCCACCTGTACTTATCATCATGAATCAATCTTTGTTGAAGGGTTGTATTGTGGATGTCATGTATGTCTCACAGAAGAAGAACCTATCCTTGACAAGATCTATTGGGCAAAGCCAACTTAACAACATATCTCCAGGAGTGGCTGATAATTCCTGATTACTCACAGCCCTGGTGACCTTGGAAAAAATTGAAGCAATGAACTTTTGCAAACCTGCTTGATTTGACCTAGAAATGAAAGAGAGACATTTACCCAGAAGGGCTGAAATCACTGTGCCCACTCATTTTGCACCAAGGACTCTCATATTCAAGGACTCACATATTCATCTTTCTCCTTCAATGGATATGAGAGTGGGTGTACATGTCACAGTTCTTTTGTAACACTCAAAACCAATACATTTCCAACAACCTTCAATTTGCAGAGTTGCAATAGATACAGAGGATTACTTTGCCATTTATGCTGACCTTGACCTCTGCAAGACAATGTCGAAACAGGAGAAAATTGAGAGGAAAAAAAATGGGTCAGATTCCTGCATCTGGAATAAATGAACAAATGGCTTTCCCAACACTACTGAAAAATGTTATCAAGCTTTCTCACAACATTTGAACTTCCACTTTGAATAGAAGTTTATGAGACATCTACATCCAAAACTATTTTCTTTCTTCCAGCCATAGGAGAACTGTAGAGACTCAGGATGCAGTAAATGTACAGTTGTCATCTGTTTCCAAAAGTTTTCTTGATCCAGTATATACATTTGAAGTCACCAAAGAACCACTTTCTGATTTAAGCTGTAATTGCAATGTACATATAGAGCAGAAGATATTTCACCCTGGAGGCATATGTACTAATATGTTGTCATCCTTCCTAAGCTAATTTTCCAGATAATTGGTACTGGAACTCAGTGTTTCTAAGTAATGCTCTAGAGAATGCTTATTTATGTAAAATATCTATACCATAATGCATTTTATTGAACCAGTTGAAATTCAGTTTTCTAAGCATGAGTTTCTCTTACGTGTTGCTAAATGCCCACTTCTTTTTTCTAGTATTAATTAAATTAATTAATATTTAATATGTTTTCAGAGTGGCATACAATCTGAAACTATGTTACTTACAAAGAATTACTTTCAGGTTGTCAAAAATCATGATGCGGACCATCCTTCGGGGCTCAACTATTTTTCCATAAGACATCATGAATTCATCATCAGTTCTGCTGTGGACAACACTACCACATTCCATTCTCAAGTTGGCACCCCTTGCTCTTGCCACAGTTCATTACCAGCTACTGTGAGATGTGAAGGTATTCTTCCAGTGGAGGAGGGCCGGCATGGCTGCCTTTGCAAATTGTAAATGGTGACACTTTTAGGATGACTTGGTAGCCTCAAACACCAGGCATTTACCATGGGAGACTACAGATCCCCATACCCTGGAGATAGAAAAGCTGACAGATGCCGCTTTGCCCACACTGGGTTCTATGCAGCTTTCTGGGGTGGGAAGGAGTGGAGGAGAGATCATATAATCAGCTAAAAATGTGTTCCAGCCTGTGTTTTCCTCATTATACAAAACATCTTTTTCATTAGCTATTCCCCTCCACTAATCAAACATAGCAATAGGACCATGTACATAAATTGCTGTCGTGTCACTGCCCATAAATTTGACTCCAAAAAGCTGGAGATCCACATCACTGAGAGCTGAAGGTCTCCTTCAGAATCCTGGTTCTGTGGGAGCAGTTATGAAAGGACGCAAAGTGGTGAAGCACGCTTTCCACTTTGAGAAGAAATTAACATAAATAGTAACAATTCCCAACCCTTCATCTGTTCTTGACAAGCCTTCATAATAGATCAAAACTGTACATATTTCTCCCCCCCCAAAATTAGAAGATGCAGGGTTGGAATTTGTAAGTAAATAAGTTAATTCATTTTAAGGTGGTTGCCACATTCAAACAGCATGTGCCGCTCAAAAGGAAAGTTGAGAAACAAGTCAGCCCAAGTCAAATAAGAGATCCTCTTAGGGAAAAGTGGTGACAGACCCTCTCTCCTCATCTTTAAGATACTTATCTCAATGACCCATGTTCGTTTTCACCTCTGTGTACATGATTTAATTCTAAAATGAAATGAAATATGAAGTGATATTCATCTCAATTGAATTGATTTCTACCTGAATCAGGTGCAGCTTCGATCAAAGCTAGTATAAGGAGTAATAGTAATATTAATACTGATAGTAATAAAAACAGCCATAACAAAAGCTACCATCTGTTGAGGTCTTGTATTTTATTTATTTATATATATATATATATATATATATATATATATATATATATATATATATACACATACACACCAGACATCACAAGAAGCAGCTCGTGCTAGTTCTGAAAGTAACTCACACATCAACACATCAACCCTGAGAAGAAAGGGCTGTTTTTCTTTTTTGACTATTCTCATTTTAGAGATGAGGAAACTGAGGTTCAGTCACACAGTGATTAGAACAAAGAAATAATCTTCACTCTTGTCTTTTAGATCACAGGTTGTCTCTAATAAGGGTCAAGGGTCCGTGTGCTCTCCAACTTCATTTCACACAGAAAATTCAGGAATTCCTTCAGCAGGTATTTGCTATTCGTTTTCTGCATAATTAAGAAATTATATGCTGCTGATAACTCTGGTAATGTAATGCCTAACCTCTCACATTCTTCCTTGATTGCCATGCAAAGGATTTGAAAAGAGATATTTTAGAATAATTACCCATCAGTAATCATCCCCACACAACACAAATCACATTTGATTTCCCATTAAGACCGACCAGGAGAATGAGAGGTTTTCACTCAGGAATGCTTTCTGCTACAATCAGGTTAATTCTATGTTTCTGTTCCATTGGCTTTCTGAATTTAAACATGGGAACACAGAACAAATTCCATCTAGAGGATAATAATATCCCCAATCATGGGTCTTGACTCACTGGTGAAAAAGTGCTTAACCATTAACTTTCCAAATGGAATACCTTCCCACTCAGAAGTGTCAGCTTCCAGGAAGGGTTCGTTCAGCAAATAGGGGTGGACATTTTATTACTGCAAGACAGCTGTTTACCTTGCTTCACTCCAAAGCTCAGACTTTCACAATCACAGCCTGTCACATAAAATAATTCATACAGAAGAACAAAAAGACAAATGTCAAGCCACCACAGTTCACTGATGCCATTTTGTAATACCAGTTACCATCCTCTGATCCATAGTGATACATCATGTTTGATTTATAAATATAGTAACCTTTTAAGATGATCAATACATCAATAATTCTTGTGTTAACACCTGCCAAAAATTCATTTCCTATCATTTCTTTAAGTAATACTATAGCCTTCTTCGGGCAACAAAGTCTTAATCTGGGAGATCCATAATTTTGCACAGTAGTCAACAGGCCTACCAACAGCACCCTCATCCATCAACACCCCTCCCCACCCAACTTTGACTTCCATTCTCTTTTTTTCCATTATGAGGAGAGAGCAGTTATCCTGCTGAGTGGGAAACATATCCCTCCATGTCTCATATGAACAGGGTATTGAAACAGAGCCAGACCCTATGGGGCTCTCCTCTGCCTGCCTTTTGTTTGTAGAAAAACTTTAGCCAAAGAATAAGTTTCATCAGAGAAGAGAGAAAATGCAGAAGCAAAGGAAAGCAATCAAACAAGACCAAATAATAATAGTTTAATCATTAAACAAAGTCAAGGATATTTAGTTCCTCCTCAAGGGCTATAGAGAATATTCTGAGCCATATCCTGTGAGCTGTTATGTAGATACTGAAACCCCCGCCAGGTGGAAGAAGTTAACTGTGTGATGACCAGACTGTAACCATGACATAAACTGCCACGGTTCTGAGAACTGGCCTCAAAGAAACAGGAACAAACCAACCCTGGAACTGAAGATTAACTGTACTTAAAACAATCAAGATGACGCTGATCAGACCACCACATGACCAATTTCAAGATGACTGTCAGAGCTGACTGCACGGTTTCTGCATGTAGCCCCCTCCTTTCTCCGATCCCCCCCCCCCCGAAACTCACCTTTAAAAGCTCTTGCTCACTGATGGGAAGTGGAGAGTTGCCCTTTGGACATGAGTCCACCTTCTCCCCTGGTTGCCAGCCTCCAGAATAAAGCAAACTTTTCTTCCCATCAACGTTGCCTCTCTAGTATTGGCTTTCGAGCAGCAAGCTGCCAGACCTGAGTTTCGGTAACAGTATCTGCTCCCCAATCCTGTGTACCAAGAACTGCTTTGTATCATCCTTCAATCTCACTATTGATGCTTTTTCTCCATCTCTGCAGTGCTCCTCCCTTCCTTGTGCTCACAAGAAAGTATCATGGACATTGACATAGGAAGTTAAGGCACTTGTTATTTCACTGAGGTGTATTTTAATTGGCCTTTTTTTCTTTTTTCTTTTTAGCTTGGTGGTAACACAAGTGGTTTAGTAGTTACACAAGTGTTTGGTTTATTATTTTTCTTAAAATGTGCAAGCACTTTTCTGTTTGTTGCATCACTTTTGTACATGTACGTCATATTTCATAAGGTTCATAATGCATACAGAAAAGTGTTTGCAAAAGTCTAAGGAATAATTAGCAATTGAACATTTATGTATCCACTATACAAATCAAGAAATAAAATATTGCTGGCACCTCAAAGGCCCCCTGTGTGTCCCGTGCCAGTGGAAGTTCTTGCCTCCCCTTAAAGGTAACAAATACCCTGACTTTTGTGATAATCATTTCCTCTAAGCTTTATCTTTCACTGTAAAATGAAAGTCCTTGCCCCATGTTAAGTAATTTTAAGCACTCAAATCAGGTAGGAGAAGTTTTATAGAATCAAGCTCATTTCACCAGGTATTTATTGTATATAGAGTCTGTGCCAGACATTAAACTAGGAGTTAGGGGAATGCAAATTAATAAGACATAGTTTCTACCCCCACGAAACTCATAGGGTGTTGGGAGACTTCACTGGAGTACTTGAAAGCATAAAAGGAATAAGTTTGGTCAACCATAACTATAATAACCCAAGGGGGATTGGAACTGCAGAGAAACAAAATATGGCAAGATTTCTCACTGCTTTGTCTCTCCAAGCCAGCACATGGGCCGGCCACTATTTAACTGGTGGAAGGGTAGGGTCAAGGCTTTTTCTAGAAAATGAAGTGTGTGGAGCAGAATGGGAACGGCCTCGTATGTGAATCTGAAAGTGACTGTGTTCTGTCTCACTGGCACCGCAAATGAAGTGTTTCCAGCCCATTTCTGAGACAAGGTTCACACGTGTCAGGGAAGGAAACTTTGGAAGCAAACTTCTCTCTTAATCTTCTAAGGGCTTAACAGGTGTTCCATTTTTACTTTTCTGATTTGGGAAATAAAGAGAATGGGCCACTGAGAAAATTCACTGGGATGGTGTTTGTGGGGGATTTGGCACAACCCTTGGCATCCAGGAAGCTTAACGTACGCTGGCCCAGCCTTTGAAAGTTGTGAGTTACATTGTCTAGGCTATTCCTTTATCAAATATAGAAAAAGAAGAATAAAGTGGGACTAAAGAGGTCAATGGCTGCGTCGATGACAGGACATGACACTAAAACAGGTCAGCACTCATGCTTCTATACACTGCGGATCTGTTGAAAGAAAGAAAAGTGATAACGTCATTTAATTCATGACAAAAAAAGTTGCCTGCAAATTAAAGTGTGAAAAGTGATGAATGGTAAATTATGATTTCGGTTAAACATAGGAACTCTTCTCAGCACCCTGTTACCTCTATCTCTAGAGTCTGGTTGTTGATTTGCAAACAGGCCTCAGTACACAGAAGGCAAGGAGAGAGGAAGAAACAGTCAGACCACTGCAGACTGGCAGGTGGCAGGATGAACACACAAAGGAAGTTACAGCTGAAGCTTAACTTGGGTGGCCACAAGAAAAATAGATCTCTGCACCTGCCTGCCAGACTCTTAAAAGTTTACATAGAGGCCATAACTGGGTTCAGTCAAGTATCCCATCTAGATGATCTCAAGAACACCTTACTCTCTCAAGGCTGTGTCCTTGAAAACGGGTCCCACTGTGGAAACAATGGGTAGAGTGTACATTCTAAGGACAGAAGATGGGGAGTCTCTGTAAAGACTTAAATATGACATGACACCATAAAACTCCTAGAAGAGAACATAGGCAAAACATCCTCTGACATAAATCCTACCAATGTTTTCTTAGGTCAGTCTCCCAAGGCCATAGAAATAAAAGCAAAAATAAACAAATGGGACCTAATCAAACTTATAAGCATTTGCACAGCAAAGGAAACCATAAACAAAATGAAAAGACAACCTATGGGCTGAGAGAAAATATTTGCAAAGGAAGTGACCAACAAGGGCTTAATTTCCAAAATATACAAACAGTTCATACAACTCAATAACAAAAAAAAACAAACTACCCAATCAAAAAATGGGCAGAAGACAAATAGACATTTCTCCAAAGAAGACATACAGATGGCCAAGAGGCACATGAAAAGATGCTCATCATCGCTAATTATCAGAGAAATGCAAATCACAACTACTGTGAGGTACCACCTCACACTGCTCAGAATGGCCATCATTAAAAAGTCTACAAATAACAAATGCTGGAGAGGGCAATTGCCTGGGACCAGATCATTGGTCAACCAGACATCCAGTCTTCTTGATCACCTCCTTCAACCCTGGATCAGACACTTCCTCAAACTCTAGCAGAATATTTTCCCACATTTCTGGTATTGGTAAGTACATTTTTTTTTTTTGTACTGTAGTACTGCATTGATATTTATCTCCTTTACTGAGCTTATTTCTTATTTGTTAATTTTTAAAATTTTCTTGCACTGATATTAAAATTATAGTATAATCGATAAAAATTAAGATTTGTGGTTGGATAAAGGTGGGTTCAAATCCTGCATTCATTACTTACTGTGTGATGCTACAAATTCCTTACCTCCTGTAAAACTCATCTAAAAAAGGGGCATAATAACATAGCTTCATAGCTATATTGGGAGGATTAAATGCAAGAATTTCAGTAGTGAATTTATAATAAATAGTGACTATTGTCATTTTGTCCCCAATTTTATTCTAAGAATGTTGCCTATGTAGACATGTGGCATTCTTTTTCCTATCACCCTCAGAACAGAGGAAAGAGTTTGCTGATAGAATCTACTCAATGGGTGTTTGCTGATTGGTTGCTATGGACCCAATGCCAAGGTGTACACCAATCCTGTCCTCACCCCAGGGGGCTGCTGCTTTCTATTTCAAAACTCCCTAATTGAAAGAGTTGGCTACAAGTATCGTGTAACAATATACAATCGAGGGAAGTAGGCAAGGGGGCTTAGCAATGGTGCTTGTGTTTTCCAGTGATTATGAGGCAACACCATGCTGCTTATTAAATAGACATGTCTAGTTGACAAAATGGCTGTCCCTGACTTTGACAAAAAATGACTGATGAAACTCATTTCCTATAGGGAAATGCTCCAATGAAAGGCAAAGCCTAATCCTGATATTGTTTAGCTGACTGGGTTCTTTGTGTCTCTAACGGTTCTGTCAATTAAAGCTATTTCACCCAAATCGTCTGCTACTCCTCCAGCAATGTGATCTGTCAACCCACACAGCATGATTCCTGAACCTAAATATTGTGGTAAGAGAAGCCATGGTAGGGGGCTGGCTGAGTGGGTGTTAGTGTGGACAGTGCTACAAAAGTTCAAAGGAACACATCACCTGTTTGGAGATTTTGTGCTTTTGCCAGGAAACTCTGAATTACAACAAAGAGAGTTTACAGGGTAGTGTCACTTTGGGGCAAGGCTTTAGCAGTCACACAAGTCAAATCACTAACATGGCAAACAATCATCGGTTTGAGGTGTTTTAGAGTTTGTGATCCCATCACCTTGGAGCCACTAGTTGGTGATTCCCATTGGGTAATTCATTGTGAATCTCATCTCATCATCCCTCGGTTAGAATTTGCTGCCTTTGTCAGAATGGAAATCGGTCTTCTTACTGCATGGACATACAAGGTGCACTTATCAAGACTGATGTGCTCTGGTAAGTGATTCAAAACTTACTAGTCCCTTATATGCTTCCTTATATATAAGTAGTTCCCTTGGGAAGTTATGTAAATATTCAATGTTATTGCCATTTCCTACAAAACATTTGAAACCCCTAGGGCTATGCAACTATTATAACTGGAAGGACATGGCCTTTGAATTTGATATCAGTGGGACTTGAGATTGGATCTGCTTCTGCCACATCCTAGTAATGTGGTCTTATGAAAATCACTGAGTGTCACCAGCAAGTAGGGATGATGGACTTCTGAAAGAATTTCCCAGAATGATGTTTGGAACATACCAGGCGTTCAATAAATGTTAGTTTTCCTTTAGCCTGGAGTTGGCTTTGAATTGAATTTACCAGTCCAATTAGAAAAATCAGTTTCATTGTATTCCAATCACAAACTTCTTCTGATACAGCTTCAGACCCTCAATAAATGTTTATTGAAAGACCAAGCCATAGATGAGAATTTTACTCTGAAAGTTGAAATTTTCAAGTTGTTAAAGGTTGGCAGCTCACCAAAATCTGTGTCTGGTTTTCCAAGAGAGGAATATGCTTTGTATGGTAAATTTCCGGTGTAAATATTTTTTTAAGTCACTTTAGTTTTTAATCATGCTTTGTCTATAAAACCTTTCCTGTAATTCAAGACAGTCTTAATTCCTCACAGTGAAGGAAGCCTCCACAACAGAATGAAGAATAAAATGTGAGACTCTAGAAATACATAGAGGCAAACTAGGGAGTCCTAACGGCAGAAGAAAAGGCTTCTCGTATTATTCAACATTCGATGTAAAAATAGAAATAGTTTCACATACAACACACCTATAGTATTTATTTTGGCCTTTCTAATAAAATACAAGTAGCAACATTTTTATCCCCACATTTACAGAAATGGAAACAAGGCTCAATGAAGTGAAAATACCCAGGTTATAAAAAGAGTGGTGGACCTAGGTCTTCCTACACTAATTTCCCCATTGTTTCCACTTGACAATCTTTTTATTTCTATTTGGTCAAAGACTGGTCCTGCCATCTCCCCCAGTGTTTGTTGGTGCCAGTTTTTCATTGTGTTTATTTATTTATTTTCCTTGATGGTAGCATACACACACACACACACACACACACACACACACTTTATAATATTCAAATTTATACACCCAGGCATCAAGAGTTTTACTTCATCAAAATCATTTACATCTTTACATTGTAACTTTTCACTGCATGAGCAGTTTGCAGAAATGACACTATCCCCACCCCACTGCTCCTGGAATGAAAGCAGAGGGCTTTTTTCATTTCCTGTATCAAAGGGTTTCAGTTTTTCAGGTGAAGGACATAAATGAAGTGTGTTATCTTGGAAAAATATTAACATAAGTTAAAATGAGGGATACTTCTCCTTGGAAAGGTTATCCTGATTTCAAAGTTTCAAAAGTAATTAAGAGCATAGACCTGCTTGGGGCCCCATTGGTTGTCTGTGACTTCACTTTTTGTCATTCTGTGTCTGGAAGACAGATGAGGCAGACCATGCAAAATTCCTGATAGATTAACTCTTGGGGAGATTTAGACCAAAGTAGAAACTGCTGTTCCATTTGTATGGAAGTAAGGACAAACAGAGCCTATTTTTCAGCAATATCAAAACATACTGTAACAAGAGAAAATGCATTAGCCTTGTTATTGAGCTCAGATAGACCAAAAATTCAGGTCTTTTGATAGAATTCACTTTTATTTTCTACTTGAACACCAAATTCGATTAAAATAAAGTGTGTGTTGTTGCCATTTTCCATCAGGGCTCATAATTGGAAGCTCTGAGTGTAATACCCCTTTATGCATCAAATCAAAAATAACGATCTTATCTGTGAGACATATCATTTGCCCTTGTCAATTAAGCAATGGTTGATTTTCTTCTCAACTCTGATTACTCTGAACATAGATAATGAGTTCTCTTTCCAATTTTTATTGATTTCCTCCTTGTCCTATAGAAAACTATTGATTTCCATTTTCCTGTTCAGTTACTAGTTGATTTTATTCTTCCTTTGATTTTACCTAAAGCAAAACATTTTCTTTTCAAATTATGGATTTCTCTGGGTATATGCCCAGGAGTGGGATTGCTGGATCATATATCATATAGCAACTCTATTTTTAGTTTTTTAAGGAAACTCCATACTGTTCTCCATAGTGGCTGCACCAATTTACATTCCCACCAACAGTGTAGGAGCGTTCCCTTTTCTCCACACCCTCTCCAGCATTTATTGTTTGTAGATTTTTTGATGATGGCCATTCTGACTGGTGTGAGGTGATACCTCATTGTAGTTTTGATTTGCATTTCTCTAATAATTAGTGATGTTGAGCATCCTTTCATGTGCTTTTGGGCCATCTGTATGTCTTCTTTGGAGAAATGTCTATTTACGTCTTCCACCCATTTTTTGATTGGGTTATTTAATTAATTTATTTATTTTTTGATATTGAGCTGCATGAGCTGTTTTGTATATTTTAGAGGTTAATCCCTTGTCAGTTGCTTCATTTGCAAATATTTTCTCCCATTGTGAGTGTTGTCATTTTGTTTGTTTATGGTTTCCTTTGCTGTGCAAAAGCTTTTAAATTTATTTAGACCCCATTTGTTTATTTTTCTTTTTATTTTCACTACTCTAGGAGGTGGATCAAAAAAGATCTTGCTGCGATTTATGCCAAAAAGTGTTCTGCCTATGTTTTCCTCTAAGAGTTTTATAGTGTCCAGCTTTACATTTAGGTCTTTAATCCATTTTGAGTTTATTTTTGTGTATGGTGTTAAGAAGTGTTCTAATTTCATTCTTTTACATGTAGCTGTCCAGTTTTCCTAGCACCACTTATTGAAGAGACTGTCTTTTCTCCATTGTATATTCTTGCCTCTTTGTCATAGATTAGGTGATAGGCTTGTGGGTTTATCTCTGGGCTTTCTATACTGTTCCACTGATCTATATTTCTGGTTTTGTGCCCCAATATTCACTGCAGCACTATTTACAATAGCCAGGACATGGAAACAACCTAAATGTCCATCAACAGAGGAATGGATAAAGAAGATGTAGTACATATATACAATGGAATATCACTCAGCCATAAAAAAGAACAAAATAATGCCATTTGCAGCAACATGGATGGACCTAGAGATTGTCATACTGAGTGGAGTAAGTCAGACAGAGAAAGACAGATATTATATAATAGCGCTTATAGGTGGAATCTAAAAAATAGGGTACAAATGAACTTATTTACAAAACAGAAGTAGAGTCATGGATATAGAAAACAAACTTATGGTTACCAGAGGATAAGGGGGACAGGGATAAATTGAGAGATTGGGATTGACATATATACACTACTATATATAAAATAGATAACTAATAAGAACCTGCTGTATAGTACAGGGAACTCTACTCAATACTCTGTAATGGCCTATATGGGAAAAGAATCTAAAAAAGAGTGGATATACGTATATATATAACTGATTCACTTTGCTGTATACCTGAAACTAACACAACAATGTAAATCAACTATACTCCAATTAAAAAAAAGCACAAAACATTTTCTGAATGTAACACAAAAAAATCCTTGGGAAAAAAGGAATCTGGGCCACTTAAATGGAAAAATGTTTTGGTGGAAACTCAGTGATCCTCTCTCTTGAGTTATCTATAGTGAATAGGATAGTGAAATAGTGAACTTGTCACTCCCTGCCTTCCACCCCCAGCCCTCATTGTTACATTATTACACACATACAGGAACCATCTGTATTACAATCAATACAGAATTTAGGTTTGGGAAGTAGAATTTAACGAATGGTAAGAAAATCAAGTTTGTTTCCACAAAATAAAACAAACCTAAAAATACAAAGCGCACCCCACACATACTTGCATACACACACATACAACATATTCTCCGATGAGATGTATAATAAGTGGGATTATTTTTATTCCATGAGAATTTTTGCATGAGGAAAGGTGATTCAGGATGAGAGAAGGCCCACACTCCCCAGGGTTTGCAGCAAGAGAGGTGTGACTGCAGTGGAGGTGGAGATGCCCAGCTGTGGTCATCAGGCCCTCTGCATATCCTAGAACTGCCCAAAGTGGCTCATTGTAAACTTTTACAATAATGTCCCCAATGAACTACACCTTCCAAAGGTGTTCATGACCCTTTGAAATGTGACTGAGCCACTGAGGGGGTCTCTTCTCTAAAGGGGAAGTCTATTTTCCTATCCTTTGAATCTGGTCTGGCCTCAGGACTTGTTTTGACCAACAGAATAAGGTAGAAGTGATGTACAATTGCCATGGGTAGGCATTTGGAGGCTTACAGCTTACATCTTTGCCCTCTTGAAACTGTTTCCTGAGACCACAATACTGAGAAGCAGCCCCGGATAAAACATCACATGATGGAGATCCTCAGTGGTCCCCTGTCCCAGATGAGCCAGCACCCAGCCAAGCCATCAGATAAATGTCATTACCAAGCCATCAGATAAATGTCATTGCATGTGAAAGCCCAGGTGAAATACAGAAGAATTACCCAGGAAATCGACTGAAGTGTGAGACATAATAAATCATTGCATGTCTTTCTTTAACTTTTTATTTTGAATTAATTTTAGATTTATACAAAAGTTGCTAAAATAATATAGAAAGTGTCCATAGACCCCTTACTGAGTTTCCCTTAATCTTTTTTTTTTTTTTTTTTTTTTTATAATTTCATGGCCACCCAGTTAGAAGTTACATTTTCCAGCCCTCAGTGGAATGTGAGTAGAAGTAACACTTGCATCTTTTTTTTTTTTTTTTTTTTTTATTTATGGCTTTGTTGGGTCTTCGTTTCTGTGCGAGGGCTTTCTCCAGTTGCGGCAAGCGGGGGCCACTCTTCATTGCGGTGCACGGGCCTCTCACTATCGCGGCCTCTCTTGTTGCGGAGCACAGGCTCCAGACGCGCAGGCTCAGTAGTTGTGGCTCACGGGCCTAGTTGCTCCGCGGCATGTGGGATCTTCCCAGACCAGGGCTCGAACCCGTGTCCCCTGCATTGGCAGGCAGATTCTCAACCACTGCGCCACCAGGGAAGCCCTTCCCTTAATCTTATCATTGTATGCCACCGTAGTGCAGTGATGAGAACCAGGAAATTGATACTGTCAACTGAAGACCTTAACCAAATCCCACCAGTTTTTCCACTAGTGTCTTTTATTGTTTCAGGATCCAATCCAAGTTTCCACATTGCATTTAGTTTTTGTCCCCCCAGTCTCCTCCAATCTATAGCAGTTCCTCAGTCATTCCTTATCTTTTATGAATTTGACATTTTGAAGAGGACTGGTCAGTTATTTGGCAAAATGTCCCTCAGTTTGGGTTTGGCTGAGATTTTGCATTTTAGGAATGATGTGAAGCCCTTCTCCGTCCATCATATCAGAAAGCACAGCATTCGAAGTTGGCTTATTACTAGTGCTGTTCACCTTGATCTACAGTCAAGGTGGTTTCTTTCTGATGTCTCCATTTTTATATTACTGTTTTTCCTTTATAGCTAATAAATATCTTGGGACATATATTTTGGAATATGAAAATGATTGTTTTAAGCTACTAAGTGGTTTGTAACTAATAGATAATAGATGGAAGGATGGATGGATGGATGATAGATAGATAGATAGATAGATGATAGATAAAATAGATAACTGATACAAGGCGTAAGGCAGGCTGGGACTTCTGCTGGTGACGCGAGGCAGTGTAATGCAGGGGATGGAAAAAAGAGAAGACTCCATGTAAGCTTGAGTGTCTGTGGCAGTTTCGTGGGTGAAGAATTTAGAGGCATTCTGGTGCAGCGATGTAATTTCGAGAACTAGAGAAGAAAGAAAAGACATTTTTCTTTTTAAAATAAGAGCTTAAAGTGGGTTTTGACTTGACACTTGAGGAAGGGATTGAAATAATTTTAAAATTGAATAAAATAGAATAATTTTATAAATAATAATTTTGGGTAATTTCAGTACAATTCTATACGAAGACTGGGGTATATAGAGTCGCAGGGTTTCAGATCTGAGGGGTCTTCTTCTCCCCTTAATTGGTAACTACAGGGTGCTGAGGCAGTGGGCAGAGCCAGACAACCTTCAACAATGTAACAAAGCTGCTATTTTCATCACTCTATTTGCATAAGATGAATGGGAGTCTACCTATTGGACAGAGCTCTGCCATCCATGGATAAAAAGCAAGGCAGGAGTGTGAGTCAGAATTTCCTTTCTTGGAGGGAAGGAGGCTGAACTCCCTATTGCTTTGTAATGAGACCTGTACAAGAAGGACCTGGCATGACATGGAACATGAATAACCCTCACTGCGGCCAATGAGAGAAAAAACGGACAAGCATCTAGGAAGTTGTGGAGTAGGATCACAGGTTTTCTATATATAACAAATAGTTATTTAATTGCCTGGCACTGGAGATACAGCAGAAAGACAGACAGACAAGTTCCTTGCATTCATGGCTTTTCTATGCTAGTGCAATAGAGTTTCAACAAACAAGTGCATCATTTAATATCTACTTCAGACAGTTCAATGCAGTTGTAAAGATAAGTAAAGTTGGGCAGAAAGAAAGAGAGTGAAAAGGTAGGGGAAGTTGCCATTTTAGAAAGAGAGGTCAGGGAAGACATGCTGAGGATGTGACATCTGACTCTATAGGTGATAGAAAGCCATCAAGAGAGGACCATGGGGACCAGGCTGTGATGGTGACCCAACAGGTAGATGAAGTCCTGTGAGAAAAAGCCCAAAGGCATGAAACATGGCATCATGTAGAGTTACAGGGCAGGTAACATGCATTGAGGAAGATCCTTGGCAGATAACAGAGCCAGCTGTGGTCCTAAGACAGGGGGCTCAGCTTGGGATCTGTGCATCACCTGGGTCTGCAGATAGACTTGAGGGTGTCCATGAATTTGGATGGGAAAAAGGCTTAAACTGAATTGGATGTTAATACTATAGTATGGAAACAGATCAGTAGTTTCTAAACATTTCATCAAGAACACTTTCCTTTTTTAAAAAAATGAAACCTTCTACATAAATATTACTATGAAAATAAAAATACAGCACTTCTTTGGTTGAAGTAAGTGTCACGATCTCAGATATGCTCACACATGGTCTCTCCTTGAAAGCCCAGTTCTTCATGGAACATAGTTTGAAATCCTCTGTATTAGTACTTCTCCCACTTCCCCAGGTGAATACTACGCTGTCCACAAGGCTGTGAGTGGAAATACCAAGAGGTTTGGCTATGGCAGATGGGGTGATGCACAATAAGGAGGTGGGCAGGTCATGCAAATTTGTGTCCTCCCGGGGTATGTGAAGAGTTAAATGGTGATTCTGTATGTCCCTCCCCAGACTTCCTTCTAATCAGCCTCACTGTGGCCAGATGCCTGACAATGTCCCAGAGCAGCCAGATATCTGTCAAGTCTGGATTGTCCCAACCTATCTTGAGCTAAGCACTTTTTTTTAAAAGTGTGTGTGGCTCAGAAATGCAGACACAGAATTTTATGCTGTATATATATTACCACAATAAAAGAAAAAATAAATGCAGAAACTACTGATCAAAGGCATAATGCAATTTACCTAGCTTGAGAAAGCGATTTGCTCACTATTCCATAAGACCATACCATTATCCATGGACATAAAAATCACTTCCCAAGCTTTCTGTGCTGTGTGTCTTTGGGAAGAGATGACATGGGAAAAAGTAAGTGGAGATGTGAGGCAGTTTTTCCCAGTCCCTGACTGTAGTTTGCTTACTTAATTTACAATGAACTCAATTTTTTTAAATGGCTGTCACTAGAATTTAGATCTTCGGTGATAAATCCCATCACTAAATATTTCCTTCGATTTTGTTAAAAGTGTTTTGTTTTCAATGTGAAGTCTTTAAGGAGCCATCTGTATTTTAAAAATAATGTGAGAATGAATAGTTGTAAGTTCCTGTCCTCCTTAAGTTTCTTAAGTGAAGAATTATCGCAATTGTGTTTCTGGAAAGTGCACACAAAAAGCACAAATCACAGATCCTTCAGGAGCCTGTCATGAGCTTTTCAGTGGTTAATGTAAAAAGGAGATGGAATTTACCCAAAATAAGAGAGAATTTTATGATATATTTTTCTAAGGAGGAAAATAACAAAAAATAATCTTAGTAAGTTTTCTCTTACTAGAGAGGATTTAAGAATAAAATTTTTTTAAATGCAAGAGCTATGTTAGACTTTACAATGTAAACTAATTAAAGGCTACCCAGAGTAGTGCATTCAGTTTCCTTTTCAGCCCCTTTTGCCAACTATCTGTTCCCCAAAAGATGATTAGAAGAACTTATTGATCAGATGAAGCTAAGATTATTAGACTTATTGCAGGAAAGTAGAATACCACCTTTACAGGAGTTAGTAGTGTCTCAGTCGGGAAAAAGAAAGGGAGGATATGAATGTATGAATGGTGTTTTAGGGCTCGGCAGGTCAGTTTTAAGGTGGGTTTGGAAGATGCAGAACTGATTGGATCTGCGGATACATGCCCAGGACTGGGATTGCAGGATCACATGGTATAACAACTCTATTTTTAGTGTTTTAAGGAATCTCCATACTCTTCTCCACAGTGGCTGTACTAATTTAGATTCCCACCAACAGTGTAGGAGGGTTCCCTTCTCTCCACACCCTCTCCAGCATTTATTGTTTGTGGATTTTTTGATGATAGCCACTCTGACTGGGTTGAGGTGATAGCTCAATGTAGTTTTGATTTGCTTTTCTCTAATAATTAGTGATGTTGAGCATCTTTTCATGTACCTTTTGGCCATCTGTATGTCTTCTCTGGAGAAATGTCTATTTCGGTCTTCTGCCCATTTTTTGATTGGGTTGTTTGTTTTGATGATATTAAGTCACATGGGCTGTTTGTAAATTTTGGAGACTAATCCCTTGTCCATCACACCATTTGCAAATATTTTCTCCCATTCTGTGGGTTGTCTTTTCATTTTGTTTATGGTTTCCTTTGCATATATCCAGAGAAAAACATGGTCCAAAAGGAAACATACACCCCAATGTTCATTGCAGTACTGTTTACAATAGCCAAGACATGGAAGCAACCTAAATGTCCATCAACAGAGGAATGGATAAGGAAGATGTGGTACATGTATACAATGGAATATTACTCAGCCACAAAAAAGAACAAAATAATGTCATTTGCAGCAACATGGATGGACCTAGAGATTGTCATACTCAGTGAAGTAAGTCAGGCAGAGACAGTGAAGTATCATATGATACCTCTTATACACAGAATCTAAAAAAAAAAACAATACAAAATAACTTATTTACAAAACAGAAACAGACTTGCAGACTTAGAGAATGAACTTACGGTTACGGGGTGGGGGAGGGTGAGAGGAAGGGATAGTTAGGGAGTTTGGGATTGACATGTACCAGCTGCTATATTTAAAATGCATAACCAACAAGACCTACTGTGTAGCACAGGAAACTCTGCTCAATATTATGTAACATCCTAAATGGGAAAAGAATTGGAAAAAGAATAGATACATGTATATGTATATCTGAATCACTTTGCTGTACATCTGAAACTAACACAACATTGTTAATCAACTATATTCCAGTATAAAATAAAAAGTTAAAAAAACTGATTGGGTCTGGACAGAGTTTATGACATAAAAGCTTTTGATGGCTGAGCAAAGTTGGTGAGGGTCTGGAGGAGACACTTGATAAGCCCTATGTTAGTCATGACATTTAAGTAACTTCTGTTGCTTACACTCTTATATTCCTGGAAGAAGTCTTTCTGGAGCAAGGAACTAAGTTATATTGATGTTTTCAGTACTTCTTAACATTGAGAGAGAAAAATATCCCGTCTCAATGCTGCTTAACATGGAGACAGGAAATTATGATGATTTCAGTTCTCATTTCCAACCCTGCCATTCTGTATTTCTCTTCTTTGCTATGGCAACATTTTCAGGAAAGTAGTAATAATGATCAATGTCACTTCTGACTTTTAAAATCATCTGTTCAACAATTAAAATACAGAACCAATTAATATACAGAACCAAAAGTTTTCACCCTCACCTTGTATTTGATTTGATGCATTGTGTAGTCACTAAAGACACTTGTTCATTTAATAAGCACGTTTTGAGAGCACGTTATTTGTCAGTTGAACAGTTAAAAAAAGAACAACCAAAAACGATTTTGTGTCCAAAGTATGTACAGGAAAATACATTTATTGTAAGATATAGAACTGTTCTAAAATACAATGCTTATTTTTTAAAAAAATTGCAAACTCTGAGAATAATTTTGGGCAAACATAGACTGAGTCATTGGGACAGACACACAGTAGTAACATAAAAGACGTCTACTACATCCAGGAAGGCTGAGCACATTTCCATGATGTCAAACTACTTGTATGTTCTTCTAAAGGCTAGTGGATCTGGATGAGGCATAAGGATGGCACCAGCATCTGATACTCAAATCTGCATACTTGCCCTATAGCTATGGAAAGATGTTGCTTGGTCACAGAGAAAATCCTCACAATTTTTCAATACTGAGCCTTTAGTCAAAAGATAGGGATGAATATCACATAACCTTGAAATAGCACTGATTGGCTCATTTAAAGTGACTGTCTATTAATGCTGACATTTTCTGTTGAATGCCCATTGTATGGCTTCGGGCAATAGCTGCAGAGTGCAGGGGAGGGGGGAAGAACAGGAAGAAAAAGCAGCTTGAGATTTGTGACCTTACTGTGACTATGAAATTACCAAAAGGAGCCAGCCTTGTCCACACTGGCCACAGGTAAGTATAGCTATGACTAAAATTTACAGGATGTGTAAAAAGAATCACATCGTCAGAGTACTGTAAATCCTGGTTACCCAGTCACCCCAGCAAATTCCTAGTGTATCATCATGCCCTCGAGTTTAAATGGTTTTTCTTAAGAAGTAAAGGTAAGTGACAGGTTAGAAACATAAGCAAGCAGTGAAATCATTTCACTTCATGAATTTAGAATGAGTGGAATGGGAGGAATAACGCACAAAGGGGAATTGAATAGATGTCTGCAGGAAACTTTCATTCAAGGTCCTACAAGATGTCACACTTTGAACAAGGTTGTAGGGATACTGGGATAGAAAAATGCATCCTTGGTATCAAAGAGGCCACTTCTACAAATGGAGAGAATCTGATAACCTGTGGCAACACATGAAACGACTCCTCCGAGAGAGGTATGCCTGGTGTGGACTGAACTAAATAGGTGTTATATGGTGTCTTGAGATGTCTGGATTTTATCCTGAGGGAATGGGAGGCTATGGAAGAACTGTAAATGAAATCATCATTTTTTTTTTTAAATTCTAGAAGTATTATCATGGTTGCAGTGAGGAATTAAGTTATGAGGCCGTTGCAAATATCAAGCTAAGAGATGGATGAAAGCTTCTACTAAGGCAATAGTCATAAGGATGGAATAAAGGAGTAGTGGAACAGTGGCATTCTAGCATGTGGCCTGAAACAGAGAGAAGAGTCAAAAATCCTTCCCAGTTGTCTGGTTTAAGCAGCAAGATGGATACTGATGGATTCAGTAACACAGGGAGTGATGGGGAAGCAGCAGTGTCATACATTGGCCTCCCTGGACATGGGCTCTGGGATGCAAAATCTATGCTAGGAAGTTCTCTCAGAAGATAGACCTGTGGGAAGAAAGGACAGTGGTACTAGGGGCAGGGAAAGTCTGATCCACAACTCAGTGGTTGAAACTGAGTCCTCAGTTGACCCTACGAGAGCCAGAGCAAGCCCTTCAGAGTTGTTCTAAATTGAGAAAAGGAGACTAGACCTCTATATCTCCACGACACCCCTTCATTGGCCACAGGCCACCACCACCACCACCCCCACCCCTGGGAAGGGGCACACCTTTGAGAAAATCAGTTTCCTACTACAGCCCAGGATAATTTCCAGTAAGGGATGGAGCTACAGGTATCCTCAGCAGCAGGGGGATAGCTGTGTTGACCCTAAGGAGGGAATCTCCCCCCAACCATAAGGTTGCTGTTGTTGTGATGTTGTGTTGTTGTTTTGAAGGGAGTTAAGAAACTCATTCATTTTTTAAAATAAAAAGTTCCTTGTCTCCACATTCAAGAAAGAACAAAACTGACTCTTTTTCTCCCCATAGCAACAAGTACTCATCTGAAATAGGTTTTAAATTGGTCCCAATTGATATCACTATCTAGGCTAGCCCATCTGCAACAGGCTCACTGGAGTATCCATACTTCCTTATCTTGAGTTGGGCTCCTCTATGGGATATCCCGATGTGGATGCCCAGTGGGCAATTGAACACATGCACAAATGAGAACGAGCTAGGAAGAGAGGTGGAAAGAGGTCATGTAGTCATCAGTTCACTGACAGGAGCTGGTGCTGTGAAAGCAGAGACATTTCCTGAGAGTGTGGAAAGTGAGGAAGAGAAACAGGTCTGGAAACCTAGGAAACCACCAACACTTGCAATATCTATCCAATTTCAGTGCGAATATGAATCACCTGAGGGTCTTTTAAAACTGAAGATTCTGGGATCCTGTGGCATAGAGATTCTACATTTCTAGAAGACTTCCTGGTGTTACGTATGTTACTGGTCATTGGATCACACTAAGAGTGACAATGAGTTGAAGAATGGGAAGATGAGAAGACCAAAAAGATGAAGAAGGAAAATCTAAGGAGTTCAAAGGAGAAAAATGTGGTGGTGATGTTCCAAAAGCTGAGACAATTAAGGGTCAAGAAGGCAGGAGCATCTGTCGTGTCTACATCTGCTCAAATCTACGCATGGTTTGAGCAACAATGGAAAGACCCCAATTGCCTAGAAATTCCTGGTTAAACCACACACTTCTTAGCCTCAGAATAACATAAAAACACTTCAGCCTTTTTGGCAGGTATCCATCTACCATATTAGTCCATAAAGGCTGTGTTACTAAGAAACAGAACACGGGAAGAAGATAGAGCAGTGATGGGGGAGGGGGTAATTTATGCTGATACTGGGGAAGAGGAGGAGGCAAAGAAGAGATCAGAACTGGATAGAGGGCTGTAGAGGGGGCTGTGAGAACCCAAGAAAAGGACAGTAGGGAGAAAGGAAGGAGTTCTGTAAGCACAGAGAAGGAAAAAGAAGATAGACATTGCTCTTTCAAAATCATTGCCCAAAATCAATCCTAAACCCATGAAGCACAGGAGAGGAATGAGCAAGCATCTCAAAGACACATATACCTTCGTACATAATTTTGAAAGAGTGGGTGCCTTAGTTTAGGTTTCCCCCCAAAGCAGAGTGGGGGCAGGTAGTGTATTTGAAAAGTTATGCTATGAAGCAAGGACAGTGACACAGGCAAGCAAGCAAGACAATACAAGTGCACATGATCAAGGTCACAGCTGTCAGCCACAGGGGCTCGCTTCTGCCAGGACTTCTGAGAAGCTTACAGAAGGCATCCCCAAGTGTCCTTCAGTAGATCCGCCACTTCCCATTGGTGGAGCGTTATCCCCTACAGGTATTAACATCCTAACATTCTGGCCTGCCCTTCCTGTGGGTTCAGAGGAGGCCCTGAGCAAAAGGGCAAGGAGACATGCACATCCTGTGCTGGAGAGTGGACGCTGCCTGCAGATATGAGGTTAACTCCAAGTGGAAACGTCCACTGAATCTGCAGCTGAAATCAGAGGTGGGATGAAGGATGTGATACAATATACCAAAGGCATCGACCGCAAGGCAATAAAATTAGTGGACCTGTAGATATTTTTTGAGGCAGTGCACTTTGCAGTTTCCAAGGCCGGATGCTAATACAAAACAGTGGTTAACTGGGGTTGCCTAGTAGGAACTGAGCGGTCTGGAAGCTACAATCAGCCTGTTACCTCCATGCAAATAGATGCTCTTAAATACTTCCCCAGCAATTCTGTTCTTCCCAATTAATGGGCCAAACTGAACTTTTGTAAGCCCCAATACAAGAGGTAAATTTCAGCTGGGTCCCTGTCAAAATAATCACATATCCTGAATTAGTCAGATGTGAATTAACGAGCTTTTAGCCGAGCTCCGTTTTTGTCAGACGTATTGATCCTGGAGTGAAACAGCCAATTAACTGCTATAATTAAGATGCAGTTTCTGTGAAGATGAAGGGCCTGGGCAGCAGCAAATTGCAAGATGCTTGTTCCTGTGAGGCTGACTGACAGGTGATCAGGTGAGGATCGTGCAGGGGGAGTTTCTCTTGTTTTCCTCCTGACAGGAAATGACAGCCAAGTTCCAAATGAAACAAATGAAGTTTACACAGCTATTTAGAGCCTAAAAGCAAGAGGAGCTCCAGATCACAAATTACTGGTAGAAATAGAGTTTTCCTACCAGGCCAAAGAAGCTGTTTTGTATTCAGTACACCCTCTCCTCCGCTTGCCTACTTTCCAATAATAAGGGTTTCTCTCTTTTTTTAATTATAGCCCCTCTCACCAGAGAATTGCATTGGTTGGGAAGAAACAGTTTAATAAGTGTTTGGAGTGTTAGCAAAAAAAACCCCACAAGAAGGAGCCTTAAGTAATAGAAGCGAGGCAGAGACCCCGTAGGGGTGTCCGGAGGAGAGCTGCTGGCTGTGGCCAGGACTTTGCAGAATAGCCATGGCGGGAGGGATCTGGAGCAAATTGCTGGTGGGTAGCTAGGAAGCAGATGTGGACACTGCTGCATTTTCTTTTTGGAAGAGTCAGGAAATGTCCCATTTTTCTCTAATATAGTTGGCATGGATGCAATTGTTTTCTTCCTTTTTTTGAGGAAGGTGAGGGGGTCCTGAGGACTTGGATCAGGTGAAGACGCTGCAAAAAGATGTCGCAGGATGACAGCCTGGCACCAGGCTTAGCACAGATGAGATCCTCTGAAGAACAAGGGGAAAAAAGAAAACACACCAACCCACCTTCTGCACAGGAGAGAAAGAAGAGAGGGAATTCAAG
Source organism: Balaenoptera physalus (assembly GCF_965194825.1). NCBI lineage: Eukaryota > Metazoa > Chordata > Mammalia > Artiodactyla > Balaenopteridae > Balaenoptera > Balaenoptera physalus. The sequence continues at coordinate 41,245,971 of NC_138898.1, read as the reverse complement.
GAGCCAGATGTGGTACAAGGTGCCTTCTCTGTCTTACCATGTGATGCCTTTAAAATCCTTGGGGATGTGGATTGTTTTTATTCCCATTTTAAGAAAACTGAATCTCACTGATATTAAATGACTTGGCCAAATTTAGCTGTAAGTAGCAAGTCCAAAATCTGCACACAAGTTTGCTCCAACTCCTAAAATTGCCTTGCAACAATGTTTGCTTGCACTTTTATTTATTTATTTTTTAAGATTTATTTATTTGTTTGTTTGTTTGTTTATTTTATTTTTGGCTGCGTTGGGTCTAAGTTACAGCACACAGGATCTTCGTTGAGGCATGAGGAATCTTTTGCTGTAGCGCACAGGCTCTTCATTGTGGCGCGGGCTTCTCTCTAGTTGTGGAGTGCGGGTTTTCCCTCTCCAGTTGTGGTGCACAGGCTCCAGGGCATGTGGGCTCTGTAGTTTGTGGCACGTGGGCTCTAGTTGAGGCGTGTGAGCTCAGTAGTTGTGGCGTGTGAGCTTAGTTGTCCTGCAGCATGTGGGATCTTATTTCCCTGACCAGGGATCAAGCCCATGTCCCCTGCATTGTAAGGCGGATTCTTTACCACGGGACCACCAGGGAAGTCCCTGCTTGCATTTTTAAAAAGTATGTGGTTATGTACACATGCCAAATTTTATAGGCTCATTTAAAGGTATGAATACAAAGCATCGTGTCTGCTTGTATGGATATCTCAAGGATGCAGTTATAGTTATTATTGTCAGGCACCAAAAAAATGAAAGCATTTTATCTGACAGGAAAGAAACACCACATGGAATTTAGATATGTGTCAGGTGTGGAGTCACTGTCATTTACTGTGAATATCACCTAAGGGCCGTGATCAGTGACGCTCAATAGACTGGAACGCTCCTTACAGCAGGTAGCTGAGAGGGTGCTTCTGAACCTCAGCTCCCAGGAATTCCCTGTGGGCAGCCCCCGTCAGCACAGGCAGAGGTGAACATTGGTCCTGATCAGCTTAAAATGATAAGATGATCATGGGGAAATTGACAAGGGGTTGGAATACTAACTTTTCAGGCAAATCAAGTTTTTAGAATGTTTCACATCCTTTTGCTGGTGCTCCAGTAGCTATCAATAACACTCGTGCTGACCTTGAACTTGCACCATTCTTCCTAGGAGGAACTGGAGGTATCTGGATGGCAAGTACTGAGACCACCATAGTGGGTGCTGCTGCTGCCCCGTCCAGACCCCCTTTCCTGGGGTGACACCTCTATCTCCAGCCACTGCTAACAGCTCCCAGATGCCCCATTCCCCTAAGAACTGGCCAGAACAAGATTTGTCTTGGCTGGGAAGTGACTGTTCTTTATGGCCAAGCCGCATCCTTGCTACGCTGAGGGAAGACTACAGACAACACCTGGCTAGCATGTGGTACAAAAGTCCAAACCCCTCAGCTCATGGAGAGACAACTCTGGCAAAACTCATGCAGCTGAGCTGCCTGCAGGATCAGGCTGAAGTTAGTCACCAATTAAGCCCACATCTTTGCTGGCTTCTTCCCCAGCCCTATCCTGCTTCCCTCATTCCTTTACAGGTTTCTCCTGAGAGCTCATCCTCAATAAATCCCATACACAGGAATCTGTCTCAGGTTCTTTCTCTTGGAAACTTGGCCTAAGGTAGCTATCCTTCTTGACCCAGTCTTAAGTGATGCCCCAATGGAATTACCATTGTCGGGGTTGGCTTAGTTCATAGTCTGATTTGGGATCAAGGCAATAAGAAGAATCCCCTTGACTTCTAAACTATTTCTACACTATAGCTAGTTAGTAGTTGAAGTTACTTAAAGAGAAACAAGCTTTTCATTCTAAACTTAGATTTAAGATTTAAGATACAAAAACTTCAAGGAAAGAAAGCATTTTAAAAGGACAGCATCTCTGGCATTCTAATGTTTGGAAAGGAGAACAAGGAAAAAGATATGAAAGAGCTGGATGTACATGACATTTTGATTTGGCAATTTTGATGGTGCAAATTGGAAATGGTGGCTTTAATGCAGCTGTTTTTTAATATAGATCATTTTGAGTTTGGTCTATACAAAACCCTGACCTCATCATTGACTATCACTTTATTGTTAATATCCATGCCTGGAGTGGGGAATATAGGTTAAGGTAGGTGTTCAATATGTATATCAATATGTATCTCTTTGCTGGATCATTCCCATCACATAAAAATATCTTGTTATTTCTCCAATTTAAAAAATCCTAGATCTTCAAAGTTCTAATCACAAGAAAAAAAATTTTGGTAACTGTGTATGGTAATGAATGCTAGCTAAACTTATTGTACTAATCATTTTGCACTATATACATATATCAATTCATCATATGATAAACCTAAAACTAATACAACATTATATGTCAATTATATCTCAATTAAAAATTATTCGCTCAGGGTCCTCACAGATTCAATGTACCACCCAAATCACTAAATACAGGAAAGCTGTCCACTGAAAAGGACCACTCACACTGGACAGTTATGTAAATGAGAAGTAAACTTTATTGGTTTAAGTTAATGCTATTTTAGAGTTTATCAAGCAACCAGCACTTCCCCATTACTCCATTTTTTGTGTGTCACTGCTAATCATCCTTAAATACTTGGTCCCACACATCTCCAAAAAGCAAAAATAAAAAAAAAGAAAGAAAGAAAGAAAAAAAAATCCGTTTCTTGCTCACCGATACAGCAAAACTCGTGTGTCGTTGTCCATCCTTGCTAATCCGAAGTATGGCTTTCCAAACTCTCTCTTGAACACATTCCAATCTGGTTTTTCCCTCACCATTTTCTGAAAACTGTGCTTGTCGATATCACTGGTGACCTCTGTGTCGCCAAAGTTAAAACCAGTGGTCAACACTCACTTGGTTTGTCAGCTGATCACTCTATTTCTTGACACATTTTCTCTCTGTATCTTCCAGGACACCAGTCTTGCCTGGATATCCTCCTCCCTTCCTGGCTTCTCATGCTCAGTCAACTTTCCTAGTTCCCCTTTTCCTCCCCTCCCTCTAAATATGATAACACCTTGGAATTCATTCCTTGGACCTGTTCCCTTTTCTGTCCAGAGTCATATCCTGAGTTATCCCACCAAGATTCATGCTTCACACGAGCAATTCCCTGCAGAAGAATCCTGATTAATATCAGCAGCCTGCTCCTCCCTGCCCCCTCCCCAGCTTTAGATGTTAATATTCAAATTCTTACTTAACACCTCCCCTTGGATAGCAAACTTAGCATGCTTAAAAAGACTTCCTGTTATTCCCCACTCTAAAGCGAACTGCAATTTTCCCTTCTGCTGCATTAATGGCACCACTGTCTTTACAGTGACTCAGACCAAAATCTTTTGCGTCGACTAGACTCATCTCATTGTCTTGAAGCTCACATCCAATCCATCACTAAATCCAGAAGAATTAACAGTTAAAATAGATATCCAGATTTTGACCACTTTTACTCCTCTTGCTGCCATCGGCTGGTTCAAACCATCATTATTTCTCATCTGGATTAGCTAGTAATTGATCTCCCTGCTCACAGCAGTCATGGTGATCTGGTTAAAAATCAAGTCAGACCACATCATAACTTTGCTCAAAATCATCCAAAGGTTTTTCCCAACTCACTCAGAATAAAGCAGAAGTCCTTGCTAACCTCTAAGACCCTATAGGAACCGCCCTATCCCATTCATTATCTGACCTTATTCCCCTTCTTTCTTTTACACTCAAGCCATGTCGACCTTCTCACTGTTCCTTGAACACATCACAAACGTTCCCACCTCACAGGCTTTGCACCTGCTTTCCCTTCTGCCTAGCAAGCTTCTTCTGTAGATATAGCTATGCCTGGCTTCCTTCATCCTTTATGTTTTGGTAAAAAGTTACCTTCTTGATAAGGGTTTAGCTGCATACCTCTGACACTTCATATCCCCTCTCCTGCTTTATTAACTACTCACAATACATTTAACACAAATGAACATATATGACCATAGCCCTATGTTTTTAATTATTTAGCATTTTTTTCACTTTTTCCTCTCTAAGATGTAAGTTCCATGAGAGTAGGAACATTGGTCTATTGTGTTTGATGTCTATGCCATAGACACCAAAACAGTGTCTGGCACATAGTAGGTGCTCAATTAATGTTTTTTGTATGACTAAGTGAGTGAATGAATGTGTTTGAGCTGAACGGATGTCAAGGCAGGGTGAGGAATGGGTGATATGAACAGCATTTGGAATACAAAAGGCATCGATCAGGCAGTCATGTGTCCATCATGCTAACTTATCTCAGTAAGGGTGATGATTCATTTCAAACAACTTAAGCATCTTCTCATTCTTTAAAAATTTACCTGTATCTTAGAGTCTGAAATTCAAATTCCCTTATTTTTTAAGTCATAAAACGTTATATTACTTCAAGTAATAGATTTGGATGTCTAAAATAAAATATATTTGGTTTTACATTTTTAATTTTTAAAAAATTTTATTGGCGTATAGTTGATTTACAATATTGTGTTAGTTTTGAGGATACAGCAGAGTGAATCAGTTTTACATATACATATATCCACTCTTTTTTAGATTCTTTTCCCATACAGGCCATTACAGAGTATTGAGTAGAGTTCCTCGTGCTATACAGTAGGTCCTCATTAGTTATCTATTTTATATAGAGTAGTGTGTGTATGTCAAACCCAATCTTCCAATTTATCCCTCCCCTTTACATTTTTAAATTTTGACAATTAGTATAATTAGTGAATCTGGTGTCTGTTAAATTGTCTCATGTTTATCTTGAGTGATTGGGTATTTGTTATAATAAAGTTTTCAAATTTTTTGACATCAGTAGACCATCTAATGGTTGTTCAGAATTTTGTATGGACCATCAATTTTTAGCAACTTAAAAAAAAAGCCCTCAAAATTTTAAATACAAAGGAAATCCATTTTATGTAAATAATTTTAAATTTAATAATAACTGTTTCATATGTTGAGAGCAACAAAATTGTTTGCAAATTTTTACCAATGTTTTTATATTTAGCTTAATGATGGATAACCTGTGAAGTAGGTTGTTATCCACTCATTTGTTTCTCTTTTTCACTATTATATTTACTTCAAACAAAACTAGAAAACCCTAACCCACAATTATGTGTCAGGAGGGATGGTGGCTCATGTTTGGCTTGACAGATAACTCTGGCAATTTAACTTGAACAAAACATTTGATGAACATATGATTGTGGATCTCAATGAAGATTACTTTCAGTACTTTTGGTGCTGAATCAATAGTCACAACCCTCAAATTCTGAAAGGTTACATATATCACCTTGCAAATGGATTCCTTGTTTTTATGCTTGTTGAATTCAGATCTGTAAGGTATTACTTGTTGTTCATTTGTTTTCATCTTCTTTTGCTTCACTCAGGCCATCAAATTCTTTCACAAAAAGTAAATACACTTACAAAACTGGGGGAGAGAGCAAATTTTCGGCAATCAAGTTATTATACAAAATTGGGACATCAATTTCCTTCTTAGCAAAGCAGTCAAGAAAAATATTAATTGTTGAAGAAAAGTTAAAATTTTAGTAATTGAACCATAGTACCAAAATTTGGATTTCCTTTAAAAATCCTGATGTATTCTAAACTTTGATTTTAAAATTGTGGGCTTTTGGCCCTGGGGTGATATGATTATCCTCCTAAAGACCCTAACACTATGAGACAGTACACTATGAGGAAGCAAGTGGAAAACATAGACATGTTTCCTCAGTCTTGGTCTAGGTTATGAGGAAATGTTTTTATCTCAACCTTCATTTCAAAGACTCACATGTTCACCATTTCTCTTGAAAGCCAACAGACTTCAGTGTGAAAAAGTAAAGTCTTATTTTATCTGTGTTTACTGATTACCATTTAGTTAACTGACAATTTTTACTATGTTCTTCTAATATGAATTGTGATCAGGAGGCAAACTGTTGGCTGCTAACTGTTCCCTGTGAATAAATCACCTAGTGGCTAGGAATCTAGGCATGGACTCTTTAATCCTCATAGCAACACTGTTCTTTGTTGCCTGTCTAGTGGGTCCTGTATTAACATTTATGTCAATGCATGCTCTCTAGTCTACATCAGTGCTCACAAAACAATCAGAAATTATCTTCTTCTCTAGTTTGAATTTTTAGCATAAAACAAAACAAAATTTTTTCCTCCATTTCTCCCTCTGTTGAGAATGTCTCCTGTGCTAAGACTTGATTCACATGCTATACATTTCTGGTTTCATCCAATTATAAATTGGAACACTTGTTAGCACATGCACAGTAATTAGAGAGTAAATATAAAGGTGCAGAGCACAATGAACAATAAAATGCACCAGGACATACAAGTTCAAATAATATTCTAAAGTAAATAGACAAAACTAAATGAAGAAAATTGGCTTTTGCCTTAAATCAAATATACAAAGACAGGGGAAAAGACAAATCAGTTTAATCCCAATTGGTGTCTATAAAATCAACTTAAAAAAAAAAAGAAGCAGGTGATTTTTGCATAGCTTTGGTCACCAATGTATAATATAATTTTGCTCACTTGAGGAACCCCAACTAAGATGATGGCTACCTCTAAGAAAGGACTGAGCAGAGTCAAACAAATTTACCGAGGATACTCAACTGGCCCCTGTAATCTGATGACTTAGTGATACTAGCAGGTAGGTGATCAAGCAAAACATGCACATGGAAATATGCTAGACATGTAAAAACTACTCAGGAGATGGAACAGATCATCCTGAGAGTAAGGCTATAGGGACTTCTTTGATGATGCTTTTGAGTCAAATTGGGATTGCATTAATCATAACAGCCCACTGCTGTAAAGGATTATCCAACAATATCAATGTATAAAGGAATTTTGGTAACAGCTTTTTTCGGTCATGGCTTGTTCAGCTTCCTTTCTGTGCATTATACCTGTCATTAATTTCATGGTTAGTTTTACAGCATTTTGGCAATATAAGATTTATATTAGTGTTTGCTATAAAGAGAAAAACTGAATTTATGCACCTCTCATTCTTATCTCATCTTTGACTCTAAGAGAGAAAAGTTTCCATTTTGTCCTGGTCCATTTGTTTGCATTTGTTCTGGAAAATATGTACAGGTTTCTTTTATTTATTTTAAAATGACATGAAAACATAGATGTCTTCATAACATACATTCAAAAGTTTCATAGCAGGCATATTTGGAAATGGAGGCTTTACTAGTCCAATAAGATTTTAATTTTTGACATTAACAATTGTATTTCCCATTTGCACTTTTAATTTATATCTACATGTGTGAAATTGTCAGTATATATAGATTCATATCCTGCATTCACACTAAAGACCTGTTTACTATTTATGTCATAATTTTATCTGACTGTAATCTTTTTTGTTGTTGTTAATAGCACTTTTATCTTTAATGAAGTATTTCTGAGTCATACATCTATTTTTCTCCATTGGAGATACAACAGTACACACTAATAAGAATGAGACAATTTAACAAACATAACAACATGCAAGCAACCGATTTTATTACTTGAATATTGAAAATACCATTGCAGAGAGAAATCAGTCCCATCTCTTAATTTCTGGGGAGGGGAGAGGGGTTAGAGGTTGAATCAGTTACCAATGGCCAATGAGTTAATCAATTGTGCCTACATAATGAAGCCTCCATAAAAACCCAAAAGGAGGGGATTTCAGAGAGCTTCCATGTTGGGGGACCAGAATGCTTCCATGTGCCACACTGTGCTGGGCCACAAACTCCACGAGGATAGAAACCCCTTTGTTTGGGATGCATCTGGTTGTTGATTTGTATCCTTTAATATCTTTTGTAATAAATGAGTACTCTAGTGAGTAAATGGGTTTTCCTGAGCTCTGAGAGCAGCTCTAGCAAATTAATCAAACTGAGGGAGGGGGTGGTGGGAACCTCTGATTTATAACCAGTAGGTCAGAAGTACAGGTAACAACCAGGGCATCTGAAGTGGGGAGCAGTCTTGTGGGACTGAGCCCTTTACCTGTGGAAGTTGATTCTATCTTCGGGTAGACAGTGTCAGAATTGAGCTGAATTCTTGGATGCCCTGCTGGTGTCCGAGAATTGCTTGTTGTTGTGGGGAAGCCTCCACACACTTTGGAATTGGCCCTGGAACCCCATTTATATCTGTCATCACAAAGCTCAGATATTCCAACAAACAACATGTATTGTTGTTGTCAACATGTCTCAATAATTACATCCATCACTGGGATGAATAGATAACTCTAAAGATTTTTTTCACAAATTTTAGCACAAAATAAATTTCCTGTGAGAATTTTGCTTTCTCAGATCTTTATCATCTCCCTTTTTCCTTTCTTTCTCTCCTTTCCTGATAGAGTAGAAATAACCAACTGGAATCATGACTCCTGCCCTGAGATACTAAATCTATGTATCATTCATCTCTTTTCAATGAAAGCTGCTTTTTATTATCTATTTGTATTTTCTTTTTTGATCAGCATAAACTACCCATTGAAGCCTATGGGAATCAAATCTCATCCTGGCCTTCTGTGAACTCAGCTACAAGTACATTTCAGGAGGCTCCAAATTTATGTCTCTGGTCCTCTCCCTTTTTACATCATCCTAAATAAACCTCTCTAAGAGTTGTTGGAGGTAGTCGCCCACAGCACTGTCACTTTGATGGACCCTTTGCTTTGCGTCTAACAGTTTTTCCTCTGAATTAGAGAAACCAAGAGGATGTAATTCACTTTTATAATAGTGAAAAATAAATTAAGCTGCTCTACAATACATGTGTGTGTCCTCAGTCACACTCACCATAATTCAGCATGGGACTTTTCCTCTTGCTCCTCCAACGTAGATTTTCTCCATCTTTCTCCTGAGGACTTTGGGGTTTGTCATTAAAAAGATCTGAAGGAATTTAGCACAGGTTTTCATTCCAAACACACTGCAGTGGTCAAATCAAGGGTATTTCATAAGAAAATGGCTCAAGTGAAGGGCTTCCTTCATCAAGAGAGCCAGCTGTGAAGTGGCCAGCCTTCAAGCCTCCTGCCCCTACAGTCTGCTGGCCATGGAGTTGAGTGGGTTCCACTGTCTGCTCCAAACTGGTCCACACGCAGGGCACAGGCACAGCACCCCACCCTGCAAGAGCCACAGGATTTGCATATGGGGAGCTCCCCTGCTGGGATCAAGGGCTCTGACAAGGGCACCCAACCCTTGCTCTTTCCACAGAGAAGGCATCTAATATGCTGAGCCTTTATTTTGCCCCAGGCCATCCTAAGCTGCTGACATACCTTATCTTACTATCATCCCAATGGGTATTGGAATCTCTTTTTATGGAGAGGGCAGGGGAAGAGCCAAGGGGCAGAACCGATGCTCAGAGTGGTAAAATAACTTGCCAAAAAGCACAATAAGAGCAGACACAGAATCTGAATCTGTCTTATGATGCCAAATCCAGATCTCTTTGCCCTTTAACAAGTTGCTTTAGGATGATAGAAATAGTTTAAAACAAAATATTTATTATTTTTAAAGATGTGTTCCACCACCACATTTCCTAAAAGAGATTATAATTAGATTGTCCCAATCTATTATTATTTAATTCCTTAAGATCGTGGATACTCCTTGAGCACCCAAGAGCATCTAGATAATTCCTTTGCGATCAATACTTTATGCTATTAAAAGCTTTTCATTTGGAGGGCACACAATAAAATATATGCTTCATGGTAACAGAGATTTCTGTCTACTTTGTTCACCAAAATATCCCCAGTGCTTAGAAGGGTACCTGGCTTGTTGAATGAATAAACAGTTAACAGAGAAAAAGATCTCAAAAGTTGGCATCTACTTTGGTTGAGTTTGCTGGCAAAAGGAATATACCATAAACAAATTGTTTTACTTCTCAGTGTTGCCAATGGTAGATGTAAGTAAGCCCTTCAGCGATGAGATGGAGAAGCTTCCTAAAGATTCTACTGAAGAAAACAGAGCAGAACAGAAAGGAGTGGGAATGGTGGTGGGGGGGTGTTTTAGAATTAGTGTCAGACCCCATAAAGTCTTGGGCTATGGAAAGTGGCAGGGCAAGTGGAAGTCAAAGATGTGGGGACAGTAATGGGTCTGCGGTTCTCGGCAGAACCTTAATGAAAAATCAGCTATTGGCAGCACCCACAACCCATCCTCTTTGGGGGTCCCTCTGATGGGTGCAGAATTTCAGGGGCAGGCTAGCCAGTGTCCTCTGCCCATGGTCTGTGCTCTTGGTAGTATCTGCCTAAGGAAACTGGCATGTGGAAGATTGGCCTAAGCCAGGAGGGGTCTGCCCCAGATTGCCTCAAACATGAGACACATGAGCTTGGCCCAAACTGTCCAACCTGGATACAGAAGCTTAAGTCACCTTCCTTTGCTGCACTCTCCTTTGGGAGTGATGGCTCAGCCTCTCAGCTCATGTTTGCCAAGAAAACACTAGGTTTATACAAGGAAACAGGTCATTTGTGGATGCCCAGTAATCAAACTAGAAACTACCAAATAAGGATAACTGGAAGATTTACCCTTTAGACTGCTGCCTGATAGGTTAAAGGGACCCAAGCTTGCCATGCAAGACACAAGTAGCATAACTACATTTAAATAAAAGTCCAGATAACATTAAGATCCTTCATCAAAGTCCCTCTCTGCAATAGATAATATAAGGATGGGTAGGCACACTGGTTAGTAGAACTCATTACAGAGACTCTAAATTATGCATCAAAGAACTACTATAGAATGCAGAGGGACATTAAGTTGCCTGATGAAACCTGAATTTTTTTCTGGGCATATGCTGATTTTAAGGATAGTCCTTTTCTTGAGCAGCACGAGCACGATAAATGTATTGTTCAACGGTCAAGGTGCTTATCTAATGACTTTTCTTCTTCCTTCTCCTCTTCCTCATTATTATTATTATTATCATTATAAAATAACATATGCATACTGTAAGACAGTCAAATAGTACCAAAGGATATAAAATGAACAATTAAAGACTCTTTCTCTCCCTCATTTCTACTTCCAATAGGATTTTACCATTATCAGTTTCCTGTTTCTAAAATTATAAAATGGGGGGATAAAAAGCCTTAAAAAAATCCGACATTTCATACATTCAGATAGATAAGGGAAGACACAACATCTAGGAGATAGAATAGAACGCTATATAACAAAAGAAAAATCAGAAAGCAATGTAGAGTCCTTGAACATTAAAAATAAATAAATATCAGAAAATTTAAAACTCTTCAAAGGCTAGAGGAGAATATTCAAGAACAATCCCAGAAGGTAGAACTAGAAGAAAAAGATGAAAAATGTGTTTTTAAAAGATAAGAAACTTAGGAGATCAATCCAGGAGATGCAATATATATAGTAGTTCCCAAAAAGAAAGAAGAAAACTGAAGAAATAAAAATTTTAAAGAAATAATCCATCCATTAATTCAATAAATATATACTGAGAGGTCATCATATTCCAGACATTTCTAGGTGATTGTAATACATCAGCAAACAAAACTGATAAATAAGGACTGCTCTTTCTGGAATTATACTCCTGTAAGGGGAAACAAACAACAGTCAGGTCAGTTACATGATATGGTAGCAGCTGGTAAGTGCTATCAGAAACAAACAAAAACAAATGAACAAAACAGAAGTGGGAATCCAGAGTAGATGTGGGAGGTGGCTTGCTAATTTAAATAGAATAACTACCAGTGATTAAGGCAGGCCTCAGTTATAAAAGGTGAGGTTTGACAAAGAGTTGAAGGAGGGCCTTAGTGAGGACATCTGGGGAAAGTTTCTTCCAGAGGAAGCAGCAAAAAGAAAAAGTCCTAATATCTGAGGTACCTGATGTGGCTAGAAGTGGAGTGAGCAGATCCCGTAGGGACATTGTAAGGACTCTGAATTTTACAGGGATCTATTGGAGAAATCTGGATTTTGGTCTGCCATTGTGTGATTCTATGTTTTATCCTTACCTTTTTTGGGAGGATGGCATAAAAGTTATCCTGACTAAAGAAAAAACAAAATTGGAAGCCTTTCTTCTTTCTGTATTCTATGAAACAGTTTAAATAAGATTCTGTTTATATATACTACTTGAACTATTCATAGAACTGAATCTGTGAAAGTATCTGGTCCTGACATTTTTTTTCAGAGGTATATTATGGAATACTTTCACTTTAGCCTATTGCCACTGGTCTACTTAAGGTTTTCTATCTATCTCAAATCAGTTTGTAATTATTCATATTTTCAACTTCAACCAGGCTTTCAAATTTATTTGTATAGTTGAGCAAGTTCTTCTATTTTGATTTTCTTAATGTCTTCTGATTTGGGGCTTGTTATTTGTTCTAATTTGGAGCACATTTACTTTTTCTGTTTTCTCCCTGATTTGTATGAGATAGTGTTTTGTATATATAATTGAATTATTCAAAGAAACAATTCTTGAATACATATATATATATTCTGTTTCTATTAAGAAATAGAATATGAATATTTCATTTCTATTTCTTAATGCATTAAGTTCTGTGTTTGTCTTTGTTTTGACCTTTGTTCTATACTTTTTCAGTTTCATGTATCACGTGATGGTTAAAAGCACAGACTTTGAAGTCAGACATACTGGAGTCTAATATTGATTTTTCCACTAGTAATTGTGTTGCTTCTTCAAAAGTATAAATATAAATGAATGTTCTCTTGCTAACCAGATTAATTCCTCCTTTGATGCAGATTCCTGTAACAGCTTTTTGTTTTTATCTTTCTTCCTTTCATTTCCAATTTATTGTTTCATTGGTTTTTATTGTGGCTTCATTTAGTCATAGATACCCTCTTGGAATGTTTCTATTTGGAGTGTACTTCATGGAAATGCCATTTATTGCAGCACAATTTTTTTTCAGATTTAATGAAGTAAAATTGACAAATAAAACTTGTATATACGTAAGGTTGTACAACTTGATGTTTTGATATACATGAACTTTGAGAAACAATCACCGCACCCACACTAATTAACATAGCCATCACCTCACATAGTCACCATCTTCTTTTTATTTCTTTGTATGCGTGTGTGTGTGGGTGGGGGGGGTGAGAACTCTTAAGATTTACCCTCTCAGAAAATTTCAAGTATATGATACAATATTGTTAACAATATTAACTATAGCCACACTGCTGTACATTGGATCTCATGAACTTATTCAACTTATATAATTGAAACATTGTACCCCTCATTAACACAATTTTGAGAGTGTCTGGGAAGTGAGGTGAGAAATCCAACAATCCCATCTTGTATATGTTTTCCCTCAGCATTCAGCAATTATTACTTCTGGGTAAGAAAATCACAAACTCTTATGTCTCCCTATAAAATTCCATAGCTCATGGACCTTTATTTGGGTGAATTAATATTTATTTATTTTTGCTCATTTGCCTCTCTTTAGTAGCTACTGAGCTGTTTGCAGTTTTCCTGTCTTCTCCAATCTCCTGGTACCCAGGCTGTTCTTTTAATATTTTTAGAGAAACTGACAATCTGCTTGAAATTTGTCCATCAGCAGCCTTCCTTGAAGCTATTCAGTTTCACTGTGCATACATATTTTATCCCTGTTTTTCGTGGTGTTGTAGATTGTGACATGCTTTGTTATAGTTAGAGAGTTACAAGAGGACAAAAACTCTCGTGAATTATATACTTTTTTTAAAAAAAAAGCACTAGTGTTTTCAAATTTTATTCTCCTCAGTTATAACTTTTTTTTATTTTTCTCCATCCTGGTTCTGTTACATAATCCTTCTCTTCATTCTCCCAGCTCCCTTTCTGTTTGTAGCTTGGGCCTTAGCTGGTATTTGGTCCAAAAAATGATATATTCCTCTTCGTCACCTTTTAAGAGGAATTTCTATGCTATTTTTCCCTCAGTTATAAGTGGCCTCTGTAGTTCCCAGGAGGTATATGTAATGGTCGGCTGACTGACTTGCAGTTTTCCATCTTTATAACTGAAGCTTCGTAATCCTCATCTCATGGTTGATTTTCACCACCAACAGGACTGAATTCTGTTCCTAGACAGGATTATCATTTGCTGGACAACCACCTGGCTCTCCCAATAGATACACCATTTTCCATTTCCTCAGACTGTATAGCACTGCTTATCTAGTTCATCATCATGCCATTGAACCCTTACCCTGCTCTTTAATTCTAGCTGTTGAATTACCCTCCTATTTCATCAGGTGCAATCCATCCAAAATTAAAGGCCCATAGAGTAGTTATTTATTGCTGTATAACAAATGACCCCAAGACTTGGTTACTAAAACAAGAGCCATTTATTTTCTTATAGTGTCTATGGGTCAGAAATTTGGGAGCAGATTAGCTGGGTGACTCTTGCTTGGGTCTCTCATGAAGTTGTAGTCAGCATCTTAGTAGGGGCTGCATTCATCTGAAAGCTTGACCAGGGCGGGAGGGTCTGCTTCCAAGATGGCACCACACATGGCTTTTGGCAAGATAACTCAGGTTCTCACCATGGAGGACTTCCCATAGACTGCCTGAGCATCTTCATGACATGGTAATTGGATAACTTATGCAAGAGGGAGAAAGAGAGCAAGAGTGAAGCCACAGTGTATTTCCTGATCTAGCCTCAGAAGCCACATGCCATATCTCTGCCATATTCCATGAGGCACACAGACCAACCCTGGTAAAATGTTGGAAGGAGTGGCATAAGGGCCAGAATGCCAGGAGGTCAGAATCCTTGAGGACACTGACCACTCCATAGACTCAACTGACAGGACAACTTCAATAAGTTTTCTCTCCTATATCTTTGTATTGATTGCTGCATGAGAAACTAACCCAAAGTGTAGTGGCTTGAAATAACCACCATTTACTTCTTGTCATAATTTTACAGGTAGACAATTGATCAGTCTTAGCTGGGATGGACCACTGGGGTTGAATGATCCAAGATGACCCCACTCACATGTCTGTGGTTGGTGCTGCCCGTTGACTGAGCATCTCTTTCTGTGGACTCTCATGATTCAACTGTCTAGCCCATTTACTTCCTTATGTGGCAAAGGGAATTTTCCAAAGGATGAAGGCAGAAACTGCACTGAGGCTTTGAGACTCACATGTCACTTCTACCACGTCGTACTGGCCGAAATAAATCACAAGCCCAGCCCAGATTCAAGGGTAAGAAAATAGACTCCACCACTTAAGGCAACCATGATTTTCAGTCAGCCACATTCTTCATTCCTGATGTCACTATTTCCAATTGTATCTCATTTCTGCACCCCATCATTCTTTTTTTTAAAAAAATTATTGGAGTATAGTTGATTTAAAATGTTGTGTTTCAGGTGTACAACAAAGTGAATCAGTTATACATATACATATATCCATTCTTGTTTAGATTCTTTTCCCATATAGGTCATTACAGAGTATTGAGTAGAGTTCCTTGTGCTATACAGTAGGTCCTTATTAGTTATCTAGTTGATATTTAGTAGATTAGTACTCCCAATCTCCCAATTTATCCCTTCCCCCCCCTTTCCCCTCTGGCAACCATACGTTTGTTTTCTACATCTGTGACTCTATTTCTATTTTGTAAATAAGTTCATTTGTCCCATTTTTTTTAGATTTCACATATAAGTGATATCATGAGTGGAACTAGAGCAAATAATTTTAAAATTTGTATGGAAACACAAAATACCCCGAATATCTTGAGAAAGAAGAACAGAGCTGGAGGAATCACACTCCCTGACTTCAGACTATACTACAAAGCTACAATAATCAAAACAGTATGGTACAGGCACAAAACTAGACACATAGATCAATGGAACAGGATAGAAAGCCCAGAAATAAACCCATGAACTATGATCAATTAATCCATGACAAAGGAGGCAAGACTATACAATGGAGAAAGACAGTCTCTTCAATAAATGGTGCTGGGAAAACTGGACAGCTAAATGTAAAGAATGAAATTAGAACATTCTTTAGCACCATATACAAAAATAAACTCAAAATGGATTAAAGACTTAAATGTAAGACCATATACAATAAAACTCCTAGAAGAAATATAGGCAGAACACTCTTTGACATAAATCGTAGCAATATTTTTTTGGATCCACCTCCTAAAGTAAAGGAAATAAAAGCAAACATAAACAAACAGGACCTAATTGAATCTAAAAGCCTTTGCCCAGCAAAGGAAACCATTGACAAAAAGAAAAGACAACCTACAGAATGGAAGAAAATATTTGCAAATAATATGACTGATAAAGGATTATTATCCAACATATAACAACAGCTCATACAACTCAACATCAAAAAGCAAACACCCTGATTAACAAATGGGCAGAAGAACTGAATAGACATTTATTCAAAGAGGAAATGCAGATGGCCAACAGGCACATGAAAAGATTCTCAACATTGCTAATCATCAGGGAAATGCAAATCAAAACCACAATGAGATATCACCTCACACCTGTCAGAATGGCTATCATTAAAAAGAACACAAATTACAAATGTTGGCGAGGATGTGAAGAAAAGGGAACCCTCATACATTGTTCATGGGATTGTAAATTGGTGAAGCCACTGTGGAAAACAGTATGGAGGTTTCTAAAAAAAGTAACAATAGAGCTACCATATGATACAGCAATTCCTCTCCCGGGCATTAATATTCCTTATAGATGAATTCAGATGTAACATTGGCTGGCTGTAATAGGGGGTCAAAATTTTCTTACATTCACCCAGAATTCAACCAGTTGCATACCTCAATCCACTCTGTCATGAAAAGCATCCTAAATTTATGCATACAATCCAGACCATGTCCTTGGCCTTATTCCAATCTCTGGACTTCCATTTCTTTTCAGATCTGATCCTTTTATGAAGATTTTTTTAATAGAAGCCACTCTAGATGGATTCCCTTACCCTGTTTCTCTCAGTTCTCCATTTATCTCACACATACTAAAACTGTTCACATAAATTTCCATTCTCAGGTATACACATCCATGTCTTCCCAGATTTCCTCCTGAGTCATACTGCCCTAAAGGCCATATCCACCAAGTGTGTATTTTTCTATTCCACCCCCAACCATTGGAAGCCACACTTGTGAAGCAAAGAGATAAAGCACATTTTTTAATGCAACTTGCAAACGTATCCTCATTCCTTTATGGCCACACCTTTTAAATCTCAGAATTTAATCTCCAGAAAGATTCCACATCTCCTTTTTGTCAGTCAAGGAAAATTATATAATCTGTTATGTTTCCATTGTTCCCTTGGATACCAGGAAGTTTAGAGCTAATTTAATGCTTATACATAAGTAACATAACCAAGGGGGAGGGATCTGGATTTGGGGAAGGGAATTTTCCACATAAAACCCTTTCTGATGCCTCAGTTTGGAGTCCAGCTATGAATTCCACTAGCTCTATGATAAGTCAGAAACTCAACCATGTTTTTGGACCATCTGGATGATAAGAAACCTTTCTCTTTAGCACATTTTGTTTCTTTAATCAGTAGTTCCCCAATCACCAGTACACACCATACACACCATATCATATTTTCCAAACACCTGAACGGTCTGGCACAGACATCCGGATGAAGTTGAGGCTCACAGAGGTTATTAACCTACTGGCCCCAATCCTTTAGCAAGGAAGAGGCAAAAAGGGGGGGGGGGTGTTGAACTTAGGTTGCCTGAAACAAGGTCCTCTTTCTTTCCACTTTACCTATAGAGTCACTTCTTTCTCACCTACAAATGCATAACTTATTGTATGTTTTATTCATTAGACAATTAACCAGATACTGCTTTGTGATTGCTTTTATTTTTTTTTAATTTTTCAAGAAACTGTGTTTGTTATTCTTTGGTAGATGGGCGTAGAAGATGGAAATTTGTATTACACTTTTCTATATCTTTCTGTATCGTTCATTATCACAGAAGTACTTTAACAGAAGTACTTCTGGTAAATTGTGGGTGTACTATTCATAGAGAATGAATGAATTTTTTAAAATACTATTGAGTGTGAGACTTCCTCTCCAAAATTGCTATACTTCCTAGGCTGGTTCTGCTCAGGGAGAATAAAACGTGCATTCAATCCTGAAATATCTCTGAGTCATTTTGCCGGCTACAATCTAGTTCTACTAGCTTTCAGGAGGATTTCTTTCCAATAAGACCAAAACATCAGGATGTGTAAAATTATTCATCTGTGCTATCACCCTCATCAGTGTATTCTAAGGGTATGGATAAGCATTTGAAATAAATCATATTAAGGGGGGGTTTCCTGGAGCATATTTAGAAACGTCCTTCTTTACTGCTGCCCTCCACCAGTGCATGAGTAACAGGAGAGGGCTGGATTCTGTGCCTCCAAAGGTAACTCTTGAGCAGTGTCAATACGTCTGATCTCACATTCTGCTGCCTTTCTAAAACCCAGAGAAGGCTTGGGGTTCTTCAAGAGCCCGAAGTAGGATTGAATCATGCTCCAGAAAGAATGACAGAGGAAACAGAAAGTCTCATTGCATACAGCTGTTTATAGCAGTTGGCTGGATGCAACCTTACACTGAGAGCATTGCCCATTCCAGACATGGCACTCCAAGGTGGGGAGAGCAAAATCAACAGCTCCTTATGATGCAGTGTCACTGGCTTGGCGTATTTTGTTTTCAGGAAATAGCATCTACACCTTGATGAACGTTTCTCTCGGTGTCTTTGCATTTTCCCAGCCTCTCTGTTTTATTACCAGAGTGAGAAGAAATCTTTTTTTTCTGGCAAATTTGAAGCTGAATTACCACAAGACAACAGCTTTTCATCAGTATTTGGAGCTGCTCCCTGCAGTTGGCCTGTGCTTTTCTCTGGCAACGCAAGAAATATATGGTGGCTCAAGTGCCAGAGAGTTCCAAGGTCGCTTTTCTTTTCAGCGTGAAGGGAACAGCGTATCTGCACAGCATCCTTGTGCTGATTAAACAGTCTGAGAGGAACTAAGCACTAGGGTGAGAAATTGCGTTTTCTATATAAGGACATCTCTAGGAAAGGAGGGAAGAACATCTCAGAAAAATGTAGGTGTAAACTGGACTTATTTATTTTTACAGGATTTAGATCATTTTTCTTTTTTTTTTTTTCACTTTATATTTTTCTTCCAGTTTTTTTGAGATGTAATTGACAGCGCTGGATAAGTTTAAGGTGTACAGCATAATGACTTAATTTGCATGTATGATGAAATGATTATCACAGCAAATTTAGTGAACATATATCATCTCATATAGATAAAAAATGAAAGAAATAGAAAAAATGTTTTTCCTTGTGATGAGAATTCTTAGGATTTACTCTCTTAACTTTCAGAGATAACATACATCACCGTTAATGATATTTATCATGTTGTACTTTACATCCCTAGAATAAATTGTCCTTATTTAATTTCTTGGTTTGCTGTCAGATCCCCATGACTGTCATTGTTGTCATCTCACTGAGCAGCTCCCGATAAAATTCGGTTCTTGTCTTCTAACAGAGAAAGATGGCTGCCCTGTTTCGCTTGAGATGCCAATGAATACAAGAAATAGCGATATTTCTATAATAGACACTTTAATAACTGAGCTCCGTCCTCAAACTGACTTGATCAAACCACATCAGTGTGGCCCTTTCTGTCTATAGGACATGCATTCCAGGGCACCACTTAGGTCCTGTTTTGTTTTGTTTTATGAATTGTATTTATTTTTTTATACAGCAGCTTCTTATTAGTTATCTATTGTATACATATTAGTGTATATATGTCAATCCCAATCTCCCAAATCACCCCACCACGACCACGCCCCCCCCACCACTTTCCCCCCTTGATATCCATGTTTGTTCTCTACATCTGTGTCTCTATTTCTGCGCTGCAAACCAGTTCAGTTGTACCATTTTTCTAGGTTCCATGTATATGCATTAATATACAATATTTGTTTTTCTAATTCTGACTTACTTCACTCTGTATGACAGTCTCCAGGTCCATCCACATCTCTACAAATAACACAATTTTGTTCCTTTTTATGGCTCAGTAATATTCCATTGTATATATGTACCACATCTTCTTTATCCATTCATCTGTCGATGGGCATTTAGGTTGCTTCCATGTCCTGGCTATTATAAATAGTGCTGCAATGAACATTGGGGTGCATGTGTCTTTTTGAATTATGCTTTTCTATGGGTATATGCCTAGTAGTGGGATTGCTGGGTAATGTGGTAATTCTATTTTTAGTTTCTTAAGGAACTTCCATACTGTTCTCCATAGTGGCTGTATCAATTTACATTCCCACCAACAGTGCAAGAGGGTTCCCTTTTCTCCACACCCTCTCCAGCATTTATTGTTTGTAGATTTTCTGATGATGCCCATTCTAACTGGTGTGAGGTGATACCTCATTGCAGTTTTGATTTGCATTTCTCTAATAATTAGTGGTGTTGAGCATCCTTTCATGTGTTTGTTGGCAATCTGTATATCTTCTATGGATAAATGTCCATTTAGGTCTTCTGCCCATTTTTTCATTGGGTTGTTTGTTTTTTTAATATTGAGCTGCATGAGCTGTTTATATATTTTGGAGATTAATCCCTTGTCAGCTAATTCATTTACAAATATTTTCTCCCATTCTGAGGGTTGTCTTTTCATCTTGTTTGTAGTTTCCTTTGCTGTGCAAAAGCTTTTAAGTTTCATTAGGTCCCCTTTTTTAATTTTTGTTTTTATTTCCATTTCTCTAGGAGGTGGATCAAAAAAGATCTTGCTGTGATTTATGTCACAGACTGTTCTTCCTATGTTTTCCTCTAAGAGTTTTATAGTGTCTGGTCTTACATTTAGGTCTCTAATCCATTTTGAGTTTATTTTTTTGTATGGTGTTAGGAAGCATTCTAATTTCATTCTTTTACATGTAGCTGTCCAGTTTTCCCAGCACCACTTATTGAAGAGACTGTCTTTTCTCCATTGTATATCCTCACCTCCTTTGTCATAGATTAGTTGACCATAGGTACGTGGGTTTATCTCTGGGCTTTCTATCCTGTTCCATTGATCTATATTTCTGTTTTTGTGCCAGTACCATATTGTCTTGATTACTGTAGCTTTGTAGTATAGTCTGAAGTCAGGGAGCCTTATTCCTCCCGTTTTCTTCCCTCAAGACTGCTTTGGCTATTCATGGTCTTTTGTGTCTCCATACAAATTTTAAGATTTTTTGTTCTACTTTTGTAAAAATTGCCACTGGTAATTTGAAAGGGATTGCATTGAATCTGTAGATTGCTTTGGGTAGTATAGTCATTTTCACAATGTTGATTCTTCCAATCCAAGAACATGGTATATCTCTCCATCTGTTTGTGTCATCTTTGATTTCTTTCATCAGTGTCATAGTTTTCTGCATACAGGTCTTTTGTCTCCTTAGGGAGATTTATTCCTAGGTATTTTATTCTTTTTGTTGCAATGGTAAATGGGAGTGTTTCCTTAATTTCTCTTTCTGATCTTTCATTGTTAGTGTATAGGAATGCAAGAGATTTCTGTGCATTAATTTTGTATCCTACAACTTTACCAAATTCATTGATTAGCTCTAGTAGTTTTCTGGTAGCACCTTTAGGATTTTCTATGTATAGCATCATGTCATCTGCAAACAATGACAATTTTACTTCTTCTTTTCCAATTTGTATTCCTTTTATTTCTTTTTCTTCTCTGATTGCCATGGCTAGGACTTCCAAAACTATGTTGAATAATAGTGGCAAGAGTGGACATCCTTGTCCTGTGCCTGATCTTGGAGGAAATGCTTTCAGTTTTTCACCATTGAGAATCATGTTTGCTGTGGGTTTGTCGTATATGGCCTTTATTATGTTGAGGTAGGTTCCCTCTATGCCCACTTTCTGGAGAGTTTTTATCATAAATGGGTGTTGAATTTTGTCAAAAGTTTTTTCTGCATCTATTGAGATGATCGTATAGTTTTTATTCTTCAGTTTGTTAATATGGTGTATCACATTGATTGACTTGCGTATATTGAAGAATCCTTGCAACCCTGGGATAAATCCCACTTGATCATGGTGTATGATCCTTTTAATGTGTTGTTGGATTCAGTTTGCTAGTATTTTGTTGAGGATTTTTGCATCTATTTTCATGAGTGATATTTATCTATAATTTTCTCTTTTTGTAGTATCTTTGTATGGTTTTGGTATCAGGTTGATGGTGGCCTTATAGAATGAATTTGGGAGTGTTTCTTCCTCTGCAATTTTTGGAAGAGTTTGAGAAGGATGGGTGTTTACTCTTCTCTAAATGTTTGATGGAATGCACTTGTAAAGCCATCTGGTCCTGGACTTTCATTTGTTGGAAGATTTTTAATCCCAGTTTCAATTTCAGTGCTTGTGATTGGTCAGTTCATATTTTCGATTTCTTCCTGGTTCAGTCTTGGAAGTTTATACCTTTCTAAGAATTTGTCCATTTCTTCCAGGTTGTCCATTTTATTGGCATAGAGTTGCCTGTAGTAGTCTCTTAGGATGCTTTGTATTTCTGCGGTGTCCGTTGTAACTTCTCCTTTTTCATTTCTAATTTTATTGATTTGAGTCCTCTCCCTCTTTTTCTTGATGAGTCTGGCTAACGGTTTATCAATTTTGTTTACCTTCTCAAAGAACCAGCTTTTAGTTTTATTGATCTTTGTTATTGTTTACTTTGTTTCTGTTTCATTTATTTCGGCTCTGATCATTATGATTTCTTTCCTTCTACTAACTTTTGGTTTTGCTTGTTCTTCTTTCTCTAGTTCCTTTAGGTGTATGGTTAGATTGTTTATTTGAGATTTTTCTTGTTTCTTGAGGTAGGCTTGTATTGTTGTAAATTTCCCTCTTAGAACTGCTTTTGCTTCATCCCATAGGTTTTGGATCATGGTGTTTTCATTGTAATTTTTCTCTAGGTATTTTTTGATTTCCTCTTTGGTTTCTTCAGTGATCTCTTGGTTATTTAGTAACGTATTGTTTAGCCTCCATGTGTTTGTGATATTTTAATGTATTTTTTCCCTGTAATTGATTTCTAATCTCATAGTGTTGTGGTCAGAAAATATGCTTGATATGATTTCAATTTTCTTAAATTTACCGAGGCTTGATTTGTGACCCAAGATGTGATCTATCCTGGAGAATGTTCTGTGTCCACTTGAGAAGAAAGTGTAATCTGCTGATTTTTTTTGGAATGTCCTGTAAATATCAATTAAGTCTATCTGGTCTATTGTGTCATTTAAAGCTTGTGTTTCCTTATTAATTTTCTGTTTGGCTGAGCTGTCCATTGGTGTAAGAGAGGTGTTAAAGCCCCCCACTATTATTGTGTTACTGTTGATTTCCTCTTTTATAGCTGTTAGCAGTTGCCTTATTTATTGAGGTGCTCCTATGTTGGGTACATATATATTTATAATTGTTATATCTTCTTCTTGGATTGATCCCTTGATCATATGTAGTATCCTTCCTTGTCTCTTGTAACATTCTTTATTTTAAAGTTTTTTAAAATCTGATATGAGTATTGCTACTCCAGCTTTCTTTTCATTTCCATTTGCATGGATTTTTTTCCGTCCCCTCACTTTCAGTCTGTATGTGCCCATAGGTCTGAAGTGGGTCTCTTGTAGACAGAATATAGATGGGTCTTGGTTTTGTATCCATTCAGTGAGCCTGTGTCTTTTGGTTGGAGCATTTATTCCATTCAGATTTAAGGTAATTATCGATATGTATGTTTCTATTACCATTTTCTTAATTGTTATGGGTTTGTTTTTGGAGGTCTTTTCTTCTCTTGTGTTTCCCACTTAGAGAAGTTCCTTTAGCATTTGTTGTAGAGCTGGTTTGGTGGTGCTGAATTCTCTTAGCTTTTGTTTGTCTGTAAAGCTTTTGATTTCTCCATCGAATCTGAATGAGATATATGCCGGGTAGAGTAATCTTGGTTGTAGGTTCTTCCCTTTCATCACTTTAAATATATTGTGCCACTCCCTTCTGGCTTGTAGAGATTCTGCTGAGAAATCAACTGTTAACCTTATGGGAGTTCCCTTTTATGTTATTTGTCATTTTTCCCTTGCTGCATTCAATAATTTTTCTTTGTCTTTGATTTTTGTCAGTTTGATTACTATGTGTCTTGGCTTGTTTCTCCTTGGGTTTATCCTACCTGGGACTCTCTGTGCTTCCTGGACTTGGGTGGCTATTTCCTTTCCCATGTTGAGGAAGTTTTCAACTATAACCTCTTCAAATATTTTCTCGGGTCCTTTCTCTCTCTCTTCTCCGTCTGGGACCCATATAATGTGAATGTTGTTGTGTTTAATATTGTCACAGAGGTCTCTTTGGCTGTCTTCATTTCTTTTCATTCTTTTTTCTTTATTCTGTTCTGTGGCAGTGAATTCCATTATTCTGTCTTCCAGGTCACTTATCTGTTCTTCTGCCTCAGTTATTCTGCTATTGATTCCTTCTAGTGTATTTTTCATTTCAGTTATTGTATTGTTCATCTCTGTTTGTTTGTTCTTTAATTCTTGTAGGTCTTTGTTAAACATTTCTTGCATCTTTTTGATCTTTGCCTCCATTCTTTTTCCGGGGTCCCAGATCATCTTCACTACCATTATTCTGAATTCTTTTTCTGGAAGGTTGCCTATCTCCACTTAATTTAGTTGTTTTTCTGGGGTTTTATCTTGTTTTTTCATCTAGTACAAAGTTCTCTGCCTTTTCATTTTGTCTATCTTTCTGTGAATGTGGTTTTCCTTCCACAAGTTGCAGAATTATAGTTCTTCTTGCTTCTGCTCTTAGGCCCTGTTTTTATGGAATTTACACACAACCTATAATGACTCTATCAGTTTCCTAGCACTGCTGTAACAAATTACCACAAACTTGGTGACTCAAAACAACAGAAATGTATTCTCTCAGAATTCTAGAGACCAGAATTTCAAAATCAAGATGTCAGCAGAGGTTCCAGGGGAGATGGCATTCCTGGTTTGTGGCCACAGGACTTCAATCTCCGCCTCCATAGCCACGTGGCTTCTACCTCTTATCTTTGTGTCTCTTATATGGATAGTTTTCATTGTATTTAGGGCCCAAGATTATTTCATTTTGAGATACTGAACTTAACTACACTTGCAAAAACTTTTTTTCATATTAGGTCACAGTTAGATGTTCTTTGGATTAGGACCTGGATCTATCTTTTGGTGCCACCAATCAGTCCACTACAATGACTAAAGTACCAATAAGATCAATTGAAATATGACTGCAAGCATTCCCCTAATTAACAACTTTTCTGCTTATTGCTTTGGGTGTGAATTAAAGAGCAGATCAAAGTTGGAATGACCCTTCATAATGTAAAGCAATGCATGGTACAAAGTATGGGGAATGAACTGGTTTGAGGATATGCATGCAGAACATTTTACAGGCAATAAAAATATATGGAGAGAAGAGTAAAGAAAATTTTAGGTCATTGCTTCCCTCAATTGTCTGTAGAAGGGGAAAGGTCTATTATAGCAGGGAGATATTAGCAGGGGATAGATAAAAGAGTTGCTGTTTCAGGACTGGATCATCCCATTTACAGGTGCATCAAAAATGACTTTTTCCTAGTTCCTGAGTTGAAAGCCTTTGATGATTAGAAACAGGCAACCCTCTTCAAATTTTATAGTTTTCTGAAAGAAAGTCGTTTCAAATCATTTTCACCTAGTTAAAACATAGCTGTAAAATGGGGTGAGCTTTTATGCATTTGGTCACAAAGGTTCAGCAGCAGCCTCCCCAAGTACCACCCACTCAGTGTTCCTGTGGGATCTGCTGAGCTGCCAGGTGAGGGGGAAGATGTGGAAAGACAGGGTTAGATGCCAAGGAAATGGTGGAAACTCTTTTCAAAGGAAATTAGACCATGCCTTCCATTATTCCTCTTTCACATTTCTTCTAGGCCTTTGTCAACAGAACATAAAGTTTTATTCAGTTCTGCATATATTTGCCGTGGAATGCTTGATTCAACTTGAGACATTCTCTGAGAAGCTGTTTTTAAAGTCTGGAATCTTCATGGCATTCAAACTTATCTGATCTTCTCTTGAAATGATGTTCAACATTGCTAATTATTAAAGAAATGCAAATCAAAGCTACAATTTGGTATCACCTCACACTGGTCAGAATGGCCATCATCAAAACAGTTACAAGTAATAAATGCTGGAGAGGGTGTGGAGCAAATGGAACCCTCCTACCCTGTTGGTGGGAATGTAAATTGTTACAGCCACTATGGAGAACAGTATGGAGGTTCCTTAAAAAACTAAAAATACAGCTACCATATGATACTATAATCCCACTCCTGGGCATACATCCAGAGAAAAACATAATTCAAAAAGATGCATGCACCACAATGTTCATAGCAGCAGTACTTACAGTAGCTGAGACATGGAAGCAACCTAAGTGTCTATTGACAGGTGAATGTATAAAGAAGATGTGGTATATATACACAATGGAATATTACTTGGCCATAAAAAGGAATAAAATAATGCCATTTACAACAACATGGATGGACCTAGAGATTACCATACTAAGTGAAGTAAGGCAGACAAAGTCATGTGTCATATGATATTGCTTATATGTGGAATCTTAAAAAAAAAATGATACAAATGAACTTATTTATAAAACAGAAATAGACTCACAGACATAGAAAACAAACCTATGGTTACCCAAGAGGAAGGGGGGGAGATAAATTAGGAATTTGGAATTAAAATATACACACTACTATGTATAAAATAGATAACCAACAAGGACCTACTGTATAGCACAGAGAACTACACTCAATATCTTGTAATAACCTATAATGGAAGAGAATGTAAAAAAAGAACATATATATATATATAAAACGGAATCACTTTGCTGTATACCTGTAACTAAGACAACATTGTAAATCAACTATATTTTAATAAAAATTAAAAAAAAATAAAGTCTGGAATCTTCATGGATTTCAAACCTATCTGATATTCTCTCATTGGATATATTGGATTATGTGTTTATCATTTGTTTGACCACACGTGGAGGGAACCTCATTTGTATTGTTCACTTCTGAATTTCCCAGCAGCCGGGACAGAGTGTGACACTAAATATGCATTGCATAAGTGAATGGAGGTCCCAGGAGTCTTGGGCAGCAATGTATGGGGCTGTATACTGACACTCTTTGGATGTCACTGCTTAAAACTAAAAGCTAAAGTAAGAGGAATGAATTAAATGGATATGAATTTGTAAATGCTACTTTAAAAATAGTTTGAATATATAGTCTCTTTGGAATTCTTTTAGCGTATAAATATCCTCTACATAAAAGAGAGGAAAATATGTGGAAAAAAATGTCTTCCTTTCACTACTTTCGCCACGGATCTTCTTTTTGTGATTGCTTCAACTTTTGCATACCAGTCTGGTAATCAGAGTTGTGCAAACCTACAAGTTGTAAAGAACCAGGAGGAGGAACTTGAATGTGACATTTTGGAGGCAGGTCTACATTTCCCCATGGGTAGTAACAGTGCGGGGGACGTATGGGAGGATGGAACACTGACTGGTAGCATGAATCAGAAACGAGTGGGTGATAGCCTGCTTCCCAAGGGTGTCTCATAATGCGATTCTTCTCTCATAATCATAAAAAAAAGACTTGTCCAAAAAGGATTTGGTTTTGTTAAAATAAACTTCAGCCCCCCATTCAATTATCCATTTGGAATGATCCCACATCCCATGACACATACCATATTAAAATACTTTTAGGTACCTCAAAAATATTTGTTGGGATGGTAAAAGCCCAGGTACCTCTGCCTAGCCAGGTCTCCCTGGTGCAAGCAGATAACTCATTTGCCAACTCAGGGATTATAACAAATACCCTTCAATATTAAAACATTTGGCCAGGGAAAAGAGACAGATGTCTGTCTCGGCCACTGACATTCCACCAAATCTTCTTGGTTACAGACAGCAGGTCTGGTGCATCTGTTACCCTAACTCTTTTCTACTTCCTGTTGAAGTGGCCCAGGTTGGATTGAAATTGGGCTTCTGGAACATTTGCCATGTGAATTTAGGCAAAACCACTCCAGATTCTATTTACAGGGAGTCTCTGCATGGCATGTAGGCCATATGGCTTATTTGAAAATACAGAAGGGAAGCTCTGCAGCAGTGTCTGTTGCTGGTGGGGTGTTGCGTTGAGCTGGGGCAGTGGGCTGGAAGGTGGAATGGAGGAAGGAAAAGAGGGCACAGCAGAATCTTGAAGACAGATGGAATGATCCAGGCCCTAAGGGAACTCTTGCTAAGGATGGTGAGATAGTGGTTAGCTGGACCCCACAGAGGGGACTACCCTGGCACCTGTGAGAACCCAGGGGAGGCTCTGGATAAAAGAACAGCTTTAATAAACTCTGTGAAACATCAAGGTCCAAGCAGAAGAACTGAACCCAAGAGGGGAAGAATGATTTACTGAACCAGCTCACAGAAGAAATGGGGCTGTAAGCAGGGCAGAGTCATGTTATTGGTGGATAAAGATTAGTAGTCAGTGGTTCATTGCAGAGCAGTCAGGCGATGGGGAGAAGTGAGAAGCAGCTCAGGTAACTAAACATTGCGGACCAAGGCCCATTCTGTGAGCGTTTTTGAGGTATTACGTGGGCCCCCTCAATACTTGTGGAAACGGGGATAATACCCTGCCATAATCTAAGCCAAGATACACCAGTTAGCAAAATTTAGCTGTTTATATTAACATGACCTCATATGTACCCATAGTTTGGTGACCTTCAGATTTCTTGTTAAATCCATTTCATAGACATTTTAAAATAATTCCCTCAATTTTGAACAAATAAATATATATCAACATCCTTAATGGAAACTGGCCTGGATTCAAATGCACCAACAAAACAAAGGAAAATTAACCTAAAGAGTTTAAGGCAATGATATTTTTTGAAAAACCATGTATACAAGTTGAAAAATTGTGAAGAGAAAGATAAATTAAGCTTATCTTAGACCTAATAAAGTTTTGCTTCTACATTCATTGTTCTTAAATTTGCTTACTTCAAAGAAGAGTTTTTAATTAACTTAATTTCAACTCAATTACTGTGTTATTAAAAATAAGCTTCATAGCTTTTAAGTCCCAAATAAAAATTTATCAGTATATTTAGCTTGATATCATTCATCAATTTAGCTGCAAAAGAATCTTAACATAAATCATGGTAAGGTTTACTCCCGGGGAAAATCAGTCCCCTGCTGCTCTGGATTTCTCATCACTGAACAGCCTTAAAATGTGTGTAAAGAAAAAAAAATGTGTACTGGGAAATAAAGATCAAGAATCATGCATCTCAATATAAAAAAATTCTTGCTGTTTGAAAACTAAATAGAAAAATTAGAATGTGTTATATTTACAACTCTGCAACTATACTAAAACCATTGACTTGTACTCTTTAAATAGGTGAATTTTATAGTATGTGAATTATATCTCAATAAAGCTGTTTTGTTTAAAAAAGGATATAGAAATTCTATTTTAAAATTTGGCAACATTATTCAATAACTATAAGGCATAAAGTCATTATAAAAATACAGTTGTTTTGAATTACCACTAGCCATTCCAAATTTTTTAAAAATAATATTAACTTAATGGAAGTTTACGTAGTTTATCAGAAGGACATTTATTGAAGGGATCAACTTTATATTTTATTGTTAATTTTACTGTGAACCCTATTATTTGAGTTACTAGTCCTATAATCTTGAATTGTTTTTAAAGTTTTCGTGAGAATTAGAGGATTTCAAAAGCTAATAATTAGCTAAATATTATCCCTAGAATCAAAGTATTTTATACTCTTCCTTCATGTAAAGTCCTGTGCTTACATGTTGAGAGTTTTAGGTCCCTGGTATTTTTTTAGTAGTTTAGTTACTCTGTCAATTGCTTTTACAGGGGTTTTGTCCAAGCTATTTTATTTTTTTAAGTTAATTTATTTTATTTTTATTTTTATTTTTTGGCTGCATTCGGTCTTTGTTGCTGCACGCGGGCTTTCTCTAGTTGCAGCGATCGGGGGCTACTCTTTGTTGCGGTGCGCAGGCTTCTCATTGTGGTGGCTTCTCTTGTTGCGGAGCACAGGCTCTAGGTGCACGGACTTCAGTAACTGTGGGGCATTGGCTCAGTAGCTGTGGCTCCCAGGCTCTAGAGCTCAGGCTCAGTAGTTGTGGCACACGGGCTTAGTTGCTCTGCAGCGTGTGGGATCTTCCTGGACCAGGGCTTGAGCTCGTGTCCAGTGCACTGGCAGGCGGATTCTTAACCTCAGCACCACCAGGGAAGCCCCCAAGCTATTTTAATAATTCTTATGTTGTGACTTCTTTTCAAGTGTATAGAAAATGGAGACCTCAAAAACATGAATGTATGACTATGTACTAGGATGTGATAGTGGGGATGCAAAATAGTAGAGCCACTTTGGACAACAGTTGGCAATTTCTTATGGAGGTAAAAACCCATTTGCCATATGACTCAGCAACCCAAGTTAAATGAAAATCTAAGTTTACACACACACACACACACACACACACACACACACACACACACACGGTATGCAAATATTCATATTAGCTTTATTTGTAATTGCTCCAAACTGGAAAAACCTCAAGTATTCCTCTGTTGGGAATGATAAACCATTTGGAATATCCATTCAATGGAATACTCTGCAACAAGAAAAATGAACCAAGTACTGATATATCCCCCAATGAAGATGAATCTAAAGTCAACTATGCTGCATGAAGGAAGCCAAATTCAAAAGGCTTTGATTCCTTTAATATTACATTCTTATAAAAGACAACAGAAAAAAAAGTCAGTGGTGTTCAGGGCTGCGGGTGGGGGAAAGAGCTAACCATAAGGGCATGAGGGGATTTGGGGAGTTTTGGGGTTGCTCCGTGTCTTGATTGTGCCAGTGGTTACACAACTCTAGCATTTGTCAGAACTCTGTACTGAAAATAGTGACTTTTACTGTATGTAAATTATACCTAGATTTTTTTACCAGTGGAAAAAAGGAGTACTAGTGACATATTGGTTATTTCTTACAAACAATGCCAAAGTCAAGGAAGAACTCAAAACAAACAAAAATGAATAACAATAAATCAGGAATCACAACTTTTATAAAATATCTTATAGGACACTTTCACACTTCAAACTCTGAAGGACCCCCAAGGACAATGCCAAGGAGATGCTGATGGCACAGGGAGTGAGTGGAAGACCTTCAGCTTTTGTCCACGAGGTTCTAAGAGAGAGTTAATGCTAGTGTTGTGTCTGTCTACTAACTTCCCTCCTATGTGTCTAGAACGGTATTTTGTATGAACTATACTTCAGAGAATTGAAAAAAAATGCCACTCAAATCATTTTCCGGGTTCTGGGGTTGAGATTAAAGATGTTGTCCGAGGTAAGCTCTTCTTCCAGGCTCCTTCCCATTACTGAGGAAGGGATTTCAGGGGAAATAGCCTGTCTTTTGCTCTGGTGAACACATTTGATGTTTTGTTTCTGGAATCAAGTCATGAATTCCCAGGATAGGAAGGAATGGCATCCAGAACAATGAGAGGTGCTGGGCATTGCCCACCACTGGTACCATATTGGTCAGACTAATAAAATGCATCCTTCCCAATGGAAAAAAACGGTGGAAGTTAAGAGGTGTGTGGGTAAGAGAATGTTGTTAAAATAATTTGCAAAGTGGTGTCAGTATTCTGATCTAAGGAAGGTCAAGGGAATTCAAATCTTCGTTTATGTGTATGTAGGTATACTCCCATTCATTCGCTTGCTTGGTTGTTAGATGTATACATATTCACTGTGATATATATTAATTCTTTTGGGACACATTTCTTAGACATAGGTATATAGATGCACTGAAGTTTGGAGGTAACATTTTCTCATACAATTTAGTGAGCATCTGTCTGCTCTGTATCCTGGCACGGGAGTAAATCCTTTGTATTTATTCACTCTTTTTAATCTTTAGAGCAGCTGTTCTCAAAGTATAGTGCCAGAACCCTTGGAGGTCACCTTTCAGGCAGCCCATAACATCTTCATTTTTCCAACTGCAAATCTGTTTGAAGCTGGATTTTCTTTATACACTTCAACCAAAACAACGTATCGCAACAGATTGAATGCAGGAGCAGATAAGAGAATCTGGCTGTTTTATGTTAAGCCAGACATTAAAGCAATTTACGAAGTTGTAAAACAATGCCACTCCTCTCTGTAAGTTTTTTGGGGGAATGTATAGTTATTGTTTTTAAGAAATATATGTTCTTGATGTTAATATGTAATAGATGTATTCTAAATTTTAAATAAATTAATAAATATTTTTGATGTCTTGGTTTTAATTTATAATGTGGTTAATATCAATAGATAGAATGCATATCTAAATAAGCAAAAGCTCTTTTGGGTTCCCAACAAATTTTTTTCAGTGTGTAAGAGGTCCTGAGACCAAAAGAGAGAGAGAGAGAGAGATGCTGATTCACAGAAATCTTACAAAGTAGGTATGATCATCCCCATTTTCAGATGTCCAATAACTCACAAATATTAAATGGCATAGCTGCCTGACCCCCAAGACGATGCTCTCTCTCCTATAACATTCTGTGTCTTTACTGGAGGCATTTGCAGACAGTGTTTCTCTCAAAAGCACATCTATGCCTTTTAGGTTCTCGTCCCACGATGATGTGCTCATTCAAGTGGGGCAGGACAATGGTAGGGCATTGACATACCGTATTCCCCACCCCATTTACTCCCAGTGTTCCCCATTGTTTCTTTGAGGACCATTAAGGACATGGCTTCATTGATGTGCTAGAGAAAAACTTGGAGACAGGAGGAGCAGGATGCATTGTCAGAAAAGCTGTGGAGAGATGAGTCCCTGCCACCACCTAGAACCCTGTAACTTTCCGTGCTCCCATCAAATCTGCTGCCTGCCTGGATCTGAGTGAGCAGCCGTGTATCATTTTGGAAGAGGTATAACTTTGGAGTCAGCCAGCTTGGCTTTGAGTCTATTCATCTGCCATTTGACTAGCTCTTCCACTTGGGACAAGCTCTTTTTCCTCTGTCAGTCTTAGTCTCCTCCGCTGTCAAATGGGATAATGGTAGAATGGCTGGCAGGCTTTCATAAGCTAACACAATTAAAGTGCTTGCAACCGAGTAAGCAAGGAAGAAAAGCAAGCATCCTCCTTTCTCATTCCCCTTGATTTGTTCTCTCCTAAAGGCTCTTCTCTCTTCTCCTGGATTATGGTCAAAGGAGACCTACAGACACCTGAGGTTTTGTGATTGTTGTTTTTATATTTTCTATCTGTTTTTCTTTGGGGGGAGTGGTTTAGAGTGACTTCACAAATGTCTTTACAGATGTCTAAGATGTGCTCTGTTTCTTTGATGTACAAAGTATAAAATACTTCCATGCTATCCTATTTTCTCAGAGAAAACTCTTTAAAGGAGAGAGAACTTATCCTCATTTCACTATTGGGAGGTAGCAGCCCATCAGAATAAAGCTATTGCCTGAGGCTGCCTGGATCTTAAGTGTAAACCATCATCTCTTCTTTTCCTTTGCTCTTCATCCTCACAACCCCTCGCCCCTCAGCTGGGAGCAAAACCAGGGTAGGGTAAGTGGTGCACAATGGCCGGGAACATCGTGTCACATGTATAGATGCTCTTAATGTGATTCTTTCTATCTCTTGTCTGTTTCCTTTGTGGGAGAACAGAAAATAAAATGACAAAGAGAAGGTTATTTACATATTTCAGGCTGTTCTTTATATTCTCCATAAATCTCTAGCTACAGCAAATAAAGTTCGAATGATATGAAATGTCTGATATTCAACATTTTTGACAAATGGCAATTTCAACCTCATAATCATCAGGCACAAGAATCTTTAATAGGTTAAGGAGAGACCAGCCACCTTAAAGACAGCTTTCATTGCTAGTGAGAAAAAGTGCATGTAAAATGATGTCCAGGAAAATCATATAGTAGCACACAAAAAGCAGGAGATATTTTGAAAGAACGACATGCATCAGTCAGAAGTAATATCTACCAAACAGCACTAATCAAGTAGACTGAATCATTTCAATAGTCGTTTTAAACAAGGACACGTTAAGTGGACTGCATCTTCCTTGGGTCTATAAACTTTTCCAAAGGATTTGGACACAAGAAGGAGGGCATAAATGAAGGAGTGAGTGACTGTGCCCACCCCTCTGTAAGGACTTCATAAATATTAGTGAGATGAGAGCCCCCCTCTGGTGCAAACATATTCCCATGTATCAGCAATAAAGATGCTGATGGACACTTCATCATTTCTCCTTGAGTCTCCATGAGGCATTAGCAAAATACTTCAGTTTTATCCTCCTTCCCACTTCACACCCTAATAGCTACTTAATTCAAAAACATCATGCGTGAAGATGGTGTACTAGGAGGATGCGGAATCCGCATCTCCTCACCACTAGGGCACCTACCAGACACCGGTGGGGGACCACAGACACCTAAAGGGACGGGAGGAATCCCCAGCTACTGGGTAGGACATGGGGCGTGGGGAGAGTGAAGGGGGAGGAGAAGTGGAGGTGGGACGGGACTGGCGCCCCTGAGGGGCGACTGGGGGAGGGAAAGGGATCCCGTGCCCGAAGGGGGAAATTGGGGAACCACTGGGAGAGCAGAGGATCAAAAGGGAGCATTGCCAGGTTTCCCCTCCCCACTTGGACCACCAGGAACCTATTGAGATCCTGGGCCTGATCCTCTGCCCACCTAGGCCTCCTCCAGCCACGAGGATCCTGAGGGAGTGGGAGGGAGGGAAGGAGGAGAAAAAGTAAAGGCCGGACCTCTGAGACCAGCACCCCTGAGGGGTGGCTGGGGGAAGGGAGGAGTTCCTACACCCAGCAGGACCCACCCACAGTTTGGGGTCCAGTGGTGACAGGGGAGACCCTGGGGGAGATGGTGGGGGAGGAGCATGAAGGAATGGAAGGGAATGGGGCCAGTGCTTTCCCTGTCCACATAGGCACCGGGAAGCCTGTTGGGCTCCTGGGCCTAAACCTCTGCCCTTGGAGTCTCCCTCCTGCCCCGCAGAACCAAAGCCCCACCTCTACACCCCCACCCAGGGCCCTACCTCTACACTCAGAGACCCCCTCCAATGCGCTGGGCCTAAACCCTACCCACACACCCTCACTCAGGGCCGCACCTCCAAACTCCTGAACTCCACACTCCAGAGGCCCTCCTTTCAATGGGCATCCTCTCCCCTTCCATGCAGGTCCTAAGCTGAGGCCCCACCCCACGCTTGAACGTCGCCCTGCCTAGGCCCCGCCCCACATTCAAACGTCACCCCCCCACCCGCCTAGGTCCCACCCCACCCTGAACCCCGCCCCTGCCTAAGTTCTACGCCCTGCCTTAACTCCGTCCCCATAGCCAAGGTTTTTTTTTTTTTTTCCTTTTTTCCTCTTTTAGATTGGAGTTCTGTTTTACCTTGTTGATTCATTGTTGTTGATTCTTTTATATTTTTATTTTTCCTAATAAATCTTTTATTTTTATGATTTTATTTTATTCTTTATACTTTGTTAGTGATCTCTCCTTTTGGCTTGTTCCCCACCCCCCTTTTTTTCTTTTTTCTGTTGTGGTTTTATTTTACCTTATTGCAGTTGTTTCCATTATAGTTTTAATTTTCCTTATATGTTTTTTATCTTTCTAATTTTATTTTGTTTTTTATTCTTTGATATTGTACTGCTCCTTTTTTTCTTTCTTTCTTCTTTTTCTTTTCCTAACCACACCACAAAGCTTGGGGAATCTTGGTTCCCAGACCAGAGGTCAGTCCTGAGCTCCTGTACTGGGAGCTCTGAATACAAACCGCTGGACTAACAGAGAACCTCAGACCCCAGGGTGTATCAATCATAGTGAAACCTCCCAGAGGTCATCATCTCAGCACCAAGACACAGCTCTATCTAACTGCCTGCAAACTCCAGTGCTGGACGTCTCAAGCCAAACAACCAGTAAGACAGGAATACAATGCCACCCATCAAAAAAAAAAAAAAAAATGAAATGACAAAAAAATATGTTAGAGACGTAGGAGCAAGGTAAAAACCTACAAGACCAAATAAATGAAGATGAAATAGGCAACCTACCTGAAAAAGATTTCAGAGTAATGATAGTAAAGATAATCCAAAATCTCAGAAACAGATGGAGAAAATACAAGAAACATTTAACAAGGATCTAGAAGAAGTAAAGAGCAAACAAACAGTGATGAACAACACAATTACTGAAATTAAAAATACTCTAGAAGGAATCAATAACAGAATAACTGAGGCAGAAGAACAGATAAGTGACCTGGAAGATAAAATGTTGGAAATAACTGCCAGGGAGCAGAATAAAGAAAAAAGAATGAAAAGAATTGAGGACAGTCTCAGAGACCTCTGGGACAACATTAAATGCACCAACATTCGAATTATAGGGGTCCCAGAAGAGGAAGAGAAAAAGAAAGGATCTGAGAAAATATTTAAAGGGATTATAGTCGAAAACTTCCCTGAAATGGGAAAGGAAATAGTCAATCAAGTCCAGGAAGCACAGAGAGTACCAGACAGGATAAACCCAAAGAGAAACATGCTGAGAAACATATTAATCAAACTATCAAAAATTAAATACAAAGAAAAAAATTTAAAAGCAGCAAGGGAAAAGCAACAAATAATATACCAGGGAATCCCCCTAAGCTTAACAGATGATTTTTAAGCAGAAACCCTGCAAGCCAGAGGGGAGTGGCAGGACATATTTAAATTGATGAAAGGGAAAAACCTACAGTCAAGATTACTCGATCCAGCAAGGATCTCATTCAGATTCAATGGAGAAATTAAAGTTTTTACAGACAAGCAAAAGCTAAGAGAATTCAGCACTACCAAACCAGCTTTACAACAAATGCTAAAGAAACTTCTCTAGGCAGGAAACACAAGAGAAGGAAAAGACCTACAAAAACAAACCCAGAACAATTAAGAAAATGATAATAGTAACACACATATCGATAATTACCTTAAATGCATTTAAGGATTAAATGCTCCAACCAAAAGACATAAACTGGCTGAATGGATATGAAAACAAGACCTGTATATATATAGTCTACAAGAGACCCACTTCAGATCTAGGGACACATACAGACTGAAAGTGAGGGGATGGAAAAAGATATTCCATGCAAATGGAAATCAAAAGAAAGCTGGAGTAGCAATTCTCATATCAGGCAAAATAGACTTTAAAATAAAGACTATTACAAGAGACAAAGAAGGACACTACATAATGATCAAGGGATCAATCCAAGAAGAAGTTATAACAATTGTAAATATTTATACACCCAATATAGGAGCACCACAATATATAAGGTAATTGCTAACAGCCATATAAGGGGAAATCGACAGTAACACAGTAATAGTAGGGGACTTTAACAGGTCAATTTCACCAGTGGACAGATCCTCCAAAATTAAAATAAATAAGGAAACACAAGCTTTAAATGACACATTAAACAAGATGACTTAATTGATATTTTTAGGACATTCCATCCAAAAACAACAGAATACACTTTCTTCTCAAGTGCACATGGAACATTCTCTAGGATAGACCATATCTTGGGTCGCAAATCAAGCCTTGGTAAATTTAAGAAAATTGAAATCATATCAAGTATCTTTTCCTACTATGACGCTATGAGACTAGATATCAATTAAAGGAAAAAAACTGTAAAAAAATACAAACACATGGAGGCTAAACAATATGCTACCAAATAACCAAGACATCACTGAAGAAATCAAAGAGGAAATCAAAAAATACCTGGAAACAAATGGCAATGAAATCATGATGATCCAAAACCTATGGGACGCAGCAAAAGCAGTTCTAAGAGGGAAGTTTATAGCAATACAATCCTACCTCAAGAAACAAGAAACATCTCAAATAAACAACCTAACCTTACACCTAAAGCAATTAGAGAAAGAAGAACAAAAGAAACCCAAAGTTAGCAGAAGGAAAGACATCATAAAGATCAGATCAGAAGTAAATGAAAAAGAAATGAAGGACACAATAGCAAAGATCAATAAAATTAAAGCTGGTTCTTTGAGAAGATAAACAAAATTAGGTAAACCATTAGCCAGACTCATTAATAAAAAAAGGGAGAAGGCTCAAATCAACAGAATTAGAAATGAAAAAGGAGAAGTAACAACTGACACTGCAGAAATACAAAGGATCATGAGAGATTACTACAAGCAACTATATGCCAATAAAATGGTCAACCTGGAAGAAATGAACAAATTCTTAGAAAAGCACAACCTTCCAAGACTGAACCAGGAAGAAATACAAAATATAAACAGACCAATCACAAGCACTGAAGTTGAAACTGTGATTAAAAATCTTCCAACAAACAAAAGCCCAGGACCCGATGGCTTCACAGTCGACTTCTATCAAACATTTAGAGAAGAGCTAACACCTATCCTTCTCAAATTCTTCCAAAATATAGCAGAGGAAGGAACACTCCCACACTCATTCTACGAGGCCACCATCACCCTGATACCAAAACCAGACAAAGATGTCACAAAAAAAGAAAACTACAGTCCAATATCTCTGATGAACATAGATGCAAAAATTCTCAACAAATACTAGCAAACAGAATCCAACAGCACATTAAAATGATCATACACTATGATCAAATGGGATTTATCCCAGGAATGCAAGGATTCTTTGATATATGCAAACCGATCAATGTGATACACCATATTAACAAATTGAAGGGTAAAAACCATATGATCATCTAAATAGATGCAGAAAAATCTTTCAACAACATTCAACACCAATTTATGATAAAAACTCTCCAGGAAGTAGGCATAGAGGGAACCTACCTCAACATAATAAAGGCCATATATAACAAACGCACAGCCAACATTGTCCTCAATGGTGAAAAACTGAAACCATTTCCACTAAGATCAGGAACAAGACAAAGTTGCCCCTTTCACCACAATTATTCAACATAGTTTTGGAAGTTTTAGCCACAGCAATAAGAGAAGAAAAAGAAATAAAAGGAATACAAACTGGAAAAGAAGAAGTAAAGCTGTCACTGTCTGCAGATGACATGGTACTATACATAGAGAATCCTAAAGATGCTCCCAGAAAACTACTAGTGCCAATCGACGAATTTTGTAAAGTAGCAGGATACAAA
Organism: Balaenoptera physalus; assembly: GCF_965194825.1. Lineage (NCBI taxonomy): Eukaryota > Metazoa > Chordata > Mammalia > Artiodactyla > Balaenopteridae > Balaenoptera > Balaenoptera physalus. The sequence goes on along the minus strand of NC_138898.1, from coordinate 41,206,997 downwards.
ATTACTGCACAGAAATCTCTTGCATTCCTATATACTCATGATGGAAAATATGAAAGAGAAATTAAGGAAACTTTACCATTACAACAAAAAGAAAAAAATACCTAGGAATAAACCTACCTAAGGAGACAAAAGACCTGTATGCAGAAAATTGTAAGACACTGATGAAAGAAATTAAAGATGATACAAACAGATGGAGAGATATACCATGTTCTTGGATTGGAAGAATCAACATTGTGAAAATGACTCTACTACCCAAAGCAATATACAGATTTGATGCAATCCCTATCAAACTACCAGTGGCATTTTTCACAGAACTAGAACAAAAAAATTTCACAATTTGTATGGAAACACAAAAGACCCCACATAGCCAAAGCAATCTTCAGAAAGAAAAACAGAGCTGGAGGAATAAGGCTCCCTGACTTCAGACTATACTACAAAGCTACTGTAATCAAGATAGTATGGTACCGGCACAAAAACAGAAATATAGATCAATGGAACAGGATAGAAAGCCCAGAGACAAACCTATGCACATATGGTCACCTTATCTTTGATAAAAGAGGCAAGACTATACAATGGAAAAAAGACAGCCTCTTCAACAAGTGGTGCAGGGAAAACTGGACAGCTACATGTAAAAGAATGAAATTAGAACTCTTCCTAACACCATACACAAAAATAAACTCAAAATGGATTAAAGACCTAAATGTAAGGCTAGACACTATAAGACTCTTAGAGGAAAACATAGGAAGAACACTCTATGACATAAATCACAGCAAAATCCTTTTTGACCCACCTCTTAGAAAAATGAAAATAAAAACAAAAATAAACAAATGGGACCTAATGAAACTTCAAAGCTTTTGCACAGCAAAGGAAACCATAAACAAGATGAAAATACAACCCTCAGAATGAGAGAAAATATTTGCAAACAAAGCAACTGACAAAGGATTAATCTCCAAAATAATCAAGCAGCTCATGCAGGTCAATATCAGAAAAACAAACAACCCAATCCAAAAATGGGCAGAAGACCTAAATAGGCATTTCTCCAAAGAAGATATACAGATTGCCAACAAACACACGAAAGGATGCTCAAAATCACTAATCATTAGAGAAATGCAAATCAAAACTACAATGAGGTATCACCTCACACCAGTCAGAATGGCCATCAACAAAATATCTACAAATGATAAATGCTGGAGAGGGTGTGGAGAAAAGGGAACCCTCTTGCACTGTTGGTGGGAATGTAAATTGATACAGCCACTATGGAGAACAGTATGGAGGTTCCTTAAAAAACTGCAAATAGAACTACCACATGACCCAGCAATCCCACTACTGAGCATATACCCTGAGAAAACCATAATTCAAAAAGAGACATGTACCACAATGATCATTGCCGCTCTATTTACAATAGCCAGGACATGGAAGTAATCGAAGTGTCCATTGACAAATGAATGGATAAAGAAGATGTGGCACATATATACAATGGAATATTACTCAGCCATAAAAAGAAATGAAATTGAGTTATTTGTACTGAGGTGGATGGACCTACAGTCTGTCATACAGAGTGAAGTAAGTCAGAAAGAGAAAATCAAATACCGTATGCTAACACATATATACAGAATCTAAAAAAAAAAAAAAAAAAACAGGTTCTGAAGAACCTAGGGGCAGGACAGGAATAAAAATGCAGATGTAGAGAATGGACTTGAGGACACGGGGAGGGGGAAGGGTAAACTGAGACGAAGTGAGAGAGTGGCATGGACATATATCACTACCAAATTTAAAATAGATAGCTAGTGAGAAGCAGCCACATAGCACAGGGAGATCAATTTGGTGCTTTGTGACCACCTAGAGGGGTGGGATAGGGAGGGTGGGAGGGAGACGCAAGAGGGAGGGGATATGGGGATATATGTGTATGTGTATCTGATACACTTTGTTATAAAGCAGAAACTAACACACCATTATAAAGCAATTATACTCCAGTAAAGATGTTAAAAAAAAAAAAAAGAGAGAGAGAGAAAAACAAATACCATATGCTAACAAATATATATGGAATCAAAAAAAAAAAAAAAGGAACTGTTAAACCTAGGGGCAGGACAGGAATAAAGACACAGATATAGAGAATGGACTTGAAGACACAGGGAGGGGGAAGGGTAAGCTGGGACGAAGTGAGAGAGTAGCATTGACATATATACACTACCAAGTGTAAAACAGATAACTAGTGGGAAGCAGCTGCATGGCACAGGGAGATCAGCTTGGTGCTTTGAGACCACCTAGAGCGGTGGGATAAGGAGTGTGAGAGGGAGATTCAAGAGGGAGGGGATATGGGGATATACGTATGCATATAGCTGATTCACTTTGCTATACAGCAGAAACTAACACCACACTGTAAAGCAATTATACTCCAATAAAGATATTTAAAAAAAAAAAAGAAAGTAAAAGACAGTCAAAATAAAAAAAATAAAAAAATCATGCTTTGGGGAGCTGAATCCACTTCACAGGAAAGAGTTCTTTGTTATAGGAGAAAATCAGAAAATCAATATTATGTTTATTATTAATGGAACTTCTATGGTGGAGGATAGGATGTAATATTAGAACTACATTTTAAAGGTTCTTTATTCTACCAAGTAATTTATGAAGCACCATGCAAAGCACATCCTCTTCCTCAACCTTCAGATTTGAAAAGCGTTTCTGGAAATATGGCCTTTCAAATATTAAATGTTCACGCCTATTACACAGGGCTGTTTTAGTCAAGGTAGTCCTACTTTTCAAGAAATTTAAAGTGTAGGTATTATTAAAATAAGTCACCTCTTTTGGTGAACTTAAGAAATAGGCAATTTGCAGCAACATGGATAGACCTAAAGATTATCATACTAAGTGAAGTAAGCCAGAGAGAGAAAGACAAATACCGTACGATATCACTTATATGTGGGATCTAAAAAAATGATACAAATGAACTTATTTACAAAACAGATATATACCCACAGACATAGAAAACAAACTTACGGTTACCAAAGGGGAAAGAGGGGGAGAGATAAATTAGGAGTTTGGGATATTAACATATATACACTACTATATATAAAATAGATAACCAACAAGGACCTACTGTGTATAGCACAGGGAATTATACTCAGTGTTTTGTATACTCAGTATATATAAAACTGAATCACTTTGCTGTACACCTGAAAGTAACACAACATTGTAAACCAACTATACTTCAATTTAAAAAAAGGAAAAAAAATAAGAAATAGGCAAGAATCAAGCCTGAGCCATAACAGAGTAGTGGTAATTTTACCGCATTCAAAGAGATGGTGCTCATTTGGACTTACAGAAAACTGGACTTGGCAATCACCTTTTGGAACCTCAGAGGTTTCTAAGAGGACATCTGTATTCTGGAAACTGGTATCCCACCGAGACCTTTTTGAATTAACTATTCATATCAAGATTATCCCTCTAAGCCATTATCAGCACAGAGGTGAGTTAATATGAGTAGCCAAGAGCAATTAATAAGTGCCAATTAAACAAGGTATTCTTTCCTTTCAACAGTCACAAGCAGAGCTCCCAAGAGAGCCTTGTGCTAAGCCTGGTTTTGATTATTTCATCCAGCTCCTCTCCATTAATTAGAGGAGCTTGCGAGGCATACACTTGTCTGCTGCTGGCAGGTCAACATCTGGACCCTCTGCTCACAACTTTCCAAGCGGCAGTCCATTTCACATAATAGCTAAGAGCTTCCACAAAGAACAGTCAAGACAAATGCCCTGGAAATAAAGAGACAGTGGCTCTAATGGGCCTCACACAAGAAAGTTTGCACATGGAGCCTATTTCAATAAGGACGGGCTAGGTTGTGTTGCAATAAAAATAACCCCAAACTTTCAGTGGCTCAACACAAACCAAAGTCATTTTTCACTCATCCTAACTCAGCCGCAAGTCAGGACCACTGTCCTTTCAGGCTATTATCAATCCTGGGGCTCCTCCACGCCAACCTCTGCTTCCAAGGTCACAGGCACAGGAGAAGAGAGAACTTAAGGGTTATACATCAACAATTAAGGGCTATGTCTTAGAAGTGACACACAACATTTCTGCTCACATTTCATTGGCCAAACAAGTTGCATGGTCCTGCCTAACCTGAAGGGAACAGGAAAATGAGATCATCTCATGTGCCCAGACAGGGAGAGGAGCTTAGAATATTGGTGAGTCCCAATAATAACCAAGGCAGAGTCTGAATTAAATAAACAAAGGCTCCACCTACATTTAAAGCCATTGGGTGCAAAATTACTAGAACAAATCCATCTTCAGAGAAGAGAAGTTCAGAGATGATTTACTTCAATCGAATTTAATCCCATCTTGAATAAAATAATCTTTATGCTACTCCTCATGTAACTTCTGGACAAGAATTTGAGTTATTGACTCACTTGAGTTGCTGATTCTATTGAGGGCAAATCCCTATGACAAGAGGTCCTCTGGGAAGGGACCAGGCATTCCCAGTCTCCTGGAATAAGTATCACCTCTTAACCTCATTCATTTCACAAAAATAAAACTTGATTGAAAAATATTCTCAAATTTTCAAACTCTCTGAGACTTTTCTGCAAGGGCATAGCACACTGTTAACAGTTAACATGCTACTTTATTAGAAGCAATGGAAGGTCCCTTCCCTAGCCCTACCCAAGTAAAGTTCTATAAAAACTGGCCTTGGAGTGCTGAGCAAATTTTTTCACCCTCATAATTCCATCTTTGAGTGATACCTGAACATCCCATGTTATCTTAGTTCAAGGACAAGCAAATAATAGGCAGAAGCTGATTTAATTTATTTAAAATGAGCTGCATGAGTGACCCGAATGGGATGTCCTATTTATTGAAAGAGAAACTTGCTGCCTTTTCCTGCCCACAGCACCGCACAGAGAGCTGTCGTCAGCAGGCGAGGGACAGGAGAGGGGAAGGTGGGGAGAAAATGAGTTAATACCATAGCCGATGATTCTGAAAAAGCCTCCTGGTCTGAAACTGATAAGATGGGGTGAGATGGGCTGAAGGATTTCAGTACACTGTGGAAGGGGCAATTTAAAAAAAGGTCAGGTCAAAGCAATCAGTAGAATTTCCACAAACATCTGTAGCTTCTTATGGCTTCTAATGAGAATTTCCATATTAACGTTTGGTTTTACCAGGGTACTGCATAATCTTCTACTCAATTTACCCCTGACAGGTTACAGACATAACAGCATTCTCATCAAATTGACTTTCCATAATGTAGAAAGACGTGGAAGTTTTAGGATATTCTTTGTAGAGTAAGGGAGAGAGGGTGAGAGAGAATAACTTTAAGGCAAGTAAACCCAAACCAACTCCTTTGAATACTTATGATACTTTTCATTTTTTTCATGAATTTTTAATATTCATCAAAAATACATTAACGGTTCAGCGTGGGCATCATTTACAAACTAGACAGCAGTGTTCAGATACAAACAGTAAGTCTTGGGCTTCCCTGGTGGTGCAGTGGTTAGGAATCCACCTGCCAATGCAGGGGACATGGGTTCAAGCCCTGGTCTGGGAAGATCTCACATGCCACGGAGCAACTAAACCCGTGCACCACAACTACTGAGCCTGTGCTCTAGAACCTGTGAGTCGCAACTGCTGAGCCCACATCCTGCAACTACTGAAGCCCACATGCCTAGACTCTGTGCTCCACAACAAGAGAAGCCACCACAATGAGAAGCCTGCTCACCGCAAAGAAGAGTAGCCCCTGCTCGCCGCAACTAGAGAAAGCCCGTGTGCAGCAATGAAGACCCAATGCAGCCAAAAAAAAAAAAAACAAACAGAAACAGTAATTCTCTACCTCAGCAACAGAAATTCGTTGGGTTTAGGAAATAAACCCATTAGCTCACTTATAAACTGAGAATGTAGATTCAGTTTCTAGACGTGTTCTTACCAAAAGGAATTCAGAAAAAATTCAGGAACTATATGAATAGAGCACTGTAGTACTGTAGCAAAATGGAGGACCCTGAGTGCTTAGATTCTATAGACTGAACACTATTGTTTTTTGGTTACCAAATAATAATTTCTTTTTAATTATTATGATACCTTTGCAATGGGACCAGGAATTGCCATCTGTACCTGCTTCCTAAAGGAAGGTGGAACTATGGTGAGAGTCAAGGACTGAGTCGCATGCTCTACACTATTAGTGGAGATAGAGCTCCACCCAAAATATCTGATGGAAAATGTTTAGATGTGCTTCCCCAAGGGACCATTCCACAGGACTCCTAATTCCTAGAGCTGGGAAATAATACATCGTGAGTAGGATCTATAGCTTCCTCTCTTAAGTCCATCTGGTTCAATTTTGTCTTTGTTTAGGAATACTTTGATTTGAAATAAGCTTATGCTGGAGTTCCATCCACAGACATTCTAATTTAATTGGTATGGGTAGGGTCTGCAAAATTGGGGATGAAGTCAGGTTATTCTCTTCTCAAGAAGACCCCCCCAAAATGAAAGTCATTGACAACTCAAAGAGACATGAAAGAAAGAAACAAAATCCCCCACATAAATGGTTTAGCAAAATGTTAAACAAAAATTAGACATGAGTTTAATCCCCTTGATGGTATAAACGATATGAGAATCATTTGACCTTGACGACCGGCACTTTCTTTTTCAAGTGGTCCAGAAGGTCATCACTTTAGACCTGTGTTCCTAGCCACCATTTGGCCCTACAAAGAACAATATTTTGATAGTCAAAGTTAGATAAAAGCACTTTGCTAATTTCTTACTCTGAAAATTAATCTATAGAGAAACTATAGAAGACACAATTTTGATTTAAGAAGAAAAGGTAAATAATGTTAAGCATGACAATATGAGAGCAGATATAATAATCTGAAAAAAAATGAAACATAGAAAAAAAAAGAAGGAAGAGTAGGCAGAGATGCTGAAGTTGATATAAATAGAGGTATGATAAAAGCAAGTCATAGAGTTAAGACAATAAAATTACCATCCACAGGAAATGGGGAGCAAAGTGAGGGAAACCCTCATCTTTCCTCACAATGAATCAACAGACTTCATGTAAAGTTAATAAATCAAGAAATAATAGATGTGTTATGTAAAGTTAAGGAAATAACCAATGGAGGGAAAGAAAATAGAGACACAAGTTTGGGGCAAAAGAAGTATGGAATCATCAGCTCTGAAGGACTTTTAAAACCACATGCTTGTAATTTTTTGAAAAACTAAAGAGTAAAGAAAGTAAAGGAATAATTGGGAAACACATATTAAATTGATTTCCAGCTCAGCCAAGAGCAGAGAGCATCCATTTATAACTCTGACAGTGCAGAGAGAAGTGGGTGAAAAGCAGGTTTTCCCAAGTACACACTCTGATCCACATCGGGACTGCAAAAAAAGAAGAGAGCAGGGGTGGGCAGGTGTAAACCAAAGGAGCGTCACAGCCTGGAACCCTGGCTCTGCCATTTGAGTTATGAGCTTTGGTCTCCCCCAGGAGGGAGTTTGCAACACCGACATTTGGAAATCCAGACAGATACACCCAGAGTTTATCTTGGTGCAGCTGTGTTCTGTTAAAGTTAATTCTGCATAATCATAAGGACATGAATCACACATGCAAATTGAGTAATCCATGTAATTAAAGAAAAATGAGCTAGGGATAAACAGAGGGTGGCCCTTCTGAGGGTGTGAACCAAGGTCCAATGCCGGTGGCTCTACTGGATGGAACCTGCCAGCTCAGAAAATACAGAGATTGCTTGGAAAAGTGAAGCCAGCTCAGAACATAGAGGTTGGAAGAAGCTCAAGAACTTTCTCATCTGGGGTTTTAGCCTAGATAGAATGCAGGGGTACATGTGCTGGGATGGAAAAAAAAATCTTTAAGTTCTCTAACTATCTGAAATTTGGTGTTTCCTTCAACTATGAATGAAAGCAGACAACCAACCACAAGAGCACTAGCAGTCTTCACTCCTTGACACCCACAGAAATGACAGGTAATTTTAGATTGCATTTCCATCGCTGTGAGTATCTCAAAAGATGGCTTGCACTCATTATTTCTTCAAAGTTACAATAGTTCTTAGATCCACCACAAGGTCTTATTATTTAATGTGTTAAGAAGTAAACGTACGTTACTCTGACCCAGATACATTTTTAATATTTTTATTACTCTATTTCAGTAAAAGCCTTTTCCTTTGTAACCTTATATATTTTATTATAAGCATTTAAAAACTAATTCTGAGCAGAAGTTTACAGGCTCCCCCAGACTTCCCATAGGGCCCATAACACACAAAAGTTAAGGCTCTCTGGAGTCCCATTTGTTTTCTATTTCTGTGTAAAAGAAATTATACAAATGCAGAGTCTCAAAGACCACAAACTATCTCCCAGTTTCTGTGGGTCAGGAGTCAGGGCCCAGTTTAGCCAAATCCTCTGCTCGGGGTCTCGGAAGCCTGAAATCAAGGTTTTGGCCTGGCTGGGTTCTTATCTGGAGTTCATCTCCTCTTCCAAGTTCATCCAGGTTGTTGGCAGAGTTCAGTTTCTTGCCACTGTGGTGAGTCTGAGGCTCTCAGCATCTCAAGGCAGCACACTGTTCCCCACCAGGTGTGGTTCTCTCCACATCATGGAAGTTTGCCTCTTTCTAGACCAGCGGGAGCTGACTTTGCTCTAAGGTCTTCCATTTCTGACCTATCAACCCTCTTGTAAAACCTCAGCTGATCAGGTCAGGCTCACCCAACACAATCTCCCTTTTGATTCACTCAAAGTCAATGAAGGGAAAGAGCCTGGTGAGGAGTGTTCCCAGGTTCCACTACCTACCACTGGCAGTTCACTTTAAGAATTCCATCCCTTTAAGGTACTTGCTTCTTCCAGCTGACAGCTCTTCCCTGATGAAGGGCACATTGCCCTGCTAATACATTGCAGTGAACAAGTACACCAGCCATTGGGGAGAGCGGGGAGGCTACAGCAGCATGAGAGCACAGGATGCTTGAGGACAAGGGGATGCTAAAGGGTTAGAAAAACCTTGAGAAACAGAAGTGGGGTTTGCAATCCCAGATGGTCCTACTGAACGGTGATGCGTAAGACCCATACTTGGCTCTGGTTTGCCTCCCAAAATATGCTGGGTGAATATCAAAGGGCCCGAGGCTGATTTACACCGGATGTGGCTCCTCTGCACTGTGATTGACTCAGCAACTGAGGGCATTGGTTTCAGAGGACACAGGCAGAGCTGCAAGGGAATGGACCCCCATTTGACAGCCACTGGACCTGAGTAGGGTGACAGCACCCATATTCTCCCAGCAAGGGAAACCCGTCACTCCACGTTATTTGGGCATCGAGAGAAGCATTTCAGTTTTCCCCCTTGACAAATCTTCTTCCAACTAAAATTTGACTAGGCATTGTTACAGTAAGAAAAACTGACTTCAGAGTGGAGAAATTAAGAGTACAATCACATTTAACCTCCGCTAATGAATCAAGCCAGTGTCTTGACCCCTCCTATTTGTTAGAGGCTTGCTCTAAGCAGGACAAAGCCCCCTCCAACTCTGCAGTGTCCTGGATACTCCCCAGCCTCATCTCTGCCCCAGCAGGGAGCAAACACAGCACGTTCAGAATAATTCCATTTTACATTTCATCAGTAGATAACAAATCATTTAAACTGGCATCTGTTCTTCTAATGGAAGTGAAAAGGTGGTTTTATACTTAGAATCTGTCCTAAAGATTTGGGATTGGTAGGGCCCCAATGAGAGGACTGCTGTTTTTAGAAGCCAACAGACTGATCAGACTTTAAGTTATATATATGTTTAAAATATCACCCTTGTTCTAAAATACAATGACTCTTTTATGGGGCATCAAGCCATGCCTGAGTAAGCTCTCCCCTCTTCAGAAATAGTTTGCTGAGTTTCAGGTATCATGGGGGAAAAAGGACTGTTAACAAATGACTGAAGGCCCCAGGAGGGTCCTGTTGAAGAGAGAGAGGTCAAAGGCCTTGGACTGTGCTTGAGGAAGAGATACATACATGCAAAAAGAAGTGGGGGGTATGGACAAATAAATGGGTGGATCTCATGTTCTTAGCTTTTTCTGTGCCTTGGATCCTGTTGGTTGTGTGATGAGCTGATAGACCCTTCCTCGGGTTAATGTTTTTAAAGGCACAAAGTGAAATGCACAGGAGTACAAAGTCATATCTGAATTATACTGAAATTTAGTAACCTAAATATAAAAGAATAAATCTGTGATATGGTAATGTTTGTGCTTCTTTAGTATCATATTTAAAAAAACAAAAACAAAAACCAAGAACTAGTGGAAAGTCTGATAATATAATTGTAAAATAATAATTAGAGTAAATGGCATTTTAAGATGTGGAACAATTGCATAGCGATATTAAAATAACAGCGATTTCCACTGAAGCCGAAGAGCCATATCCTGTTGTACTATTGTAATTTGTTACCTATATACATAATTGAAGAGAATACAAAATTTCAGTGAAAGAAAAGTGGTTTACTTTTTTTCCTTAGAAGTTCATGGACCCTCCTCCTGATCACCCAGTTTGGTTATGTGGACTCCAGGCCAAGCAGCAATGAACATTACCTGGTCACTGTAGATGAAATAATTCATGCCAAGAAAGGCCAATCTTCTTTTACCTTGACTAGAGTAGGATGATAATAATTAAACCCCATTATCATTTCTGCAATTTCAAAGTTTGAGAACAATGAAGCAACATGGATTTTTTTTTGTAGAATTTTAAAACCATATTAGACTAGTGAAAAGACAGAGAACCCTATTTAAGTTTAATTCTGCTCTATGGAGTCAAGAGTATGCACAATATGCAAATGTATGCAACTACTTTTCAAATTAGCATGTTGACCCAGGAGCACTGGCAGTGGAAACAAAATAAAAATAAAAATAAGAGCATGGTTTTTAAGCATCAGGAGGCACAAGAGTGTTGGCTTGTCTCCTAGAGCTCAGAACATACCTCCTACAATTTTGTCTGTGACACAAGAGCAGGTTTTTTGCCCCTGACCTACTGCTGCTTCCCAAGCAAAGCCTCTTTCTCTGGAGAGAAATTCACAGCCAACCTCTATATGGAAAAGATCCAGGTTATCTTTCCCCCTGAGTAATTAAGTCCATTTCATCTGATCATACTCAAGAAAATCCCCAAATACAAAAATACACATATATCATCACATTTGAAATAGAGCTCATTATTCCCATTAAAGAAGATACTTTGCCTTAAAATAATTCCCTATAGGATTATTAATTCAATCAACCCAATGAATGGCCACATTGTGCCAGGAAATCTTCTAGGTGGTGAGGCTATAAGCCTGAATGAGAAAGATACCTTGTCTAGAGGGGTTCACTATTTGTTGAAAATTCCTTGAAATTTGAGTTCACCCGTGCTCATTATTGTTTTAAAATTCTTAAACTTGATAAAGACACGGTTCATGGGGCAGGAGAACTTGAAGGCAGGGCTTTAGAAGTCAAGGTTAATTGAAGGCAATGACCAGACATAAAGATAAAGCCTCATAGAACTCCAAAGCGGGTAGGGAAGAAGGCAAGGCTATGTTCTCCCAAGGCAGCAAAGGTAACAGACAGCTAAGACTGTTCCCCTTTAGTCACCTTCTGGGACAGGGGTTTTTGTAAGGGACACAAAACCACAAGGAAACTCTAAGAGGAAAATGGGAACAACAATGATGCCAGGGAGAGAGTGGGCCTGCCGTCCCGCCCCAGGAGACAGTGGGTCTACACCTTCAATGCATTTGGTGTGACTGCATTTCTCCTAGAAGCTGGAGAACGAATGGTACATTGCACCCAGACAAGGAAGGAAAAAACCCTGCTCAACAGCCCCAGCGTGAGAGATACAGGGGCTGTGCCAACGTCAGAAATACACCAAAACCATGGGCCAGAGGGTTCAGAACCTCATTTCCCGAACTCTCTGGAGGGCAGAGAAGTTTCAGGGAACATCGGGGTCACAGGAGAAGCTGATGCATGTGCCCTTGTTCAGGAACACCACTCCTGGAGGACGCGAAGTGCAGCTTGAAAAGAGATGTTAAATATATGATTCCAGAAATAGACTCTTAACAAAAGGATTAAAACTGTAGAATTGACAGTTGTGCAACAGGCTGTGAAAGACTGAAAATGGTGTGTGAATGTATGTCTTATATTCTCACACCGTGAGGGTGTTGGGCTCATCGAATGCTGGCAGTCAGCAGCTTTCTTTTCTAACTACGTGAGTCACTCTCCCAAGCTCTCTCCCCAGTAAAATGGCTTCGTTGGGAAAATCTCCCCAAGGAAGGGCAGCCTGTGGATTTTGTGCCCCTAGTAATCTGCGGGAGAAGGTAGGCTCTCTGTCTGTGGGTGGGGTCCCAGGTCCCTAGAACCCTAAAGAATAATGCAATCCCAAACTCCCTAACATGTTTGGGATTGACTTGTCCACACTGCTATATTTAAAATGGATAACCATCAAGGACCTACTGTATAATACAGGGAACTCTGCTCAATATTCTGTAACAACCTTAATGGGAAAAGAATCTGAAAAAGAATAGATATATGTATATGTATAACTGAATGACTTTGTTGTATACCTGAAATTAACACAACATTGTAAATCAACTATACTCCAATATAAAATAAAAAGTTATAAAAAACTTTTTTAAAAAAGAATAATGCAGAGTTTTAGAGAATATGCTCATGGATTCAGAGAGTGTCAAGCTCATAGCCAGGGAACACCTGGGCCACAGAAGTATGTGGATCATTCGTAAGGTGGAGAGAGACAGGAAACCCCACCATATCACACATTTGTCTGCCTGATGCTCTGAGCTCCAAATGCCTAAAAGACAAGAGATCTGCTATATAATACACACACACACACACACACACACACACACACACACACACACACACACACTTCTGACTTTTTCTTTAAACATAAGAAAACCCCAGTTAGGCAGGGGAAATTAAAAAAAAAAAGTGTGAGAGTAGAAAATGATGAAGTGTGTAATAGGCCTTAGCAAAGATGAAAAAAAAAAATCTAAGACCTCAAATTAGCATTAACAGAAAGCAGAGGGGGAGGAAATGTAAGAGCAGCAGTGGATAAAGAAGCTGGGGGGGTTGCTTCACAGCCCCTGGTGGTCCCTCCTCCAGGTCTCTCCTGATCCTCACGTGGGGAGGTGTCTGCATAGGAAGAAACTAGGGAGCAGTGGTTGGAGCAAGAAATGGGGCCTTTAGAATTTGCCTGGAAATCCCATGTTCCCAGCACCAACATTTGGTTTAGCTGTAATGTTTCAGAGCGTCTTCACTCGCATCCCCTGGAAACAGATTCTAAGTCAGGGAGTTGGACTCTCCAGAGATACCTGTAAGGAAGTGAGAAAGGTGGGACTAGACAGAAAAGCTGGACCGCACCCCCTCCCCCCCATTGCAGTTACAGTGGAGCCTTGTCAACCCTACGGGGAGCTCTGGAGACAGGGTGGCCTTCTCTGTTGTCCCAATTGAGGCAACGGGGTTGATCCCACACTCAGCAGTGATTACAGCAGCTACCTAGCCTTGAGGGAGGCAGTCCCTGAGGCTGAGGGCAAATTTCCAGGGGGCTCTGTTGTAAGCAGTCAACAGCTGAAACTCCTGACAGCTGGGAATGGGAGTATTGCCCTGAGGAGAGGGTCTGGGTGCTGGTCCCCCATGATATCTACCATCTAACCAATAAAAGTAAGAACATGTTGATGGAGAGTCTGGAAGCCTACAGATCCTCTGGCCACCTTCTTCCTCCTGTTCTTGGGCTGGGTCCTCAGGTGAGCAAGGCTGGAAGCAGTCAGTGCCTGGTTTATCCTGAGCTCATCTTGGGATTTTGATCCACCACCATCACTCCCTTCGGCCATCAGCAGGCACGCAACCCAGGCTGGGTCACCCACTGCTCCTTCCCAGTCCTGTATCCCAAGGTCTTCACAGCATGGCTAGATTCTCTCTTGTTCCAACCGAGCCTCTCAGTCTTCTAGAATCAGAGAATGTTTTTACCGGAAGGGCCTCAGAATTCTGCTACATACTCTCCTAGTTCTTCAGATGAAAGAGCAGAAGGGAACTGGCAAAGGACACAGAGCAAGTATTAATGCCAGCTTTGCATCACTGCGGGAAATAAGCAGAGAAGAAAAAGCAGGAAAGGGCCTGGACTAGGGCAAGAACTTGTGCCCTTTTACACACTCTGAATATTCTAAGGGGCTGCAGAGGGATGCACCTCAGTTACTACCTGGGAAGGTTACAAACTCTGCTTCCTAATTCTCTTTCCCTTTAACCCAGCTTTTTTGTCTTGTTTCCTAGTAGGAAGAAATTTAAACCGTGTTTATCATCCACATGGTATGAATCAGCCATTTCTTGACTCCCTGTCAGTCAGCTACAGATCTGATGATCCTACATTCCTGAAACAGTCCCATTTTACCCCTGGGATCTTGGCTTCATTATTAAAACTACATCCTTTCACTCCCCCAAAGAGGCCTTATTTGGTCAATATGGTGACCTGAGCTACAGCCAAGTGGTTTTTCAAGTACTATAACTTCTTAACTCTGCTTTCCACACGTCTCCTGTATTTAGGCCCCAGAGACCTCCCCCGTGTTCTCTTCTCTTGCTTGGGCACAGAACCTCACCATGTTTCCCTTGCACATGTGTCTGAATTCTGTTTAATGAAATGTGGGTGAAAATGAGGTCGGTACTCCCAGAACAGGCCCATAAATCTGCCTTAGTCCAAGCCTCCCTGTCTTCCCCAAGCAGAGAGGATGCTGAGGACCTAGAGAAGGGAGAAGCCATAAAAGAGAAGGCACCTTGGTCTTTGGATGACTGCCTGATGACTACAAAACCACACAGAGCTGAAGTGAGCATGAAATCATCTCGTATTGTTTTAAGACACTGACATCTGAGGTTAACTGCTACAGCAATTAGACTCCACAACTACTTCTCTCCCAGATTCCACTCTGCAGTGTGGGCCTGGCTTTCCTAGAAGCAGCGACAAAGCCAGGGATTCATTGAGGAAGCGGTCTCAGGAGAAGAGGGCAGGGAAGGAGCTGAGCAAAGACATGGTCTCAGCTGGAGTCTAGCCTTGGCCTGATGCTTGAGGGCTTCTGAAGCTCTATTGAGCTTGGCCCCCTTGAGGCATGAGCATTGGCCTTTCTACCCTCTTATCAGTTCATCATTGGCCTTGAGGTGCCTCTGGGGGAGGGGGTTGGGAGGAAGGGAAGGCAAAAGCGGCTCTGAGTGCTGAGGGTAATTCTTCAGCTGGGGGATGAGGAGTGGGGAGAGAAGCTGTGAGATCTTAGTAGTCAATATATACAGCATCTGGGGATGGTAGATCTGCCTGGAAGGAGGAATCTGAGCAGGGCCCCTCTGCTTTTCATTTATCTGTATTGAAAAATCATTGTGAACCTATTCCAATGTGGCTTTAATCTCCAGCTTTCCAGCCCCACCCTCCAAAATAAATACTTTGACTAATAATTAAGAGAGCCCGAGGAGAATTGAAGGAAAACATTTAAAAATCAATCAGTAGAGTTCTTAGTTGCAAGCAACTAAAAAGGATTCTGGTTAACTTAGCAGAAGAGGGATTTATTAGCCAGGGGGATTACTAGCAAGAAGGACTTTTTATTATTAAGTAGCTCCAAGAATTGCTGGGAAGTATGAAAAATAGAGCTTGCAAAAAATGGCAGGGATCAAGGAAGGCAGGACAGAAAGAAATGCAGGCTAAGGTCACAACATCTAAACAGGATGCCACTGGGGCACCGTTAGCACTGGTTGCCATCCTGACGTCATCTCCAAAATCACCCTCTATTTAATGTACGTGGGAAATGCCTTATAGAGTGTTCTACCCATTGGAATTTAGAATTGACAATAAGCACTTCAATACTTAGGATAAAAGGAGCAGAAGTCTTGTCTAGGAGCAGGGTGGAGCACTCCGTTCAAAGCTTGAGCACTTCTGCCCGTCCTTCTACCATCATAGCTTTACAACTTTGCCTTCGGAAGTCTTTGAAATGTCAATAGACCCCTTGAGAGACAGAAATACCCTTAACATTTTTTTCTTAGCACTTTAGCTATCAGCTAGCACCACAGTTATAACCATGTTCAAGTTAGCTGAAGACAGGGCAGAGATGGAGTACCACATGTCCAGAGGGGGAAAAAAATGATGGAGGAAGACATACCTGACTCCACGCAGAATTTGGGGGGCCATTCATTGACCTTGTTGGTTTTCCTTGCTGGAGCCCCACTATTGCCTCCAAAATGGTAACAAACATCATCATAAAGAGCTCTCATTTCAGAAGTCATAGCCTATCATCCACTCAAGAAGCAGTACATTCTGCACAGCAAAACTGGGCCCTACTTCTCACTCCAGTACAAAATCTACAGCGATTTAGAGTTCTCAGCACCAGGTGAGTCAACTAATGGGCTTATCTTGCTCGTGTAGATTTTTAAATAAATTATATTTTAGCTGCTGTTGTAGATTGCAAAAATGATCTCCCTGTATCCAGGTCCTTTCCATGGATATGATTTTCCTGCTCCTCCCATCAAGATGTGGAATCTCTTGCCCTTCCCTCTAAGTCTCATTGGCTTTGAGACTTGTTTCAGTCAATAGTATTTAGCAGCACGTCTGTTCTGAGTCTTGGCCTTGAAAGGATCTATGTGCTTCTACTCTTTCCTGGAACACTGCCCTGCTGCACCTGTGGGGTAAGAGACACATGGAGCAAAAATGAGCTACCTCAGTGGAAGTCATTTTGAAATGGTCAGCCCCAGCCAATCTGGTTGCTGACCACAGACAAGTAAGTGATCCCTGGCAAGACCAGAAGAACCACCCAGCTAAGCCCAGCCCAGCTTGCCAACCTACAGAGTCATGAGCGAACAAAATGGTTGTTGTTTAAGACACTAAGCAAAAGGGTGCTTTGTTGAGCCACCAAAACAAACTACTACAGAGAATAGATTATCTCTTGCCCCATGGACAGGGCAAAGAATAAAAATATTCAAAGCTTGGGCAATCACCTCATGTGTGTCTCCCCAGAGACTTTATCCCCTGTTTAATATGCCTTATACTCCAAGGCTGTGGGGAGACACATGAGTCTCAGTAATTTGACAGACACTAATTATTTGATCATGTATCACTGCCATTTCCAGGAGAACTTGGTAATACCTAACGGCTGCTCACTTCTAATTCCAAAGGAGCTGAGAGAAGGCAAATAAATAAATGAAGGGCCTCAACACATTTGTAGCAATCACTGGCTGCATAATTAAAATAGAAATCTGTCATCGACAGCCAGGGGTGAAGCAGGTAAAATTAAATATAAACTGTCACAAAAATAATTAAAAACTAGACTTTCAAATTAAAAGATGTCTTCTAATAATTAGTTAACATGTGCCATTGTTCTAAACAGACTTGCTATTAACCTTTAACACTTTGCTCAGGCAGTCTTTTCTTAACCAAATTTTAATTATGCCTGAGGGGAAGTAAAAAAGTTATCCATTCATTAATTTATGAAGTTTTTTGTCTATATAAGGTGGGCCTTCATGGGATGCCTCAAAGAATGGGACAGCCTCTACTCTCAAATATATGATAATATAGAAGGGGAGATAAGTGCTCCAAAATATCACTTAATTGTTCATTTTTAATTAATTGGCATAAGGAAAAGGCATTCTCAAAGAGGTGGCAACTGAATTACTGTAAGATACGGGACAAGAGGTTGGTATTTAGAACACACGAAGGCCATACAAAGCTACAAGAAAGGCAATTGATGTGGGAATCTTCAGAACTATATTTTCAACAGTGGATTGAGTTTTAGCAATCTTGGGAAGGGGATTGTCAGCAATCTTGGATTGGAAAGTAACCCATATTATCCCCTAGAGGTCCAACGGAGTTGCCTTAAACAAACAGACTTCCTTCTTAGAGCCACAAACAGCAGAGAAATGAAAATCTAAGCACCAGGAGACTCTGGAGTGAAAGAGCTTCTCCTGTAAGAAGACCAGGAATCTGGTTCTTCAGCATCCCAGCTGTCCCAAGTCACAAAAGTATCTGCAGGCCACCTTTGCTATGGATGTCCTTATTTATGTCTATGGAGGCCCACCGTCCCTCTCTGGGTTGAGGATTTCCAACACATTGTTTGGAGCTACAGCACCAGTATGGCTTTAAGAAGGTGCTTGATTGAGGCTATCTTAGTTGGAGGTAAGAGAACTGACTTTGGACAATGGGCAGATGTTTCCCTCCTCACTGAGAGAACAGAAGCCCCCAGCTCCCATCAGCACATCTCTCACCTACCTGCCTCTGTCTCCAGTTACTCTGTCCTCCCACTAGACTATGTGGGTGAAAGATCCATGCTTCTAGATAAAGCACGTACCTTCCATTCTGCAGAGAATCTATCCTTCTCAACACTCAAGGCCATCAATTCAGTAATTTTCCTTCTCTTCTGTATTGTTATTTTTTTCTTGCTTTAATAGGTCTTATAATTATGTTTCTCCCACTTACAAAGAAAATGATTCTCCCTTAATCCCCCATCAGCCTCCAGCAAACAAACAAACAAAACTTTTACCTTCTCCTTTTATAAAACTTCTTGGAAGAGTGACCTAAAGTCACTGTCATCAATGTCTCCTGTCTCATTCTTTATTAAACCCATTTTGACAACGTTTTTGCTCCATCATTCCAGTTAATCAATTTCTCACAAGATCATGAACGGTCTGCATGTCACTAAACCTAACAGCTATCCGTCCTTATCTTACTTGACATTTCAGCTGCATTGGACTAAGTTGAAAAATCCCTCCTCCTTGAAAATGTTTCTTCATTTAATTTCCATGATATCACACTCTCATTTTCTCTCTCTTATATTCATTAATTCTAAGTTTCTGTTGCTGGTTCCTCATCATCTTCTTGGAATTGGAAATTAGAAGGTTCAGGCCTTGGTGTTTTGCCACTGTTTTATCTAAACTCACTCATTTGGTGATCTCATTCAGTCTCATGAGTTGATTAACTTCACTCCTACACACAAGCATAAAGAACAAGGCTCCAACATCCATCTGTCAGCCTGGACCTCTCCTCCACTCATCTCACTAGTTTGACAGCCCACTTGACCTTCCACTGAATGACTAATAGGCACCTTACCCATAAGGGGTCCCAAACTGAACCCTGATTTTCTTTTTTCACGGGATCCTCGGAGTCTTTTCCATTTCAGGAAAATTAATTCCTTTTTTACCAGTTGATTCAGCCAAAATCTTAGCCATCATCCCAAACACCACTCTCTCCCACACTGCAAATCTGATCTGTCAGCGAACTTGATTGACTCAACTTCAAAATATTTCCAGAATCAAATTCAGTGACTTATCATCATATCCACTGCTATGACCCTTGTCTAAGCCACCACTGTCCATCCCCTGTAATATTGTGATGGCCTCTTAGCTTGTCTCTGCCCACCCCACCCCCCACCAGTCTATTCCCAGTAGGTTAACCAGTATGATCCAGTAAAAAGTATAAACATACTGCTCTTTTTCTGGAAATCCTCCAATGGACGTTCACCTCATTCAGACTTAAAAGACAAAATGTTTCACTGGCCTCGAACAAGCTGTGCTCACCTCTTTTGGTCTTCTTCTCACTCCCTTGGCTCAGTTACAGAGACCCTCTTTCTGCTCTTCAAAGATGCCAAGTCGATTCCACCATCAGCCTTTAAAGGTGCTTTCTTCCTCTGTTTTTCCTCAGCCATCTTCATGGTTGTCTCTCTCACTTCCTTTAAGAAAGTTACTCAATTGTCATTTTGTTTTGTGAAGTTAACCTTCCTGGTCAGTCTTCTAAAATGTTAGCCACTATAATCACCTTTATTCTTTCTAACCTCCTTCCTTGCTTTACTTTCTTCTCCTCAGCAGTTTCATCTGTCTAGTTTTACATACTTTATTTATCAATCCTTTTTCAATAGGATATAAACTACACAAAGTTAAGATTTCAGTCTGATCACTGCTTGTATTGATTGCATTACTGTTACAAGTTAATTACCTTTTTCTAAATCTCTGTCCTTTGTCATGTGCTTTGGAGTTTATCCCAAGAGAGGTTGAATATTCCTTTCTGCCCCATGGCCATTCAGCATGGCCATGAGACTTGCGTTGATCAATGGAATGTGACAGAAGTGATAGTGGGGCAGTTCCAAGCTTAGGCTTTAAAAGGTATTGTATGTTTCCACTTGCCCTTATTATATTTCTGCCATTGCTGTGAGAAGCACATGCCTCATGTAGCCAGTTCCAGGAGGATACAGTCTATATGTAGTAGACCCAAACAACCTGTACAATGTGTAGGTTGAAGTATTGCTCAGCTGAACCCAAGCTAGATCAGCCAGATCCTAGCAACCTGACACGTGCACAAAAGAGAAATAAATGTTTATACTGTATGTCACTGAGATGCTGTGATTTTTATGCACCAATAACTGAGTAACATACTGTTATAGCCACTGATTCTGGCACATGACAAGTATCTGATAAATAATTGATGAGTAAATGACCACATAAAAGAAATACAAATTATTTTATCTGTGGGAATCATTAGCTTGCCAAATTCCTGCCTTTGCATATTCTAGCAGAGAGCATAGGGACATACAACTAGTTCTGATCAATGAGTTATAAATTGCAGTGACAGTGTGTCACTTCCAGGTTGGAGTATTTAATTGTCAGACATTCTAGAGCTCTATTTTTCTCTTTGTCATGGTGAGAAGCAATGTTTGCAATGAAGACTGCTCCATGTATAACACCAATGAGCAGAACCTCCTGGTGACCTGCAATCAACATACAACCTGCATGAGAAATCAACTGTTGTTGCTTTAAACCACTGAGATTTGAGGTTTGTTTGTTACTGTAGCATAACCGAACCTATACCTTATCTCTGTTTTGCACATATGCAAATAAGACACACATTTAGAGTCATCATAAATAAATTCAAGTGGTAAGGGGCTGTTGTCCTTATGTCTTTGTTTCATGAGATAGTAAGTTTCTAACGTAAATTTTTGCTCTAAAGGAACTTGAGTTGAGATCTAGAAATAGCCACATTTTGTATGTGTGACATTAATCATTAAACCACTCTGGCCTTGTTTCCTTATTTGACAAATAGGGCAAATAATATCCCTCTCAGAGGTTGTTGTTGTCATTCATTCATATATACCTGGCATTTACTGAGGATGTACAGTTGAGCTCAAGGAGCTTGATGCCCAGGAAGAACGAGCCATACACACATGTTGCTGTGTTACCCAACACTGCATGTGAGAAATGCCAGGCTAGCCTCAGAACAAGAGTATGAGAGGGCTGGAGAAGAGAGATGAAGACACCATGCATGACTCAGCAGCAATGATCTAGGCCAGAGGAAAGCAAAATGTGGAGCCAACTTTCCAAGTAAATTCCATTCTCAGTACTTAGCTTTCTGGTCCACGAAGCTGCTCTATGCTACTTCTTCACAAGAACTTCTGCTTCTTATTCAAGAGTACCTACCCCTTTGAACATGACTTGGCTGTCCTGGATAGCACCATGGCCCTAGAAAATTTGATTTATGTGACCTTCCCATTCTTGCAGAATCTCTTCAGGCTATAACAGCCCCTTGCTCTCCTTCACTGAGGTCATTGCAATCTTCAGTTATTAATTCTGTGATTATGTAAACACCAATCACCTCACTCAATGCATCTTATGTTCCATGAGGACACAATCTATATTGTATACTGAGTGCATAGCATGGTGTCTGACAAATAGTAAGAGCTCAGTAAACATTTGGTGAATGAATAAATAAGTGTCAGGTCTCCTGTCTCCACTATGTCACTCCACCCAACTCATGACTGAAGTTAGGTTCAGTAATGCTTATTGAATCTGAATGCTTCAAAAGAAAAACGATCCAAATAAAATAAATTTGTCTCAAATATAACCCAAACTATTCATAAGTTTTCACATTTTAATAGAGGATTGTAAAGGAAGGCTGTTTACGCCATATGAAAGACTATCTAATGGTGGAATTTCTGATTAGAGGGATATTTAATAGAAAAGAGGCAAGAAAATGTTTTGAAGTATTTTCACATGCACTATTGCGCTGCTCTTTAAATTACAGCATCTGTGTACTTGTTTACTCATGAGGTTGAGCAGGAGTAAGAGAATAGAGAGATAAAGAATCATTTGGGAAAAAAAATACCTAATTTTTACTAAATCAGGATAATGTTTATTTATTCTGCCTTCATTAAAGGTGAAGAACTAATTGAATTAAGTGTGTGCTAGAAATTATAATAACTGTTCTTTGAAGTGCAAATGCTTGGATACATAAAGAATAATTTAAAAAGCAGGTCAGAAAGAGTCCTTAATGCATTCTGATGTAGCCAAACATTATAAGTTGTGCTTTTCATGTCACTTCATTTGGAAATATTTCACCATAACGTGACATACCAAAATAACTTAGGCATGAAAATATTTTCTTTCTCTTTAGCAAGAATGAACTGTGAACCATTATGTGCTTGGATATAAACTGAAATCATAGGACTAAAGAAGTAATTCCTCATCATAAATGCTAACTCTGTGAAGAGTAAAAGACTAACAAGTCTGCAAAGAGTGTGGATTTCCATCTGAATGTTGGGATGCTGAACCAAATAATACACATACTTGATTTGGATTGAAAATCAACTCATTTAGCACAGTGTCAATGGCTCTAAAAATGGCATGTTTCTTACTTTATAGATATCATCTGCTCAATTTGCCTTTAATTTACTATATAAGTAGTGTGACCTCATTTCATGGAGATGAAGACAACCTCAGATTCATTCAGAAGCAATAATTATGGATTGCAGAAGGAGAACATAATGAGAAGATCCCGTTTGCATAAAATTGCTATTTGAATGTTGGATGCCAGTGTTGGCTTTCTCAGGGTTTGACACATCTGCCAGACTCAGCTAGGGCTCCAATGGGAAACAACAATTTAATGTGAGTGCTGGAAATGTTGAAGCCTATAAGATTCATGGAGATGGGCATTTCAGCTGATGGAACAAGTTGTCTTTCTGCAAATAGAATTATCACAGGCCTGCCAACTTGCATTTATGAAGCTTATCTCTATTCAGACTTTAAAATGACCCTCTGAGGTCAGTATTATTAGTAGTATTCCCATTTGACAGATAAAGTAACTTGCCCCAAATCATGCAGTTAGGCAGTGGCAGAACCAAAACAACGAGATCAGAATACAGAGCCCAAAGTCACATTTTATTACCTCTTCTCTCTCTTTAATTATCTCTTTTATCCACGTATTTATCCACCCTTCTATCTATTTCTCTCACTCCTCATTCTTCTCTCCATTTGTCTATCCAACCATGTTCTTTCTCTGTCTTTTTCTGTATCTTCATGTATCTCTCTGTCTCTGTCTTTCTCTGTGTACTCTCTTTCTCTGACTTGGTTTCAGCCCTTGTGAGTTTTTGTCTTTCTCTTATTCCCTGTCTCTTTCTTTACCTTACACTTTCAGTCTATTTATATAATTCTGTATCTATCATCCACCCATTATGTATCTATATATCCACCTATGTATGTTTTGTCTTTATTTCTTCATCCAGCCATCCATACTCCCATTCGTGGTTTCTATATCCCAATATCCTTTTATGAATCTGTCAAATACTTTCCATTTTTTCTCTCCTTTTCTCTGTCTCTCTCTTGCTCTCACATTTTTCTATTCTCTCACCCTCATCTCTCTCTCTCCCTCCCTCTCTTCATTCAACATGTTTTTCTCATCCAGGTATTTTAGGCATAGCCTTAACCCCTGCCCAAGGTCAAGAAACGCATCCATCCCACGTGTCAAAGGTACATGCCTTGCTAAAGCAGTAAAACATCTACCTATGGCTCAACTAAAGGTCAACCCTGTTGCTACTTGATGAAAGACAACGTATTAGAAAGAAAATTATCCATAGGACTCTCACATTTCTATATATTTTATGAGTAGGAATGAGAGGCACTATCTGCCCTTTGTTCCAGATTATCTTTTCAAGGACATGTGCATACTGAACAGCCTTGGAAGACAAAGATAATGTCTTCCTCTGAAGCTAAAAACAGGTTTGCTTACATCCTTGGAAGATAGAGATAGTATCTCCTTCCAGAGGAAAGGGCAGGCAGCCTTAAAATCCAGGATAAATGAGATCATGTCTCCCTTGGGCAGAGGGCATACCTGGCCAACGGGTAACTCAGATTCCTTAAGTTTAAGGTTCCTCTCTTCTAATGTTACCTACTGCCTGAACAGGCATCTCTATGGGCCCATCTGTGTAGACTCTGTGAGACTGGAGGGTAAGGAGAATGAGTACACATATGCTGATGCTCATGCTGCCTGTGGTATCCTAAGTAACAAAGTCCTCTGTGTCTGGCACATGATCCTCCTGTACTCTGCAGGCTTCCATGAGAGTGTGGCAGGCTAATGCGTCAGCTTGCAAGTGGCCAAAAATATCAGCCCCTTCACAGTCTTGCCTCAAACCTGTACGTTTTTTCCTCCTGTCTCAGCAGCATACTGGTCCTCAAAAGTTTTTTTTTTTTTTAATATCTTGAAAAGGGGAATGTTTTAACCAAATTTTTCCAGCTTCCTATTTTCCATTAGGAAATGGTACCTATTTGAACAGCAAACTCAGGTATCCCTTGCTCTATCTGTGATTTTAATGAGGAAGAAAATCATTTCCATCCAGGTCCTTCACAATGCCTTCCCCTCTACATTTAATTTGGTGGGGTGGGACTGGGCATGTACAAGCTCTACCATCTTTGTGAAGCCAACGCAACTGAAGGATCACATGACAGTGTGACCTGGAGGGGCTGTACCTGGGGAAGTACAATTGGATCAGATGCCCCTGGTACCTCAACTCACATCCTCTCAGCCTCACATCTGATCCCAGGTGTCAGCTGCAGGCAGGTGCTTACAGGTTTTGACTTACTTCATAACTACCGTGGTTCATCAGTTATGCCCTGTGAGTCTTTCCCTTTCTATTCTGGGGATTCTCTGACGTCCTTAAAGCAAGCAACTGTCCACTCCCAGGCATCCGTGCATTTCCTAGAAGTGCAGAGCTGGTAGTGCCCAAGGGACCACCCTCAAACGTGGGGTCTGGGGGGTTATGGATAAATATTTTTCTCCATTGATTCTTAGGTGGAAAATTCTGAGCAACATCTATAAGCTGTTTAGAGAGCCCTCAAAACTATCAAATCCAACTGGCCTATAGCAGTGACCTCAACAAAATGCACCCTCACATGGTTTTCCTTCCTTCCTTCACTCTCCCTTGTTCCTCTCTCCTCGTCTCTGGGGTCACCTCACAAATAAACTGCCTGTACACAAGTCCTTGCCTCAAGTTCTATTTCTGGAGGAAATGCAAGCTAATCTAAAGGTGAACTAGAAAGACCAAGGCCTCTGGAACCAGATAAACTCGAGTCTGTATATTAGCTCTACTGCTTTCTTCTGGGAGATCTTGAAATAGTTATTTAATCTCTCTGAGTTACAGCTTTTTCATTTGTAAGATGGGAAAAATAATACCTTGCACGGGTGGGGAATATTGATTATGACAAAAAAAACATGCAGTACTTAGCACAGGGTCTGGCAGGGCATCAGTGTTCAACAAATAGCAGCAATTATTGTTATTATAGCCTGAGCAAATCCCAAGGGTACCCTGGAAACTACAGGTGCAGAAATCCTGATGTTCTGACTGCAGTGACTATCCGGGGACTGCTAAGCTGCAGGACTTTATCACTTTAAGGACCCCGAACTGCATGAATTATTTATCAATTACCGTTTATAGAAATGGTTGCATCATAAGTAGCTTCTGGATCCCTTAAACTTTTTAAGGCACATGTGGAGAGAGAATACATTTGCAGAATTATGCTATGTTGTTGCTTTCTTCTTCTTCTTCTTCTCCTTGATTCTTTCTAACTCTCATTCTTTCCTCTGTCCAGTCAGCTAATCATTGTGCATTTGTGGCCTCATGGAAGTGATGACACAGCAGAAATGTACAAATTTTTTTTTAAAAAAGATTCAATTCTTGTTTATGTATTTATTTAATGCAATAAAGCTAGAGTAGAGGCCATAGTTTTGGAGAAAGTCTTCCCTCCTTTTTATTTTATTTTTTAATCTTTTTTAAATTAATTTTTATTGGAGTATATTTGCTTTACAATGTTGTGTTAGCTTCTCGTGCACAACCTCCTTTTTAAATAGTAAGGAATTCTCAGAGCATACGGAAAGTTAGAGTGGAGGTTCAGATGGAGAGTATGGTGAATTCACACAGGTGAGAATGGAGGCTAGATCGGAAATGGCCCTGCCTCCCCTGGAGTGCCACTGGGTGAGCCCCATCTCTCTCCCCGCCTAGTTGCTGTATGAAATATGACTGAAATTCCACAAAGAGCTCAGTGCATTGCATTGAGCACTGAGTGCTTCCTCTGTTGGGGACACTCGTTAGTTGTTCTTCCTGTTGTCATCTACTGAATACCTCCCTTCAATAGCAGTTGGATTTCCAAATGGGCCCCTGAAACTTTGCTGAGTCAGCATTCAACTTACTCTATGTGAAGAATTCCCTTTTCAGAATTCCAAGATTCCTAAAAGACCTGAAATGAAGGGTGGGACCAAGTGTGGAGGTGGGAGAGTGTTATGTCTTTGGTATGACATCTACCCAAGGCCAGGACGTTGGTAAATCAAGTCCCATGACACATGCATTATTTATTAAAATATACAACATATTGAAGGAGTTCAGAATATGCCACTCCAAAATATTCCACTCTGGCATATTGATTAATTTGAGTTAAAAGCACTTGAAAAACAGAAAATACAAGGAAAACACTCTATCCTTCTTTTTCTTAAGAGCAGGAGATGAAATTCCCATATGAAAGGTATCCTCCTCAGATCCCAGCAGGAAAGTATCATTCTTATCAAGGACAAGAAGTTGAGATCAAGAGAATTCTCTACAAGCAGTTATCATATGATCCTGCAATCCCACTCCTGAGTATATATTCAGATAAAACTATAATTTGAAAAGGTACATGCACCCCAGTGTTCACTGCAACACTATTTACAATAGCCAGGATGTGGAAGCAACAGAAATGTCCATCAACACATGAATGGATAAAGAAGATGTGGTACATATATACAATGGACTATTACTCCGCTGTAAAAAGGATGAAATAATGCCATTTGTATCAACATGGGTGGACCTAGAGATTATCATATTAAGTGAATTAAGTCAGACTGAGAAAGACAAGTATCATATGATATTGCTTATATGTGGAATCTAGAAAAATGATACCAATGAACTTATTTATAAAACATAAACAGACTCACAGACACAGAAAACAAACATATGGTTACCAAAGGGGAAAGGGGGGGAGGGATAAATTAGGAGTCTGGGATTAACATATACAAACTACTATATACAAAAGAGATAAACAAGGACCTACTGTATAGCACAGGGAACTATACTAAATAGTTTGTAATAACCTATAAGGGAAAAGAATCTGAAAAAGAACATATATATACATATACATATGTGTATATATGTATATATATATAACTGAATCAGTGTGCTGTACATCTGAAACTAACACATTGTAAATCAACTGTACTCTAATTAAAAATTTTAAAAATTAAAGGAGAATTCTCTACAAGCAGACCTTGTTAAAATAATTCTTATCTTCCTTAAGCCACACTGCATAGTTTAATTACTTTTCCATAATTGCCTCTCCTTGTTCAAGCTCATATAAAGGCATGTAGCTTCACCATATCTTTGGATTGTCATTCATTACGAAGGCTCCCATGTTACATAAGACCTATATTAATTAAATTTTTATGCTTTTCTCCTGTTGATCTATCTTATGGTAGTTTAATTCTCAGGTCCAGCTGGGAAAAAACCCTAAGAGGTAAAGGTAAAATGTTGCCTCCCCTACAATTTCCTGCATGTTTTTCTGGCTTATGCTACACACACTCTATGGTCTCTGGGAATCCTGGAGGGTAAAACTCCACACATGTGTGGGTTCCAACCCCAGAGAAGACCATGCCTATAAGATGGGAGTTATGAACTGATCTTCACATACACCCTCCCACTTAACCCCGAAGTGTCATTTCCAGAAGATCCCTATGTTACAGTCACTAATGAATTAGACCAATGGGAATCGGGAACACTGTAGCCAGGAGGCACATCTGGCTGGAAGCATCCCCACTAGTGGCTGAGAAGTAGATGCCCTGATTGTGAATGGCAGACTCAGGACTTCTGAGATTATTACACTTAGCAGGCAAAGGGGGATTTACATAGAGATAGAGTAAAAGCTGACGGCAGCAATCTTTTCCTTGACAATTTCAGTGAGGACCAATGCCCTCTAAATGTTGGAACATAAATGTTTCAACATTTAGAACATAAATGTTCCTCTCTTACCCTTTACCGTGAAAGAGGTGGTGAGTTATACAGGAAAGATCACTGCACTTCTGAATGACATTGGGAAAACTGTCTTCTCTCTGCCCAAGCCACCTGACCTCCAACCCTAGGCAAATCTTTTTGTAAAGTGTCTCTCCTTAAGCCCATTAATTGATGGTGAAAGTATTCGTTATCTCAAGCTCAGTAACAAATTTCCTCAAAATGTAACAGCTTAAAACAACGACAAATGTCATTTCACAGTTTCTGCAGGTCAGGGATGAAGTGCAGCTTAGCTGGGTGCCTCTGGCTCCAAGTTTCTCCTGAGGTTGCCGTCCAGGGGCAACCTGAATTCCTACTTCATGACCAAAGATAAGTCATTCAGCCATTGTCTTCTCTAGTTTCTTTCTTCACTGCAGAATTTACCTGTATTTAAACCCAATCCCCCTTATCTCTGTTGTCTCAGAAAAAAGGATGAGAGTGAGAAAGAAATGTAATTTTGAGAGCACCTCCTATTTGCCAAGCTCTGTTTTATATACATATCACATATAATTTACTAATATTTTAACATGTGCCATGCAATGGATTTGGCATTGAATTATCTCATTGAATCCCTGCACCATTTTGTAGGTGGTCTGAGACTCAGAGAAGCTAAGAAATTGTCTCAAGCTGAGACAGCTGGAGGGGGATTGGGAACCCAGGTTCCTACCCATCACAGTTTCCTGATCTCCAAAACTGCTTCACATCTACATTGTTGCTCCTGTCTCATCCTGTTTTATATGGGAGCCTCTGCCCTTCATCACTTGTATTTTCCCATCTCTGGATGTATTGACTACAAACATGCTCTTAGGCAACAAGTTCAAGCCTCTTTTATTCTAAAAAAAAAAAAATAGGAAGGAAAGAAAGAGGAAGGAATGAAGGAAGGAAAGAAGGAAGGAAGGAAGAGGGAGAGAGGGAGGGAGGAGAAGAGAGAGAGAAAAGAAAAAGAAAAAAAATAAGTTCTCCCACTTTCAACCATTACCTTATCATATTTCCATTCCATCACTTCTGTTCCTGTCCCCAGATGTCCCAATAAAGAGCTTTTCCTCAGTGGCTCCAGGCTCTTGCCTGTCCTCCACCCACCCTCGCGGTCCCTCTCTAACCCTCTGTGAGGTGAGCAATGAGTAGAGCTCTGGCTCAGTCCTTCTCCTTTCCTGCTCACCCACACAGACCGTCCTCAACTTAAGCCTGGTTTCTCAAAATGCTCCATTTCCGTGGGCTGCAATATTAACCATTCCAGCTTCTTCTTCTGTGTTTCTCACCGGTCCTTCTTGTTTCTAGTCATTCTCTTTCCACTCACCTCTAAAGTAAGCCTCTGTATCAGTTTCCTCCAGCTGCTACAGTAGTAATGTACCACAAACCGAGTGGCTGAAAATAGCAGACTTTTATTTCTCTCACATTTCTGGAGGTTAGAAGTCTGGAATCAAGGTGTCAGCAGGGCCATGCTCCCTCTGAGATGCTTCATGGAATCCTTCCTCGTCTTTTCCTAGCTTTTGGTGCACCCTTGGAGTTCCTTGGCTCACAGCTGCATCCCTCCAGCCTCTGCCTCTGTCATCACGTGGGCTTCTCCCTTTGCATGTCTGTGTCCCCATTTTCTTCTTCGTATGAAGACAGCAGCCACATTGGAATAAGAGCCCATCTCACTCCAGTATGACCTCACCTTAACTAATTATAACTGCAATAAACTTATTTCCAAATAAGGTCACATTCGGGGTCCTGGGGATTAGGACTTCATCCTACATTTTGGAGGGGACACAATTTGACCGGTAACAGTCCTCTTTGAGATTCTGTGTTCTACCCTCCACTCTTGTCCTTGATTCACAGCTATAACCAGCACCACCACCAGAGTTCCCAGATGATGCAATTTTCCCTAAATTTTGTTATTTTGCACTAATGTTCTCTTGGACTAAAATTAGCAGCTCCAAATGCCTGAAAGATATCCCCACTTGTATGTCCCATGGGCACAATAACCCAGTATTTCTAAAGGCCAATGGCCAACATGAGGCATCTTTCACTCATAAGCCGTAACCACCAAACCACCATCCTTGCTCACCTCAACCCCTGCAGCAGCCCCCCACCTAATCCTGCCTCCCCTCTGCCTCTGCCTCCGCCTCCATGTCTCCTGGTAGCCAACAGTAAACTCTTAAATGCAGAAAGCATAGCACTCCTTCACTCT
Source organism: Balaenoptera physalus (assembly GCF_965194825.1). Taxonomy (NCBI): domain Eukaryota; kingdom Metazoa; phylum Chordata; class Mammalia; order Artiodactyla; family Balaenopteridae; genus Balaenoptera; species Balaenoptera physalus. The sequence continues at coordinate 41,176,502 of NC_138898.1, read as the reverse complement.
ACAAAACCCTGTGGCTTTCAGCTTCCTTTAGGGGAAGAAACCAAGCTCCTTCAAGACTGTGCATGTTCTCCTGCAGCTTCTGGTCTTGTCACATTCTGTGTATTTCATTTCCAGGGGTTCCATTCATCTCTTCCATACATGCATCCCCAGCACCTAGGATAGTGTTTGGCATATAGTAAGTGTGCAGCAGATGTGTTGCAAAAAGTAATTAACTCTTTATTGCCCCCATATTCATCACACAGACACTCCTTGAAGATGTCTCTTTCACCATCCTAGCCATTTTGTATGCAACATTTTGTCCATCAACAGTTCAGATGCAGCACAGGTAGACTTTTCTTGTGGTTTTACACCATCACTCCCATGGCTGGCAAGGCCAGTGCCCTCTCTAAATTCTCAGTTCCCAGAAAACCATCTGCAAGGATATCCTCCAACACCATCTCTCAGAAGCCAAAATGTCCTGCATCTCTCAGTCCTTCCATCACAAGGATGTCTCTCCCTGACTCTGCACTGTGCTTTGCCTTCAAAACCCCAAACAGCATTTCATGCACCTCATCTTCCTTAAAATCCCTCTTTAGAGCTCTTCTCCAAAAGTCAAGGGCTGGGCAGTTACCGAGTTGTGTTTTATCAGTGCATCTCAATTACATTAGATGCAGGGCCAGGAATTTGTTGTTTTCGTTTGTTTTCTCTTTTAATTTTTAATTCCAATCAAGCACTACCTGATATTATCATAAAACACAATAAAAATGAATTACTACAACAATGAAACGTCTGTTGGATTCTGCAGCAGTGTCAGGTTGCTATGACAGCTCCCACGTGTTACATCTGTGGTCCGAATTTCCTTTGTGGATGGGTAACCAGCAGTTCATGGGTCAGCACCAGTGCACAGACCACACTTAGAGAAGCCTTGATCGACCATCTTCCTCCTTCTACTCACCTCTGTCCCCCAAGCCTTCCCCTCAAAGACCCTGTTCTTCCATTGACATTGTTCCATTGTTCTTCCATCTGACATTGCTTGAATGTCAACTCAGGCAAAAAGAGTCCTGCAGTTTCCTGGCCCTCCAAGTCATCATTTGTGCTCCTGGATGTGAATCTATCCTGGATCTCTGTTCCCCACATGTGTTCAAATCCAAATCTCTCTCCTCACCAAGTTTGTTCTTTCTCTCAAGCTATCAACTCTGTAAAGAGATTGTGATTATCCCCGCCATTGATGGGAGACCACAGCCTCATCTACACATTTCCCTTCCTTTTTTCCCAACACATCCATTTGGTGGTCAGGACCCAGGGATTCAAGTCCTGCAATGTTTTCTTGCGCCTTCCTTTTTCTGCCCCACCCCATAGACACACTCCTAGCTCAGGGCCATATTATCTCCCAATCAAATTATTACGGTTGCTTCTAAATTGGCCTTCCTGCTCCCTGCTTTCCTCATTCTCCAACTCGTTATGCAGAACGAGTCCAGAAAACAATTTCTAAACCAGAGCTGTGATGATTATCCCACAGCTTCTCTAAAGCCTTTAGTACATCCCCAGAGTCTACAGCATAGAAGCCTGTGGTCCTCAGATGCACATCCAAGCCCTCCACAGCGGCTGAATGTAGTGTCTTTCCTACAGGTCTCAGCCTGTCTCAGCTGAGACCTGTCTTTCCTTAGGTCTCAGCCAACCCCAAGAGTATTCAGGAAGTGCCAGAGAGGTAACACCCACAGGAAGAGCCCCTGACCAATGAGGGAGAGGAGTTGGTGGATCAATATCTCAGAGGACCCCCAGTGGTGGGATTAAGCCCACCATGGTAACCCGTTCCATGCCAACTGGAACCTGAGGCAAAATAAATAGGTACACTCTTATATACAATTTTAAAGTAGTTTTAAATGGTTAATGGTTTTAATGAAAATATTATCATTGATGAGTTTGTTTCCATGAAAACCAGTAAAGTAAAATTATAATGAAATTTGAGTTTGATGTAAACTAGTATTTAAATTTAAAATAATGGTGTGAGTTTTTAATTACCTTATTTGATTTTTCAATATCTTTTCAGTTATTTTCATGTTCTGAAGCAAATTCACCATTTTAAAAAATACACTTAGAATGTGTTTTTACATAATTTTTTCCTTTTGCCTCAGGCTCCAATATGGCTCAGCACAGCACCGTCAGATCCTATCTTTATTTAAAATGTTGATAATTTTTATCACATTTTTGTGGTATTTTGATATTTAAAAAAGTATTTCATTAAAATATTATACATCCTGATTACTGAGTGTTTGGCACCCCTTACGGTAAGTTCCCTACAAACGAACAAGTTCTGTTCCAAGAGTTCGTTTGTAAGTCCCATTTGTTTGTAAGTCCAACAAAGTTAGCCTAGGTACACTGCTAAACACAGTCATTATCGCTTGGTGCTTCTTAGCAGTACCAGCTACATCATTGCTGCTTTTACGCTTGCTTCCAGACATCCTGGGCTTGAAATAAAGATACGGTACTACTGTACTCTATAGAGTACTGTACAGTAAAGTACACAAAAGCTCAACCAACTGTAGAGGATGCACGCATGTAACAATGTATACCAGACACGTGAACTGACTTACGTGATTGGACATGTGAACGCACGTTCACATCTTTGAAAGTTCGCAACTTGAAGGTTTGTATGTAGGGGACTTACTGTATTTTCTGCATCGAGGTCAGTGCCTCCCTTACTCCACCCTATCCTGGCCCTGGTGGGATCTGCTCACTCTTTCCCTCATCTCTCCCTTGATTGGCTTTCTTCCCTTCCCTGCCTCACTTTGCACTCCCCTCACCCTACTTCCTGGGATTCCTTCCCCAAAAGAATAAAGTCTTCATTTTAGGATCTGCTCTTGGAGGTATCCAAATTAAGATATCCTTTGTGGCCTAGTAACAATCGACTGTCACAGAAACACTCACACTACTGTCCTTCGAACCTACACTCGGCCAGTTCAGGGTGTTTACTACTCCTACCTTGATTAGCTGTAATAAAATATGCAGAAGCCCTTGTTCAGAAAGCTCTAAATAATCATGGACAATCTTTATTAACTTCTTGTTTGTCTAGGAAACTCCCTCTCCCTAGAATTCCTTAGTCTATGTTTACCAGTTAAAAAATGAGTCATGCCACCACCCCCATGAAGTCACTGTTCCCACATTTCCTCACTCAAATTTATCCCCTTTCTCTCTGTCCCCATAGCTTAGTGATCATCTATATGAGAGCCCCTATCCCAGGCAATTTATATCCTGGGTATTTTAATACGCTTTATCTCTTCTACTAGACCATCAGACTAAAAAAATGGGGACAACCACTGCATCCTATCTTGCAGTGGCCCATTGCACATTCAGTGTCTGGTGAATTGAATTAAATGAAGAATTCAATAAACTCAGAACAAAATGCATTCAACAACAGGACCTTCACTTGGGTGAACAGAGCAGGTGGAGATACCCACAAATATATTCAAAGCAGAGCTATCAGGGAACACAACGTACCAGATTAGTTGGCTTGACTTGTGCCTGGGTGGTAGGTTCAGAAACATACACAACCAGCAAGCTGGAGATAGATTTGGCAAACAAGGATACACAGAAACTCCTGGCCTCACCCAACAGCTAAAGGTTCTATCTTTACTCTTACCAAACTCTCCCTGATGCTGATGTTTGCCTCCTCGTGCATTAGGTGCCAAATATTCCTGACGGGTGTCCTCAATCAGGTCAGAATTGGGGCATGAGAAAAAATAGCTGGCATCTGCTCTGATCCTGATGGTAGGGTTGATTTAAGCCTTGGCAAGCTCTTCTCAAAACCACCTGGCAGCAAATCTGAACACACCCACATATGCCATTCAGTTGGCATTTTATAGAACTTCCATAAATCTCTAGGTTCTCCAAATTGCTCTATGGACAGCTGAATTTTCCTTGGCCATGATTAAACTGCTCGTGTCATCACCCCCGCCTTGCCAACAATTCAGGCGGTGCAGGAGCCAAACAAATAGCACCCTGTGCAAAAAAGCACCTCGCGGGCTTTCCCCACCATCTAAGTCATAACAAGTTGTTCACCACAGCATTATTTATCATAGTGGAGAACTGAGAAAAAACCTAAATCACAGAGTAATGATTAAGCAAATTATTCCCTTTTCACAGGACTATATATAGAAAAAAATTACACTAATAGTAATATACTAATAATATTACTAGTTGTAATAATTTAGATTATACAAACATGGATGATTGTTTTCTCCCTTCCATTCATAATCCATTTTAATGCATTATGGATATGTATTCCTTTAATAAATATATGAAATAATGATACATGGTACACATTTTAGAAAATAAATTGCATGGACAACCTAAATTAGAGAAAACTCATAAAAGAAGAGCACTTGGGAGAGAGAAGTTCTAATCTGATTCTTTGCCTTGACAAAGACTGACAAATTCTCAACGTGAGTGGTGGTGGTATGTGTTTGTGTGTGTATAACATCTAGTTGTAATGCTCATACATGTTTTAACAACTGGCTCTAATAAACACCTCAATCTGTAGCATTTGCTGATTTCCATGATATAAATATTCTCACTGTAGCCAAGGGTTGGGCAGAAATGCACACAATTGATATCACAAGGCTGTAAGAGCCGAGCCAGCCCAAGGCACCTTTGGACTTCATTTCCCATTGAGAGCATCCCTGAGTTAACCACCTAAAAGTGGCTCCAGGAAAACAAATATCGTGGTCAACTCAAAGCTCCTCTCCAAAGTTCATAGCTCCCTGACAAGACAAACTCATTGAGATACAAGATAGAAGGAGAATATGCACATTGCCTCTGCCCATCTGTCCATTCCCCTTGAGTCCCTCTTCTTCTCCTGAACCACTGGAGCCGTAGAGGGCTCTAAAGTCTAAGCATCAGATAGGAAACTCAATGTGGGCTTTTTTAACGGAAATGGCCAAGTTATGAAAAATGTTAAATGTGAAAAACACGTGTGAAGAAGAGCAGTAAGCATACTTTGGGATTTGTAAGTAAACATGAGAAAAACAAAATATCAATTGAAAAATTGATCAAGGAATTGCAGGGCTAGTAGGCGCCTTGGTGAATATTTAACTGTTCATTTTATAGAAAACAAAACTGAGGCCCAGAGAGTTTGAGTGATTCAAAGTCAGATTTCAAATCAGTGTATCTTGATTCCAAATAAACTGCTTTTGCCGTTAATTTGTCACCATACAAAAATTCATGTGAGCTCAAATTTTAGACAGTTATAATGATATATTTCAAGACAACAAAGACTCTAAGAAATTTTTATATTTTTCCCAGTGAGTTTAAGTAAGAAGTAAAGTTTTTTTTTAATATCTTCAATAAGTTTATATTCTAAGCAGAAACTTTTCCCACACCTAACAGGAAGGTATTGGTATTCATTGTAAATGAAACTCTCTCTGATACTTTTCTGTTCCCTGTTCTGGTAGAAGGCTCTAGGCTGCCCCCATTCACCTCTTTCCATTTCATCAAAGTGAGTGTGTCCCACGCACACACTGCAAGGAAGCCGCATCTTTGACTTCACTGCAGACGTTAGTCTTTGTAGAATGATATCTGGAAATGACTTCCTCGGGAGAGCTGGCAGCTTGCTTTCGCTGTTACTGCCAGTGGGCTGCATCTTGTCACAAGTGCCTACATTTCTGAGTGAAAACCTGAGCACTCTGAAACCTCATAAAACGATCCAGTTAAACATAAAACAGTGGAAAGCCAAATTCATATCTGTGCTTATATTCTCGCCATCACATTTGTTAATTTTATGAGCCTGTCTTGGGGTGTGCAAATCAACCCACGCATGTCAGACACATTAGGAAGGTTTCTTGATTTGGCCACATAACTCCAGTTAGAATTTCATCTGAGCATTTCTCATTACTAACATGCAAATATATGTTAATATTCTGTGTCACTGGCTGGAATACAGATTCAGTCTCAGGATGAAAAGTAGAAACATACTCCAATACAAACAGTTTAAAAGAAAGTAACTGGTTTGGCAATTAAGGCATCGACATAATCCATTGTTTATGGACCATAAATTTAGCAAAATCCTAAAAAGCACAATTCCCCGGCTGATATATTGAATCAGTAAGCTTGCGATACTTATTTAAGTTTCTTCTGGGTTGTATTGGAGGGGGATTAGAAGGTATCCAATGGGCAGAGAATAATATTTGGGGGTAAGTAGGAAGATCATTACTCCAAAAGCTCTTACTTCTGAGATTGACATTTTTCCTGCAATGAGAGTGTGAAATTGTAGAGAATCCATTCAGTTACCAAACCACATTCACATGATGATTTAGGGAATTTGGACTTCAGTATCACACTTAATAGAGTTATTTAAAATGTCTTTAAAGTTATCTGTCTATCTATCTATCTATTCATCTATCATCTATTTATTTGCTTATTTGCTTACTTCCAGAACTGTAAGTTAACTTGGGGAGAATCATCTGTCCACTTGCTACTCAGAGCGTGATTTCAGATTTCACAGCATGAGCATCACCTTGGAGACACTAGAACTGCAGGATCTCAGATCCCAACCCAGACCTACTGAATCAGAGTCTGCATTTTACCAACATCCCAGGGGATTCAAATGCACATTAAAGTTCAAGAAACACTGGTCTCAGTCCATTCACACCTGGAGCAACTGAAGAATTGTTCCAAGTTCTCATAGCTAGTTAATTGATGATCAAAACTCATGCCCATCCTTCTCTCCACCCCCTTGTCATTTCTGTTTGCATGAAATATCTTTTTCCATCCCCTCACTTTCAATCTATGTGTGTCCTCTGCCCTAAGGTGGGTCTCTTGTAGGCAGCATATTGTAGGCTCTTTGTTTTTTTATCCAGTCTGCCACTCTACGTCTTTTGATGGGAGGGATGGACTGGGAGTTTGGCCTTGGTAGATACAAACGATTACATTTAGAATGGGTAAAAAACAAGGTCCTAATGTATAGCACTGGAAACCATATTCAATAACGTGTGATAAACCATAATGGAAAAGAATATTAAAAAAGAATGTATATATAAATATATGTATAACTGAGTCACTTTGTTGTACAGCAGAGACTGGCACAACACTGTAAATCAACTATACTTCAAAAAACCCCAGAAAACTCAGACCAAGAGTTCTCGAATTCCAGAATTCCAGAACTACATCTTTCCCCTGCTTTCCGCTCTTCCCTTGACGCATTTTTAGGCAAAAAATGGACAACTCTTTCTCCATAACCACTTATTACTAATCCAGTTGCTATCAATGCCCATCATTAATGTCAGGTTTGGCTGGATCTATTCTCTGCAATGATTTAAGTTTTGACATCTTTTAAGTTAATATAGTCCCAACTTTGACACGGGTGCAATGGTTGGCAAAGTCAAGAGGAATGTATTTGTATCTGTTGGCAAAGATGAATCTACTCAGGAGACCTGGACAATGGTCTTTGGAGTATTTGTCAGTTTAATAGCAAATTAGAAAAGCTTAATTCCCCCCACCTTGTTCCAATCAGGAAAAAGCAGAAGTAGGCCTTGAAATAGCTTATGTTTTCCTAGAACCAACAAAGTAAACAGAACTTTACTTCAAAAAGATGGCTAAGTACAAACCAACAGAGGAAAAAAGTTTCAACGGACAACTCTCTACGGATGGGAGATTCACAGCTGGTGAGAATGACCTGGAAGCAGATCATAGGAAAAATAGTTTACTTTCTATCACCCTAAGAGGAATGAATTGGAGAATATGGGTTGTTTTTTCCAGTCTCTTAAGTTATATCAATGAAAAACAACAGCCATTACATAGCAGGAAAGGGGGGAGGAGGGGGCAGCCAGCACCAAAGCAGTGTCATTGTGAAGAGACAAAGACCCACTTAGTGTTTTAGTTGAAAGTTTGGAAACTGTCACAATAGATTTGCCGTGGACTGTTATCGCATAGAATTCTCCAGATTCCCATTTTTTTAAGAAGATGCTTTTACATTATTAAAGTTAAAAGTGAATGTGAGAAGTCACTGTCATTTGACAGTAAAGGAAATTAGGTTCAGAACAGTCTGAAGGTCAAAGACAAGGTGCATGTGAGGAACCTATGAATCTGACTCTCCATCCAGCACTCTGACTTGGCATAATACTTGCACTGACTGCCTGGATTTCAAGCTGGATTTTGCAAATGGAAATAATCTTATTTCTTGTTTAACAATTCCATAAGAGACTATTTCACAAAAACAGAAAAAATGTTAAGATCTTGGGGAAATAACAAAAGTATGTGGGTTAGCTTTGGAGGAATCTATTCTCCGGAATTTAAAATTTTGACATCCTTTTATGTTAATAACATCCAGACTTAGAGATCTGGTTCAAATGGGATGTAGGTCAAGAGAAGTCTGCTTGCATCAGTTGGCAAAGAATAATGCATTCAGGAGGACTGGACATGGGTCCTTGAAGTCTTTGGGGCTTAATTAATATCTCAGTAGTACATGTGGCTTTTGGTAGCTCTCCTACTTCTGTTTCCTAACTTTAGGAAATGAGAATTTGGCTTCAAAGCTACAGACAGCTGTGAAATTGAATGCTCTATTGGAGCATTTTAAATAGCACATTTGGCCCTTTGGAGGTAACTAAATGGGTTTCACTTCTACAGATTTATAGAACTTGCTCTTTGCCCAATTTCCACCTCTTCCGGCTTACTCATTCCCAGGACATTTGAATCATGCCCTTCATTACTCACATTCCCTACAGTCTGTAAGATAAGCTGGGATTGACTTCACACAAGACTAGCAAAGCTTATTTCCTTTCAGATGCTAGAATTTTTATCCATCTCTTTTCCTTCCCTATCAATACACTGAAAAGTACAAATTGCAGATAATCTAGTCTTGTGCCACTAGAAATGAAGATATGGTCAAGGAGTGACTTTTAACCTTGGTTGCACATTTGAAAGTCTAGGCAGCTTCAACTAATCCCCATGTCAGACTCTTTTCCAGTCCAGTTTCAATAGAACCGGCTAGGTAAGACCCAGGCATTGGTATTATTTAAGCAACTCATCAGGTGGGTCCAATGTGTAGCTAAGGTTGAGAACAACTGCTTTAAAACAGTTCTTCTCAGACTTTGGTAAGTGTCAGCATCACCCAGGGGCTTGTTAAAACACAGACTCCTGGGTCCAACTGCCCAACCACTGGTTAGCAGACGACTGCCTCAGTGTTACTCAGGCTGTGGCCCTCAGCCAGCACAACAGCATCACCCAAGAGCTTATTAGAAATGCAGATTCTCAGGTCCTACCCAAGACCCAGTCACGGGAGGCGAGGCTCCTGAATCTTCAAGACTACTAGCTCTCCAAGTGCTATTGATGTTCACTAGTGTTTGAATAACAACCCTCTAACAATGAATACAGCTGAAAATATCTCACCAATATATTTCAAACTATTCTAATAGTCTAATCACTCTTTAACTGCCTGATTTATCATTTGCTTCTGCAACACCCTGACAACTGTAGAATGCCTGGTCAAATTCATTTGTTTTGTTTGTTTGTTTGTTTCTTCAAGTATAGTTGATTTACAATGTTAGTTTCAGGCGTACAGCAAAGTGATTCAGCTATTTATATATATATATTCTTTTTCAGATTCTTTTCTCTTATAGGCCATTACAAAATATTGAGTATATTTCCCTGTACTATACAGTAGATCCTTGTTGGTTGTCTATTTTATATATAGTAGTGTGTATCTGTTAATCTCAAACTCTTAATTTATCCATTTGTGATTCCTCATCTTACCTTATCTCCCCAGATGAACCTTCCTGATTCTCTCACAGACAGTACCCGTAAATGCTGAGGTCACCTCAGAAGAAGAGAACCCCTTATGGCTAAGCCAAGTCTCTGAAAATTAACACAGTGGTATGTCTGCCAAGGACCCAGATTCTCATTTTTTATCAAGGCTGGAGGAGGGGAGTATGATTTGAAAGCAAAGCCCACGACATCTTAGGGGGAAAGTGTCCAGGACAAAAATGTACGTGGGAGCCTGGCATATCTTGCTCTAGCTTCAATCAGGCACAATGTTCAATCAGGCTTCTAGCTGCTTCATGGGGCCCAGACAGGGCTCCAGACACAGAGCATACAGGCAAAAGAGCTTCTACATGGACCTGTTTCCAGCCCCTCTTCCTCCAGCACACTTCCCTGGATTTATACCCAGGGCTCCACTGCTTCCCTTCCCTAAACCCTCCCTTATTATTTGCCAGGTCCTCTGAGGTACGTCAGCCCCTACGTTTTTTTTGTCTGTTCAGCCATTGTCTTCCTCAGGTGAACACTGTCCCAGAGCTGAACCGGAATGTCAAAGTCACCAACAATTACAGGGTTATCTTTCAGTACCATCGTTGGCCTTCAGCAGTGTTATAATGAGCCTATGAACTAGCCCCTTCTAACCAGAGAAACTCAAAAAAAAAAAAAAAATAGCTTGGATACCCTGATGGTTGATACACAAATCATGACTTCCTGGCCTCTATCCATTTTGAGCTCAGGGACAAAATCTGTGACTATCACTTACGAGCACAAGTCACTTTTTTTCTTCCCTAATTAAAATGCTACCTCACATCACAATACGAGGTAAAAACAATCACTAGTGTTTCAGACACTTGATAGACATCAGGGAAACTCACTTGAAAATTAACCTAAATATTTTCACTTTGAGATTTTGAGTGGCAGGACCAGACATTTGCCTTTCTCTAACAAAAGGAAGAAACATAAATCTAAGAACAGTGGGGTGAAGCTGACCTATGTTGAAATTCCCCATAGGGAGCAGCAAGCTTCTTATGCTGGCTGTGGGTCGTGTATAATATTTTATCATTTCCCACGCGTTTTGGCTTATAGAAGCGCAAGTGGAAAAGAATGCCTGGGATCAGGAAAAACATGCAGATTCAATAATTGCATCAAAGCCTTAAAGAATTGCTAGTCTCCAGGTCGGGTTGTCGTCTTTGTTATGAGTTTTAATATAACCACCTGCCCCCTTAAAATCATATTTTAAAAATTGGGCTCACTTCGCACATTGATGTACGTCCTCCTTAGGAAGGTGCTTTGTAACCAGGAAGCTGCATGCTAATGCAGGGGTTGCTATGGTAAGCAATCTTTTCCATTGAGCAGGAGAATAAACAGTTCCATGAATTCCTAAATCAATAGCTGGGACTGAACAGGATCCAACCAGGTATTTTAGCCCCTAAATATAGGTTTGCAGCTAGCAGAGAGTGTCTTCTCTGTAAATTCCTAATATAATTATAGGTGCTTCAGGAAATCTTGTGTCTTCCTCTTGCAGCTGATTGTTGATATTTTTTTTCAAAGTTTTTCATAACCCTCTAACATTTGTTTAAACATTGTTTTTTTTTTTTTTTTTCAGCCAGATAAAGGCAGCTGAGAAAAAACTGCTGATTTTCATAGCTAAGAAAAGGAGCTTGCAGAATTAGGCCCTAATTAATGAATGCTTAATGAGCTAGAAGTGTTTAATGAACATTAACTAATAACAGTACAACAGGTATGCACATTTTAAGGAAAGAACACAATCTAAACAAAAAGCTTTGTTCTATTTTTTTGAGAAACTAAACTATCCATATGCTGCTGAGTATTCTCTGCTCACCCTCTGGTCCTCTTCTGCTTGAGGACAAGAGGAACTTACCCGCATGGACCAATCAACAGGCTCCTTGTCCCCTCCCCCCAGCCTCCAATTGGATTCATCCAATGGGTGATACCAGTTGGGGGTGGGAGGAGGATGGGAAAGTAGGGTTTGGCTCCCTCCTGCCAAGTGGCTGCATGTTGGCTGAGATTCTCCACCTATAGTCACAGCTCCTGGGTGCTGGTCGCTATTTTCTCCCTTAGTCCATTCCCACCTTGGAGTGATAAAGAGCCCCTCACTATTGCTAGCCCCGGGGGCTTCACAGTTCCTTGTTGGTTCCGCTTCATCCTGCACACAGTTTTGTAAACATATTTTTTTAACTCTCCTCAAATTCCCCATCTGAGTGTGCATGTGATTCCTTCTGGGGCCCTGACCCCTACTCCTAGGGAGTCAATTTTTCATTAGGATAAGAAAATAAATAGATTAAAAAACATAACTAAATTTTTATTTAAGTATACTTTTTAAGCATATCTTTTAGGATACAACTCTGCATTGGGCAATTTCAGGGCCAAATCAGCCACCTCTCTGACATAATTGGTAAGGTCAAAAATACTCTCTTATATGCTTATGAATCACTTTGATCCATAATTTGTACCTTATTTGCACCCCGTTTCCTGTATGTTTTCCATGTCTTCACCAAAGTGAAAACTCTGTGAAGGAGGCTTTCCAGACAGCTGTTGTACTCACCAAGGGGCAAGAGACATAAGGAAGAGCATTAAAAATTCAACCTGCTATGAAGGAGGATGTTGTGATGAAGTTTTCCTCTGTGCACTTTGTCTTTTACTCCCATTGGTCACTTCCATCTGAAAGGTAGGCCCTTTGGAGGGAGGTCACCCACTCCATATTTTTTCTCTCTACTCTAGATTCTCTTGAATAAATTTATCAGTCGTGATTGACAAGCAGACACTGAGCAAAAAACTCTCTTTGACCGTCGCAGTGGGCAGGTGCTTTGCCTCAGAGCCATAAGGAATGGTAAGGTAGGCATTTTAAATAGAAGTAGGGGTGCCTTTTTCTTTTCCCCATGGGCATGTCCTCCTTCAAATCCTAAGGCTCTGCTGCCCTCCACAGAGAGGCATCTGTGTAAGAAGCATCAGGAGAGAGGCAGGGGCCCCTCTTGCCCTGACAGAGCAATCATCTCATTAGCACAGCCCTTGAACAGGCCTCTCCCTCTCTGTGGGACTCTACATGATAAATGACTCTGTCATTGGGACTCGTTGGGCACACTCTAATTTTCAGACCCACCATCCCTCCCAGGAGAATATCGCATGATGGTGTATTAGGACATTTTCCCTGTGTGTGACAGTGTTGTTGGCAAGAACCCGCATCTCTTACCAATTTATGAGTAATATTGGATATAGCCCCAGGGAGATAAGAAGCTAGTCCGGCTCTCAAAACTGCCTAATTCGCAACAAAAGAACAGCTTAGGCCTGGAAAGATATAGGCTTGTTAAGTTTTAAGTGGAAAATCACAAGGTTATAAATGAAATGTAGCCACATGCTCCTATGACTAAGTCTACCCTCCTATCAAACTCTTGAAATAGAAGCTGAAAGTGCCCACTAACTATGAACATATATAAATTCTATGACCCACAATACAGGTTTTACATTTGCCCATATATTTGCCTTTACTAAAAAACTTTACATTTTGATATAGCTTTGAGTTACTATCTACTGTCCTTTTGTTTCAACTTGAAAGACTCTCTTTAGCATTTCTTGTAGAGCAAGTCTACAGCAACAGACTGCCTTTGCTTTCTTTTAAAATCTGAGAATGTCTTATTTCTCATTCTCTACTTCTGAAGGATAGTTTTACTAGATGTAGATGGTTTTACTGGCTATAGATGAGATATTGACAGGTTTTTGGGTTTTTTTTTCCATCTAGCACTTCAAATATATCACCACTGCCTTATGACCTGCAGAGTTTCCACTGAGAAGTCAGATGTTATTCTTACTGAGGATCCCTTGTATATGAGGATCCCTTGCTGCTTTCAAGACTTTATCTTTGTGTTCCAACAGTTTAATTATAATGTGTCTTTCTGTGTATCTCTTTGCTCAGGAAACACTGAACTTCTTGGATGTGTAGGTTCATGTATTTTATCAAATTTAGGAAGTTTGGGGCTGTTATTGGTTCAAATATTTTTTCTGCCCTTTTCTCTCTTCTCCTTTTGGAAATCCTATAATATTTATGTTGGTATGCTTAGGCTCTGATCATTTTTCTTCAATCTTTTTTCTTTCTTCTCCTCAGGCTGAGTAATTTAAATTGCCCTATCTTTGTATTCACTGATTCTTTTGTCTACCCGTTAGAGTCTCTGGTTTAACTTCTGTAGTGAGTTTTTCATTTCATTTCAAATCCAGAATTTCTATTTGGTTCCATTTTTTATTTCTATCTTCTATCCCCTACTTGTTCATGCACTGTTCTCCTGGTTGCCTTCCATTCTTTGCCCATGATTTCCTTCAGCTGTTTGAGCATATTTGTTTTAAATATGCAGTTTAAATAGACTGTTTTAGTCTATTTAAAGTCTTTGTCTAGTAAGTCCAATGTCTGGGCTTCTTGAATGGCGGCTATTGATTAGTTTTTTCCTGAGAATAAGCCATATTTCCGTGTGTGTGTGTGTGTGTGTGTGTGTGTGTGCGTGCTTTGTAGTTTTTTGTTGAGAACTAAGCATGTTGAATATGGTAGTATGGTAACTCTGGAAATCAGACTCCCTCCCCTGGGATTACTGTTGTTTCTTTTTTTTTTTTTTAAAGATTTATTTATTGATTGATTGATTGATTGCTATGTTGGGTCTTCGTTTCTGTGCTAGGGCTTTCTGTAGTTGCGGCAAGCGGGGGCCACTCTTCATCGCGGTGCGCGGGCCTCTCACTCTCGTGGCCTCTCTTGTTGAGGAGCACAGGCTCCAGACGTGCAGGCTCAGCAGTTTTGGCTCACGGGCCTAGTTGCTCCGCGGCATGTGGGATCTTCCCAGACCAGGGCGCGAACCCGTGTCCCCTGCATTAGCAGGCAGACTCTCAACCACTGCGCCACCAGGGAAGCCCTGTTGTTTCTTATTGAGGGCTACAGTTGTATGTTTGTTTAGTAACTTTTCCATATTATTCCTGCAAAGACTCTATTTCTTATCTGTGTGGACACTGAAGTATTTGTTCTGTTATATCATGGTCAGCCAGTAACCTGACAAAATTTCCTTGAGTACCTAAATCCAATAAGAGAAACAGAGAGGGAGAGTAGGTGTTCTGTCTTTCATAGTTTCTTCTATAGATGCTGCCTGGGAAGCCACTTTAGCCAAATGAGTTTTAAACAATGGATAGCCTCTCTGCTGGTCCTAATGACCCACCAGGCAGATAAAAACACACAACTTCAATTTTTAGAGAACAAGGTCCTTATTCCACATTCTGGCACAAACAAGCTGTACCAGGATCTCAGGCTGGAGACCTCATGGCTGCTTGCCACAGGGCTAGGAGATGGAGGAGGGTAATTACTGTGCAAAACCCTAAAATCCACTGAAATTTATCAGCGTCTTTCTTCAAGGACTCCCTTAGATACTATATGACTAGATACTAGAATTCCAAAATACTTCATTCTAATAGTTCTCGCCAGCTCCATAGTTCTTGTGATGTAGGGACCAATTCCTGAAGCTTTCTACTCTACCATCTTTTGTGATGTCACTCAACATATTTTAATATTTGGCAAACCGAATTCCTTATGTGTCTTCTATTGTCAGATTCTTTTTCTAGCTGCTTTTGCATATTTATTTTTCCAGGCAAACATTGGAATAGTTTCTGTCACTCTTAAAAAGAAAGAAAAACAAAATCATACTTGTTTTTCTTTGTAAACTGAATTCAATGTATTGGTTAATTTTAGGAAAATTGACTTATTTCCAGTATTATAGCTATATCTATATAAGATACAGTTCTCCATTTATTCAAGTCTTTTTCTAAGTCGTATAGATTTTAATATTTTCATATAATGCCTGTCCATTTATTGTGATATTTTTCTTTATTATTTTATATTTGTGAAATAATATCAGTATTTAAAATATTACTATTGTAAATGCAATGATTTTCTGTATTACAACTTCTAAAGTATCATTATACAAGAAAACTATATTTGATTATTTATTTTGTGATTGGCCACACTACTGAATTCTTCCATTAATACTAATTGTCATTTTTCTTAGCATTTCTTGAATGTATAATCACATAATTTGCAAATAATAATTATTATTTTCTTCCTACTTCCAGTATTTGTATTGCTTATATTTTCAGAACAATTATAAAGAATAGTGATGATGGCAATTGTCCTTCTTTTGTTCCTAGTTTAAATGGGAAAGTGCCTAGTGTTTCAATATTAATCATGATGCTGGCTATTATTGTGTGCTATAAATATATATATAAACTTACCTATATATACACATATAAGTATGTGGAAATTACATTTTAATTAAATATTATTCTATTACTATTATTAAAACTACTAGGTGCCTTAGATATAATGTGAAATATATACCTTTTTAAGATGTATTGAGATAACTGTAACTTTCATATTTTTTAATAGATGTATTCATATAGTAAATCTGTTAGTAGATTTCTGGAAATTTGGTTGTTCTTCATTTTTAGCATTAACCTCACTTGATCACTGTAATTGATAATACTTCCTAATACAGTTCATAATTTTATTGAGTATAATTTAACTTTATCAGTCTTTTTTTTTCCTCTTCGATTTTGTCATGATTTGTTTAACTAAGTTCACTGGAAAACTTGTATTCCCTTTCTTTATTTTAAAATTGTATAAAATGCAGACATTTATAGATTTTTTTGATGTTTAAACATACTAATGATAAAAACATATATTGTTTTCCTTTTGTGTAGGTAGATGTTTAAGTCTTTACTGCATTTTCTACATGATTATTATATTATTTAGACTTTAAATTTGGTAATTTAAAATTTCTTAGAAAATCATCCATTTCAATTGTTTTCAAATTTATTAGCATAAAGCTATGTAAATACTCCCATAATTTTCTAAATTGCCTCTTACAAGTCAATATCTGCCTTTAGACATGATCTATTTAGTACATTTATTTTGTGGCTATATATATGTGTGTACATATACAAACATTATAAACATATATATATTTATATTTTATATAAATATATACTAGCATTATATATGTTTCATTCACCTCTCAAAAAATACCTTTCATTATATTTCTGTCTTATATTTATTTATTACTATTTTTAATCTATTAAAAAATATAAGGTAATGAGTTCTCAGATATGTCACCAAAAGCACAATCTATTAAAAAACCAATAACTTAAACTTTATTAAAAATTTAAAATTTTGCTTTGCAAAATACCCTGTTAAGATGATAAAAGACAAACCATAAACTGGGAGAAATTATTTGACAAAGGTTTGGATGCAGAATATATTAAGAATTTTGTAAACTGAATAATAAGAGAACAAACAATGCAATTAGAAAATGGACAAAATCTTGGACATTTTGTGAAAGAGAATATAAAGACGACAAATGTTCATATAAAAATATGTTCAACATCACTGGCATTAGTGAAATGCAAATTCAGGCTATAATAAGATGCAACTATACACCGATTAGAAGGACTAAAATTTTTTAAAATAGTGTTAATTTCAAGAGCTAGCAAGGATGTGAAACAACTGATCTCTCATACATTGTTAGTGGAGATATAAGATGGCACCACCACTCTGGAAAACAGTTTCACGGTTTCTTGTAAAGTTAAATATAACAATCATCATTTGACCCAACAACCATATTCCTGGATATTTATCCTAGAATCATGAAAATCTATGTTTACACAAAATCTGTGCGTGAATGTTCATAGCAGTTTTATTTGTAATTGCCCAAAATTGGACATAACCCAAATGTCCTTTAACAGTTAAATGAACAAACAGAGGTTCATGCATACAATGGAATACTTTTCAGTAATAAATGGGAATGAACTACTGATGTATGAAACAACTTGAATGGATCTCAATGATATAATACTGAGAAGCTAATCTCAAAGGATAATATGCTGGGTAAATATGAATATATATATATATATATATATATATTACACACACACACTCTTAAAGTAACTAAATTATAGTCATGGAGACTATATCAGTGCTTGGTAAGGGGTAACATCTCTCTGAAGAGGAATACTTAGGGAATCCCAAAGTCAACAAGGAAGAAAAAAAAAAGGCACGCTGGAGGAACTTAAGGTCTTTTGTACCTATCACTAGGGTAAACATTAAACACTGTCCAATTTTTAGCCAGGTTAACCTAAAATCTCACACTAAAGCCTACTTACTTTAATTCCTAGCATCTACGTTCCTTTCACATGTGCATCTTTCAACAAAAATATTAAAAGGCATGCCAATAGGCAGATGTGGAGGTTGTTTGTTATATAGCATTTTATAGTAACAAGCTGACTAATAAAGAAATCATCATCTATAAATGTTATCTAAATTATTCTGTGTCTTGTTTATGGCATGTGAAGACATTTATGGCATGAGGTTGAAATCCCAGAGGCCCAGGCAACGAGCTCCATAATTCATCACCGAGTCTGGGCTGAGGCCTCACCTCCCAGGGCTGCTCCCAGCCAATCATGGCTCATGCTAAGGTGGGTCTTTCTGGGAGACACAGGACTCCTCCTCTGATGACTGACTTTGGCTCAGAAATGCCCAGAAAGCCTTGCTAGAACTCAGACTGTAAAGTGGTCTAGGAAGTTTTCATCCCACTTTTATTCACTCTCATTTTCTCTCCTGGTCAGATGTGCATTGTTGTCTGACAGCTCTCCCAGATATTCCCAGCTCCCTCCTTATTTTTTCTCACAGCTGTTTTCCCCCTAAAAAAATCCTTTGTGTTTAATGCTTTCTTGCCATCTGTTTCTCAGAGGACCTGGACTAATAGGCTCTTATCCCCTCACCACTCCAGACTAATGAATAGTGTTCCCTGGTGGGCATTTTTAAATCACAGATATTCATAGATAGAAACTGTCCGTATTTTTAGATTTATTTTCTCCAGGAACACAGAGAAATTCAGGGAACTTCCTCAAATATACACTCAGGGTTAGTTTTTGAATCTCTTGAGTTTCAAGATGGGATGTCTTTTTAGAAAGCAGTGCCATATCCTTTACGGTAAACTGGCATCGTAATAAAAAAAAAAGGCTAGATTTAAGAAAGGTAGAGCCTGTCCACAAGATTCTGTATGATAGTCACACATTTCATGGATACTTAAACAAAGCCAGCAAGATGAGCTTTCATTTTTCAAATTTAATTATGAATCTTAAATACACTGAGGTTTTGTAGACACATGGCCTCTGAATTAGCTCATGAAGTGATTGGGTTAATAGGACACAGTTGGATCTTTGCAGTTATATAGGTATGACCTTGGTTTTATTTCCCTAAGGTCTGAGGAATTTGGAGGCTAGGAACAGATTTTAAATAGATTAAGTAGTGTGTGTGTGTGTGTGTGTGTATGTGTGTGTGTGTTGTGCATATATGTAAAGTAGGCCAATGTGTGTGTATGTTGTGTGTATATGTAAACTAGGCCAGTTATGTTTTCTTAACTGTCACAACAGCATGTACGTGTGGTTCAATAATTGCCTCTTTTGTGTATTCAGTTTTGAATACTGAACCCCAGCTAAAATCCACAAAGGAGATGTAACCGTAATTTCCTTGAGCTATTAAATTCTTATGGAAAATTACTGATGCACTGAAGCCAGTTTTCAATTTGAGACCCACCAGGAGTTTGGTATTCTTAGGGGAAGTTAAGATCTTTTTTAGTATCATATGTCCAAAAACACCCTTGAGGAAACTGCTCTTTGACACTGGTCTTGGCAACAAATTTTTAGATATGATACCAAAAGCACATGAAACAAAGGCAAAAGTAAACAAGTGAGACTACATAAAACTAAAAAGTTCCTGCACAGCAAAGGAAACAATCAACAAAATGAAAAGGCAACCTACAGAATGGACAAAATATTTGCAAACCATATATAGAATAAGGGGTTAACTTCCAAAATATATAAGCAACTCATTCAACTCAATAGCAAAAAACCCAAATAACCTGACTTAAAAATTGGCAAAGGACATGAACAGACATTTTTCCAAAGACGACATGCCAAAGGACAATAAGTATATGAAAAAGTGCTCAACGTCACTAGTCATCAGTGAAATGCAAATCAAAACCAATCAATGAGATATCACCTCACTCCTGTTAGGATGGCTATTATTTAAAAAACAAAAGATAACAAATGTTGGCTAGGATGCGATAAAAGGGAACCATAGCACACTGTTAGTAGAAATGTAAAATGGTATAGCCATTATGGAAACAGAATGGAAATTCCTCAAAAAATTAAAAATAGAACTATTATAGGACCCTGGAATCATATTTCTGGGTATATATCCAGAGGAATTGAAATCAGAATCTGGAAGAGATACCTGCGGCATTATTCACAATAGACAAGATATGGAAGCAACCTAATGTCCACTGATGAAAGAATGAATAAGGAAAACGTGGCATATACAGACAAAGGAATATTGTTCACCCTGTAAAAAGAACATTTGGCCATTTGCAGCAACATGGATAGACCTGGAGGACATTGTGCTAATGAAATAAGCCAGACACAAAAAGTCAAATACTGTATGATTTCACTTATATGTGGAATCTAAAACAGTCAGTCTCATAGAAACAGAAAGTAGAATGGTAGTGACCAGGGGCTGGAGGAATTGGGAAATGGGGAGATGTTGGTTAAGTTTCAGTTTTGCAAGATAAATAAGTTCTGGAAATCTAACGTATAGCACGGTGCCTCTAGGTAACAATAGTGAACTGTGTGCTTGCAATCTGCAAAGAGTGTTAATTCTAAGTGTTCTCACCCCTGCACACCCACAAAAAAAGTTAACTATGAACTGTGCGAGGTGATAGATACATTAATTAGCTTGATTGTGGTGGTATTTCATAATGTATATGTGTATCATATCATCAAGCTGTACACTTTAACTATATTAAAATATATCTTGAAACCAAACTTGCTTGGGTCAAGACGGAGGTGGGTTAAAAAGTACACAATATTTCTAAACAAGTAAATTACCCAAGAGTCATTTGAATTTTCTGTGGACAAATGAATACAAACAGTTCTGCGTATCAACACTCAGGTACCCACATACCTGAAAAACACCTGGCTAAGAAACCATCAGTTCATACCAGTTGTTCACATGGGCACAACTGATCTGCTATAGACCTAGTAGGTCAAACTTTGGACAACTGACCATTCATCAAGATTGCTGGAAAGAAAAAAAAATTCCATTGGAAGATGGTTAATCTATTGTTTCTGAATAGAAAAAGCTTTAGTTAGAAAGATAGAAAAGAGTTTTTCAAAGTAGGTAGTTGAACTGCCAATATCTTAGAAGAATAATAAGAAGTAAAAGACCCTCATTAAAATGAGTGTTTGCACTGCACCAGAAAACTTGGAATCCATGCTTTTCTCATAAAGAAGGGGAGTGCCTCTTTAGTCAGAGCTCAATTTTGCATTTCCTTGATTTACAGATGGAAAGAATTCTAATTCTCTATTTATTTTGTAATGCCTGGTATGTGAACCTCTAGCTGGCTCAAGTAGTTCTGATGAAATGCAGGACAATGACACCTTGAAAGGTGGTGACAGTGTCTCCACTTGAAAAGTAATTGCTCCTGGCTTCGTGCACAGTAACTTCAGGACGGAAAATACATTCAGGATAGCAAATGCCAAGAATGCTTCTAATCCAACTTGAGTCCCTCCTTTATCATTTTAGGCAGGCAGATAGGATAAAAATAATGCTAAAAAGCATTATTTATTACATCAAAATTTAGTGTTTGTTAAGTGTCTATGTTCTCTACTTTTTCTGTCTGTTTGTGTCTGTCTCACTTTCAAACTCTCTTTCTGTCCCTCGCTACCTTCCCTCCTTCTCTCTACCCCCCAACCTGCCCCTCAAGTTCTCTATTTTTTAATGCTTTTCTTCTTTTCTTATACAGGGCTTCCACCCAAAACTATTAACTGAATTCATTTTCAAAAGATTAATTAGTCTTTTAAAATGTAAAGCTCTGGAGATATTTTGTCTTTTTATTGTTTTGAATTTAATTTAATTAACTTTTGATAGGGTGCAAAGAACTGACAAATGGATTGATTTTACTTTTTTAATATGTAAAGTTTGATGCATACAGAAGAATATATGTAACATATATGTAAAACATGTAGCATACCACTAACAACCCATGAAACATCTCTCACTTTATTTTAAACTATTCTTAATATTGATGCAGTCACTTGTTTCCCCCTTTCCTACCCTTTACCCGTCTCCTCCTCAACTCCTGAAGTAACTATTATTCTGTATTTTGTTTTTATCATTCCTCACTATGTTCATGATTAGTTTGTCTCCTATGTATACGATAACTATTTCTTAATTTAGTCAAGTGTATCTATCTGGATTTATGTTTAGCAATTTTTGACTCATTTAAGACAGACTTCCTTCTCCAAAGTTATGGATATATTCTTCCAAATATTTTAGTTTGCCTTTTAAATTTAAGCCCTCAATCTATCAGGAATATATTTCTGTGGGGGCTATTTTATTAGGTGCATACAAATTTAGAATTTTATATTTTTCTGTTTTAATTTTTGTTATTGTTGCACAAAGACCCTTTCCACCCCTAATCTTGTTTTATGTCTTAAGGTCTTTTTTGATTTATTTTAACATATTAATTATACTAGACTTCTTTTGGTTAATATTTGCTTTGTATGTTTTCCACATATTTTTACACTCAAATTTTCCATGCCCTTGCATTTTGGTTATATCTCTTATAAAAAGCATGTTGGTGGATTTTTAAAAATACAATCTGACCATATTTCAAGGATTGGGAATTACCAATAAAATTTAACCTTCCAGCTAGAACTCTTTATTTTCACAGAAGTATATGTACAGAGGGCGCTATCTTATAAAAATATCAGATTGGATTTTATTATGCAATTGATTATTACCATAAAGATGAATTAGCAGCTTTAAGAGCAGTTAATTTTATCTCCAGCCTGATTCTTTTAGAACAACTTATGCGGACACAGCCTTAAGTATACATTATGTTCCTTGGATCATCTCAACTCTTAGAAGAAAAATCTTCCAAAGAGAGGTGAAAATGGCCCTATCAAATCTTATAATCACACATTTAACAATATGTCCTATTTCAGACTAATCTAAGCAGGGTGAATACCAAATTATTTAATCACATTTATTCTTGATTGCATTTAGCAATTTAGCCAGGAAAATGCCCAGGTGTAACTAAAGAAGTCTTGTGAGATGTCCCCTTCCCCACGAGCTACCCAGGAGAGTATTTTCTCCTATTGGGAAGATTATTCAAGCCACAGTTCTGGTTCTGAAGGTCTGGGCTCATGAAGGAAAGTAAGAGATTTATCCAGAGGGAAGCAAAGGCTTCATGCTTGTGGGTTGTAAAAGAAGTCTTCTGGTCTTGGTTAGGCTTATCACATAGGTGGGTGTCACTGGCTATCGGCCGACTTAGGATGGGCTTGGCCGGGTTGCCTTTTATCTACTCTTACATCCTCCAGCAGGCTTGCCTAGACCCTGTTGACATAGACATTACAGAGAGCAAGAGAAGCATGTGCAATATGCAAGCACTTTTTTAAAAAAATAAATTTATTTATTTATTTTTATTTTTGGCTGCATTGGGTCTTTGTTGCTGCACGCAGGCTTTTCTCTAGTTGTGGCGAGCAGGTCTACTCTTCGTTGCAGGCTTCTCATTGGGTGGCTTCTCTTGTTGCAGAGCACGGGCTCTAGGCACACGGGCTTCAGTAGTTGTGGCACTCAGGTTCAGTAGTTGTGGCTTGCGGGCTCTAGAGTGCAGGCTCAGTAGTTGTGGTGCATGGGCTTAGTTGATCCGCGGCATGTGGGATCTTCCCGGAGCAGGGCTCGAACCCGTGTCCCCTGCATTGGCTAGCGGATTCTTAACCACTGTGCCACCAGGGAAGCCCCTGCAAGCACTTTTTTAGCCTCTTCTTGCATGAAGCTTGCTAACATCCTATTGGCCAAAATAAGTTATATAATCTAATTGAGTTTAGAGTCAGACAGGAGGAATTAGTGGGGCCATTAATGTAATTAATCTACTACAGAGAACAATTTCCTTCCTGGACTCTGAGAAATATAGGATATGAGCAAAACAATCCTCTGGAGAGGACTGACAGGGAACCATCGTCCCCAAGGAAAGGCGAGTTTCGTCAGAGGCATGACCTCTCTGAAGGAGAGCTTGTCCTTCAGCCTGGGCCCTCAGCAATCTCTGCTCGATTTTTGATAGCTTGCTTTTTTGATAGAGCATCTAATTGCCTTGCATCAATTTTTACAAGGAGAAAGAAACAACCAACCACAAAGAAGCAGGGTCCTTTGTCTAACACTGCATTTATGGCAGGCAGGGAACAAGATGGTACAGTGACAGTGCGTATAAAGGAAAGGTATATTTCTTCTCAGGGATAGAGAGAGCTTTGGGGAAAAAAACCAAGTCTCTTATAACTGCTGGTTGGGAAGTGTTGATCCTTGATTTGCATAAGCTGTGGGCATCTCCTTTGAATTTTTGAAAACTTGCAAATTGAGAAGGACAGATACATTGAGAGGGAGCATCTAGATTTCTGAGACACAATAACAAAGTACTAAAGAGCATTGATTTGGGATAATAAAAGGTACTCATGATTTCCATATTTTATATTTTGGAACATCCCTTTTATTGTTTTAGTGTGTGTGTGTGTGTGCATGTGTGATAGTCACACTACAGACTTGATACATAATTTTATTTGGGTTGGTTCCACAGTGTTATATTAATGCATGTTTTTGCATTCACTGCTGGAAAACAGGGCAATAAATCTTAGGAGATTCAGACCTAATCTGTGTTGCCATATGAGAATGAAAAGCTAGAATTTCTGCACATATTTTAAGCTGCTTCTTTCCTTAATGCCTTGTGTCATGTTCTTAGCAGTTTCTCCCGTATAAGATAGGCTTTCAATGTGCATGTCAGCTTGGGGGAAATCTTGCTCCTATGTATTAACTGCTGACTCCTTTAATCCTGTTAGAATTTAATTTCCCTTGATTGAAGGCGGTGTTATCACCAGGTGCTGAGTGGCCCTTTCCTATCAGTACATATAAATCCTGTTAGTCCTCCCCAGACTCCACATGTTCCAGAGTCTTCTGAGGTCAGACTCTTCTGAAAGAGTGTTTACTCTCAGGTTCATACAATACAGAGAGTGGCAGTCAAACTTTTGGACACAGATGTCTTCTTTATTTGTGTCTGGCTGAGTTGTGGAACTGAGGCCTCTCTGTCGACAGCCTGTGAGAGTCCCAGCAATTTTTTATCGCTTTTGCATTAAACAGCAAGTTCAAGGACTTTTTAAAAAAGCCTTAAATTAAGTTGAAAGGTGTTCATTGATTAGCAAGATACTGACTCATAAAACTCTGTATGGTTTTCAACTCTTCCACTTTTACTAAACAAAGCATTTCATTTTTATATGTGTGACCTGCTTTAGCTACTTGTCCCAGGAAACTTACTGGGATTTGTAATGAAATCAATTCATGAGAATCCCAGTGTCTTTGGTTCTTGGTGAGAGAGTCTTCCTGTTCCCAGCTTTGTCTTTCTGCATCTTATCTGTTGGCCATTTCCTGCTAATTATCTTCCTTCACCAGACCAACAACAACAACAAAAAAAATGCCAATTCTGTTCACAGTCAGTTTTGCTACTTGTTAGCACCTCTATTTTTTTCAAAAGTTTGATTTAAGAAAAAATTATTGGGGGCTTCCCTGGTGGCGCAGTGGTTGAGAGTCTGCCTGCTAGTGCAGGGGACACGGGTTCGAGCCCTGGTCTGGGAGGATCCCACATGCCACGGAGCAACTGGGCCCGTGAGCCACAACTACTGAGCCTGCGCGTCTGGAGCCTGTGCTCCGCAACAAGAGAGGCCGCGATAGTGAAGAGGCCCGCGCACCGCGATGATGAGTGGCCCCCGCTTGCCGCAACTGGAGAAAGCCCTCGCACAGAAACGAAGACCCAACACAGCCATAAATAAATATAAAAATAAATAAGTAAATAAGACCCGGTGCAACCAAATAAATAAATAAATATTAAAAAAAAAAAAAAAGGAATCCCTGTGTCAGTTTCCACTTTAAAAAAAAAAAAAAAAAAGAAAAAAAAAAAAAAGAAAAAATTATTGGATAAGTTGAGGTGTTTGGGCATCTGTGGAGTTCAGGAATTAATTAAAATAAATCCACTGTACTAGCAATCAAGTTTGGTATATATACTGACAATTTTTTAAAGCTCTAATTTAACTATTTCACTGACACTGAAATAGATTACATAAAATGTAGTCTAAGTGTTCTGTAGCATGCTGTAATTTAAAGATAATTCATTGAAAGCACTTGTCCTGAAGGCAGTGAAAGTTTAGCATCAGATTTTTTTCAAGGATCTCAAATTCAGAAGCACCTTTACAAAAGAATTGGGCCAAGTGGCAATGTGCAGATCCCAGGCCCCAGCTGAAAGAGGGAAACGAGCTGTATTAAGCACAGCCATTGTTTCTATGTAGGAATGCTAGTCTACCAATGTCAGGATTCAGGATTTCTGGTATTTCAAGAGGAACTAGAATTTTGGATTTTTATGCACTATCTCATAATTTATAAAATTTAACCTTCATACTAGCTTTACAAATGATTAATCCACTACCTTTACTGTATATTTACCTTTCCAGTGAGATTTATTCTTTCACATGTGTCCTTGTTACTAATTAGTACCCTTTCTTTTCAGCTTAAAGAATGTCCTTTAACATATCTTATAAGGCTGGTTTAGTGGTAGTAAGCTCCTTTAGCTTTTGCTTGTCTGGAGAACTCTTTTTTTTTTAAATTTATTTAATTAATTAATTTATTTATTTTTGGCTGTGTTGGGTCTTCGCTTCTGTGTGAGGGCTTTCTCTAGTTGTGGCAAGTGGGGGCCACTCTTCATCACGGTGCGCGGGCCTCTCACTATCGTGGCCTCTCTTGCTGCGGAGCACAGGCTCCAGACGCGCAGGCTCAGTAGTTGTGGCTCATGGGCCCAGTTGCTCTGCGGCATGTGGGATCCTCCAAGACCAGGGCTCGAACCCATGTCCCCTGCATCGGCAGGCGGATTCTCAACCACTGCGCCACCAGGGAAGTGCCCTGGAGAACTCTTTATCTCTCTCTCTCTCACTTCTGAACGATACCTTGCTTGGAAGTTTATTCTTTCAGCACTTTGAATTTCCCTTCTGGCCTGCAAAGTTACTCTTGAAAAACCCCGCTGCTAGTCTTATGGGGGTTTCCTTGCATTTAAATTGTTTTCCTCTTGTTGCTTTTAATACTCTCTCTTGTCTTTAACCTTTGACATTTTAACTATAATGTGTCTTGGTGTAGGTCTCTTTTGGTTTCCCTTATTTGAAATTCTCTGTGCTTCCTGGATCTGGCTGTCTGTTTCCTTCCCCAGTTTAGGAAACTTTTCAGCCATTATTTCTTCAAATAAGTTTTCCTCCCCTTTCTTTCTCTTTTCTCCTTCTAGTAGCTCTATGATGCAAATGTTACTCTATTTGATATTGTCCCATAAGTCCCTTAAGCTATCTTCACTTTTGTCATTTTTTAAAATGTTTGCAGTTTTGATGGGTTGACTTCAAATATCTTTGAGGTGACTGATCCTTCTTTCTGCTTCATCTAGTGTGCTGTTGAAACCTCCTAGTGTATTTTTCAGTTCAATTGTTGTATTCTTCAGCTCTGTGACTTCTATTTGGTACTTTCTTATATTTCCCATCACTTTGTTGAAATTCTCATCATTTTCATTCATTCTTCTTCCTAGTTCAATGAGCATCTTTATCACTAAGACTTTATTACTTATCTCCATTTCATTACATTTTTTTTTTTTCTTAATGATGTTTTATCTTTTTCTTTCATCTGGGCCATATTCGTCTTTCTTCATTTTGCTCAAATTTCTGTGTGAGTTTTTATACAGTAGATGAAATAATCACCTCTCCCAGTCTTGAAGAAGCAGCCACATGTAGGAAATGAACCTTGTCTCTCAACCCTGACTCAGCTCCTGGTTGTCTCTCAGACCTCTGTGCTCATCCAAGAAGCTTATTGTATCTTTAATAGCTCCCAGTAGTTGAGGATGTGGCATGACCTGTCAGTGTCCCAAGGGGAGGATCTCAGCACTTAGATTTAAGCTGACTGGAAGCCAGACCCTCAGGCATCAGCTTTTAAAAGTATATGATAAAAACAATAATAAAAGTATGAAAAAACTTCCAGACAAGCAAAGGTCCAGGACCAGACCACTTCACTGGTGAATTTTAACAAACGTTCAAAAAAGAATATAAAATTAAAATAAAAAGACATTTTGAAGTTACAGACCATGTTTAGCCTTCTGTTACACCCTTTTGCAAAGAACAGTTGCAGATCCAATGATCATTGACAACTGGCAGGGCATTTCTTATTGTCTCCTGCAAGATTGATTGTTGAGTCCTCAGTAGGCTATAGCCTATACACCATAATCCACATATTGTACAAGAGATGCTTCTCATTACTTGACCAGTAAGAGAGAATTACAGAGATAGTGAGCAGAACAAAGTAGAGATGAGGAAATATAGGCCCTGGGAAAGGGAGACCCTTGGATCCCAGTAGTTTTCTAGTTCTTGGATTATTTTCCACTGAAGCTAGGGTATATTTCCTGCACTAAGGTTTTATTATTTTTCCATGTCCTTTAATAACTTCCCCCCTTTTAAATATACAACAAATATATGGGGCAAAATACATATAAGAAAAATGTTAACCAAAAGAAGTCTGGTATAATTATATTAAAATGAGTCCAAAAAATCTTTAAGACAAAAATGAAAATGAAAATTACAGAGTCTTTGAATAATGATTTAAAAATGTAGAACAGAAAAATAAAAAGTTCTAAATGCTAAACTCTAAATTAAATTATGGAGTTGGAGTCTTTTCGTGGTCCAGATGACAATGAATCACATATCTGTTAGCTAATGAGGAAAAGAAGGAGATTTAACAAGGGAAAGAAGGAGGCTGACTTTGGTCCCCATTTAGTTGTGCACATTTGTTATGATGTGATATACTGTAGTTTTATATGTTCCAGGTCGCATTGATTTATGGATTTTATTCTCTGAAAGAGTCAAAACTTTATAATACTCATAAAACTTTGTAATGAATGGGATGGTAACACGTACCTAATAATACGGCTTCAAAATATATAAGCAAAATTTGACAGAAGTAAAAGAGAATAGAGACTAACACATACTCATAATAAGATTTTCATACAACTCTCAGTATCTGATAGAACAAGTAGACAGAAACTAGTAAGACTATAGAAAATATAAACAATTGGATTAATACATCTGACCTGATTGTCATGTTTAGAATACTATACCCAACATCTTAATTAATATTATTTCAAGTGCACACAAAACATGTACCAAAATGAATCATATGTTTAGCTGTAAAACAAATCTAAACAAATTTCATGGGATTGGAATCACACTTAGTTTGTTCTCCGATCAGAGTAGAACTCAGTTGGAACTCAATAACCAAATCAATCAAACAAACAAGCAAATAAATAATATTAGGAGACCCCTTTACTAGTGGAAATTAAATACTGACTCCTAAGTTATAAATGGGTAAATAAAAAACAAAGTATTTTTAAATGAATGAAAATAAAAATAAGACAAATCAAAATTTGTGGAACATTGCTCAAACTATGATTCAATGAGACTTTACAGCCATATATACACAGAAGAGAAGAAAAACTGAAAATCCATTATCTAAACATTTATGCCAAGAAGTTAGAAAAGAATAGCAAATTAAACTTGGAAAAAAAAGTAGAAAGGAATAAAGATTAAGGAAGAAATTAAAGAAATGAAAAGTAAATATAAAATAGAAAGAATCAACCAAGCCAAAAGCTGCTTTTTTAGAAAGAAAATGGAATTGATGAACCCCTGGCAAAGCAGATCAAGAAACTAAGAAAGGGGCACAAACCACCAATATGCAGAATGAAGATCAAGCACCACTATAAGTAAAAGATAATAGAAGAATGTTATGAAGAACATTGTGGCAAAATTTTTTTGTTTTGTTTTTTTCTCTTCTGTTTTTTCTCTTTTATATTGAGGTGACTGCTTTATAACATTATATGTTTTGTGGGTACAACATTATATTTGACTTCTGTATACACTACAGAGTTCTCACCACCAAAAATTTAGTTTCCATCCCTCACCATTAAGTCGATCCCTTTTATCCATTTCACCATACTTCCCAACCTCTTCCCATCTGGAAACCAACACTCTGTTCTCTGTATCTATGCGGGTGTTTTTTTTTTTTTAATGTTTTTATTTTTTTATATAATTTTTAAAGGTTACTTTCCATTTACAGTTACTACAAAATATTGGCTATATCTCCTGTGTTGTACAATATGTCCTTGAGCCTATCTTATACCCAGTAATTTGTACTTCCCACTTCCTCATCCTTGTATTGCCCCTCCTCCCTCCCCACTGGTAACCACTAGTTTGTTCTCTATATCTGTGAGTCTGCTTCTTTTTTGTTATATTCACTAGTTTGTTGTGATTTTTAGATTCCACTTATAAGTGATATCACACAGTATTTGTCTTTCTCTGTCTATATCGCTTAGCATAATGCCCTACAAGCCCATCCATGTTGCTGCAGATGTGTGGCAAAATTTTTTAAAAGTTTAAACACAATGGATAAACTCTTGGAAAAATAAATCTTACCAACTCTGAGTCCAATAGTTCTTTTTTTAAACTTTAGTATGTAATTAATAATTTTTCCACCAAAAACAAAAACAAAAACAAAAACAACTTTGGACTCCAGATTACATTACCTCTGATTTCTACAAAATGTTTAAGGAAGAAATAAGACCATTATTACACAAATTATTCCAGATAATAGAGAGGGAAGTCACATGGCTTCTTTTAATGTAGCCAGCATAACCTTAATATCAAAACCTAATGAGGACATTATAAGAAAGAAAAATTATAGGACAATTTCCCTCCTGAACATTGATGCAAACCTAAAAAAATAGATATTAACAATCAAAACCTAGTAAAATATAACTAGAGTAATAATATGTCATGGCAAGGTGGAAATTGTTCCAAGAATGTGCAGATGGTACACATTCAAAGTTCAATCAATATCATTCACCACATGGAGGGAATAAAGGATAAAGCATTCAATAAAACTCAATATTCACAATAAAAAAATCATTGGCAACTAGGGATAGAAGTGAAGTCTTTTAATCTGATAAAGGGAGCGTAAACAAGCTGCTTTCTTATGATATTGGGAAGGAGATACAGATACCTGCTGTAGGGGAGCAGGATTTGCCACCCCAAAATAGGTCTCTCTGGCAAATTCATTATCTTAAGCTGGTTATTTCCTATGAAATGGAAGACATGGGAAAAACTCTGAAAACTGAGTAGAAGTTATTCTTTTGTAAGAAACAACTGCATTTATAAGGGAAATCTCCATTTGTAAGTGTGTCTCCCTGTAGGTATGAGGGAAAGGAAGATCATCGCAAAATCTCTAGATGGAGAAGACAAAGACTTAAATCTGCATAATGACCTTACCCCTGTTTACTGTGCTCTTCCTGGTCACCATCCAGAACTGACTGTCCCCACCCTCAATACCCTCTTTTGTCTTTAGCTGAGGGTGGTATTTAAAGTGAGGGCTTCATAAACAATGTTCTACTGTATAGCACAGAGAACTATATTCAATATCCTATGATAAACCATAATAAAAAAGAATATTAAAAAAAAAGAATGTATATATATGTATAATTGAATCACTCTGCTGTACAGCAGTAATTAACACAACACTGTAAATCAACTTAACTTCAATAAAAAATAATAAAGTGAGGGCTTCAGCCATTTTCACCTGAGGTGAGTTACTCAGTTCTCCTGGGTCTCTCCCATGTATACATGTTATTAAAATTTTATTTGATTTTTTTCTGTTAATCTGTCTCATGCCAATTTAATTCTTAGATCAGCCAGAAGAACCTAGGATGGTAGAGAAAAATTTCTTTCTCTCCGACGCTACTATGCTATTATAACTTCTAATCATTATTGTAGTGGAGGCCTAGCCACTGCAGTAAAGAAAGAATAATAAATAAAAGGTGAAATAATATGACACGAAGGAATAAAGTTGTCATTATTTGTAAATTAAATGATTGTGTATGTAGAAAATCCAAAATAAAGACTATTTGTATTAAAAATAAAAATAATAAGGTCACTGTATACAAGATTAATTTAGAGGATCATTTAAATCCTATTTTCCAACAAGAAACAATTAGAAAGCAATTTTAATTGATATCTTTGACTTAGACATTGAAGATTCCATATAATTCCTGCTATATTAACTTCCTCTCTGTGATGGAGGAGATCATGAGATTGATGCTGTGAGTGCTGTTCTTATTCCTTGATGTATTTAAGGTTTTATTCATTTAGCATATACTTTTTGTGTTGTTGAAAAGCACAGATATTTTTACTGAGGTGCTAATAAATGCTGAAATTTAATCAGTTAAAAAAAGGATACCCCTTTTAATAGCATTTTAAAAATCAAACACCTATTAAAAATTTAATGAAGGGTTTTTAAAACCTCTACAGAAAACAACAACAACAACAACAACAACTAAAGAAACCAAAGAAATCCTTCAAAAATGGAAAGATTGACTATTTTCTTAAATTGAAAATTTCAACATATTTAAGATGTTAATACTCCTCAAATTAATCAATTAATCTATAGGTCCAATGAAATTAATCTAAAGATCTCTTTAAAAGCTGTGACATTTTTAGGGGACATTAACAAGCTAATACTAAAATTTACATGTGAATAGGGACTAGAGAGCCCAACAGTCTGGAAGATCAGACTCCTGGATATGATGACTTGTACTACCTATTATCACGATAAACCCTCAGTAAATAAATCAAAGTGGGATTGTCTGAGGGACAAATAGATCAATGGAACAGAATTTAGAGTCCAAAACCAGACCCGTGCATGATAGTTGATTGATGACAAAAATGGCACAGTAGAATCACAGATAAAGATAGTTTTTCAATTAGTGGTTCTGGGTCAGTTGAATGTCTATATAGAAAAATGCAAATTTTCCCCTATTATCATCTACAGAAAATCAATTCCAGGCTGATCATGATGGTAGAACAAAATATAAATGGTAACTAATAAAGCTTCTGGGATGTAATATAGGAAAATGCCTTCATGTGGCTGGGCTGGGAGAAGACATCGTAAGCTTTTAGCACTAACTATGAAAAAAGAGATGAGTAAATAGGACTTAATTATCACTAACCACAAAGAAATAGATGGATGAAATGGGAATTAATTAAAATTAGAAACTTCTGTTCATCAAAACATACAATTAAGAGAATAAAAAGGCAAGTCAGAGGATGGGTAAAGATTTTTGCAAAATAAATAACGTATCCACAAAGCACTTACATTTAGAAAACATAAACATTCTTACAAATCAATTAAACAAAGAAACAAATAATCCAATGGAAAAATGGACAAAATTTCTGCATGGTTATTTCACAAAAAGAGACTATGCAAAGGGCCAATAAACATATGAAGAAATGCACAACTTTATTAGTCATTGTAGAAATACAAATTAAAACCATACCAAAATATTTTTTATTACACACCAGATTGTCTAAAATTATCCAGAATAACAATACCAAGTGTTGGTACATATATGGAGCAACTGGGTCTTTCACACATTGCTGGTAGAAATGTAAAATCATACAACCACTTTGGAAAACTGTTTGACAATTTCTTATAAAATTCAACCTATATTTACCATATAACCCAGCAATCATACTCCTAGAACTCAACAGAAATGAAGACGTGTATGCAACAAAAGATATGTTAAAAAATGGTTATAGCAGCATTATGTCATTATCCCGAATTTGAAGTGAGCCAAATGCCTATTGATATTAAAATGAATAAATAATTTGAGTTACATCCATATAAGCAAGCACTGCCTATCAATGAAGACAAATGACCTATCATTTCTTGCAACAAATTGGATGAATCAGATAAACATAAAGTTAGAAAAGAAACTACTCACAAACGAGAACATGCTGTATTATCTCTTTATATAAAGGTTGAAAAGAGTATTAGATATCCCTTTACAAGAGACTGAAGGCATAGTTACTCTAAGGGTCAAAAAAGTAGCTTATGGGATGTGGGATTGTTCTATTTTAGGTCCTGGGTATGTTTACTTTGTGATAATTCATTGAATCATATGATTTATTCACTTAGTGGATGGCACACTTCAAAAAGTATTCAAAAATGTGTCTGTATAAATAAAATTATATACAGAATTGGGCCTAAAACTTTAAAATTGTGCTATTACAAGTTTTAAGCTAAGATTTTTAAAATAATGAGGAATATTCAATCTCATTCTTACTAGAAATATTTTAATGTGTTCACTATTCATAACTAAAACAAATAATATATAATGATAGCAGTAATATATAATAAAACAGCATAGCAAATATAAAATAATGGCTTAAAATATTTATATCATCTTTTTTCAGTTTTTACATTTCTAGTTTGAGCTTTATAATGTACAATCTACCTTATTGTAGCAGGTCATATATTTAATTTATAAATATGTAAGTATACTTATAGTATACACATGTAAGTATATGTACATGATAACAAAATTTTTACTGCTAGGATTGCATAATTAATGACACATGGACACCAGTGATTTAACTGATTAACAATGACACCCAGAGTGATAAGCTAACAACCAGCTGAGAATAAGGACATCCTTGCAGGTTTATCACCTTGAGGAGTTTGCAAGAGAACAGTTTAAGAATATTTGTAAGAAACCAATCATCTTAAACTAAAATCTTATTCATTTACTCAACTAGTAAGTGTTCTATTGGTTTCAGAGGTAATATCATGTTATTGAAAGGATCCATAAAGTCAATAAGACTCAAATTTATCTACTGATTGTCTGACCTCGTTCGAGTTTTTCTTCTATCTTCTCCTTATATCTTGATATAAGAAAATATGCCATAACTATCCCTAATTATTAATATTGAGAAAAGTAAATTAAACATTATACCTGAAAGTTCTTAGCACATGGCTGGCAAATAATAGTTGATCAATAAATGGTAACTCTTTTGTCCAGCCTTTCCCTTGTTATTCTGAATTATTGTCACCCAGGTTGCTAGGGGATGTTTGCATGAACTCTGCCAAGGGTGGGTATGGAAGTATAATTCTCAACATCCAGAACATGCAAGGAATTTCCCCATCATCACCCCCTCCAAATATAAATAACACTCCCTGGCTATTTACATACAATAGCACACATTAACTTGGACACTTTTTAATATAAGTAACAATTTTTGGATTCTTATACTCTTGGGTTAATTCAGTGACACAGATTTACAATATGCAATATATTTTCAAATTTCCTCCTATTTACAATAGTGTCCATGAGATCTGTGACTGAAATTGCTGTTTCCTAACTACTGTTGACATTTTGGAAATGGAAAATATTGGCATATTCTACTGCCAACTTGCATCACTTTTTCTTCAATTATGACATATAAACCTAAAAAAATCACATCATGGTGATAGCTGAACAAAGGACCCCATTGTCTTGTGCTTTACATCCACTTCCTGCCCATTTCCTGTCTGCTGCATTTAATCTGCCTGTAAACTCCACGCCTTGAAGAAGCCAATACATCTTGCCAAATTATTCACCAGGGTCAATTCTCTATTCAAATTGCCATTTCATCCTTCTTAAATTTTACAAAAGGAGTCTGGTTTCTTTCTGCTTCAATTTCCGCCTCGCTTTACCATTCAATTTTTGCATTTGACAGCCCTGGAGTAGGTCTGGATTAATACCAGTACGAGATGCCTGTGTTCTCTGAGCCTACTGTTCTCAACTGTGAAATTACATGTTTTTTTTCAAAAAGGAAATAGAATGTGTATAGCTGATCCAATGACATATAACAAATTACATAGATAAATGAAAAATTAAGCTACATTATTTCAAATAATAAGCCACCTTTCTCTGGTAATGGTAATACTTTGATGTATTCAACATATTTTAGTGGAAGTGAACCAAAGGTGAAATTTGCCTTGCATAGGAAGTCATCCCTCCATCCCCAAATAGCAATATTTCTTAGGCCTACTTTATGAATCATAACTCAATGGCTTATGAGGAAGGCCATGAGGATTATCATGGCCTGAGCCCATCCACCTGCTGGGATGTTGTTGGGAAGAGACTACATTCTCCCTTCACCTCAAAAGGCTCCCTGGCTGCTTTTGGAAGTTTTCCATGGCACTGTGTGATGGGCACTCAGAGCCTTTATGTTCCTGCTCCCTGCCTTCCTCATGTACCATCTAGCAATTTTCTCTTTTCCCAAAATTTCTCTTAGAATAACCCTATGCTCTAATATCAGCCCCCTCTGCTGGTTGAGGCTACCCCTGGAAGTCTGAGAAACAGTCATCCCCGTATCTCTTTGGCCCAAGTGTGGACACCGGCCCTATTCTGATTCCTTGGAACATACCAGAGGCCAAGCTTAACTTTTAACAAGGTGTCCCTGAAGTTTGTGCATGACCACAGATGAACTGATGGCAGCAACACAAGCATAGCTCCATCTAAAATCTCAATGTGGCTGGCCACAGGCTTCTTACTGTCTACACTTACCAAGCCCATTTCAGGCTTCTCTAAATTCTAGAGTCACAGCCAAACAAATGAATTTTGATTTTTAGAGAGAGGAAGATTCTCTTACATCCTTCTTTAAAATCTGCATAATGGGCTGAATGGTGATCCCCAAAAAAGAGAGGTCTGTGTCCTAATTCCCTAGAACCTGATTATATGGCAGAAGATGTACTAAGGCTCTTGAGAGGGTTAGCTTATTCTTCATTATCTGAGTGGACCCTAAATGTAATCACATTATACTAAGGCTCTTGAGAGGGTTAGCTTATCCTTCATTATCTGGGTGGACCCTAAATGTAATCACATGTATCTCCATAAGAGAGAGTTTTGAAACAAACACACAGAGGAGAAAACACACAAAAGAGGATGTAATGTGACCACAGAGGCAGAGATTGGAGTGATGTGGCCTCAAACCAAGGAATGCCAACAACACTAGAAACTAGAAGAGACAAGGAATGGAATCTCTCCTAGAACCCGTGAAGGGAGACGGCCCAGCCAACATCTTGATCTCATAACTCTGGCCTCCAGAACTGTGACAGAATACATTTCCGTAGTTTTAAGCCACCAAGGTTATGGTCATTTGTTATAGCAGTCCTAGGAAATAAATACAATCTACCTTGCTAAGTTTTCATTCTTTCCACAAGATTAACCCCTCTGTTTCAGGGGCAGAGTTCAACAAACTCTAGAAATAGGCTGGGTAATTTCTTATAAACTGAAATTATTTAACTGGACCCTGAATTGGTGTGGTCAGGGCCCAGGTTGTCACAGTCTTTCAAAATAGTAAGAAGTTAGATATTGTTTCCTTTAGTTAGAAAACAATAAAATAAGGTTCTGTGTAGGCAGTTATAGGAGTTTCTCTGCCTCAGTCATGTGCAAAACCCATGTGCTGGGCCATCACTACATGTCTGGCACCTGCAGAGAAGTCAAAGGCCAACTTCTGTGAGACAGCAGAAGGCCTGGGAGCTTCCTAAAGCCTCGTCGGCCCCTCCATCCCTCAAAGAGCCAGGGGTTGGTATTGTTCTAAATGAAACTCAGCTCTCCTCCCATTCTCTCCATGATTCCACGCTCCCCAATATCACTCAAACTGACCAACCTTTATGTCAGAGGAAGAGAAGATCAGAGGAAGAGAAGATCAGAGGAATGAATGTTACTCAAAACAAAACGACCCACTTGCATGTA
Organism: Balaenoptera physalus; assembly: GCF_965194825.1. Lineage (NCBI taxonomy): Eukaryota > Metazoa > Chordata > Mammalia > Artiodactyla > Balaenopteridae > Balaenoptera > Balaenoptera physalus. The sequence goes on along the minus strand of NC_138898.1, from coordinate 41,138,937 downwards.
GAAAAGAAAAAATTTACACAAAGCAAAAACAAAAGGCCCAGGAGTGCATTAATCCTTTCATGAACTTATGATTAAAAGAGAATGTAATGTTACTTCTTACAGATTTTATACACAGTGGAAAGGGAGAGTAAAAGGCTTTACATGGGTGATTGATTACCAGGAAAATTGATTAAGGAAATGTCAATTCCCTTCCAGAGAAACCCAACCCCAGTGGCTCTGACAAGAGACTGAGAAAATAGCTCACCTTTGGTATATTTCCTCAAGTCTTGGTTTCCCAGCCCTATTTGTTGTCCTTTATTGAATACCACTGGTGTTAGCACCTAAACGGAATTTCCAAACTCACCCCCTCTAGGTCTAAGGTTTCATACTTGGCAAATCTGAATTGGAAGCATCAGGGTGTACTAGAAAGGGTGAGGCAAACACAAGTTCAAGTTTAGATTTAGCCACTTCTTAGACAGGAGAGCTTAGGAAAGTTGTTAGTTATTCACCCTTTCTAATACACATTTGTTTAATCTACTAAGACAGGAAACTGACATTTATATCACAGAATTGCTGTAAGACATAAATACAAAGAAAGATATTTGTGAGGGCACTTTCCTTCCATGTAAGTGCCTACATCATGGTGTGAACATAATACCCTGCATTGTACCATCTATGAACAATAAGTATTATTAGGGCATAGTAATTACGGGTGATCCTTCTTTTTTTTTTTTTTCTTTAGTTTTTAAATTTATTTGTTTATTTATTTATGGCTGTGTTGGGTCTTCGTTTCTGTGCAAGGGCTTTCTCTAGTTGCGGCAAGTGGGGGCCACTCTTCATCGCGGTGCGCGGGCCTCTCACTATTGCGGCCTCTCTTGTTGCGGAGCACAGGCTCCAGAAGCACAGGCTCAGTAATTGTGGCTCACGGGCCTAGTTGCTCCGCGGCATGTGGGATCCTCCCAGACCAGGGCTCGAACCCGTGTCCCCTGCATTGGCAGGCAAACTCTCAACCACTGCGCCACCAGGTGCACCGGGTGATTCTTCTTATAGACCAGGGCTATAGTAACTATTTTAAGCTTTGTAGGCCATGTGGTCTCTGACACAACCACTCAACATGGCTCTTGTAGCGTGAAAGCAGGCTAAATGAATGAAGTGTAGCTGTGTTACAATAAAACTTTATTTAAAAAGTAAGTTGTGTCTCAGTGCCTTTGGGCCACCATAACAAAATATCACAGACTGAATAGCTTATAAACAACAGACATTTATTTCTCACAGTTTTGGGGGTTGGAAGGCTGAGATCAAGGTGCCAGCATGGTTGCATTCTGGTTAAAGCCCCCTTCCTGGCTCCTAGCTGGTACCTTCTCACTACGTCCTCACATGGTGGAAGGGACAAGGGATCTCTCTGGAGCTTTGTTTATATGAGCACTAATCTCATTCCTGAGCGCTCTGCCCTGATGATCTCCCAAAGATCCCATATCTTAATACATTACCTTTGAGGGTTAGGATTCAACGTAAGAATTTAGGGGGGACACAAACAAGTGACATCCTACATTTGGTTTGTGGGGCATAGTTTGCTGGCCTTTGGTATAGACTTCCTCTGATCATAGCAATAGGGAATATTTAGTTGGAAAATATAATTGTCCCATATGGGGTCAACCTCAAACATTAAGCAATAATTCCTGAATCCCAAGTTCTCATTAATGATTCCCTACGAGGATGAATTTACTCATAATTTTAGCTATTGTATACTTACCGGTACTACTTAAAGATAACAAGTTAGGATTTTATCATTTAATACATGCATTGTTCATTCTTCCATTTGTTACTAAAACTGTCTTTTTCAACTTTCAAAACATCTTGCTTGATTTTAGTACCCTTACTAATTATAAACATAATACCTGTTTGACATTATCTTTCTAAATGACAGTCTTTTTAAAAACATAAAATGTGATAGGTACCTTGTGAACATTCAAATACCTTTCCAGGGCAGGTAGTCCTGGAAAAAACACCCTAGTTTTTTGAGCTCACCCCCTTTTAAAAAATATTTTTTTGAGAATAACAGGCATATAGTAAAGTCTATGATCTTAAGTCTAAATTGATTTATACATATGCATACACCTTTGTAACCACCATCCCCAGAACAAGATCTACAATATTTCCAGCCCTCTCGACAGACGTGTCTCCTGTGCCTTCCCAGTTAGTACCACCTAAAGGGTAACCATTATTCTTTTACAGGTTTTTAAAACTTCAAGCAAATTCTATTACCAAATTCTTTCTTGCCTTTTTATTTTCTAAAAGGAGTAGATAAATTGATCAGGCATAGTTTTCTCTAATAAAAAAAAATCTGTCTCACCCCAAATGTTCTGTTCAATTAAACATTTGATGAAGCAACCTTTTTGCAGAAAACCCACCAACTTACCAGGTATGCAAACGAGGTTTATTCTCTGTGATTGCCAGGGTCATTCTCCTTGGAAAGGCTTCTCATGGATGGAAGACATGTTGTCAGGACCCCAGTTCATAATCCAGCACATACCATCAGCCCAGTGATTTCACATTTCTGTCAAGAGTATTCCAATATTGCCCTTGAACTACTGCAGCTTCTTAACAGATATGTTTCTGAGCAATTTATGCAAATTGAATTTTATGTCTTCTCAAAATGAAGTATTTATAACAAAACCTGAATGTAAAAATGTTTAAAGCAAAGAAACTGCAGCTGGAAGGCAGGAATTTAATGGCAAATTTTTATGAAAAACGAGAAAAATTTAAAGGAACTCTTTAACTGTCAGTATCCTCATATATCCAATTTATTTTTAAGCAAACTGCACCTATAGGGTAGGTGGTAAAAAAATCATGTTCAGAATCCTTACACACCACTTTAAAAGGGCGCTAGTTTGTGTTAGGAAAAGCACTTAAAATTTTATTCAAGGTGGTGAAACTTAACCCCTATACTAAAGATTTAGAATTTAACCAAAATACTGTGGATATGCTACACTGATTACCTGGACAGAGATATTTAACGATGGCTAAAGTTGATTGGAATCTAGCAATGTATGTATCTATTAATAAATATACTAATTCACTTGGCTATAGATGCTTAACGAACCACCCCAAAATATAGTGGCTTAAAACAGATATCATCAATTAGCTCACAATTCTCTGGATCAACTGTGTATTTCTGCTGATTTGGCAGGGATTGGCCGATCATAGTTGGGCTTACCCATGTGCCTATAGTCAGTTGGAGTCTATCTGAGGACTCCCTGGTCTAGGAAGCCTCAGCTTCATGGCTGATTTCTGCTTCACATGGTCTCTTACCTTCCAGCAAGCCAATCTAGGCCTCTCTCTCATGCAGCGCTCCTAGAGAGAGAAGAATTATGCAAGGTCTCTTGAAGCCTAGGTGCAGAACTTGCTTCATTGTCACTTTTGCCACATTCTATTGTCCAAACAAATAAGAAATCTGACTCTGATTCAATAAGTGGGGATATAGACTCCTCCTGATGGAAGGAACTGAAAAGTCATATTGTAAAGGAGTGGAAGGGTAAAGAATTGTGGGTATTTTTTTCAGTGATTCTCCCAAACATGGATAGATGTGTATGCTGAAATATTTATATAAGTATATTAAATAATAAAAGTTTTCCACAAATGGTGCCATTATATATTGACTACGTATAATCATTTTCTCCAAAGATAAGTTTTCAAACACACATTTAAGTTTCACTATTTCACAAGTGGAGACCACATACCCAAAACTGACCTGCCTGAAAGGAAATTAAAACTAAATGATTTGGACTTTCATTTCTGGCCAAGCTGGAGTAATCAGGACCAGATTTATGCTACCACCTAAAACCACCAGAAAACAGACAAAATATATGAAACATATGTCAAGAAACTGAGTATTAGGCAATAAAGGAACAGGGATCCTCAAAAGACAGGAAACAAACATGGCCAGACCTACAATTTTCCCAGCTAACTACCTGGAGAGTTTCTACTCCATGGTGCATGGAAGGGGTGCACATGATGAGACCAGTGTTTTCTGAGCTGTGAAAACAGAGATGACAGTCTTGGGAGACCAATGCAATCAAAGTTCATTGGACACAGGACCAGAGAGGAGAGAACTGAATATAGAGAGAACTCAAGAAATAGGCAGAAGGTTCCACTTGGGTTTTTAGCTGAGTACTGATCACTGCATATGTGTGAGGAAACATCTAGAGATGAAAGCTACAATGTCTCAGAAAATTACACTGATGTGTTAGGTAGTTAGACATTAGCAGCAAGGAGGTGACAGTGGCAAAAAGACAAGAGGGGAGTAGTCAAGTTACATCCACTCATCTGGGGACCCTCCCCTGACCCCACCCGGAATGGGCAAAACTATGGTCATGTGGTGGGCAATTTATCCTGATAAAGAGGGAGCACAGTAACACGAGGGAACTTCCCTGGGATGTGCATGCCCAGACCAGACAGGTGTATAAACTATAGTAAACCCAAACTCATTATACCATCACTATAATAAGATCTGCATATGGTTTGGCAAACCCCCCCACCCTGACCCCAGGCTGTTCTTAGCAAATCAAGGGTAAGGGCATGCACAATAATGAACTTGTTACATAGCTGGGGACTGTCAATCAAATAATGATCCCCCTGTCACTCACCCATGGTTGTGTCCCGCCTCCTCCCAGAACTCTCCTTATAAACACCTTTAAGCCTGTATAGAAGAGCTGGTTTCACTTAGTAGAAACAGCCCACTCTCCCTCTGAGAGCGTAACTATACTTTAATAAAACTTTGCTTTGCGCTTAAGCCCAAAGTGGTAGTCTGCAATTCTTTGCTTGCTCTCACAAGGACCGAGATTGCTGGTCCGGCATTGACCTCCTCTGTTGGAGCTATTCTGACACAACGCACGCCAACCTGGTAACAGATGGAATTAATGGCAGAGTAGATATGCAGAAAAAAATTAGTAAACTTAAACATATAGACATAGAAGTGATGTAAAATGAAACAGAATAAAAAGAGAACAACAGTGACTTCCCTGGTGGTGAGTGGTTAAGAATCCACCTGCCAATGCAGGGAACATGGGTTCGAGCCCTGCTCAGGGAAGATCCCACATGCCACGGAGCAACTAAGTCCGTGCACCACAACTACTGAGCCTGCGAGCCACAAATACTGAGCCCTCACACCTAGAGCCCATGCTCCACAACAAGAGAAGCCACCGCAATGAGAAGTCCACGCACTGCAACAAGGAGTAGCCCTCACTCACAGCAACTAGAGAAAGCCCATGCACAACAACGAAGACTCAACACAGCCAAAAATAAATAAACAAATTTTTTAAAAAAAGAGAGAACAACAGCAACAAAGCAGAACATCAGTGAGCCGTGGGACATCTTCAAATGGACTAATATATGTGTGAGGGACATGCCCAGAGAGAGGAGAAAGGGGGAGACAGAAAGAAATAGTCAAGCAGTAATGGCTGAAAATTTTCCAGATTTGATGAAAACCTGCAGATATGAGTAGCTCAAAGCATCCAAGCCCAATAAACTAGAAGTAAATGACATCAAGGTATATTATAATCAAAATACTCAAACTCAGTGATAAAAAGAAAACGTTAAAAGCATCCAGAAAAAAAGACATATTATGTATAGTGGAACAAAGATAAGGATGATATGAATACACAAAAAGGAAAACACATCATAACATGTCAAAACTTATCAACTTCCAATATGTGCAGTTTATTATATGTCAATCATACCTCAATAAAGCCACTTGAAAAAAGGAAATGATGTTCTGATATAATTTCCATCTTCTATTTGGGAATTTTGCCTTCAGACACACTGCCAAACAATGTCTATATGAATCATTACACTATGAATTGTAAATATTGACCAAAAATATTCAGTATCTTTGCAATTCAGAGATGCACTAAGGGTAATTTTCTACTTCAAATTTTCTTTTTTAAATATTTTGAATTCCTTTTAAAATGGTTAAAGAAAACCACATGTATTAAAATACACTAAATATACTGAGGATTGGGACCTCCCTGGTGGCTCAGTGGTTAAGAATCTGCCTGCCAATGCAGGGAACACGGGTTCGATCCCTGGTCCAGGAAGATCCCACATGCTGCAGAGCAACTAAGCCTGTGTGCCACAACTACTGAGCCTGCGCTCTAGAGCTCATGAGCCACAACTACTGAGCCCATGTGCCACAACTACTGAAGCCCGCACACATAGAGCCCATGCTCCACAACAAGAGAAGCCACCGCAGTGAGAAGCCCATGCACCACAACAAAGAGTAGCCTCCGCTCACCGCAGTTAGAGAAAGCCCTTGCACAGCAATGAAGACCCAATGCAGCCCATATATATATATTATATATATATATAATATATATTATATATAATATATATGTATATATATAATATATATATATACTATATATATTATATATACATATATATATATATACTGAGGATTACTGATATTTTAATTTATGCTGGTGGCAACTCACTTTTGTGCAACTCTCCAAATAAAAGTCCTCCTGCTGTCTCAGTTTAATTAAAGTGTGGCCTGAGTTTGTGAAGGCTCCCCATGTATTTGTACTTGGTGTAAATGTGTTGTGGATCTGAAAGGTTGCTGATCTGTACTGACCTTTCGTGATTTCAGGCCTGTGCATGTTCATCTACTTAAAACTGTACAAGTAAGTTCAAATCTACAGAACAAGGACACCATGCTCTATTAAATACAAGTAAGACCCAGGCATATCAGTCTAGCATAATGTGATCCATCAGAGAAGAAATATATTATGCAAAATTTTGTATTCCTTATGTATTTAATGTGGTTCTTATCTATTTTATTTTTAATACACTCTTTTGTTGTTGGGATAAAACAATAATTATTTAAGCCATAATTGGATCACCGATTAAAAACAATATTTGAAGTGAAAATTTGATGATGTAACTGGCATGATCAAAAATGCTCAAGACAGAGCTACAAATCATGCTCTATTAGCACCAGGTGGATTCTTGAGCTGATGCTAATCACGCTGAAAACAATACATAAAAGCAAATGTTAAAAAAAAAAAAACACTTATGCAGTGACTTTTAACTAAAAAAATAATTGAAACTATAATGTAAGGAGTATGAATTTATCAACATATTTTTAAAACTTTTTAAAAATTAAATTTAATGATGCCAAGCCGTGTTGGTGAGTTTTGCTGTATTTTCTATGGATTCCTTGGCTATACTCTACTGCCCTCAGCGCTGCTCTCCATCCCAAGTCTGGGCACTGTGTTCACGCTCACCTGCTCACAACCTTGACCAAAGGGGACCCCTAGATTCTGTCCCACTGAACTTGAGGCTTCATGACAATCGTCCAGGTATGTACTTGACAGTCTGAGAAGGCCACAGTCTCACCCCCAGCCTTTGCCCTGGAGTCTCTCATCTTTTAAGACAATCTAGCTCTAGGACACACAAGAGCTAAACTTTCTGAAACAGAAACTGTCAATTCTCCCCTGGAGCCAGAGGAACTCAAACAACAGGAAGCAAAGTCTTCCTCGCTACTTCCAGGTCCACATTCTCCCATGCTTTCTGTGTGAAGTGTCTGCTTGGTCAAGTGGGCTGGAGAGGCTACAGTGACCCAGATGCAGGGAGGGACTGTCTCATTCCTTTGCAGATGCCTGTAAGTGGAAGCTGGTAATTTTTCCTTCAGGTCATTCTGTGACAAAGTTATTTGCTATCTTGGCTCACCTATAGAATTTTTGCAAAATAAACTTATAGTCATTTTTGCTGACTAATTCTATAGCTAGTCCTATGAAGTCACAGTGTAATTTTTAATCAAAATAAGTTCAGCCAAAAAGTATTTCAGTTTCACTTATCATAAATCAAAACAATAAATGCTGTCAGAAGTTTTATGAAAAACAATAAAATAAGCTTATAGTGTCATTCAATGTAAGTTAATGTCTTCAATTTTCATACATTTTATGTATTTTAAAATGTGTACTTATATTTTTTAATATATTAAAATAGAAAGGCAGTGACTTACATAGAACATATATATACATAGATATACAATTTGCTTTGTTGTTTAGTAAATATAAATGTAGGACCGGTGTTTTCTTCACAAATTGTACCTTTTGCCTGTTGCATACTGCCTCTTTTTTTTTTTTTTTTTTCTTTTTTTGGCCGCGTTGCGTCTTCGTTGCTGCAGGCAGGTTTTCTCTAGTTGCAATGAGCTGGGGCTACTCTTTGTTGCAGTGAGCGTGCTTCTATTGCAGTGGCTTCTCTTGTTGTGGAGCATGGGCTCTAGACACGCGGGCTTCCGTACTGCCTCTTTTTGTCCTCTTTCACCCCTTTATCTTTTTTTTATTTGATAGTAATGTTTCTGCCCCAATTTTTTATATCCTGTAAATAAGGTAAGACTATTTTGTAAACAAATTTAATCATCTGTTTTTTCATAGGAGAATTTAGCATGTTCTCACCTAAGATAGTAAATGAAGTATTGATTTTATTCTGTTCACCATTCTTCATATTTTCCTTTTTTTTTCTTTCTCAATTTTTTGTGCTTGTTTCTTTGGAAGAAACTACATGACAGTGTAGTTTCTGATTCCTATAATGATTCTCTTCAAAGTGCCAACACTCGTTATCAAACACAAATTTCTCTACTATATGAAAGCAAGTTACCACTTATTTCCCCTCATAAAGAAATTCTCTTCCCCCACAACTCACATTTCAACAAAATGAGAGCTTTAGATATTTTTGACTATTTTTAAAAATTCATGTTATCAAGGAATAATTCACATATAGCAAAGTACACAAATCCTAAGCATACAGTTACAGGAATTTGACCTCTGTATGCAATCTGGTAACCACCACTCAGGTCAAGATGCAGAGTATTTCCAGCATCCCTGAAAGTTCCCTCAGGCCTCTGCTTAGTCAATACCTTCCATACTCCAATATAGTCACTATCCTGATGATTCTTGAACTTTTAATAAAAAGAATCATATAGTATGTGTTCCTTTGTGCCTGGCTTCTTTTATTCAGCATTATGTTTCTGAGATTCATAAAAACATCTGTCAGTAAATTATTCTTTTTATTATTGATTATATTTTATTATATGAAAAAAACACAATTTATTTATCCATCTCCCACTGATAGACAATTGGGTTGTTTCCAGTTTGAAGCTATTATTAATCACCCTCTCATGAACACTTGTATATGTAGCCTCATTTTTCTTGGGCATATATCTAGGGGTGGAATTGTTGGATCATAAAGTAGGTGCATGTTTAACTTTAATTAAAAGTGTCAAATGATTTTCCAAAGTAGTTTTACCAATTTGCATTCTGATTAGCTATATATGAGAATTTCCATGGTTCTTAATTTGTTCCAACACTTGGTATTGATGGTCTTTTTAATTTTAGGCATCCCCATAGGTTTATAGTTATATCTCAATGTGTTTTAATTTGAATTTCCCTGATAACTAATGATGATGAACACCTTTTCATGCCCTTATTAGCCACTCATACATGTTCTTTTGTGACATATATATTCAAGTCTTTTGCCATTTAAAAAAATTTGTGCTTTTTTTCTTATTAGGATTTTAGAAGAATAAAATATTCATTGTATATACATCTCTAAGAATTAGTAAAGAGGACATGGAAAGAGCTCATTTAAAATCAATAATAAAAAAGATTACATGCAAAATAAAAAGAGGCAAAATATTTGAACAAGTAATTTATAGAAGTAGAAACCTGAATAAGCACAAAACATGAAAAGATGTTCCATCTCTTAAAAATTTAGGAACTGCAAATTAGAACATTAATGAACAATCGATAACTATAATAAATTATGCAAAAAAAACCAAAAGTGTGACATAACCGAGGGTTAGTGAGGATAAGGGAAATTGAGAACCTTTGTAAACTACTGATGGGCATGCAAACTGGAACTACTGCCTCGAAGACTCATCTGACAATATCTAGAAAATTCGAAAGTGTACATTGCTAATATTTAACCGTTTTGCTCCATGGTATATATACACTGGGAGACATGTAGAAAAATCTTCATTGCAGTCTTGTTTATAAAAGCAAAAATTTGGGAAAATGGGAGTAACCAACAGTAGGGAAATGGATACATAATTGTTCTAGAGCAGTTAATATCAATGAAGTGTATGTATAGATATGTTTCACATGGATAGACCATGGGAACACAATTTTGAATTAAAACAAGTGATAACATTACATAGAGAATATTTCTTAAAGTAAGAATTATTATATATAAGTGGTTCTTAAAATCTGGTGCCTGGACCAGCTACATCAGCGTTTCCTGGGAACTTACTAGAAATGCAATTTCCTGGGTTCAACCTCAGACCTACTGACTCAGAATCTCTTGAGGGTAGCGCCCAGCAACCTGTATTAACAAGCCCTGAAGTGGGTGATGATGCTCACTAACGCTTGATAACTATGCATTGTAGTTCTACATATTACATAGATATGTATTTACTAAAAATATAGTATAGATAGCTGGGACAATACAAAGAAATTTCCTGACTGTTGTTACTTTTGGAGTTGGCGCTGAACAAACGACTTCAAATATCTGTCATGCCGTGTGTATAAATATTAAAACAGGTCTTAAGAAGGAAGGATGAAATACTAATATGTGTTCATTCTCAGTGGTGGACATGAGCGTCTTTTATATTATTCTCTGCATCCTTCTAAATACTTTAAACTTTGCAAAATTAAAAAAAAAAGGGGGGTGGGCTACAGAAAACATGATGTAAGTGATTGTTGAATAGTGTAGGGATTTAATGTGGTAACAAAAACATTTTAGTTCTTTCTCAAGTCTCCAAGTTTAATTAAGAATATCTTGAGACTGCAAGACAAGCTCTTAAAAAACAAAACAGAGCCCATGATTTTGTAATCATTTACAATGTTTAAATTTACTGAATCAAACTTTTCATGATTTTCAGCTCAAAAAAATGTAGAGAAATAAATCAGAGAGCAGAGCGTATGTTAAATTGTAACCGACATCTATAATCTCAATTTTAGCTATTTAATTTGATCAGAATATTGATATCATTGATTGCATAGTAAGAGAAGTTGAAATTAGAAAATATACTTAATTGAAAAAACTGTTACTTGTATTTGTTTATATATTGGGATTATGTAATTAAACAAACAGCTCACTGCTTTACAAATGGTTTGCTTTGTAAGGTGATGTTTTACTTCACTCTCTTCTTCCTGGAAGGGCTTTCCTTCAACCCCCAGATAGATATATTATTTTACTTGAGTAACTTCAGATCCCCCAGCTATTCTTAGTAAGGATTTTTTAAGTCTCGCAATTCAGATCTTAGGATGTCTTTATTATCTTCTGCCACATGACAGCTCTGAAAAGACAATAGCCATTTCCTGTCACTCAGAAGATATTCCCCCAAATAACTAAACTCACAATTAAGCCTACTTCACTTGTCAGTACTGGTGGTTAAGCCCATACAGCCAGTATACCCTGGCTTTCTTCCATTGAACAGGGACCCTCTCTGTGTAGCACAAAAGAAGTACAAAAACTGCCCTTGACCACAAAAGGAAAAATTGAAGGCTTTTATGCTGCTAAAATACTTCCAAAAATTTACCCATATATGATAATGGGACTGTTCTCAATGTATAAGCAAGAAGAGACTTCATTACATCTTTTCTAACTCAGAATCATATTTTTTAATTAAACTTTTTATTTTGAGATAATTATAGATTTACATACAGTTGTAAGAAATAATACAGAGAAATCCCATGTACATTTTACCCAATTTACCCCAATTTTGCAATGATCTTGCAAAACTTTAGCAAAATGTCACAACCAGGACATTGACATTGATACAGACAAGATACAGAATGTTTCCATCACAAGGATTCCTCATGTTGCCCTTTTATAGCCACACACAATTTCCTCCTGTCCCAACCCTCCTACTTCCAGGCAACCACTAACCTGTTCTCCATTTCTATACTTTGTCATTTGAAGAATGTTATGTGATTGGAATCATACAATGTGTAACATTTTAGATTTGCCTTTTTTACATGAGTATAACTCTTAGGAGAATCATCCAGTTTGTTGCGTGTACCAAGCCTTTGTTCCTTTGTATTGCTGAGTAATAATCCATGGTAATAATATCACAGTTTGGTTTAACCATTCACTTGCTGAAGGGCATCTGTGTTGTTTCCAGTTTGGGACTATCAAAAATAAACCTACTAAGAATATTTTTATTCATGTTTTTGTGTGAACATACATTTTTGTTACTCTGAGATAAATGTTCCCAAGAGTGTGATTTCTGGGTCATGTGATAGTTATATATTTATTTTTATGAGAAACTGCCAAACTGTTTTCCAAAGTGGCTGTACCATTTTACATTTTCATCAACAGTGTATAAGTGATCCAGTTTCTCCTCATCCTTGCCATCATTTTTTTTAACTATTTAAGTGTTTTTTAATTTTAGCCCTTCTGATAGGTATGTAGTGTTATCTCATTGTGGTTTTAATGAATTGTGTAATTTTTAATCTTTACTAATTTAATACAAGAAGTGTTTTTTCATTTTAATTTGTTCTGTTTTTCATCTTCTCAATTTTTCGACATTTGTCTTTCCTCTATAAATTATAACTCATGTGCTTTTTCCAGTTTCTTATAAATGTTTTAGTGCTTTTAAAATATATGTTGTGTTTATATATTAATGATATTAGTCCTCCACTTAATTTCTTTCTTTTCCTGATAGCACTAGAATTACTTGAGCAAGTAAATATTTTAATTTGCTTATAAAGCTTTATTCTAAAGCCTTGAATGGCCACTACACTCTAATAGATACTTTTGACATCTATTTCACCTCTTTGTCAGGTCATTTGGTTGATTTGAACTGAACTGAAGGCTCTTAAAATTCTGCATAGAATCTTCCCCTGTGTATTATACATAAACTACTCTATTTCTACTAAGATTATGCATGGTTCATTATTCATCTACAGTACCATGTTATTTGCTATTATGGATTATCAGTTCTCTCTCAAACCAGGTTTGTTGTTGTTGGTTTTTTTTCTGGTTAGTATTTTGTAGTCTTCAGCCCATTTCTCAGTCCTGGAATGCAAGTACTATACCTGGAAACACAGGCATTTAAATCCACAGCATGTATATAGATTTCTGAAGAAAATAGAGATTACTCATGTAGTCAAAGGACTGACAGAGCTTGAGAATTTTGCACCTGGAGATGTTCATTCAGGCTCAGCCATGAACTTGCTCAGTGACCTCAGGAAAACTACTCAGCCCCTTGCCCTTTCCATTTCTTCTTCTCTAATCAGGGATCAAACCATTTTCTGCCCCCTTAGTCTGATCCAAGAACTTCATTGATGAGATAAAAGCAGTGAAAAGGTTATGACAAAAGACAGCCTTTAGCTGGGAACAGGTTCATTTCAATTATCCACCCAGGGAATATTTATGTTTGCAGTAACGCCTAATATTGATTACCAAATGTGGGGGAGCGTATTGATGTCTACAGCAGAAGGCATGGGGGGTGGTGTTTCAGGACGCCCACCCAAGAACCCAGGTCCACACTCGCAGCCAATCACAATAACTGAAAGCGCCATGGAGGTCAGCCTCAGAAAGTCTTAACTACACCAAGGATTATTCCTAAGGGCTGCTGTCCGCAGGTACAGTCAGCCTGCTCACTAGATGAAACCAGATGAAAGAACTCATGGCAACGTACAAAGGTGAAACCATCTGAGACAGGGGCAAGCGTTGTGGGCTGAATCTACTGCTTAGAGTCTGAGAAAGTCAACCTTTGTCAGAACGGATCCTAATTCCCGCGGGAGGGAGCAACCACTTCCAGGAGGGTGAGATTCAGTGAAACTTCTACCTCTCTTTGAAACACATTTACCTTTGGAAGACAAGGATTTACCTGTGGAAGGCAAGCCCCTTCCTCTTGGCTGGAGGAAGCCACCTCCAGAGTATTCCAAGCAAGACCAGAATCCTCCCTGCACCCCCAGACTCCTGACATTTTGAGGTTCATCTAGGCCAGAGGTTGACAAACTAATGGTCACATGCCAAAAGCAGCCTGCTACCATGTTTTTGTCTGTGAACTAAGAATGATTTTCACATTTTTAAATTATAGAAAAAAAATCAAAAGATGAACAATATTCCATGACACGTGAAAACTGTGAAATTCACATTTTGGTGTTTATAAATAACATTTTATTGTAATGCAGGCAATGCTTATTTATTTATGTATGGTCTGTGGCTGCTTTGGGGGATACAGTAGCAGAGCTGAGTAGTTGTGACAGGGATTGTATGGCCCAAAAGCCTAAAATTCTTACTATCTGGCCCTTTACAGAAAGAAATTGGCTGACCCCTGACCTGGGCCATCCTTCCACGCAATCGTTGTATAGAACCAATAGACCATCATCTTGCTTTGTGCCTCACTCCTGTCGTGGCAGGGAGTTCATCACCTCACAAGCCAACCTGTAACTTTGACAACAACACTTCTCAAGATGATCATTATTTTGAACTCAAATCTGAAGCCCACTTGGCCTAATTAGGCTGTATTAGAATGACCTAGAATAAGTTTACCCCCCTCCATGCCTGAAGGCAAAAGGACATGAGAAGAAGATTCTTCCTCTGTTTATACAGCACACATGAGTTGCTGTCAGCTGCTTAACACCGTGAGCTTCCAGAGCATTCTAGTCCACTCTTCACTGCTCACTCTCCCCTCGGTGTCATTCAGGAGAGTTAGGGTGTGCAAGAGCTGGGAAACACAGAGCCCCACCATGTCCCACCAAGCATGCTCTTGTCCATGGCTGGTCACAGGGGCCAAAGTTGTGGTCCTTGAGGAGTTATATGCGGTTCCCATTTGGCAATCCCAGGTGAGCACATGTGGAGCAGAGACTGGCTGACATTCTGGCCTCTCAGTTCTCTCAGTGGCACATCTCGAATCACTGAATTCCTATCATTTAACATTCTATCCCCAGCACTTTCACTTCTCAGCCTATAAACTGGTCTCAAGGAAGCAAGGAAAAGTAGAAGGGAGTCTCAGGTATCATCTGGTCCACTGCTGCTCAAAAAGAGGTCCATGGACCAACAGCATAAGTATCACCTGAGAGCCCCCAGCCAGACCTTCTGAATTAGAATCTGCATTTTCACAGGATCTCTGGGTGATTCATATGCACCTTAAAGTTGGAAAAGTACACAGCTAGTCTATTGCCATTCTATAATTTGCAGACCTGAGGTTTAAATGTAGTAACTCAAATCTGGGACCTGATTCTGATCTCACTCTTGTGAGCAGCAGCCATTAGCATCCAGGAGGAGTCATGATCATGCCTTTCAGTGAGAAGTAACCCAGAGGGCTACCTCATCTCCATTCTCTTAATTCAAAATCAGTGCTCCTGGAGATCAAAGCCTATTCCATAATCGATCAGCTCTGAGCTTTATCTCTTCATGTCTAAGGCTAGTGAGAAACTCGGCTAAAATAGATACATAGAAATTCTTAAATAAATTTTTGTCTTTTGTCTTCAGTGGGTGGATAGATAAACAAAGTGTGATACATCCATCCCATTCAGACCACTTAGTATTAAAAAAGAACAAACTACTAATACACACAAAAACTTGGATACACCTCAAGGAAATTAGGCTGAATAAAAATAGCCGATCTCGAAAGGATATCTATTGCAAGATTCCATTTATATTACATTCTTGAAATAACATAATTAGAGCAATGGAGAACAGGCTGGTGCTTGACAGGGATTAGGTATGGTGAGGAGAGGGTGGGTATGACTATAAAAGGATAACATGAGGGAGCCTTGTGGTGATGAAAGAGTTCTGTATTTTGATTGTGGTGGTGGTTACACAGAGTAACACTAGTGAGAAAATCACATAGAGCTACACACACACGAGTGCTTGTGTAATTGAATAAGTTTTGTGAATCATACAAATAATGATTTCCTCAGTTTGATACAGTTCTCTAGTTATGCAGGATGCAAACACTCAGGGAGGCTAGGTGAAGAGTACACCAAGCCGCCCTGCACATTTCTTTGCAACTTCTTGTGAATTGGTCGTTAAATATTTCACAAAATAAAAGGTTAAAAAAAATTTTTGAAGATGCATTAGTATGGATGAATAAATGAGCAAATCAACAAACAGAACATTATCCACAATAGGAGTGGGAGAAGTAGGTCCCCTTCAATTGAGAATGTGTTTTCTCTATTTTATATTACCAAATGCTACTAAGATTTCATCAGTTATAAATCTGTCCTCTATTTTGGCTGGCTCTAACTAAACATAGTTTTGCTGGTATTTGGGAAATGAAGGGGCATTTTTAGACTTCTGATAAGTGTACCTAAGATATAGGTATATAATCAATAAATACATCACAAATCTAGAAACCCTCATTAATGAAAAATCTTTGTCTTTCTGTAAAGCCACAAAAATACATCGTGTCTCATGCATAATACTTTTATCTAAGACATCTACTTGGGGCTGAAAGTATTAAAAACACATTCATGGGGCTTTGAAGTCAAGATCTTAGTATTTAGGCCCTGTCCCCACCTCCTGCATCTCAGATCCTTTTCTTAACAGCCAACTTAAATAAAATGAAAATGGACCCTGCATTTTAACATAATAACCACTTTTGCCCTTGCACATGTAATTGCTTGAATTTTAGTTTTAATTCTCCCTCTCTCCCTGTAATTATGAGAACAGTTAAGTGCCAGAGTTCAAAGCTTCTCAATTTTAAGAAAAGAGGGACAGCCAAATGAACTCCCTTTTCCTGCCTTGAAATTCCAATTTGCTAAAACAGCTTCAACTAACATCTTCTCAGTGCTTTGCAACTGATAACACACTTTCACTTGGAAAGCTCCATTTAGAAGTGGCCTCAGACGGTATGGCAAATGGTGTTAAAAGTTATTAAACTAGGAACAGAGAATTGTGTGGACATTTTCCAACCAATCAGCAAAAGCCTGTCTAGGTCCAACTGAGTCCACTGACACCAAAGAAGACTGGAACCCCCCAAAATCTCTCATTCTGACCTTTTGGACTCCTGACTATGGCCCCCATCACTCTCTAGGAGAATCTGATTGTGTCCTGAGCTTGGGGGAAGGAAACAAAGTTAAAGCTTGAACCAGGACCTGAATCTACTAAACACTGGTAAAAGGTAATGGCTCAAACTTGAGTGAGCCAAAGTCTACTCATTGGGTGACGGCTTCCCACTAATTGGCTGTAAAATTTACCATGACCCAGCTTCTTGGTTCTTTGTGACTCCCAGTAGATAACCTGAGTGCTTGTGGAAAACAAACAGGGCAGTTATTCCCATGGGCTCCAGAACATACATATGTATTGAATCCTTGATAGGTACGTGATTTGGGAAAGCAACTCTCACCCAAGGCTGCAGGGACTATTAGAATGAGTTGAATCCAGAGCCAAACTAGAAACCAAATATGAAAGTTCAGAAAGACAAGTTCAAGACACTACATTGAAGGGGCAAGGAGAAGGAAAAAAGCAAGGGTAGATACAAAGCCTGGAATTCAAGCATCAGTGTGTGGTGTGTCTATGTCGAATGGTTGGGGCATTACCTAGGGCTGACAATGTTTTCAGCATCTGTCTTATGGGCCATGTAGAATGTAGGTAAGCTGGTCAAGCTGAAAAGATCGGAAGGGAGATGGACTGAAGAGATGTGAATAGAAGGGAATAAGATGTATTTTCCTCAGGTACAGTGGAGAAGTGAGATGCCTTCACTGGTAATAAAAAGAAAAGCAGAATATGGAAAGTGCCTTGCTAGAGAAACAAATAAAGATCCAAAGGAATATGGGAAAAAAGGACATTGGTTATGATTTAGGGAATCTTGGAAGGCTTCATGGAGGAAGAAGCATCTGAACTGAATTTTCACAGATAGCATTTCAAAAGCAGAGACTGTGAGGAGAAAACATTCTGAGTGGAAGAAATTCAAGTTCAAAAGCAAGAAAGCTGAGAATATACAGAGCATCCTTGGAATGCATTTCTGGAATATATAGAGGGCAAAATGTTCCCATATTAATTTGGTTGGATTATTTAGGTCAAGTTACCTAGATGCAGAGCCTGAGACAAGAATTTGAATCCCAAGACACATGATTTATTGAGAGTGCTCTTGGGAGAGAAAGAAGAAGATGTGTCAGGAGAACTAGCTGAGCAAGACTGTGGGCTCTTCTGGAATCCAGTTTCCACTTGATCCCACAAGCAGCTTTGCAACAGGAATTGTACCATAAAGTTGGTCCCAATTTAAGGAAAAAGGATCAGCCTTCTGTACCTCTGAATCCATCACTCATTGGCTTCAGGCTGTCCTGAGTCCAAGGAGATGAGCCTCACTTCCTGGGCACAAAGGCTTCCGTTGGCTTAGGGCAATTTTCTAGGCAAGGGAGCAGCTGTGAGTCTTTAGTTGCCAACACACAAAGCAGCTGGGCATGGATGTACTGTCCTAGTATATGGGATCGAGGTGAGGCACCAGTGCCTGCTGCGTACCAGTTTGGATGTTCACCTTAGATAACCATATCCTAGTTTATTGCAAATAAAGGATATTTTGGTAACTCATAATTTCTTTAATTGTCCCTTGTTTCCTCCATGGAGGATGAGCTGGAAGAGAATATGTTCCAACTCATATCTCTAATGGACATACCTTGAACCAAGGTCCTGGTGACAGCAAGAGATCTGGCAAGAGAGTGCCACGCTCTCTGAAACTTCTTCCACTTCTAATCCCAGCTTTTCTTTCCCCCACAGAGTGTCATAGTCAGGATATGTTCTTGTCTGAATTTGAGTCATGATCTTCGTTGCCTGGGTAACATTTTAGCTTAGCCATCCATTGATCTCAAATTGCAGGAAAGACCTGAGCTCAGAAGTAGAGCAAGCACTGTATAAGAATACAAAACAAGTGACCAGAATTTGGTGTTAAAATTCTGGATCAACCAAGGCCATTTCTAAGGTGAAGGACTTTTAAATGAGCTCTGTGTGGTTGAGAAACAAGAGTATATGATTTTCAGGAAAAACTGAGATCATAGTTTAGTTGCTTATAACAAAGAATTAATAAAGGCAGTAGTTCTGGATTTGATCACTTAATGAGCTTGTTAGTTTCTGGAACATGATCATAGAAAATAGTCTGCCCAAGGTTTGTTTGTTAAACCAGAAAATTTCTTTTAACTATTTAAAAGAATAAAGCCTTGGGGTTATATCATAAAGACATAGGAGTAACTTGAAGGGCTCTTGCTGGCCAAATCTAGAACAATTTGAGCATCAAAATATTTAAGGAAGGTATTCCCTGAGTCCATGCCAAAAATAGCTAGACAGACCAATAAATAAACAGGGGAGAAGGAAGGCTCTTGCTTCAATAGAATGCTGATTCCTGGCTGGTAGATGAAGCAGATGAACAAGAGTTTGAAAATCATTATTTTGTAGCCATCATAGCAAAGATAGGAGCAGGCAGGAATCATCAAAGGATGCTTAATTCATGGAGAAATTTTGATGAGGAGCAAGATAGTTGCATGGTCGTGTCTTTGACAAACTGTTTTATTAGTTGCAAGTGAAGCATATTAACTACACTGTGAAGAAACTGGACAACCCCTGGAAGGGGAAAACCTTGGATAATACTTTGGGTGATCAAAATCATTATCACCAGTGATGCGCCGGTGGACATCCTATGCCTCTGAATGTGATATCTTGACAAGGGCACAATATCCCTCATGTGATATCCCAGCTGAGAATACAGAACTCAATTTGGGCATGAGGAACTCTGGGAAATTCCCAAATGAGGAATATTCAACTAAAAAGAGGCAGTCATACTATTCAAAACTGTCAATGTCATAACTGAAAAGACAGGCTGAGAAACAGTTCCAGATGAAAGAAAACTAAACAATTAAATGAAATGTGTGCTCCTACACTGGATTTTGCAGTAGAAGGAAAATAATGCCTTAAGTGTCCTGATATTCACAAGTGACTGTGGTTTATTTAAAGACTATCCTTATCCTTAGGAAATATACACTCAAGAACCTTCTGGTAAAAATCCATAATGTATGCTACCTACTTCTTAATGGTTTACAAAAAATACATTTAGGTATATGTGTATGTATGTATATTTAGAGAGAGAGAAGGCAAATAAACAAATAAGTCCAAATTTTGAGAATAGATAGATTTGGGTATTTGTTGTGCTACTGCTGCAGCTTTTTTGTAAGTTTCCAAATAAAAAGTTATTAACAATTATGATGTTTAAAAAAAGTAGGGGCAACTCAGTACAACTATGTCAATAGCTTTATCCCAAAATTATTCCCTGTCAGCTGAATAAAACGGAGTCCATTCCTTCTACCTTAACTCCCATGCGCAACCAGTGACCTGACACCTAGACCAATGCTGATGCTTCTGGAGTGGTTTCTCGGGCTCTGAAATTCACCCTCTCTAACCACTTGGCCCACCGCACACAAAATGAGTTACCCTATGGAAAGAAGCTCAGTTAGGGTGGTGTCTGCCCTCTACAAGAAACCCTTTAAGGCCCCAAGTTGACTACCAAATACTGATCAAACACATTTGCTTGACCATCAAGACCCTCCAAATGTGACCCCAAATCGATATTCCTTCTCTACCTTCTGCTGATATCCACAATAAAAGCTAATGTAATAAAACATGAGCTTTGGGGTCAGAAAGACCCTGAGTCCCCACACAACTCCAAAATGAGTTGTGTGAGATCCCCCTCTCTGAGGTGTAATTCCTCCATTTGTCAAAAAGGAAATTATAGCACAGAATAAAATAAGATGATGACAAGGATGATTATATTATTCCACCTCATCAGCTCCCCTGGGTCTGTAATGATTGCCGTTCCCCAATTTTCTGCTAAAGTTTCTTTTGACAGGAATTCCCTCATCCTTGATTTTTCTGTCTCCGTGAGAGCATTCTTTGATCCACCCTGAATCTCACTTCTTCTGTAGAAAGTCTTCCATCTTCCCCACACATCTGTAATTGCTCTCCATTCTACATTCTCATGACCCTTTTTTTCATAAACCCTTTGTTTATAAAACTCATATTTTATTACCCAGACTTGTCTCAGGATCAGACCAAATGAGCTTTCAGTTAAGTGTGGGCTCAGGGCATGTGGGTCCTTCTCCCCTGCTGAGCATTGGGTATGAGCACTGGGTATGCCATGTACTAAGTACTTGTATAGTGTTATCTCCCATTTCAGATCACACATTTGTTTAGGGCAGTCACCATGTCTTGTATTCATCTGAACTCCCCACAGGGTACTCAGCAGGGTGCAGTAGGCTTCTGTGCCCTCAATTCTGGTGAAATAATAATAATGATAATAACCACTAACACTTACTGAGTACTTACTACCTTCCTGGTCCTTTTCTAGGTACTTTATACGTATTAAAACATTTAATCTTCACAGCGATTTTTATGAGGTAGACGGTATTACTAGTCCATTTTCCAGATAAGAAAACTGAGACACAAAGAGGCCAAATAACTTTTCAAAGCCAGCAAAGTGGCATAGCCAAGAACAGAACCCAGAGAGTCGGGCTCCAAAATTCACCCTCTTAACCATTACACTTTATCCTTAGACCACATTAGGGCATCTGAAGGACAGCACATTTCACCACTGTGACAGCAAGCAGAAGGTCTGCAAATAGAGAAGGTGTGCCACTTGAGGTGTCCATGCCACAGGCAAGCCACCCACCTGGTCGTTCTCAGGGGGCCATGTTCTGTCTGTTATTGTCTGGGGTCTCTCCAGCAAGGACACTGCTTTCTTCCAGCATCTTCCCTATTCCTTCCCCCAAGCCAACAACTACTCTTTTCCTACTACTTATCTGTGAGGACTTCGGACCCTGGATGTCTCACCACCCAGTCTCTCCCTCTATTAGATTTTTACTGCAATAATGCTTTGTAACAAACCCCACCTCCCCACCACCCAAATCTCAGTGGCTTAAACAACAGATGCTTATTTCTCTTCTCTAAAGGTCAGCTGTGGTTTGGCAAATCTTGATTGGGCTTACCTGGTTCAGGTGGGCTAGGTTGGACTCAAATTCAGATCACATTCAAGTCTGCTCCATGTGTTTTCATAATTTTGAGACCAGATAAACATCCAAGACAAGTTCTTCATAAGACAAATGGTGGCGCAAAATCAGCTAAACTAACCACAGAGCATATTTAAGATTTCTGCACATGGTACGTCTGCTAATGCTTTATTGACCAAAGCAAATCATATGAACCCAAAATGAACAGCAGAGGAATGAGTACTCTGCCTACTCTACTAGAAGGGAAAATCACGTGGCAAAGGAGCATGGAAATATAACTATATTTTAAGAAGGACCAAAAAATTGGGAATGGTAACCCAGTCTACAGTACTCTCCAGTGCCCCAGAGACAGCAATGCAGTGGGCTCCCAACACAAACAGCATGTTTTGCCCTTGGCCTCCGATGTGGACTCAGCCCCAGCCATCGTTTGGGAGTGGATGGATGAGACCACACCATCAGTCATGGCCAGAGAGCATATCATGTATAACACACATGCCTCAGAAATGTCATGTCGCCCAGATTGAGTAGGCGGGGTACCATTATGCAACCAACCAACAAAAGCTATTAAACACCTCACCTGCAATGTCAACTCAGTATTATTGAGTCTGAAAGAGAAACGGTGTGTCAAGGACCAATTGACCTCCCCGGAAAGACGTGGCTAACACACCTGGCAACACTGATTGAACAAGCCGGTGTGTGATTAAGTTCTCAGCCACATAGAGGACCTCCTGGAGAAAAGGATGGTGTTTTATAAAGTGGTAATTGCACAGCACAGAGTGCATGCAGAGAAAGCCTTGGGGAGTTGAGAGCTTTGAAAGAGGACCTTGAATGTCCTAGAGGTAGAAAAAGCAAATAGAAAGTGTTAGATACGCCTTTCCAGAAAGGATAACCAAATAAGTCAAGAGAGACGGGGTCTGATAATAGTGTAGGATATTATAGGATTGTCATTTAATAGAGTTTTAGAAAATGATATTCCAGGACCAAGAGGGAGATAAAGGAAAATAGCCTGGGCTGACAAATACCATGGTTGCCCTGATCTGGGAGAAATTCCTAAGCTGTCTTTTCGTGTTAAAGTTCCATTTTCTGTGGTTTTTTTTACTGCTTCAAGCCCATGTACTTTCTGACTAAACTGTGTAGAGAGAAACAAAATTCAAATGATCCAACATATGTCACCCAGAACCACTGAGCCCTGCCGTTCTTTTTTAAAGACAACCCCCATGAGAGTTCTAGTTTCAGTTTGAGATTTCCATTTCAACCAGAGCTAGCTGGGATGATACTTTTCCCTTCTCTCCTCTTCAGTGTGGGAGCCAGTTGGGATTCTTTAAAAGGCCTGCTGAGTGTTCTGGAAGGATGCAGCACTGCAGTAGCTCTGGCTGAACCAATAAATCAGGACCTGGAAGCACCAGCCATTGTGGCCTCCTGTTTATCACAAACAAAAGGAAATGCACTGCTTTTTCCTTCTTCCTTTGTGGCAATGTAGGACCCGAGGGGTTTAAGATGAGGAAAAAGAATTAAAAGCTGAAATCTAGATCGTTTTCTAGCTTGAGTTAAAATCTACTTTGGGATTATAAATGTCATTACAGAGATTTCTAGCTCTCACCCAAATCTGGTTTCAGGAGCACAGGAAGATTAAACATCCCTACCTCCTAGCAGTGGAGTGGAGGCTTTGGACTGGTTCTGGTCAATGGCCAGAGATGTGAATGAAGCAGTGAAAAGTTCATGCATGTTTTCCTTCCCCTGCCTGTTGAACAAGGAGGCTGCTTGTTCTTGATGCTGTGGCTAAAAGTAGTGCCCCCCCATCTGCCTGGACCACTATTGTCTGGAGGACTGTTATCCTGGGGGATTTTGTGGACACTCAGTGGATGTTGCCTAAGCAAGAAATATGCCTTCCTTGGGTTCAGGCACTGAGATTCCAGGACCATTTGTCAATCACAGTTCAAGCTACCTACCTTGACTAATAAATGCTAACCAATATCTACAAGGGACCAAAATACAGTAACTTTAACTTAGGCTAGAATAATTATGACTAGACAAAGTAGACCCTGAAGGGCAGAGGGCTTGAGCAGCATGAACTGATCCTCCAATTCCTCTGTGGGTCTTACTCATAGATGAATCCCTCAGAATATCATTTAGAAGCTAGTAGTTCTTCCTTTAAATACAATTCAAGCAGGGTTTCTTATGGGAAAATGCAAGTTTGGATGAAAGAGGCTCAGAAGCTGTGTGCTGACAGGGTCTTGGTGCTCCAGCCGGGTGTCAGGCCTGAGCCTCTGAGGTGGGAGAGCCAAGTTCAGGACGTTGGTCAACCAAAGACCTCCAGGCCCCTCGTAATATCAATCAGCGCGAGCTCTCCCAGAGTTCTCCCTTTCAACACTAAGACCCAGCTCCACTCAACGACCAGCAAGATCCAGTGCTGGACACCCCATGCCAAAAGAATTAGCAAGACAGGAACACAGCCCCACCCATTAGCAGAGAGACTGCCTAAAATCATAATAAGGTCACAGACACCCCAAAACACACCCCCGGACTCAGTCCTGCCCAGCAGAAAGACAAGATCCAGCCTCATCCACCAGAACACAGGCACCAGTCCCCTCCACCAGGAAGCCTACACAACACCCCGAACCAACCTTACCCACTGGGGGCAGGCACGAAAAACAACGGGAACTATGAACATGCATGGAGTCTGTGAAAAGGAGACCCCAAACACAGTAAGTTAAGCAAAATGAGAAGACAGAGAAATGCACAGCAGATGAAGGAGCAAGGTAAAAACCCACTAAACCAAACAAATGAAGAGGAAATAGGCAGTCTACATAAAAGAATTCAGAGTAATGATAGTAAAGATGATCCAAAATCTTGGAAATAGAATGGAGAAAATACAAGAAATGTTTAACAAGGCCCTAGAAGAACTAAAGAGCAAACAAACAATGATGAACAACACAATAAATGATATTAAAAATTCTCTAGAAGGAATCAATAGCAGAATAACTGAGGCAGAAGAACGGATAAGTGACCTGGAAGATAAAATAGTGGAAATAACTACCAGAGAGCAGAATAAAGAAAAAAAGAATGAAAAGAATTGAGGACAGCCTCAGAGACCTCTGGGACAACATTAAATGCACCAACATTTGAATTATAGAGGTCCCAGAAGAAGAAGAGAAAAAGAAAGGGACAGGGAAAATATTTGAAGAGATTACAGTTGAAAACTTCCCTAATATGTGAAAGGAAATAGTCAATAAAGTCCAGGAAGCGCAGAGAGTCCCATACAGGATAAATCCAAGGAGAAACCTGACAAGACACATATTAATCAAACTATCAAAAATTAAAAACAAAGAAAAAATATTAAAAGCAGCAAGGGAAAGGCAACAAATAACATACAAGGGAATCCCCACAAGGTAAACAGCTGATCTTTCAGCAGAAGCTCTGCAACACAGAAGCATGTGGTAGGATATATTTAAAGTGATGAAAGGGAAAAACCTACAACCAAGATTATTCTACCCAGCAAGGATCTCATTCAGATTTACAGAGAAATTAAAACCTTTACAGACAAGCAAAAGCTAAGAGAATTCAACACCACAAAACCAGCTTTACAACAAATGCTAAAGGAACTTCTCCAGGCAGGAAACACAAGAGAAGGAAAACACCTGCAATAACAAACAAAAAACAATAGAGAAAATGATAATCGGAACATACATATCAATAATTACCTTAAATGTAAATGGATTAAAGGTTCAAACCAAAAGACATAGACTGGTTAAATCTATACAAAAATAAGACCTGTATGTATGCTGTCTACAAGAGACCCACTTTAGACCTAGGTCACATACAGACTGAAAGTGAGGGGAAGGAAAAAGATATTCCACGGAAATGGAAATTAAAAGAAAGCTGGAGTAGCAATTCTCATATCAGACAAAATAGGCTTTAAAATAAAGACTATTACAAGAGACAAAGAAAGACAGTACATACTAATCAAGGGATCAATCCAAGAAGAAGATATAACAATTGTAAATATTTATGCATCCATCATAGGAGCACCTCAGTACATAAGGCAAATGCTAACAGCCATAAAAGGGGAAATCAACAGTAACACAGTAATAGTAGGGGACATTAACACCCCACTTTCACCAATGGACAGATCATCCAAAATGAAAATAAATGAGGAGGGCTTCCCTGGTGGCGCAGTGGTTGAGAATCTGCCTGCCAATGCAGGGGACACGGGTATGAGCCCTGGTCTGGGAAGATCCCACATGCCGCGGAGCAACTGGGCCCGTGAGCCACAAATACTGAGCCTGCGTGTCTGGAGCCTGTGCTCCACAACAAGAGAGGCCATGACAGTGAGAGGCCCACGCACCGCAATGAAGAGTGGCCCCCGCTCACCGCAACTAGAGAAAGCCCACTCACAGAGGCGAAGACCCAACACAGCCAAAAATAAATAAATAAACAAATAAATTTAAAAAAAAAAAGAAAATAAATGAGGAAACACAGCTTTAAATGACACATTAAACAAACTGGACTTAATTGATATTTATAGCACATTCCATCCAAAAACAACAGAATACACTTTCTTCTCAAGTGCTCATGGAACATTTTCCAGGATAGATCATATCTTGGGTCACAAATCAAGCCTTGGTAAATTTAAGAAAATTGAAATTGTATCAAGTACCTTTTCTAACCACAATGCTATAAGACTAGATATCAATTACAGGAAAAGAACTGTAAAAAATACAAACACATGGAGGCTAAACAATACACTATTAAATAACCAAGAGATCACTGAAGAAATGGAAGAGGAAATCAAAAAATACCTAATAACAAATGACAATGAAAACATGATGACCCAAAACCTATAGGATGCAGCAAAAGCAGTTCTAAGAGGGAAGTTTATAGCCATACAATCCTGCCAAGAAACAAGAAAAATCTCAAATAAACAAACTAATCTTACACATAAAGCAATTAGAGAAAGAAGAACAAAAAATCCCCAAAGTTAGCAGAAGTAAAGTAATCATAATGATCAGATCAGAAATAAATGAAAAAGAAATGAAGGAAATGATAGCAAAGATCAACAAAACTAAAAGCTGGTTCTTTGTGAAGATAAGCAAAATTGATAAACCATTAGCCAGACTCATCAAGAAAAAAAGGCAAAAGACTCAAATCAATAGAAGTAGAAATGAAAAAGGAGAAGTAACAACTGACACTGCAGAAATACAAAGGATCATGAGAGATTACTACAAGCAACTATATGTCAATAAAATGGACAACTGGAAGAAATGGACAAGTTCTTAGAAAAGCACAACCTTCTGAGACTGAACCAGGAAGAAATAGAAAATATAAACAGACCAATCACAAGCACTGAAACTGAAACTGTGATTAAAAATCTTCCAACAGAAGATCCTTCTCAAAGTCTTCCAATATACAGCAGAAGGAGGAACACTCCCAATCTCATTCTACGAGGCCACCATCACCCTGATACCAAAACCAGACAAAGATGTCACAAAGAAGGAAAACTACAGGCCAATATCACTGATGAATATAGATGTAAAAATCCTCAACAAAATACTAGCAAACAGAATCCAACAGCACATTAAAAGGATCATACACCATAATCAAGTGGGGCTTATCCCAGGAATGAAAGGATTCTTCAAGTCAATCAATGTGATACACCATATTAACAAATTGAAGGAGAAAAACCATATGATCATCTCAATAGACGCAGAAAAACTTTTCAACAACATTCAACACCCATTTATGATAAAAATTCTCCAGAAAGTAGGCATAGAGGGAACTTACCTCAACATAATAAAGGCCATATATGACAAAGCCACAGCTAACATCATTCTCAATGGTGAAAAACTGAAAACATTTCCACTAAGATCAGGAAGAAGAAAAGGTTGCCCACTCTCACCACTGTTATTCAACATAGTTTTGGAAGTTTTAGCCACAGCAATCAGAGAGGAAAAAGAAATAAAACGAATCCAAATCGGAAAAGAAGAAGTAAAACTGTCACTGTTTGCAGATGACATGATACCATATATAAAGAATCCTAAAGATGCAATCAGAAAAATACTATAGCTAATCAATGAGTTTGGTAAAGTAACAGGATACAAAATTAATGCACAGAAATCTCTTGCATTCCTATACAGTAACAATGAAAAATCTGAAAGAGAAAATAAGGAAACACACCATTTATCATTGCAACAAAAAGAATAAAATACCTAGGAATAAACCTACCTAAGGAGACAAAAGACCTGTATGCAGAAAACTATAAGACACTGATGAAAGAAATTAAAGATGACACAAACAGATGGAGAGATATACCATGTTCTTGGATTGGAAGAATCAACATTGTGAAAATGACTATACTACCCAAAGCAATCTACAGATTCAATGCAATCCCTATCAAACTAGCAATGGCATTTTTCAAAGAACTAGAACAAAAAATTTCACAATTTGTATGGAAACACAAAATACCCCGAATAGCCAAGGCAATCTTGAGAAAGAAAAATGGAGCTGGAGGAATCAGGCTCTCTGACTTCAGACTATACTACAAAGTTACTGTAATCAAGAGAGTGTGGTACTGGCACAAAAACAAATATAGATCAATGGAACAGGATAGAAAGCCCAGAGATAAATCCATGCACATACGGTCAACTTATCTTTGATAAAGGAAGCAAGAGTATACAATGGAGAAAAGACAGCCTCTTCAATAAGTGGTGCTGGGAAAACTGGACAGGTACATGTAAAAGAATGAAATTAGAATACTTCCTAACACCATATACAAAAATAAACTCAAAATGGATTAAAGACCTAAATGTAAGGCCAGACACTATCAAACACTTAGAGGAAAACATAGGAAGAACACTCTATGACATAAATCACAGCAAGATCCTTTTTGACCCAGCTCCTAGAGAAATGGAAATAAAAGCAAAAATAAACAAATGGGACCTAATGAAACTTCAAAGCTTTTACACAGCAAAGGAAACCATAAACAAGACGAAAAGACAACCCTCAGAATGAGAGAAAATATTTGCAAATGAAGCAACTGACAAAGGATTAACCTCCAAAATAATCAAGGAGCTCATGCAACTCAATATTAAAAAAACAAACAACCCAATCCAAAAATGGTCAGAAGACCTAAAAAGACATTTCTCTAAAGATATATACAGATTGCCAACAAACACATGAAAGGATGCTCAACATCATTAATCATTAGAGAAATGCAAATCAAAATTACAATGAGGTATCACCTCACACCAGTCAGAATGGCCATCATCAAAAAATCTACAGACAATTAATGCTGGAGAGGGTGTGGAGAAAAGGGAACCCTCTTGCACTGTTGGTGGGAATGTAAATTGATACAGCCACTATGGAGAACAGTATGGAGGTTCCTTATAAAACTACAAATAGAACTACCATATGACCCAGCAATCCCACTACTGGGCAGAAACCCTCAGAAATCCATAATTCGAAAAGAGACATGCACCACAATGTTCATTACAGCTCTATTTACAATAGCCAGGACATGGAAGCAACCTAAGTGTCCATCGACAGATGAATGGATAAAGAAGTTGTGGTGCATATATACAATGGAATATTGCTCAGCCATAAAAAGAAACGAAACTGAGTTATTTGTAGTGAGGTGGATGGACCTACAGTCTGTCATACAGAGTGAAGTAAGTCAGAAAGAGAAAAACAAATACCGTATGCTAACACATATATATGGAATCTAAAGAAAATAAAAAAGGTTCTGAAGAACCTAGGGGCAGGACAGGAATAAAGATGCAGATGTAGAGATGGACTTGAGGATACGGGGAGGGGGAAGGGTAAGCTGGGACAAAGTGAGAGAGTGGCATGGACATATATACACTAACAAATGTAAAATAGATAGCTAGTGGGAAGCAGCCGCATAGCACAGGGAGATCAGCTCTGTGTTTTGTGACCATCTAGAGGGGTGGGATCAGGAGGGTGGAGGGAGACACAAGAGGGAGGGGATATGGGGATATATGTATACGTATAGCTTACGCACTTCGTTATTCAGCAGAAACTAACACACCATTGTAAAGCAATTATACTTCAGTAAAGATGTTAAAAAAAAAAAAAAACTCATCCTTACCCACACCTAGTGATGTAACCTTTTCAACAAGTAGCATTCTAACTTAGAGTGTCTTAGTGTTTCCACCAGTCTCAATATGTCTATTTAAAGTATGCTTGCTACCCAAAATTCACATTCTATATGGGATTGTTAGTAATGAGAGACCCAGACCGTTATTCTCCATGATCTAATGTCTCCAATCATACTGGAGTTCTGACCTTGCACTCTTCTAAGTGTTTGACTGTTTCCCTGAGCTTGGGGCCCATGAGTAGACATCAGGGGATCCACGAACATGTTACATTCTATGAAACTGTGTGTGAGCTTGTGTATGTATGTGAGTGTGTGTTTCTGAGAGGAGGGTGCATAGCTTTCGTCGGGGTCTCAGAGTATGTTCTTAACCTTCACCCCAAAAAAGGGCAAGAAACAGTGTCCAAAGGAAGAATTCCTTCTGCAGTGCACACCCAGCTCAACAGTACAGGTACTCCTTCTGTCCTCTCAACATCTCTAAGGAGAATGTAGGCAAAGCTCATCTTGGTCCCTCTCTACATCCCCCTTCTGTTTCTTCTCTCCCCTGCACTTTCTCATCCACCTGGAAGCATCCTTGGCCCTCTATGAATCACATCCAGGTGCTCTCTGTTGAACGTATCCCCTCATGGGTGTTAACTACAGAATATATTAGCTCTCCCAGCACT
Organism: Balaenoptera physalus; assembly: GCF_965194825.1. NCBI lineage: Eukaryota > Metazoa > Chordata > Mammalia > Artiodactyla > Balaenopteridae > Balaenoptera > Balaenoptera physalus. The sequence continues at coordinate 41,108,173 of NC_138898.1, read as the reverse complement.
CTTTTGCTCTACATTTAAAAACAAACAAAAAAAGTCAAAGAGTTTACACCCAAGGAATAAATCTGATAGAATTTCCGACACTGTGGTCTCTAAATTGAAATTACTTCAGGGTCCCTCCAAGCGTCTTTCCAATCTCACCCGTAAGCAACAATATTATGCTGCTTACAGGTGTGGTTGATTCTAGACAAACCATTTTCTTAAACTACAAGAAGTCTCCAAAAGGGCACAATTCTAGTTCACCGGGAGAAAAATCAGCCAAACTTGTTGAGAGAGCAAATAAGGGTTGGCTGATTTTCACATTAATTTGTATTCTGATCACATACCCTTATCTCTAAATTGTATAATGTCTCTTTAATAACCTTGAACTATACAGGAATCTATACCAGTGCCCTCTTACAAAGAGAAAAAATTAGGGTACGGCTAAAGTTGCTTATCTTGCTTTTACTAAAACACAGAAGAGCATCTTTTAGAAGAAAGTGCAGGCAGGGGAGTGGTGTGCACTTTCTTGGCTTGCACTGCACTTCTCCAGCCCAGAGCAGCCTTTAGAGTCTGTGTCAGCTCACATGTACAGACGTCATCTTCTTCTCCTGGAGAGGACAATGTACCCAGTTATCTGTTGATGGTTCTGAGAAAAATATGTGTGTCTAATGAAACTGCTTAAATGAGCCTGGAAAGAAGGACCATTTTAGACCATCCCTGCAGTTTCTACGGGTTTCCTGTGACACTCCCCAAACCTAATCAACTTCCATCTTTTGCCCACTTTTCTGAGCAAGGGTGGGTGTATGTGTTTCTCTGTTCCATTATCATTAATGGGAATTGGGAGCACTTAAGAGGAGGCAAGCCTTTCCCTAGAGATGTAATTTCGTGCATTAAGATATTAAAACATGAGAGGATACACATTGATACATGGTGGATTCATGTGATTGGCTCCATTTACACTAATGGGAACGAGGCCCCTGTCTCCCCACTGTGCTGATGGGGCAGATAGAAAAACCTTTGCACCTCAGGAGGCCCAGGCTTGCTGACCGACCTCACCCTTGTGTGTATTTTCCTTTGTTTTCAAATCCAGCTGAATATATATGGCAGAGGCCCCTGATTGAATATAGATACCGGGTCTTCACCCTGCCAGTGGGTAGTCTATGGGGGATGGCTTTAAATGAATGCATGAGACTGATCCCATAAGCCACATATAAACATCAGTCCAATCAATGTATGGTCACATGCTTCAAAGAATAGACAAAGCAAATTAGGGATATCAGTTTTCCCAGAAAGGAGATGCAAAATCCTGAAACTCAAAGATATCTGCATGCTGCAGACTCACGCTTACGCCTGCTACCCAGGGGACCAGCCGTTCCCTGATGGGTTCACCGTACACATCATTCCACTCCAAGCCTCACCTGCCTTCCCTCCTTTGGGGTAAAATGTGTATTTAATTGCCCTTCCTTTGATGTTTTTTCTCTGTCATACTTTCTGATATTCTCTTCCCTCTGAATGTTTTGTGTATGTCATATATATTCAATTACAAAATTCTGTCCCCCCCAAGCATAAAATTAAGAGGAGATACAACATTATAAGGAAAAAGACAACATGGTCAAATTATTCACCAAGAGCCATAAGTCAGCAAGGAATAGAGGTCAAGGATCCAGGGGTAAGTAAGAGTAACGTGTAGCAATTAAGGCCATGGAGTTGGATATCCCTGGGTTCCAGTCAAATGTTTAATGTGTGATCTCAATCAAGTCATTTAACCTGTCCTGTTTCCACATCTGTTAAAATTAAAAAATCAAGTCTACCTGGCAGGATTGCGAAGCTTTGGATTGGTAATCTGTGGCCATCATAATGCATCATAAAAAACATGCCCCAAACCCCAATGACTTACAACAATAAACATATATTTTTGCTGATTGATCTGTGGGCTGGCTGTATGGTTCTGAAGATCTGGCATGGCTGACGTCGGCCAGCTTGCTTATGTGTCTTTGATGAGTTGGTCACTCAGGTCTGGCTGGTCTAGGTTGGCCCCAGCTGGGATGGCTCATCTGAGCTCCCTGTGGCCTCTCCTTATCCAGCTGTGCCCCCTATACTTGTTCTGGGGACGGGGGTCTGAGAGAGAGACGGGGTGGTACACAGGGCCCCCTAAGGCTCAGAGTGGTTACACAGTCATTTCCATTGCATTTTATAGGTTTAAGCAAGCCACATGGCCAAATTCAAAGTCAAGGGCTCAGGAAATAAACTCCACCTCGTGAAAACAGGCATTGTAACAGGACCATATTGCAAAGGGTGTAGCAAAGGAGGAGTAGAGGATTGTGGCCATTTTGCAGTCCATCTTCCACAAGCCAAATAAATCAGTTGTTAAAGGGCTTAGCAATGCCCAGCACACAGCAAATTGCTCAGTAGAATACACCTATTGTTAAAACCATGACAAACATAATGTCAATCCTACTTATTAATTATGAATTGTATAGTATTTTATCTGACACATGTTATATGTGTCTTCAGATTCCTTTGGTACCGACCTCTCCCAGATTCTCTAAGACACTTGCTCTGTCTTAGTTTATTGTACAAATGACCAACTCTGCTCAGACCTCTGTGGCCTGACTACAAGTCACTTACCCCAGGAATGTCAGGCCCTCCACCTGGCTGAGCTTTTGGTTTGTCCCATGACATCTGGACTAATGAGAAAGACCACACTGTGGGGTCTGAGGTCTGTCACTCTGAGGGGCTGAAAAGCCATTGGATAAATAAGCCTGGATGTGTGGGGAAGCCAGTCCCCTAAGGGGTCACCTTTGACCAGTGGAAAATAGGACACAAAAAGGAGCAGGCAAATAAATGTCCTCTCCTCATCCTTTCCCATGGACTATTCCACAGATATAGTCTTTATAAATCTGGTACAGAGACATTGCCTAGGGCTGAGCAAGCACATCTGCCAGTCAAACATACTATATCTGTTCACAGATCCTCAGGAAGTAATGACTAGTACAGTACCCTGCCATCTTGATTTTTTTCCTACCCCTCCTCACTTTCCTCTGTCTTCAGTCTCACTGTCCTGGGTTGCCAACTCCCAAAGAAAGCTTTGACATTTAATCCTTGCCTCAAGCTCTGTTTCCAGGCAACTCTGGGTAAAATAAGTACATTTTTTATATATCTTGTGCATATATTACACATCTAAGTTACATATGAATCCATTTAAGATCAACAATGTACCAATATTCTTCTAATGACTGGAGTTTATAGGCGTAACTTCTATATAATTCACACTTGTGTTCAGTGCACTGATGAGGAGAATTCATATCCTTTTTGTGATGAAGTGATAAGACTGCTTCTGGAACAGCTCGGAAAACAGGCACGGAGGCAGGCATTGGGAGGAAAAACAAATCTCTCTAGTGTCACAGTTAGTGCTGGTTTCAAGTTGGATCTGAGTCATGCAGCTGTAGATGTTCTGCAGAGCAGGTTGAATGGGCGTGAGGGCTTCCTTCCTTGTTCTCAGGTGTAGAAGAGCTGACACAAACTCTAAAGTCTGCTCTGGGCTGCAGAAGTGCAGTGTGTGCTAAGAAATGTGCCCGCCACTCCCCTGCCTGCTCTTTCTTCTAAAAGATGTTCGTCTACATTTTTAGAAAAGTAAGATAAGCAATTCTGGCTGCAACCTACCCTTTTCTCTTTGTCGAGAGCACGCTGATATAGATTCCTGTATGGTCTGGGTTTACAGACATAATTATACAATTTAGAGATAAGGCTGTGTGATCAGAATACAAATTAACATGAAAATCAGCCAACACTTATTTACTCTCTCAACAAGTTTGCCTGATTTTTCTCCTGTTGTACTAGAATTGTGTCCTTTTGGCAACTTCCTTTAGTTTAAGAAAATGGTTTGTCTAGAATCAGCAGCAAAATATTGTCACTTCCGGGTGAGATTGGAAAGGTGCTGGAGGGACCCTGAAGTAATTTCAATCTAGAGACCACAGTGTCTGAAATTCTATCAGATTTATTCCTTTGGTGTAAACGCTCACTCTTTCTTTTTGAGTGCAAGGAAAGGCTGGCCGTTTTATCTCATGGAGTCTGCATTTCCCAAGTAGAGCCCAGTTGTTCTTCCATACCTGCCTTTAATATCCCTCCTTCCATATCCTTCTCTTCCCTATGTTGTGACACAATGTCTAAAGCATTTCCCCAAATGGAGAAATAAAAAATAAGAAAAAAAAAAAACACAGAAAAAAGAAGAGACATGAGAAAGCTTGCTTCTTCTCTCTGCCCTCTGCCATGTGAGGATATAAGAGAAGATGGCCATCTGCAAACCAGGAAGTGGGCCCTCACCAGACACGAGATCTGCTAGCATCTTGATCTTGGACTTCCCAGACTCCAGAGCTGTGAGAAATAAATGTTTGTTGTTTAAAAATAAAAATAAGAAAAACAAAACTGAGATGCCAGAAATGGGCTAACAGGGGAGGAAGTTTTGCTCCCTTCTCCCACGATTCCCAGATCCTGCTGACTCTTATAAGAGATGCTGAGGGAGCCTCAATATCTTGAATATCTGATAAGAGAGTTGTTCTGGAGTTGAAGGCAGTGGGGGTGGGGTGGGCATTATCAGAGTCATGATACTGTAACGCTATCTGTCTAGGTTATCCCTTAGGTGGTGTGACCTCAGTTTATTGGGAGACACTATATGGTAGATTTAGAGCAGGACTTTGACAAGGAGCCAGACCTGAGTTAATACGTGGGTTGTCACCCTAACTAAACTTGTGACCTTGAGTAAGTTGTATCACCCACCTTCCCTGGGTCTTGTAATTGGTAATATAATCCTCTTGGGCTAATGTCTTGGGTCAGCTCCCCATAAGATGAGAACTCATGTGCAAGTAATTTTCTAAGGACTCGTGCTCAGGAGAGGCTGGTGAGTGAGGAAAGCTGGTCGAAGGAAAGAAGCCAAACAAGTAGGGAGAAAGTTCAGGTAAATTCCTAACATCAGCCTGCTCCCAAGGGAAGCTTTGGAGTATGAATTACACTCCACAGAGTTTGTGCCACCTCAAAGCAAATGAGCTGAGCTTTCATATTTCAAGACCAATCAGAAAGGCTTGCCTCTTCATCTATAAAATGAGAATCATATCTACATTACTGGGCTATTTGAATTCTACACTCTAAGTGGGTAAAACACTTGGCAAAGTGCCTGGTGCAAGGAAAGAACATGACATGTGGTGAGTTGTTTATAATAATGATCGTCATCATTATTGAAGAAATTGAGCAAGCTGCTTACGAGTCACATATCCGGCCACAGGAGAGCCTTGAAAGAGGACATTTGCTTGATTCTTTCCCTTGAGGCTCCCTGAGGAGTCACAGAAACTCTAGGCTGTGTGTTTACACTCTGGGTTATTTGGTACCCAAGTGTCTTCTTCTACGTGGTTCTAATTCTAAAACGAATTAGGATTAAAGTGAAGAGTAAAGATGAAAATGATTGTCATGTGTTTGTCAGAGTTGTTCTGAAAACCTGAATATAAAAGATCAGACAATTCAAAAGGTCTTCATCCATGTGGACGCCTTCATATGGAAGCAAAATTGAATTGGAAATATTTCACATTGACCAGTGTCATATTTTTGTTTGAAAGTAGAGTTTTGTCATCTCCCATTAGGTCTCTAAAACACACCTAGTACGTGGTAAAATGGAAATATATAGTGTGAATGAACCATATTCTGTTTTGAAAATATTCAGCAATTTTCCATCTTTCTTCCTCCTCATTCTGTGTACTTTGCTTCTAATAAAGAGGCACTCCGTGGCTCTTATTGGAAGAATATTCTCAAGTTACTAAAGACATTTTTCCTGCACACCCAGAGCCAGGAGGGCTGGGATTTTACATCTTCCAGGATGAATGTTAATAATGACTGTTTGGCACTGAACCATGAAATGCCATTTCCCTTGTCCTGAGGTAGGGTGAACTGTGGAGCTCCCCTTGGGGTCAGGCGGAGCTGGAAATTTGCCTGAAATTTCTCCATCATCACTCAGCTACTTCCTGTCCCACATCTACCTTTCCTTACTCCTTCATCAGTCTTTTTTGGGAACAATTCCTTAATAAATCACTTCTAAGTGAATCTTTGTCTAAGGGTTAACTTCTGGAGTCCTGACCCAAAAGCCACTAGTACAAAAGGAGTTTCTTAACAATTGTAAGACCAAGGTAAGCTAGTAACACTGCATAATAAAAATTAACATTTTTTGCATGACTACAATTTATTAGGAAATGTGTAAAACAATCTATAGGCTATAGTATCTATGGGCTAAATTTATAGATAAGGGACCCATACTAATAAAGGTTAAGTAAACTATTCATAGTCACGCAGCTAATTAGTGACTAACCACACTTTGATTCAAACTGTCTGATTAAAAAAAACAAAACAAAACAAAAAAAACCTGGATTCTTAAGCAGCCACCACCTTTGAACCCTTGAACTTGAAATTAAGAAAGTGTGAAAGGAGATCCTTTAATTCTTATTCCAAGAGGCATCCATTTCAACCTCTGGATTAAGAGTCCAAGGAAATTCTGTCTTTGTTTTCAGATTTTCTCCTAGGTCAGCTTTGTGAATGTCTCTGGATATTTCATCATATTCCATGGAGAAAAGTGTGGACTGACATTCCTCTTGCACTTTCATACTCTGTTGCTTAGATCTTCCTAGAGACCCCGTTGAGTCCCAATGCTAGCTGCCAGAGATTCTCCACCAAGGAGTGGGGTTTTAAATTATCAACAACAATAAAGGCTCATCCTCCAGAAATATAATATCCCTGAAACCTAACCTTCTTGAAGTTCAAAAGATAGTATCACTAAATTAAAAGGAAATCCTTGTATGTAGGATTGATCTTATTGGCCATAATGAGGACTAGAGTTTCAATATGCCTCTCAAGTGTGTTGTAATGAGGAAGGAAAGAAAGACAAACAAGAAAGTGCAGATGAGGCTAATTCCGTGAACTCAGTACCACAAATGTATTGAACGTCTTCTGAATTTATTCACTTTGTTACACTAGGGCAGAACCCACCCCCCCACCCCCGTCTTCATTTTGAACTTCACCATAATTCCTACAACCTCATTCAACACAGCACCAACACTTCATAATGATTCTAAGGATAATACTCCCTGGGTGTTTCTCCCTCATTCATAAAACGTATGTGGAAACCACAGAGCTAATGGTCATAAAAAGGAGTGAACACAGATATATCGTCAAAGAGAAAAGAGCCATGGACTTAGATCCTTTCATTGTTTCCTTGTTCTTTCCCTCCTGCCATGTATTAACTTAAAGAACGATAGATAGTAAATCATTGAGATGCTTACATTTTTGAGTGGATCCTCCCACATACTGAAGCACATAAAAGATACCGTAAGTAGGTGCAGGAATCTTCTTTCCTACAAGAAGTCTACAGTCTAGATGGGTGGTAAGACATTTAGATGGATGGATAAAGTGTGAAATAAGTAGATTCTATTTATGATTCTATGGATTTAGTGGATGAAGAAATCATTTAGAGCCTGGCTGGTCAAGGCAAGCACTGTGAAGGAGGCTATTCTGAACAATAGCCTGCTGTGGGCAGGCTGAGAAGATTAGAATAGGTATCCCATGCTCAGGGTTCATATAAGCAAAGGTGTCACAGAAGGAAATTTATAGGACATTATCTGACAATCTGACGCACAGTGGGCCTACATGCAGCAAAGAATTTACAACAAAAATTTGAGATATTTTAACTAAGGCTACATAGCCTTTTAAATAGTTTTGAAATGCCAAAGTCTTCCCTTATTAAACAACAATTTGTTGTTGACTAAAAAATAATATTACTAGCTTATCTTTGAATAACAAACCACCATAAACTCAGTGACTTAAGACAACCACCATTTTATTTACTTATAATAAAGAAATTATGGACAAGCAATGTGGGTTGAGCTCAGCTGAGTGGTTTTTCAGTTGGTCTAGTCTGGGGTCAACTCAGATGGGGCTGGGTGGTTTTGATGGCCTTGAATATATGCTCCTATTTGGAGACAGTCTAAAAGCATGGATTCATTCGCACTGGGGGTATATGTTCTACCTACCTCACTCTGTCCATACCCCCAGACTCTTCCATCCCTTCTGCTCTGCACTAGGTGGAATTTGGCTCATGGACTCTGCCCTTCCAGCAGTGTCTTGGTGAACACTGATAAATGATGCCCAGAGAGATAAGAGTAATGGATCTGAAGCCAAAACATTTATCATTCTTTCATTATAGAGAAGGAATTCTAAGCGAGATTTCAAATTTGAAGATAAATCTTTGCTACTTATCCTACTTAAAAAGAAAGACACCTAGTACCATGAATGTTCTAGAATAGTTAGATTGAGAACTGATCAGCCTGTCTTGTTCACTGCCCTACAATCAGGCATGGAAGGAGTCCATGGTCTCAGGAGAACATAGCTGTGATGAGCCTGAACAGTAGTCGTGACATTCTTTACTCAGTGGGGTGAAAATAAATCTGTGTGCTCCTGGTAGATGTCTGCAGGCCCTGACATAGATATGAAAAGAACATCTTCCTCCCTTTCGGCTTAGACATGAGACATACAGCATACCAGCAACCTTTTCCCCTTAACACCTACATAGGGATTTGTCAATACCTGAAGTATACTTTCAGTATTGAAAATCTAGCTTCTTAAACTCCTGATATTTGAGAAAAAATATCATTTGGTGGCCTGAAACAGACTGTAACTAAATGGTACCCAAATAGGTTCAAATTTTTCATCTCTTTTCTAAAATAATGCGAGACAGCCTCTTTTACAAGGAGAGTACTTTGTTGCAATGCTCTGTCTGCTTACAGCTGCTTTCCCAAAGGTGGGGAGGGTTCTCAAAGTACTTCAGAAGTGTTAACACATTTGTTCCTCAAATGCCCTTAATTAATGTATAAAGAGCAAGAATTTATCGCCGTTAAATAAAAGAGCCACATTAGCATCTGTCCACATCCCCTTTGCTCCTAACCCTGTGGTGCACATTGACCTAAAATCTAAATGTCACCATTTGCATTTCTTTGCCTGAGGGCTTCTCTTGCCCCCACATTTCTCTGCCCTGATGCACAGCAGGCTGAAAAGGACTAGAGAATGAACATTCCTCAGGAGCAGCCATCAAGTAATGACTGACAAAAATTGAAAATCCGTAGACAGCGGCCTCCCCCTACAGCAACCCCTCCCCTCTGGTGGCATAATTCTGACGCCTCTGTTTTACACCGGCTCCAGGGTCCCCCAACAGGAGTAAGCTCCAGTTACCCACAGTGACACTAAACTTGAGAATCTACCCTGAATCACCTACCTTGCTGCCCTGGTGCTTCCTCCTAAATAAATCACTTGCTCTTGAATCTGCATCTCATATTCTGCTTCTGGGGGAAACAAATCTAATGCAAACACTGATGTATAGAGGCGGCCTTTAATTAAATGAGATCTAATCTTTAGGTTTGAGACCCAGAGCTCCTTCCATGAGAACATTCTCTTCTTTCTATATTTAGAATTGTGGGGTTTAAATTAGAAAAGACCGTAGAGAGTTTTATCCCAAATGCTTCATTCTACAGTTGAGGAAACTGAGGGTCAGAGAGATGGAGAACTTGCTTCTTAGGGGTAAAGCAAAGCATCTTTTTGTTCCCAGAACAGCACTGTCCACAATAAGCCACACCATATCGATTGTTTTGAGAACATCTTTATGTCTTTCCTTATTGAATATGATGCAATGAAAATAGTATACTTCAATGAGGAAGAGAGACAAACTTGCAGATAACAAGCAAAACAGGCTAGAAGAAGAGAGAGGGAAAGAATAGAGGAAGAAACAGGTTAGCATAGCAGTGAAACGTTATGTGTGCAGTGGTTCTCAATTTTGGACATATTGGAATCACTTGGGGAGATTTTAAAACTACTGAAGCCTGGCTCCGTTCCCTAGGCATCCTGATCTAATTGACTTGCTGCATAGCCTTGGTATTGGGACTTTAAAAAAAAATCCTTCAGTTGACTCTAGTGTAGCCGAGATTGAGAACCACTGGTTTGGTGTATCCAACTGTGCAGTTCTTCCATGATTAGAAGATAAGAAATCATATTGCTTCAAGAAGGGCCTCTCAGAAGTCAGAAGAGGCTCCAAGGTTATTTAAAAATGAAGAAATATCAGAATTTGTTGAAAAAAGGTATATTTTTAGAGGTTTACATTTAATTATTTAACATTTAAGAGCACTGTGTGATATAAGTACACATTCAATCATGGTGCTTGTTGTAGGTCAAACAACAGCTCCCAAAATGTCTTAATCGCCAGAACCTGTGAATATGATACCTTACTGATAAGAGGGACTTTTCAGATACGATTAAGCTAAGGATCCAGAAATGGAAAAATTTCCCTGGATGTGCTGGGTGGACCCAATGTAATCACAAGGGTCCTTATAAAAGAGAGGCAAGAGGGTCAGAGTCAGAGAAGAAGGGAGGCTAGCAGAGGCTGAGTGATGTCGTTGCTGGAAGGGGTCCACACACCAGTGCAGGTGGCCTCTAGACATTGGAAAAGGCAAGAGATGGATTCTCCCTTAGAGCTTCTAGAAGGGATGCACCCTACCAACCCCTTGATTTTAGCCCCCAAGACCTATTTTCAGACTTCTGATCTCCAGAACTGTAAGCTCATAAATTGTGTTTTCTTAAGCCACTAAGTCTATAGTAAATTGTTACAGTGGCAGTAGGAAACTAATTTAGGGCTAGTAGTGTGGTCTATTCATGAGATACAACTTTAAAGTTGTTTGATAGATATTTCCTTTCATTCCTGCACCCACTCCTCTCCTGATGGATAATGTAACCTGAAGATACTGAAAGCCTGGAATTAAAACCCTTTGTGACTGTGCAGCCCAGGCCAAATGACCCCCTGGCTCCTGGTGATAAGCTCTGACTCCAAGAATACATGACAATGTTACAATAGGTATGAAATAGGATAATGCCGACATCTGCCTAAATGCAATGCCCAAAACAGAGAGTCAGAGATTCTAAATAATCATGTATTCACTTATTTATCTATTCTTCTATTCATCCATTTATTTATCCATTCAACCAACACCTTTTAGCTCCTGCTATTGTGTTAGGCAGGGGGTATGATATAGTACAGTTAGCATTGCCAGATAAATACAGAACGCCCAGCTAAACTTGAGTTTCAGACAAACAGCAAATGATTCTTTTAGTATAAGTGTGTCTAAAATACTGCATCATCTTAATATTGTAATATTGTTCGGTGATTTTTGAAATTCAAGTTTAACTGGACACCCGATATATATTTTTCACTAAATCTAGCAACTCAAAACATAGTGGTTTTCTGCCAGAGTTCCAGGACACACTACTGTTATTGGTAATTGGTTGCTATACTTTGCTGATGAGCTATGTTTATAAAAATTAAACCTGGTTCTCTCTCACAGAATTTATTCTGATATATAATCTGGTGCCAGAGAAAGAAGAGTGGGCTTTTGGTCAGACTGAAAAGAAAAAGGTTATGCCCACAATACTTGGGCACTCCTCGGGGGATGGCAGATGCCATGCTTTATTGAAAGGTAGGAAAAAAGGGAGTGTATGGTTGGTCTTGTGTGTATTTCAGAGGCTATGGACCATCTTTGAATTTTGGCCCTGACATTCACCAGCTGTGTGACTTCAGAGAAGTTACATAATGTCTAAACTTCTGGGGTTTTTTCCTAAAAAAATTGGAACATTAGCCAATTTACAGGTCAGTTAATCAACTGGTGTTTATTGCACACCTGCTAAGTGTCAGGCATCATTTCAGCTACTAGAGATACTAGGTTGAACGAGCCAGACAAAGCCCTTATTCTCAGAGAGCTTATGTTTCTTTGGTTATTGTGATAATTAGAGAAACTGTCACAGTAGGTCTTCAATAAATATTATGGAATGACTGCTTTGAGTACTGATGACTTAAGACTCTACCTTCAAGAGTCTTACCCTCAAGTGAGCAGGTTAGTACTGCCTGCATTATTCTATCATAGGCCTAGAACATTCTGTTCAGGGAAAAACTAGTTTAATCTTGAGTAACATAGGATATAGTATTCCTCTGGGCCTAGGAGGAGCTAGCAAAGGAGAGAAGTGGCCTTGTTAGGTTCTGTACTTCCTCACTGAGGCAAGTTTCCATGAAGCAGTTCATATGGAGAAGTGCAATGGATTCTGTGATGTGTTTGCCTGTAAGTCAGAAGGTCCCTGATGGGACGTTGTCTTTTGCAGCTTTGGTAAGCCATATGGAGATGACTGTTAGTCCTGACAGGCAAGAGTCCCAGACATAAGTGTTTACTTTCACAGTTCCACTTGTTCAAGTAAAACTTATTAGAGTAGTTTCCACGCATGATGGAGGTAAACTTCAGTTTTCACAGCTGACTGCAGTTCACATTGTTCATGTGCAAAAATCTGGCAGTAGCCGTGTACTCTGAGATTATAGAGGAGAGAAATGTCTGATGGAATCCATAATATTCTCCTCATGTCGTGACGTGCTATAACTTCTTTAATCTGTGTGCATGCCTAGGAAAGTATATGTAAGAAAGACATTTATCCACAGAATAAATAAAAAAGCATCTGTTTATTCAACAACTACCGACTAGATGTCCTTTATTAAACACAGTGCTGTGCGCTAGGGAGGAAGAGAAAAAAAGTCATGTAAGGGCTTCCCTGGTGGCGCAATGATTGAGAGTCTGCCTGCCAATGCAGGGCACACGGGTTCCAGCCCTGGTCTGGGAAGATCCCACATGCCGCAGAGCAACTGGGCCCGTGAGCCACAATTACTGAGCCTGCGCGTCTGGAGCCTGTGCTCCGCAACAGGAGAGGCTGCGATAGTGAGAGGCCCGCGCACCGCGATGAGGAGGGGCCCCCACTTGCCGCAACTAGAGAAAGCCCTCGCACAAAAACGAAGACCCAACACAGTCATAAATAAATAAATAAATAAATAAAAATAAAATTTTAAAAAAAGGACTAGCCATTTAAAAAGTCATATAAGACCTTGCTACTTAAAGTGTGATGGATCCATGAACAATTAGCATCATCATCTTCTAAAAGTTCTTCAGAAAGTCAGAATCTCATGCTCCACCCCAGACCTACTGAATCAGAATCTACACTTTAACAAGGTCCCCAGGTATTGATAGTTTGAGAAGCCCTGATATATGATACAGTCATGATCACCTGGATCACCCTATGGAGAGAGAATTTATACACAAGTTATTAAGTAACAAGGAGAATAACAGTATGATTTTTCTCAAAGTAAAGTCTAAACTTCTGCAGTGTTGTTCTTCTCTTTCTTTTCTCTGTGATTTGAAACTTTTCTGACCACAAGCAATAGTGCTGAACTAATTGAAAACCGTATTATTGATGTTTGTATTATTTATTTCCTGGGTTTCATTTCTTCCTCATGAATTCTTAGCTCTGGGCATGCAAATTCTCTATTTACCCTCTTTTTTGAATAATGCAACTTCACTAATATGGAGATGCTTTTTGCCCTCAGCTTCAAATATTTCTGCCAATGGGTGGTATCAGATTAACACAACAGCAGGTAAAAAAATGACCCCAACATTGATTATATCAGGCTTTACAATATTCTTTATATTTGTGGAAAGCTTGGTATGTCTGCTTTTCTGTGAACTCACATTGATTTTTTTTTAATTGAAATGTGATTCACGTAGAAAAAATGATAACCCTTTTAAAATATACAATTCAATAGGACTTCCCTGGTGGTTCAGTGGTTAAGACTCCATGCTTCCACTGCAGGGGGCACAGGTTCGATCCCTGGTCTGGGAACTAAGATCCCCCAGGCCACGTGCCGTGGCCAAAAAAAAAAAAAGTATACGACTCAATGCTTTTGAGTATATTCACAAGACTGTGCCATCATCACCTCGTTTCCAGAACATTTTCATCTCCCCTCCAAAGAAATCACATACCCATTAACAGTCACTCTCCTCCCAGCAGCTCCTGGTCACTGTTAATTTACTTTCTGTCTCTACAGGTTTCCCTATTCTGGACATTCATATAAATGGAATCATGCAATATGTGGCCTTTTGTATCTGGTTTCTTTCACTTACCATGTTTTCAAAGTGCATCCATGTTGTAGCATGTGTCAGTTCTTCCTTTTTATAGCTGAATAGTACTCCATGGTATAGATACACCACATTTGTTTATCCATTAATCAGTCGCTGGACATTTAGGTTGCTTCTGCTTTTTGACTATTAGTAAAGCTGCTATGAACATTCTTTTACAAGTGTTTGTGTTAACAGACGTTATCAATTGTCTTCTGCATATACCTCAAAATGGAATTGTTGGGCCATATGGCATCTCTATGTTCAGCATTTTGAGGAACTGCCAAACTGTTTTCCATAGTAGCTACACCATTTTAGATTCCCAGCAGCAATGTATAATGGTTCTGATTTCTCCACATCCTTGCCAACACTTGTTCTTGTCTGTGTTTTTTATTATAGACATGCTATTTGGTATGAAATGGTATTTCATTGTAATTTTTATTTGTATTTCCCTAATAACTAATGATGTTGAAAATACTCTCATGTGCTTATTGTCCATTTGCATATTTTCTTTGGAGAAATGTCTTCTCAAATCTTTTGTCCATATTGGTCTTTGTGCTGTTGTGTTGCAAGGGTTCTTTATATATTCTGGATACTAGAACTTTAAGAGGTAAATTAATTGCCAGTATTTCCTCCCATTCTGTGGAATATCTTTTCACTTTATTGATGATGTCCTGTGCAACACAGTTTTTTTGTTGTTGTTTGTTTCTTTGCTTGTTTGTTTGTTTTTTAAATAAATTTATTTATTTACTCATTTATTTAATTTTTGGCTGCTTAGGGTCTTCGCTGCTGCACACGGGTTTTCTCTAGTTGCTAAGAGTGGGGGCTACTCTTTGTTGCAGTGCACAGGCTTCTCATTGCGGTGGCCTCTCTTGTTGCAGAGCATGGGCTCTAGGCACGTGGGCTTCAGTAGTTGTGGTACACGGGCTTCAGTAGTTGTGGTTCACAGGCTCTAGAGCGCAGGCTCAGTAGTTGTGGCACATGGGCTTAGTTGCTCCGTGGCATGTGGGATCTTCCTGGACCAGGGCTTGAACCCGTGTCCCCTGCATTGGCAGGCAGATTCTTAACCACTGCACCACCAGGAAAACCCCCTGTTTGATTGTTTTAATGAAGTCTAATTTATTTATCTTCTTTGGTTGCTTGTGTTTTAAGTATCATATCTAAGAAACTATTGGCTAGTCCAAGGTCATGAAGATTTACACTTCTATTTTTATAAAAGTTTTGAAGTTTTAGTTTTAACATTAAGCTCTTTGATACATTTTGAGTTAAATTTTGTATATGGTGTGAGGTAGGGGTCCAATTTTATTTTTTTCAATGCTGATATTCAGTCGTGCCTATTCATATATAGTTTTTTTTTTCCTTGTATAGATAATATCTTTCTCTGGGAAGTGTATCTTCCACTTCTATACTTTGCAAGAGTTTGTAAAGTTTTTTGCGAATTTTTCTTTAAATATTTGATAGATTCACCAGTGAAGTCATCTGATCCTGCATTTTTCTTTGTGAGAAGTCTTTGATTACTAACTAAGTCTCTACTTGTCATAGGTCTATTCAGATTTTGTATTTCTTTTTGAGTCAATTTCCTAGTTTATATCTTTCTAAAAAGTTGTCTATTTCCTCTAGGTTATCTAATTTATTGGCATACAGTTTTCATAGTGTTCCCTTATAATCCTTTTTATTTTTGTAAGGTCAGTAATAATGTCATCTCTTTAAATCATGATTTTAGTAATGTGAGTCTTCTTTTTCTCTTGGCCAGTCTATCTCAGGGTATGCCAATTTTATTGATCTTTCCAAAGAACCAAGATTTGGTTTCTCTGATTTTCTCTACTGTTCTCTATTTCTATAATGTGCTCTCTAATGTTTACTAGTTCCTTCCTTCTGCGTGCTTTGGATTTTGTTTGCTCTTTATTTCCTAGTTTCCTAAGGTTGAAGATTAAGTTCTTTTTTAATAAAGGTGTTTACAGATATACATTTCCTTTATATTGAAATATAAATTATAAATTTATAATATAAATATAACTTATAAATTTTAGTGAAATTCGTTTCCATTTTATCCCAAAAGTTACAGTATTTCATGTTTTTGTTCTCACTCATTTCAAATTATTTCCCCATTGTTTTTGTCCATTGGTATTAAGGAGTGTGTTCTTTAATTTACACATATGTGAATTTTCCAAATTTCCTTTTGTTATTGATTTCTAATTTTATTCCATTGTGGTCAGAGAACATATGCTATGTAATTTATCTTTTTACACATATTGAGACTTGTTCTATGGCCTAACACATGTATATTCTCAAGGATGTGGCATGTGTACTTGACAGAATGTGTATTCTGCTGTTGGGTGAAGTATTCCACAGATACATGTTAGGTCTAGTAGGTTTATAATGTTGTTCAAGTCTACTGTTTTTCTGCTGACCTTCTATTTACTTGTTTTATTCATTATTGAAAGTGGAGTATTGACGTCTCCAACTATTATTGTTGAATAGTCTACTGCCTTCAATTCTATCAGTTTTTGCTTCACATATTTTGGGGCTCTGCTTTTAGATGTATATATATGTTTATAATTTTTAGATCTTCTTCATATATTAATGTTTTATCATTATAAAATGTCCTTATTTGTCTCTAGTAACAGTTTTTGTCTTAAAGTCTATTTTGTCCAATATTAGTAAAGTCAATCCTGGTATCTTTTGGTTACACTTTGCATCATATATATTTTATGTTCTTTTATTTCTAATCTATTTGTGCCCTTGAATATAAAGTATATCTCTTTTAGACAGCATATAGTTGGATTATGTTTTTGTTTCAATTCATCGTGCCTTTTAATTTGAGTATTTATCCATTTTCATTTATTGTAATTACTCACAGAGCTAGGCTTACATTTACCACGTTTTGCTATTTGTTTTCTATGTGTCAAATATCTTTTTGTTTCTCTATTCACTCATTACTGCTTCTTTTGTGTTAAATAAATATTTTTCTAGTGTTCCATTTTAACTCCATCTTCCTTTCTTTCATTACATTTTTGGGGTTATTTTCATGATGGTTGCCCTGGGTATTATGGTTAACATCTGAATTTGTAACAATCTAGTTGCCTTAACACAAGCTTAGTTTCAATAGTATACTGAAACTTTGCTCCTGTATTGCTTGATTCTCTATTTGATCCTTTCTGTCTTTACTGTCATATAAATTACATCTTTACACATCATGTGGCCATCAACACAGATTTATAGCTGTTGATTTATGCAGATTATTCTTTAAATCAGATAGGAGAAAAAAGAATTACAAACATAAATACATTTATAATGTCTTATATATTTACTTATATAGTTAACTTTACTGGTAGTCTTTATTTATCATGTGGATTTGATTTACTGTTTGGTATTTAATTTCGGCCTGAAAGACTTTCTTTAGTATCTCTGTAGGGCAGGTCTGCTAATGATAAATTCTCTGTTTTTATTTATCTGGTAATGTCTTCATTTTGCCTTCATTTTTAAAGAATACTTACACTAGGTACAGAATTCTTGACTGAATTGGTTGAAAACAAAGTCTTTCAGCACTTTAAATATATCATCCCACTGCCTTCTGGCCTGCATGGTTTCTGCTGAAAAATCAACTGTTAATCTTATTGATGATCCCTTGTGTTCAATGAATTTCTTTTCTTTTGGTGCTTTTAAGGTCTTTGTCTTTCAATAGTTTGATTATAGTGTATATAGGTGTGAATATCTCTGAGTTTACTTGAAGTTTGGTAAAATTCTTGTATGTTCAGATTAGTATTCTCAATCAAATTTGGGAAATTTGAGGCCATTATATATTTAATAGTTTTACCCCTTTTCTCTCTCTTCTCCTTCTGGGACTCCTACTATGAGTATATTGATATGCCTCTGAGTTTCTTTCATTTTTCTTCATTTTTTTTTCTTTCTGTTCCTCAGAATGGATAACCTCAATTAATCTATGTTCAATTGTGCTGATTCTTTCTTCTGCCTTGTCAAATCTGCTATTGTGTTCCTCCAATAAATTTTAATTTCATTTATTGTACTTTTCAATGCTAGAATTTTTATTTGGTCCTTTTAGACATTTTTCTGTCTTTTTATTGATATTCTCTACTTAGGAGACATCATTTTTATATACTCCAATAGACCGTATGTTCTTTAAGCATAATTAAAATAGCTGTTTTAAAATCTTTGTCTAGTAAATTCAATGAGATTCCTCAGGGATAATATCTATTGACTGCTCTTTTTTCTGTGTATGTGCCATACTTCTTTTTTGCTTGCCTCACAATTTTTAGTGGAAATTTGAACATTTAAAATAATGTGGCGGGACTTCCCTGGTGGCTCAGTGGTTAGGAATCCACCTGCCAATGCAGGGGACATGGGTTCAAGCCCTGCTCTGGGAAGATCCCACATGCCATGGAGCAACTAAGCCCGTGCACCACAACTACTGAGCCTGTACTCTGAAGCCTGCAAGCCACAACTACTGAGCCTATATACCACAACTGCTGAAGTCCACACACCTAGAGCCTGTGCTCCACAACAAGAGAAGCCACCACAATGAGAAGCCCACACACTGCAACGAAGAGAAGCCCGCACACTGCAATGAAGAGTAGCCCCCCCTTGCTGCAACTAGAGAAAACGCGTGCAGCAGTGAAGACCCAATGCAGCCAAATTAATTAATTAATTTTTAAAAATTTAAATAAAATAAAATAATGTGGAAACTCTGGAAATTAGGCTCTCCTCCCTTCCTATACTTTGCTGTTGTTACTGTTTTTTGGTTTATGTTTGTTTGTTTTTGTGGTTGCAGTAGTGGTGGTGGTGGTTGGTTGGCTTAATGGCTTTTATGAATTAATTCTGCAGAGTCTCTATCTTTTTTCCCATTGTGGCCACTGAAGTCTCTGCATAGTTCACACCATGGTCAGTTAATGATTGGACAGAGATTTCTGTAAATGTCTACAACTGGCAAGTCTCCCAATCTTTGTTAAAGAGCTCTGTGTGTACATTCAGGAACACTTTCAGTACTCAACAAGTATTTGACAATTCTGCCTTACCCTTTACTTCCTGCTCACAAAAAGCCTCAAGGTCAGCCACGGGTGAGGTCTTTCCCGAGCATACACACTGCTATGCATGCACATCATCTTTTAGATCCTTGTAAGTATGCAAGCTTTTCAAAACCCGTGTGGACATCTCATTTCCCAGCTTTTCCTTTTAAGCATTTTGGTTTATCTATTGTTTTCTCCAACTGTCATCTACTATTTCAGACAGCCACAAAAGTAGGCAGTCACTTCTAATTTTTTTTAAACATCTTTATTGGAGAATAATTGCTTTATAATGGTGTGTTAGACAAACACCCCAGATTAAAGGTTAGGTGAGGTTCAAGGCAAACAAAGACAAACTTGCAAGTGGGGTCTTCCAGGAAACCACTAGACAGGTAAAATAATGACAATCTATGGGAATGAGGTTTGAAGGAGCTTCAACCCTGTTCCTCTTCTAGTGGCTGTTGGACTGCTATATTTAACCATGAGAGTGGACTCTAGGTTTCCATGGCTACCAAAGAGCTGAAGGGTGGGGTGATGGGAATGGAACAAGTTAAAATGCACTAAGAATAGAGCTCATTGTTTTTACTGACATTCACCCATTGTGATAGAGTAAATAGTTCCCATATGATGGCAAGTCTTTGGTTAATTTCCAGAAGTATGAAAATATTTATTCTGTATTTTTTGCCAATTTTCTTGTAGATTTTATAAGGAAGAGAATTTTCAAAGGTCCTAGACCCTTACTCTGCCATTTTTGCTGACATCCACTGCATTAATTATTTTAAAGTAAAGATATAAAAGATATAAAATATTGACCTGAGGGGAAATTAGTAAATTCATCTTGTTTTACTATTCAACACTCCCCTGTGAGGAAACAATATGTTATGTGTGTGATATTCTAGCTTTATAAACATTATGCATATTCATTTTACTGAGAATATTATAAAGGTATTAAAATGGTCTGTATTACCTTAAACACAAATAAATAGGAGGATTTTTTTTTTTATTTTTATGGCTGTGTTGGGTCTTCATTTCTGTGCAAGGGCTTTCTCTAGTTGCAGCAAGCGGGGGCCACTCTTCATCGCGGTGTGCGGGCCTCTCACTATCTTGGCCTCTTTTGTTATGGAGCACAGGCTCCAGACGCGCAGGCTCAGTAGTTGTGGCTCACGGGCCCAGTTGCTCTGCAGCATGTGGGATCTTCCCAGAACAGGGCTCGAACCCATGTCCCCTGCATTGGCAGGTGGATTCTCAACCACTGCACCACCAGGGAAGCCCAATAGGAGGATATTTTTTGAAGATGCATATTTCTCAGGATAGTAGCTAGACCTTGAAGACATAGACTGCTTTTCTAGGAGAAATAAGTTACTTCAAGGCTGGACTTAGAATTCAAGAAGTAGTAAAAGAATCCTTGATTTAGGTGTTTTGTGTTCAAGACAGGGCCTCAAACTTGAAGCATTGTAGGAGCCAAGGGTAGAATTGTGGAGCGGTAACCCAAAGAGGAAGCAAGCTAGGGTGTAATCAGTCCTTTTTTGTTATAAACCAGACTTCTTATGATCCTGGTATTGACTGTGTTTATTTTGTTTCTATTACCATTATGGTGATATGCCTTTCTGAAAGCTACATAAGGATATGTATTCAGGAGAAATCTAGCCTTAGCCTGTTCCTATCTAGAAAATTAATTGATCAAAAGTCAACATTTATCCTATTTCAGATCATGTCCAACATCATTGTATGTCCTTAGAGCTTATCATCAGGTGCCAGGAGGACAATTTGGCTTAGGCTACATAGTCATGAAGGATCTCAATGTTAGACTTTCAATCTTACCTTTAGATTATATCATCCGTATGGTTACAGAGGAGTGAAAAGCACTATAGCACTGAAAGAAATATAAGACCTTGCTTCTCACTACTTAAAGTGCAGTCTGTGGACAATTCATATTACCATCTTATGAGAGATGTTCATATATGGAAAATCTAAGGTATCACCCTAGACCTACTGAACCAGAATATACATTTAAACAAGAGCTCCCGGTGTTTCATGTGCACACTAAAGTTTGAGAAGCACTGCCATAGATAATCTAGGCATGGATTGTTGAAATTTGATTGTACACACTCCATTAAACAAAGCCTTGGGGAATTTAAAAGGTTGTTTTTTGGTTTTTCTAGATATTCTGCTGCTTCAGTTGCAAAAGCAACAGGGCAGCTAAAATATTCTAACCTCAAAGTGGCCTCTTATAAATTATTAGCTGAACTATATTAAATATCATTCTATATAATGTCACAGTAAAGTTTTTATGGCAAGAAACAAAAAAGTCAACCTTATTTTCCCAAGAAAGTTGATTTATGCTTCCTAGAGAAATTCCACAGTGATGTCATTCCATGTACTAAACAGAGTCCTCACCCTCTTTGGCTGCTTCTTGAAAGAGATGCCAGATGCCATTCTTAGACTTTAAATGGGGAGAGGGGAAAATGAAAATAATGGCTTCAGGTGCAGATGTTACCTTGTCTCATAAGTAAAATTTCTAAAATTTATTAAATATATGAATTGTCACATTATATGAGAAATGCAGTAATAAGCTGTCCAGGGTTCTTGGGAGAAAAAGCCCTGGAAGGTAAGAAAGATCAGTGGAAATCAAGAGTTGTCTTAAATTCAGTTCTCTAAAAGTAGAGCATGAAATAGGGATTCAGATGCCTGTGTTGTACTGAGGGAGGGCTCTCAGGTAGAGGGGTGTAAGGGAAGCAGGATGTGTCAGGGAAAGCAGACGAGCTCATGACATATCTAGCTTCACCCTGATCCCCAAGTAACTCTGGGGTATGAATTTCACCACAGAGCCCACTTTGAGGCAAGGGGACTAACCTGTGGTGGCCCCATGTCAGTCAGCCATTAACCGCTTCTGGAGGGTAGACATGACCTCCTGGGTGAGGCAGCTCTCCTTGGCCAAGGGCAATTCTCCAGGAAGCAGTCCCTGTGACAGCCAACAGAACAGGTGGAGGAGGCGTGCTCATCTGGGAAAGGAGATCTGGGCAGGGCCTCAACAACAGGGCTGCAACAGATTCAGGAGTGCAGGATTCTAGTTCATGCTCTCCCAATACAGCATTCCACAAGCTTTCCCTTCTCTAGGACTCCATTCCTTTTTGTCTAAATGTAAGGAGACTGGACTTGAGAATGTCTACAACCTTACACTCCAGACACTGCTCTGACAAAACCCCAACCCTCGTCTGATGGAACTAGTCCCTGGTGAATTTTCCACCTCCTCAAAAATGTTACTCATCCAACATGTTCCTCCAGAAAGGTCCAGGAATGCTTTGGTCCTGCCTTAAACCAGCATGGCAAAGTCGTTCTTCACATTAAAGGTCATTTGCCCGTTTGCAAGGTCCATAAAGCGATCCCATTCTTTTTTATTTGTTTCAAGTTAGCCACCTTGTATCTCTGTTAAATAAAACTCTAGTGGAAGTTCTTCACCTCATCAATTTTCATGACTCACAGCCAATTCAGACACACCTTCCCTTGGTGCAGAAAGCTCTTCTACAGTGTGTCTTGGTTTTCAATCTACATGAACAACTATCTTTAAATGAATTTATACAAAATGTATTATTTCCCACTGTATAATATTTTTAAAGAAAAAAAATCATACTTGTGAGAAAATGTGCTGATGGATAACAGAACAGATTATGCGTATGGAAAGCCTTTCTATTCAGATAACAGAACCACCACAATGCCAGGGAGGCGGGGGCTTCCAGAAACCTTAGCCATAAAATATAGGAATAAATAAAATACCATCCCAAATCTATAAAATGACAATAAATGTTAGTGCTTATAAATATTCCCAGATCTATATGGTCAATAGCAGAATCTAAACATGCCAGGCGATCAACCTCCCAACTTAGACAAAGATTTGAGCTGTGCTTCTCTGAATAAATCCATCTGAGAGAATCAATAGCATATGTTACCCTTGAGTTTGGAGTAAGTTGGCAAATGCAAGTTCAGTCAAAGGCAATAATGTAACGTGTTCCACGTGTAATAATAATAAATTTCAACAGCCACATTAATAGGACAGGCAAGACCCAAAACCTAGGTGGCGATTAAAGCTGCTCTTTTAAATAGGAAAACTCAAGCTGTGTAGAAAAGAGGCACGTAATTGGTCACACCTGCTAGAGAGGTCTAGATTCCCAAGGACAAGGGGCATTTTTTAATTCCACTAAAATAAATAAATAAATAAATAAATAAATAAATAAATAAGTAAATAAGCATTCATGGCTAATGTTGCAGCACTAAGTTGCACTCAGTGAAAAATTTCATTTGGCTGCTATTTTTGATAAACTATTTCTCAATGTTCAGTGAGAGCTGGACTCCAGAGGGATCAGATCATAAATGTCATGTGTTTATAAGAATTTGAAGGAAAAAAACAGTATATCTGTCAGTCTTAAGACATGCAGTAATGATGCCTCAAATTTTATGCATATAACAACTTTGGAAACATTTTAGTTTTGCTCTTTTGGATTTGAAAACCTAGCTGCAAAAACAAAACAAAACAAAACAAAGGCAAGTGTTCACTTTACATATTTGCATTCTCTGGCCAGACACATTATTCAAAATCTGAAGTTTCATTAAAAAGATGGACTTGGGGACTTCCCTCATGGTGCAGTGGTTAAGAATCCGCCTGCCAATGCAGGGGACCCAGGTCCAAGCACTGCTCCGGGAAGATCCCACATGCCACGGAGCAACTAAGCCCATGCGCCACAACTACTGAGCCTGCACTCTACAGCCCGTGAGCCACAACTACTGAAGCCTGCGTGCCTATAGCCCATGCTCTGCAACAAGGGAAGCCACCACAGTGAGAAGCCCCACGCACCTCAAGGAAGAGTAGCCCCCGCTCGCCGCAACTAGAGAAAGCCAGCACGTGGCAAAGAAGACCCATCACAGCCAAAAATTAGTTAATTAATTAAAATAAATAAAATAAAAGATGGACTTGGAAGAGACGTTAAAAGCCATTTAGTCCGGGGGCTTCCCTGGTGGTGCTGTGGTTGAGAATCCGCCTGCCAATGCAGGGGACACGGGTTCGAACCCTGGTCTGGGAAGATCCCACATGCCATGGAGCAACTGGGCCTTTAAGCCACAACTACTGAGCCTGCACGTCTTGAGCCTGTGCTCCACAACAAGAGAGGCCGCGATAGTGAGAGGCCCGTGCACCGCGATGAAGAGTGGCCCCTGCTCGCCGCAACTAGAGAAAGCCCTCGCACAGAAACGATAACCCAACACAGGCAAAAATAAATAAATAAATTAATTAATTAAAAAAAAAAAAAGCCATTTAGTCCAACTTCCTATCCATACAAGAATTCCGAACAGGTATTCATTCTTGGCTTGGATACTTGTGGGGGAAAGGATAGATGGGTCATTTGTCAAAAATCTCACTCTCCTACAGGCCAGGATTGTATTTCCTCCTTTCTTCCTCCCTCCATCCCTCCCTCCCTTCTAAGCCCTCTCTCTTTCCTCTTGCTCTTCCTCCTTCTTTCCTTCCTTTTCACCTTCCTTCACCATCTTCCTTTCTTCCCTTCCTTCTTTCTCTCCTTCTTTCCATCATCACTCTCTATAATTTCTTCCCTCTTTCTATCCCTATCTTCCTTTCTTCCTTTTAGGGACTTCCCTGGCAGTCCAGTGGTTAAGACTTCGCCTTCCACTGCGGGGGGTGCAGGTTCTATCCCTGGTCAGGGAGCTAAAATCCCACATACCAGGTGGCCCAAAACCAAAAAACATAAAACAGAAGCAATACTGTAACAAATTCAATACAGACTTAAAAAAAAAAAAATGGTCCACATTCCAAAAAAAAAAATCTTCGTTAATGAAAAGTTTAACTGATTAATGTGCTAAAACTCCATTCCCTCCAAATTTCCCATTCATGTGCAGTTCTCAGCCTCAGGGCCCATCAGGATGAGTCTCTGGTTTGTCGGATACTTTTCTCCCAAATTCAACCAAAGCCTCCACACCTCTTTTTTCCCAACTTCCAAGTCTCTCCCCAAACTCACACACATGGTTGCAGAACTCCTCCTGCTTTATAGCATCACCCAAACTTTGAGTTTCTCCCAGCAGCCTGCATGAAGAAGGGATTTAGTAAGCAGTCAACAGTATATTTTGTGCTAAAACTCTTGTTCACAAGCAACCAAAAAAGAAAAAGGATACTATAGACCCCT
Organism: Balaenoptera physalus; assembly: GCF_965194825.1. Classification (NCBI taxonomy): domain Eukaryota; kingdom Metazoa; phylum Chordata; class Mammalia; order Artiodactyla; family Balaenopteridae; genus Balaenoptera; species Balaenoptera physalus. The sequence continues at coordinate 41,082,934 of NC_138898.1, read as the reverse complement.
GAGAATCTCAGCTTCCAAAGGAAATGTTAGAAGGAGATTTCCTTTGCCGGAGGCCCTCAAGAGGAGCCTGGGCTTCCCACGGCACGTGTAACCGTGAGCAGGAGGTCCCCAAAGCATTGAGGCATAATGTAGCCTTTGAATAAAACATTAATTCCGATGTAAAAGGCTGCGTGGGGACCATGATTACTAGTTAGTGGGGCCATTCCATCTCCCCATGCCACTTTGAACTGCTCTGGGAAGCTTTATAATGTGCTCTCAGGGGGTCTTTCCAGAGATGGAGGGATGCAGATGAAACCAAGGAGGAGGCTGCACAGACCCAGGAGAAAATGCCAAAGTTCTGCTCTCAGGTCTGACGTTCCCATTTTCATCGGCTGATTTTCCATTCCCGTTCATCAGACCATCTCATGGAGGCTTTCTCCTCTTGGGTTCTGCGTGGCATCATCTGCACGTTATAAACACGCACCCACATGCTCTTCCTTCTGCCTAGGAACTCACTGCCTTACTTTACGGTCTGGCTGATTTGTGGTGGCAGGAGCAGCTGCTTTCCACTTTTTGAACACTTCCCAGTAGACAGGCCCTATGCTTGGCACATTAGTTTGAGTTATGTCTTTTAACGCTCATAAATCCTGAGACAGATACCTATATTATTATTGTAAACCTGTAATCAATAATACTATATGTTACAGAATTCTGTGTAATTAAATTAACATTTAATAAAATGTACAATGGCATGTGCAATTAAATAATAATCCCCATTTTGCAACTTGGGTTGGAAAGATCATCCCATGACCCTCAGCTGATAAGAAATGAGCATCACATTCGAATCTGGTTTTCCTATCTCTCAAGCTCTTACATTTAACTACTTTGATATACCACCGGTCTGTTCATCCTTCAAGGCCAAGTTCAAATGTTATCCCTTATGTGAAGAGCCTTCTTTGGTGGCAACAGAGCTAATTAGGTGATTTTTTTCCATTTCCCTATAACACTTGGACATATGTAACTGAGTAAAACTGAGTCTTATAAAGGCTGATCTCAACATAGTGCAAAAATCAGAAGAAGCATCAGTCCCAGATACAGAAATTGTAGAAAAGTAGTCAAAACCTTTGTTGCAGGCTCTTGAAAGATACCAAAGGTAGATGGTATTCATTAAACCCAATGCAAAATATTTTAACACATCAAGTAGTTTTTTAATATATATAATGGGTTGGCCAAAAAGTTCGTTCGTGGTTTTCCAGAAGATGTTACGGGAAAACACGAATGAACTTTTTAGCCAACCCAATATGGAGACAGAGATTGAGATAGATATATATATATATATATATATATATATATATATACATATATACCCACCCACATATGTATGTATATAGGCAAACAAACAATAAACGTTGCATAAAAAACATAACTCATGGTCGGAGTAGGTTAATCATAAAAGTAGTTTTATTTTTTCCCCTATTTTCTTTTAAAATCTATTCGGTGTTGGTTCTTCCCTTGCCCCTGGATGAGAAACCCTAGCCAGCCCCATGACACATCTGGTCACAATTATGTAATAAAATGCCCCATGACTTTAAATTAGAATAGCATTTAAAATATCCAGTCCTTGTAAGAGTCTGAGGCACTTGCCAGCGTCTGCTGCAGGTAGAGAGGCCTGCCATTAAGAAGGTGGGAGCCGTTGGGAAGTTTCTTTTCTTTTCCTGCACCTTCTTCCATAGCTCTCTAAGTTTGCTTTCTCAGGATTAGAGCCTGAGAAGCGTTACAGAGAAGTTTATACTTGACTGAAACTCTTGTAAACTGCCTTTGTAACTTCTGATAACAAAGCAATACATACTGTGTAGCAATATATCATATTAAGTGTAGCAAATATTTTTTAAAATTTAAAACAGAACAAAGAAGGAAATAGAAGCCACCCATAACCCCATTAACCCCAAATTACTTCTGTCAACATTTGGGTGAACCCCACTGATATGTCATTCTCATTTGTAGATGTACATATTGCATATGCATGTTTATGGGAGATTTTTTTTCCTACATTGAAACTTAGCAATGAAACTTCACTGTCATATATTTCTTGAGTGCAATAAATAAAAATAAATCATACATCATCTGTTGATAATAACTATAACTACTTTGCCTTTTACAAATATGCCAGAAAATGGCGTAGTGTACAGGATAAGACGCTAGACTCCTGGGGTCACTACAGTATCCCCCCACTGATTAACTGAGTGCCTTTCAGTAAATAATCAATGCTCTTTGTCTCAGTTTTCTAATCCGTAAAATGGGGATAATCATAGTAACTTTTCTCGTAGGGTTGTCATGAAATATAAACACAGAAGTGAATATGTATGTTTAACATTCTTAGAAGAGTGTCCAAAAGATGGTAAGTTCTATATAACTGTGAGTTACGAAGATGAGGATGATGATAATGACACTGAGAGACTCACACAGATGGAAATACAGCCCTTGAGAAGTTTGTAATTTACTCTGTGAGATAAATAAACAATGTAAACCAAACAATTAGAGAAGATTTAAATGCTAATCTAATCATTTTGGTTCTTAAAAAATTCATAATAGGTTTTAATAAGCAAGGTAGAACTTGGGAGAATTTCAGTTCATTTGAGTATGATGTTTGGCAAATATATAGATACATATATTTTTTCTCAACATTTGTCTGGGTCTTTTTCATGCCTCCTAAAATCCAGTTAGTTTTCTGGGATGAATTGATGAGTGTAAGCCTCCCTAATCCTAATACAAAAACAAAATGCATCCTCCCCCCATAAGAAAAGGCACACAGGAACCTCACTGGTGCTATCAGCTGTCAGCACTGCAGTCCCCTGCATCCTCCTAGACTTGTCTGATCGGAGCAGATCAGAAAAAAGGATGAAGCTGACAGACTGTCATCATTCCCTCCTCCCCAGTCACCTGCCAGTGGATCCCCAGAAACTGGTGTGATTGGATCATCTCTTCTAAAAGTAAGAGGCCTAAAAAGGATTGGGGCAGATGGTACAGACTAAAAATTAAGCAGCTGAATTCTTCAGGTATAAGCTGTCAGGATGTAGATGGGTAGTTAGTGATCATAAGTCCAGATATTTCAATACTGTCATTCTGAATGTTTGCAAGCTTTTTCTTTCCCTTGATTATTTCCTTTTGTTCACTGGGCTTAGGTTTTGAACCACAAATAGGAGCTTTTCAAGGAGTAAAGAAGTGAGAACATTCCATACAGAAGTATTTCTCTGCAATGAAATGAAACACGTAGGGTCCTACAACTGGCTCTTGGAGGCCACATATGGTTCCTCCCAGTCAGTGGTTCTCAATCCAGGCTGCAGAGTTAGAAATATATGGGGAGTTTTTAAGAAGCCCAATACTCAGGCTGCATCAAGACCAATTTCAGTCAGGAAAGCAGAGGGTGAAACCAAGCATCAGATTTGTTAAAAGCTCCCTGGGTTATTTCACTGGGCAGGCAAGCTGGACAACCCATGCTGTAGGCAATAGCTGAAGAGTCCAGCTTTGTCCAAACATGTGTGTTCCTTCTCTGTGTACTGAGACACCACATCTCAGCTTAGCTCCTTGATCACAAGAGGAACGGGATGAGATTTGCAGGACTGCAGCATGGTGGAAGAGAAGAGGCCAGGTTTTGTGGCCTGAAAGTTCTGGGTTCATATCCCAGCTCTATCACCAATTTCTTAGCTGCATGGATTTGGATCAGTTTCTAAGCCTCATTTTACTTCCTTGTTCACTCCATGGGAATAATAATAATATTAACTTTGCAAGTATTGTCTAAAATTAGAGGGATGAGATGAAAAGTGCTTTGCACAGTACCTGAAACATGACAAGGGTTTGAGAACTAGTAGCTGTTATAGTTATTATTTGTCAAACCTACAATTTTGGAAATAAAATCGAGTGTGTGCTATTGACAGGGGAACAATGATACCACAGTCACATACATAGGAGAGCACATTTCAAATGAATATATGTTCACATTATTGATTTCTTTAATGCTAACACCTGGCTCTAAATTCATAAGTATTCATAATTATGGATATTAACTTTCTAAATGGAGGAGGTATTTCCCATGCAGGATGTGATGAAGAAGTGAATTGAAATTCAGTGGATGCATTCAGTGTCTCTTGTTGAAGAACTCTAAGTGACATGGAGACATTATTGCATCCATTTTGGCAGGTATCCAGTGGAGTAGATAAGAATATGTGCTATCATCAAAGGACAGATCAACTAAGTGGTCTGAGAACTCCGGGAGTCATAAAATCATAAAATGTTTAACTTGCAAGAGATCATCTAGTTCAATGATTTTAAAATATATATATTCTTTCAGCAGTGGTACACTTTTCTCAATAGAAATCTTAACTGCTAATGACCAATTTTGGCAAGTGAAATTCTTATTGTTGAAGTGAGGCTTACCTACTTTACCCTGAAGGGTGGTTTGGAGTTCTAGAGATTCAAAAGAACACACTTTGAAAAACAATGACTAAGTTAAAACCACTTGGGGTAAGATTGTTACTTGGGTAGCATCCAATGAAACTCACCTCCTGCTATTCTCACTGTTGTGTATTCTCTTCCAGCATTGAGTATAGCCTTGGCCATGCGACTTGCCATCACAAATGGGACATTGACAAGCATGATGCGAGTAGATATGGTCTGGCTTCTTGGTATATCCACTCTTTGAACCAGTTGCCATGCTCTAATAAAGCTTGGGCTAAGCCACTGTATGATGAGACCAGGTTAAAAAAAGAGACCATGAAAGGAACATGGAGGTACCAGATTTCTGAGTGAAGTCCTGCTGCATCTTCCAGCCCCAGTATAGTCTCCAAACAACTACAGCCATATGAGAGACTTCAAGGGAGACCAGAAGAAGAACCACCCAGCCAGGCCCAGTCCAGATTACAGAATCATGAAGAAATAAAATGATAGTTGCTTTAAGCCACCAAGTTTGGGGATGAATGGTTATACAAAAACAGGTAACTAACTGAAAAGTTATTTACTAGAGCCCCTCATATCTCTGGCATATCCCTGTAGCTTGCATTTTAAAAATTCTTTAATAATAAGCATTGAATGGGATTGGAACCAAGATGGTGGAGTAGAAGGATGTGCTCTCACTCCCTCTTGGGAGAACACCAGAATCACAACTAGCTGCTGGACAATCATCAACAGGAAGACACTGGAACTCACCAAAAAAGATGCCCCACATCCAAAGACAAAGGAGAAGCCACAGTGAGATGGTAGGAGGGGCGCAATCACAGTAAAACCAAATCCCATAACTGCTGGGTGGGTGACTCACAGACTGGAGAACACTTATACCACAGAAGTCCACCCACTGGAGTGAAGGTTCTGACCCCACGTCAGGCTTCCCAACATGGGGGTCCGGCGATGGGAGGAGGAATTCTTAGAGACTCAGACTTTGAAGGTTACTGGGATTTGATTGCAGAACTTCGACAGAACTGTGGGAAACAGAGACTCCACTCTTGGAGGGCATACACAAAGTAGTGTGTGCAATGGGACCCAGGGGAAGGAGCAGTGACTGCAGGGGAGACTGAATCAGACCTACCTGCTAGTGTAGGAGGTCTCCTGCAGAAGTGGGGGGTGGGGGGTGGCTGTGGCTCACTGTGAGGACAAGGACACTGGCAGCAGAAGTTCTGGGAAATACTCCTTGGTGTGAGCCTTCCCAGAGCCCGCCATTAGCCCCAACAAAGAGCCCAGGTAGGCTCCAGTGTTGGGTCACCTCAGGCCAAACAACCAACAGTCCCTCCCATCAGGAAACTTGCATAAGCCTCTTAGATAGCCTCATCCACCAGAGGGCAGACAGCAGAAGCAAGAAGAAGTACAATCCTGCAGCCTGTGGAACAAAAACCACATTCACAGAAATATAGAAAAGATGAAAAGGCAGAGGGCTATGTACCACATGAAAGAACAAGATAAACCCCAGAAAAACAACTAAATGAAGTGGAGATAGGCAACCTTCCAGAAAGAGAATTCAGAATAATGATAGTGAAGATGATCCAGGACCTCGGAAAAAGAATGATGCCAAAGATCAAGAAGATGCAAGAAATGTTTAACAAAGACCTAGAAGAATTATAGAACAAACAAACAGAAATGAACAATACAATAACTGAAATGAAAACTACACTAGAAGGAATCAATAGCAGAATAACTGAGGCAGAAGAACGGATAAGTGACCTAGAAGACAGAATGGTGTAATTCACTGCTGTGGAACAGAATAAAGAAAAAAGAATGAAAAGAAATGAAGACACCCTAAGAGACCTCCGGAACAACATTAAACAAAACAACATTCGCATTATAGGGGTCCCAGAAGGAGAAGAGAGAGAGAAAGGACCCGAGAAAATATTTGAAGAGATTATAGTTGAAAACTTCCCTAACATGTGAAAGGAAATAGCCACCCAAGTCCAGGAAACGCAGAGAGTCCCATACAGGATAAATCCAAGGAGAAACACACTGAGACACATAGTAATCAAATTGGCAAAAATTAAAGACAAAGAAAAATTATTAAAAGCAGCAAGGTAAAAATGACAAATAACATACAAGTGAACTCCCATAAGGTTAACAGCTGATTTCTCAGCAGAAACTCTACAAGCCAGAAGGGAGTGGCATTATATATTTAAAATGATGAAAGGGAAGAACCTACAACCAAGATTATTCTACCCCGCAAGGATCTCATTCAGATTCGAGGGAGAAATCATAAGCTTTACAGAAAAGCAAAAGCTAAGAGAATTCAGCACCACCAAACCAGCTTAACAACAAATGTTAAAGGAACTTCTCTAATTGGGAAACAAAAGAAGAAAAGGACCTACAAAAAGAAACCCAAAACAATTAAGAAAATGCTTATAGGAACATACATATCGATAATTACCTTAAACGTGAATGGATTAAATGTTCCAACCAAAAGACACAGGCTTGCTGAATGGATACAAAAACAAGACACATATATATGCTGTCTACAAGAGACCCACTTCAGACCTAGGGACACATTTAGACTGAAAGTGAGGGGATGAAAAAAGATATCCCATGCAAATGGAAATCAAAAGAAAGCTGGAGGGCTTCCCTGGTGGCGCAGTGGTTGAGAATCTGCCTGCCAATGCAGGGGACGCGGGTTCGAGCCCTGGTCTGGGAGGATCCCACGTGCCATGGAGCAACTGGGCCCGTGAGCCACAATTACTGAGCCTGCACGTCTGGAGCCTGTGCGTCTGGAGCCTGTGCTCCACAACAAGAGAGGCCGCGATAGTGAGAGGCCTGCGCACCGCGAAGAAGAGTGGCCCCCGCTTGCCGCAACTAGAGAGAGCCCTCGCACAGAAACGAAGAGCCAACACAGCCATAAATATATAAATAAATAATTAAAAAAAAAAAAACAAAAACACCAACCCATTACCCTGATTCTGCAGCCTATTCAAAGCATATATTAGTACACATCAACTTCAAGTAAAACATCTATTGATTTAAAAAAAAAAAAAAAAGAAAGCTGGAGTAACAATACTCATATCAGATAAAATAGACTTTAAAATAAAGAATGTTACAGGAGACAAGAAAGGATACTACATAATGATGAAGGGATCAATTCAAGATGAAGATATAACAATTATAAATATATATGCAGTCAACATAGGAGCACCTCAATGCATAAGGCAACTGCTAACAGCTATAAAAGAGGAAATCGACAGTAACACAATCATAGTGGGGGACTTTAACACCTCACTTACACCAATGGACAGATCATCCAAAATGAAAATAAATAAGGAAACAGAAGCTTTAAATGACACAATAGACCAGATAGAATTAATTGATATTTATAGTACATACCATCCAAAAACAGCAGATTACACTTTCTTTTCAAGTTCACAGGGAAAATTCTCCAGGATAGATCACATCTTGAGTCAGAGATCAAGCCTCACTAAATTTAAGAAAATTGAAATCATATCAAGCATCTTTTCTGACCACAATGCTATGAGATTATAAATCAATTATGGGGAAAAAAACGTAAAAAACACAAACAGATGGAGGCTAAACAATACGTTACTAAATAACCAAGAGATCACTGAAGAAATCAAAGAGGAAATCAAAAAATACCTAGAGACAAATGACAATGAAAACACGATGATCCAAAACCTATGGGATGCAACAAAAGCAGTTCTAAGAGGGAAGATTATAGCTATACAAGCCTACCTCAAGAAACAAGAAAAACCTCAAATAAACAATCTAACCTTACACCTAAAGGAACTAGAGAAAGAAGAACAAACAAAACCCAAAGTTAATAGAAGGAAAGAAATCATAAAGATCAGAGCAGAAATAAATGAAATAGAAACAAAGAAAACAATAGCAAAGATCAATAAAACTAAAAGCTAGTTCTTTGAGAAGATATACAACATTGATAAACCATTAGCCAGACTCATCAAGAAAAAGAGGGAGAGGTCTCAAATCAATAAAATTAGAAATGAAAAAGGAGAACTTACAACAGACACCACAGAAATACAAAGCATCCTAAGAGACGACTACAAGCAACTCTATGCCAATAAAATGGACAACCTGGAAGAAATGGACAAATTCTTAGAAAGGTATAAACTTCCAAGACTGAACCAGGAAGAAATAGAAAATATGAACAGACCAATCACAAGTAATGAAATTGAAACAGGGATTAAAAATCTTCCAACAAACAAAAGTTCAGGACTAGATGGCTTCACAGGTGCATTCCATCAAACATTTAGAGAAGAGTTAACACCCATCCTTCTCAAACTCTTCCAAAAAATTGCAGAGGAAGGAACACTCCCAAACTCATTCTATGAGGCCACCATCACCCTGACACCAAAACCAGACAAAGATACTACAAAAAAAGAAAATTACAGACCAATGTCACTGATGAATATAGATGCAAAAATCCTCAACAGAATACTAGTAAACAGAATCCAACAACACATTAAAAGGATCATATACCATGATCAAGTGGGATTTATCCCAGAGATGCAAGAATTCTTCAATATACGCAAATCAATCAATGTGATACACCATATTAACAAATTGAAGAATAAAAACCATATGATCATCTCAATAGATGCAGAAAAAGCTTTTGACAAAATTCAACACCCATTTATGATAAAAACTCTCTAGAAAGTGGGCATACAGGGAACCTACCTCAACATAATAAAGGCCATATATGACAAACCCACAGCAAACATCATTTTCAATGGTGAAAAACTGAAAGCATTTCCTCTAAGATCAGGAACAAGACAAGGATGTCCACTCTCACCATTATTATTCAACATAGTTTTGGAAGTCCCAGCCATGGCAATCAGAGAAGAAAAAGAAATAAAAGGCATACAAATTGGAAAAGAAGAAGTAAAACTGTCACTGCTTGCAGATGACATGATACAATACATAGAGAATCCTAAAGATGTCACCAGAACACTACCAGAGCTAATCAATGAATATCAATGAATTTGGTAAATTGCAGGATACAAAATTAATGCGCATAAATCTCTTGCATTCCTATACACTACTGATGAAAAAGCTGAAAGAGAAATTAAGGAAACACTCCCATTTACCACTGCAACAAAAAGAATAAAATACCTAGGAATAAACCTACCTAGGGAGACAAAAGACCTGTATGCAGAAAACTATAAGACACTGATGAAAGAAATTAAAGATGATACCAACAGATAGAGAGATATACCATGCTCTTGGATTGGAAGAATCAACATTGTGAAAATGGCTATACTAACCCAAAGCAATCTACAGATTCAATGCAATCCCTATCAAATTACCAATGGCATTTTTTACAGAACCAGAACAAAAAATCTTAAAATTTGTATGGAGACACAAAAGACCCTGAATAGCCAAAGCAGTCTTGAGGGAAAAAAAAATGGAGCTGGAGGAATCATACTCCCTGACTCCAGACTATACTACAAAGCTACATTAATCAAGACAATATAGTACTGGCACAAAAACAGAAACATAGATCAATGGAACAAGATAGAAAGCCCAGAGATAAACCTATGCACCTATGGTCAACTAATCTATGACAAAGGAGGCAAGGATATACAATGGAGAAAAGACAGTCTCTTCAATAAGTGGTGCTGGGAAAACTGGACAGCTACATGTAAAAGAATGAAATTAGAACACTCCCTAACACCATACACAAAAATAAAATCAAAATGGATTAGAAACCTAAATGTAAGACCGGACACTATAAAACTCTTAGAGGAAAATATAGGAAGAATACTCTTTGACATAAGTCACAGCAAGATCTTTTTTGATCCACCTCCTAGAGTAACGGAAATAAAAACAAAAATAAACAAATGGGACTTAATGAAACTTCAAAGCTTTTGCACAGCAAAGGAAACCATAGACAATACGAAAAGACAACCCTCAGAATGGGAGAAAATATTTGCAAACAAATTAATGGAAAAAGGATTAATCTCCAAAATATATAAACAGCTCATGCAGCTCAATATTAAAAAAACAAACAACCCAATCCAAAAATGGGCAGAAGACCTAAATAGACATTTCTCCAAAGAAGACATACAGATGGCCAAGAAGCACATGAAAAGCTGTTCAACATCACTAATTATTAGAGAAATGCATATCAAAACTACAATGAGGTATCACCTCACACCAGTTCGAATGGGCATCATCAGAGAATCTACCAACAACAAATGCTGGAGAGGGTGTGGAGAAAAGGGAACCCTCTTGCACTGTTGGTGGGAATGTAAATTGATACAGCCACTATGGGGAACAGTATGGAGGTTCCTTAAAAGACTAAAAATAGAATTACCATATGATCCAGCAATCCCACTACTGGGCATATACCCAGAGAAAACCATAATTCAAAAAGACACATGCTCCCCAATGTTCATTGCAGCACTATTTACAGTAGCCAGGTCATAGAAGCAACCTAAATGGCCATCGACAGACGAATGGCTAAAGAAGAAGTGGTACATATATACAATGGAATATTACTCAGCCATAAAAAGGAACAAAACTGGGTCATTTGTTGAGACGTGGATGGATCTAGAGACTGTCATACAGAGTGAAGTAAGTCAGAAAGAGAAAAACAAATATCGTATATTAACGCATATATGTGGAACCTAGAAAAAGGGTACAGATGAACTGGTTTGCAGCACAGAAATTGAGACACAGACGTAGAGAACAAATGTATGAACACCAAGGGGGGAAAGCAAGGGTGGAGTGGGGTGGTGGTGTGATGAATTGGGCATTTGGGATTGACATGTATACACTGATGTGTATAAAATTGATGACTAATAAGAACCTGCTGTATAAAAAAATAATTAAAATAAAATTAGAAAATTTAAAGAATAATAAGCATTGAACTAGTCTGATTAACCAGTAAGTAGATGAATTAAACATATAACCAAAGTCTTCTTGTTCTAATACAGCCCTTGTGCTACAATTCACCTGATCCCATGTTAGTGGAATAAAACCTTTAAGCTCTAGATATTCAATCTAGATTCCTTAACATTATTTATATTTTGAGATAGAAAGAACTACTTTGGTCCTTAAATCCTTAAGTTTCTGTTAACTGCGAAAACAGCCAAGAACAAGAGGCTTTTAAGCAATGAACTAAGTTGTTACAACATCCATGGACTTTTCTTAGGAGAATCTCTGAAAACCTGCATGCCCTTATTCTAGAAAAAAATCTATTTTAACATGGTTTTCTGGATTCCTGATTCATAGGAATCACACACATATATGTGTGTGTCTATACATTTATATACAATGGATAATTAAAAAAAACTATATATAATAAAGGCCAGGTATATTTCTAAATAAATTTTATTTACTAGATGAAATTTATATTTAATCGGATTATATTGTGTATGTCAAGACCAGATCAAATCACGCTTGAACACCATTCAAGGATTCTGTTGGAATTCCACTATATTGGTGAGTGCTCAATCTGAGATATTTCTCAGTAGAGCGTTTGTGACAGCGTCTCTGACCTGTATGCTCTGCCCTCACAATGAATCTTTGACTCTAGTCTCAGTGTTTCACCACTGCTACCATCACTGCCACACCCGGTAGTTGTTATTCTTTTAATCTTACAGACCATAGATCAGGCTTTTATAAGTGCTCAGAAAGAAGTTAGGAGGTTACTGGTGGGTTTATTTCTTTCCTTCCCCCCAAAAGAACATGGCAAGGAAATTTATTTCCTCTTAGAATGTGAGCGGATTGTGGAGCCTGTGAATTATACCCCACAATATTGGGTTAAAAAATTCGCTTTTCTCTATTTCTCAGAATCAAATACTAAACTCTTCTCCTGCTTGGTTGATGAAAAATCCCATCTTACTGTTAAAGTATAATTTTCAAAAGATAACATAATAATGCTCAGGCAAATAGAAAGTGAACACATGTCAAAGATTTACTCAACTCATTAATTACTGAGAGAAGCAGTAAGGTGTTAAAAGCAGTCCAAAGAATATTTGAGAAGATAGGTATTTATAGGTAAATTAATAAAGGCAGGTGAGGATAGGATTTCAAGGATAGATATAAAACTGATTAATGTCTAACAGGGTGATAAACCCTAGCCTCTGAGGTGACCTGTTCGAGTGATCAGAAATAATTTGCATCTCAACTGAACACAATTCTGCAAGATAGCATGTAGCTTAATTCTGGGACCGCTAACCAATAACCAATAGCAAACCATGAGTTAAAGAACAAGCATTTGCCTGATCCCTGGGTGGGCTTGCACCTCCATAAAACACTGAAGAAACAAGTCACCCACCACCTTTTGCTTTTGTCCACATTTTGAGTAATTTTTATCAATACTCATTTTTATTGCATCTCTCTCTGCTTGTCAGCGGGTTCAGGCAAGAATTATGGAGCTTTTAGAAGCCAGAAATAGGAAAAAGGCCAGGCCAGCTAGACCATCATCTTTACCAGTGCCCCTTCTGTGACCTAATCTTGATGTCATTTCAGGCTTCTACCACATCCTCCTCAGTGTGGGGGACAGACCCTAGGATAACCCCCAATGACCACCACCTTCTGGTATCCCTGCCTTTGTATAATTCCCTCTCCTTGTGTGTGGGTGAGATCTGTCCCTTGCCTCTAGCGAATATACTGAATAATATTGCAAAGGTGAAGTGATCTTGCAGATGTAACTTAAATCCCAAACCAATTGATTCTTTGTAAAAGGAGATTTTCCAGGGTGGACCTAAATTAATCAGGTAGGTTTGGATTAAGCAAAGCCCTTAAAAGGGAGACTGAGCCATCCCTGAGCCACAAGATTATCCTGCTGGCCTTGAAAAAGTTAGCTGCCAAGTTTAGAGAGCCATGGGGCAAAGAGCTGCAGGTGACACCTGGGATGAGAGTGGACCCAAGTGAGGCAGCAAGAAAACTTCAGTCCTACATCTGCAAGAAACGGAATTCTGCCAACAGCCACGTGTGCTTGGAAGAAGACCCCAAGCTCCAAAAAGGAACAAGCCCAGGCAACACCTTGATTATAGACTTGTAAGACCCCAAGCAGAAGGTCCAGCTAAGCTGTGACTGAAATCCTACCCCACAGGAACTGTGAGATCGTAAGTGTGTGCTGCTATAAGCCGCTAAGCTTGTGGCAATCTGTTACACAGCAATAGATAACTAATACACTCAGGGGTACGCCACACAGCACGTACTTCCCTGATGGCAGACATGCTCACAGAATTCCCCTCCAATGCTCTCAAGGCCTTGGTGCCTATTTTCAGCCATCTTTAGCATCCATAGTGGCAATTCCTCTGTCTAGGGAATGGAGTAAAGCCAGCCTAGGTCTCTGCCAGTCACAGAAAACCCTGAAGACTCCATTCTTTATCTTAGACCCAGAGATGTACCCTCACCTTATCACCTCCCCGAAATCATCTCTTCTTTTCAAGTCAGCCTCCTAAAAGCTTCTAGATCTGAATTATTACCCCCTATGTCTTCCTCTTTGGAATCCCCAGGTAAAATCTTCTCCCTGGGCCTGAAACTCCAAAGCTCTATACTTACCAGTTTTGGGAAGAGGGAAAAAGAGAGACAAATTGTTATAAGGACAGCTCTGGCTTTTAGAAGATTCAGTGTTGGCCTCCCTTTACTGGAATGAGAGAGGAGAAAGGAGATTCTAACATCATTTCAGTGTTGCTTGTTTGTTTTTTATCAGTAGTAACTCACCATTTTAAAGAGAGTTACTGTAATATACACTATATAACCAGGCTACAATAAAGTCTTTTGGGGGCAGAATTACAAAATAAATGGGGGTTCTTGACACTTTCCTGATGATGCCCTTTGTCTCTCTTAAGATCATGAAATAAAAAAAAGGAACCAGAGGCAAACATGTAGTGTTTAGTGGTAATGAGTCAGAGGACATGGCAGCAGGGGAGGACGAACCCAGTTCAGCTCAGGAGAAACTGCTGAGAGGGCTTCGCAGAGGTGAGTTTTGGGGATCAACCCGCTGGTGAGGCCAGATCTGGAACTTGCTGGTTACTACCTTTGCACCAGCATTTCTCAAATTTGCCTGCACAGTAGACTCACTTGGGGAGTTTTTAAAATCCCAGTGCCCAGGCCACACCCCAGATCAATTAAATCACAGTTTGGGGGGCTGAGACCCAGGTATCAGTATTTTTTAACGATCACCACTTTTTAAAACTCCCCAGGGAATTGTAATGTGCAGGCGCTTTAGAACCACTGCCTCACACTCTCTTCCTTTGTTCAGGAAGAATGAGTTCTCACACCTTAGCACCAAAGCATCACCTGGAGAGACTGATAACACCCAGTTTCCCCTGGCCCCAGCCCCTGGGGTTTCTGATTCAGCAGACTTAGAGTAGAGCCCAAGAACGTGCATTTCTAACACACTCCCAGGAACTGTTGACACTACTAACGGGGGAGCATTCTTTGAAGAGACAAGGGCTAGATTTTTACCTTAATGAAATTGCAAGCACAAATCTTAATAAGTGGCTATTGGCTAAATATTTAATGATCCATAACCATATGTGACTTGTGTTTCATGCTTATGGAGTACTTACAATTAATAATTCCAGATTCTACACTAATTTTTAATTTGTCTTGTTCCCTAAGCAGCATCACACAGAGACCAACAGCCTCCAGAGAGAAAGACCTTTGCACAAAAACCACTAGGAAAGGTTTGTATATTTATCTCATGTTCCCTCATGTTAGAGTCTCCTGGAGGTTAAGTAAAAGATACAAGTGCTTGGTCCTCACCCTTGGAAATTCTACCTTACTGACCCTGAAGAGGGACTTGGATGGGCAATGACATATATATATACATATATATATATATATATATATATATATATATACACATACACACATACACCCCCCCACACACATATACGTACAATATACATACACACATATTAATATATACACATATGCATACATTAGTAGAATAATTGATAAATATAATTGTTACATATTATTACACATAATATGCATAATGTATGTATCATTATTTAATTATTAGAATTTATTTCTTAGAGCAGTTTTAGGTTTATAGAAAAATTGAACAGAAAGTGCGGGACTTCCCATATACCCTCTCTTGCCTCCCTCACAGTTTTCTCTACTACTAACATCTTGCATGGTGGGATACATGTGTTACAATTAATGAACCAATATTGATACTTTATTAGCTAAAGTGCATAGTTCACATTAGGATTCACTCTCTAGTGCTGTAGAGTTCTACAGGTTTCACCAACTGTATAATAGCATGTATCCACCATTGTATTATCATACAGAATAATTTCATTGCTCTAAAAATCTCCTGTTCTCCACCTATTCATCTCTCCCCTCTATCCCCAAAATCCCTGGCAATTCCTGATCTTTTTGTTGCCTAAAGCTTTGCCTTTTCCAGAATGTCATATAATTGGAATCATACAATATGTAGCCTTTTCAGGCTGGATTCTTTCACTTAGTAGTATGCATTTAAGTTTCTGCCATGTTTTTCTGTGGTGTGATAGTTCATTTCTTTTCAACACTGAACCATATTCCATTGTCTGGATGTATGTTTGTTCATTCATTCACCTATTGGATACCATTGCCTCCAAGTTTTGACAATTACCAATAAAGCTGCTATAAACATATGTGTGGACATAAGTTTGCAACTCATTTGGGTAAATATAAGGAGCCTGATTGTTGGATTGTGTGGTAAGATTATGTTCAGCTATGTAAGAAACTGACAAACTGTCTTGCAAAGTGACTGTACCACCCTAGCCCTTGGTATTGTCAGTGCTTTGGATTTTAGCCATTCTAAGAGGTGTGTAGTGGTATCTCATTATTGTCCTAATTTGCAACTCTGATGACATGTGATGCAGAGCATCTTTTCATAGACTTATTTGCCATCTGTGTATCTTCTTTGGTGAGATGTCTGGGCAATAGTATTTTTAAAACAACTTCCTAGGTGATTTTCTTATGAAACCAGAGTTGATGATTACTGAAGCCTGGAACTCCCAGAGAAGAGCAAACGTGGAACCCAGCGACATTGTGAGAAGAATAAGTTCCGTTTTTCTGTCTTGTAAGTGGACTCCATAACATCCTTGTACATCTTTGCATCCCACCCATATCCCCTCAGGCTTAGGATCATAAAGCATAATGGCCTGATTTCTAAGCCCTAGGCTTCTCTGACCCCACAATCCTTCCGTACTGCACAGGGAAGACTGTAAGTGTCAGAGAAGTAACCCCCATATATTCCTCAGGAGCAGCCCTCAACCAAAGAAACTGTTAGGAATTGGTGTATAAACTCCCCGGCTGTCTCACCCCTCCAGGGGATAATTCTAAGATGTGTTCTACACTGTCTTGAGAGTCCCCCTAGCAGGACTGAGCTCCAGTTCCCCATAACGGTAACTCATTTGTTTCATATCCTTAATTCTCTGCTTTCCTAATACTCTACCAGTGTTTCCTGGCATCAACTGCCAAATAAACTACTTACTCTTATAATCTGGTCTCAGGATCTGCTTCTAGAGGAGCCCAAATCAAAACAGCCTCTGGATAGAGTAAGGTTGGTGCTGGAGGAGATTGTGCCAGGGCATAGAGTGGAAAACCGAGTGATGTTAAGAAGGCCACAGAGATTAGTCACTGGTCAAAGGGACTGGTGGGTAGTCAAACAACATGACATTTTGAGCCATCAAGTAGCTTACCTGTATCACTCTGAAAGCCCTCTGCCATGGATGGATTCTCAGGCCACTAAACTATTTCCTAGAAAATGGGGAAATACACAAATCAATCAAAACCTGCTCTCTTTTACCATTTTCACAAACATAATTGATCTTACCCTGAGTTCATCAGACAGCTGAAGGTGAGGTTGAGGGCTTATGTTATATTATTTTATTAGGGTATGTAATGCCAGGGAAGAGGAATAAGACACAGGAAGAGTCTGGAAGGGAAGGAGGGAGCACCAATTGGAGGAGGCTGCATTATGCAGGTGGCTGCCACAAGGGAAACTGGTTACTCAATCATGGACCACTGAGCCTTTGCTGATCCATACAAGCTACATCCCAAGACTGATGGCGGCTGGGTGTAGTGAGAGAGGAGAAACCATGTAACCACTGGCTCCCATCACCAGTGATCCGGAGACAAATTTCCAGCGGATGGCTGGTGGAAAAGAACAGAATCAATCCTCCCATAGTTGATCAGCCTCCAACCACTAATGAATGTCTACAGAAGAACGTGTGGCCTTCACTGTCTCTCCTTTCTGCCTTTTTCAGGAGGTTGGGTGTCGTAATTTCCCAGAGACTGACTGTGAGGTATTTCATATATATCCTAATTCTCTGTAAAAATTTAGGAGCTCTCTTACCTTAAGAAAGAAAGAAAAAGGAAAGGAATAGGAAAGTCAGCACTTTCCCAGCCTTTTCAATATAACAGAGCTGAGCTGAGCTCCTCTGGCCCTGATCTCCCAAGATACTGGAGCCTCCGTGAAACTCTACCCCAGGATCTAGGGTCACAGCCTCTCCTGTGAATCCTTGCAGCTGTGATCTGCCCCAATTAGGGTGTGATGAGAAGCACAGTCTTCCTTCCAGAAAGAAGTTCTATACAGACAAGGAATATAAGGCAGCTCAATTACATTATAATTGACTCTAATTGGCTCTCCCACAGGCTGTTAAATTCTTTATCTGCAGCCTGGTAGCACATTAGAAAGCTGTAACACCTCTATCCTGCCCTGAAGAACACAAGAGAAAATGTTTAAAAAAATAATCCACCAAGCAGCTGAGCTTGGAAAAAGAGAGCTCTGGTAGGGTCAGTAAAGTGGAGGTGTTTTTAGGCAGAGTGTGAGGAGATCTCAGGGGGAATGTGAAACTTCTGACTGCCTTCTAACTGCAGACAGCGAAGAAAAAAGTTCTGGAGAGGTTATTATTGACATACTAAGAGTTTCTTAAATGGACATATCTTCAGAGAAGCATTTCTACTTCCCTTTATTTGTTGAGTATGCATAGACTCCACCGTGTTAGGGCTGGAGATACAGAGTGGAGAGACATCCTGTAGATTCTGGCCTGGGAAAGAAGATCCAGCAAGATGACCCCAGGCCCAGATGAAAGCGTGTGAGTGGGAGGAGAGGGCAAGTGAAGAGAACTGACCAGGAATGTTCCTGGTAACTGGAAGAGCCAGGGTGAAGAGCCAGAGTTCAGAGCAGACCCAGCAGGATTTACCTGAGCCCCGTGCTCTTGGAAAACAGAGAAGCAACCCCAATTCTCTTGTCTTCCAGAATGGCCTACTGCAATGAACCACCCTTCCACATCGGACTTAGATGAAACTCACCATGACCTCCTTGTTCACTTAGACAACGCCAGACACAGACCCTCCAAATTCCCATTCTTTGCTCCATAAATGATTAGCTAAACCTCTCGTCCCCACTGATCAAATGGAACAAAATGCTTGGAAACCAAACTTCATTTAAGATTCTTTCCTTCCCCTAGGGCCCTGAACTCTGATCCCCCTTCAACCTGAATCAGCAGATAGCCCCTCCTTACAGCCCCTCCTAAGAAAAGAACATTCTCTGATTGACTGTCTTGTCATGCCAGCCCCCCTTCATCCCACCCCCCACTCCAGGTTCTGCCCAGCTGTGTTCACTCTTCTCTATACAGGCAGACCTCGGAGATACTGCGGGTTCAGTTCTAGGCCACCTGAATACAGAGAATACCGCAATAAATAGGGTCACATGCTTTATATGCACTGGTTTCCCAGTGCATATAAAAGTTATGTTCACACTACACTGTAGTCTATTAAGTGTGCGATAGCTTTATGTCCCAAAAAACAATGTACAGACCTCAGTGAAAAAGCAATGTTGTTGGAAAAATGGCACCGGTAGACTTGCTCAATGCAGGGTTGCCACAAACTTTCAATTTGTAAAAAAGTACTTTCTGCGAAGCCCAATAAAGCAAAGTGCAATAAAACTAACTGTGCCTGTAAAAGAAAAGACCTTTGGCTTAACTCTTGGGCTGCTTGCAGATCTATGGACAGAGTGCTCTCCCTATTACAAAGGTCCTTCTCCCCATAGTAGTAATCTTTAGAAGAAAGTCTCCTGTTACTAAGTCCTGATTTGTTTTTTATTTGACATGACCACACATGTGTACTAGCCGTTCATAAAACTGAGGGTAGTACTTTTTTTTTTTAAGTGTAGTTGATTCATAATGTGTTAGTTTCTGGTATACAGCAAAGCAACTCAGTTATATATATATATATATCTTTTTCATATTATTTTCCATTATAGGTTAGTACAAGATGTTGACTATAATTCCCTGAGAGTAGTTCTTAAACTTGAGCTTCATCAGAATCCCCTGAAAGCCTGTGTTAAAACACAGGATTCTGGGCCAGACTTTCTGATTCAGTAGGTGCGTGGTAGGCCCTGGAATTTGCATTACTAATAAGTTTCTAGGTGATGGTGAACCCTGCTCACCCAGTGCTTGCCTTAAGAACCACTCACATAGACTAGGACAGGGAGAGGCAAGTGTGAGGGCTGCCAGAGAATTAGGCAGAGGCCAGGTGTGAGGGACCATAGAGTCTACACTTTTATATCAAGCACTATTGAAGGATGGAGCCAGGGAGGGACTTAACCACATCTGCCTGTCTTGGAAATCCCTCTGTCTGAAGTCTGGAGAACAAATTAGAAGGGGTACAAACCAGGGACAGGGGGTCTGGAGGAAGCTCCTGTGAGGAGGAAGCTCAGGTGAGAACGGCGGGGCCTGAGCTGAGGTGGGCGGGGGTTGTGTGCTGGTGCCTGCGGAGAAGCAGAGATTCAGGTGGTCTTTCAGCAACAGCGTGCACAGGACTCTGTAACTGGCTGAAGGTGGGGCATAAGAAAGAGGATGGGGCAAATTTTTTTTTTTTAATTTATTTTTGGCTGTGTTGGGTCTTCGTTGCTGCGCGTGGGCTTTCTCTAGTTGTGGCGAGCGGGGGCTACTCTTCATTGCGGTGCGCGGACTTCTCACTGCAGTGGCTTCTCTTGTTGCAGAGCATGTGCTCTAGGCACGCGGGCTTCCGTAGTCGTGGCACACGGGCTCTAGAGCGCAAGCTCAGTAGTTGTGGTGCACGGGCTTAACTGCTCCGCGGCATGTGGGATCTTCCCGGACCAGGGCTCAAACCCATGTCCCCTGCATTGGCAGGCAGATTCTCAACCACTGCGCCACCAGGGAAGCCCAGGACAGGGCTTTTTATGACTCATCTTTCTCTCCCCTGCTAGACTACAACCTGGAGAGCACTGCTATTTATTAGTAGTTTTTGCCAGTTGTCCCATAAGGAGTCTGATACCAATTCCAGTGTGCCTGTGTGTGTGTTAGGGGGGTCGGGGGGGTGGTTCTACACCACCGAGAAATTTTCAAACCAGCTGGGTGTCCTATCATTCAACTCAATTCTGATGCCGTCTACCCAGAGACAGCATCTGATTCCACAGGCGAAGGCCTCAGTCCAAGACTGCCCCTCACTTCAGATGCCAATCACAAGTCCAGGTTGTTACCTGTGCTTTGGACCAACTGACTATAAATCAGAGGGTCCCACAACCCCCTCCTTAAATTCAATTAATTTGCCAGAATGGCTCACAGAACTCAGGAAACCTGTTTGCTCACTAGATGACTGGTTTATAACAAAAGTTATTAAAGGATGTGGTCAACAGCCAGATGAAGAGATACACAAAGTGAGGTTCCAAACAAAGGAGCTTCTGATCTCCTGGAGTTTGGGACCCATCACTTGGACTGTTCTGGCCCCCAACTTGAAAGCTCTCCAAACCCCCCTTTTCTGGGTTTTTAATGGAGGCTTCATTACATAGGCATGATTGATTAACTTAATTGGTCATTGGTGATTGATTCAACCTCCAGTCCCTCTGCCTTCTCTGGAGGTCTAGGGATGAAACCATCCCTAGAAACTGGTCGGCTCCACTGGCAACCAGTCCCTATTCTTAAGTTTGGTCCAAAAGTCACCCTCATTAACATAACAAAAGACATCTTAACACTCATCACTTAGGAAATTCTAAGGGTTTTAAGAGCTCTGTGACAGAAACACGACAAACACTAAATATATATTCCTTATTACAAATCACAGTATCACATCCCATCTAATGCTTATTCTTCTTGGAGAGTGTGTTTGACAAAATCAACAAAATCAATATTAATTTGTCAGTGTTTGTTTTTAAGATATAGCAAGGAAGCAAGTGACAAATATTAGGAATGTCTTCTCCCTTCGCTCCTTTCTACCAGCACCATTCAACAAATAGACATGTGAGAGATGATGGATTGACCCAAGGATAAGACACTGATAGCAGGCCTGAGCCGGGCACACAAAAGAGGAAGCCACACCTCCCAATAGTGCTCTAGACCTATTGTACTGACATTTTTAGAGAGGATAAAATGTAGCTCTGTGCCCCAGAAACCATTTGTTATATGGTTGTGCATATTTATATAGAGTCTGTTATATTTTTAGTTGGAGGGAGGTGGGCTTTTTCTGTTTCTATGGTAAATTGCTTTTGTAAATTTACCATAAAGTCTGCATTTGTATGATTAAAGTATTGACACTGAATTGGCCAATTTGACCAAGTAGGAAATGCACCCCACTGCCCAATTTTAAAATACATGTACCTTTTATAAGTAGAACCAAGCTAATGGGGAAAAAAAATGGAATGTATATATATTTTTTAGTTTACCATCCTTGAAACGAAGCAGAACCCTGTGGGACCCTCCCAGGTACAAATCCTTCATTTCTTGTTTGTAGGAAATAGGCTTCATTCAGCCTCCTTGACCTTCCCTGAGTTCCAAAGGGCAAATTCAAACAGTTGCTTATCAGGGAAGGGAGGGAATGCAAAAACAAAGGACGAGCAGTCAAGAAATAATAGTGCAGCCATGGGGCAAGGTCCTGGTTCCTCCTCAAGGAATATACATAACAAAATACCTCTGAGTTCTTCTGCAGGAACTAAGGTCCAAGATTCCTGGAACACCACAAACCGATTAGAAGAAAGTCTGCACACAGTGGAAGATAACAAAACTCTGACTCCCTCCCCAAACAATTCTCCCTTTAAAAACTTTCATGGCCGAGAATAATCTTTGAAGTTGGTTTTTGGACACGAGTCTGCCTTCTCCCCAGGTTGCCAGACTCCTGAATAAAGCAAACTCTCTGTTCCTACTAGCACCCATCTCTTGAGTATTGGCTTTCAAGTGGCGAGCAGCTGAACTTGAGTTTGGTAATATTCTCAGACATGAAGTTAAAATCCCCCAATCCTACTTGTCTCCCAAGGACAACACCCTGGAGTGATGGGTCTGCTCCCACCTCCTACTCATCCTGCGGGGGATGGGGCACAGGGCCTGCTGTCAGGACCAGGCTCAGCTCACCGTACTGCACACTGTGGGACCCACGAGCCACACGTGGTTCCTGGGCACTTGAAATGGGTGAATCCAAACTGAGATGTGTTTTGTCAGGTATGCACTGGATTTGGAAGAACGTAAAATGTTTTTATGTTGATTACACGTGAAATGATAATATTTTTGATATACAGTGTTGACTAAAATATGTTATTAAGAAAATCTTTTCACTGCATGTGAGTTTGCTAGGGCTGTCGTTCACAAAGGACCACAAACTGAGCAGCTTCAACAGCAGAGGTGGATTGCCTCTAGTTCTTCTTGCTAGAAGTCCAAGATCAAGGTTTCAGCAGGATTGGTTCCTTCAGAGGCTAGGAGGGAAAGGTCTGTCCGGCCCTCTCTCCTTGGCTTGCAGACGGCCATCTTTTCCCTGAGTTTCTTCACATCCTCTTCCTTCTATGCGTGTCTGTCTGTGTCCAAATTTCTTCATTATAAGGCCAACAGTAATACTGCATTAGGGCTCATGTTAATGACCTCATTTTAACTTGATAACTTCAGTAAATGCCCTATCTCCAAATAATGTCACATTCTGAGGTACTGGGGATTAAGACTCCAACATACTTTTTCGGAGTGGACACAATTCAACAAATAACACACTGTTAATTTTTCCTTTGTTTAACAGTGGCCACTAGAAAATGTAAAATCGAATATGTAGCTCACACTATTCTTCTTTTGGATCACACTGCTGTAGAATTACTTCTCTCCCATAGTCTGGTGCAGGCGGGGGACGGTGCACAGGGGGACGGTGCACAGGGAGACGTTGGAGGGAAGGGAGTTATGAGCTTTCCTGGGATTCCAATAATCTGAAAATTCACCAGCCTATTGAATGACATTGATAAGGATAAAATAGGATAGTTAGTTATACAGGTAGTTGTGGAGGTCCCAGTAAGGGATTATAGATAGAGAGGGAAACCTAGGAAACTTTGGGAGACCACTGTAAGTTAATGATCGCTCAAGAAAGCTATCAGAACACTGTGGAATGAAGCAGCCTTGCTTAACTATAAAGCTATAAATAAAAGCACAAGATATGCCCTAGGTCATTAGGTGAAAGAAAAATGTTACCACCCTTCTGCTGATTTGAATAAGCGCTATGACAGTCCTAGTTTGATCTCATAGGGTCAGAGACTCTCCTGCCCAATACGAAGGAAGGGCTAGTGATGTAAGCCTGACATCTACTCGAAGAAGGCGGTCTTTTCCCCTCCCCCACTTTCCTTTGATTATAAAATTGTAGCCCATTTAAACCTTGGGGCAGAGCCTCCTTGCCTGCCCGCTTCCATCTCTCACAAGCGTCCTATATTAATAAATCTACTTCTTGCCTACCACTTTGCCTCTCACCGAATTCCTTCTGCACTGAGACACAAAGAACCTGAGCCTCAGTAAGTCCAGACACCAGGTGAGTGATTCTAATTAAAAGACTGTGGGTTCGAGCCCCAACCTGGGTTTAGGCTGTGTTCGAGTCCCAGCATATGGGTTCAAGTCCCAATCTGAGGTGCACGGTTTCAACATGATCCTGGTTCCCATAATCCTGCGAGAAGCCTGGACCTAAATTGAGTTGGGAAGACCACCACACTGAGGGTAAACGGAATTTTCTTTATTATTTTTATTTGGTGGGAGTTGGCTACAGAGAGAGTGGAGCCCATTTTACCCACTCACTCATTCATCCATTCATTCAGTCAGTCATTCACTTTTCATATTCTATCTCATTGATTTGGAAGCCTACTAAAGCGGAGAGCTTGGTAATGGTGTTATCCAAAAAACTGGGTTCACCTCTTGATGGGGGTTGAGCCAAAAGACACAGCCAAGCCAAAATTTGGAGAAGGAAGGATTTATTTCTTGCAGCAAGTAAGGAGAACACCGGCATCTTTCCCAAAGCAGTGTCTCCCCAAACAGCAAAATTGGGGACATTTTAAGCTAAGGGTACATGCCTATTCATGGCAGGGCTTGGGTGGTTCACAGAATCCAAGCTTTAGTTGATTGTGTTAGGTAGTTAGTCTGACATTAGCCGCAAGGAGGTGACTGTGGTGAAAGACAAGAGGGGAGTAGTCACATTATACCCCAACCATCTGGGGACACTCCCCTGACCCCACCCAAAACGGGTGAAACTATGGTCGTGTGGTGGGCAGTTTATCCTGATAAAGAGGGGTACCGTAACACGCGGGAACTTCCCAGGGCTGTGCATGCCCAGACCAGACAGGCGTATGACCTATAGTAAACCCGCCCAGGTGGGTGTTTCTTAGCGAATCAGGGTGAGACCATGTGCAATAGTGAACTTGTTACATAGCTGGGGACTGTCAATCAAATAATGATCCCCTGTCACTCACCCATGATTGCACCCCACCTCCCCGCAGAACGCTCCTTATACACCTTTAAGCCTGTACAGGAATGCTGGTTTCACTTTGCAGAAACAGCCCGCGCTCTCTCTCTAAGAGTGTAACTATGCTTTAAATAAACTTTGCTTTGCACTTAAGCCCGAAGTGGTAGTCTGCAATTCTTTGCTTGCTCTCACGGGGACTGAGATTGCTGGCACGGGTCTTCCACTGACCTCGGTCGAAGTCATTTGACACAATGTATGCCAACCCGGTAACAATTGAAGTCACGAGGGTCAGGAAAGGTCAACATCATCATCTTTTAGGTTCCAGTTGATCTGGTGGTTGAGGCTTCAGGCTAATCTTTACCACTGAAACAGAACTGGGAGTCTTTCCCACTGATGTATTCTCTTTGCTGTTTTTACTTCTCTAGCCTGACAACAGGCAATGTTTCTGCATTCTTTCGTTCCCTTAAGATCATTAATTACTGAGACCTGTTCAAAGGCAAGCACTGTGGCCAGGCTTAGATCACAGAAGGTCTTAGGGCCAAAACGGCTTCTCTTCAATCAAGAAAGCCCTGCCTGGTTCTCTTTCTCCGGGACACCCGCCTGCTCCACCTTATCTGCTTACAGTGGGAGCTGAGGAACATAGGTTTTTAAATAGGAGGGTGGACAGCATTCCAAGCTACGGAAAGAAACATGGAAAAGAGGTCAGGGAAGGTAGAGGAGAGACACATGAGCGCAAGAGACAGGGGCCAACATTCAGGTTCTATCCAAGCGCTTTCTCTTCCTTCTTTCCTATGCACGTGGCACAGGAAGGCTTTTTTATTTTTTATTTTTTTTTAAGAAAGTTTGCCCAGAAGTTAGATGTGAACTCTTCTCACTACATACCATTCCTGTCAGCACTTCTTGACACCTCATGAGCATTCAAGACCTGTAGGAATTTCTGCTTTGCCAAAAAAATAAATAAATAAATAAAACAAATCAAATTAAAGATTAGGAGGGAGTTGTCACCAATTCCTGCTCTTTTTTACCAAGTCATGGAGCAAAATTATTCTACTTTAGCAAAGGCACGGAAAATGAGCTGGCTAGTGATGGGGTCCAGGATGTGCTACCCTGAACTATGGCATCTTAGCCTATGGAATATTTTTAGCTGAAGGAGTTTGAGAAAACAGCAGAAGCAGGAAGGACATTCTGACCTTCCCTCTCCCCTTCTCTCCTGAACCAGGTCGTAAAACCTTCCTGTAAGCGGTGCCCTCCGTATACCTGGAGGCAAGGAGCATCTTTATCTCTGAAGACAAAGGGACACGGAGAAGACGCTGAACAAACAGGCCTTGCCAAGTCTCCCCCAGTTTACTCCGCTTCCGTCACACTCCTTGACCTATCATATTTCTCCTGACTGTCCACTATTCATCAAACAGCATAAAAATATGCGGGTTCAACTGTTTCTCTGGGTCTTCATTTCCTTACGAAGCCTCCCACATCACATAAAACTGACAGTAAATGAGCTCATATGCTTTACTCCTGTTCATCTGTTCTTGTCAGTTTAATTTTCAGACCCAGCCAGAGACCTTAAGAGAGTAGAAGAAAATGTTCTCTTTCCCGACAATAGATTCTTGAAAAGTACAGAAATCTGAATTTCTTTTGGACCAAATTGGGACTGAGTTGTCTCCTGTGTAAAAATCACGTGCAGGTCCTCTCCCTGGATGCACAGGATGAAGTCTTTTTAACAAGGTTCTTTAGAGTTGTTTACATCTCTCAAATGAACCCCTTAGAGACTGAGTTACTCAGAACTAAAATTAACTGCAGCCTCTCACTTCCCAGATTCATAATAACCCAGCACAGTACGGGAAGATGCTGGTAGGTATCCTAATCTCCCTGGATTGACCTCTTTACCATCCTCCTTATCACTACAGCAAAGCACATTTCCTTCCCAGGGAGGAGACGCAAAACTATTCCAAGTTGGCAGAACAGCCAGAGGAGATAAGATGTCACTGCATTAACCTTCCCACCCAATATGCTCCTGGTTCCAAAAGGAGGGAAAACCAGACTCAAATTAATTAGGATTATTACTGACCTACTTAGGGCAGGTCACAGATTTTAGTCTGACTCTCCCTCCCAGGTCTGGTCATCTCCAGCAACGTTTTCTCTGGTATAAATGGGCAGGTGGGTGATGCAGCTTATTTCTGACTATCTAAGATTCAAGAGACAAATCCATCTTGTGGTACCTGCCAGCCAACAGCTTTCTCAAATGCTGACACAAAAACACTTTAAAGGCAGACCACGACAGGAGGTCCAAAGTAAACCATGGACAAAGGACTTGGCAGAGATAACTGGTCACACACAAGTGCCACACTGGTACCCAGTAAAGTTGAACTGGCCATAAATCAGCTGGGCAATCATAAACTTAGCTTTTGTTGAGTGCATTAATAGGACAGAAAGGACATGGTATCTCCCAAACCAGAAATGAGAAAATAGAATGTGTTCCATATGCTTTTCCCTATGTTATCATAATCTAACCAGCATATTATAAAGCCATCAATCTATCCACTTTGTACTAGTGCTTACCATTTCTGGCTGCAGTTCATTGAGATACAGCTCTCTGAGGTATCCCTGTTCCAAGACTCCCTTTTTCAGTAAGAACTGTATTTCTAAGGCTGAATTCCTGCCAATTCCTATTTAAGACCAGGTGTAGTAGCTTGATGTTTAATTTAATTAATTTAAATGCAATTTAATTAATTAATGCCCTCCTTGCATCCATACTCTGTCCTGTAACTTTCGAGCCCCTCCCACTCTGGCTCTGGACTTGGCCGTGTGACTTGTTTAAGCCAATAGGAAATTAGCAAAGTGGGGAAAGCAGAGGCATGGGAAACGCTTGCACATGTCTGCTTCCTCTGTCGCGTCTCTGGGATTCCCTGGAATCACAGGCACATATGAGCTGGCTTAGTGGAGAGATGGGAGAGACTCCTCAGCAGAGGCCACTTCAGACCAGCCAGCCCCAGGCAACGTGCCAGCACACCTCAGAAAATGAGCTGTCCCGGCCCAGACCAGAAAGTCGCCCAGTCAACCCACAGATTAGTGAGAAATTTTTTAAAATAATAATAATGCTTTAAGGTACTGAGTTTTGGAGTGATTGTTATACAGCTGTATTATGGGAATAGCTGAGAAGAAGGGAAAGTGATAATTGAATATTTGAATTTGTTGTTGTTGTTGAATAAGAACTAATAATACATCTTGCCAAATGAGTGTAAATACACCTTACCATTGATGACATAATTTGCTATTTGACCATCTTATGTCTTATGCCAAAATTTGACATTCCCTAAAATTTGGCTCAGAGACTGGAAATATTGGGGGAGCTACCCTGCTCCTCCCATGAGTTCTGGGGGCATTCAGCGTGAGCCTGTCTCCTGGGCCTTGGGCTGGGACTGCATCAACTTCTTCCCTTCTGCAGAAAGCAGTGTGTCCTCTCCTGGATCTCTGGCAGTCCTATCTCAAGCTAATCCTACACAGGCTCCAAAAAAATCAAGTTCAAATGCTTGATATGATATTAATTGTTTTCCTTTATACCTATCATAAATTTGTCTGTCTCTTGTCTTGAAGAGAAAGTGTATTTGCGAAACTTTTAAGCAGAACGAATGTTGATGATCATCAATTTTCTTATTTGCATAAGGACCTATCTTTCTCAAAAGGAAATATCTGGGCACTGCTAATTAATTTTGTTAAGGCAAAAAACAGCACTTCCTGTTTGAGGCAGGTCAAGGGGAGCACAGTGAAGAGAACCCCTCTTCTCTGGACCTTCTCTTTCCCTCTCCCACAGCCCCCAGAGGAGCCCCAGGCACCCAGGATCAGTGTTTCTCAAACTTTACCAAGTGTAGGAATCACCTGGAATCTTGTTAAAATTCAGATTCAATATCTCTGGATGGGGGCCTGAGATTCTGCATTTCTCACAAGCTCTCAGGTGATATAACACAACTGGTGCAGTAACACACTTTGTGTGGGAAGGCCCCAGAACATTTCAGAGCAACTCAAAAAACACTGACTTTTCCCAGTCCCTCCTTTTGCAAAGAGGGGGTGTGACTCCAGGAAGGTGACATTTAAGGTCAGGCTGGGACTCCCCACACACATATGAGTGTTTTCTCTTCTCATCTCTGTCTCTGACCTAAATCCTCGCAGGTTCATATCCGACAATAAAAGTACTAGTTAATAAACATGTTGATCTAGGCTGCATATATGCTTTTTCTTTCTGCTGAGATGTTTTAACTCACGAAGAGAATCTCTGGTTTTAAAATCAGCTAGTTCCAAGAAGTTTTGCAGAACAAAAATACTTGCAAAGATGTCCAGTTTAAAATAGCATCTGTTACAACACCGTACGTGCCACTAAAACACATACAAATCCACAGAAGATAAAACAAGCAAAACAAATGATCACATGACCCCAAAACGAAGGGTGCCAAGTGGCCTAGTTCCAGAATTTGGAAGGAATGTCCTCTCTCTGTAAAGTCATTGAGAGGGGGTTGTTCATGTTTTGCTTCATGACACAGAGCAGCTCTACTTACTGGGAGAAAAGAAGAGAAAAATGCTTCTCATGAGTCTGACCCTGAGTCCCAGAGCCTTGGCATCTAACCCCCCAGCAAAGCCGCAGCCCATTCTAGTGAGAGAACCACGTGGGGAGGAGACACACCCAGCCCAGCAACGTCACACTAGATGAAATCCACACGTCTGGACTGGGAGCTGTACACACAGCATTAGCTCAGGGTCCAGGCTTGACCTGAGAAAGAGCTTCCCCATCACCCATGTGGACAGAATTCTGAGCTTAGGCCAATCCGCTGGCTCTGTGCCCTGCCCCAGGTCCAGAGAAAAACTCCCCTCAAGGATAAACACAAAATGCCCAGATATGATCTCCTTCAAAATTCTGCAGATCAAGAAAGAGGATTTTATGCTAAAAAGTCAGAGGATGAGCACAATGGAAGGAGCAGAATGTTTTACCTCCTGCGCCCACTTTGCCTACAAGGCTCTCAACCACCTCCTCCATCACTAGCTCACTCCGGCTCTTCATTCAGGTTTTAGTTTCAATGTTACCTTCTCAAGGAGTCCATTCCTTACCCCCAGATCACATACTTTCAGGGTACCCTGTGATTTTGTCAGGATATAATTATTTGTGTGATTATTTTGTTTAATGTCTATGACTGATAAAGACACTACTGAGCATGAAATAGGTGTTCAGCAAATAATTGTTGAATGAATGACTGAATCCCCATCGACACAAAAGTTAGGTCTTAATCCATATAAAATAGAAACAGAAAATCAAAACAAACAAAAAAAAAAGATGAAATATAAAACCTCAGAGTAAGGTACAAAAGGTGAGTGAGGAGATAGGAAACGCTTTTAAGGACACTGATGTTAGAAAATCCAATAAAAACCCTCACTAGAGGGAAGAGAGCAGATCCAACATCATTGAAAATTTAATCCATGAGGCAGAGACTGCAAAGGATAGAATTGAGAGGTTTTATTTTTCTCAGAATTTAAAGAAAAAAGATAAAGAGATGAAAACAATGTGGTAGAATATCATATATAAGGAGCTAAAGAATAAAAATCTAGCTTCAGAGTTATAAACATACGTGGTGAGACAAAACAAAAGAAAATCAGAAACAAATACAATAAAGACTAAGTTTAAATGAGAAGAGGTCAATAAACTACCCAAGTATGATGGTTAAAAAAAGTTCACACATTCCAGCAAAAAGAGTAAGGAAAAAACCCACAGCTGGACACCTGCTAGATGCATTTTTGAATGCATAGAATACAAAATAAATAAATAAGTAAAAACAAAAAATCCAACAAAACAAGGTGAGGAAGACAAATAACCTCAAAAGAAAGAAAAATAGTGCCAGTAAATAATGGTGCAGGGTCTAGAAATGACAAGGATGGTAAACCAGTAATTTTATACACAGGCAAATCACTATTTGTGGGAAGGAAGAAAAATAAGATAGTAAGCATCAAGACTTCAGAAATTATATCAATCCTATACCCTTTCTGAATAATATTAATAATAAATTACCAAAAGTTTACATTCCTGCTCAATGAAAGATGATTCAAATTAGTGTCATGTTTTATTGTTCAAATATACACTTGCTATGTAAATTTAGCAGCCATAAAATGGTAAGCATAAAATAACAGCTCACCAATGTATAAATTTAAAACTTTAAGATGAAATGGACAGAATTACAACTAATTGAAAAGACTTTAAACAAAGCGTTTTAGGTTTTGATAGATGAAGAACACAGAGGTAGATGAAGAGGTAAACAAGTGCATAAAGAATTTAAATAATATAAAATAAAATGTGTAGGGAAGGACTGAAAGATATAATTTTTAAACAAAAAAAAAATGCACCTCTTTTCCATCTTGCCTTGAAACCATTACAAAAATTTATCATGTATTAAACATCAACAAAACTTTGCAACTTGTAATTAACAAAAATTACGTTTGTCACATTTTCTAGCACAGATGTTTTACAACTAGAAATTGCCAGTAAAATTTTAAACAAGATAAAAATAAATCAGCCTTTTGGAAAAGATGGATTTTGTCATAATTTTAGTGGAGTCCTAGATATGAGTGTGAGTTTTCACCTTAAATTATGTGACCTGAAGTTTAAGATACTTCAGTACAAGTAGAGAATAGACACATGTATGTTCATCTCGATCTAGACCACTGGTGGACATTCAGTTGTCTTGGGTAACGACCCACCCTCTAGGGGAGTTTGTTAGCATTCCATTAAAGCCCACACTCTAAGGGTGATTACTACAAGTTCTGCAGAAATGTTGACCTCAGAACAACACCTAAGTTTTTGTTAATTAGCATAATTGATATCAGAAATGAATTTTCTTTAGTAAGCCTAGTAGTCTCCCTAACGGTCACAATGGATTTTAGAAATGAGTGTATCCTGGTGCTGTTAATTGTGCTCAGGATATTTGGGTTGGTTAGAAATAAGTGAGAGCCATTCAGACCTGTACATGCAGAGAGCACAGAATTCAGCGTCTCCTGGAGTCTTCTCAATCAGGAATGGTACCCTAAGCTTGATTTGTAAAATGATTCAGCCTTCAGCAGATAATGAACAGGATTCTTAGTTGTCTGAGTCCATTGTAGGCTTAGCTGCAACTTGCTGCCATTGTCTTGGGTGGATATTTTATGGAAACTACTATTAAGTAACCAGAAAGTAGAGACAGAAATTTTACTGGGCCTGCAGAGCAGAGTGTGTGGACTCTTAAGTCTGCTTGCTAATAAATGTCTGTAGGTGAAGCAGAGCTAACTAGATCTGAGACTTGGCTTCACTGCAGGTTTTAGCAGGTTCTCCACTACAGTTGCTGCTGAAAGTCCCCCCAAAGAATAAACTGGCTGAGCTTGACCTCATCAATTTAAGTCAGTCCCTAACAGGGCACAGCAAAGCTTCAAATATACCAAATTAATGGCCTATTTTGACCTGTTATACGAACTTCTAAGTATAATAGCACAATTTTTCACCTCACTGATTTAGGGTAAAATATTAGCAACAGTAATTAGTATACTGCTAGCTATAAAGACACAAATGTGGCTATTATAATTAACAAACTCATTTTCTAATTTTATCTCATTTAAGTTAAATGTAAACTAAATAGCCACATATGGCTTGTGGCTACCGTATTGGACCTCAGAGATATAGAACATTTCAGTTATAACAGAAAATTCTATGGGGGTGACACCAGAGTCAAGAAGGTGATAGCATGACTCTCCTGACACACTGTTTCTCTTGACTGCCTTCATAGCCCCAATCAATAGGATCCCTGAATTTTCCTTGTACTGTAACTGTGTATTTCCTTCCCACTCTGAATCTGGACTTGGTTATGTGACTTGCTTTGGCCAGTGAAACAAGAGGAAATGTGACACAAGCAGAGACTTTCTTGCCCTTGCTTTTCTGCAATGATCATGAGGACATGCCCACACTAGCCTGCTGGAGAGATTTGAGAGACATATAGAAAAGACCCATGTTGTCCCAAGTGAGGCCATCCTAGACCAGCGAACCTCTAGCTGACTCCCCAGCTGACTGCAGGTGGATGTGTGGACTGGCCCAGTCAAGGTCAGTAGAACCACCCAGTTGACCTACAGACTCACAAGAGACAATGAATGGTTATGGTTTTAAAGCACTAAATCTTGGGGTGGCTTGTTATATTTGTCCTGAAGAGTCAGTCACAATCAAACTCAACTATTGACCTAGTTGTTAAACTCAATTAGATAAGAGGAAATAAAAGTCTGGGGAAGTTTGGGCAGATGAAGGATGGTGTTAAAGACTGCATGTTTGTTTTCTCCCTAAATTCACATTTGAAGTCTAAATACTCAATTTGATGACATTTGGAAGTTGAGCCTTTGGAAGAGAATTAGATTATGAGGGTGGAGCCCTCATGATGGGATTTGTGCCCTTATGTTAATATCTTAAGAGACATGAGATATTCTCTCTCTCCACACGCTCCTTTCTCCATCAGTGTCCCCCCACCTCCTGCTATGTAAAGAAAGAAACTGGGAAGAGGACCCTCTCCAAGAACCCAACCATGCTGGCACCTTGACCTCAGACTTTCTGCCTCTGGAATTATGAGAACTGAATGTTTGTTGTTCAAGCCACTCAGTCTCTGGTATTCTATTATGGCAGCCAGAACTGACTAGGAACGATGGCATGCCCCATTCCTCAGGTAGTTATTTTGACCCTCTCCCTACTCCCCATTCAGGGAAGTGCCTGCAAAGGAGTTTCTGGTCCCTCTCTACTCAATTACTTACCCCCTCTCACAGAAGGAGGAGTTGATAATCAGATGGACCAAAGTATGAAAATTTTACTGGGTCAGGTATCATAGGCATAGGGATTCTGTCTAAAAAAGGCAGTGTCTAAGACCTCACACATTCTCTTTCACTTACTGGTCCGCATGAAGAAGCTTACTGCTTACTGTCAACGTGTTCTAAGCACACAAGGAAAGGCTATAGGCCTGCTTTCCAGAGGAAAGCACCATTCTTGCCCATGTGACCAACTGGAAAAGAGTTGGCAGAATCACTTCACTGCAGCAACATTATTTAGATTCTGAATAGGACATGAGTGACAACACACTTTGGCTCCAGAACTAAGACCAGCTCAGCTGTAATTTGAATATGGGATTAAGCTGTCTGATACTTGAAGGCCAAAAACTAACAACACTGTTCTTTGCTTCTCTTTTGGCTACTGATCCTTGTGTACATTTTTTGCATGGTCAAGTCCTACCAGGAAAGGAGGAATAAGAGAAAGCCAATGCCTCACAGCTTGTTAAAAGTAATCTAAATTGATTGAAACTCAACTGTGGCTACCTTCCCTTATTCTATGTGTTCCACTTCTTAAATATACATCCAACAGGCAACATTTCAGACATTGTGATTAAATTGGTTTGGAGAATTATCATACAGAGAGGTGTTGGGAAAAGAAGACATTAACAACTTGTCTATTCTTGGAGAGTACACACTTAGATTTGTAGTTCAGGTTGAGAAAGTGATTAATAGGAATAAAACCACTTTAAAATATTGGTGTTATGACAGCAAGATGAGCAAAGGCACAGAGGTGGAGAAAATATCACCTTAAATGAAACACTTGAGATAGAGTTTGTACCTTTAAATAAACTCAGGCTGCCTACAATCAAAAGAAAAGGCAAGAGGAAATCAACAGAGATCCTATACAAAACGTTGGTGATCCAAAGGGTGCAAGGTATCAGACATTCGTGGAGTAAATGTAAGAGCTTTTTGGTTCCTCATCCAAATGTGAGAATGTAGATTTGGAGCAAAGGTATTGAGAAGTAACATTCTGCTTTACAGCTCAAAAGTTATCAGAATATGATCTTCCTATCGACAAATCAGACCTGGGGTAGGGGGCAGTGGGGCATGGAGTGATTGAATGAATGGATAAATGGAGTTTGTGTCAGCAGAGATTTCAACACAGTGCCAAAGCAATTGTTTCTTCAAATTTCCCTCAAATAAATGACAAGTAAGGCCAGTCTAAGCAAAATTGTGAATCAAAGCCCATCTCTATTCTTGCCCCAACCTCCCAAAGCTTGCTTTCCAATCATCTTTACTCTATCTCAACTCACTTATATCATCATTCTCGTTGATCTCAGACAATCCTATGTTTTGACGATTTACTATTCAGCATAAATTTAAAGTAAAGCCATTAAGTCTTCCCACAGAGGATGCTAGCAACTCTCCCTACCTTGAGTGCCCCTCACGTGTAATACCCAAGACCTGAATCAAAAGACCAGACTGCTCCCACAACTGGATTCAACCAGGTACCCTCAGCAACACAGTAGGTGTTAGTCACTTACTGCTGTGTAACAGATAACTCCATAAGTTAGTGGCTTGGGACTTCCCTGGTGGCACAGTGGTTAAGACTCTGTGCTCCCAATGCAGGGTGCCCAGTTTTGATCCTTGGTCCAGGAGCTAGATCCCACATGCATGCCACAACTAATAGTTCGCATGTCACAACTAAGGAGCTACCTGCCGCAACTAATGAGCCCACGTGCCACAACTAAGGAGCCAGCAAGCCACAACTAAGGAGCCCTCAAGGCACAACTAATGAGCCTGGCTGCCACAACTAAGGACCCAGTGAGCTGCAACTAAGGAGCCCGCCTGCTGCAACTAAGACCCAACATAACCAAATAAATAAATAAATATTTTTTAAAAGTGGCTTAAAACTATAATCATCATTTATTATCTGTTATGGTTCCTGTGGTCAGGAATTTGGGGCTGACTCAGCTGGGCGGTTCTGGTTTAGGGTCTATCATGAAGCTGCAATCAGGTGGTGGTGGAGACCAGTGTCACCTTTAAGCCTTCTTCACTCACCTGTCTGGTGACAGGGCTGCAGAGACTTAAACAACTGGTGACTTGAATATCTGGGGCTCCTCAGGCTACAATCTCTATCTCATGTGGTCTTTCCATATGGTTTCTTCAGAATGGTGGCTTTGGTGTAGCTGAACTTTTTACACCTCAGCTCATGGACCCAAGGTGCATGTCTGAAGAAAGAACCAGGCAGTAGCTGTGTAATCATCTCTAATTTATCTTTAGAAGTCATATAGAGTTATTTCCACCCTACTTTATTGAATGAGGCAGTTGAAGACTTGTCCAGGATCAAGGGAGGAGTGTCAGCATCACAGTATAAGAAGAGCTTGTACACAGATTGGTGCAGATGTTTCTGGAAAATGCAACCTGTCACTTCTCTGTTGGTAACCCACAGAGCTCTTCAATCTGTCCTGTCTGATTAAACATTATAATGAACATAAATGAAGTCAAATCAAAGAGTTTATTAAAGCTAGTAGAGAATGTTAATGTAAGATATATCAAAATCAATATCCAGAATTATCTCTTGGCAGACTTGGACTGCTGAATTGAAAATAACAGGATGAAGTTTATAAAGGGCCATGTGTGATGTTTAAAAATAATTCTATGAATACACAATAAGGAACTCCTGGGTTGGCAGGAGTTCCTGTGAGAAAGAGCTAGGAATTGTAGTGAATCATAAGCATGATATGTATAAGAGTGGGATGTGATTGCTTAAACAAACGAGAAGCTGATCTACACTTAGGTTGTATTTATGGTATATAGTGTTCATATTATGGGAAGTAATAGCCCAACATCCCCTGCATTCATTTAACCATTCATTTGTTCCATTGATGTTTATTGAGCTCCTACTATGTGCTAGGCACTGTCTTAGGTGCTAACAATATAGCAATGAACAAACACCCACAAAACCCTACCCTCATAGAACCTGAATTCAAATGGAAAGGACAAATAATGAGCCTGACAAAAATAAGAGAAAAAAATAAGAAGAGGATGGAAAGAAGAAAGGAAGGCAACAGGGAAGGAGGGAAGGAGGGAAAGAAGGAAAGGGAATAAATGTTGAGAATGAGAGGGCTACAATTTTGGATAAGTTGGGTAGAGAAGTCTTCGCTGAGAGGGGCTATTTGAGAAAATATATGAAGGACGAAAGTGAGTGAGCCATGCATACCTCTGGAAGGAAAATCCCAGAGAGAGGAAATATCTGGGCTAGAGGTCCTGAGGCAGTGATGTCTGGCAGTGAGAATCCCAGTGTAGCTGGAACAAAGTGAGCACATTGGAGAGTAATAAGAGACGCAATCAGAGAAGTGATGAAGAGCCGTTTTCCAGGCCCCCGTGGGTTACTCTCTGAGCACTGGATCTCACTCTGAATAAAGAGGGAGCAGCTCAGGGCTTGAACAGGGAAGAAATATGATCTGACCTGGAATTTAACCAGCTCAGCAAGAGTGGCCACTGTGCTGAAGGGCTGCAGGGAGATTAGTTAGGATATATTTTCAATAATCCAGAGAGGAGATGGTGGCGGCTTAAATTACGATGGTAACAGTGAAGGGTCTGAGAGGTGGTCAAACTACGGGCATATTTTGAAGGAAGAGTAATAACGTTTTCTTGTTTATCAGATATGATTTATGAAACAGAGAAGTTAATGATAATACCAAAAGTTTGGGCCTGAGCATTTGCTGAGGTAAAGAAGATTGCAAATGACCAAGTTTGGGGTCAAATAATGGTAGCTCAGCTTTGGATATATCTATTTTAAATACCTATGAGACAACCCATTGGATATATCAATCAGGAGGGTGGTTAAAAGAGTCTGTAGTTCAGGAGAGAGGTCCAGGCTGATAAAATAAATCTGGCAGACATTGATAAAGGCATTTAAATCCATATCTCTGGTTGAAATAACCAAGAGAAAGAGTATATAATAAGTTCCAAGGACTAAGCTACTGTATACCCTAAACTTTAGTGACTGGGAAGATAAAGAGTGGAAAATAAAAGAGAAAAACAGCCAGATATGGTCTCCAGAAAGCCAAATGGAAAAAGCATTTCATGTAAGAAAGGAGTTTATCATCTGCTGCTGAAAGCTCAAGTGAAAGAAGGAATTAGATTGAATTTATGATGAGATTTGTAAATGTAGAAATCATTTGAGACCTTGATGGAAGCAGTTTTAATGGTATAAAGAGGGCAGAACTTGATGGAGTGAGTTCAAGAGAGAACAGAAGACTGAACAACTAATAACCCTTCAAGAATTTTACTGTAAAGGGAAGGATAGAAGTGAGGTGATGGCTGGATAGAGAGAATTATTGTTAGGAATGAAAAAATAACCATGTGCTTCCAGTGTGAAAATTCTGGTAAAGGAAAAATATTATGTAAGAGAAAGAAGAAGACTTCCTGGATTGATGACCTTGAGAATTTGAGGAAGGGATGGGATCTACTGGGCAAATGGAGGTACTGCCCTTTGCTAGGAGTGTGAGGCATTCAGGCATGCTAATAGGAGAAAAGCTAAATAAAAAGGCATGGATGCAAACAAGTGGGTATAAGTGCTGATGGGAGATTGTAGGAGTACTATTCTGAATGTTTCCATTTTCCTTATGAGATGGAAAGCATGGCCATCATCTGAGAGTAAGATGAGGAGGGAGGTGTGGAAGGTTACAGCAGAGATGTGAGGGTTTGGAATGGTTTTCTTGAAGGTTGGGAGAATGAATGAATGGAATAAATAAAAGTGCCATGTCCTGGTAAGACACACTTGAGGTTGATGACCATGAATGAATGTGAGACCCATCAGTATGGCTGTGTATTTTTCTCCAGCCACTTTCTGCTACAGGTGAGCAGGTAGAGGGGAGGCAGAAAGTTGGATTCAGCAAGGCTGTGGCTTAGTTTAGCAAGTATCTCAACAAGGGTGTTGAGTCTGTAAACAAGACTGTGATGATAATGGTTAGTCTTGGAATTTAAGCTGGATAAGGAGAAAAGTGAGGGTTTTAGGTAGTTGTGATGGATGGAGAGAAGGTGGTAGTACCAGCTTAGAGTTCTCAGTGGGATCTAGGAACTAGTGTAGCTGGTGGACTAGAGAGATTGGGAGAAAGGTGAGGAAGTGGTTGGGGAGATGTTTGACTCTGAGATAATAGAAGAGGATGCCATCATTGGCAATAACAATGCCTAGAGGATGAAGATGCAAAGTGAGTGAGGTAGGGTGCAGGACAATAACGTAACAAGACAGAGCAAGTAACTGAGCTACCAAGGAATTGAAACCAGAGAGCCTGGGAATTGCCCAGGAGCTAAAATGTTCAAGGAATATGAACAGAGAGCTGGGAGTCTACACATAATTGCAACAAGGAAGGGGAAACTGGTGGAATAAGGTAATGACATGAGAGTCAAGTTGAGGGATGGTATTTAGAGAGGGATCAGAGAGATTTTGAAATGGCAATAAGGAGCAAACAGGACACTCACTATCTTCAAAACCAGTGGTACCAACAGTGTGAGAGAGAAGACAACTACCAGTTGAGTTGCAAGGGAAGTAGGGTGCATCCCTTAAGGCTTTCCATTAGAATGAGAAGTGAAGGGAATGTTCCCAGGAGAAGGTGAGACTATGAGGGATTTCTTTCATGACTCTGAGTCCTATGGGTACAGTCGGATGTTTGGGAAATGGAAAGAGTGGGCTATGGGGTCAGAAAAGGTGAGGTACAGAGTCATGTGAGAAATAAGGAATTCCCTGGGAGACCCGGGCTTCTTAAAGTTACTGACGTTTACAGGGGATACAGGTTATAGTGAGATTAGTCCTCATAAATCCAAGGCCCAGAATCGTCTCCAAACTGAAGGTTGGAAGGAGGAAAAGGTGAAAACTCTTGCAAGCAGTGTGCAGACTCCCAAGTCTGGAGTTCTCTGTTCAACGGCTGATGCTATTTTAAGAGAATATAGATGAACTAGAGTCCATCAAGGTGAGCAGGCCCAGAGCAAGGAGAATCCAAGGGAATTCCATTTTAGGAAAATCGATACAAGAAACTGAGACGGTTTCATATGTCCTTTGGGAGCAACTGTCTTCAAGTATCAGGAGTGTTGTAATGTAAAGGAGGATTTCACTTGTGCCTCATTGCTCCAGAAAACAGAACTTGAACCTGTTGGCTGGAAGTTATAGGGAAATAAGTTCCTGCTGCTCCCCGATGATGAAGCAAACGACATCTATGGAAAGTGTGGTCCAAAAACCAGTGCTGATCAGCAAACTACTGGTTACCAATCTGTGATGAGGGAAGTATAAACCTTGAGAGTGGGCACTTAGAAACTTTTATAAGCAATTTTTCTGTGTTATGTTTACTCATTTTTTGAAGCTCAATTTTAATTGTTTACTCAAATGTGTTTTATGTGTCTTTTCATTTTATTTTTCTAGTATTTCATTTTTATTGTATTTTGTAAAAATGTTAGCCCTCAGTGGAAAGCATTACAATAAAAAAGATTTGTCACCATAGATGGCTAGAGAGATTGAACTAACCTGGAGTATCACAGGAGACATTTAACTGTCTATTCAAGAAAGTCTTCAAGGGACACCAGACAGAGCCTGCCATTCAGAGTGGGAGAGTGAATGGAGATCTGGAGAGGGACCAGCTGTCCCTTTACTGAGATAAAGGCAGGTCACTTGGTTTCACTGGGTTTTGATCTCCTCATCCATAAAAGGGAATGATAGCACTTTTATCTATCCCATAGAGTTAAGACTCAAATGACAAAAGCCATGGAAGGAATTCTAGAAAAATACTATAATCTATATATAAGGAAGTTTGGGCACTGCTGTTGTCTTGTTACACACAGAGAAATCCCTGCATGGAAGATCATTTGAACCAACTCCGATTACAAATGCCACATGTAGGTAAGTGCCAGAGTGGTGATGTCATAATCACTTTAGAAAGCATTTTTTTTTTAAATTGAAGTATAGTTGATTTACAATGCTGTGTTATTTTCCGCTGTACAGCAAAGAGATCCAGTTATACATATATATGTATATATACATATATATACACATTCTTTTAAAAATTCTTTTCCATTACGGTTTATCACAGGATATTGAATATAGTTCCCTGTGCTATACAGTAGGACCTTGTTGTTTATCCTTCCTATATATAATAGTTTGCGTTTGCTCACCTGAAATTCCCAATCCATCCCTCCCCACCCCACCCCACCTTCGGCAACCACAAGTCTGTTCTCTATGTCTGTGAGTCTGTTAGAGAGCACATTTTAAAATTAATTAATTAAATTTAAAATAGACAAAAAAAATATATGTATATAAAAACTGATCCCCAGGTCCCATTCCCAGAGGTGTTGATGCAGTACGTCTAAGATACTGTCTGCAAATCTATATTTTTAACCGACTCCCCAGGTCATTCTAATACAGAGCCAGACTTGAGAAACAGTAAATTAGGCTGTTTCTAAAATCTCTTCCTCTTATTTTGTGATCAAATGTTAATGCCAAATGATTATTTTTTCCAGATATGTGGGCATCCTTTGAGAAAGAGTTAAATGTTTGAAATGAGAATAAAATTTTAGGGATCAGCCAGTGGGTGAACCAGAGGTGTTAGTCATAGTCTGCTCTGCCTATGTATACATTCAATTCAGCAGGGAAGGCCTTCAAAGTAGTATGGAAAAGTCAGGGTTGCTAACTCTTCACTTAGCTGGGGTCCCTCAGAGTGTGTGTAGTGTGTGTGTGTGTGTGTGTGTGTGTGTGTGTGTGTGTGTGTAAATCAATTGGAACATAGCATATATACAATAACATGCATAAGGTGGAAATCTTACGTGTACAGTTCTGATAGGGACAGAGTAAAGGGACAAATCAGGTAATTAAATAGCTAATCCCACTAAGGGATTGTAAGTAAAGAAAAAAGTATGGGAGACCCCTGTAAGATAATGATCATTCAAGCAAGCAGGTTTGCTTAACCACAAAACCAAGCAGGCTTGCTTAGCAGCAAAACCCATGCAGCAGAAGCATGAAACATGCCCCAAAACAATAAAACAATGGTGGCATGAGACCCACATCCTGCCCAGTGAGCTCAGTAAGTTAATGACCCTTAGGACATGCTCTCTGCACACATAAAAAACAATAATTTATGGAAAGGTGACATTTCAAAGTGAAAGACCCTCATTGTACTGAAACTTAAAATAATTTTTCCATAGTGCCATGACAGTCCTGGCTTGACCAGGTAGGTACAAGAAAACTCCCCGGCCCAACCTGGAGGAGGAGCTGATGACGGAAGCATGATATCTACTCAAGAAAGAGGAAGAAGGTGGTCTTTTCCTCCTCCCCACTTTTCCTTTGATTATAAAACTGTAACCCACTCTTTGGTGGGGCTAATGGTGGACTCCGGGAGGGCTCACGCCAAGGAGTATTTCCCAGAACTTCTGCAGCCAGTGTCCTTGTCTCTGCAGTGAGACACAGGCACCCCTCACCTCTGCAGGAGACCCTCCAAAACTAGCAAGACAGTAGGAGGGAGCTTCAAGATGGCAGAAGAGTAAGATGCGGAGATCACCTTCCTCTCCACAAATACATCAGAAATACATCTACACGTGGAACAAATCCTACAGAACACCTACAGAACGCTGGCAGAAGACCTCAGACCTCCCAAAAGGCAAGAAACTCCCCACGTACCTGGGTAGGGCAAAAGAAAAAAGAAATAACAGAGACAAAAGAATAGGGACGGGACCTGCACCAGTGGGAGGGACCTGTGAAGGAGGAAAGGTTTCCACACACTAGGAAGCCCCTTCGCGGGCGGAGACTGTGGGTAGTGGAGGGGGGAAGCTTCGGTGTCGCAGAGGAGAGCGCAGCCACAGGGGTGCGGAGGGCAAAGCGGAGAGATTCCCGCACAGAGGCGCGGCGCCGAGCAGCACTCACCAGCCCGAGAGGCTTGTCTGCTCACCCGCTGGGGCGGGCGGGGCTGGGAGCTGAGGCTCCGGCTTCAGTGGGATCGCAGGGAGAGGACTGGAGTTGGTGGCGTGAACACAGCCTGAAGGGGTTAGCACACCACGGCTAGCCGGGAGGGAGTCCGGGAAAAAGTCTGCAGCTGACGAAGAGGCAAGAGACTTTTTCTTGACTCTTTGTTTCCTGGTGCGCGAGGAGAGGGGATTCAGAGCGCCGCTTAAAGGAGCTCCAGACATGGGTGCAAGCCGCGGCTATCAACGCGGACCCCAGAGACGGGCATGAGATGCTAAGGCTGCTGCTGCCGCCACCAAGAAGCCTGTGAGCAAGCACAGGTCACTCTCCACACCGCCCCTCCCGGGAGCCTGTGCAGCCCGCCACTGCCAGGGTTCCGTGATCCATGGACAACTTCCCCTGGAGAACGCACGGCGTGCCTCAGGCTCGTGCAACGTCATGCCGGCCTCTGCCGCTGCAGGCTCCCCCCGCATCCATACCCTTCCCTCGCCCCGGCCTGAGTGAGCTGCTTCTTTAACCCTGTCATGTCTGAGTGAAGAACAGACGCCCTCAGGCGACCTACACGCAGAGACGGGTCCAAATACAAAGCTGAACCCCGGGAGCTGTGTGAACAAGGAAGAGAAAGGGAAATTTATCCCAGCAGCCTCAGAAGCAGTGGATTAAAGCTCCACAATCAACTTGATGTACCTGCATCTGTGGAATACCTGAAGAGACAACGAATCATCCCAAATTGAGGACATGGACTTTGGCAGCAACAATATATATATATTTTTCTTTTTTCTGTTTTTGTGAGTGTGTATGTGTATTCTTCCATGTGTGATTTTCTCTGTATAGCTTTGTTTTTACCATTTGTCCTAGGTTTTGGTCTGCCCG
This sequence comes from Balaenoptera physalus, assembly GCF_965194825.1. NCBI lineage: Eukaryota > Metazoa > Chordata > Mammalia > Artiodactyla > Balaenopteridae > Balaenoptera > Balaenoptera physalus. The sequence goes on along the minus strand of NC_138898.1, from coordinate 41,039,166 downwards.
TTTTTGTTTTTGTTTTGTTTTTTTTTAAGTATAGATTTTAGCTCTTGTTGTCATTGGTGGATTTGTTTTTTGGTTTAGTTGCTCTTTCTTTTTTATTATTTAAAAAAATATTTTTTAATAATTCTTTTTTATTTTAATAACTTTTTTATTTTATTTATTTTATTTTATCTTTTTCTTTCTTTCTTTGTTTTTTTTTTCTCCCTTTTATTCTCAGAAGTGTGGATGACAGGCTCTTGGTGCTCCAGCCAGGCATCAGGGCTGTGCCTCTGAGGTGGGAGAGCCAAGATCAGGATATTGGTCCACAAGATAACTCCCAGCTCCATGTAATATCAAATGGTGAAAATCTCCCAGAGATCTGCAACTCAACGCCAAGACCCAGCTCCACTCAATGACCAGCAAGCTACAGTGCTGGACACCCTATGCCAAAAAACTAGCAAGACAGGAACACAACCCCACCCATTAGCAGACAGGCTGCCTAAAATCAAGACAAGGCTACAGACACCCCAAAACACACCACCAGACGTGGACGTGCCCACCAGAAAGACAAGATCCAGCCTCATCCACCAAAACACAGGAACTAGTCCCCTCCATCAGGAAGCCTACACAACCCACTGAATCAACCTTAGTCACTGGGGGCAGACACCAAAATCAACGGGAACTATGAACCTGTAGCCTGCAAAAACGAGGCCCCAAACACAGTAAGTTAAGCAAAATGAGAAGACAGAGAAATGCATAGCAGATGAAGGAGCAAGGTAAAAACTCACCAAACCTAACAAATGAAGAGGAAATAGGCTGGATACCTGAAAAAGAATTCAGAATAATGATAGTAAAGATGATCCAAAATCTTGGAAATAGAATGGAGAAAATACCAGAAATGTTTAACAAGGACCTAGAAGAATTAAAGAGCAAACAAACAATGATGAACAACACAATAAATGAAATTAAAAATTCTCTAGAAGGAATCAATAGCATAATAACTGAGGCAGAAGAACGGATAAGTGACCTGGAAGATAAAATAGTGGAAATAACTACTGCAGAGCAGAATAAAGAAAAAAGAATGAAAAGAATTGAGGACAGTCTCAGAGACCTCTGGGACAACATTAAACACACCAACATTTGAATTATAGGGGTACCAGAAGAAGAAGAGAAAAAGAAAGGGACTGATAAAATATTTGAAGAGATTATAGTTGAAAACTTCCCTAATATGGGAAAGGAAATAGTTAATCAAGTCCAGGAAACACAGAGGGTCCCATACAGGATACATCCAAGGAGAAATATGCCAAGACACATATTAATCAAACTATCAAAAATTAAATACAAAGAAAAAACTATTAAAAGGAGCAAGGGGAAAAAAAACCAAATAATATACAAGGGAATCCCCATAAGGTTAACAGCTAATTTTTCAGCAGAAACTCTGCAAGCAAGAAGGGAGTGGTAGGACATATTTAAAGTGATGAAGGGGAAAAACCTACAACCAAGATTACTCTACCCAGCAAGGATCTCATTCAGATTTTACAGAGAAATTAAAAACTTTACAGACAAGAAAAAGCTAAGAGAAATCAGCACCACCTAACCAGCCTTACAATAAATGCTAAAGGAATTTCTCTAGGCAGGAAACAGAAGAGAAGGAAAAGACCTACAATAACAAACCCAAAACAATTAATAAAATGGTAATAGGAACATACATATTGATAATTACCTTAACTGTAAATGGATTAAATGTTCCAACCAAAAGACATACACTGGCTGAATGGATACAAGAACAAGACCTGTATATATGCTGTCTACAGGAGACCCACTTCAGACCTAGGGACACATACAGACTGAAAGTGAGAGGATGGAAAAAGATATTCCATGCAAATGGAAATCAAAATAAAGCTGGAGTAGCACTTCTCATATCAAACAAAGTAGACTTTAAAACAAAGACTACAAGAGACAAAGAAGGAACTACATAATGATCAAGGGATCGATCCAAGAAGAAGATATAACAATTGTAAGTATTTATGCACCCAACATAGGAGGACCTCAATACATAAGGCAAATACTAACAGCCATAAAACGGGAAATTGACAGTAACACAATCATAGTAGGGGACTTTAACACCCCACTTTCACCAATGGACAGGTCATCCAAAATGAAAATAAATAAGGACACACAAGCTTTAAATGATACATTAACAAGATGGACTTAATTGATATGTATAGGACATTCCATCCAAAAACAACAGAATACACTTTCTTCTCAAGTGCTCATGGAATATTCTCCAGGATAGATCATATCTTGGGTCACAAATCAAGCCTTGGTAAATTTAAGAAAATTGAAATCATATCAAGTATCTTTCTGACCACAATGCTATGAGACTAGATATCAATTACAGCAAAAAATCTGTAAAAAATACGAACACATGGAGGCTAAACAATACACTACTTAATAACCAAGAGATCACTGAAGAAATCAATGAGGAAATCAAAAAATACCTAGAAACAAATGACAATGAAAACACGACAACCCAAAACCTATGGGATGCAGCAAAAGCAGTTCTAACAGGGAAGTTTATAGCAATACAATCCTACATTAAGAAAGAAGAAACATCTCAAATAAACAATCTAACCTTACACCTAAAGCAATTAGACAAAAGAAGAAAGAAAACCCAAAGTTAGCAGAAGGAAAGAAATCATAACGATCAGATCAGAAAAAAATGAAAAAGAAATGAAGGAAACGATAGCAAAGATCAACAAAACTAAAAGCTGGTTCTTTGTGAAGATAAGCAAAATTGATAAACCATTAGCCAGACTCATCAAGAAAAAAAGGCAGAAGACTCAAATCAATAGAAGTAGAAATGAAAAAGGAGAAGTAACAACTGACACTACAGAAATACAAAGGATCATGAGAGATTACTACAAGCAACTATATGTCAATAAAATGGACAACTGGAAGAAATGGACAAGTTCTTAGAAAAGCACAACCTTCTGAGACTGAACCAGGAAGAAATAGAAAATATAAACAGACCAATCACAAACACTGAAAATGAAACTGTGATTAAAAATCTTCCAACAGAAGATCCTTCTCAAAGTCTTCCAATATACAGCAGAAGGAGGAACACTCCCAATCTCATTCTACGAGGCCACCATCACCCTGATACCAAAACCAGACAAAGATGTCACAAAGAAAGAAAACTACAGGCCAATATCACTGATGAACATAGATGTAAAAATCCTCAACAAAATACTAGTGAACAGAATCCAACAGCACATTAAAAGCATCATACACCATGATCAAGTGGGATTTATCCCAGGGATGCAAGGATTCTTCAATATACACAAATCAATCAATGTGATACACCATATTAACAAATTGAAGGAGAAAAACCATATGATCATCTCAATAGATACAGAGAAAGCTTTCAGCAAAATTCAGCACCAATTTATGATAAAAACCCTCCAGAAAGTAGGCATAGAGGGAACTTACCTCAACATAATAAAGGCAATATATGACAAACCCACAGCCAACATCATTCTCAATGGTGAAAAACTGAAAGCATTTCCACTAAGATCAGGAACAAGACAAGGTTGCCCACTCTCATCACTATTATTCAACATAGTTTTGGAAATTTTAGCCACAGCAATCAGAGAAGAAAAAGAAATAAAAGGAATCTAAATTGGAAGAGAAGAAATAAAACTGTCACTGTTTGCAGATAACATGACTACACATAGAGAATCCTAAAGATGTTACGAGAAAACTACTAGAGCTAGTCAGTGAATTTGGTAAAGTAGCAGGGTACAAAATTAATGCACAGAAATTTCTTGCATTCCTGTACACTAATGATGAAAAATCTGAAAGTGAAACTAAGAAAACACTCCCATTTACCATTGCAGCAAAAGGAATACAATATCTAGGAATAAACCTACCTAAGGAGACAAAAGACCTGTATGCAGAAAATTATAAGACACTGATGAAAGAAATTAAAGATGACACAAACAGATGGAGAGCTATACCACGTTCTTGGATTGGAAAAATCAACATTGTGAAAATGACTATACTACCCAAAGCAATCTACAGATTCAATGCAATCCCTATCAAACTAGCAATGGCATTTTTTCACATAACTAGAACAAAAAATTTCACAATTTGTATGGAAACACAAAAGACCCCAAATAGCCAAAGCAATCTTGAGAAAGAAAAACGGAGCTGGAGGAATCAGGCTCCCCAGCTTCAGACTATACTACAAAGCTACAGTAATCAAGACAGTATGGTACTGGCACAAAGACAGAAATAGAGATCAATGGAACAGGATAGAAAGCCTAGAGATAAACCCACGCACATATGGTCACCTTATCTTTGATTAAGGAGGCAAGAATATACAGTGGAGATAAGATGGCCTCTTCAATAAGTGGTGCTGGGATAACTGGACAGCTACATGTAAAAGAATGAAATTAAAACACTCCCTAACACCATACACAAAAATAAACTCAAAATGGATTAGAAACCTAAATGTAAGACCGGACACTATAAAACTCTTAGAGGAAAACATAGGAAGAATACTCTTTGACATAAATCACAGCAAGATCTTTTTTGATCCACCTCCTAGAGTAATGGGAATAAAAACAAAAATAAACAAATGGGACCTAATGAAACTTCAAAGCTTTTGCACAGCAAAGGAAACCATAAACAAGACGAAAAGACAACCCTCAGAATGAGAGAAAATATTTGCAAACGAATCAACTGACAAAGGATTAATCTCCAAAATATATAAACAGCTCATGCAGCTCAATATTAAAAAAACAAACAACCCTATCCAATAATGGGCAGAAGACCTAAATAGACATTTCTCTAAAGATGATATACAGATTGCCAAGAAACACATGAAAGGATGCTCAACATCATTAATCATTAGAGAAATGCAAATCAAAATACAATGAGATATCGTCTCACACCGTTCAGAATGGCCATCATCAAAAAATCTACAGCCAATAAATGCTGGAGAGGGTGTGGAGAAAAGGGAAGCCTCTTGCACTGTTGGTGGGAATGTAAATTGATACAGACACTATGGAGAACAGTATGGAGGTTCCTTAAACTAAAAATAGAACTACCATACGTCCCAGCAATCCCACTACTGGGCTTATACCCTGAGAAAACCATAATTCAAAAAGAGTCATGTACCACAATGTTCATTGCAGCTCTATTTACACTAGCCAGGACATGGAAGCAACCGAAGTGTCCATCGACAGATGAATGGATAAAGAAGATGTGGCACATATATACAATGGAATATTACTCAGCCATAAAAAGAAATGAAATTGAGTTATTTGTAGTGAGGTGGATGGACCTAGAGTCTGTCATACAGAGTGAAGTAAGTCAGAAAGAGAAAAACAAATATCGTATGCAACACATATATATGGAATCTAAAAAACAAAACAAAAAAATGGTCATGAAGAAAGTAGGCGCAAGACGGGAATAAAGACACAGACCTACTAGAGAATGGACTTGAAGATATGGGGAGGGGGAAGGTAAGCTGTGAGAAAGTGAGAGAGTGGCATGAACATATAGACACTACCAAATGTAAAATAGAAAGCTAGTGTGAAGCAGCCACATAGCACAGGGAGATCAGCTCGGTGTTTTATGGCCACCTGGAGGGGGGGGATAGGGAGGGTGGGAGGGAGGGAGACACAAGAGGGAAGAGATGTGGGGACATATGTATATGTATAACTGATTCACTTTGTTATAAAGCAGAAACTAACACACCATTAAAAAAAAAAACTGTAGCCCAGTAAGTTCTCAGGGCATGGCACCCTATTGCCTGCCCACTTGTAAGCCTCATAAGTGTCCTATTCTAATAAATCACTTCTTATCTATCACTTTGCCTCTCGCTGAATTCTTTCTGCGCTGAGACATAAAGGACTGGAGCTCCTCGGAGCCCCCCAAAACAACACCCATTGCTTTCAGTTCCATGATTTTTTATGTATACATAAAACCCACATCATACTCATCTAAATCAAGATACAATTTTTAACACCCCATAAGGCTCCCTGTGCTCCTTCCCAGTGTATAGTCACCCAGCCAGAGATAACCACTCTTCTGCCTTCTGTCACCATCTATTAATTTTGATGCTCTTGAACTTCATATAAATGGAATCAGGTAGCATGAGCTCTTTTGTGTCTGGCTTCTTTCCACAAAATACTCCACAAAATATCTGTGAGATTCATCCATGTTGGTGCATGTATCACTTTCATGGTGTTTTTTTTATTGCTGGTCTTTCAGTTCTTAGCAAGAGCTCAAGATGATCAAGTTCATTGTCAATGTGTAAATGAAAGGATTATACAAATACAAGGACAGAATGACAAGTCAAAGATGGGAAATTTCAAAGATGTTGAGGCTCAACTAGGGTAAACCTTGCCATGAGAAAAGAAGGAATCATTCACAGTTAACCCCAGAAGAATCTCCAGGAGTAAATCAGAGTGTGTGTTCCACACCACCACCACCACCACCAAGAAATCTACGTTTTTTCAAAACAGTCTTCATGAATTGTGCATATGCTAATATTTGAGAACCATTGCTGTGAACTTTAAAGAGAATGTAGATAAGGGGCTTTTATTAATGGAGCTGCCTACAGGCTGCTTAACAAAAGCTAATGTTTTAAAATTTGGCTACAGGGATTATCACCTAGAAGGTCTGAGTTTGATCTAACAGTGAGTTTAACTCAGCTCTTTTTTCCCCCCTTCATTGAAAGCTGTCTGCCCTGGGGTAAAAACTTTTTTTGCATATGACTTAATAGAGCATTTTTAACCTGAAAGGATATAGAAAAAAGATGGGCCAAACAAGAACAGTGCTGATTTCTTTTCAAGCATAGCGTCAAAGCTGATTATCAATGCCACTCTCAGGGGTTCCAGGGAAGACAGCCTTCAACAAAGCTACAGGAGCTCTCCCTTATTCTCTGTGGTCCACTGTGCAGTCAACCACAAAGGCACACAAATACACCCACAGTAAAACCACTGGGCTCTACTGAGCACGCTGACAACAAAAGAACAGTAGTCTCAAATACTGTTTCAAAACTCTTTGTGAAACACCATGATTGCCTTTCCCTGGGTTAGTCTGTATTTATTAGCTAACACAGTTTTCATGCACTAAGTTCCAATCAAATAAAACAGTCAATCAACATGTTATACTGACCATCATTTTGTGTGGGTTTCCAATTGCTGCCCCTGAACCTTATTGCACGTCCCACCATACCATGGTCTTTTGTGAGGTAGAGATGGACACAGGAAAACAAGAATGCAGAACTCACAGCATCATAGACCCTCCAAAAAAGTCTCACTTGGGGAATGTTTCATTAGAACTTTCAATGACACTGACGGCCAGCATTGGTAACTGTGACTCACAAAGCTCTTTACCTTATGGATTTTATTTGATCTCCAGCAGAATCCTGTGAGATAGAAAATGCTCTACTCATTTCACAGATAAGGAAATGGAATTTAAGTACTCTTTTTTCCTGAAGTTTCACAGTAAGTAGGCACAATGTCCAGTATTGAAATTCATGACTTCTAGCTCCGAATAACATGTGGCTTTATTTTTCTATGATAAAAATGCTTCTGTTAAGAATAAATCAGAAGCTGGGACAAAGTGAGAGCGTGGCATGGACATATATACACTACCAAACATAAAATAGATAGCTAGTGGGAAGCAGCTGCATAGCACGGGGAGATCAGCTCGGTGTTTTGTGACCACCTAGAGAGGTGGGATACGGAGGGTGGGAGGGAGGGAGACACAAGAGGGAAGAGATATGGGGACATATGTATATGTATAACTGATTCACTTTGTTATAAAGCAGAAACTAACACACCATTGTAAAGCAATTATACTCCAATAAAGATGTTTTAAAAAATGAATGAATAAATAAATAAATAAATCAGGTAAAAGTCAAATTCCTAGAAACAGAGAGTAGAAAAGTGGTTCCCAGGAGTAGGAGAGGTGGAAGAAATTGGGAGAGGTTGATAAAAGGGTACAAACTTTTAGCTATAAGATGAGAATAAGGTTTGAGGATAATGTAAAACATGACGCTTATAGCTGAAAACACTCTATAACAAAATTGGAATTTTCTAAGAGTAGAACTTAAATGTTCTCACCATAAATAAATAAGTAAATAACTAAATAAATAAAATAAGAGAGGAGATGGATGTGTTAATTGACTAGATGGGGGCATCCTTTCACTATGTGTACATATATCAAAGCACCATGATGTATACTTTAAATATCTTACAACTTTGTGTATAAATTTACCACAATAAAGCTGAAAAAAATTTTAAGGCAGAAGAGGAAAGGGAAATATCCGTTCAGTGCAGACAGGTGTGCCCTGCAATGGACGGCAGGAATCCAGGTGTCTAATCCAGCTCCACCAAGAATCCAGGTGTGGTTTTTAAGTTACTCTTACCTTTCCTAGCATCTAGCATCATTAAATAAGCCTCTTGTCCCTACACCATCTTTAAGAGTCTCCTTCAGCTTATGTTGGATTTCTTTAGGGTGGAGAGAACACTTACGATCAGAAATGTGAGCGTGCTGTAGCAAATGCTTCCGGTGCATTGCATCCCATCGTCTCAGCCCACCTGGTTTCTGCACAACTTCCGATAAGATACAGGCAGCGAACAACAGCATCTCAGCTGTGAAAGGCTGCCGGATGGCAGAACCCCAAAGCCCAGGGCATTAATACTCCTGGGAGCAGCTCTCCACCAGAGGTTGGAAGGAGTCATTGGATAATTTTTCCAGCGTTCCCATCCTCCTGTGGGACAAGTCAGGGGCAATTTCCACACAATTCATCAGAATCTCATCAGAATTGGGCCCTTCTCCCAGAGCAGTAACTAGCTCATTAACATACCCTTATTGGCTTTCTCCCTCCCCTATCTCAATTCCCCAACTACCCTACTTTTGTGCTTCCTACTCTACTCACCTCCAAAGAAACTACTTGCACTGATATCTTTGTCTCAGGGTCTGCATTTTAAAGAACCCAAAGCAAGATTTATGCTTTACAGAAGTGTAACTATCTGAATACAGAATGGGGTGGTACACAACATATTAGCAATTAATGTATTTGCAATTAACCTTTTTAAGCTGTTTCTTTACAATTTAATGTGATACTTTCTAAATAGCTCTTTCCGTGTACCTGCAAAGTTTAGATAGAGAAATGAGGGCCTGGCATAATTAGTGTGTGATGTGGCCATTTCTAAATAGGGGAATCCCCATGAAGTTTTTTTTTTTTTCTTTTAATAGAGACTATTGGATACATCCCGTTTGTACTTTGTACAATTATAATTCTTCATTTAGCATCCCAAATCATATCCTGGTCTTAACTAATTGGTTTGAGGGTAAGATGTTAAGGCAAAAATCTCTACCAAATTTCTCATTAGGTGATTTCCTTTTCTTTCTTTCTTTTTTTTTTTTTTTTAATATTTATTTATTTAGGCTGCACCAGGTCTTAGTTGCAGCATGCATGCGGGATCTAGTTCCCCGACCAGGGATCGAACCCAGGTCCTCTGCATTGGGAGCGTGGAGTCTTACCCACTGGATCACTAGGGAAGTCCCTCATTAGGTGATTTTCATTTGCAAGCTGATCACAATAGTTTCCTACCTTATTAGGATACTTTTGGTTCAATTATAAAAAACCTCATCTGAATTTTGAAAGTGACTGACTATCCTGATTTTTCTGGGACTATCCTGGTTTTAGCACTGAAAATCCTACTTCCTGAGAAATCCCTTAGTAATGGGACAGTTGGTTAACCTATCAAGCCCCATCCGTCTTTCTTCTTACCATTTAACCACCACTCTGTTTAGCTTTTCCTTGGGTAGTACACCCAATCCTCTCAGGGGATTCAGGTCTTATAATTGCCCACATTTACAGGAACTACTTAATGGGAATCCAGGGGAAGAATTATCCGAATGAGGGGATGATACTGAGTTTTCCAAAAGAAGTGGTACAGGTGGGAGAGAGTGGAGTGAAGACTTGAATGAAGACAAATATATATAAAATATGATGTACTCTCTACTCTTTAAGGGTTATTTCTCTTTCACTCCTCAGACCTCATCATCAATACCTCAGAGATATTGTGGGCTCAGTTCCAGGCCACTGCAATAAAGCAAATATCACAATAAAACAAGTCATACACATTTTTCTGTTTCCCAGTGCATGTAAAAGTTATGTTTATACTGTAGTGTATTAAATGTGCAATAGCATTATGTCTAAAAAAACAATGTACATACCTTAATTTTTTTAAGATTATTGCTAGAAAATGCTAACCATCCTCTGAGACTTCAGCAAGTCATAGTAGTAACATCAAAGATCACTGATTATAGATCATCATAGCAAATATAATAATAATAAATTGAAATACTGTAAGAATTACCAAAATGTGACACAGACACAAAGTGATCAAATGCAGTTGGGAAAATGGCACCAACAGAGCTGCTTGACTTGTTGCCACAAAACTTCATTTTCTAAAGAACACAATATCTGTGAAACATAATAAAGCAAAGCTCAATAAAGCAGGGTATGCCTATATTATTTTGCCCCTCTTTTTTCCTCTGCCTCCTACATGGGTTTTTCTTCCTCATTTTATATTCCAGTCCCAACCCTCTCATTTTCTCAGCATCCCAAGGGAATCACACTTCCCTCCACCATCTGCACCACCAGATCCAAATAAAAATATGCTCCAAGAAACATGTTACTCTGAGAAAGGAATGTATAGATGCATTACAAACTAAACATAAAAATATGTCATAGAAATTTTAAATGTATACCTTCTTCCCTTTGGCTCACTGTTTTGATTAATGCTATTTGCTCTAAAAAATTTAAATGCCTTTCTCTTAATTCACATAAAACTTCTTGCTTATGAAACTTGTGGCCAGAAAGTAGGCATTTTGAATAGTCACTAGGGCCCTGTTTGGTGTCTAAAGTAGTAACTCACACAGGCTTAAAAACCCACCAGAAAGATTGTTAAATAAAGTGCTGACTAGACAACTACTGCACTTGAGTTTTAATTCCTATGTTTAAGGTTGAAGCAGCAAAGCACACAGAAACTCTAAAAGACTGTCCTGACCAAAATGGTGTTAAGGTCTCCTCAGCTTGACTAAACCCTAGACAGGCTTCTTCCGGACTCCAGTCCACTGACCTCCTTTTTCTTAGAGCACTGACTTTAGAAACTTGTAATTGTAAATCCTTTCTCTGCCCTTTGATATGTAAATCTTTTCTTAAATAGCTCCTTGCCAGTTTTCCAACCCAGAAATGTCTTTCTCAAGGATCAGGGAACCACCTCTCTCTTTTTTTTTTTTTTTTGTATTGAAGTATAGTTAATTTATAATGGTGTGTTAGTTTCTGGTGTACAGCAAAATGAATCATATATATATATGTATATTCTCTTTCAGATTCTTGTTCATTATAGTTTATTACAAGATATTGAATATAGTTTCCCATGCTATACAATAGGACCTTATTGTTTATCTATTTTATATATAGAAGTTTGTATCTATTGATCCCAAACTCCAATTTATCCTTGTCCCCTTTCCTCTTCGGTAACCATAAGTTTGTTTTCTATGTCTGTGAGTCTATCTCTGTTTTGTAGATATTATAAGTTCATTTGTATAATATTTTGTTAGTTTCTACATATAAGCAAAATCATATAATATTTGTCTTTCTCCATCTGACTTATACTTCACTTAGTATGATAATCTCTAGGTCTGTCCATGTTGCTGCAAATGGTATTATTTCATTGTTTTTTACAGCTGAGCAATATTCATTGTATATATATACCACATCTTCTTTACCCATTCATCCGTTGATGGACATTTAGGTTGCTTCCATGTCTTGGCTATTGTAAATAGTGCTGCTATGAACACTGGGGCGCATGTATATTTTTGAATTATAATTTTCCCCAGATATATGCCCAGGAGTGGAATTTCTGGATCATATGGTAACTCTATTTTTAGTTTTTTAAGGACCCTCCATACTGTTTTCCATAGTAGCTGCACCAATTTACATTCCCAGCAGCAGAGTAGGAGCGGGGAACATCTCTTTCAAATGTAATCACCTAGGAAGAGCGCACCCCTGTCACTCAGTCTCTGTGGGAAGAGTAGAAGCCTGACTTCCAAGTTGTAAAATGACCTCCTATCATGAGGACATGAGAAAGTTTACTTTTCTTTCAGATAAAGCCCAATTAGTAACCAAAGAGGGCTATGAGCTTCCCCTCACCTCAGCTCTTAAAAATCCTGCTCTCTTTTGTTTCATCAGAGCAGAGTTCAGACTCAGTTCTGGCTTCTCTCCTATTGTAATTGCCTTGAATAAAGTCCTTCTTGCCTATTTAACTTTCTCCAGGGACATCTTTGCTCCGACAGTCTACAGAGATGCCATCGGTTAATAAATAATTTGTAATTGTTATCAAAAACAATATAAGGCAAAATGGTGTATTCAGGGAAGTCTTTTTCTAGGACACGTCATCATCCCAACCCTATCGCCTCAGGTTCACATATAGAAACATACTCACTGCACTGCATTTCTAAAATTGACCTGACAACAGCAACTAACATTTATATGGAGGAAGCTTAACATGTACCAAGCACTGCTCTAAACACTTTACATAAGTTAACTTACTGAAACCTCATACAACCCTGTGATGGAAAAAATATTTTTATCTCAACATTTTTGTGTGAGGAAACTGAGGCACAGAAAGGTTAAATGTCATTTAACCAAGATCACACAGCCAGGAAATTTCAGAGATTGGATTTGAATATAGGCAGTTATAGATGCAAAGTCATGTATTCACACCTTTGAGTGAACATACCAATTATGGATATTGCTGACATTAATAGTTCCAATTTCTCACACTTCCTGCTATCCATAGCCTTTGGTAGTGCCCTCTCATGCAGACTCTGGGCTTGACCATATGAGTTGCATTATTCAATGACAATAGCTAATTTGGTATAAGCAGAGCATTTACAAAGTACTTGTGATTTTAGCATTCTCTCTTATGCCCCTTGCTACTGATATGAAAATAATCCCAGTCTACCATACTGGAAATCTTTAGAAACAGAGATCGGAGACAATTTGCCCCAGCTGAGGTCATCCAACTGACCCATCAGCTGAATGCAGATGTACGAGAGAACCCAACCAAGATCAGCCAAGCCAGATCCATAGCAGCAAAACTCTCCTGGGCAACCTATTGTCCTGTAAAAAAACAATAAACCGTTGTTTTAAGCCTCTACATTTTAGATTTGTTTGTTACACAGCAACAGCTAAGTAATTCAAATGCTTAGTTTAAAATTCAAAGTCTTCAAAACTTTGGTGCCAATATCTTGTCACCCTCCTAGATTTTATCTCAAGAGGACTCTGTCTTATCTCAGGTCATTCCTCATTCTGTGGAGTGCCCTCACTCCACCATCTTATCAAAATCCTGATCAACCCTTCAAGGTCTTAGAGCCCTGCCATCTCTTCCATGTAGATTCGCATGATCAATGTGACCAGAAGTATTCTATTACTGCTCCTAATTCCTACAGCCTCTATTGTCTTGACTTGTCCTCATTTGTTCAAGTCATCTCTCTCCTGCTATGATACAAAAGAGTACTTTAGAGCAGGGCCATATTTTAAATAACTTTGGATTGCCTACTATCAGCCTGGTGCCTTATTACAGTGGCTCAAAACCACTTGATAAAGTTTGATCAATGGTTTTACATATTTGTTGGGATAGGCTCACTGCTATAGCAAATAATCCTTAGGTTTCAGCCAGTGACTAAAATAAATGTTTATTTCTAACTCAAGTCCAATGGGGAATTATTGGTGATTGAGCTGGGAAGGAGGAATTGTTCCATACAGTCATCCAGTGATCCAGGATCCTTCCATTTTATTCATCTACCTTTCTCTATTCCCTTTGAATCCTCCCTACATGGCCAGCAGATACAAAAAGAGAACACAGATGGCTACCTGGGTGTTTTTGTTTTCGTTTTTAAGGAGGCAAGCCTGGAAGTGATGCTTTTAGGCATATCACCCCTACCCACATCCCAGGACTCAGTCACATGCCACACCCAACTCCAAGGGAGGTTAGAAAATTTTAAATCTCAGAGATTAAGAAATCTTTTCCCTTATTATTCCAAATTAAGGTTTGAATACAATGCCTCTCCAAAACTGCACATGTGGCCTAGAAAGTGGAGTCTATTTGGAAACAGGAGAAAAATACTCTGGTTTGGCTCTGCCACTAATTATATGGGCATGGTGATTTCCTTGGTTATGGTTTCTTCATCTTCAGATCATCATCATGTTGAGTAATGTTTAAGCTTCTTATGGATTTCTGTTCTGATCTCTTATAATTCTATGGGCCTTTCATCTCTGCCTTTGTTGCTATCACTGCTTAATAGGCTATTTTTTGTCTGGAGATTTTGATGTTTTTCAATTCAATAGTTTCAGTGTCTTTGAGTCAGGGTCATTCTAATGTCATTCAAATGACAATTTTAATTCTAATAAATTTAATTCTAATGACAATTACGGCATTACCACCTGTAGCAAACACTGTTTTGCTCTGCTCATGTTTTGTACCCCCATCCCCGAGCTTCTGCTTGCCTTGCAGACTGAGTTTCTCAGAGGCCCATATTGGGCTGTTGGAGTTGCTTCACCCATATTCACAGAGAACTAGTAGTTTCTAGAAGTTCATATCCCTGGGGCAGCTTGTAGCCAATGACCCACTGGTGGGGGATTAGGAATCCTAGATTGTTCACCTTTATGCATAACTTACTCTGAGATGTATTTATGCTCCCGAGCACCCCTTGCAATTAGGTGGAGACTGGGATTTTACCTGAAAGTGAGCTCTTGATTGGCCTCTTTCCCTTCTCTGTCCTTCTTCATCCACTCAGTTTCTCCTGGGGATGTTTCCTTAATAAATCATTTGCACTTGAATCCTTGTCTCAGGGCCTGCTTCTGTGAAACTTGTCCTAAGATACCACCTTCCCCAATAATTTTGATGTCTTGTCAAACACCTCAACAAGACATGTCAGGCTCACTGGGGTCACAGTGACTTTCCCAGCCTTATCTCTTGCCTCTCTTCCCAGTTTCCTCAGTGGGTCATCCTGAGCTAACTGCTTTTTGCTCATGTTGATGCTCTTCCATCTGTGTTCTTCTCCTTGCCCCCCATCCACCCATCCTTTAAGACTCATCAAAAATACGACCAATGCTGGAGAACCTCGACAAATTCTCTTTCTTCCCTCCAAGCCTAGGCAGAGTTTTTCATGTCCTTTGCAAAAATAAAAACAGCTCAAACATAGCTCTTTAAAAATACACAAATAGTGTGATGATTAGGAGCCTAACCTCAGCAGAGGGAATGATGGGCAAGTTTAAATAACTTCCCGAGGCTCCTGCTTATTTACCTATGAGGCAGGTAAGATACTGTTTTCTTTATAAATGAATGTAAGGTGCTTGGCAGAGTATTTGGAACATAGTATATGCTAGTTTTATTAATGTTGATGAGAGAATTATATTTGTTTCTCTGAAACCTAACCAGATTTCAAAGTTGTAAATACTAAATCTTGTTTATCTCTGTATTCCTGATGCCAAGCACAGTGCCTGGCATGGTAGATATCCAACAAATAGTTAATGAATAAATAAATGATACATAGCCATTGAGTACTGAGACCAGTTCCTCTTATTTTTGTGTCTTAGCATATAGCTTTTCTACATACACAACCAAGAAACAAACTCTGGAAATCCACTTCAAAACTCAAAAAGGAGAATGTAAAAGTAAATATTCTGGCACTCGTGATATTTTTTATTCTCTCTAATACCTATCTTGCTTTCACTCTCAAGCAGTGAAAGTTTTCATTTTTCTATTTGAAAAAATGGTCAAACATGTATAAATACAAGGTCTTTTTCAAGATCACTAATATTTATTAGTACGTATGTGTTCTCTCTCATTCTCTCTCTCTCCCTCTCCCTCTGTCTCTGTCTTTCCCCCACTCCCCCACCCTTGCCTCTTTCTATTGCTCCCTCCATGTTTCAGAAATCTAGAGACTGGGATTGACATATATACACTAATATGTATAAAATAGATAACTAATAACCTGCTGTATAGCACAGGGAATTCTACTTTGCTGTACAGTAGAAACTAACACAACATTATAAAACAATTTAAAAAAATTGTTTTAATTAAAAGAAAGAAAGAAAAAAAAAGAAACCTAGAGATGAGATGTGACTTTATATTTTTTCCTCTTTCTCCCTTTTTATTTTTGATGACTTTTGAAAACCTGTGACCCTGAAAACCTTAACTCCTCAAAATGAGATTCTTCATTTTCAAAGGATGCTGAAAAAAGCATTATTTTAATGCATGGACTTCATCAAAATTACTCTTCCCTGGGACCTTGTCTCTAGAGATTTTAAAAGAGAGCTTTCCATTTAGTGAGTCATTCTAAAATTCTTGGAAGTTTTCTTTAATAAGTTTTTAGATTCTCAAAGACTTTGAGAAAAGTTCCTAGTACTTAAAATTACTGGGAAATGATTTTAGTATATAAAGAGATTAACTCATGAAATCATAGCCCTGTTTGCCCCTATTTAGCATGCAGAATTATTTAATAATATCTCTAATGATGTAGATAATGATTTCAGGGACATGCCACATTTTCCTCCAGTAGTCGCTGTAGCTGTAGATAATGTTTTCCCTTCTTAATCCCCATAGCGTTTCATGTTTGCCTTTTTTTATAAATTTATTTATTTTATTTATTTTATTTTGGGCTGTGTTGGGTCTTTGTTGCTGTACACGGGCTTTCTCTAGTTGCCGTGAGCAGGGGTTACTCTTCATTGCTGCGCGGGCTTCTCATTGCAGTGGCTTCTTTTGTTGTGGAGCATGGGCTCTAGGTGCACAGGCTTCAGTAGTTGTGGCATGTGGGCTCAGTAGTTGTGGCTCAGGGGCTCTAGAGTGCAGGCTCAGTAGTTGTGGCACACGGGCTTATTTGCTCCGCAGCATGTGGGATCTTCCCGGACCAGGGCTCGAACCCATGTCCCCTGCATTAGCAGGCGTATTCTTAACCACTGCACCACCAGGGGAGCCCCATGTTTGTCTTTTGACACACATCCCTTTGCATCCTGATTTGGACTTCTATTTGTACTTTTGTTCCCATATCAGATCATACAGTCTCACCAGTCTAGCATTGAGTTGTGGGTACAGTAGGAGCTTTAAAATATTGGCTGAATGAATAACAATGTCCAGGAGGTGCCTGTGTGAAAATAAATCAGTGAAATACCCTGGACAGCACATCCTTCATAGTTATAGGATAGAATATAGATTCATTTGACTCACACAAGCATACTGATAATATTAATGACCAAAAGCATTGAGTTGCCCTTCTCCAAATATATGCAATTTATTCTTCCAAAGAACTTAAAACCTGTAACCAATTATTTTCACATATTCACATCCCCATGAAATCGGACGATGTAAAGAGGAGAGAGCACAGGTCATGCCGTACAAAACACATTTAAACCCAACTCATATACACAGTTCTCTCCTGACTGATGGAATAAAACCAGCTTTGACTACAATACCTAACACAAATGAATGGAAACTTTACCTTTCAGTCAGGTCCTTAGGGAAATATATTCATTTCCTTTCTTCTCATTTCCTAATTAGAATCTCATGTCCAGTCACTCTGCCACCAGAATGCCATGTCTGACTCAGTATTAAGAGTCTAGCTATGCCTTCAGCATCTACATATTAATTTCCTCTGGGCATCTGGTTGATATTACAGAGAACGCTCCCTGCTAGTTCATGCTCCTGCCGAGCATGAAATCAATTTTACGACAATCCCAAACCACTTTTCCATCTATGGTTCCTCAATTCTATTCACTGGGGTAGCAGTAAAATTAGTCTTAAGGCAAAGATACTTTACTCAGATTGAGGATTCTACTTCTAGGTGGTTTGAATGTTTCAGTGAAAGAGATTCAGAGCAATCTAAGATTATGTGGGATTTGGTAAACAACTTACTTTCACCTTGTATAAAGATTAGTTTTATAAATGTTTCCGTGGAAAATATCTAAGTTTTACCAATTCATTTTAAAAATTGGCAACTAGAGTGGCCAAGATGGTGGAGTAGGAGGACCCTGAGCTCATCTCCTCGCATGGGCACACCAAAATTGCAACTACAGACCAACTACTAATGAGAAAAATTGGAAGACTAGGAGAATAGGCCTTCTACAACTAAAGAAGAAAGAACCACAATGAGACAGGTAGGAGGAACAGAGAGGTGGTATAATCAAAACCTATACCCTCAGGTGGGTGACCCACAAACAGGAGGATAATTACAACTGCAGAGGTTCTCCCCAAGGAGGAATGGGTTTGAGCCTCACATTGGGCTCCCCAGCCTGGGAAGAGGAGCCCCCAGAATGTTTGGCTCTGAAGGCCAGTGGAACTTCCTTTGGAAGAGCCAGAGGGCCGGAGGAAAGAGAGACTCACTCTTAAAGGGCGCACACAAAATCTCACCTGCTCCAGGACCCAGGGCAGAAGCAGTCATTTGAAAGGAGCCTGAGTCAGACCTACCTGCTGACATTCCCTTAACCCCTCCCTGGAGGTCACCTACAGCTCTGCAGGACAGGTCTTGAACATGCAGGCAGCTTCCTGCCCAAACCTCGACATCTAACTCTCTGTAAGGATTTTTTCCTGGTGTAGGAACCACTCCAGCTAATGGAGCTGGAAGTACTGGGATGTTAACAACCCCCCCTAGGATCAACCTTCAATGAACCAGGAATGGGAATGGGTGGATAAACACTCCTGTTTCCTCCCCTTTTGGAAGAACAATTATAAAGTACATTTTATAAAGTTTCCCAGAGCATCTCAGCAGGGATGAACCCCAGTTGCCCACAGAAGCAACTTAGTAATTAATATACCCATTACTGACTTTCTTCTTCCCCCATCTCACTTCTCTGCTTCTTCATTGAGAATCTGGGATCACACACCAAATAAGGCACCTCCATTCAAAATGCTTCTCTTAGTGTTTGCTTTTAGGTAACTCTTCAAATCAAGACACTTTGTTTAGGGGATAATGCCTTAATATAATAGACTATATATTTAATGATCATGATTTTTACTAATTTTTACTAAATTATATTTTGAAGCATAAAACTAACCAGACATTGGTTCAAGATGACGGAGTAGAAGGATGTGCTCTCTCTCCCTCTTGTGAGAGCATCGGAATCACAACTAACTGCTGAACAATCATTGACAGAAAGACACTGAAACTCACCAAAAAAGATACCCCACATCCAAGACAAAGGAGAAGCCACAATGAGACAGTAGGAGGGGCACAATCACAATAAAATCAAATCCCATAATTGCTGGGTGGGTGACTCTCAAACTGGAGAACACTTATACCACAGAAGTCCACCCACTGGAGTGAAGGTTCTGAGCCCCATGTCAGGCTTCCCAACCTGGGGGTCTGGCAATGGGAGGAGGAATTCCCACAGAATCAGACTTTGAAGGCTAGTGGGATTTGATTGCAGGACTCCAACAGGACTGGGGGAAACAGAGACTCCACTCTTGGACGGCATACACAAAGTAGTGTGCACATCGGGACCCAGGGGAAGGAGCAGTGACCCATAGGAGACTGAACCAAACCTACCTGCTAGTGATGGAGGGTCTCCTGCAGAGGTGGCAGGTGGCTGTGTCTCACTGTGAGGACAAGGACACTGGCAGCAGAAGTTCTGGGAAATATTCCTTGGTGTGAGCCTTCCCAGAGTCCGCCATTAGCCCCAAAAAAGAGCCCTGGTAGGCTCCAGTGTTGGGTTGCCTCAGGCCAAACAACCAACCAGGAGGGAACCCAGCCCCACCCATCAGTAGACAAGCAGATTAAAGTTTTACTGAGCTCTGCCCACCAGAGCAACACCCAGATCTATCCACCACCAATCCCTCCCATCAGGAAACTTGCACAAGCCTCTTAGACAGCCTAATCCACTAGAGGGCAAACAGCAGAAGCAAGAAGAACTACAATCCTGCAGCCTGTGGAACAAAAACCACATTCACAGAAAGATAGAGAAGATGAAAAGTCAGAGGGTTATGTACCAGATGAAGGAACAAGATAAAACCCCAGAAAAACAACTAAATGAAGTGGAGAGAGGCAACCTTCCAGAAAAAGAATTCAGAATAATGATACTGAAGATGATCCAGGACCTCGGAAAGAGAATGGAGGCAAAGATCAACAAGATGCAAGAAATGTTTAACAAAGAGCTAGAAGAATTAAAGAACAAACAGACAGAGATGAACAATACAATAACTGAAATGAAAACTACACTAGAAGGAATCAATAGCAGAATAACTGAGGCAGAAGAACGGATAAGAAGACAGAATGGTGAAGTTCACTGCTGCAGAACAGAATAAAGAAAAAAGAATGAAAAGAAATGAAGACAGCCTAAGAGACCTCTGGGACAACAGTAAACACAACAACACTCACATTATAGGGGTCCGAGAAGGAGAAGAGATAAAGGACCTGAGAAAAATACTGGAAGAGATTATAGTCAAAAACTTCCCTAATATGGGAAAGGAAATAGCCACCCAAGTCCAGGAAACGCAGAGAGTCCCATACAGGATAAACCCAAGGAGAAACATGCCGAGACACATAGTAATCAAATTGGCAAAAATTAAAAACAAAGAAAAATTATTAAAAGCAGCAAGGGAAAAACGACAAATAACATACAAGGGAACTCCCATAACGTTAAGAGCTGATTTCTCAGCAGAAACTTTACAAGCCAGAAGGAAGTGCCATGACATATTTAAAGTGATGAAAGGGAAGAACCTACAACCAAGATTACTCTAACTGGCAAGGATCTCATTCAGATTCAATGGAGAAATCAAAAGCTTTACAGACAAGCAGAAGCTAAGAGAATCCGGCACCACCAAACCAACTCTACAACAAATGCTAAAGGACCTTCTCTAAGTGGGAAACTCAAGAGAAGAAAAGGACCTACAAAAACAAACCCAAAACAATTAAGAAAATGGTAATAGGAACATACATATTGATAATTATCTTAAATGAAAATGGATTAAATGCTCCAAGCCAGAGACACAGGATCGCTGAATGGATACAAAAACAAGACCCATATATATGCTGTCTACAAGAGACCCACTTCAGACCTAGGGACACATACAGACTGAAAGTGAGGGGATGGAAAAAGATATTCCATGCAAATGGAAATCAAAAGAAAGCTGGAGGAGCAATACTCATAGATAAAATAAACTTTAAAATAAAGAACGTTACAAGAGACAAGGAAGGACACTACGTAATGATCAAGGGATCAATCCAAGAAGAAGATATAACAATTAAAAATATATATGCACCGAACATAGGAGCACCTCAATACATAAGGCAACTGCTAACAGCTATAAAAGAGGAAACTGACAGTAACACAATAATAGTGGGAGACTTTAACACCTCACTTACACCAATGGTCAGATCATCCAAACAGAAAATTAATAAGGAAACACAAGCTTTAAATAACACAATAGACCAGATAGATTTAATTGATATTTATAGGACATTCCATGCAAAAACAGCAGATTACACTTTCTTCTCAAGTGCGCACGGAACATTCTCCAGGATAGATCACATCTTGGGTCACAAATCAAGTCTCAGTAAATATAAGAAAATTGAAATCATATCAAGTAACTTTTCTGACCACAACACTATGAGATTAGAAATCAATTACAGGGAGAAAACCTAAAAAACACAAACACAAGGAGGATAAACAATACATTGCTAAATAACTAAGAGATCACTGAAGAAATCAAAGAGGAAATCAAAAAATACCTAGAGACAAATGGCAATGAAAACACAACGATCCAAAACCTATGGGATGCAGCAAAAGCAATTCTAAGAGGGAAGTTTATAGCTATACAATCCTACCTCAAGAAACAACAAACGTCTCAAATAAACAATCTAAGCTTACACCTAAAAGAACTAGAGAAAGAAGAACAAACAAAACCCAAAGTTAGTAGAAGGAAAGAAATCATAAAGATCAGAGCAGAAATAAATGAAATACAAACAAAGAAAACAATAGCAAAGATCAATAAAACTAAAAGCTGGTTCTTTGAGAAGATAAACAACATTGATAAACCATTAGCCAGACTCATCAAGAAAAAGAAGGAGAAGACTCAAATCAATAAAATTAGAAATTGAAAAGGAGAAGTTACAACAGACACTGCAGAAATACAAAGCATCATAAGAGACTACTACAAGCAACTCTATGCCAATAAAATGGACAACCTGGAAGAAATGGACAAATTCTTAGAAAGGTATAAGCTTCCAAGACTGAACCAGGAAGAAATCGAAAATATGAACAGACTGATCACAAGTAATGAAATTGAAACTGGGATTAAAAATCTTCCAACAAAGAAAAGTACAGTACCAGATGGCTTTAGAGGTGAATGCTATCAAACATTTAGAGAAGAGCTAACACCTATCCTTCTCAAACTCTTCTAAAAAATTTCAGAGGAAGGAACACTCCCAAACTCATTCTATGAGACCACCATCACCCTGATAGCAAAACCAGACAAAGATACTACAAAAAAAGAAAATTACAGACCAATATCACTCATGAATATAGAAGCAAAAACCCTCAACAAAATACTAGCAAATAGAATCCAACAACACATTAAAAGCATCATACACCATGATCAAGTGGGATTTATCCCAGGGATGCAAGGATTCTTCAATATACGCAAATCAATCAATGTGATACACCACATTAAGAAACTGAAGAAGAAAAACCATATGATCATCTCAATAGATGCAGAGAAAGCTTTTGACAAAATTCAACACCCATTTATGATAAAAACTCTCCAGAAAGTGGGCATAGAGGGAACCTACCTCAACATAGTAAAGACCATATATGACAAACCCACAGCAAACATCATTCTTAATGGTGAAAAACTGAAAGCATTTTCTCTAAGATCAGGAACAAGACAAGGATGTCCACTCTCACCACTATTATTCAACATAGTTTTGGAAGTCCTAGCCATGGCAATCAGAGAAGAAAAAGAAATAAAAGGAATATAGATTGGAAATGAAGAAGTAAAACTGTCACTGTTGGCAGATGACATGATACTATACATAGAGAATCCTAAAGATGTTACCAGAAAACTACTAGAGCTAATCAGTGAATTTGGTAAAGTAGCAGGATACAAAATTAATGTGGAGAAATCTCTTGCATTCCTATACACTAATGATGAAAAGTCTGAAAGAGAAATTAAGGAAACACTCCCATTTACCATTTCAACAAAAAGAATAAAATACCTAGGGATAAAGCTACCTAGGGAGACAAAAGATCTGTATGCAGAAAACTATAAGTCACTTATGAAAGTAATTAAACATGAAACAAACAGATGGAGAGATATACCTTGTTCTTGGATTGGAAGAATCAATATTGTGAAAATGACTATACTACCAAAAGGAATCTACAGATTCAGTGCAATCCCTATCAAATTACCAATGGCATTTTTTACAGAACTAGAACAAAAAATCTTAAAATTTGTATGGAAACACAAAAGATCCCGAATAGCCAAAGCGGTCTTGAGGGAAAAATACGGAGCTGGAGGAATCAGGCTCCTGGATTTCCGACTATACTGCAAAGTTACAGTAATCAAGACAATATGGTATTGGCACAAAAACAGATATATAGATCAATGGAACAGGATAGAAAGCCCAGAGATAAACCCACACACCTATGGTCAACTAAGTTATGACAATGGAAGCAAGGATATACAATGGAGAAAAGAAAGTCTCTTCAAGAAGTCATGCTGGGAAAACTGGACAGCTACATGTAAAAGAATGAAATTAAAACACTCCCTAACACCATTCACAAAAATAAACTCAAAATGGATTAGATACCTAAATGTAAGACCGGACACTATAAAACTCTTAGAGGAAAACATAGGGAGGACACTTTTTGACATAGATCCACCTCCTAGAGTAATGGAAATAAAAACAAAAATAAATAAATGGGACCTAATGAAACTTAAAAGTTTTTGCACAGCAAAGGAAACTACAAACAAGATGAAAAGACAACCCTCAGAATGGGAGAAAACATTTGCAAATGAAGCAACTGACAAAGGATTAATCTCCAAAATATATAAACAGCTCATGCAGCTCAATATTAAAAAGCAAACAACCCAGTCAAAAAATGGGCAGAAGACCTAAATAGACATTTCTCCAAAGAAGACATACAGATGGCCAAGATGCACATGAAAAGCTGTCCAACATCACTAATTATTAGAGAAATGCAAATCAAAATTACAATGAAGTATCACCTCACACCAGTTAGAATGGGGGTCATCACAAAATCTACAAACAACAAATGCTGGAGAGGGTGTGGAGAAAAGGGAACCCTCTTGCACTGTTGGTGGGAATGTAAATTGATACAGCCACTATGGAGAACAGTATGGAGGTTCCTTAAGAAACTAAAAATAGAATTACCATATGACCCAGCAATCCCACTACTGGGCATATACCCATAGAAAAGCATAATTCAAAAAGACACATGCACCCCAATGTTCATTGCAGCACTATTTATAATAGCCAGGACATGGAAGAGCCTAAATACCCCTTAACAGATGAATGGATAAAGAAGCTGTGGTACATATATACAATAGAATATTACTCAGCCATAAAAAGGAATGATATTGGTTCATTTGTAGAGATGTGGTTGGATCTAGAGACTGTCATACAGAATGATGTAAGTCAGAAAGAGAAAAAACAAATATCGTATATTAACGCATACCTGTGGAACCTAGAAAAATCTTACAGATGAACGGGTTTGCAGGGCAGAAATTGAGACATAGATGCAGAGAACAAACATATGGACACCAAGGGGGGAAAGTGGTAGGGTGGGGGTGGTGTTGTGATGAATTGGGAGATTGGTATTGACATATATACACTAATATGTATAAAATGGATAACCAATAAGAACCTGCTGTATAAAAAAATAAACAAAATTCAAAAAAAGAATAAATAAAGCAAGTAAAAAATAAATAAATAAAACTACCAACCAAACTTTCCTCACCCTACAGTCTAAAAAATTTCAAGAAACTGGTCATGCCCAAAAAAGAATTATGTTATAATAATTAATTTTAAATAATCATTTTTAAAAGATGGAAGCACTGGTTAAACATACTTTTGGGATCCAGGCATTCTTTGTTTCTCCACTCTAAGTCCCGAATGTGTATGCAATTAGAGTGTGGACGACATTTGTGCTGTCCAATATGGTAGCCACTACCCATACGTGGTTAAATTAAGATTATATAAAATTAAAAATTCAGTTTCTTAGCTGCACTAGCCACATTTGAAGGACAGACTAGCACATGTAACTAGTAGCTACCGTTGGACGGTGCAAATATAGAACATTTCCATTATTGCTAAAAGCTCTATGGGATAGCACTAAGCTAGGATCTCATGGTTGGCAAATACCATGGGGAGGACAGTCCTCCACTTATTCATGATAGACAGGCACACTGATCACACCATGCTTTCCTTTGAGCTTGTCTTTAGTTTCACAGCCTTTCCAAAAACAAAACTCCAGACTGTCATTTCCAAACTATTGGAACTGGCACATGTATTATTAGTCAGGGTCATGCTAACCTTTGTTGCAGCAAAAAATTAACCCTGAAAATCATTGGCTTTCTCAGACA
Source organism: Balaenoptera physalus (assembly GCF_965194825.1). Taxonomy (NCBI): domain Eukaryota; kingdom Metazoa; phylum Chordata; class Mammalia; order Artiodactyla; family Balaenopteridae; genus Balaenoptera; species Balaenoptera physalus. The sequence goes on along the minus strand of NC_138898.1, from coordinate 41,013,487 downwards.
AGTTTTAATGTGAGTTAGGTAACCCTCAAGCACAACCATCTTCTATGCTCTACACAATCCAGGCTGGAAAGAGCATTATTTTAATGCATGGGCTTCGTCAAAATTACACTTCCCTGGGACTTTTTCTCTAGAAATTTTAGAAGAGACCTTTCCATTTAGTGAGTCATTTTCTAAAATTCTTGGAAGTTTTCTAGAAAAAAAGTCTTTGGATTCTCAAAGAGTATGAGAAAAGTTTCTAGTACTTAAAATTACTAGGAAATGATTTTAGTATATAAAGAGATTAACTCATGAAATAATAGCCCTGTTTGTCCCTATTTAACATGTAAAATGTTAATGGAGGCTCCATCAAATGGCGGCTCTGGTAAAAATATTTTCTCCGGAAAACAGATCTTTTTAAGAGCAGAATGCTTTGACTATTTCCAAATGGTTACTTCACCCCTCCCCCTAGCAGAAGCATAAGGGAATTTTTCTCCCATCTTCCCTACGGGACTCTGGCAGGGCTCTTGGAGGTAAAACTCATAAATATGCCCCCGTCCCCCCAACCACGACTGGGTCCCCTGGAGTTTTTAACTCTCAGGCTTGTCCACCCTGAACCTCCAGCAATCCATCAGTTCCAGCTTGGGTTTTTCTGCCCCAGTGCTGGTTCTTGCTGAGGTTTTAGCTCATGGCTTAATGATCTGGTAAGTTGTGATGCTCTGAATCTGCCTGTCCATCTCTCCAATTTTGGGTGCAGTGGTTTGCCCTGGGACCTCAATTTTCTGATAGAGCTAAGAAGAGTTGTTGAGTTTCAGTTTGTTCAGCTTTTTACTTATTGTTAGAATGAAGCTATCACTTCTAAGCTCCATACATGCTGGGCCAGAAACCAAAAGTGCACTTTTCTTTTCCTTAATGAGTTATGTGTTTCTTTTGTAAGTCGAGATGGGCTGCTCCTTTCTCTCCCCTGCCCCTTTATTTCTCTTTTTCCACTCTAAACTTTCTTAGCCAAAGCCATCTTTATTGTTCTGATTAAAAGTGGCTTCTTTCACTAATGTTTTCTTCCCTGTGGTTATGGTTATTAACTTTCTCTACCCCAAGTGCATTGGACCTAAAACTCATTATTACATCTCAAGTGTTCTCTTTACCCTACTTATAAAGAAACTTGTCACAGTGACTCAGTCATTAGGAATTCTTTCTCTATAGAGTGACACACCACGTAATCATTTCAAACACTTATAGGGCATATGCTGCAATTATAGGACAAAAAAAGCAATGAGCAAATTGGCATGTCCATTTGAACCCAAGTACCTGCTGTTTGTATGTTCCCAGCTGGCCCATCTCTCATAGCACAGCTTCTGTTTCTTAATTTTTAGGACTTTGCACTAAAAACAGACTGATTGGTTTGCCACCCAATGAGCTAGATGTTCTCTTCGGTTATTTCTGGACAGGCTGAAGTAATATTGACCTGATTGCTCTCTTCTTCCAAACCTTATTCTTCCAAGATGAGGCTTTTTTGAAGAATTTTCTGTTAGTTCTTCAGAAGAAGAAATAAAACCCAGGTAGAGGTGACATGTCTGTAATTTGTAGCCTTGTACTAGATAGCATAAGTGCTTTGAACTACTAAGGACCAGTCTGACTGATTTGGGGGGAGGTGTCTCAATTTCCCATATATTGGCTTTTATATCAATATATGAATAGATAAAATATATTTGCCTCTTGCACCCTCCTAGATATTTTTACAGATGTGCTGGCTTTGAGCAATCAGGTTACAGTAAACTCAGGGTTATCCCGCCAGGCCAAGGAACAACCTTCTCTAGTTAATCACATTGCCTTATTAATTGAGATGCACAGATTTTCAAATAATTAAGAAATATATCTCACACAGGTTTGTGTTAAACGGAATCTAATTTTCTTTGATGATTCAGAGGTCATTTTAACTCTGATGTTACTTAATCATCATTATTAGGAAAACCAATTGTCAGTTAAGCAAGATGCAGATTAAACAGTTTTTAGAACTTAATAACACCAAGCTCCATTCTTTTTAGAAGTTTTCCATATTCCCTACTATTTAAATCAAAGATCATATTTCTAAAGCTATATGTCTTCCTCCCATGATCTCCCCAGGTTACATAGATTTCTTCAAAGTTTTGTTTTCTTCTGTAAACTAAGGGCCAGGAACAATGCCTGACACATATTAAAAGCTCAATAAGTATGTGTTGAATGGAGGAATGAATGATTATGTTCATAAAATATATTTCGAGGCCTCCTTCTTACTCCAGGGAGAACCATTAACTCTACCTAGGAACCTATCAGTTTTTCATGCCTCCATTCCTACCGAACTATCCAGAGCGTTCTTGGAAAATACGCATTACTCATTTTCTTCAGACTATTTAGAGAACAAACCTCAGAAATGGTACAGAATTACCATACTTTCTCTCTATAAAGTCTCCTCATGTCAACTTATGAATATCATCTCAGTATCAAATATTATCCATATAAGTAGTCCTTTCTGCCTGACCAACGCCACCAAGGGCAGACCTTGCAGAAGCAAAGTTGATCACGTGACATCTCCCACCTGCCCTCATGCAGGTCCCTCCTCTCAGTAGTCACAGCCTCCTCAGAGAGGCCTGAGTTCCATTTAACAGGGGAAAGCCTGTTTGTTCTTTCACTCTTTTTTTTTTAATTTATTCATTATTTTTGGCTGTGTTGGGTCATCCTGCTATGCGCCGGCTTTCTCTAGTTGCCACGAGCAGGGGCTACTCTTCGTTGCGGTGAGCGGGCTTCTCATTGTGGTGGCTTCTCGTGTTGCGGGACATGGGCTCTAGAGTGCGCAGGCCTCAGTATATGTGGCATGCGGGCAGGCTCAGTATTTGTGGCACAAGGCCTTAGTTGCTCCTTGGCATGTGGGATCTTCCCAGACCAGGGCTCGAACCTGTGTCCCCTGCATTGGCAGGTGGATTCTTAACCACTGCGCCACCAGGGAAGCCCTGTTCTTTCACTCTTACAGCAAAATAAGATTTAGATGCAAGGCCCCAGGCAGGAAAGAGCAATAGCTTGCATTCTTACTAAGGTGGAATCTTTCTGAGAGTAGATTTGAGAAAGATGAAGGTGAGCAGATTCACAAAGAGATCTGAAGCCAGAGAAAGGAGGCCTAGAGGCCTAAGGGCCAGGAGAGGATGAAAGACAAAAAAATGCAGCCTTATCTACCCATTTAGGGGCAATTTAAACACACAATTGCTTTTACACAGAGTTGTAAGTTTGCTCTTTAAATCTTTAGTTACCACCGGTCTCCAAACTGTCATACAAAATGGAAGATGCTTTTTCCAAAGGAAAAGATGGTTTTGGTTTCAAAATTTACTTTCTCACTTTTGAGTGAAAAAGTACAAAAACTAAGAAAAATCTCTATTAGATTCATGAATGCATTGCATAACCCACACTTTGCCTCTCTAACTTTTTTGTCTGTGATTTCTCTTCATTCTTGCTTATCTATTGACCACAGGCTGTCTGCACATATTAAGCAAGACAAAGTATATCTCTGGTATTTCCGTAAATGCATCTATTTTCCCTACTTCCTCGACCTTTGCACACTAACCTACTATCACACTTGTTTTAAACATAATGATTACATCCATTCCAGTTTCAAGTAGTTGTGACCATTTTAGCCTGTGAATCTCAAATAATGACAACTCACTAAGTCACACATAACTTTTCCCTCTTGCATGGAACACTCATTCCCTATAATATGTCAGTGGTTTCTTAGAATTTTACCTTAAAAATATAACGAACACTCTGATACTGTATTTAAACTTTTGAAGATTTTGAAGATTTTCTGCATTAATTTTGATTTTTTAAAATATTGTTCATTGTTTCACTCTTGCAGCAAAATAAAGTTTAAATGCAAGGCTCAGGCAGGGGAGAGCAATGCCTTATGTTCTTACTAAGGTGGAATCATTTGTTCCATGCAAATGGTAACCAAAACAGAGCAGGAGTGACTATACTTAAAAATACACTTTATATCAAAACCTGTTACAAGAGACAGGGAATATTATTTAATGATAAACGTATCAGTTTGCAAAGAAGACTAACAATTATAAATATTTATGCACCAAAAGCAACTTTGGCCAAATTGAAGGGAGAAATAGACGGAAACACAGTAATAGTAGAAGACTTCAATATTTCACTTTCAATAATGATCAGAATGAGAATGAGACAGACCCATAAGAAAATAGGACTTGAACAACACTATAGACCAACTGTACTTAAAAAACATACAGAGAACACACCACCCAACAACAGAATAGATATTCTTTTCCAGTGCATCTGGAACACTTTACAGGATTAGGCTAAAAGGCAAGCCTAAACAAATTCAAGAAGATTGAGATCATATAAAGTATCTTTTCTAATCACAATGGAATGAAACTAGAAATCAATTGTATAAGGAAAACTGGCAAATTCACAAATTTGCCAAAACTAAACAATAGTCTTAAAGAACCAATGGGTGAAAGAAGTCACAAGAGAAATTAGAAAATGTCTTGACACAAATGGAAATGAAAACACAACTTAGCAAAACTTATGAGATACAGTTAAAGCAGTGCTATGAGAGAATTTTATCACAGTAAATTTCTATATTAAAAAAGAAAGATCTTAAACCAACAATGTAAGCTTACACTAGAAACTATAACAACCTAACCAAAATCTAGCATAAGGAAGAAAATAATAAAGATTAGACCAGAGATAAATGAAATAGACAATAGAAAAACTAACAAAAAATCAATGAAACTAAAAGTTGGGTTTTTTGAAAATATCAACAAAACTGACAAACCCATTTTAAGATTAAGAAAAATGGAGAGAAGTCTCAAATAACTACAGAAATGAAAGAGGGGACATTACAACCAATGCTACAGAAATAAAAAGGACTATAAGAAAATAGTCTGAACTCTTAAAACTCAATATATAGAGGTTTCCAGGGGTTGCAGGGTGGCAATGGGGAGGGATGAATAAGTGAAACACATAGGATTTTTAGAAGAGTGAAACTATTTTGAATGATATCATAATGATGGATACATGTCATTATACATTTGTCTAAACCCAAGAATGAGCCGTAATGCAAACTACAGACTTTGGGTGATTATGCTATGTCAATGTAGGTTCACCCTTGGTAACAAATGTACCATTCTGGTAGGGGATATTGATAATGGAGTATAGCATGCCTGTGTCGGGGGGGGAGGTATATGGGAAATCTCTATACCTTCCCCTCAATTTTGCTGAGAACCTTAAACTGCTCTAAATTAAATAAAGCAAAGCAAAATAAAATAAAATAAAGAATTAAACCAATCCTCTAAAAATTCTTCAAAAAAAAAAAAAAATGAAGAGGATTGAATACCTCCAGCTAATTGCATGAGGGCAGTATTACCCTGATATCAAAGCCAGACAAAGATACTACAGAAGAAAAGGAAACTACAGATGAATATTCTTGGTTAGTATTTGTGCAAATTCCTTAAAAATTACTATCAAGTCAAATTCAACAGCATACGAAAAGGATTATACACCATGACAAGTGTGATTTTTTCATAGAATGCAAAGATGGCTCAACATAAAAAAAACCAATATACCACATTAACAGAATGAAAGACAAAAACCACATGATCATCTTATTTGATGTAGAAAAAGCATTTGACAAGATTCAATGCTCTTTCATGATAAAAAAAAAAAAAAAACCACTCAGGAAATTAAGAATAGAAGGAAACTATCTCAACATAATAAAGGCATTTATGAAAAGTCCACAGCTAACATCATACTCAATTGTGAAAGACTGAAATCTTTTCCTCTAAGATCAGAAACAAGGCAAAGAAGCCCAGTTTTGTCACTTCTATTCAACATGGTATTAGAAATTCTAGCCAGAGAGATTACACAAGAAAAAGAAATAAAAGTCAACCAAATCAGAAAGAAAGAAGTAAAATTACTCTGTTCATAGAAAACATAATCTTATAAGTGGAAGACCCTCAATATTCCATATACGCCCCCCCAAAAAAAAGAGAGAGAGAGAGAACTGTTAGAATTAATCATCAAATTCAGCAAAGATGCAGGATGCAAAATCAATACAAAAAAATCAGTGTGTCTCTATACATGAACAATCTGAAAAGGAAATTAAGAAAACAATTCCATTTATAATAGCCTCAGATATTATTATAAAATACGTGAGAATAAACCTGACCAAGGAAAACTATACTAAAAACTACAAAACATGGCTGAAAGAAATTACAGAAGGCACAAATATGCAGACACATCTTGTCTTCATGGATTGGAAGACTTCACATTGTTAACATGTCTATACTACCCAAAGTGATCTGCAGATTCAAAGCAATCCCTGTTAAAATCCCAATGGCAATTTTTGCAGAAATTGAAAATTTTATCTTAAAACTCATATGGAAACTCAGGGGACACCAAATAGCCAAAACGATTTTGAAAAAGAAAAAGTTGAGGGACTCATATTTCCTGATTTCAAAACATTAAAAACTTCAGTAATCAAAATTGTGTGGTATTGGCATAAATACAGACAAATTGTCTAATGGAATACAATGAGAGCATGGAAAAAAAACCCTCATGTATATAGTCAACTGATCTTTTATAAGGTATCAGGACCACTCAATGGAGAAAGAATAGTCTCTTCAAATAGTGCTGAGAAAACAGGATGTCCACATGCAAAAAAATTAAGCTGGAGCTTTATCTTTCAACATACAGAAATTACTTCAAAGTGGCTTAAAGACCTAAATAAAAGACGTAAAATTATTAAACCCCTAAAAGAAAACACATGGGGAAAACTTCATGACATTGGACTTGGTGATGATTTCTTGCATATGACACCAACAGAATAACAGGTTAACAAAAGCAAAAACAGACAAATGGGACTACATTAAACTTAAAAACTTCTGTGCATCAAAATACACAATCAACAGGGTAAAACGTCAACCTATGGAGTGGGAGAAAATATTTGCAAATTACAGATCTGATAAGGGGTTAACGTACAGAATATATAAAGAACTCTTACAACTCAACAAGAAAAAAAAAATCAAATCACCTGATTACAAAAAGGGCAAATAAATACACATTTCTTCAAAGATGATATGTAAGTGGTCACAGTCAACAAGCATATGAAAAGATGCTTAACGATGTTAAGCAGAGAAATGTAAACCAAACCATAATGTGGTATCACCTCACACCCATTAGGATTGCTACTATCCAAACCAAAAACGAAAGCAGATAATAACAAGTGTTGACAAGGATATGGAGAAAGCAGAACCCTTGTGCACTGTTGGTGGAATTGTAAAATGGTGCAACCTCTATGGAAAACAGTATAGAGGTTCCTCAAAAAATTAAAAACAGAATTACCATGTAATCCAGCAATCCCACTTTTGGCTATACATCCAAAAGATTTGAAAATAAGGTCTCAAAGAGATATTTGCACACTCATGTTCATAGCATCACTATTTATAACAGCCAAGAGGTAGAAGCAACACAAATGTCCACCAATGGATGAATGGAAAAAGTACAGTTGGTATATACATACAATGGATTTTTATTCAGTCTTATAAAAAGAAGGAAATCCTATTACATACTCAACATGAATGAACAGAGAACGTTTTGCTAACTGAAATAAGTTAGTCACAAAAGTACAAATACTGCATGATTCCACTAATATGAGGTATCTAAAGTAATCAAATTCATAGAAACAAGAAAGTAGAAATTTGGTTACCAGTCCCTGGTAAAAGTGGAGTTGTTGTTCAGTGGGTATACAGTGTCACATTTGCAAGATGAAAGACTTCTGGAGAGGTGTTTCATAGCACTGTGACTAAACTTAACACCACTGAACTCTAGACTTAAAAACGACTAAGATGATAAATTTTTATATGTTTTTTACCACAATAAAAAATATTGTATTCAATATTATTTATCTATATTACTGAGGTTTTTTGGGTTTTTTTTTTTTTGGCATCCACTTAAATTTTGCACTTTAGATGAGGGCCTTGTCCCAGTCCCAGCTCTGCACTGCCTTACCAACCAAGGGATATAACTGAAATGGTGGGAAGGAAATTGAAATAAAAATGTTCTGGGGGTGAGAAGGGGCCAAATTTCTCCAAATTTCTTTCATTTCTCTCTCTATCCATCAAGAAATATGTATACTTGGTCCTTGACAAGAAAGACACCAGCAGAGATATTAACCCTATTGAACATCTCAAAAATCCTGGTATCACATCCTGCTCCAAAAACCATTCAAATGGTAGAGGAATCCTATTAGTCATTCAGCACCACACAGTCTCCCCAGAGGACAAGAGACCTCAGATGGTCTAAATAAACATCAAACTTGGTTTTTAAAATGGCATTTAGAATTGAGTAGCAATGCAGCTCATAGAAATTGTACCTTAGAGCCCAGATATGATAGATATTTGAATACACAATTCTGAAAACAGCTAATTTCTCTATAAGAAGCATGCTCTCTAAAAGAACAAAAAAATCAGAATGCAAAAATTGGGGAAGATAATCAGTATTTAATAAGACTTGTTCCACTTCAGTGAAAAGAAGTAAAGTTGATAATCTTATCCCTTAAGCCTGCTATTTTTTAATGTCTTTATTGTATTCCAAATGCACTCAGAAAAGTCCACCAATGAGATATTTTGGAATATTTGTTCTAATACATTCAATACGTATTTGAGCATCCTCTGTTACTAACACTGAGGATACGGTTGTGAAAAAAAAAGAAAAAAAAAAAACACCTCCAATTTCTTGAATAAGAAAACACACTAGAAATCTTACTTACTTTCCCTCTTGATTTTTACACATTGAAGAGAGATTTGGGAAACTTGAAAAGGGAATGAAATCTAAGCATTTCTAAATCAAAGGCCCCCACATTGTTTACTGTGGACCTCAATATTTTCAGTAGTGTTTAATCCCCAGCCAAATCTCACTCTCTGTGGCCTTCAGCCATCTGAACTATGTAAAGTTCTCTAGCAGCAAAGACTTACCTAAGAGTAGGTTTTGTTTGTTTGTTTGGGTTTTTGTTTGTCTGGGATTTTTGGGGGGAGTTATATTGCTTTTTTAAAAAAAAAATTTATACTGATGTATAGTTGATTAACAATGTTGTGTTAGTTTCAAGTGTACAGCAAAGTAATTTAGTTATACATATACATGTATCTATTCTTTTTCAAATTATTTTCCCATTTAGGTTATTACAGAGTATTAAGCAGAGTTCCCTGTGCTATACAGTGGGTCCATGTTGGTTATCTATTTTAAATATAGCAGTGTGGACATGTCAATCTCAAACTCCCAGTCTATACCTACCCCCACCCTTCCTAAGCATAAATTCATTCTCTAAGTTTGTGAGTCTGTTTCTGTTTTGTAAACAAGTTCATTGGTATCATTTTTTTTTAGATTCCTCGTATAAGCGATATCATATGATACTTGTCTTTGTCTGATTTACTTCACTTAGTATGGTAATCTTCAGGTCCATCCATGTTGCCACAAATGGTGTTATTTCATTCATTTTAATGGCTGATGTGTGTACACACACACACACACACACACATATATATATATATATATATATATATATGATATATATATTATATAAATATACCACATCTTCTTATCTTCTTTATCCATTCATCTGTTGATGGACATTTAGATTGCTTTCATGTCTTGGCTATTGTAAACAGCACTGCAATGAACACTGGGGTGCATATACACTTTCGAACCATGTTTTTCTCCAGATATATGCCCAGGAATGGGATTGCTGGATCATATGGTAGCTTTATTTCTAGTTCCTTAGGGAACATCCATACTGTTCTCCATAGTGGCTGTACCAATTTATATTCCCAATAACAGTGTAGGAGGGTTCCTTTTTCTCCACACCCTCTCCAGCATTTATTGTTCATAGACTTTTTGATGATGGCCATTCTGACTGGTGTGAGGTGATATCTCATTGCATTGTAGTTTTGATTTGCATTCACCTAGGAGTAGTTTTGCAAATGACTTGTTGACAGAGTGCTGCCAAGAAAAACCACTAAGGGAGAGAGAGAAGCAGGATGGAGCAGGGAAAGGAGCTGATAACAATGTGGTCTCAGCTGAAGTCTAGACTCAGTGTGAGCCTATGAGGAGCTCTGGAGTATGAATTTCACCACAGAGTGGTCTTACCTGAAGCAAAGGGGTAGGCTTGAAAATCCAACATCATTCAGCCATTGGCCATGGCTACCTCAGACCTACAGTGGGTGGGTTATGGAGACTAGGGGATAAGCACCCAGGCATCTTCACAGGTGAGGTGGCTCTCATCAGCTAAGGGCCACTGGAGGATGGATGCACAAGACCAGTAAAGGAGATCTAGGCATAGCAATAACAGTATCTACTGGGCATAAAAAGTCTGAGTTTTTCAGGGAAACAGCCACAAAGTGGCAGACTTTGAAAAGCTAAAGGATGAAAATATCCCTCCCCCTAGAGAAATGTTCTGAAGAATTTCTTAGTGATGCCCAAGGTCTTCTCCAGTCAACCATATTTTCTTAAATATGTGGCCTGTCCCCATTCATTCTCATATCCCAAGAAATCTGGAGCACGATTATTCAGTGAGTAGTAGAGAAAGCTCTCCCAGAACTGTTGAGCTAGACCCAACTTTAGATATCTGGTCCAACAGCTTTCAGATATTGATCTCCAAGAACTCTCACCAGAATACCTGTGGAAATCCAATCTATAGATCCCATGAAAGGGGACTCCCACTGGTTGGAGGGTGGAGGATGGAAATCAATCCCTCATAGACATTGGTGGCTCCCATTGGGCTACAAGGGATGCATTTTCCCTTCAACTATTAGCATGTGTCTCAGGTCAGATTCCCTAGAAGCAAAGTCTCATGTTGGGGTTCTTGCAAGTGATGTATTGATGGAGTGGTCTCAGGAGAAACCTGTAAGGGGATGGGGAGCAGAATAGGGCAGGGACAGAGCTAGACAGGATGTGGGTTCAGATAAAACAAACAAACAAGCACAATGATCTAGTTCAAGTTTGTCCTTGTGTAGCAGCATCGCTGAGAGGTCCAGACACTTGCTGACAGCCCCACAGCTCCCTAGTGGTGGACGAGGGCTTGAAGATGGGTGAGCTCATGCCCATTCCAGAGCTATTCTCATGATGTCTGTTTTAGGATATGTTCCCAAGAAGCTGATTCTGAAAAGATTATTTTGCAAGTGTTTTATTGAGAGGGTGATCTCAGAAGAAACCTCTAAGAAAGTGAGGGAAACAGAGCAGAGGGAGAAGCTGAACAAGGAAATGGTGTCCTCTGGTGTCTGGCTTAAGACTGATCCCACAGGGAAGTTTGACGGGGACCACAGTTATGTCCTAAATTGAGGCAAGGAGCCAAGATTTTGTACCCCAGTATCAATCAGTCATTGGTTTGGGGCTGTAGGGAAGGCACAGCTTCCCCGGCATTTCCTGGAGAGGACCAGGGGCAGGTCTCTGAATAGGAAGCAGCTGTGAGTCATTAGCTTTCCACATTCACAGCAGCTGCTGGAAGGGGATGAACTGAGGGGCACTGGACAGGCACCAATAACTTTTACTACAAATCCTCACGGACTCCCTTGTGGTTTCAGTGACTGAATGTGACTTTCAATGCGATAAGAGCCCAAACCCAGAGGAACCACTTGAAAAGGCAAAATCACAGCTCCCGCCTACAGTTTCCATTTGGTCTTCTGTTCCCCACCCCCCCCCATAGTGTAAGTTTTACAAAAAAAAAAAAATTTTTTTAAAATACACTTCCATTTAAGTTGTCCCTAAAGAAGCCAACTTTGGAATCCAAAAGGAAGTTGCCAAATATATAGATAAACGTACGTTTATGGAGGAGGAGGTTCACAGCTTCTGTTAGGTTGCTCCTTTCCAGGCTCAGTGGTGGATCTATGCCGGAAGAGCCCCCTGCCAGCAGAACCCTGCCCTCAACACCCACATTCCTCCTCCTCCGGCTTGGAGTCACATTCAGGGAGTAATACTCCTGGGTGTGTTACTATGGCTACCCTCCTCTGAATAGTCTATGTGGGTTCTAAATAGCTTTCCAATCAGCCGTGGGTTTTTTGCATTTTGTTGTGTTTTTTTTTGGCCCGCAGCCAGTCTTTTTTCTTTTCCCCACCATGAGGTTTTGAAGGACCTTGTTGTCTTGGTTTTGTTTTTAGGAGGAGAGAAAGCAGAGAAGGTATTAGTAGAAGGCAGTTTGGTACAAAGATATCAAACAGAGACGAGAACTAGAAATGTCCTTAAAGATCTAAATCATGCATTTTCAGACTATTTACTGGGGAGCCCTCGCGTTCCTCAGAGGTGGCTCTGGGTTGGTTTTCAGGGCCACAGGGACAGAGAGAACACTGGGCTCAAGCACACACGAAATTACAGTGGCTCCTTTTTTTTTTTTTTTTTTTCCACCGGTTTTATATGCTATTTCATATTCAAAAAGGATTTGAGCAGCCAGTTAAAAAACATAGGTTCGAAAATCAGGACTGAGTCTGGAACACATGTTGCAAGTCACAATCCACATTCACTGAGTTATCATCTTCACGCATCTCACTGAAATCTTTCTCTGGTTGCAGGAGTCCTCTCTGCCACACAGGCTGGAAGCAGCCCTCAGCCACAGACTGATGGCAGTGGGTGTATAAATGCCCCAGCTCCCTCACCTCACAGGTGGCAATCATATTGTCTGCACTGCCTCCCAGGCTTCCCTAGAGGGATTAAGCCCCAGGTGCCCACAGTTGATAACCAGCTTGGTAATGCACCTCCTATTAGCTGCTTTCCCTTCCCTGCCTCACATCCTGCCAACATTTCCTGGGCTCCCTTCCTACCCGGATCAGGTTCTGGGCCAACCCAAACCAAGAAATAGCCCAATGACATTGAATACACTGATCAAAATTGGATATTCAAAGGAAATAATGTCATACTTTTTTTCTAAATTTTACATTTTTTCTTCTCTTTAAAGATAAAATTAAACTGAATTATTTTTGATGATTGAATGATGAAGGAATGACTTCTTACTGAGGGCAGAGGAAATTCTTGGCAATATGTTAAAAACAACAATCCAGTGATAGAAACTGTTAGAGGTGCAACAAGTGACTAAATCATTCTTCAAAGTGTTTAGGTGAGGAACTCAAGGGACACAGGCAAAGCTTGGATTCAAAACCTAATTTTGGTTCCCCAATTCAGTATCAGTACAATATACCCATTGAACTTTTTATTAATCTGTGATCATCAGTTGATTCTTTTTTTACACATTAGTGGTCCTCAATAAAATATACAGTCTCAATATATATTCAAGTGGTTACATGAAAATAACAATGCATATAAATTACATCAAACGTATATGGCTTAATGTAGAGTTCAAATATTATGACTTTGTATATTTATCAAATATATGACATTTCATCAACCTTATCTAGTTTGTCTCTTTAGTTCTATAAATTGAGAGATCATATTAAATCTCTAACTTTCTGAATAAAGAGATAAAGGTGGAATAGAAACTTTTCAAAAAGTTTTCCTTTTGCATATTAAAATTTCCCTTTCTTTTTAACAATGGATTCTCCTGGCCTCGAGATCATGTGCCTCTGTTTAAATCATATGTGGGACTGTGAGGTCCCTCTACCCTCTACGATGCAGGTTTCTCCCCAGCCGAATCTCCGCACCAACTACCAATCTGAAATGTACAGAAGAGAGAGGCTGGGGTCTCAAGGGGAGAAATAGCAAGGCCAAGGTGACTCACCTCTTTAGGATGTATAAAAGCAATCCCTTCCCAGGACCTTACAAATGCTGACCACTTGAAAGGCAATAGCAATGCTCTAGTTATTGCCTCTGCCCATTTTCATGAATTAAAGAGGTGACCCTTGGAGAATTTACTAGATTGTTTTCACTGATGGTCTCAATTAATGGCTTTCCTGTGTCCATGCTCATTTCTCTTAACTGTGGAAGCCCCACCCGCTCTGACTCTGGGCTCCACCTTGAGATTCACGTTGATCAATCAAGTTCATCAGAAACGATGTTAAGCAGCTCCCAGCCCAGGCCTCAGAAGCTGTTGTGCACTCTCTATTGGAACCCTGCCTCTGGCATGAGAACAAGCTCTTTCCATGAGAGACCACATGGAGAAGAACCAAGGTGCCCCAACAAACACCCATCCTGCCCCGGAAATACAGCTGACTAGTTTGACCAGAAAACAAACACAGAATCATGAAGGAGCCTGCCTGAGACCCAGAGAATCTCTCAGTGGATCCCAGTCCAAACTGCCACCCTACACAATCAGGAGCTAAATGAATACTTGTTGTCTTAAGGCACCAAGTTATGGGATCATTTGTTATGAAGCAATAGCTAGCTAGTACCACTTCCTTACTCTGAAAGAAACTTGGGAAAACATATTTAATGTCCAATGGGTTTATGCTGCCTATGGGACCAAGTTATAGTACCTTAGCTTTACACAGTAGGGATTTCCAGTTCATTGTCCACTTAACCTTTAGAGTCTCACACTCACCTCAGAAACCCCTGTATATAAGCAATGAACCTGTCCTCATGAACGTTTCTCCATTCTCTGAAAAAGTTCCCCTACCTTTCCCTTTGGAATAATAACAACAACATAAGAACAGCTACAACATTTATTTAAAGTATGTTACATACTAGGTATTGTTCTAGGAATTCTAAAATTATTATTTTATTTAATTTTTACCATACTTCTAAGAGAAAAGTCCTATCATTATTCTAACTTTAAAGATGAGGAAACTGAGGCATAAATAATTTAAGTAGTTTGTCCAAGGTCATGCAGAGGTGGAGTTGAGATTCAATCCTAGAATATCTGCCTCCAGAGGCCCAGGGCTTGCTTAACCCTTGCCCTCTCCTATTCTGTGACTGGGGCACATAGCCTCTCATTTCAAGACCTCACTTCCCTGACAGAGCCTCCCTTCCATGGCACTGACTGTGTTCCCGTCAGCATTCAAAGACCTCTGCATACTCTCAACAGCCTATATCTATTTTATTGTGCATCATTATCTCCATTTTACAGAAGAAGCAGCTGAGGCACACAGAGATTAAGTTACTCACTCAGTGTCACACAGCATGTTAGTGACAGAACCTTGATTCAAGCAGAGGCCATCTGGTTCCAGAATTCAGGCTCTGTAGCTCATGTCAGGGACAGGCTTCTGTGGCATCCCCCACCAGTAGAGTTGTTCCTTCCTTCCCTCATTATCCCACATCTTCTTATGCAGACCACTGTCCAAGTTTTTGCATTTAGGCCAAAACTTAACTTTCTGACTGTCCATCTTCCTATGAAAGAATTTGCTCTACAAAATTAGGGGCCATATTAGGAGTCATAAAAATTATAGGTTGCCCTTTCTTCCCAGTCTTGTCTGATGGGGAACCATAGATCACACATTTATATATTTAAAGATAAGGAGCTGTAGAGGACACTGGTGGTGGCTGCACTGGTGTCCTTCTTGGGCTGGTGCACCCATGACCCAGCTTCAGGAGTGTTGGCTGGACTCAGTTCACAGCTGTCCTTCTCTCCACAGGTTTTTCCCTCATTCAATAAGAGCCTGCCCTCCTAGAAATGCCTGGGAGGTTCCACCAGCCAAGGACTGACTAATACAGAGTCTCAAAAAACTGAACCCTGCCTCAAGCAGGGACAACTCTGTGGTGAGATTTATACTCTAGAGCTCTCCGTGGAATCAAGCTGAAGCGAGTATCCAGATGAGTCTACATCTTCTCTTGGTTCTTTCCTCTTCCCCATTTTGCTTCCTTCACTGCTTTACATGTTTCTCTTGAGAGTCCTCATTCAGTAAAATGCAGGAAAATCCCCAACCCAGGCTCTGCTTCTAGGAAATCCAACCTAAGACAAGAGCCTTATAATGATATGAAGCAATTTCACTGTGGATAAAAGTGATGTTTATTCAGGGAAAGTGATATGTGTTTATTTTTTTCATGGTAATGTGATTGTTATGGACATCTAACAATAAAAAAAAATTTTTTTTATTGTTAGATGTCCATAACAAATTTTTTTTGCTGAAAAAAATTTCCAAAAAAAATTAAGTCTGCATCTGCTTTAATGCAAATTAGGGTAATAACTTGCTAACAGACCTCAAAATGCACTGTGTCGAATAAAGTGGAAATTTATTTATCTCTTACATATCAGTTGGACATTCAGGTTATTGGACCACTTGACTCCACACAATCTTAAAAACTTGGGCTTCTTCTTATGTTTTTCCACCATGCCCTACTTAGGGTGGCTTTCTTTTCCAGCCATTGGAAGCCATGGTACAGAAAGTGACTTGCAGCAAAGAAAAAAGGAATATGAAGGAAGCGCACCAGCCCGCTGAAAGACTCTGTTCAGAAGTGATGTCACTTCTGTCCACATTCCATTGGTGAGAACCAAATCACCACACCCAGCTCTAAGGGAGGGTAGGTACTGCAGTGTAGATGCTCAGCCAGGTAGCATTATATTATTACATTTAAAAAAAAAAAGGAGAATGGATTTTGGTGAAGTCAGTAATCCCAGCCATAATCCATACTATTAGTTTTGCATTGGCTCACTGTCTTTTCTAACATTCAGTATAAAGAACATGAGGACACAGGATGTGACAACTTTTCAAATTAACTGCAAAGTCTTTTTGTAACTTCAAAGCTTGTAAAACATGTTTTAGAATATTTCTTGCCCTCGTAAATGTGTCTCTAGTAGGAAGTAGTGTTAACTCATAAATTGTGCCTGATATTAATCAAGTTGTAAATGAAGTCACTAGTTTGTTTGTTTGTTTTTTCATTCCATCTTCTACATCAGAGCTGATCAATAGAATTTTCTGTGATGATAGAAATGTTCTATATTTGTGCTATTCAATACAGTAGTCACTATACACATGTGACTTATTGAATATTTACTATAAGGCTAGGATGACTGACAAATGAATTTTAAATTTTATTTAACTTTAATTCATTTAAATTTGAAGCACTACACATGGCTAGTGGCTACCATATTGGACAGAGCAACTCTATATAATATATACAAATTCTGGTGAGAGAGAAAGCAGTTCAGTTTGTTCGTCTTGTAGCCACTGCTTTTACCAAATTTGTACTGATTGTTCCTCTAACAGCTTCTGATCCAAACACAAGGCAAAGCTTTGCTTCTGCAAAGCCCATTATCCTTGCCACTATCTTTCAGCACCAGGCAGAGCTGTTGGCACAATGCAGGCTTTTAATAAATATTCACTAAGTAAATAAATGGATTAATGGTATGTGCTCTGCCCAGCTGAGCTAGGTCTACCATATACACTATGATTTGACCTAGCCTCTACTTCAGAACATTTTGCAATGCAAGTAACTAAGAGTGAAACAATAATTCATAGAAATTATGCATCAATGTGATTTAGTTTTTTAGATGGGCACGATTATTGGACCAAATATATCATAGCTGTAGCATCTTCTGGCTAGACACTAGCAATGGCACACAAAGAACTTATACTCAAAATAAATTCTTCACATCCCAGATATTTTTCATCTCTCCCATATATGCAACACATATTATTCAGTTAACAGCTGTATGCAACTTTACCAGGATGGCAGTGCAGTCAAGTACCAGAAGTCATAAGTACATTTGCCATCTGGATTCAAGATGAATGTAATTTATCCATGTCTGGGTTAATCAGAGTTTAAACCCAGGCAATTGATGGACCAGATACGAAGAGCCATCATTTCATAAACGTGGGCCAAGTCAGTCATGGAGCTATTAGCACATGTATTTTATGCATGGCTCCTCTTCTCTCTAGAGTAGAGCCTCCCATACTTTGCATGATTTTTATGTGTTTGTTTGCTGAACATCATAAGTCATCTTTGCAAAGGCAGTCTGATTTAGAAATAAATTCCTAGTTATGTAGGTAGAGCCAGGAGCAGGTTTTTTTCCTTCTCTGAAGTGATAGGGCTTTACACAAGAAGACACACTTAAAGATATGATTAAAAACAAGCTTTCTTAGCTACATTCCATTTCCTCTAGACCCAGCATGGAAGAAAAGGAGGGCCCTTAACCAAAGAGTGAAATAAAAGTCTACAGGTTCTCACCACAATGGACAGAGCATGAGATAGAGAAAGAGATAAGAAGAATTTGAATTGATATTTCTCCAAAGAAGACGTACAAATGGCCAATAAGCACATAAAAAATGTTCAGCTTCGTTAGTCATTTAGAAAATGAAAATTAAAACGCCAGTGAGATACCACTTCACACCAATTAGAATGACTTTAATAAAAGAAACCTGACAACATCGAGCTCTGGGAAGAAGGTAGAGGCAACTGGATCCTCTCGTCCATAACTGGTGGGCATGTGAAATGGAACAGACACTTTGGAAAGGGTTTGGCCTTCTTTATAAAGTCAAACATGTAGTTGCCACATCAGCCAGTAATCCCGCTCCAAAGTATGTACCCAAGAGTAATGAAAACATGTCCACAAAAAGACCTGTGAAAAGATGTTTAAAGCAGATTTATTCATAATACAAAACTGAAATTAACCCAGTCCCTGGCTTGGGAATGGATACAAAAGTGTGATACTACTCAGCAGTCAGAAAAAAATGAAATACTGATACATGTATCAACATGTATGCATCTCAAAAACATCAAGCTAAGTAAAGAAAGCCAGACTCAAAAGGCTACACACTGATAAAAAAAAAAAAGAAGCAGACTCACAGAACAAACTAGTGGTTACCAGTGAGAAGAGGGAAGGGGGGAACAATATACGAGTGGGTATTAAGAGGTACAAACTATTAAGTATAAAATAAGTTACAAGGATATATTGTACAACATGGGGAGTATAGCCAATGTCTATAATAACTATAAATAGAGTATAACCTTTAAAAATTGTGAATCACTATATTGTACACCTGTAACTTATATAATATTTTACATAAACTATACTTCAATAAAAAAAGACAGCACACTGTATGATTCTATTTATATGACACTCTGGAAAAGGCAAAATTATAGGGACAGAAAATACAGCAGTAATAGAGAGTGGTGTTGATTGCAAAGAAGTGTAAGACTTTTAGGGTGATGGTGAAAGAAATATTCTATCTGTGATTATGGTGGTCACATCACTACTTATTTGTCAAAACTCCAAGAACCATATTCCTATAAAATGTGAATTTTACTACATGTAAATTATGCCTTAATATTCCTAAGAAAAGAAATGCACTCCAGGAACTTAGTACTCACTTGTTCTTATATCAGTGCATTAACTATTTATATTTTCAGCTTTTTTTTTTTTTTGTCTGACAGTCAAGAAAAAAAAAGTTTGGGATGGGGAAGAAGAGTGCTCTCAGATGCTATAATTGGACTCTTTAAATCTCATCTCAACAGAAATGAGCCAAGATAAATGACACGCTGGTGATTTGGCGGCACAAAGAAGAGGCAAGGCAGACAAAATAAAATAACATGATTTCATTTGCTGAAATGTATGAAGTCATTGGTTTATAATGATTACAGCTGTGCAAACATCCGTCAAGGGGCTTAGCTCCCTCCCTGAGAATGTGGACTGGCGAAATCGTGGGCACACAAGACGGTTGAAAGGACCCAGGCCTTCAGCTCAAGACTCAGCCAGCACCTAAACACACTGCTTGGTAGGTTTTCAAGGTCAAGCCTGATTTCCACTTGGAACTACAACTCCAGACACAGTTAATATATAACAAAACTTGGATTGTTTACGGTTTATAAGCCTCTCGGAAAATGTCAATATGTCTTAGTGTTTCAGATTATGGAGAAGCATAAAACTAGGAAGACTGTTGGTATTTTCCAGCATATACTATTCTCTTTGAACCTCACCAGCCTGTAATAGAGATTTATGGGCTCTGCTTAGTATAACAATAAGCAAATTATCTTTAAATCAAGGATCAGTTGTTTGTGTTTAACAGATAACATCTGCTGCTAATCATAGAGAATGCAGCCCTGATCTAAGAGTTGCACGCACCCTGCCTACTCTCCCTCACCCTGCTGGGGGCTGCCCTGTTGTTTCTCCAGTCTGGATGCCAGTCAACATCCCATGGCTGAATTGGGATGCAGGGGAGGAGAGAAGAGGAGCATCATAGTAGGCAATTTATTGAAGAGTTGAAGGCATTGAAGAGTGAGAATCCACCACATTCATACTCTTGAATTAATTACCATCTTTTACTTTAGACTATATTAACAACCTGTGATAGGACAAGAAAAAAGAGTTTGGGGTAAGTGCTATCTACCAGTTGAACTAACTGTTCAATAAACATTTCAGATCAAACCTCCAATAAGCAATCTCTTGCTTGAACTGCAAGCTGCAGGCCTCTAAAAGTCTGCAACATCCTTGCATCAAAGGGATCTGAGAACTCTACAGTTCAGATCTTTTGCTCTCCTCATTATTAATCCCAAACAAAAATTGGTTTTGAAAAAAATTAAAATATTGCTGACATAAGGTTTGCGTTATTTCTTTGAAGACTTGGGTCATTTAATTGTTTCCATCTCATATTTATTCATCTCCAAAATACAAAGCTAGTGTGACGTGATCCATAGAAGGTAACCACGAATGTCCAGTCCATTCATCCATTTAGCACATATTGGCTGGGCACCTCCCATGCTGATGGGAGAGATGACAGTCAACAAGACAGGCAAATTCTATGGCCCTCATGGAACTTAATAGTCTAGGGGCAAACAGTAAAACAAGAGCAAATAAATTTACAGAGGGGAGAATTAGAGAGTGTGGTGAGTAAATGAAAGAAATAGGAGATGAAGTAAAAAGATCACTGCACAAGGCCTAAGACGGATTGGGGTGGGTAGGCCCCCTCCATCTCCCGCTGTGACTGATGCCTGATGCTCTGGTATGATGTGGTTTTACAGCTGAAAGGGAGTTGAGAGACAATTGATTCTACATAAAATGATCCTTTTACATACAAGAGGAACAGATTCTAATAGAAAAGCCAAACTAGGCTACATGAAAAGGTTTGAGTGGACATTGATGCTTAGAGCCCACTGCAAGTATCGAGTAGAATTAGGGGTCATCAGGATCCCGAGCTATGGATCTTTGCCACACCTCACTTTCACCCCATACCCCCGCCTCTTTCAATTTTCTCTGCCAACTCTGAGACAACTGGTGTTGGAGCCATGCTCACTGTGGTTTTGGAGAAGTCTTCAGGACACAGGCTCTCAGCCTTGTATCACTACCTCCATTCTGGAATTCTCCAGGTAGTCCCTTGTGGCCCAAAGAAACAACATCTTCAGTGACTGCACTTGCTGATGTTGGTACAGTACCACACAAGACACAAAGCGTGTTAGTGGACACTCCCGCATTGGATTCTTGCAATACTACTCAGCAGATACTGTTATTTCCACTTTATAAAAGAGGAATCAGGCCTTAGGAGGCCATGGGACCTGATCAAGTTCACAAGTTTAGCTTGTTCTAAATGACAAAGCTGTAGCTTAATTCCACATAGAGTGATCAACTGTACTGGTTTGCTCAGGACTGAGGGGGTTCCTAGGAAATGGAGCTTTCAATGCTAAAACCAGGACAGTCCCAATCAAACCATGTTATTTGGTTAAACCTAATAGCAGGTCCACTTACTGTAATGGCAGGTATGCTCACCACCAAATGAAAGCCAGAGCAGGACTTTGAGGGTTTATTCTTTCTCGGGGCCCTAAGACAAGTCATCCTCATTAACCCTGCGTCCTGTAGATGTAATGAATCACCCTCATCACCCCACCTGCCTCCAGCAGCTGTGGATATTATATTATAGTGCCATGGCCAGGCTTTGAAACACAAACCTAGGAGAGGATCATAAACTCCATAAACTATCAGAGCATTTCCAAGTACTCACGTACCACCCACTCCTCAGCAACTTCTAGCTTCTTCTTGCCTAATGGGAGCATTGGCTGGAGAAGAGGAATGGAGTTATTTTTGAAGTTTTACATACATCTCATCAGGGTATTTGGCAAAGCCACGCTCATGCTGGGTTAATCACTGCTGTGGGTGTCTCGGGAATGACAGTGAGCAATTTTATGAAAACCTTATAGTCAGTAACATCACTCCCACAGCACGGCAGGGAGGGGAGGAAGGGAAAGTCGAATGGATCCTCACCATCACTTGAGCTTGAGGGAAATACAACCCCGACAAATATCAAATCGTAAGAAAGACTGGTAAGTTCCTTTTGCAACTTTACTGGAAGTAGGCAAAGAAGTTTGAAAAGAAGTTAGAATAACGACTATAAGAGATGTTCCAGACAAAAATCATTTAATTGGGTTTTTAAGTTTTAACTTGTATATAACTTTTAAAATATTTGAGAAAAAAGCCTGGTTCTCTTAATAAGAGGAGCATATGTTGAATGCTTACAACTTGTCAGATACTCCTCTCAGCATTTTACTCCATTGAATTACTTACAATAACTGTATTAAATCATCACAATATCCATATGTTGAAGGTACTTTATCCCCCTTCCTCCATTTTACAGCTGAGGAAACACTACACACAATGGTTAGAAAACCAGCGCTTTCAGTATGTGTAGAGGCCAGGATTTGAACCCTAAGCATCACGCTACACTGCTTTCCCTTGGTGCCAATGAAAGAATTTC
Organism: Balaenoptera physalus; assembly: GCF_965194825.1. Taxonomy (NCBI): domain Eukaryota; kingdom Metazoa; phylum Chordata; class Mammalia; order Artiodactyla; family Balaenopteridae; genus Balaenoptera; species Balaenoptera physalus. Next base: position 40,990,913 of record NC_138898.1, on the reverse strand, counting down.
TGTCTACCAAGATTGGTAAGAAAATCCCGAGACGTTCAGAAGTATAAATAAATTATGAACAGAATGATACATCAGAGAAGATTTGAAAAATAGCTCTTTGAGAGGAGGGTAAAGACTGGTTTGGCTTCCTCAGTGTTTAGTGATGGTGAAATTCAGTCAAGGAGGGGCCCATCCAAATTTTATTGCTTGCATGTAATTAACATTTTCTCTCTATGGAGTTTAGAATAGTTTAGTTTAGTCCTTAGAATATATACACATGGATACACAGGATAAATGATAGCAAAGTAATGGAGTTGGCCACACATTCTCTCTACCTTTATAAACACGTCCAAGGGTATAAACAAGTTAAAGATGGAAAATGACAGTAACAATGCAAACAAAAGTTAAGAGAAGATGACACCACGTGGGAGAGAAATTTCTACTGATTACAGTGACAGGGGATTGGGTGAGGGTCTTTATTCTTAGACTATACAATACTAAATCTATACTCAGAAAAATTCAAAACAGTCCCTGATAAGGCACAAAAAGACTGATTCTTCCTCACTCTTTGCACTATATCCTAGATGAAAGAGCTGGAACCTTCAGAAAGATGGGCAGTCAGTTCCCAGAAGCTAAGAAATCATTTCCTGAGCCATCCTGAGGGTCCTCCTTCCACCTCTGGCCCCAACAGCTTCTCATTTTTTGCATCCTTAGGAGACTACAGCTCCCAGCATGCACTGTGCAGAAGGATAAGTGGGAGGTTTAGAGATGGGTGTGTCCTGAACAGAAGGATAAGTTTTGTAAGACAGGATGGAAAAGGGAGGCCCTTCAGGATAAGCCAGGTTGGGCATGGGGGTAGGAAAAAGTAAGTTGGGAGATAGAGCAGTGTCTGAATCAATCTCTGGCTATATTTTATGGAAGGGGAGGGTAGGCCATAAAGACAGTCAATCACTTTTTAAATTAGTAAACACTTAAACTCTTCATTTAAGGACAATTAATCTGAAAACACCAATATAAGTTTTTTTAATTTTATTTTAACATATAAGACATCAAATGTCTTATACGAAAAGTATATATCTAAAAAAAAATCTACAATCCATAATAAAAATTTAGAGTATATATATATATCTTCATTTCTTTTCAAGAAGAAGGCAAATATCAATAAATCAGAACTAGGAAAATAAGTACAAAAAGGGAGATTAAAGGAGATCTAAGAAAGTAAGAAAGGCTGTCTGAAATAAAATTTAAAAATAAATGAAAATGCAAAATTCAATTCACACAATTAAAATGGAAAGCAGTAAAGAACATTATGGTCACTGCAAAAAATCAAAGCACTGTTTAATGGATTAAGTTAAAAAGCCTGTCTCAGAAAGAAGAGGTAAAGCAAATAAAGATAGAAACATGAAGGAAAAAATAAATACATGTAGAGAAAACAAATTCAAGCAAAGAACTATAGATGTTCCTAGGACAGAAAACAGAGCATCAGAACAAATTAAATAATCTCAACTAAAATGGAAGAAATTTTTTTTCTGACATAAAGCAAGCCTGAAAACTTCAAACATGTAGGAAGACCTCTTTGAATTCTAGGGGAATTCAAAAGAACCTACATCTAGACCAACCACTGAGGCTTATTTTCTAAAATGAAGAGGAAAAAAAAAAAAAAAAGTAAAGAAAACCTGGAGCATTCAGGCAGGGCAAAATCAACAAATAAAATCAAGCAGATTGGCGTTACACATCTCTACAGTGTTGTATGTATCAGATTAGTAAAACAGTGTCTATATGTTTCCAACTGCAAACTGTGGGTTCTGTATTTCATACTCAGCAAAATTGTATCACTAAAGCAAGTCAGGGTGACATTCTCAACTTTGCATGACTCAGAAAATATAACAGGTATGACCCCTTCCTCAGAATATTACTAAGAAAACTCATGAATCAAACTCCAGGATACAAGTTGTGATAAATGTTGAAACAATTTAAATATATTACCTAAATAACAACCAAAAATAACGTTTCAAAATTGAATATAGAAGTTAAACAATTCCTGAAGATGAAGGCTTTTTGGTCAAAATAGGTAATTATTTAGTAATAGTCTTAGTCTTTAACAATTTTAAAAGGCTAGGTGGAGGGGAGAAAATTAAAAGATGTGCCATATTCCTTTTTCTACATACAGATAAAAGAGAGTCAGTCTTTCTGATAAGAAGAGATTTTATAAGGTTAAAGTTATCCACATGTATAATTTAAAACCATATGTCTCTTTTTAAAATAACCACTAAATGAAAGTACAAATAAAATAGAGCCAAAGGACAATCAATAGAAAACAAGGCAAGTTCAACAACAACTACAAAATTTGAGCCAAGTATTCATTTTCCTTAGCAATATAAAGAGGTTAATTTTCCCTTTTGAAAGGGAACTATTTTTAGATTTAGTGAAAAATTTGATCATACCCAATATCATATCCAAGACCACAAAAACTATTTAATTAAACAAACAAAAAGCAATAGAAAATCGAACTCAACAGATTCAAAAGAAAAGTACAAACCACATTCTTTTCTCATTATTCAATAAAACTAGAAATTGTTAAAGAAAGTAAGAAGCAAAACTCAATTCTTTGATATTTAATAATGCTCTATGTGCTTCTAACTAATTATTGGTTCACAGAGAAAATAAACATTTCAGGTAGACGACATTTAGATTATAGAGAGACTATTTCAGATGCAAATATGTGGAATACTGCAATTTGCATTCAGTTATACAGTCAACCCTTTACTGGTTTAGATGTTAAAGGAGAAAGTAAAGTAAGTGAAATAATTAATAAAAATGAAAATATGATGAAAAGCAGAAGGAAAAAATAACAGAATAAAAAGAGCAATTAATGGATTTGAAAAGAGAAAAGGAGAATTAATAGATACATTCAAGAGCTAGATTATTTGTGTGTGTGTGTATGTTTGTTCAAAAACTGGCCCCAAACACGGAGGGCAAGGAGAGACCCAAGAAAGAGGCAGAACACTCCAGACTGGTAGGGGCAGGGTTAATAAGCAGGGGAATGTACATACCAAGCGAGGCTTGTCTTGGGCATTGTTCTCAAGATGAGTAGCTCTTGGCACCTGCCGCCAGAATCTTAAAAGTGTATATAGAGGCCGCAACAGGGTTCAGTCATGTATTCAGTCCAGATGGTCCCCCAAACACATGCTCCCTCAAGTCTGCATCCTTAAAAATGGCTCCCACAGTGGGAACAGTGGGCAGAATGTACATTTCAAGGGCAGGGGAGGGGTGAGGAGCCTCTGATAGATTGCCAGGGTTGTAGGAGGTCATGTCTTCTCAAAGACCTCCTCCAGCAGTAGAAAATACAGGGAAATCTTATAAATTTGAGATACAGTAGAGCTATCCCTAAGTTCACACATTTCTAGGTATGAATCCTGGCTCCATCACTTACATAGCTGTGTGACATCAGACAAGTTGTTTAGCCTCCCTGATCCTCAGATTCTTTATCTCAAAAATGGCAATAATGATAATATCTCTTTCACAGGACGATAAATTGTGTGACATCCAATTAGCACGCCATGCCTAATATATTGTAAGTACTCAATACATAGTAGTTATTCTATCTACTACAATCCTTAAGAAATACAAGAGAAAAATACAAATTAATACAATTTGACATAAAAAGAGCATTGTAACAATAGATGGAGTGATGTTAAAACCTATGAGATAACATTGAGTAATTTATGATAATAAAAAGAAACTTCCTCAAAAATTTTAAAATTTTCTGGAAAGAAATATAAATTGCCTGGATTGACCAGAAAATCTGTCATATATATTTATACTTGAAGGAAACATAATATTTTATACAACCTGTATTGGAAAAAAAAAAAAAGCCACACGTATCTTTCCTTTTTAATGAACAAGCTTAAGTAACCTTTATACCAAAACCTTACACAGACAACACTTTGAACCAACATATTTCAAAAGGATGTTTCCTAGTTGCACTAGAGCCATGGAATATTAATAAGTTTAAGTTTCAATGTTTTGGAGAATTCTACATTAACTTACCCCAAACATGCCTACACACGCATGCGCACATGCACACACACACACACACACACACACACACACACACACACACACACACACAGTGACACCCCAAATGTGGGCAGGAAATTCTGTGCTCCCAAAGCATCCTGGTCTCCCTTATTGTCACATTTATCAAAATGTCTCATAATTGCCTATTTACTTGTTTGTATCCTCTCCCTAATTATTTCCACATTAGTTGGTGCAAGGACCATATCTATCTTTTCATTATAGTCCCAGCTCTGTTAATACTTGTTGTTTGAAAAAAACTGTTACAGAAAAAAAAAAAAAAAATAGCTTCCAACAATTTTGGAAAACTCCAAGTAACAAAAACATTAATCAGAATTCCTGCCTACAAAATTGCTCATTTTGGATCTCTCAGAGACAATATTTATTTCTTATAATTGGTCATTATAAGACCACAGAAACATTGTTTTCAGAAACGATCCACTTTATACTTGTTGCCACATAATACCAATTTAGGAGACACTCATTAACTAATTTCACCATGGATATTGATGAAAAAAATCCAGATAAAAGGTTAGCCAATTAAGTTCAATGTTACATTTAAAAATCCTTCTTCTTGATAAAGTAGAGTTTATCCCAAGAATACGAGGGTGACTTGTTATTAAGAAATCTACTGATGAAATAGCAGTAGGTTAGAGAAGTTAAAAAATGTATATTATCAGCTTAATGTATACTAGGAAATATTCAATAAAATGTAGCCATCCTTCAGGATGGAAACTTTTATGAATTATTGGTAAAAAAATTTTTCCTGACATGGGAAAATACCTGTCTTCTAACCAACAATCATAGGCACCTCACAAGCCTTCCCCTCTCTTGCGCATCCTGGTTTCCTAAGTTTCCTCTTTCTCAAGTTAAAGCAAATTCCTTAACTCAGACCATGTGACAAGCAGGAATTCATCCTGAAGTTTCATACAAGGTGGGTATTAAACAAGAAGGGCTTTACTTTATATGCCAAAATGTATGTTTAAAAATCATAAACAAAATTAAAAGGCAAATAAAGAGATGTTTGCAAACATAAAAAAGAGAGAGTATCCTTAATATACTAAAAGTACATAAGCATCAGTAAGAAAAACAAACTACAGGAAAGTGAGCAAAAGGTACAAACAACACCAAGATAAACATAATTCATCTTTTTATATTCTATTTATGTTTATTACATATATAATATGTTATATATATATATATTATGAATCTGCTTATTTTTTTAATCTAGTCTCTCTTATTTTTCTAATTCTATGGTCACAGTGATACTCGAGAACCCTATCCTCTCTTATCGATCTTCCCAATTCCAGTCTTTCCTTACCTAAATCAATGTTATATTCCACGAGATTAACTGTCTAAAAGCAAAATTCTGATTGTCGTCTTCAATACTAGCAGTCACTAAGGACTCCCAAATACATTAGCTAAATTGACAATGCATATAATTTTATCTCAGGCAATGTCGACATTAAAGAAAAACATCTTGTAGGTATGTGGACCCACGAGAGTATGTGGATGCCTATAAAGGCAACCACCAGAGCCAGCAATTCATTCACTCATCACATTTGTGTTAAACCTCCAGTGACACAGTACTGCACCAGGTTGGTGCCCAAAGATGAATAAGATCCAGTGCTCACCCCTGAGGATCTCACAGGCCAGAGAAGACAAGCAAGAAAATAATGATAGCAGTACACTGAGCTAAGGATTACGTTGGCCACCTTCACAGAATGATCCAGAAACAAAAAAAGATGCACTTGACTCAGTCTAAGTCTTCCTGGAGGACAGCATCCCCAAGATGCAGCTTGTAGGCTGAGTAGGGGTCACTCAGAGAAAGAGGGAAAAAGGACAGAGCATGCCTGATAGAACTGATGTTATAAATAAAGGCTGGAAGGAAGTAGTATTTTATATGTGATGAATATAGCTAGACCTTAAATGGTAAGCTCAGGAGTGGCGAGAGATGAGATGGTAAAAGGTAAGTAAAGACAGGCCATGGGAGTTCTTTTGTAAGTTTCCTGGAACTTGACATGTAATAAACTATAAGCTCATTGAGGGTAAGATTACCGTATCTTCCTCGTGGTCTAACACATCACCCTTTCTGAATGGCCAGCTGTAAAACTGCATACTCGGTGCCTAGAATCCAATGATCAGCCTCTTCTGTGAAGCTGTCTTTTCATTTCCAAATCAGCCGGAAGAAAGTAAATGCTGTGCCTGCCACAGAACCCTTGTCTCAATCTGCAAATTTATGTTTCTAGGACAAAGCTCCTCAATAGCTCAGAATGCACAAACTTTATTTCTCTGGGGCTGTTTCTCACTCCTCTAGTCACTTATATAGAACTTCACAGATGCATTTTGCTAGGATATGAAGCAGATGTAACCAGAGGGAGAATGTGTTTAAACTCCAGGTTTAATTCAGTTCCAAACCAGAGTTCCATTGTGTGCATTATTTATCAATAGCATTAAAGCTCTCGCAGTGAGCCAGCCCTGACTTGACTCTATAAATAAACTATGTCAGGCTTCATTCCTGTTTTCTGAGTCCTCACACCCTAACGAGGAAAATGGAGAGCGTATATAGAGTTTACATCAGGATAATTATGACTAAGCAATGCTTAGCTAATAGGCCAACTGTGGCCATAAGCCATTTAAACCTGGGGGTTAAGGAGCCCTGTAAGGAACCTTAAGCCCTTTTTGTGTGTGTGTGTGTTTTTTTTTTTTTTTTTCTTTTCTTTTTTAAAGATTTTGCCTCTAACAGTGTAGAGATTCTTTTACTCAGCTCTGCTCCAACTCAGCTGTGAAAGGGCAGGTCTCTGAGTAAGGAAGCCTTTGATGAGTGAGCAGAAGACCTCTAGCTGTGCTAGCATCTGATGGAGAATCATCAAATCTCAAGAATTAAAAGGAACTTAGTGGGAAGTAGGCTGGCCTCCATTTATGTCCCTTATGAGACAGTTTTATTTTTGGTGGTAAGAGAAGACTGGAACAGAAAACACGCTGACCCTTGGAGGTACTCATTATCTGGACATTCTCGGTGATGTTTGCTGAGATGGAGTAAAGGGATCGCATTTCAGAAGCGGTCAAGTGCAGTGGGGTGGTCTGAACATTGCAGAAAAGACCTGAAGTGGGTGTAATCCCAACACAGAAAGAAAGGAAAGGAATTCCATGCATAGCAGGCTTGTAACAATTTGACAGAGGGGATGCCAATGGAGAAGGAATGAAAGAGGATAGATATTGAAAAGGAAATCCTGGGTGTTAAATAAGGAGCAAGGCAAGGGATAGAGATTGGAGATGGACTAGCACTTGGGAATCCTCCCCATTCAGAGAACAATGGGGAGATAGTGGCAGGAAGTGTGAGCCTGACAGATGTGGGAGTCCCAAAATAAATAGCCATTTGAGATAAACAGCCAGCCTAATGTTGAGATGAGGCCACAGAGAAAGCAGAGACATTACTGGGAAAAAAGAAAGGAAGGTATGAGAATGAGTAAGATAATGAACGCCAGATGCAAAATCAAAGCCTCAGAAGATGCAAGGGATGACCCCAAGGTGACAAATTTGCATTGAGTTGCTTCTGATAGACTGAAAATACTAAGGAGCAGTGATCAGAAAAATACATCAAAATATATAGAAAAGTAGAACTCTGACCCACAACCCCCAGCAACCACCCCAGGAAGCCAAACTACAACCTCTGCAGCCGTCTGCCCCAAACATCCAGGACTTCATCAGTAACTGACAGCTTTCCTAAATTTTGCTCCTACTTCCAACTTGGAAGCAACTGGAAAAAGCCAAATGTGCCCCAATATCCTATCACATAGGATGCCCTGCTTCTCACCTCTGGCTTCCCCATGCCAACATGGCTTCCTGGTTTTCTTTTCCCACTCTTCTGCCTGCCTTTGAGTCTCTGCCAAATGCAAGTGAAGGAACCTGATTCCCTTGCTATAACAAGTTCTGAATAAATAGCCTTTGCTTATTCTCATTTGGATGGTCTTTGTCTATTTCCATACGTCTATTTACCCAGCACTGTTCTGGGTTCTAGGAATAATGGTGAACAAGGCAGGAAAAGATTTCTGCCCTTATGAGACGAGATTAACATTCTTTTGGGAGGGACAGACAAGAAGCAAGGAGAGAAATTAAGTTAGCATTAAACTATTGTGAAGGAAATAAGACAGGGTGATGTAATGGGGGTGGATAATGTTATACTCAATAGTGAAGAAAGGCCTCCTTGAGGAGGTGACATTTCAACTGAAAACTAAGGAGTAAAGAAGAGCCAGTCTTGTGGGGGAAGAGACTCCAGACAGTGAGAACAGCAAGTACAAAACACACTGGGGCAGACTACCCTTGGTTTTGTTTGGAAGACACAGAAAAGACCAGGGTGGAAGGGATGTTATGAGTGAGGGGAAGGTGGGGTGAGGTTGGGGAGGGAGATGGGGCCTGATCACACAGGGCTGGGGATGGAAGGACAGCCTCGGAAGGTTTTAGGCAGGAACACCTGAGATCCTAAGAGCAGTGTAAATGTACAAGCAGAGCCAGTTTTCAGTGTTCCTTTCCAGTCAATTATCACTATCAAATCAGGGCAGTTCATCCTGAAGATTTCAAGTGTTTATAGCGATAACAGAAGTGCTGCTGGGATAATAGTGCTTCAGTGTAATTAAGCACCTCTGCCCTTCCATCATGAAGATGCAACAAGCATCCAGCTCTTCTTTGCGATCCCACGCACAGCTGATAATGGACAATCCATCAATATCCTCTTCTCGCCACCCTAGGACTGTTTTATGAGGATGCTGAAAGCTTTAATAAACCCTCTTAGATAATTTCTTTATGAGGCAGGGAATTAGTAGAGCCGAGCATGAAATAGTTTAGGGTCTGTCAACAAAGGGGGCACCATTGTTTTTATGACTTCTCCCAGTGGTCCCTGGGTGGGAAACTCTAATTAACTGGAATATTGATAACATACGCGGTTGCATCGATCTGCTCTGTAAATAGCAGCTGTCCCTTTGCTCAGACAGGGACTTTGCTCAGCTCTGCCATCATCACGCCTGCTCCATCACTGCAAACAGGCCCTTTGGAAAGCTAAGCTCACTCATTTCTCCCAGTTGTTGGAGTAGCAGGGCTCACACTAACTCCCAAGTCCCCAAAGATAAAAGAAGTGTCATAGAGGGATGATGCCTGTAGTTTCTACCTCCGTCTAATTTATAATACAGAGCAGTTCAGGTTATCAGAGCAAGCTTGCTCCTCGTTTTCTGTATCTCGTTCCAGATAAAGAGCTGTGCAGAATGATGCAGCAAAAAATGTATTGTCTGATCAGCCTCGCCATGCTCGTGGCCATACTGTCAGGAAGGATGCCCTCTTTAGCATCAGTAATTAGTGGAGCTGGCGTCCCAGAGACTGCCCAGTATGCCTCTGTGCAACAGTTGTAAACCTCCAACAAGCAAGTAAAAAGAGATTGGAAGGGAAGCGCAGCTGACTGATGGAGTCGAACAAGCTAGCATTTCATGAAATGTTTCCTCTTTGTCCTGGGCACACAGCTAGACTGCTTTCCCAGACCTCCTTGCCCATAGGCATGGCCTTATGATGGAACCTTAGCCAGCTGAATGTGAGTGGAAGCAAAGCTTGTCATTTCCAGTCCCACCAGCCCTGCCACCACCACCAACATCACCTCCACGTTCTCTTTATCTTCCCTCCGCTTGATGCCAATGAACAACACATTCTTAGAATCTACGTTGGAAATAGAAGAACCACAAGGTGGGAAGGGTCTGGGTCCCTGAAAAGCATCTGAAGGAGAGCTGCCTACCAATGGGGAGCATCCACTAAAGACTTATAGCAACAAGAAGTACACTTTTATTATTTTAAATCACTGAGATACTGAAATTTATCTGCTACAGCCACTAGCACTAGCCTAACTAATATAATGGGTCTCCAAATACTGGAACCAGACTTTCAGAGAATTCACACAAAGTTTGAATCACCTTAGGGTTTCTGCCATGGCCTACCAAGTGAGAAAACAGTAACATTTTTAACAGCTTTACTGAGGTTTAACTCACATATCCTATAATTCACTCATTGTAAGTGCAGAGTTCAATGGTTTTTAGCACATTTATACAAGTATGTAAGAACACTTCTGTCTCTCAACCCCCAAATTCCCTCATCCTTGTATGCAATCAATCCATGATCTCAGCCCCAGGCAAGCACAAATCTTCATGTAGTATTTCTGGCACATGTCCCTCCGTGTAATGATTTTAAAGTTCCCCCGTGTTGTTACACATGTCCCTCTGTGTAATGATTTTGAAGTTCCCCCGTGTTGTTACACGTGTCCCTCTGTGTAATGATTTTGAAGTTCCCCCGTGTTGTTACACGTGTCCGTACTCTGTTCCTTTTGGTGGCTACATAGTGCTCAGCTGTGTGCATATACTAAGTGGCGATTTTCCATTCACCACTTTATGGACATTTAAGTTGTTTTGGTTTGGTATTATTATTTCTGATGCTGCTATATGTAAGTCTGTTTGTACATGTTTTCATTTCTCTTAGGTAGATGCCTAGGAGCTGAATCGCTAGGTTGTATTAACTACCATTTTATACCCAATGAAAGCCTTCTCTGACTCCCTTCGAGTCTGTTCTTTGTTCTTTTAAATAGTTTTGTTCATAACTGAAATACTATATTTATCCCATTGAAGTCATTGAATTTTTGTTTTTATTCACTTATGTCTCTTTCTGTTAACTAGAGTATGAGCTACTTGAAGGTCAAAAACATGGTTTTTTGTGATATGTTAATGGTTAGAATAGTGATGAGTACTCAGGACATGTTTATTGAAATACTAAATAGCCGGATAGCTTGAGGTACAATGAGCTACTGTACAGTCAGAGGGCTCGACTGTGTGATGTCAACTTGGCTAATGCCGGGAACTGTGTTTCCAAGAATCCTTTCTCTGTTTGATTCCAGTTAGGGTTGGCCACAGGAGAACTTGCCTGAGACTTGGAAGGAGGAAATGAAACAGGAGCCCTTACTTGCCAAAGGTCGGGGTGGTAAGATGCAGCAGTGGGCGGAGACGAGGTGGTCCAGCTTGTCCCCATCTTCACAGCACCTGGTCCTGCTCCTCGTCCTCACTCCAGCTGCAGCCCCACCACCAGATGCTTGGCTGTGGAGGTGAGGTCTACACAGGAGCAACAGCTGCCCACAGACTCTCCGTGGGCTCCTTCTTTTAGGATCCCACCCAGTGACCTGAATGTTGGCCACAGAATGTTCCTTCAAGTTCTGATATCATCCACACCAGAGCTGCAGTCAGACTTGCAGTCGATTCTCGGATTCTCCGATTCCTTCTCCAGATCTGCCCTTCCCCAGCCTTGCCACATTTTTTTGCATCAGGTCTAATTCCTGTAATAAAGCCCTCATTTCGTATTCCTCATAGTAGCTCTTTTCCTGGCAGAACCCTGACTACTACAGTCCTCCAGGCATGGACCATATATAAACCCACGTTCTTCTGAGAAGCCAGTGCTGTGGCCTGGAGGCTCTGTAAAAGCTGCCCGGTCCCCTCTAAGCAGGTGGGCCCTTCCTGTCCTATGTGACATTTACTTAAAAAGGTCTCTCTATGCACAAAGCATTACCCTTGAGACCTGGGAAGAGTTTTGTTTCCAGCATTAAAATGTCACTGAAGATTTTTAAGTGATATTGTTTTTCTTTTTTTTTTCAGTTACAATTTAAATTTATCCTGATAACATTTTAATTGCTGTTAGAACTCCCAGGTAATTGACATCCCTTAAATTTCTGTTACAGGTGTTAATTGTGGTCTTGAATCTTGGGGAAGATAAAGAGAATTTAAAGTAAACATAGGGGAAGAGACAGATCTAGAGTCAACTGAGAGAGAGAGAATAATCTAGGAAGCAGTTAGGGGTAGTGCCATCTTATTTTCTTCTTTTTTACTTTCTTTCCATAGTTGCCCCTCAATTGTTTACTTTAGAGAAAAATTATCTTATTGGGTACAATTAACATTTTCTATCCTTTACCCTTTTCAAATAGCAGAGCTGAAGCTTTCAATATTCCTGCCTGGTAGTAGATTATCTTCTGATATCTTGTCAATGGTAATTGGAGCGTATTGCAGATCAGAGGCAGAAGGAGTGTCACCGCTAATGGTCTTTATGACCAGTTATTACAGAGGGATGTTCCCCTGCCAAGGAGACAGTTGTCTGGCCACGATCTGTGACAAAAGCAAGGATCTGGGAGCCGTGAGATAATTTGTGTTGCTGTCAGTAGTTAGGGGCTCTAATGAGTCCAATTTCTGAGAGCTTAACTATGAATTGGGTGCAGCTTTTTGCTGAATTTTGTTTTAACTGAGAAAGATGGACTTACTTTGTTCTGCAGAGGCTCACCGGGGCTCTTCCCTGCATTATACCTTTCTAGGGTCAGTATGGGACCCATTTTCCTGGAAACAGGATGAAAGGGAATCTACTATTTTTTTAGAAGCTTGGCCAAAAATGCCATGCTCATTGCCAAGATGGTTACAGCAGAGGAAATGGGTCAACCTAAGTAAAAGGCCAAGACCCAATCCTTGCTCCTTGAGATGCACAAGTGAAGGAACCCATTCCTCATTAGACCAGTTACACGGAAGCTGAAGGTAGTAAGTCTCCACCAATGAATCTGTTTTTCAGAAAACAAAATTCTTTCTGTTTGAGAGCCAAGCTCAAAAATAGAGCCTAAGTGTTAGGTGATGGTGGAGAGGGGAAGAGGGGCTGATTTGAGCACAGTCCGTGGAGTGGATCTGCCTAACTCTGCCCCTCCTAAGTATATCCTGATAGCAGCTCATGGGTACCAGTGCCATTCTGAGCAGGGATTCAGAAAAGCAACACTGATGGGGCCTGGTGGCTAAGTCGGGAGTCTCATTGCCTGAGTTCCTGGGCTTAGATGTTCAGTGACTGTGGGAAAGTTATACAAGTGTTTCATGTCTCCATTCCCTCTTCTGTAAAGTGATAATAGCATCTACACCACAGAGCTCAAAACATTGAGTTAATGTACGTAAAGTACTTTAAGAAGTGGTTGGACCAAGAGTTGCTATGCCGTCTCATGACCAAACCTGTATGGGTGTCACCACAGAGATTCTGTTCCAGCCCTGCCCACCTTCCATAATCACAACTCCACCTTGGTTTGGAGCTCCACCAATACACACACACACAAACACACATGTACTTGGTGGCCAGTCATGGCCAGTTAGTCTATTAAAAATATTGTCCTTGTCTACAAACCACCCAGCTACTGGTCCCAATCAGAGCCTCTGGCCTACTTCTTATCTCTAAGGAGCACTTTCCCAAAATGCTTTGGATCCCTCTGTGGATTCTCCTCCATCACCAGTAGATGATAGGCAGATGAAACACCAGCCCCAGGAGTTTAACTCCATTGCCGTAGTGGCTGCAGATAACAACCTGTTCTTCACACCTCACCACCATGTAGTTTACTCAGGATGAGTTATGGACCCCACCACCGAAAACACACCTCTGTCTCCCATCCCAACAAATTCACTAAGCCAGTTAGTTATGCAGCACCAGGACCCAAGAAATTGTGGGCTACCCAAGACATGCAGGGAGCTCATTAATATTGATAACATCTCCTCATTTCTCCTTAGAATGAAGCATTGGCTTCATTCTGGATGGATTCATTATCAAAATGAGAAAAATTATGGCAATGGTATCAGGGACATTATTCCTATTATTTTCTTCTATTTTTAAAAATCAAATTAGCAGCCAATGTGACATATATAACCAACTAATAAATTTGAGCATACATTAATAAGATTTAGATTTGAAATCAAGACAAACTTCAATTAAGTCAATCTTGCAAATGTAATCATTTGTACAGTCATTTCTTTGCAGACTGGTAATGAGGTATACATGGCAGGCAGTACACAAATGATTATAACTTGCATTATAACATAATCACAATGAGCATTTTTTGGGTAAACTAGAACGAAGAAAGTGAAAACTGGAGGAGAAGTTGTGTTGCTGTTCCTTTAAATGCCCTTGAACCTAAAGGAGGCTCAAGGCTTAATATTTTCCAAAAGGGCCTTGATAACTAAGTATTCTAGAAGATAAAGTTCACAATTTTTTCTTCTTTCTAAAGGAATACTTTCTATAAAAGTTAGTAAAAGTTGTCCAAATTACAAAAACTTCCACCTGGAGAGATATGATCAAATATTTTTCACCTTGGAACTAAGATGTAAATTGCTTACAAATCACTTTCTTACCTAGGCTATTTACATAGGAACATATAAAATTTTAAGTTGGTAATATTATAGGTAATATGCATGTTAGATTATGTAGATAATGGAGAAAAGATGTAAGATTTGTAATACTATTTACAATGTTAGTGCTGTTCAATAATATATTACTGATAGCACTTACAGTTCTCCAAAGTAGAGGTAGGATTACTGACCCCTGCACTCTTTCAGTTAGTTGGGGCCCTCCAGATGTGAGCAAAAGCGCTGTACATTATTGCAAGAAGAAGCTTTATGAGCCAACATATGGTTTGCCATGCTCTTCCCCCTCTGCCATGACAACCAGGAATTTACCAGCTATTCTGTCAACCTGAGTCCCTGAGTGAGGACGATATGGAGAAGAGTCCCCAGTCAACCCATGATGTACACATAGAAGAAATTACATAGTGTCGTTATGGGGCTGTGTGTTATAGTAGCATAACTTAACCTACCCTGACTAACTGGATTATTCTGCAGCTAGATCAGGATAGGATAGATTATGCTATATAAACAAATAATTCAAAATCTCAAGTGCTTAAATCAACTAAGATTTACTTGTCACTCATGCTACATGCCCAACATGGGCTGTCTGAGGAGTCTGCTTAACATGGTCACTCAGGGACTCGGGTGAAAACCCTTCACTGTGATGGAGAATGAATGTGGGACAGGGGACATGGCAAGTTGTTCACTGGCTCTTAAAATGTCTGCCTAGAAGATATATACCAATCACTTTCACTCATGAGTGCAAGTCATATGACCACACCCACCTTCAGATGAGATGGGGAAATGCAATCCTATCATATGCCCAAAAGGAAATAATTTTTAAAAAGTTGTCTGTAATATTCCTTAATGATCACAAAACAAGTATGATACCCATTTTCCAGATGAGATGACCAGTTGAGAAAGGCTTAGTATCTGGCCTAAACTCAGAGTTAGGAAATGAAAGAAAAAAAAACATCTGAACACTAGCAGCCTGAATTCCAGGTCCTAGACCCTTAGAAACAGTGAAATCATAGTTATACTCTGCTATTAATAATAATAGTGTGGATTTGGAGGTGGTACACAATAGTAATGTGGAGTATTGGTAGTATGCAGTATTATTGTTAACCAATAGTAATAATAGTTAAAGCAACAGACAATTAGTTGAAGAATGTACATTTATTGTTACTTGGAAAATCTCAGCTGTACATCTAGAAAATGCAAATATATCAAGTGGGTGGAAAATAGGTTCCAGTGTTGGCCTTTCATTAATTATTCTTTACAATTTTGTGGGAAGCTGGGGAAGCCACGTGACTCCTCTCTGCCCTGGTGCCTGGTACTAAAAAAGGAAACCAGGCCCACAGACAGAGATGTTCACAGAGCGGAGCCATCATGAATCAGGTCAGTACTTAGCTATGAAGCATGTGGAGTTCCTTATTTGAAGGCTCTCCTGCATCTGTACAGAGCAACGTTGTTTTATACTAATCAATTTTAAATGGGCCCTTGGCTGAGAACATCAAAGTCTGGAATTCCAGACTCCCATCATCCCTCTGGTCAAGACTGAGAAGACGGCCTTCATTACTTTTTGTCCTGTTTAACCTCTGAAAATGTCAGCACTTCTCCAGTGGATTAATCCCTCTTTATCAGATGCTGGCTTATTGGAAATAAAGTCTAATAAGAATCATGCCTGCCAAATTAGTTTTACCCTCAACTCCCAAAGAGCCTACAATACAAAAAGGATTTGCTAAGGAAAGGTCATTTTGGAAATAAAGAAGAAACACCTTGCTGCAAAACTTGGGGAATAATTGGTCTCCCAAGACTGAGAAAACTGAGCCTGGTCGGTGGGGGGGGGGGGGGGGGCAACCAGTTGGGATCCCAGTGCCTCAGTGGTTAAGTCAGCAAGTGCCTCATCCTCAGTCAATGGCAAGAAACTGATGCAGAATCAAACTTATGAATGAGATAAACAGTGCAGAGTCTGAGAAGATACCAGCACCCCTGAAGCCACATGTCTCCATGCAGAATTCTTTTGATTAGTTATTGGGTTGGCCAAAAAGTTCATTTGGATCTTTCCATAAAACAGTACGGAAAACCCGAACGAACTTTTTGGCCAACCCAATACATTTTTGGGGGCCTATTTTTCATACCCTCTGCCACCCATGGAGCCATCATTTACCCTCATGTATTTGTGTGAAAGAAGCAACATTAAGTAAAATACAAATTAACTAACTATGAAATATAGAAATAGATCTCTTAATATTTGTATATATACATGTACACATATGCATATATTTGAAGTATTAGTTGATTACATATAAAGTATTATTTTTAAATTTCCTCATTTACTAAGAGACACACTGGCATACACTAAATTAATATCAAAGATATATCACGATTGGTTTTGGTAATGACTATATCTAAAATTGTAGTTTGAAATATAATTTCATATCACAGAATTCAATATAGACATCACAAAATACTAATTTGTGTGACCCGATATTTGAGATTCTTGCATTTTGCATACAAGTTTAATAGTTTATGTTTATAATTTTTGTGTTGTTTCCAAATGAGGAAATATGAGAGATTTCTGACTCATATTTAGATGTATTTCTTTCCAAAATACACTGTGGAAGTATGGTTAGTCTTTATTTCAATAAATAATATCCCATATGCCAACTTGGATATAATAATCATTGCTATATTTTTTTCCTTTTTGGCACTGGCTCCTGAAGGGCCATGGAAAGTTTCCCTGCTATATGAGAAATAGATAATGTGATTGTAGCCCACAGATCTGGCAAAGACGACCTTAATGTGATTTTTAGGTATCTCAACTTTTTTCCAATCAGCATTTCTTTGTCCTCCCATCTAAATACCAGTCTCACCTGGGCATGAAATAAAAAATATATGACTAAAAATGAAAATACCTATACCTGATAATGGCCCAAACCACCATAATGGCTGGTGGGGTTCCTCTGAATAAGAAACCCTGCATGCTCCTCTGCTCTCCATTAACTGTAGTACATGTCCACTCAATATGCAACCTGAATCTCTCAGCTTAATTTAAAATAATAGTTAAATAATTATCTTTGTATCAATAATTTTTGAAAAAAATCAATTAAGAAAGACATCAGTTCCTTTGAGCACCCAGAATACCATAGAGTTGGGAAATATTGGCTAACCCTATGATGGAAACAGCCTAGCTGCCTAACTAATATCCTTTCTTACTTTCTCCATTACTAATATATAGCGCTAATTTTATTTAGGGCAGGTATATCAGTTAGCCTTTGATGCATTATAATACCTCCCCAAACCTAGTGGCTTTAAACAACCACCATTCCTGATTCTGAGTCAGCATCATGGGCTTGGTTCAGAGGGTGGTTCTTTAGGTCTCGGGATAATGTTGCCATGGCAGCAGTAAGTCCAGGTTAAAAATGAACAAGCAAACAGCAATAAACCCCCGACACACACCAAAAATCCCACTGCATATTTCCCAGCCTTCCTTACATTGAGGGGTGGTCAGATAACACAGTTCTGGTCAAGAGAGAGAAGTGAAAGTCACGAGTTGGGGCTTCTGAGAAAGCTACTCAATGGTGGAGAGACTTAACCAGCTTACATATTTTGCCTTTAATCTTCCACTTCTTTCTGGAATGTGGAAGCAATGCAGGGGTGGAGCAGCCATCCTGAAACCTTAAGGCAACAATGATAAGCATGGAAGCTACATCCCAAGACAGCTGCACGGAAAAAAGCAGACAAATACAGCCTATTTCCTGACCACTTTGTATGTGAGAAAAGTATAATTCTCTACTCGTTTAACCCATACTGGGTCATTTCTGTCACTCAGAGCTGAATATACATCCTCACTGGTACAAAAAAAAAAAAAATATATATGGCATGTCTTGATGTGGGAAACTCAACACATTTACAATGGTGTGGCCATATAGGAGAAAAAAGAAAGTGTTTCCAGGAGGGTTCCCTGGGTCGCCACAGTGTCTGAAGGAAGAGAGAGTGTTAAATAGAACACGGATGAGAGGCTAGGAGAGAGACGAGCTCACCTGGATCCTCCTTAGAGTAAGCGGATGGTTGCCCACTCTAGAGCACAGGCCAGCATGGGACAGACGCCTTTTCAAAAGTTATATACCTGGAGCAATACTTGGTGCCGTGGACACAAAGATAAAAATATACACTATACAGAAATTAAAACAAGAAAGCCTGCAGATAGATTTTTCCTAGAAATATAGGGAAAAGTCCATAATATAGGAGAACTGACAGGATTTGTGTGTTAAGGTCTTTGGAAATTCATTAATTCATTCAACAAATATTAATCAAGTTCCTTGATTCATAATGATTCTTTTTAAATTTAATGAATGCTCCCTTACTTCACAGTATACTGAAGGGCTGTCAGATATGGTGACCTTGAAGGAGAACACAAGTACCGTCTTCCTTTTTCCCTTCCCTCCCCTCCCCTCCCCTCTCCCTCCTCCCCTCTGTCCTCTCCCCCCTCCCCCCTCCCCTCTCCTCCCTCCCCTCTCTCCTCTCCCTCCTCCTCTTTCCCTCTCCCCTCTCCCATCTCCCTCCTCCCCTCTCCCCTCTCCCCTCTTCCCTCTCAATATCCACCCCTTCTCTTCACTTACTTTTCCTTTCCTCCCTTCCCTTCTCTTCCTTTCAGGAAAATAAGTTGGAGAAAAGAATCTCATTAAAATTCCTTTTCTTTCTTTAGGTCTGTGATTCTCAAACAATAGAACAAGTGATGTTAATGTTATACAAGGAAGCTTTAGATGGCAAACAGACATGGCATTAAATAATGCTGAGATACATGGTGAGAAGGTTTTTCTATTTCCCATTTTCTTTCTTTATTTCTTTGCCTTTAATTTTAAAAAGTTTTAATAAAATAGTTGTGAAAGGGCTGCAAAAATAATAATACCAAAACTGTCCCCTACTTCCCCCTCCTGACCTCCCCAGTTCTCCTCCTCAGAGACAACCACTTTCTCCTTGTTTAACTATTTTTAATAGTACTGACTTTCATATGTTAAAATAAAAGGTTTATACTACTTTTTTGGTTAAATTTAGAGTTTATCTTTTGACACGCTTTATAATTGATAAAAATTCCTATATGGATTTCAAAAATATGTCCACACGGTCTCTGATACTCTTTGCTTACCTTAATCCTCCTCCTCTTCAGTGTGGGCTGGAATCTGTAACTCACTTCTGACAAACGGAATAAAGCAGAAGTGACAGTGTTCAGCTTTAGAGATCAGGACATAAAAAGGCACTGTGGCCTCCATCATGGTCTCCCTCTCTCTCTCTCTCTCTCTCATCTGCCTCTGTCTGTCTGTCTCTCAGGTCACTGGTACTAGGAAAAGCTGGCCGCCATGTGGTGAGAAGAGTCCCACATGGTGAGGAACTGAGGCCCCCATTCCACATCCACTGAGGAACCGAGGCTTCCTGACAGCCACTGAGTGACTGAGCTTGAAGTGGTTCCTCCAGCCCAGCCAGGTCTTCAGACAACTGCAGACCCAGCCAATATCTGGACTATCCTCATGAGAGACCCTGAGCCAGAGCCACTCAGCTAAGCTGCTCTCAAATTCTTGATCCACAGGAAGTGTAAGGAGAATAAATATTTATTGTTTTAAGATATAAAGTTTGGGGGTAATTTGTTATTGCAGCAAAAGATAACTAATAAAGTACTTTAAAACCATTTTCTCATGCTCCTAATATAGTTATCTGACATTTGCAGTTAATCAATGACATCTGTTTATTTCATTATTCCTAAGTAAACATTATTCACTAAGCCAATTATTGTATTGTAATTACACACCCTTCCTTTTACAACTTGTGTTTTTCCTGGAGTTAATAATTGCCATTATTCTATCAGACAGTGATCTATGTATTTATCCTCATTACTTTTCCAAATATTCCATCAGATCTACCATATACCTTTCAGAAGTTTTCTTTGCTCCAAGTGGCATATCACAATAGATCATCTAACAGTCACTTATTTTTCCCACATGGAGACCTTTCTCCCAGATCTATTGTCTTCTTGCTCCAAACCAGATATCCTTTCTCTAGGCCTGTCATCCTAGGACATGTCTTTCCTTCATTCTGGGGCTTTTGTTCACTACTCTTGTGTGTCATGACTCCTCCTTCTTGGATCTTATGTCCCTTGTCTGTGTGTCATTTCCTCTTTTACAGGGGAACATTATATAATAACTTTCAAAGTATGGTTGCATGGGTGAAAATTATATGAATTTAGATATATAAAAATATTTAATTTCTCTAAGATTATAAATTAAGACAGGATATTCCATGTGAAGATTTTTTAAAAAATTCTTGAAATTTGCTTCTTCCTATTTGTCTTCCTATTTTTTTTTACACTTTAGTTTTTCTCAGTCAGAAGTTATTTCCAATGTACAAAGAAATGAACGGACAATATACAATTAATGCATTATAATAAATAAATTTTTAATTTCAGAAGAAATGTGGATATGAGCCTATTTTAATTAGTCTAATAACTTTTGTTATTCTTCTGTATGCCCACAGTACTTCTTTATGTATTTATTTCAGCATTCATTCATCTGCCAGTTTCCATTAAAATGTGAACTCATTACTAATCTTCAGTTGATGCTATTTCATCACGTCTAATTTACAAGTAAAAATTGATAGTTTAGCAGTTGTTATCACTACCTTTATATCTGCTCAAGATGTCTGAGCTGGAGTTTCTTTGTTTGGAAGATGGAGCTGATTTCCACATACATGTGACTTAGAAGAAGCCAACTAAACATTTTGGACCTCAGTATCTTTATCTCTACAATGACAAATTTAATAGATGATCTGGAAAATGAGGGACCTCTCAAATCTAATGTCCAAATGGTAGTGGTTTACATAATTTTAAGTCCCAACTTTCCCTTCTCTGATATTAAAGATAATCATTATAAAAAAATATTGGGGATTACTCAGGCTTTCTGGGCTTCTGCCCTTTAGTCCTTATAATTCTTACACTTCAAGTAAATCACTTATTTTCCTCATTTGTAAAATATTTTAGCTTCCTCATTTATACGTTAAGGACAGTAACTATTTGCCACCATAGTATAAAACATTAATTACTGTGGAAATAAATTACTGAAAGATATAAAATATCATGTCAATGTAAGTAACTATCATTACTACTATTTGTTATTTCTCTTCTACACTCTATTACTTGACAAAAATTCAGAACAACTGAGCCTTAATCAAGGTCTTGCTATGAACTTAATTGTGCCCCTCCAAATTCATATAGTGAAGCTCTAACCTTCTTGAGACTATATTGGAAATAGGACCTTTAAGGAGGTCATCAAAGCTAAAAGGGGGTCCTAATGGTAGAGTTCTAATCCCATAAAACTTGTCTCCTTATAAAAGAGGAAGAGATATCAGAAATGTATCTTTCTCCACCATGTGAGGACACAGCAAGAAGGCAGCCGTCTGTCTGTAAGCCAGGAAGAGAACCCTCGCCAGAAGCTAAAGACTGCTTAAACCTTGATCTTGGACTTTCCAGCCTCCAGAAAAGTGAGGAATACATGTTTGTTGTTTAAACCACCCAGTCTATGGTATTTTGTTACAACAGCTCAAAATGACTAAGACCAGTATCTTTAAAAAAAATCAGCCTTTCTTCTTGTTTTAATTGTTAGCACTTTTTCTAAATGGACATGCCCTACTAATTTTCCTTTTTTCCCAGAATTTTATACCTAATATTGACATTCTACTGCAGCTGTGTGAAGTATTAACCTTTGAGTCACCACATCAGTACTCTCTTGTATAAGTATCAGATTGTCTTGTTTGTATTAGTAAGCATTCCAGAAACTGAAAAAAAATACTTCTGAGGTTTCATGCCATGGCTGTTGTCATCAGTTAGTTATTGCCATGATAATGTTACATAATAAACCATCCCAAAACTTAGTGTCTTAAAACAAAAGTTTTTTATGCCATTGATGTTCAGGTGATGGTGGACCAGCTTCAGCTGGTGGACAACTCTGCTTCGGGCTATGGGATCAGGATGGCTCTGCCTTTTCTATGTCTGTGGAGAAGCTGATGCAGCTCTGCTTGATGTGTTTTTCATTCTTGTATCAGCAGACTTCTTCTTTCCATGGTTCAAGAGGCTCAAGAGGGAATCAGAAACACATTAGGCCTCTTATGACCTAGAATTCACATGAGGTCATTTCATCCCCATTCCATTGGCTGAAACAAGACACATAGGACAGCCCCAAGTCAAAGGGTTGGGAAATATACTCTGCTTATGAAGCCATGTCAGAGTGTGGATGCAGAAAGGGTACAGAATGGAGGACAACCATGCAATGTATCACCACTGAAACACAAGTTACCACAGCTTTGTGTTTTCATTTTTCCATTCTTCACTTTATCTTCTGTTCATTCCAAGAGTTTCTACTCCTCTCTGTGGGCTTTCTCACCATTTGCTGGGCTTCCTTTCCCTTCTTGCCCCCTGACTGTTAGAGCCGAACCCCATGTCTAGGTTCTTTTTGGGCCCACATATTGGGGTCAGTCAAGATTCTATATGGGAGATTTGGGATATGGTGTACAACACATATTGGGGAATATAGCCAATATTTTATAATAAAATGGGATTTTATATAAATTTATTTTATTTAAATTTATTAAATTTTATATAAATGGAACATAACCTTTAAAAAATTGTGAATCACTATATTGTATACCTGTAACTTACATAATATTGTACATCAACTATACTTTAACTTAAAAATTTTTTTAAATAAAGAAAATACAGTATATATACATAAAAAAAGATTCCACATGGGAGATTTGAAAGAATTTGAGAAAACTCATACTTTGGTACTGTGGTTTGAATTGTGTCCCCCCAAAACATGCGTTCAAGTTCTAAACCTTGTTATCTGTGAATGTGACCTTGTTTGGAATTATGGTCTTTGCAGATGTAATCAGGTTAAAATGAGGTCATAGTGGATTAGGGTGAGCCTGATCCAATAACTGGAATCCTTGTAAGATTTGGACACAGGCATTTGTAGAGAGAAGAATGCCATGTGAGGACATGGGCAAAGACTGCTGTGCTACGTCATCTACAAGCCAAGGAATGCCAAGGATTGACAGCAAGCACCAGAAGACAAGAGAGAGGCATGGAAGTGATCTCCTCCAGAGCTTCCAAAAAGGAATCAACTCTGTAGATACCTTTATTTTGGGCTTCCAGTTTCCAGAAGTATGAGATAATCAACATTTGTTGTTTAAGGCACAGTTGGTTTTACTTTGTTAATGCAGCCATAGGAAACTAATGCACTTGTTACAGAAACGTAGTTCTTATTCATCTACAAACACATACCTCGATTGAACTTTATTAGCAGTAATTTCATTGTATTCTTCACCTTCTTGCCCTACCACTGACTACCAGCCAAATGCATTGCCTTTGTTTATTTTGCTGTGTTATGTTCTATTTTCCTTTAAGTCTGGGTCTGGCACCCAAGTTAAGGTGTCAGCCCCAATACCAAGTCCCACCAGGAACTAGAATGTCTTGGTGCTGCCCCACCATTTTTCCTTTCTCTGCCACACACACTGTATTTCTCACACTGACTCCCCACCTGCCTGCACCTCAAACACCAAACCTCCCAAATAAAAGCATGGTTGTTTTCAGTGACCTACAGGAGCTCATCTCCTGGCTCATCTTTATCTGACTTCATCTGTCTGGCTTTATCTCCTATGAATTACCTTTCCTTTCACTCCCAGCCACATTGGAATCCTTTGCACTGGCTGTTTCATCTGACTGGAAGGCTCTTTCCCAAGGTACCTCCTTCAGGTCTTCATGGAAAACTCACGATCATAATGGGACCGTCCCTGGCCACACTGGCCAAAACTTCACTCCCCTGTCTTGAGGTTGCATATTTCCCTCTCCTGCTCTCTTTTCCTCCTTAGCACTACTTAGCACACTACATGTTTTATCTATATATGGTGCATGTATTGTTCTCACCAAAATATAAGCTCCAGAAAGTGAGGATTTCTATATGTTTTATTAACACTGTATACTCTAGGAGTGTTGGTGAATGTTTTCTGTAATGGGCCAAATAGTAAATATTTTAGGCTTGGTGGGCCATATGGTCTGTTAAAACTAATCAATTCTGCTTTTGTGGTGCAAAAGTAGTCATACAGTACATAAATGAATAAGTGATTATGGCTGGATTCCAACAAATATTTATGGACACCAATATTTGTTTCATATCATTTTCAAGTGTCATGAATATTATTCTTCTTTTGATTTTTTTTCAAGTACTTAAAAATATTAAAACTATTCTTAGCTCACAAGCCATCCAGAAGCTGACAGCAAGCCAGATTTGGCCCATAGGTCAGAGTTTGCAGACCACTGCTATCAGAGAATGCCCTGCATATCGTAGGTATAAAGTAAATATTCATTGAATGAGTGAATGTGAAGATAGAAGCAATGTTTATAACTGAACATTTAATAACGAAGATGAGTAATGAATTACATTAAATAAGAATTGATTGAAAGTAAATAATCTATAAAATAACTATAATAATAGATTTAAAATTTTATCATTATTAATCTGACATGAAAATATAGAGTGTATCAGTGCAGGAAATTGTACAATAGAGGTTTAGGCATATGCTGATTTTACATACTACAATTGGAAAGCACAACTTTGCAAGTACTCAAAGAAAGTCTATGAAATTGTGTCAGTTTTTTTAAATGGGTGTACATTTGTTGGCATTCTTCACATTGAAGTAGGGTCTATGTCCTCTCAATTTGAATCTGTGTGGCTTTCTTTAACTAATAGAGTAAACAGAAGTGATGCTATGTGACTTCTGAGACTAGGCCATTAAAGCCATGCATTTTCCCTCATGTCTCCTAAATGCTCACTCTCTAAATGTTTCCCTTTGGATACCACATCTCAGAATCCAGTCGCCATGTTGTGAAGAAGCCCAAGCCATTAGGAGAGGTTATATGTAAGAGTTCAAGCTGACAGTCCCACCCGAGCTGAGTCTTCAATTTATTCCAACATAAGCTCCAGAAGCCCCCAGGTTATGACAACCCCTCATACCATCCCAGCTATAATTTCCCTGGCTGAGGCCCCAGACATCAGAAAGCATAGACAAGCCATTCTTGCTGTGCTCTGACTGAATTCCTGGCCACGGAAATCCACAAACATAATAAAATGGTAGTTGTTGACTGACTCTTCATTTCGGGTGGTTTTTTATTTAGCAATAGTTCCTAGAAAAAAAATTAATCATGATATCAGGCCAAAAAGAAAATTACAATATAATTCAATAAAATCAAAGAAAAATTTTAGATTACTCTTAAAAATAACTAGAAATTAAATCACAGATATAATACAAAATCTAAATTTACTTTAACAATAGTGCCTTGAAAAGTAATCCAGTGAACAGCATGAGACTAGGTTACACAGTTTCCTTAAATACAAATAAATTGAAGTTTTAGAGAGTACCAATGAGTGGAATAATGGAATACAGAGAAGAAAAGGAAATTTTGAAAAAGGCTCTGGCTCAGAACCGCACATTTTATTTGATTATTTCCATGACCAACCATTGTGAAATTCTGCAACTTTTACCAGTATTTCCATTATTTCTTCCTTTAAAGTGCTACAGACAGACCGGATTCTCTCAGCTCCTCTTCTTCATTAATTGGATAATTTCCTTCTGACTTCAAGCCTCTTGTTCTTCAAAACAGCTCTCCCTCTGCCTCCAGAGGCTTTTATTTTAAGCACAAGAACACAGGCTACATCATGCCACTCTTCTCTTCAAAAAACTTTAACGGGATTCTTTATGTAAAAAAATAAAGTCTAAAATCTTAGCATGGCAATCAAGGTCTTCAAAGGCTACTCCCAAAACACTTACCCAATCTCATCCCCTATTAAAACCCCCACCTTCTATTCACATAATATATTTGCTATGTTGATAATGTGGGTATTAGTTGGAGGCATCAGTCATTCACATTACCTTAGCCAAGGGTGTTCATAACAGAGAGGAGGATGGTGAAGAATCCATAAATTTTGGATTTAGAAAGGATTATTTTGGAGGCAATTCACAGAATGCAAATCAAATGATCTTATTCTTTAAAAGGGACTTTATTGGCCATGTGTATGAAAAGCTGAGACATATCTTGCTTTAGGTAGGGTGTGGTCTAGGGATTCATGTGATGTCCTCAATCTCTCTCCATCTCTCCAACTCTTGGTACAGCTTTCCTCTGTGTGGGCTTCACTCTCAGGTAGCCTCTTGCCACGTATTGATTCCGAGAAGCTCTGGGATTACATCTCACCATCTTTGCTTGGCAACACCAATAGTAAGCTTTTTTACCTAATAGTTGCAACAGAAGTCTTGGAGTTGATTTCTATTGGCCTGGCTTGGGTTGCAATTCCATTCCTACAACTAGGGGAAAGGAATTCACTGCTTAGCCAGGCTGAGGAAAATTGATCTGGTGGTAGAGTCGACAACTGGAACATGTAGAATAAATCGGGGACAAGGATAGTTACCCCAATATGGTGTCACATCAGAAAGAGAAATGAATGCAAGACACACGTGGACAACATTCAACTACTGTACAATTTATCAAAATTGTTTGAAATAACATTCTTTTTGTTGTAGAGAAAGAAGTTATCTAAAGGAGCATTCATAAAAGCTATCTTTGAACACCTACTCATGAAAAAGAGGGAATAACTGGTCTTTGCAGCTCTGGAGGTTGTGTGTAGGGCTAATGAGTAGAAGTAACAGGAGCTATCTGTGTTTTCTTCAAAACATAGGACAGGCTGGCCATAGGTAGAGAGTGTGGATGGAGCAGAATCCACGAAAATGAGTTAGGAGAAACATTCAGCTCTATCGAAGGCTCTGGGGTCTTGAATAGGGTTTCAGCTGGCACTGGTACACCTGACTGGGTATGTTTAGAATGCACTGGACACATTCAGTTGTTCCAGGAAACTTACTTTTACCTGTTTATACACAAATTTCCAGGGTTTTGAGTTAGCTGGAAAGCACATCCATGTCAGTCCTTATATAGCTCAGTCATTAGTTATAGGCCAATCTTTAGCATAAGTCTACTACATAATTGTTAAATAAGGGATTTAGCAAATGACTTGGACTTCAGTCCTCACTATACACTTAACTTTACATAAATAAACTATTGAATAATTTTATCTGTATGAGGCTCCATTTCCTCACCTGTAATGAAAAATAATAATACATCCCTACACCTGACAATGCTTTAAAGAACAAACAAGGGTGCTTTACCTAATGTAGAATTAAAGTGGCCATTATAGATATTATTAAGCACTCTGTCTTTTGCTGATAATTTGGATAAGAAACTGGTTATTTCTTACTTGACTTTGAAAACTTTACAATGTAGGAGGGGAGAAGATCAGCAAACATAAATTAGGAGTTAACCTAAATACATAATAGTAATCTGAACACAATCTGGTAATTGATTATATTTTTAAATCAATCTTATTTTACTCTAAAAGTAATGACTAATTTGATTTCAATTCTCTCTCCTCACCACCCACTCCCTACCCTCTTCCCATAAACTCTTTTTATTAAGTATTTATCAGTTTGTCTGATGAGTTTCTCATGCAAAACAACATAAAAGTTTTTCTCATGTCTTCTCATAGAGTCTGCTTGAGAAATGACTCTTGCAGAGTTTACAGCAAAAAAATATATATATGTCACTAGAATATTAAAGCAACACAGATGATTAAAATATCACACCTTGCCTGTTTCTTTGGCAAGCTGAATAAAGAAACAAAGATGAAATATTAGCATGTGTTTTTCGCATGAATATGCTGGGAAAAAAAGAACTTAAAAAACATTTTTAATTTTGTTTTCACTTACGTCTGATATTTTTTAAATCCTCAAAATTTATCTTGATGCTTCTTCTAAATAATAGCTTGGACAACCCGGTATAGAATAATAGCTAGGACAACAACAGCATAACATTGTTTTTGACCAAGGAAAGAATACCAAATACCTTTTTCTCCTAGTGTTCAGTAAGTTTGTCCTAAGTTAACAAATTTGAGTTTTATATATCTAGCTTTTTAGAAAACAAAGACTCAAAATAAAAGATTCCTCTAATATCTCTTAAATATTGAAACCTGTCAAATTTATTTTTATTTGGTGAAGGACTTTAAGGTTGGTAATTTATTCACATGAGGTTAAGTAAGTCATCTGATATAATTTTTAAAACATAATAGTTTCATTGAAATATAATTCACATACCATACAATTCACAAAATTAAACAATTCAGTGGATTTAAGCATATTCACTAAGTTGTGCAACCATCACCATAATTAGAATATTTTCATCACCCCCAGAAGAAACCCCATGCCCATTAGTAGTCAGTCCCCATTCCCTCCTCCCACGAGCCCCCAAAAATCCACTAATTTATTTTCTGTCTCTATGGATTTGCCTCTTCTGGACATTGCATATAAATGAAATTATATAATATATGGCCTTCTGTGACTAGTTTCTTTCACTTAGGATGTCTTCAAGGTTCATCCACATTGTATAATGTATCAGTATTTCATTTATTTTTATGGCCAAATAATATTACATTGTATATATATGTCACATTTTATTTATCCATTCATCAGCTGAGGGACATTTGTTTCTAATTTTTGGCTATTATGAATAATGCTATTACAAATATTTATATACAAGTATTTGTGTGCACACACATATTTATTTCTTTGGGTGTATACCTAGGAGTGGAATTGTTGGGTCTTACAGTAGCTCTTTGTTTAACCATTTGAAAACTTCCAGATGGTTTTCCAAAGCAGCTGTGCCATTTTACATTCCTAGCAGCAATACACGAGGCTTCCACATCCTCACCAACACTTGTCATTATCTGTCTTTCTGATTCTAGCCATCCTAGTGGATGTGAAGTGTTATCCCATGGTTTTGATTTGCATTTCTTTAATGGCAAATGATGTTCAGTATCTTTTCATGTGCTTATTGACCATTGGTATCTTAATTGTGGAAATGTCTACTGAGAGTCTTTGACCATTTTTTAATTGGGTTCTTTGTCTTTGGTTGTTGAATTGTAATAATTGTTTATATATTCTAGATACTAGAAATTTATCAGATGTATGATTTGCAAATAGTTCATCCCATTCTGTAGGTTGTCTGTTCACTTTTTTTTATGGCATCCTTTGAAGCTCAAAAGATTTTTTAATTTTGCCAATCCATGAACATAGGATATCTTTCCATTACTTTGTATCAACTTCAATTTTCTTCATCAATGTTTTATAGTTTTCAAAGTATAGTTCTTTCACCTCCTTGGTTAAGTTTATTCCTAGGTATTTTATTCTTTCTTGATATGATTTTAAATGGAACTGTTTTCTTATTTTCTCATTCTGATAGTTCATTATTAGCATATAGAAAAGCAACAGATTTATGTGTATTTATCTTGCATCCTGCAACTTTACTGAATTCATTTATTAATTCTAATAGTTTTTTGGTGTAGACTTTAGGATTTTCTATATATAGTATCATGTCATCTGCAAATAGTAACAGTTTTACCTCTTCCCTTCCAATTTTAATACCTTTTATTTCTTTTTCTTATCTGATTGTTATGGCTAGAACGTCCAATACTTGTTAAATAGAAGTGGTGAGAATGGGCAACCTTGTATTGTTCCTGATTTTAAAGGAAAAGCTTTCAGCTTCTCACCATTGAGTATGATGTTAGAATGTCCATACTACCCAAAGTAATCTACAGATTCAATGCAATCCCTATCAAAATACTAATGGCATTTTTCGTGGAACTAGAGCAAATAATTCTAAAATTTGTATGAAAACACAAAGACCCTGAATGGCCAAAACAATCTTGAGAAAGAAGAACAGAGCTGGAGGAATTATGCTCCCTGGCTGCAGACTATACTAACAAAGATACAGTAATAAAATCAGTATGGTACTGGCACAGAAACAGACACATGGATCAGTGGAACAGAATAGAGAGCCCAGAAATAAACCTATGCACCTATGATCAACTAATCTATGACAAAGGAGGCAAGAATATACAATGGAGAAAATACTGTGTTTTCAACAAGTGGGGATGGGAAAACTGGATATTTACATGTAAAAGAATGAATTTAGAACATCATATACAAAAATAAACTCAAAATGGATTAAAGACGTAAATGTAAGACAGGAAACCATAAAATTCCTAGAAGAAAATATAGGCAGAACACTCTCTGACATAAGTCATAGCAATATTTTGGGGGATCTGTCTCCTAAGGCACAGGAAGCAAAAGCAATAATAAACAAATGGGATGTAAATAAACTTAAAAGTTTTTTTTTTTTTTTCACAGCAAAGGAAACCATCTACAAAACAAAAAGACAACCTACTGAGTGGGAGGAAAATATTTGCAAATGACATGATGATAAGGGGTTAATATCCAAAATAAACAGCTCATACAACTGAATATCAAAAACAACAACAACAACAACAACCAAATTTAAAAATGGGTAGAAGACCTGAATAGACATTTTTCCAAAGAAGATATACAAATGGCCAACAGGCACATGAAAAAAGTGCTCAACATCACTAATCATCAGAGAAATGCAAATCAAAACCACAATGAGATATCACCTCACACCTGTCAAAATGACTATTGTCAAAAAGTCTATAAATAGCAAATGTTGGCAAGGATGTGGAGAAAAGGCAACCCTATTACACTGTTAGTGGGATTATAAATTGGTGCAGCCACTATGGAAAATAGTATGGAGGTTTCTCAAAACACTAAAAACCAAACTACCATATGATCCAGCAATTCCACTGCTGAGCATATACCCAAAGAAAACAAAAACACTAATTTGAAAAGATACATGCACCCCATTGTTCATAGCAGCAGTATTTAGAATAGCCAAGATATGGAAGCAACCTAAGTGCCTATCAACAGATGAATGGATAAAGAAAATGTGCCATGCATATATATATAATAGAATACTACTCAGCCATAAAAAAGAATGAAAAGAATGAAATTCTGCATTTCATTTAATATTAAATGAAATATTAATATTAAATTTAATATTTAATTCAATATTAAATTCTTAATATTGAATTAAGTCAGACAGAGAAAGACAAACATTGTATGAAATCACTTATATGTGGAATCTAAAACATAAAACAAATAAATGAATATAACAAAACAGAAGCAGACTCACAGATATAGAGACCAAAATAGTGGTTACCAGTGGGGACAGTGAAGGGGAGCAGGTCAAGATAGGAGTAAGGGATTAAGAGGTACAAGCTACTAAGTGTAAAATAAATAAGCTACAAGGATATATTGTTCAGCGCAGGGAATATAGTCAATATTTTATAATAACTTTAAATGGAGTATAATCTATAAAAATATTGAATCACTATATTGTACACCTGAAACTAATATAATACTGCAAATTGACTATACTTCAATTAAAAATGAAAATATTAAAAAAAAGGACTACCCTGGTGGCACAGTGGTTAAGAATCCGCCTGCCAGTGCAGGAGACGCAGGTTCGAGCCCTGGTCTGGGAAGATCCCACATGCCGTGGATCAACTAAGCCCGTGCACCACAACTACTGAGCCTGTGCTCTAGAGTCTGCAAGCCACAACTACTAAGCCTGCATGCCACAACTACTGAAGCCCACGTGCCTAGAGCCCATGCTCCACAACAAGAGAAGCCACTGCAATGAGAAGCCCGCGCACCACCACGAAGAGTAGCCCCCTCTTGCAGCAACTAGAGAAAGCCCACGCGCAGCAATGAAGGCCCAATGCAGCCAAAAATAAACAAATAAATAATTTATTTTAAAAAATAAAAAAAGTTTTTAATTTTGATGAAGTCTAATTTATTTTTCTTTTCTTTTGGCACTTGTGCTTTTGGTATCATATCTGAGAAGACTTTGTGTAATTCAAGGTCTCAAAGATTTTACTACTATATTTTCTTCCAAGAGTTTAACAGTTTTAGCTCTTACATTTAGGTCTAGAATCCAGTTTTAATTAAATTTTTGTGTATGGTGTAAAGAAAGGGTCCAAGCCCATTCTATTGCACATGGATATCCAGTTGTCTAGGCTCCATTTATTTGAAAAGACCATTATTTCCAAAGGAATGGTCTTGACACCTTGATGTAGTTCAAGTTTGACCCTTGAACTAGTTGTGAAAAATCTAAATAACCTAATCTAGATATTTTCAACTGTGGTGAATCTAGATTGTTAAATTTTTCCTTTAGAGTTTTCTTTAATTTGATAGCCCTTTAAAAAACAAAGGGACTTCCCTGGTGGCACAGTGGTTAGGAATCTGCCTGCCAATGCAGGGGACACAGGTTCGAGCCCTGGTCCGGGAAGATCCCACATGCCACGGAGCATCTAAGCCTGTGCGCCACACTACTGAGCCTGCGCTCTAGAGCCTGCGAGCCACAACTACTGAGCCCGTATGCCTAGAGCCTGTGCTCTGCAACAAGAGAAGCCACCGCAATAAGTCCACGCACTGCAATGAAGAGTAGCCCCTGCTCGCTGCAACTAGAGAAAGCCTGCGTGCAGCAACGAATACCCAACGCAGCCAAAAATAAACAAATAAATAAATTTATTTAAAAAAAAAAGAAGATAATTCCTCAATCCTAAACTTTAACTGGGTTTTTGAATTATTTCCTAAAGAAATCTATTTTTCACTATCTCTGAAAAAGTGAAAGTTCTTAGAAATATCCACTGACTTTCTGAACAGTGCTGAGCAAATCCTTGTCTTTGTTAGTTGGAGAGCTGAAAATCCTAACTAATGCTCCCTTGTGAATTTTACAGTTGACAAAACCTAACATTTAATCCCAGTTCAATCTTTTACCTAGTCCTTTTTGTGCTGGTGGTATCTCAAGGCAGGTTTGATGTACAAAGCATTGCAAAGCAGTATCTGGGCAGATTTATGTGATCGTAAATAGGTACAAGTATTTTTAGCAAGAACGTTTTTACCACAGACATGGAACAATGAAGAGAGAGTCACATAAATTTTGTGAACCGAAAAACTCATCATGTATTTAAAGATATATTTATTAAATATACACTATTAATCAAAAGATATACTAAATTTGCTTTTCCAGTAATATCTCAAGAATCTTATCCATTCTGATCTTGTTAGTATTCACAAAGTTCCTATGAGATGGTAGTAAGCAAAATGCCCATATTCATAGGAAGTGTTATCAGTTGACTTTGACTACATAACAGACAGTTCAAAACATAAAACAATGACCACTTTCTTAGCTCACAGTTCTGTGATTTGGCTGGACAGTTCATCTGATCTTGGATTGTTCAGCTGGTCTTGGCCAGGCTCATTCAGGAGTCTTTGGTCAGCTAGTTGATGTCTGGATAATCTAGCAAAACCTCATTCATATCCTAGATGTTGGTCATCTCTTGGGGACCACATGCTTCTCATCATTCAGCAGCCTACTCAGATTTCTTCACATAGAAATCTCAGGTTCCAAGAGTAGCAAGTGTAAGCCCCAATTTATCAACACTTTTCAAGCCTCTTGTTATCACATTTGCTACTATTCCACTAGCCAAAGCAAGTCACAGGGCCAGCCAGATTCCAGGGGATGGGAAAAACCCACCTCTAAGAGAAAAGAGCTGTGAAGTATGAGGCCAACTTTGCAGTCTACCACAGAAAGCAAAACAAGATCATTTCACAGGAGTACCAAAATAAGGTCTTTAGCATAAGACTTCCAACTATGGGTTTTGTATACGAACTACTACTTAAACTTTTCTGCTTCTATAATTTCCTTAACAATTAGTTTTGTCTTAATTGAGAATCTGTATATGAACTACTACATAAACTTTTCTGCTTCTAGGTAATTTCCTTGACAATTATTTTTGTCTTAATTGAGAATTTGTATTAGTTATTATTTTAATAGATGTAATGCAAGCATGTAGACAGAAAGCATAAGGAAAAAAGAAAAAGGCACAAAATGAAAAGAAAGACTCTCTCTTATACATTTCTCATTCCCTCACCCTCCACACCCTCTCTTCAGAGACAACAATTTTTGTCTATTCTACCTTTAGGTCTTTGGAGGTAATATTAAGTAAAATTGATTGTGCCTTTGTGTCTGGATTTATCAACACTAAGCAGTGTCTGTTCAGGCTTTATATTGACACAAGAAATATTTATTCTCTCTATATGTCCTCCATCTACTTTCTCTTCCTCCTTCTATGTTTGTTAATTACATTTTAAAAGAATTTAAATCATATGCCAAGATCTCTATTTTAGACACATCAGCTTTAAGCTGTAACTCTCAATTTCTCACCATATAAGATGAGGCATTAATGTTCTTTGCACTTGGCTTTCACAGCCCCCATCTCTACCACTTGTCAGAATCTGCCAAGCATTGCATTGCTTTGACAGTATTGTGTAGCATTTACATTCTGACCTCTATTCATAATAAGGTTTTGCATCCATAGTTTGGTTCTGAAAATCATGAACCAATAAACAATGTTAAAAATATGATGATTAAGCAGAAATCAGTGATGTGATTGAATTTACAAAGAAGTAATCCTAGGTCCCTTACCTGAGTCACTTGAAGGGGAATATTTCAATCAAGGTTAAATATATTCTATTACATTCCATCATTTGTTCAATATAATGACACATTTCAGTTTGCTTCAAATTTGTAACATAATTTTCTTATATAACTTTATAAATCTCTTAGAGAATTTTGTGCATTTCTTTTCTTTTTTTTTTTTCTTGTCAGAAAGAATTTGTATTTTATCACATTGCTTAAAGCATCCACTTTCCTTATTATGCTACTTGTTGGATGATATAAAATGCTTCTAGGCCATAAGCACAGTTGTCATTATTTCTTTTTATTGTTCTCCTGGGTTAGCTCTATTGTTTCCTAAGGACTTTGAATTTCTCCTGGATTCTTTTAGAAATGGTGTATAAGAGGTGAATTTAATGAGTCCTTACATGAATGAATATATCTTTTATTTCCTCGAATTCTGGGCCCCTGTTTTTTCCCTCAAAGTTTTGAAGGCATAATTCCACCATCTTTTAAGATACAAGGCTGCTGATGTGAGAATTTTAATGCCAATCCAATTCTTAATCTTTAGCATGTAATTCAGTTGTGTTTACTTAAAAACTTTTTAATTAGGTATAATATGCATATAGAAAAGTAGACAAATTATAGCTTGATGAATCATCTCAAAAATGATCACATAAGTATAATCACAACACTAGTCAAGAAAGAAAACACTATCTCTGCCTCAGAAGCCCCCTTTGTGCCCCATTCTCAATTACTACACCCTTCTTCTCATAAAACATCATTTTCCTGATTTCTAATACCTTAATAGTTCTGCCTGTTTTAGAAATTTATATACATAGAAACAAAATACTACAAATTCTTGCATGACTGACTCCTGTCACTCAAAGTTAGGTTCGTGAGATTTATCCACATTGTTATAGAAGTGGCCTATTTATCTCAATTTCCGAATAGTATTTGATTTTATGAATATATAAAAACTTATCCTTTCTAATGTTTATACGTTTGGAGTTGTTTCCCCAGTCTTTGGCCATCATAAATAAAGTTGTTAAGAACATTTTTGTTTGGTGCACATATATTCACATTTCTAGTGTGTTCTATTTTGTTACATCTAGGGCATAGAGTGTGGTTACATTGTTTTAGAAGATATTACCAAACCATTTTCAAAGCAGTTGCACCAATATCACTCCTACCAGCAACATAGGAAGGTTCTAGTTCCTCTAAATCTTCACCAATATTGGTATTGGCAGTCTATTTAACTGTAGCTATTCTGACTGTTGTGTAATGGTATTTTATTTTTCAAATTTTAATTATCTTTTTAATATCTGTGTTGGCCATTTGTTGTATGACTGGTCAGGTCTTTTGCCAGTTTTCCCATTGGACTGATACATTTTTACTTGATTCGTAGGAGCTCTTTGCACATCTGGATAGGACCCCTCACTTGGCCAGATGTGTAGTAATTATCTTCTCCCATTCTTTGGCTTGCCTTTTATATTCTTTTAATGATATGTTTTAATGAACAGAAATAATTGATTTCATCAATCTTTTATTGTTAGTGCTTTTTGTGTGCTCTTTAAGTTCCTTACACTTATGCCATGAAGATACTTTGTTTTGTTGTCTTCTCAAAGTTTTGCATTTCTACTATTTACATTCTGATTTACAGTCAACTGAAATTGATTTTTATGAAAAGTAGGGGTCAAGATTCAACTTTTCCCTGCTGATATCCAATTGACCCTGTACTATTTATTCAAAGAAAGATGTCTTTTGCTTCTGGGTTCAATGCCTCCTTTGTCATTAATCAAGAAACCATGGGCTTCCCTGGTGGCGCAGTGGTTGAGAATCTGCCTGCTTCCCTGGTGGCGCAGTGGTTGAGAATCTGCCTGCTGATGCAGGGGACGTGGGTTCGAGCCCTGGTCTGGGAGGATCCCACATGCCACGGGGCAACTGGGCCCGTGAGCCCCAACTACTGAGCCTGCGCGTCTGGAGCCTGTGCTCCGCAACAGGAGAGGCCACGATAGTGAGAGGCCCGTGCACCGCAATGAAGAGTGGCCCCTGCTCGCCGCAACTGGAGAAGGCCCTCACAGAGACGAAGACCCAACACAGCCAAAAATAAATAAATTAATTAATTAAAAAAAAAAAGAAACCATTAATACATGGGTCTGTTTCTGGACTCTATTTTGTTCCATTGTTCTATCAGTGAGCCCTGGCACCATGCTACCCATTCTTAATTTACGGTATCTTTAAACTGATGGCGTGGGTAGATTTGGTAGTACAGGTCTTCCAACTCTATATTTTAAAGATTGTTTTCGTTATTCTTGACCCCCCACTTTTCCATATACATTTTAGAATCCATTTGCCAATTTCTACAAGATAACCTGCTATGATTTTGATTGAAATTTTATTGAATATATATATTTGAGAAGAACTGATGCCTTAACAATATTAATTCTTACTGTTCGTGAAAATAGTATCATTATACATTTTGAGTTTCATATTTTCTAGCAATAATATCTTATAATTTTCTATGTAGAGGTCCTATACATTTTAATTAGACTTATTCTATGCATTTTATATATTTTTTAATTAATTTATTTATTTTTATTTTTGGCTGCATTGGGTCTCCGTTGCTGCATGCAGGCTTTCTCTACTTGCAGTGAGCGGGGGTTACTCTTCGTTGCAGTGCATGGGGGCTTCTCTTTCTTGTGGAGCACGGGCTCTAGGCATGAGGGCTTCAGTAGTAGTTGTGGCACATGGGCCCAGTAGTTGTGGCTCGTGGGTTCTAGAGCGCAGGCTCAGTAATTGTGGCACATGGGCTTAGTTGCTCCACGGCATGTGGGATCTTCCCAGACCAGGGCTCGAACCCAGGTCCCCTGCATTGGCAGGCAGATTCTTAACCACTGAGCCACCAGGGAAGTCCCACATTTGATATTTTTGATGCTGGTGTAAATGGTATCATGTATTTTAATTTTATGTTCTAAATATTTTCTGCTGTTTTACATGACACAATCATTTTAATGATCACCATCCACTGACCAAATTAAATGTTATTTCAAAAGATTCTTTTAGGATTTCTGTATAAACAAAACAATTAAGTCATGTTGTCTCCAAATAATGACAATTTTATTTCTTCTTTTCCCAATTTTAGTAATATTTTTATGTTTTTGCCTTATTGCAGTGGGTAGGACCTCTTGTAAAAAGTTGAAAATATGTGGGGATACCAGACATTCTCGTCTCAAACCTGATCTTTGGTTTTTCTCTAGGTTTAGATTAAGAAAGCTTACTGTCATTCCTAGTTTACTAAGGAATTTTTTTTAATTTTATAGCTTGCATTTTATTCTTTTTTTTTTAATTAATTAACTTTGGCTGCGTTGGGTCTTCATTGCTGTGTGCAGGCTTTCTCTAGTTGTGGAGAGCAGGGGCTACTCTTCGTTGCGGTATGTGTGCTTCTCATTGCAGTGGCTTCTCTTGTCGCGGAGCACTGGCTCTAGGCCTGTGGGCTTCAGTAGTTGTGGCTTGCGGGCTCTAGAGTGCAGGCTCAGTAGTTGTGGTGCACAGGCTTAGCTGCATCGCAGCATGTGGGATCCTCCCAGACCAGGGATCAAACCCATGTCCCCTACATTGGCAGGTGGATTCTTAACCACTGAGCCACCAGATAAGTCCCCTAAGGATTTTTTTAAATCATAAGTGATAAAATGAATGAATTTTATAAACTGCTTTTTCTGGATCTATTGAGGTGATTTTAATTTTCTCCTATATCCTGTTAATAATATAAAATATTTTTATTGATTTTTTAGTATTTAACCAGCCTTGCATTCCTGGAATAAACTTATCTTGCTCATGATCCTTTTCATATATTGACATATATTGTTTGCTAAGTTTTAAAGGATTTTTTCATCTATTTCTGTGTAATATATTCTTGTTATTTTTATTTTCTTGGAATATAATTGCCAGGTTTGGGTTATCAAAGTTATTCTGGCCTAATAAATGAACTGCAAAATGTTTTTTGTATTACTTTTGGAAGAGTCTATAAAATTTGTATTATTTCTTTCTTATATATCAGGAAAAATTTTCTGGAGAAGATGTCTTTGCCTGATGAGTTTTTTTCCTTCTTCTTTAGCTATTTTACTAACAGATTTAATTTATTCAATTATGAATTCAATTTACAATGTTTCTCTCTTTATGGGTGCAATAACACCTCAAATACCTCTGGATCTTAAGTTTGCATCTCTTTCCCTAATTTTTTTATGTATCTCCTTGAGTCTGTTTGTCTTTTGGCTCATCTTGTTCTTTCTCCTTTGCATTGCCAGTTTTCTTCAAATGCTTGGACATGCTGCTTGGTTATCCAGTGATTTATTGTTGAGGAACTAGGTTAATGGTGTCAGCAGCTGTGCTCAGCCTTTACCAGCTTCTACACTAAAGGAGAGGACTCACTGTGAATCTGTGTATGTGATGAGAGGATGTCATCTGGCTGGCTTCTCTTTCACTCCCTGAGAAGAGAGCATTCAAGAGGCCCTGCCTCTCCTCCAAATGGCATAATAAAATGGGTCCTAATCTAGAGCACTAACCCCTGTTCTGGATGCCCAAGCTCTGCCCAGAACTTCTGTTTCTTTAGAGAGAATCTCTGGCTTTATCCTGGGAATGAGTTCTGCAACTGCACTCAAGGGTTGAAAGAGGGCTGGAGAAGCTATTCTATAAGCATTTAGCAAAGATATCAGCTACCCACTACATTCTGTCCCTTCTCCCAGTTCTGTTCTCTGTATCAGCTGATTTCACAGGCCACCGAATGAAAACCCCACATTCAACTACCAACTTCTGAGCTCATTCAAATCACCTGTTGGCATGATTACAGCTACCTTCTGCCTTCAGAAATGTGGCAGCACCTTAGTGATGCTGATGCTCCCTTCTCCTGTTATAATTCTTTCCTATCATTTCAATGTCTTACTTTTTGTTTTGCTTTGTTTTTAAATTTTGTTTTATGATTTTTTTTTTGGAAGAGACAAGACTAAAAGGTTTACTGAGGCAGGATTCTTGAATTTAAATATTAATAATAAGTTTTAAATTTAAATATTGTTTATTACTTATTAATGTTATATCAATAACATGCAACTAGGTAATTTAAGATGATAGTAGAAATGTTCAAGATTACTTTTATAACACTTGAGCAATACAAACACACATGTAGGTGTGGAGAAGGGAAAGTGAAAACAAGAAAGAGAGAAAGTATAAAATTTAGGACAATATCCAGGCAGCTGCTTCGGTGGTTTTCTTACTTTAATGAAAAAGAATCACAAAAACACTGGAAGGAGGTTTCAAATTTGCATATGCTATAAATCTTTGAACAAACACTTTCAAAGTCCTTGTATGCTAAAAATACTGTTTTATCTTCATTTTACTCATATATATCAAACAGATTATGCATATTTTGTGTGAGATATGTGACCTAGGAATGTCCTAATTTATCAGTAGAATTACTCATTCTATTAACATGATAACTTTGTGCTTATATTATTTTAAAGGCATGAATATTATTGGTCTTGAAAATAAAAACATACATCTTCAATTTCCCTTTCCCTGCCTCCCCTCCAGTGCCAGCCTCATTTCCCTACAGCTAGCTAATCTACATGGAATTGGAAAAGTTAAA
This sequence comes from Balaenoptera physalus, assembly GCF_965194825.1. NCBI lineage: Eukaryota > Metazoa > Chordata > Mammalia > Artiodactyla > Balaenopteridae > Balaenoptera > Balaenoptera physalus. The sequence goes on along the minus strand of NC_138898.1, from coordinate 40,950,496 downwards.
AATGAAATGAGGAGGCAACCCCGGGAGCCAGGATTGATGTGTAAGTGATTTAACTGTCAGTCTCCACCTATATAGGAAACCACTCTGGTAAATTATAAGGCATAAAGTATTCCCATGTTATGCCTCTTTTTAATCTTCAAAATATATTTTCTCAATCTGAAAAAAAATACATCAATTTCAAGGTGTGATGGTTATTCTCCATTTGCCTATGCCAGTTACCTTCTCCCATTCTCTGCCCTGCTTTGTACCCCAGGAGGTCTCTTCCCTCTGGACAGGTCCTCCCAGACCCACTGGGCAGCTGGCTTCCCCTTGGGTTGGGTCATTAGGAAGTACTTGCAGGAGATCAGAGGATGGGAGGTGAGAAAAGTCAGAGGATTTCTCCCTGCTCTCTTCCTGCTTCCATATCTGGTCTCCTCCCATCTACAGGGTCCTTCCAGCTCTCCATGGATTCCAGAGACACCAATTCCCCCCACAGGTGGTAATGACTTCCCACTACTGCTGGTCTCAGTGTGCACCTCTGTTCCTCCATTGTTCCCTGAGCCCCACCCACATCTCTGTAATTAATCTTTCCACCAATGGCTCTTCAGTTGAACTATATGGGTGAGCTGTTACTGGGTGGAACCCTGACAGATACACTAGGTTTCAGAAATGGTGTAGTTTAAATCCCACAGGCAGTGCTTCTCCCAGATGGTATATCTACTGCGAGTTACACTGGGCTTTAAGTAAATCTCTACTACACCATAGTTAGTCTACTGATGTCCTGATTGGTGAGATATTTTTGATGAGTAGAAGATATATTTCTTTAAAAAATTACTGTGTTTAAAGGTCTCTTTTGGTCTACAAATAATAAATGCTGGAGAGGGTGTGGAGAAAAGAGAATCCTCCTACACTGTTGGTGGGAATGTAAATTGGCTCAGTCACTATAGAAAACAGTATGGTGGTTCTTTAAAAAACTAAAAGTAGAATTGCCATACGATCCAGCAATCCCACTCCTGGGCACACATCCAGAGAAAACTCTAATTCGAAGATTCATGCACCCCAGGGTTCATAGTGCTATTTACAATAGCCAAGACATGGAAGAAGCTAAATGTCCATCAACAGATAAATGGATAAAGAGGATGTGGTATGTATACACACACACACACACACACACACACACACACAAAATGGAATATTACTCAGCCATAAAAAGAATGAAATAATGCCATTTGCAGCAACATGGATGGACCTAGAGATTATCATACTAAATAAGTCAGACAGAAAAATAACATATGATATAACTTATATATAGAATCTAAAATATGATACAAATGAACTTATTTATAAAATAGAAACAGACTCACAGACATAGAAAATAAACTTATGGTTACCAAAGGGGAAAGGGGGTGGAGGAGGGATAAATTAGGAGTTTGGGATTAGCAGATACAAACTACTATACATAAAATAGATAAACAACATGGTCCTACTGTATAGCACAGGGAACTATTTTCAATATCCTTTAATAAGCCATACTGGAAAAAAATATATATGTATATATATATATGTATGTGTATATACATATATCTGAATCACTTTGCTGTACACCAGAAACACAATACTGGAAAACAACTATACCTATACTTCAATAAAAATTTTAAAAAAATAAAGGTCACTTTTACATTGTCCTTTGAAATATATGATAGATTTAGTCCAGTGTTTCTCACTTTCAGCTGGGGAGTTGTTTAATACCAATCATGGTAGGCAAAACTCTAAGGTGGCCCCAAGGTTTCCTGGACCCCCATCCCTAGTTTACACACCCTGCATAATCTCTAGGATTGAGTTTGATGGCTTTCATTTTTGTGATTAGTTTTATACTATATACCACAGTTGGCTTTAAGAAAGGGAAATGATCTGTTAGTTATGCTACAATGCCAATCATGTTGCAATATAAAGGTATCAAAATAATATGTTGTACACCTTAAACTTACATGATGTTGTATGTCAACTGTGTTTCAATTTTTTAAAATGAGAAGCGAAAAAAAAAACAAAAACACCAGAAGAAAAGAAGAAAGCGAGATTATCTGGATAGACCCTTTAGAAGCAGAGTTTTGTCCAGCTGGTCACAGGAGAGAAGTCAGAGGGATTTGAAGCATGAAGGGCATTGACACCAAGGAGGTTCTCTTTTGCTGAGATGGAGGGGTCCAGGTGACAAGGAACTCAGATTGGCCTCCTGAAGCTGAGAGTGATCCCAGGCCAAAAGCTAGAAGACAACAGGAACCCCAGTCCTATCACCACAAGGAAATGAATTCTGCCGATAACCAGTGAGATTGCAAGAGATCAAGAGCCACAGGGAGAACTCCAGCCCCGGCCAACAAACTGACTTCAGCTGATAACATGGGCCGAGAATCCAGCCACTATGCATCTGAACTTCTGACCTACAGAAACTGTGAGATAGTAAATTTGTTGTTTTAAGCTGCTAAATTAATCTGGTAATTAAGCATGTAATATATTAAGTGTAATAGAAAACTAATACACCAATGCCCTAACCTCCAAGAGTCTGGGTTTTTTGGTTGGTCTGGGTTGGGGTCTAGGCATCAGTATTTTTCAACACCTCCTATTCTAGGTGATGCTAATATTCACTCAGGAATGAGAATCACTGCTTTTTTTCCGCCTGCCCCCCCGCCCCCGCCAACTGAATTGGAAAAATCAGCTGAAAAATAAACTCCTCGAATAGTTTTCTTCTTTCCTGTTCACCCATTCAACACAGTTATTGAATGTTTACTGGGTGCCACGTGCTCGGCCCTGAGGATTTATTTAATGGTAAACAAAATCAGACATAGTCACTTCCTTCATGGAGCTCATAGTCAAGAGAAGGAGATACATCTTTTAAACACCAAATGTTTTCCTGCACATAAGGCAAGGTTCATTTTCACAAAAGCTGTCTGACAGGAAATAAGCACTTTCTTAACTCTTAGATCCTTGGGCTGCCTCTCATATTTCAGGGCGCCCTCTTAATGGCTTTAGTTTGAACCATAAAATTCTGTTTGGGGAAGATAAATTTGCTGGAAATGACCTTGATCTGCACAGGTTTGGTTTGCTTACAAAGGTCATTTGATTAATTCAGAAAAAAAAAAAAAAAAATAGGTTAAGAATTTAAGTCAGACCCAGTCATCAGTCTTGTCCATCATGAAGATACCAGGCTTGCAAGCGTTGAGTGTCTTAGTAAATGAGTCTTTTAAAGAGTATTTTAAAAAGAGGGAGAAGAGGGGATTCCCTGGTGGTCCAGTGGTTAGGACTCTGTGCTTTCACTGTTGAGGAAGCGGCTTCAATCCCTGGTCAAGGAACTAAGATCCTGCAAGCCACTGCGTGGCACAGCCAATAATAATAATAATAAAATAAAAAGAGGGAGAAGAAAAATGTTAAACAAATAATGTCACAAAGAAATGTAAAATAACTACCATGAAAAGAGTTTCCAGAGAAGAGGTACATGCACCAGAAGGCGATTTGACTTAGGGTCGGGGCAAGGAAATGTCAGGAATTGTGTCTCTGAGGGAGGATTATTAAGCAAAGGAAGGCAAAGAGGAGTAGGTGTGAAGTGGGATTGCGAGGCAGGCTGAGAAACAAAGTACTGGGACAGGGCCTCTTAGGCTGGGGTGAACACTAGAATCTCCTGGGAAACATTAAAAGGTACCGATGCCTGGATCCCATCTCAGAGATCCTGATTTAATGTGTCTGTGGTGTGGTCTGGGCATCTCCAGGTCATCCCAATGTACATCCAAGCAGAAAAAAACAGCACATGCAAAGGCCCTGTGGCAGCAGGGGACCTGACAGATTCTAGAAGCTGAAAGAAGGCTCAGCTGAAAGAAGTCACGGCCCTTCCTAAGATTCGCAATAGCTGCAGACACATTGTGACACAAGCTTGCCCTCTCCTAGTTACTACTGCCCAAAGAATTTCTAAACATTTCACCTTGTGTTAAAGAGTACTCTAGGAATTCAGGGGCTTCCCTGGTGGCGCAGTGGTTGAGAATCTGCCTGCTAATGCAGGGGACACGGGTTCGAGCCCTGGTCTGGGAAGATCCCACATGCCACGGAGCAGCTGGGCCCGTGAGCCACAACTACTGAGCCTGCGCCCCGCAACGGGAGGGGCCGCGATAGTGAAAGGCCCGCGCACCGCGATGAAGAGCGGTCCCCGCACCGCGATGAAGAGTGGCTCCCGCTCGCCGCAACTAGAGAAAGCCCTCGCACGAACCGAAGACCCAACACAGCCAAAAATAAATAAATAAATAAAGTATCTATTAAAAAAAAAAAAAAAAAAAAGAAAGGAAAAAGATGAAAAACATTTTAAAAAAAAAAAAGAGTACTCTAGGAATTCAATATATGAAGTAAGAGGGATTTCACCAAAATTCAAAGGATCATCCCAGGTTAAAAAATAAAGGGGCTTATAACTCATTTTTACAACCTTGTACTCCCACCTTGCCGGGAGCCTTGGCCCAGATAGAAACATGTTTCTAAACTGCAACAAAATGATGGCAGAGGAGCAAGAGAGCTCTCCTAACAGAGAGGAAGAAGGCACCATTTAACAGCACTGGCATTCTCTTCCTGGCTTGCCCAACTGTGCAGGCAACGTTACATCCCAGACAGCATATAAAGAGTTCATCATTACTGACAGGAGAGCAAACTGTCCTCTTAATTGCATTTTGGTTTCAGCTGCATAATTTGCATAGAGCATAGGAAATGAAGTTGATTGATTTGGGATAATGCTCCAAAATCTCTTTTGGCATGGAAAGAGCTGATTGCTCTCACATTGCCAAATCAACTAGGTTTATGTAACTTACCTCGGCTACTCTCTTCTCTTACTCAGCTTCAGCCAAGTTGGCCTAATGGTTATTTCTCTAAAACCCCAGCATGCTCCTGCCTCAGGGCCTTTGCACTCTCTACAACATATTATAAAATTGTTGATTTTTTGTCTGTGTCCCCAACTCCAATCCAGCTTGTAAGCCCCATGAAATCAGCAGCTGCACTGGTTTATTACTAATTTATCCTTAAAACATAGAATGGTGGCTGGGATATATTAATATATGAATATCAATAGTAATAGAACAAAAAAGTGTTTTAGCACTTTTTTTTAGTGACCACTTTTATAGATGTGACCACTAGAATAAAAGTTAAAGTAGTTTTCTATAGCATTCCATTAAATTCCACAGGCATTTTATTTCATCAAGGCAAATAAAAATATGATTTGAAGCTGAACAGTTCATCCTTCTGTTAGAAATCTCTGTGGAATAGATAGTGATGTGTTTGATATATATCAAAAGAGAGCTATATAATTTTTTTTTAATCAAAAAGCAATATACAAGGTATAAAGATGTTCAAAGTGTGGAAAATAGAAAGTGTGAATAGATATATTTTTCAGTTGCCTTCTTAGTTCTTCAGTTCCCAATTTTCATATTGTAATAAGATGACTAGTGTAATAATAAATATATTTCAGTACAATAAGAGCTGAAATTCCTGCTTTAGCTGCCCCATTTCTCATCGTAGTCTCATGGAAACCTCCTGTAAACATTTCGCAGTGAGACTGGAGTAATTACAAGTCATTGCTTACATGCCAGTAACTGTTAATTATTTTAAAAGAGGTTGTGGCCGTGCTTTTCAAAGTTGGGTATGCACTGGAGTCAACTGGAGGGCTGGTTAAAACAGTGATTGCTGGGCTCCACCCCCAGGTATCTTGATTCAGAAGGTCTGGAGCAGGGCCCGAGAATCTGCATTTATCTCAAGCTCCAAGATGATGCCTGTGTTCCTGGTTCATGGACCACCCTTGGAGTAACACTGGCCAATGGGTTCTGAGGGTTCCATTTTCTCCTTCTATCCCTGGTCTATTTCAGGACCATTCCATGAAATGGAGCCACCAAACAAGACTGAGTTAAGGATATGCACATGAAAAGTTTTTATTGCCATGGTTGTGTGGGTGACAATACCTCCACAGAGATATTTTCTTATACTCACTTTATCTGTAAGTCGACCCTCTCTTGGTTTTGATTAATAGAGGCTGGTCTGCTTTGACAATTTGCTTGAGTACTGTACAGAAGCCTCCTTGGGTTCTGTTCACTGGGATTCTTGCTTACATCACCAACCCTGCTTTCATGTCATCCCAAGAAAATGTCAGTTTATTTGCATTGGTCCATTCAGTAACTCATATATAGACTTCTTTCTTAGATGGGTAAAAGAGTTCTTCATGCTTTCCTAGATAGAACTCTGTATGTTTCATGTGTAAAGAATATTTCTCTTAGAATTTTTTTTAATATTATGAATTATTTCACAATTAAGAAAAGTATACCAGACCTATATTTCTATTACCAATTCCTTAAAGCCATAATTCAGGCACAGCAGAATCCAGCCCTTTTCCATTTCCTCTCCCTCTCTTGCTGCTTCTCTTCCTCTCTTCCACCTTCCCAGAGGGAACCACATAAGTTGGTATTTTACTGCATATGTTTCCATAAACAAAGAATCACTTTCATGCTGTGTTTCTGTTACTTTAATTTTCATAAATAATATTATTCTCTACATATCCTTCCTCGACTTGCTTTCTTTACTTAATATTTGGTTTTGAAGATTCATATCTTGTGCAAGTTATAGATCTAGTTAACTTATTTTTGCTCTGTCATGGTATCTGTTGTATGACTCTATAAAATTTTTAACATTTCTCTTGGTGGACATGTAGGGCCTTTCCAATTTCTTTTTATAATTACAAACTATATCATAATCAATAGACCTATACATGTCTCCTTGAACATATAGGTCAGAGATTTATGAATGGAATTGTTGGGTCATAGGATAGGAATCTTCCATGCAACTTGATGAGTCAGATAGATTGGATGAATAGCCCCATTTAATGGCCTTCCTCTATCCACACACTTTTTCTTATAATAGCGTAACCCTGAACTTGGCTATGTGATTTGCTTTGGCTAGTTGGATGGCAGTGAATGTGATGCAAGCATAGGCTTGAAAAGTGTGCATTTCTGCTTGCATCCTTGCATGATTAAACTTGCTCACTCTTGCTTCTCTGAGACTTCCAAGAGAATGTGCCTAGCCTGCTGGAGGGTAGAACAGACACCCATAAGAGACATGTGGAGGAGAACCCAGGCATCTCATCAGCCATTCTAGACCAGCCTTTAGCCAGCCCCAAACCAACCATGTGACTTGTCAAGACTTGTTAGACTTTTCTAGCTGACCTACAACTGACCACAGATGCCTGAGTGAGCCCATCAGAAGCAATAAATGGTTCTTAGTTTAAAACACTAAATTTGGGGGGTGGTTTGTTACACAGTATTATTGTAGGAAGAGATAACTGATACACTTGATATTGCTAGATATTTCCCCAACGTAGTTGAACCAATTTACACTCCCATCAATAATGGTTTCCCACATTCCCCTAACACTTGATATTATTACATTTAATGACTTTGCCAATAAGATGGTTGTGAAACTATACCTTACTATACAATACCATACCATATACTAAACTATACTACAGTTTTAATTTTATCCCCATAATTACTAGTGAGTATTAGCATGTTTTCACATGCTTTTTGGTCAAACATTCCTTTGCATTTTGTACTTTTCTTTGCCTCAGCATGAATTAACAAGAGTCAAAACTGCTCTAAGATCTTTAAAAATTAGGCTTTCTGTTAAAAGAATGAGAATATGATCAATGGGAATCATTCTCCCAAAGACCCACTGGATCATAATCAATTATTCTGACTAGTAGTAATAGGAATTATGTGTGTGTGTGTGTGTGTGTGTGTGTGTGTGTGTGTGTAAGACAGACGCCATTATGATATCTAAGAATGGAGTAACATTGTTGGATTTGCCACAAACATGCCAACAATAATATTCCTAGTGTTTACTGAAAGCAGACAATCACAGGCTGATTCTGCTTATTTCAACATTCTTATTTTGCAATTGCAAGAATTGAGGTAATATGCCCAGCTAGTGTAAAAAAGAGCCGAATCTTCTGACTCAAGGACCAGAGGCCTTTTCACTGGTTACTTTCATCTGCTCCTTAACTGGCTAATCGTAACAATTCCATATAAAAGAATTGTCCAGATATACATCGGTCACCCAGTTTGCATTTGCTATATTAAAGAAAATATTTTTAAATTATACATACATCATTGCTTTGGGGATATATAATTTTTTAAATTGTATTTTCCAGATAACCCAGGGACCCTTTTCTCAATGAAACTTACACTGAGATTTCTTCGGAGACTCTGAAAGTATTTAGAAACTTTGTCCCCTCGCTGGAACCATAAAGCATTGTTCCTTCATTTTCTTTCTATGACACACATCTTGTACAGTGCCTGACATTTGTTGGATGGTAAAAAAAATGGCAATAAAAGTCCTAATAGCCTTAGAAGTAATAGTACCAGAGGTAGATGAAGGGAAACATAATATCATTTGTAATCTCATTTTACAATCTTTTTTTCGCCCTAGAACAATAGCTGTCACTTCTATTTTCTATCAGCTACATCTTCTGAGGAAAGGCTTTGGTGTGTCTCCATCTCTCTGGTAGCACAACACACATGTGTTTTAGGATATCTCTTTGTTCTGAAGTCTTCACATTTCCTACCCTAGTGCTGGCTAAGAATTCAAGAAGTTTGTCCTGCAGTGAAATGGAGAGGTTGTGCATTTCAATGAGGCAAACACAACAGGGAAATGCCAGGAGGTATAACATGACATGGGTTATGGTAAATAGCTCAAGACAAACAGCAAATTCTTAAATTTTGTGGCAGGCTACTTTCTAAGAGCTTTGCATGAAATAACTCATTTAGTCCTCACCAAAATAAATAATCAAAATAGGAATTGCTATTATCTCCATTTTATAGACAGGGAAATGGAGACACAGAAGTATTAAGAAACCTGCCAAGTCCACGAAGGGCAGGACCCATGTGGACCCTAGTCATTGTTTCTCCCTTCACAGCACTTTCTAATCCTTTAGTCCATGGTGTTGACCAGATGTCCCTAAGATCCCTAGGACTCCTGCCCATGGAGTTGTCCTGGGGGTTTTAGGAGGGTGGTGTGATGAACAAATTGTTCTGAATGGCCATCAGAACGTTTCTTTTGTGGGACTGCATGAATTTGGGCCACTAGAGCAGGGCTGAATTGCTAAATTTGGGTGAATCTCACTCACCTCAGACACAGGACAAGATCAGGGCTCCTGGCTGCTAACAATCAACAGCTACCCTTGGGCTTGATCAGTGCTCATCCATTTGCATTCTGATCATGGGGCCTCTGGCGGCTGAAGCACCTGAAAGCGATGGGTGTGGCAGAGCCATCCTCTACCTAGTGAACTCTCTGTCGCTAGTCCCCAGCGTGGTTCCCCTGCTCCCCCCTCCGGCTCCATGCCTTGTGTGAAGAAGGTCTCTGGAGTTGGCCACACCTATATTCTCCAAAGGGTTTGCTGACCGTTGGTCTCCAATGTAATGGACCTTTCAATCCATGTGGTGGAGTGATGCTTTCCTGAATAAGCGTTAAGCCATGCCTCACAAGGGATGGACATTTTTTGCTCTTGGGACCATGCTATGTGCTCCACCTATGGGTCCCTCACCTAGCCTTCCTGCTGGTAGGAGATAACATTCTAGAAGTAATGATTATGGCCTCAAGAGCTTAAGAGAAGAAATGGTTAGAAGATGTGTTGTTCAAGTTTTAATCTATCAAATTCCAAATCATAAATTTAACATGATCAGAAAACAATTATCATGTATATTTCCCTGTATAGTCTAAGTAAGACTTACAATTGTGGTCGTCTTCAATGAAGCACAGCAATGACCTTTGAAAGACTCACTGGAATCCAGTACTTACAGTGGTACAATGGATGCTGCAACGTCGTTAGTGATGAAGTCACCACCAGGAAATACATGGTATTAGGGAACTGCAGAGTCAAAAAGTGTCTATATTGTTTCAAAATGTTATTATACAAATAGATTCTGAAGAAATCTGGTTCTTCGTGGTTCTCTGAGTAATAACAGAGTTTTTACCTTTTTTTTTTTTTTGCAGGGAGAAATACAAAACTAGCCCAGAATGGGGCATATAACAATAAAGAACATGAAGAGATGATTCCTGGACCTGAAGAGAAAGCGGAGATAACCTAGATTATGCAGACTCTTCCTAAGCACTGATTGGACAACAATCAAATACATAAGTACCTCTTCTCTACCTATTATTATAAATCTTCATCAATATATCACTATACATGTCAGATGGACCTATTAATTTTATAACACATTTTAAAATCAAACTGTCTGTATAGACAGGGAACCCATTAAAAAATTATCAGAAATCCCACATACCTTCAGCACATCTCTGATCCATCATTTTATTGACCAAAGAAAAGCACGTGGCTTAGTCCATGGGAACCCCACAATGGACAGAACACTGCAGTCATATGGCAGAATGAATGGATATAGGGAGGGGTGAAGAATGGGGATAATTATTGCAGTGTTGTACATCTTATACATTCCCAGTCTATTTGCTTTCTTCCTGATTACCCAGCATCTTCTGACTTTTGCTCCTCCAAGTTGCTTCCCTTGTTTTTTGCACTTCTTCACTATGTAGTGGGTGTAGGGTTATTCTCACGGTACCAAGCCTCTGGTGTACCTGTTTCAGAAGTCTCTCCCTCTCCCCTCACTCTCTTCCCCTTCCCCCCCCACTCCCCTCCCCTTCCCCCCCGCTCTCCTCTCATATCTATTTCTAATTTCAACAAATATTTATTAAGTGCCTACATGTGCCAACACTGCAGCGAAGAGGCCAGACACAGCTGCAACTCTTGCCTAGCACAGAAGAGAGACATTTAAAAGGTAATTACAATTCTCCCAGGGATTATATTAGCCCTCTATTATTAGCCCAAACCTGAAGTCACAGCTCTAGTTTGATGCTTTACATTGAGTGCCTTGGAACTTAAATTAAAGCACAACCCGTATGTTTAAGCTGCTATTTTTAAGGTTAGTACTGATTCCTGTCCTTAGTCCGTAGCCAGAGCCACATTTTCTCATTCTCATTCTCGCCATAGTAAAGAAGAACACACGCACATAAAAAAGAATAAATTAATTATGAATCTGAACATAGTGTCTCAGTCATTTCAATCTTGTGGAAAAGCTGGTTAAACCTCCCAGAGGATCCCTGTCTGTGTCACAACATCATCTTCCTTGTGACAGATTTTACATTTCTTTTATATCATGGGGTAATGACTAAATTGCTGCTCAGGGAAATGGTATTTGGCTAAAGGGAAAAAATATTGGTGCAGGGGGAGAGATTTGTGCTGTCTGAATGCCTAGGCCACTTTCTGATCTGAAGAAAAGAATAAAAACGATGTAATAAATCAATATATTCCCTACACCAGAGTAGAAAAAAAAGGCGGGGGTGGTTGGCTATTCCCAACTGAGATACATTGTAGAGCAGAATATGATACCAACTCATGGAAATTTTCTACCATATGCATCCCATGCAAAAATTTTTTAAAAAAGAAAGAAAAAGGGAAAAGTGCCTTTTATGCCAAACATATATCAGATAATGACATATAATGAAATGCACATGTCTTCTGGGGGAAAAAGAGAAGCTATTATATTCCATTGAGTGGCATAATGTATCAAAGAACTAAAAGGCTCCCTTCAACGCCATAATTTTCTTCAAAAACTTTCTGGAAGCATTTCACCACTGTAAAATATACCCATTAAGGCTAATATTATCTACAATAATTTGGAAGACTATAGATTGAACTTTGATGCAATCCTTCATATCTATTCCCTTGCATATTGATAAGAGGAGAATAACAACGAATTCTGTGAGCCAGAATACCTACTGCCAGAACCTCAGAATAGCTCCACAGTTCTCTACAGACACTTCACAATTGGTGTTTTTTTCCATCCATCCATTACTATTCAACAAATATACATGAAATACCTACTCTGTGCCAAGCATTCTTCTTAGGATTGAAGAGAAAATGGTAAAAAGAAGGATGAAATCTCAGGCCTTGTGGAGCTTATATTGAGCAGAGAGCTATTAAACTTGGAAACAGATAAATTTAGGGAGAAAGAAGTGCACCAAAGACAATAAAGTCGGGCCATCGGATAGAGAGTGATGGGTGGACATGGGACCTATGTTAGATAGGGTGGGCACGGAAGGCCTCTTTGAAGGGGAACTGAGACATGGAGGATGCAGGAGGCAGCCAGTAGAGATACAGGTAAGGAGTGTCTGGCACAAAGACACAGAAGGCCCAGGTGGCTGGGAAAGGTTTGGGACCCTGCGTCACTTCCATGACCTAATTCTCTGTAGCATACACTGTTGGCGGTCAGCCAAGGGCCTGACACCAGCCTCTTGTGTCTTTACTTCTAACACCTTGGGCCTGCAGCTTCCTTCAGAGGTCTTCTCGTGGGCTCCTGGAGCCACTGTATGCACAAAAACATCAGAAGTTCATGTCTTCCGAGAGGACTGACTGATAAAGGCATGAAAGCCCAGCTCCGTGGTCTTGAGCAGGGAGGTGTAATTTACTATGGAGTGTAATCTTTGCACTTCTGAGATCCCTACAGGACCAGGTGAGGTGCAGCTGTGCCTGGAGTCACACGCTTGCTTGGCTCCTTCTTCCCTGACCTGCTTCTTCTCTACCCTCTCTGGTTTCTCCTGGGAGCACATTTTCAGTGAATCACTTTTACCCAAATCCTTACTGTAGGGTCTGCTTCTGGGGAAGCAGCCCTAATACATTCTTCATGCTAACATGAACTCCTGAAAAGACATCATGGCACATGTTGTGAATTCCTGGTATTTTTGAGTGGCAGTGGAGTTGTGGGAAAATACACTGATGATGAGGAGGAGGATGAGGGGGAGGGGAGGGAGAGGGGGAGGAGGAGGAGGGAGAGGGGAAGGAGGAGGAGAGGGAGGGGGAAGAAGAGGGGGAAAGGGAGGGGAGGGGAGGAGGAGGGGGAGGGGAGGAGAGGGAGGGGAGGAGAGGGAGGGGAGGGGGAGGGGGGAGAGGAGGAGGGGAGAGGGGAAGGGTGAGGGGAGGGAGGGGGAGGGGAGGAGAGGGAGGGGGAGAAGGAGGATGGATTCTGGTCCTAGCTCTTCTACTAATTGTGTAATTGTGTGACCCTAGGCAAAGTCACAACTCTGGGCTTCAGTTCCTCATCTATAAAATGGGGAGATTGAACCCATGGTGACCTCCAGGAAACTTTTCCTAGTACAAAATAATATGCTACATATATGTGTTGGTAGGAATGATGTATTGACACACAATCACATATGTTGCATGCATCTAGAGAGATAATGGTATTATACCAAATGGGACATGGAGGGATTAGTGAGTGATGATTGTTCCAGTAAGTTGTCTACTGCTGTGTGCAGTGATGAAAAGCAGCTGGTTAAGCCCAAGGGGATGATCAAGGGAGGTTCGTTCGGAGTCAGGAGGGTTGTGGTACAATCATGGTGGTTCTACCTTAGACCTGAGTAAGACTGGAAGACAGTCAATGAAGACAACACAATCAATGAAGGGAAAGATGGAGGAGCCAAAGGAGAACACACTTAAGAAATGTCTGTTCTCTGGATGGGAAAAGGGGAAGCTGAGAGCAACCATAACAAAAACAGCCAAATCATGATCACTACTGAGTCACTGGACCAGGACACGCCCACTAATTCCTGCTATGCCCTGGCTAGAAAGTGTCTTTCAAAGCTTATAAAAAGGGAAAGACTGAGAACAAGCAAAAAAGAAGCTCAACCTGACACTATGCAAAGGAAACAACTCTTCATATAACAGGTGTTCAGAACTTCTTATTGAACATTTCCGTAACAACCATTATGGATAGGAAAAAATAGATCTAAAATTATCTGTGTGGTATGAGTGACATTACTGAGTCTCAGATTTCCAACTCTGTAAAATGGAGAAATTATCTACATTTCAGAGGGATATAGTGAGATTACAGAGCAGAAGAATAGTTGGCATGGGGTGAGGAGGGGCTGCGGGAGGAAGCCGAGCCTATAGTAAATGGTTCAGAATCAGCCCTGTTTGAGCCCTAGTTCCCTACCCTTTGCTGCTGTGTGACCTCACGCTAGTCATCTAACTTCGAGTCTGGTTTCCTTTACTGGAATATGAGACTATAATTGTGCATACTTCACAGAATTATTAAATGTTAGGCAATTCTGTCCATCTCATAATATATGCGCTTAGTGTAAATCATTCCCTTTGGTCATGTCTGCCAAGCAAACTTTTTTCTGAAATACATAAAAGATGTCAACAAGCACCCCATCCGGCCCTGACTGAGCTCCTTCCCCATTACGATGCCTCCTCTCTTCTTATCTCATGGCTGGCTCTGTCCTCACTCCTCACCTGGTGACCGCTGCCTCCTTGATAAACTACCAATTTTGGGCTTGGTTTTCCAGTTTACTCTTTGCACTTTTCCTCAGAGCATAGACTCTGGCATTCACTCCCCACTCAACACACAGTGGCCGTGGATACGAGACCCTCCCACACGGTGCCAGTCTGTAGCCTCAGGACACTGGAGAGGGATACCCAACATCAGGTCCCCAGCCGCTCCCTTGACTTCACTTCAAGTGAAAATCATGACATACTTAACTTCTCCTGTGCTTACTACAAGCTTTTTCATATAATTTGATCTTGTAAGGGAAAAAAAAAATCACATCTTTACATCCCCAGGCATTTTGTGTCCTTATCTAAAATTAGTACAGTTACTGCTCTGCTATTTTAGGAAATGCAGGACAAGCCTCACTCTTCAGACCTATCAGCTTAACCAGTTGAGGTGCCTTATGCAATATGGAGGGTGTAGGTTCAGCACACAACCTTAAAGCCACCAGGCTGCTAGTTCTCCTCCATTTACTAAAATGGTTAGCAACTGTGTGATTAGGTAGGTGCAGAAGCCAGTAGAAAGGACCAACATGAAAAGGACGTGAAGCTGTAAATAAGAGAGTAAAAACCCCAGAAAGACGATGTCTTAGGTCAGGGTCCCTAGGAGCAGAGCATGAGTTGGGGATTGTTGGCAAGTGATAGAGTTCTCAGGAGGACCCAGTCAGGGAGGGAGGAATGCAGGAGAGAACAGGGGAAAAAGGTAAGCAAGGAAGTCATTTCAAGTGAAGTCTAGTCTCAGTTTGACCCCCACAGGGAGTTCTAACATGTGCGTGGCACCCCGATCACTCTGTCATTGGCTGAAAGCTGCCTCAAGAGACAAATGAACCTATCTATGAAACAGAAACAGAATCACGGACATAGAGAACAGACTGGTGGTTGCCAAGGGGGAGGGGGTTGGGGGAGGGATTGAGTGGGAGGTTGGGATCAGCAGATGTAAGCTTTTATATAGAGAATGGATAAACAACAAGGTCCTACTGTATAGCACAGGGAACTATATTCAATATCCTATGAATTCTTTTCCATAATGGAAAAGAATGTGTGTATATATAATATTATATATATATATATATATAATATATATATATATTATATATGTGTGTGTGTGTGTGTGTGTGTGTGTGTGTTCGTGTATATGTGTAACTGAATCACTTTGCTATACAACATTGTAAATCAACTATACTTCAAATACAAAATATTAAAATTGTAAAAGAAAGAGGTCACACCCTACAGACATTTCTAGCTGGTGCAGCTCCTGGAAGCCACAGGCAATTCTCTCAGGAGAAGAGGGACTGCTGGGAGATAATAACAGCCAGCATTCCCAGCAGCCGGAAGAAGGGGCCCCATACAAGTCAAGAATGGGCGCCAACCCTGGTGGCAAACATAACAGAAACATCAGAGCAATTTTTAAAAAGCCATAGAATCTTTAAGTTCCAAAGATTAGATCTTATACATGTATTAAAATATCCAGCACTAATGTTGGTCCTTTGGTGAGATAGATACTCAGTTGTAGGTAATCAGTGATTAAACTAAATAGCAGTTTATTGGAGATGGAGTGAACTGGAAGACTTGGGAAGCATCAAGATGGATATCCACTGGGATGCCAGGTGTGGTGTCAGAAGATAGGAGCTCAAGTGTCGTTTGTAATAGATTGTGTCCTTGGGCACATCGATAAATCTATCGGAACATCTTCTTCGTGTACCAAATGGCAACATTGAGAAATATTTCACCTGGATGGTTGAGGATTAAAATAGAGAATTTATGGGTGAAGATGTTTTGTAAGATACAATGTGCTTTCAAAAAATAGAATAAGGTATTATTATGAATTTGTGCATTAAATACAGAGCACTTCCAAGGCATGTATCAGTTTTAGATCAGTTTTTAAAATTTTTTTTATGGTACCTTGCACCCATTATAAATACTTTTACCAACACATAAGGTTGTCATGGAGCTGGAAAAGTCTAAAGTTCGACCCTTAGCCTGAAAAATATTATACCATAAACATATTTTGAAAATCAGTGCCAGTAGTTTTTCTTTTTTTTAACATCTTTATTGGAGTATAATTGCTTTACATTGGTGTGTTAATTTCTGCTGTATAAGAAAGTGAGTCAGCTATACGCATACATATATCCCCATATCCCCTCCCTCTTGCATCTCCCTCCCACCTTCCCTATCCCACCCCTCTAGGTAGTCACAAAGCACCCAGCTGATCTCCCTCTGCTATGCAGCTGCTTCCCACTAGCTATCTATTTTACATTTGGTAGTGTATATATGTCCATGCCACTCTCTCCGTTCATCCCAGCTTACCATTCTCCCTTCCTATGTCCTCAAGTCCATCTCTACATCTGCATCTTTATTCCTGTCCTGCCCCTAGGTTCTTCAGAATCATTTTTCTTTTTTTTAGATTCCATATATATGTGTTAGCACTCTATATTTGTTTTTCTCTTTCTGACTTACTTCACTTTGTATGACAGACTCTAGGTCCATCCACCTCACTACAAATAACTCAGTTTCGTTTCTTTTTATGGCTGAGTAATAGTCCATTGTATATATGTGCCACATATTCTTTATCCATTCATCAGTCGATGGACACTTAGGTTGCTTCCATGTCCTGGCTTTGGTAAATAGAGCTGTAATGAACACTGTGGTACATGACGCTTTTTGAATTATGGTTTTCTCTGAGTATATGCCCAGTAGTGGGATTGTTGGGTTGTATGGTAGTTCTATTTTTAGTTTTTCAAGGAACCTCCATACTGTTCTCCATAGTGGCTCTATCAATTTACATTCCCACCAACAGTGCAAGAGGGTTCCCTTTTCTCCACACCGTCTCCACCATTTACTGTTTGTAGATTTTTTGATGATGGCCATTCTGACCTGTGTGAGGTGACACCTCATTGTAGTTTTGATTTGCATTTCTCTAATGATTAGTGATGTTAAGCATCCTTTCATGTGTTTGATGGCAATCTGTATATCTTCTTTGGAGAAATGTCTATTTAGGTCTTCTGCCCATTTTTGGATTGGGTTGTTTGTTTTTTTGATATTGAGCTGCATGAGCTGCTTGTATATTTTGGAGATTAACCCTTTGTCAGTTGCTTTGTCTGCAAATATTTTCTCCCATTCTGAGGGTTGTCTTTTTGTCTTGTTTATGGTTTCCTTTCCTGTGCAAAAGCTTTTAAGTTTCATTAGGTCCCATTTGTTTATTTTTGTTTTTATTTCCATTTCTCTAGGAGCTGGGTCAAAAAGGATCTTGCTGTGATTTCTGTCATAGAGTGTTCTGCCTATGTTTTCCTCTAAGAGTTTTATAGTGTCTGGCCTTACATTTAGGTCTTTAACCCATTTTGAGTTTATTTTTGTGTATGGTGTTAGGAAGTGTTCTAATTTCATTCTTTTACATGTAGCTGTTCAGTGTTCCCAGCACCCCTTATTGAAGAGGCTGTCTTTTCTCCATTGTATATGCTTGCCTCCTTTATCAAAGATAAGGTGACCATATGTGCATGGGTTTATCTCTGGGCTTTCTATCCTTTTCCATTGATCTATATTTGTTTTTGTGCCAGTACCATACTGTCTTGATTAACGTAGCTTTGTAGTATAGTCTGAAGTCAGGAAGGTTGATTCCTCCAGCTCCGCTTTTCTTTCTCAATATTGCTTTGGCTATTCGGGGTCTTTTGTGTTTCCATACAAATTGTGAAATTTTTTGTTCTAGTTCCATGGAAAATGCCATTGGTACTTTGATAGGGATTGCATTGAATCTGTAGATTGCTTTGGGTAGTATAGGCATTTTCACAATGTTGATTCTTCCAATCCAAGAACATGGCATATCTCTCCATCTGTTTGTATCATATTTAATTTTTCATCAGTGTCTTATAGTTTTCTGCATACAGAACTGCTTTTGCTACATCCCATAGGTTTTGGGTCATCATGTTTTCATTGTCATTTGTTTGTAGGTATTTTTTTATTTCCTCTTTGATTTCTTCAGTGATATCTTGGTTATTAAGTAGTGTATTGTTTAGCTTCCATGTGTTTGTATTGTTTACAGATTTTTTTCCTGTAATTGATATCTAGTCTCATAGCATTGTGGTCGGAAAAGATACTTGATATGATTTCAATTTTCTTAAATTTACCAAGGCTTGATTTGTGACCCAAGATATGATCTATCCTGGAGAATGTTCCATGAGCAGTTGAGAAGAAAGTGTATTCTGTTGTTTTGGGGTGGAATGTCCTATAAATATCAATTAAGTCCACCTTGTTTAATGTATCATTTAAAGCTTGTGTTTCCTTATTTATTTTCATTTTGGATGATCTGTCCATTGGTGAAAGTGGGGTGTTAAAGTTCCTGACTATGATTGTGTTACTGTCGATTTCCCCTTTTATGGCTGTTAGCATTTGCCTTATGTACTGAGGTGCTCTTATGTTGCATGCATAAATATTTACAATTGTTATATCTTCTTGGATTGATCCCTTCATCAGTATGTACTGTTTTTCTTTGTCTCTTGTAAGTGTTTATTTTAAAGTGTATTTCGTCTGATATGAGAATTGCTACTTCAGCTTTCTTTTGATTTCCATTTGCATGGAATATCTTTTTCCATCTCCTCACTTTCAGTCTGTATGTGTCCCTAGGTCTGAAGTGGGTCTCCTGTAGACAGCATATATACAGTTCTTGTTTTTGTATCCATTCAGCCAGTCTATGTCTTTTGGTGGAGCATTTAATCCATTTACATTTAAGGTAGTTATAGATATGTATGTTCCTATTACCATTTTCTTCATTGGTTTGGGTTTGTTATTGTAGGTCTTTTCCTTCTCTTGTAGTTCCTGCCTAGAGAAGTTCCTTTAGCATTTGTTGTCAGGCTGGTTTGGTGGTGCTGAATTCTCTTATCTTTTGCTTGTCTGTAAAGGTTTTAATTTCTCTGTCGAATCTGAATGAGATCCTTGCTTTGTAGAGTAATCTTGGTTGTAGGTTTTTCCCTTTCATCATTTTAAATATGTCCTGCCACTCCCTTCTGGCTTGCAGAGTTTCTGCTGAAAGGTCAGCTGTTAACATTATGGGAATTCCCTTGTATGTTATTTGTTGTTTTTCCCTTGCTCCTTTTAATATTTTTTCTTTATATTTAATTTTTGATGGTTTGATTATTATGTGTCTTGGAGTGTTTCTCCTTGTATTTATCCTGTATGGGGCTCTCTGTGCTTCCTGGACTTGAGTAACTATTTCTTTTCCCATATTAAGGAAGTTCTCAGCTATAATCTCTTCAAATATTTTCTCAGTCCCTTTCTTTTTCTCTTCTTCTTCTGGGACCCCTATGATTCGAATGTTGATGTGTTTAATGTTGGCTCAGTGGTCTCTGAGACTGTCCTCAATTCTTTTCCTACTTTTTTCTTTATTCTGCTCTGCAGTAGTTATTTCCACTATTTTATCTTCCAGGTCACTTATCCGTTCTTCTGCCTCAGTTATTCTGCTATTGATTCCTTGTAGAGAATTTTTAATTTCCTTTATTGTGTTGTTCATCATTGTTTGTTTGCTCTTTAGTTCTTCTAGGTCCTTGTTAAATGTTTGTTGTATTTTTCTCCATTCTATTTCCAAGATTTTGGATCATCTTTACTATCATTACTCTGAATTCTTTTTCAGGTAGACTGTCTATTTCCTCTTCATTTGTTAGGTCTGGTGGGTTTTTACCTTGCTCCTTCATCTGCTGTGTATTTCTCTGTCTTCTCATTTTGCTTAACTTACTGTGTTTGGGGTCTCCTTTTCACAGGCTGCATGTTCGTAGTTCCCGTTGTTTTTGGTGTCTGCCCCCAGTGGGTAAGGTTGCTTCAGTGGGATGTGTAGGCTTCCTGGTGGAAGTGACTGGTGCCTGTATTCTGGTGGATGAGGCTGGATCTTGTCTTTCTGGTGGGCAGGACCGCATCTGGTGGTGTGTTTTGGGGTGTCTGTGAACTTATTATGATTTTAGGCAGCCTCTGTGCTAATGGGTGGGGTTGTGTTCCTGTCTTGCTAGTTGTTTGGCATGGTGTGTCCAGCACTGTAGCTTGCTGGTCATTGAGTGGAGCTGGATCTTAGCTTTGAGGCTGAGACCTCTGGGAGAGTTCTCACCGGTTGATATTATGAGGGGCTGGGAGGTCTCTGGTGGACCAGTGTCCTGAACTCTGCTCTACCACCTCAGAGGCTCAGGCTTGACACCCGGCCAGAGCACCAAGACCATGTCAGCCACACGGTCAGGTACATGGGGGGTTTCTTGCCTTTTGGGAAGTCTGAGGTCTTCTGCCAGCATTCAGTAGCTGTTCTGTAAGAGTTGTTCCACATGTAGATGTATTTTTGATGTATTTGTGGGGAGGAAGGTGATCTCCACGTCCTATTCTTCTGCCATCTTGAAGGTCCTCCACTAGATTGGTTTTTAGAATGATTTTGTTTCAAAAAGAAAATGTTTAATACCCGCCTTCTCAAAGTTTGCAGCTGAATCCACCAAACCATAAGATGATAAAGACAAACAAGAAAACAGCCTTGGCTAAAGGTGGAGCTACCTTCAATCCGTCATCTCTAGGGAGTGATGCTGGGTACCCTTTGGAAAGGTGTCAGCTCTACAGAGTTTTCTCCATTCGTTCTGAGAAATCGAAAGTGAGCCCAGCATAAAGCATCTGCAGCTGTGCTGGGAAATAAGCTAGTCACGCCTCAGCAATTTATCACCAATTTTCCATTAATAAGAGAGAATGGAGTGTGGTTCAATCACTTTACAATCCAAACACTTGTACTTAAGAATGGGGGAGAGAGAGTACAATAGTTTTGTTGTTTCTGAAAGAGCATTAATTCAATATTGTGTATCTTTGAAGAAAAACATTTAAATGGCGTTAAGTGTTAGGAAGGTAAGTTTTATAGGAAAATACTCATCAAGACGTGCATTAGAAATACTGCCTACATTCCACAGGTGAGAGATGGGTCCAAGGCCAGGACCACAGTAGAGGTAAGGGGAAGGGTGGGGAGGAAAAGAGAGTTGGAAGTGGGCCTGGAAGTTTCAGGGCAGAAGTCCAAGACAGGGTCTTGGCTAAGTGGTAAATTCCTATAGTTAGAAGCTCAGAACCATAGGTAAATTGAGGTCTAGGTGAAGGGGACCTAAGAATCAGGATGGAAAACAGAACACACATGATGCCAAAGGCCCAGGATGGCCAGTTTGTAAAGTTCAAGGCAAATGAAGAGTTAAAGAGATAGACTAGGGTTTGGAGGACTGAGATAAATTCCATCAAACTCTTGTTCCAGCCAGAAGCTTGTAACAGATTCCTTGAAACGTGTCCTCCTCGGGCTTACAACAAGGAAGGCAAAGCTGGTTGCAAGGAAGCACCATGTGTGTAGAAAACAAGGGCAGAAATTGCTTCACGGTCTGAGGAGAGAAAGACCAAATTAGATTTCCCAGAAGGGTGAACATTTCTCGCATGGCTTCCATTGAATCCAGTCACTTGATGATGCCTCTCCATCCTCTCTACACATCATCCTGAGCGGGGCTTGTCTCAGGTTCAGTTCCCTCCAAGGAAGATCTAGACTCAAGAATGTGGGTGCAATTTGTTGATTTGGGAGGTGATACTAGGAAGACCCATGAGGAATGGGGAAGGAAGCTGGAAGGAGAAGGACCTAATAAAGAGGCTATTAGTGAGCCAGCGATCTCCATGGGCTCCTAGGGACTGAGTAAAATCCCACTGAAGCACAAAAAGCTGGACTGTTTCTCCATCAACTCCCATCCTAATGAATCTCATGCATTATGAGTGGCTCCCTGGCACGTCCAGACTCTCCTTAGTCAAAGAGACATGTCACTAGAAGGAGGAAGACGCCAAAGCTGCAGGTGACATCCCAGTGGATCAAGGAACCAAGGGCAGGGCACAGCCAGCACCTGCCACAAAGCCCCAAACATCTGAAAACCCTCATTCAAAGGCTTCTCTCTAGTAAACCAGGGCACTTCAACTCTGACTTGATAACTTAGGACTGTTCACCAAGAGTCATTTGCGTTTATTCCCAAATGTGTTAAAGTTATAATTGTTATTGTTATTATGTAAGCAAATGAATCTTATGTAAATTAAATGTATGCAATCGATGATATATGAGTGCACAAAGAGAGATATGTCAGTGAAAAATAAGTCGAATTCTTCAGAATGGCTTCATCAAAGCGAGCCAGTAAAAGTTCATACAAACCGTTGAATTCGTGCGGCTGAGAAAACTGTGAAGGGCTTGGGGAAAAATTGTAACAATTGAGGAAGATTATTCAATCAGATTGCTTTGCAAGTCACTTTAATTCTTGCTCCAATGTAAAGAAAATGAAGTTGAAAATCTTAGGGGATGCATTAAGGATGTGATTTATTAAGAGAGACCACATATAGCGCCAATTAAGAGAAAAGACTTCAGCTTTACATCAAAGATTGGCAAATGAATGTCAATTTATATGTTTTACATTAGAATAAAAATGTTTAAGGTGTGTGTGAATCATTTTTTATGACCTCCTGCTTTCAATGATTTTTTTTTTCAATGAATCAAGCAACTGCTAGCCTAGCGTGTGTTGCAGGAGATGTGCCTCAACTCCAATCCCAGGAAAATGCTCTGAGACTAAGGCTCCATTTCTCACACAAAGGCAGCTCCTGGGTGTGTTTAAAGTGTCCCCCCCCAAATTGCAGTGTACTTGGAACAAGCACTTCCTCGGTAGCTCAGAAATTGGAATTAAGGGTCAAAAAGGCTGAGATTTCACTCTGGGACCTGTTTAGTCCAATCACAGAGAGTAACAGGAGAGAAAAACTAATGAAGTGAAGTGAAGGCTGAGGAAGATGAATCTTTGAGCTTAGCTGCTGCACCTCAGTCAGCCTTGCAGTTACCAGGGGCACAGCTTCATTGCTTCAAGGATAAAAATGGGAAGGCCAGACAAACAAACTTTTAGCTAATTTTCAGAATAAGAAAGGTATCACATTTTTAAAAAGATAAGATGCAGATGTGGAAACTCCCAACACTGCCTGGAATTCTGTCTTCTTCTGATTATTTAACACTAAAATCAGTTCGGTTTCTATCACTCACAGCCAAGAAAGTCTTGACTAATGTTGACCTGAAACAAATAGACTGCCAGATATTTCTCTGGCAAAGATGGGTCTATTTGGGTTCAGCAGAGAATTGCAATTTGGGGTCTGCAACCATGGCCAGCCACGTACAAGTCCCCCACGGGAAGGGAAGGAACACTCTTTTATAGAGGGGAAAAGGAAGTTAGGAAGACATAGTACACAAAGGGTCCATGCTTTTTCACTGGCTGAGTCCTTGCCAGGAAAGAAGCAGACTCTTTCTTCTTTCTGTTGGGCTCTGCTATTGTCACAGGGCGTGAGAGCTCCCCCTTCTGGTCTCCTGACTCCATTTAGTTGAGGTTTCTGTTTATTAATTTTTTACACTAAGAAGTTTCTAATTAGAGCATTCCCTGTGTAATTTGTTCTTTCTCTGCATTCACTCTGTCTTTCCCAGGGATATTGTTGGGTATCTCCGTGGAAAATACCATTCCAGGAACTATAAAGGAACACACTTTTTTAAAGGTCTTATTTTCCTCCAATTCTAGAATCTGTTGATGAATATTATCCAGGAGAAAGTCTCTCTCAGTGGCCACACTGGAGAATCCCAGCAACTGCTTGTCCTTCCCTTCACCTAACTTTCACAGCATGATCTAGCCTACTCTTGGAAGTCTGAGAAGGAAATACATAACCATCCCCCAAAGATGTATTATTAATGTTTACTTATGAAGATGGGGAGACCACTGCCAAGGTTATAGTAGAAGATGTTATTTCTTATATGTATTATGTGAGAATACTCTTGGGAACATTAGTGGTTTTCAGGAGAAAGATATTTTTGCCAAAACCATTCTTATCACTTTAGCAAGGATGAGTATCATCTTACTAGAAACTGGTTCCCAGTAAGATACCCAGGAGTCTGGCTGGGAAGAAGATTCCCTTGCCCTTGGGGAAAACTGGGCAAAAGGTCTGATACCTTGAGCCTGGGAATTTGTTAGCAACAGAACCAAGAGAACAGGAGTTTAACAACTTTTCATTAATATCACAACTTGATATAAGCTCCTACATAATGCATTGGGAAGTGCCAGTGACCTTTCTTAGGAATAAAAATGTCCAGTTGGTCCTAATTCTCTCCTTCATCTTCGGCAGACACAGAAGAAAATAGGCTCCCTTCTGTTCCTCCCCATCCTGTTCCCAAGAACAGCCCATAGAATCTTTATCTGGGGCTATTCGTTCGGTTCTGTCAAAAATATGATATGAAAGATCCCCTTCATATAGAACCCTCTTTCAAGGTCTATCCAGAGTTTAGGTTAGTTGGGAACATCTTTTTAAAATGCGCTACGTAGTAACAAAATCACTAAAATATTTCCTTGCTATTAAAAATGGATACTGTGTAAGTAAGTGTGGGTGCTTTACTTGCTGTCCGAATGGAAACAGAGTTGGAATAAATCATCCATCAATGTCCACCCCAGTGATATTAGTCTCTGGAAATAAAGACAAAGTGGAAACAACCGAGGGTGCTCAGTCTGGCCCAGTTATAATGTAGCAGAGAATTGTTCACTTCACCCAATCTATGCAATGGTGGACAATTACACAGTTTAAAATAGATAGGTAAAATCCAGGGTCGCCATTAGTTAGATCCATTCAACCAAAACCTGCTTGTCTAGTAAGTAGTAAATTGTAATCTGCCTTTGTTCTTGCAAAATTGCCTTCCCAGAATCATGTAGCCTAGACAGTAAGTCACAAGACGCCCTACACTGCCCCTATAGATAGCATCTCTGACATATGAACCTTAAGACGTTTGCCCAAGTTGTTTTTAAGGCACTTGGAATCAGCTCTCCATCTACTTCAAAACAGTCAGGATCACCAACCCTTCAGCTGAGTGTGAGTGAGTGTCTCATGGGCGAACTTTTGACATCAACGGGCTGAAAACTCCACCCTCGGATCATTCCAATACCACCGGGTTTTTGACAGACATCTTAGGAAGAAGCATGAAGCTCAGTAGCCCCCGTGCAGAGCAGCCATCGCCTCGTCTTTCCCTGCCTCCAAACACCTTACCTGCATCTCTGATCTTCCTGTACTCTTTACCCATAAATACCCCAAGCACCTCGCCTTTGGGGAGGGGCATTTGAGACCTGTTCTCCCATCTCCTCGCTTGGCTGCCTCAAATAAACCTTTTCTCTGTCGCCAACCTCAGCATCTCGGCATTCGAATTGCTGCGTGTAGGGCAAAACAAGCCTGGTTGGGTAAAGTAGTCTCTCTGAGAATATCAACAAGCGATCTTAATTTGGGGAGAAGAAAAAGAAGGCATTGAGAATCATGTGTGTGTGTGTGTCCTGGCATTTCTTACACACTAAATGAACCAGGAGCTTTCTGATGAGGACAAGAGGAAAGAATTGATTTACAGCATAAACAGCTAGAACTGATCATACTAGGAGCATTTACCAAGGTAAGGCTGTGAAGGAAGATGAGGTCAAGGGTTTTACTCTAGTAAAGAAGTAGGGATATGCCCAGTAGTGGGATTGCTGGGTCGTATGGTAGTTCTATTTTTAGTTTTTTAAGGAACCTCCATACTGTTCTACATAGTGGCTGTATCAATTTACATTCCCACCAACAGTGCAAGAGGGTTCCCTTTTCTCCACACCCTCTCCAGCATTTATTGTTTCTAGATTTTTTGATGATGGCCATTCTGACCGGTGTGAGATGACATCTCATTGTAGTTTTTTTTTTTTTAAACATCTTTATTGAAGTATAATTGCCTTACAATGGTGTGTTAGCTTCTGCTTTATAACAAAGTGAATCAGTTATACATATACAATATGCTCCCATTTCTCTTCCCTCTTGCATCTCCCTCCCTCCCACCCTCCCCATCCCACCCCTCTAGGTGGTCACAAAGCACCGAGCTGATCTCCCTGTGCTATGCGGCTGCTTCCCACTAGTTATCTATTTTACATTTGGTAGTGTATATATGTCCATGACCCTCTCTTACCCTGTCACATCTCACCCCACCCCCTCCCCATATCCTCAAGTCCATTCTCTAGTAGGTCTGTGTCTTTATTCCGTCTTGCCACTAGGTTCTTCATGGCCTTTTTTTTTTTTTTTTTCACCTTAGATTCCGTATATATGTGTTAGCATACTGTATTTGTTTTTCTCTTTCTGACTTACTTCACTCTGTATGACAGACTCTAACTCCATCCACCTCATTACAAATACCTCCATTTCATTTCTTTTTATGGCTGAGTAATATTCCATTGTATATATGTGCCACATCTTCTTTATCCATTCATCTGTCGATGGACATTTAGGTTGCTTCCATGTCCTGGCTATTGTAAATAGAGCTGCAATGAACATTTTGGTACATGACTCTTTTTGACCTATGGTTTTCTCAGGGCATATGCCCCGTATTGGGATTGCTGGGTCGTATGGTAGTTCTATTTGTAGTTTTTTAAGGAACCTCCATACTGTTCTCCATAGTGGCTGTATCAATTTACATTCCCACCAACAGTGCAAGAGTGTTCCCTTTCCTCCACATCCTCTCCAGCATTTATTGTTTCTAGATTTTTTGATGATGGCCATTCTGACCGGTGTGAGATGATATCTCATTGTAGTTTTGATTTGCATTTCTCTAATGATTAATGATGTTGAGCATTCTTTCATGTGTCTGTAGGCCATCTGTATATCTTCTTTGGAGAAATGTCTATTTAGGTCTTCTGCCCATTTTTGGATTGGGTTGTTCGTTTTTTTGTTATTGATCTGCATGAGCTGCTTGTAAATCTTGGAGATTAATCCTTTGTCAGTTGCTTCATTTGCAAATATTTTCTCCCATTCTGATGGTTGTCTTTTGGTCTTGTTTATGGTTTCCTTTGCTGTGCAAAAGCTTTTAAGTTTCATTAGGTCCCATTTGTTTATTTGTGTTCTTATTTCCATTTCTCTGGGAGCTGGGTCAAAAAGAATCTTGCTGTGATGTATGTCATAGAGTGTTCTGCCTATGTTTTCCTCTAAGAGTTTGATAGTGTCTGCCCTTACACTTAGGTCTTTAATCCATTTTGAGTTTATTTTTGTGCATGGTGTCAGGGAGTGTTCTAATTTCATACTTTTACATGTACCTGTCCAATTTTCCCAGCACCACTTATTGAAGAGGCTGTCTTTTCTCCACTGTATATGCTTGCCTCCTTTATCAAAAATAAGGTGACCATATGTGTGTGGGTTTATCTCTGGGCTTTCTATCCTGTTCCATTGATCTATTTTTCTGTTTTTGTGCCAGTACCAAACTGTCTTGATTACTGAAGCTTTGTAATATAGTCTGAAGTCAGGGAGCCTGATTCTCCCAGCTCCATTTTTCATTCTCAGGATTGCTTTGGCTATTCGGGGTCTTTTGTGTTTCCATACAAATTGTGAAATTTTTTGTTCTAGTTCTGTGAAAAATGCCAGTGGTAGTTTGATAGGGATTGCATTGAATCTGTAGATTGCTTTGGGTAGTAGAGCCATTTTCACAATGTTGATTCTTCCAATCCAGGAACATGGTATATCTCTCCATCTATTTGTATCATCTTTAATTTCTTTCATCAGTGTCTTATAATTTTCTGCATACAGGTCTTTTGTCTCCTTGGGTAGGTTTATTCCTAGATATTTTATTCTTTTTGTTGCAATGGTAAATGGGAGTGTTTTCTTAATTTCATTTTCAGATTTTTCGTCATTAGTGTACAGAAATGCAAGAGATTTCTGTGCATTAATTTTGTATCCTGCTACTTTACCAAATTCATTGATTAGCTCTAGGAGTTTTCTGGTAGCAGCTTTAGGATTCTCTATGTATAGTATCATGTCATCTGCAAATAGTGACAGCTTTACTTCTTCTTTTCCGATTTGGATTCCTTTTATTTCTTTGTCTTCTCTGATTGCTGTGGCTAAAACTTCCAAAACTATGTTGAATAATAGTGGTGAGAGTGGGCAACCTTGTCTTGTTCCTGATCTTAGTGGAAATGGTTTCAGTTTTTCACCATTGAGGACAATGTTGGCTGTGGGTTTGTCATATATGGCCTTTATTATGTTGAGGAAAGTTCCCTCTATGCCTACTTTCTGCAGGGCTTTTATCATAAATGGGTGTTGAATTTTGTCGAAAGCTTTCTCTGCATCTATTGAGATGATCATATGGTTTTTCTCCTTCAATTTGTTAATATGGTGTATCACATTGATTGATTTGCGTATATTGAAGAATCCTTGCATTCCTGGGATGTACCCCACTTGATCATAGTGTATGATCCTTTTAATGTGCTGTTGGATTCTGTTTGCTAGTATTTTGTTGAGGATTTTTGCATCTATGTTCATCAGTGATATTGGCCTGTAGTTTTCTTTCTTTGTGACATCTTTGTCTGGTTTTGGTATCAGGGTGATGGTGGCCTCGTAGAATGAGTTTGGGAGTGTTCCTCCCTCTGCAATATTTTGGAAGAGTTTGAGAAGGATAGGTGTTAGCTCTTCTCTAAATGTTTGATAGAATTCACCTGTGAAGCCATCTGGTCCTGGGCTTTTCTTTGTTGGAAGGTTTTTAATCACAGTTTCAATTTCAGTGCTTGTGATTGGTCTGTTCATATTTTCTATTTCTTCCTGGTTCAGTCTCGGCAGTTTGTGCATTTCTAAGAATCTGTCCATTTCTTCCAGGTTGTCCATTTTATTGGCATAGAGTTGCTTGTACTAATCTCTCATGGTCTTTTGTATTTCTGCAGTGTCCGTGGTTACTTCTCCTTTTTCATTTCTAATTCTATTGATCTGAGTCTTCTCCCTTTTTCTCTTGATGAGTCTGGCTAATGGTTTATCAATTTTGTTTATCTTCTCAAAGAACCAGCTTTTAGTTTCATTGATTTTTGCTATTGTTTCCTTCATTTCTTTTTCATTTATTTCTGACCTGATCTTTATAATTTCTTTCCTCCTGCTGGCTTTGGGGTTTTTTTTGTTCTTCTTTCTCTAATTGCTTTAGGTGCAAGGTTAGGTTGTTTATTCGAGATGTTTCCTGTTTCTTGAGGTAGGCTTGTATTGCTATAAACTTCCCTCTTAGCACTGCTTTTGCTGCGTCCCATAAGTTTTGGGTCGTCGTATCTCCATTGTCATTTGTTTCTAGGTATTTTTTGATTTCCCCTTTGATTTCTTCAGTAATCACTTCGTTATTAAGTAATGTATTGTGTAGCCTCCATGTGTTTGTATTTTTTACAGATCTTTTCCTGTAATTGATATCTAGTCTCATAGCGTTGTGGTCGGAAAAGATACTTGATACGATTTCAATTTTCTTAAATTTACCAAGGCTTGATTTGTGACCCAAGATACGATCTATCTTGGAGAATGTTCCATGAGCACTTGAGAAAAATATGTATTCTGTTGTTTTTGGGTGGAATGTCCTGTAAATATCAATTAAGTCCATATTGTTTAATGTATCATTTAAAGCTTGTGTTTCCTTATTTATTTTCATTTTGGATGATCTGTACATTGGTGAAAGTGGGGTGTTAAAGTCCCCTACTATGATTGTGTTACTGTCGATTTCCCCTTTTATGGCTGTTAGTATTTGCCTTATGTATTGAGGTGCTCCTATGTTGGGTGCATAAATATTTACAATTGTTATACCTTCCTCTTGGATCGATCCCTTGATCATTATATAGTGTCCTTCTTTGTCTCTTGTAATAGTCTTTATTTTAAAGTCTATTTTGTCTGATATGAGAATTGCTACTCCAGCTTTCTTTTGATTTCCATTTGCATGGAATATCTTTTTCCATCCCCTCACTTTCAGTCTGTATGTGTCTCTAGGTCTGAAGTGGGTCTCTTGTAGACAGCATATATATGGGTCTTATTTTTGTATCCATTCAGCCAGCCTGTGTCTTTTGGTGGGAGCATTTAATCCATTTACATTCAAGGTAATTATCGATATGTATGTTCCTATTCCCATTTTCTTAAATGTTTTGGGTTTGTTATTGTAGGTGTTTTCCTTCTCTTGTGTTTCTTGCCTAGAGAAGTTCCTTTAGCATTTGTTGTAAAGCTGGTTTGGTGGTGCTGAACTCTCTCAGCTTTTGCTTGTCTGTAAAGGTTTTAATTTCTCCATCCAATCTGAATGAGATCCTTGCTGGGTAGAGTAATCTTGGTTGTAGGTTTTTCTCCTTCATCACTTTAAGTATATCCTGCCACTCCCTTCTGGCTTGCAGAGTTTCTGCTGAAAGGTCAGATGTTAACCTTATGGGGATTCCCTTGTGTGTCATTTGTTGTTTTTCCCTTGCTGCCTTTAATATGTTTTCCTTATATTTAATTTTTGACAGTTTGATTAATATGTGTCTTGGCGTGTTTCTCCTTGGGTTTATCCTGTATGGGACTCTCTGTGCTTCCAGGACTTGATTAACTATTTCCTTTCCCATATTAGGGAAGTTTTCAACTATAATCTCTTCAAATATTTTCTCAGTCCCTTTCTTTTTCTCTTCTTCTTCTGGGACCCCTATAATTCGAATGTTGGTGCGTTTAATGTTGTCCCAGAGGTCTCTGAGACTGTCCTCAGTTCTTTTCATTCTTTTTTCTTTATCCTGCTCTGTAGTAGTTATTTCCACCATTTTATCTTCCAGGTCACTTATCCTTTCTTCTGCCTCAGTTATTCTGCTATTGATCCCATCTAGAGTATTTTTAATTTCATTTATTGTGTTTTTCATCATTGCTTGGTTCCTCTTTAGTTCTTCTACCTCCTTGTTAAATGTTTCTTGCATTTTGTCTATTCTATTTCCAAGATTTTGGATCATCCTTACTATCATTATTCTGAATTCTTTTTCAGGTAGACTACCTATTTCCTCTTCATTTGTTAAGTCTGGTGTGTTCTGACCCTGCTCCTTCATCTGCTGTGTGTTTTTCTGTCATCTCATTTTGCTTATCTTACTGTGTTTGGGGTCTCCTTTTCACAGGCTGCAGGTTTGTAGTTCCCGTTGTTTTTGGTATCTGTCCCCAGTGGCTAAGGTTGGTTCAGTGGGTTGTGTAGGCTTCCTGGTGGAGGGAGCTAGTGCCTGAGCTCTGGTGGATGAGGCTGGATCTTGTCTTTCTGGTGGGCACGTCCACGTCTGGTGGTGTATTTTGGGGTGTCTGTGGCCTTATTATGATTTTAGGCAGCCTCTCTGCTAATGGATGGGGCTGTGTTCCTGTCTTGCTAGTTGTTTGGTATAGGGTGTCCAGCACTGTAGCTTGCTGGTCATTGAGTGAAGCTGGGTCTTGATGTTGAGATGGAGATCTCTGAGAGATTTTTGCCGTTTGGTATTACGTGAAGCTGGGAGGTCTCTTGTGGACCAGTGTCCTGAAGTTGGCTCTCCCACCTCAGAGGCATGGCCCTGATGCCTGGCTGGAGCACCAAGAGCCTTTCGTCCACACGGCTCAGAGTAAAAGGGAGAAAAAATAGAAAGAAAGAAAGAAAGAAAGAGGCTATAATATAGTGAAGTAAAATAAAGCTATTGTAAAGCAAAGCTATACAGACAAAAATCTCACCCAGAAGCATATACATATACACTCACAAAAAAAAGGAAAAGGGGAAAAATTAATATATCCTGCTCCCAAAGTCCACCTCCTGAATTTGGGATGATTCGTTGTCTATTCAGGTATTCAACAGATGCAGGCACATCAAGTTGTTTGTGGAGTTTTAATCCGCTGCTTCTGAGGCTGCTGGGAGAGATTTCCCCTTCTCTTCCCTGTTCGCACAGCTCCTGGGGTTCAGCTTTGGATTTGGACCCGCCTCTGCGTGTAGGTCGCCTGAGGGCGTCTATTCCCCGCCCAGACAGGACGGGGTTAAAGGAGCAGCTGATTCCGGGGGCTCTGGCTCACTCAGGCCGGGGGAGGGAGGGGTACGGAGGAGGCGGGGCGAGCCTGCGGCGTCAGAGGCCGGCGTGACGTTGCACCAGCCCGAGGCGCGCAGTGCGTTCTCCCGGGGAAGTTGTCCCTGGATCACGGGACCCTGGCAGTGGCGGGCTGCACAGGCTCCCGGGAGGGGCGGTGTGGAGAGTGACCTGTGCTCACACACAGGCTTTTTGGAGGCGGCAGCAGCAGCCCCAGCGTCTCACGCCCGTCTCTGGGGTCCGCGCTGATCGCCGCGGCTCGCGCCCTTCTCTGGAGTTCGTTTAGGCGGCGCTCTGAATCCCCTCTTCTTGCGCACCAGGAAACAAAGAGGCAAAAAAAAGTCTCTTGCCTCTTCGGCAGCTGCAGACCTTTTCCCGGTCTCCCTCCCAGCCAGCTGTGGTGCGCTAACCCCTTCAGGCTGTGTTCACGCCGCCAGCCCCAGTCCTCTCCCTGCGATCCAACCGAAGCCGAGCCTCAGCTCCCAGCCCCGCCCACCCCGGCGGGTGAGCAGACAAGCCTCTCGAGTTGGTGAGCGCTGCTCGGCGCCGAGCCTCTGTGCGGGAGTCTCTCCGTTTTTTCCTCTGCGCCCCTGTTGCTGAGGGGTCCGCGCTGATAGCTGCAGCTCGCGCCCTTCTCTGAAGTTCATTTAGGCGGCGCTCTGAATCCCCTCTCCTCGCGCACCAGGAAACAAAGAGGGAAGAAAAAGTCTCTTGCCTCTTCGGCAGCTGCAGACTTTTTCCCCGGACTCCCTCCCGGCTAGCTGTGGTGCACTAACCCCTTCAGGCTGTGTTCACGCCGCCAACCCCAGTCCTCTCCGTGCGATCCGACCGAAGCCCGAGCCTCAGCTCCCAGCCCCGCCCGCCCCGGCGGGGGAGCAGACAAGCCTCTCGGGCTGGTGAGTGCTGGTCGGCACCGCTCCTCCGTGCGGGAACCTCTCCGCTTTGCCCTCCGCACCCCTGTGGCTGCGCTGTCCTCCGTGGCTCCGAAGCTTCCCCCCTCTGCCACCCGCAGTCTCTGCCCGCGAAGGGGCTTCCTAGTGCGTGGAAATCTTTCCTCCTTCACGGCTCCCTCCCACTGGTGCAGGTGCTGTCCCTATTCTTTTGTCTCTGTTACTTCTTTTTTCTTTTGCCCTACCCAAGTACGGGGGGAGTTTCTTGCCTTTTTGGAGGTCGGACGTTTTCTGCCAGCGTTCAGTGGGTGTTCTGTAGGAGCAGTTCCACGTGTAGATGTATTTCTACTGTATCTGTGGGAAGGAAGGTGATCTCCGCGTCTTACTCTTCCGCCATCTTCTCCAGGATCTCATTGTAGCTTTGATTTGCATTTCTCTAATGATTAATGATGTTGAGCATTCTTTCATGTGTCTGTTGGCAATCTGTATATCTTCTTTGGAGAAATTTCTATTTAGGTCTTCTGCTCATTTTTGGATTGGGTTGTTTGTTTTTTTAATATTGAGCTGCATGAGCTGCTTGTAAATTTTGGAGATTAATCCTTTGTCAGTTGCTTCATTTGCAAATATTTTCTCCCATTCTGAGGGTTGTCTTTTGGTCTTGTTTATGGTTTCCTTTGCTGTGCAAAAGCTTTTAAGTTTCATTAGGTCCCATTTGTTTATTTTTATTTTTATTTCCATTTCTCTAGGAGCTGGGTCAAAAAGGATCTTGCTGTGATTTATGTCATAGAGTGTTCTGCTTATGTTTTCCTCTAAGTGTTTGACAGTGTCTGGCCTTACATTTAAGTCTTTAATCCATTTTGAGTTTATTTTTTTGTATGGTGTTAGGGACATAATTCAAAAAGAGTCATGTACCAAAATGTTTATTGCAGCTCTATTTACAATAGCCAGGACATGGAAGCAACCTAAGTGTCCATCATTGGATGAATGGATAAAGAAGATGTGGCACATATATACAATGGAATATTACTCAGCCATAAAAAGAAACGAAATTGAGTTACTTGTAGTAAGGTGGATGGAGTTAGAGTCTGTCATACAGAGTGAAGTAAGTCAGAAAGAGAAAAACAAATACAGTATGCTAACACATATATATGGAATCTAAGGAGAAAAAAAAAAAGGTCATGAAGAACCTAGTGTCAAGACGGGAATAAAGACACAGACCTACTAGAGAATGGACTTTAGGATATGGGGAGGGGGAAGGGTAAGCTGGGACAAAGTGAGAGAGTGGCATGGACATATATACACTACCAAATGTAAAATGGATAGCTAGTGGGAAGCAACCGCATAGCACAGGAAGATCAGCTCGGTGCTTTGTGACCACCTAGAGGGGTGGGATAGGGAGGGTGGGAGGGAGGGAGATGCAAAAGGGAAGAGATATGGGACCATATGTATATGTATAACTGATTCACTTTGTTATAAAGCAGAAACTAACACACCATTGTAAAGCAATTATACTCCAATAAAGATGTTAAAAAAAAAAAAATAAAGTAGGGAGATTAGGCTGAGGTGAGAATTCCGGGCCATTAAAATTGGGAGACCCATTTAGGGAGCTGGAAAACAAAAAGCAACCTCACAGCAAAAACACTGTTGTGTGATGCTTACTTCTTCCCTCTCCGAGGTGCTGAAGAGAACAGTTTTTAAGCCCAGAGGCAGGGCAGGCAATTTCGCCCACACAGGCCATTAGCTGCTCCTTGTCTTTCTTGAGGCTGTTGATTTCCTAATGAACCCTTCCATATGCAGCATTGCTCTCCAACTAGAATAGAGGTACTCACCTGTTTTAGTAGCTATTTAAAAACAAGAAGTCCTCTATAGCCCTCATATTTAAAAACCTTTCAGAGTCAAGGATATAACCAAGTTACAAATACTGTAGTGGTGACCATATGTGCAACACCATATTAAGTAATAGAAGAGGATAAAATATAGGTAGTATATGCCTAATCTCAATGAATTTATAGCCTATTACAGTCAAGCTAAGGAGAAAAACAATAAAACTTCTGTGACTGGCTGATATTTGAAACTATTAACTTATGGCTTTCTCTCACTTTATTCCCTTCCTTTCTCTCATTCAAGTATTCATTTGAAGATATTAATAGTTGAACATAATACTTGTGTTACCACCTTTTTGCCCATTTTCATTTCCCCATGACAGTCCCGGCTTGACCACACAGGGACAAAAAGCTCCCCCACTGGACATGGAGGAGGTGCCGATAATGGAAGCATGACATCTACTCAAGAATGAGAAAGAAGTTGGTCTTTTCCACCTCCCCTCTTTTCCTTTGATTATAAAACTGTAGCCCACTAAGTTCTCGGGGTGTGGCACCCTTTTGCCTGCCTGCTAGTAAGCCTCACAATCATCCTATTCTAATAAATCACTCCTTACCTATCATTTTGCCTCTTACTGAATTCTTTCTGCACTGAGACATAAAGGACCAGAGCTCCTTGGAGGCCCCCAGCACACGACCTAGTGGTTTCACTTAGAGATACTCATTTATGGTTTTCTCCACTTTAGTTTCTCTCATTCAGGTTCAGGAGAAGGAGGGAAGACCAGTTCCAAGGGCATGTTATCAAGTGGACAGGTTCCATCCTGCCAGGGACCTGTTCCTGGTAGGGAGGAGAGAGGGGAGCATTTACCCATCAGCTTCATTGGCTCTGTGTGTGTGTGTGTGTGTGTTGGTGGAGGGGCTGGCTATCTTAGATGACAAATCCACATATGTTGTCTGAACAACATCCTGGCTTTTGTCTCCAAAGACTTAAATCCAATGACAGGGATGGGAATAAAAGAAATACCTGGAGTGATCTGAAGAAGCAGAGAAGGTTCCTTTCCAGGTGAGGCAATAGAAGATAGTCCCTGTGCTCTGGAGGGGGGCAGAGAGAGGTGAGTGGGTACAGGAGGCTTGGGGGGCTGAAACCTTCATTACATTTGGGGAGGGACCTAGGAGGTTATCAGGATGAGTAAACGGTATTCTAGCCAGATGTTTCTCCAAAAGCATTGAAGGAAGAGCTTCAAAAAAGTTGCGTTTTGGAAGAAATTGGGAGAAGAAATGGGGGACTAGCCTAAAATTTACTCCACCTTTTGGCCTTGAAGTGCAAACAGCTTCAGCTGATGGGCACACATCCTCGTGTGCCTTTGCATCTTCCCCGTTTCACTGCACCCCAGACCCCACTTCTGTTTGGGGATCACTTTCCACAGTGACCCACCTGCACTCACGTCCTTTCCTTGAGCTCTGTTTAGGAAGGGGAGTGGGGAAACCCCGACCAGGACAACAGCAGAGGTGAGTAGGACTTGAGAAGCTTTCAGATCCATTTTGAAGACTTTTAATCCCATTTAGACTCCACCACAAGTCATTTTCTGCTTCTATTCCAGTTAATGTCTTAAGACTCTGCTAAATCTGGAATGTCCCCTCCTGGATATTGAACTCAACCTTCTACTCTCATTTTCCATCCTTCCTGAAGCTCTTTACAACATTGGACAGTGATGAGTTGTTAACTCCTTGAAGCTCAGGTCTCCTTTGCTTTCCAAGGGCTGCATATACTGTGTTCTTTCCTCCCTTTCTGAACCTGCCTCCTCTGACTCATTTCCTGCTCCCATTAGCCTGAAGAACAGGCTTGAACCTAATCTCTCTCTGACCATCTCCAACCAGTTCAATGTCAAAACCAGCACTGTGACTTTTTCTGAATGGGTTTCAAATTTAGATTTCCCTGGAAACCCTGAGACTTCCTCTGAATTCCAACCCTGTGTTCATACCTGTCTGGTGAAAATTCCACCCTGAATGTTATGTACAAGCTCAGTATATCCATAACTAAACCAAAAATTCATTCCAAACTGGAAATGCAACAATTAAAAACAACAAAAAAGGACAGATATAAGAAAAAAAGAGAAATGGCGCATCTAAAGGTCAAATCTTTGAGAAAGACAAGAAGATAAAAGACAAGGAGATAGAAAGAATCATAAGTAGAATATTCCAGCCTGGTAAATCAGAAGAATGGTGACATTTTTGGAGAGGGTTAGAGAGTTGAGGAAAAAGCAATTTTAGGATGAAAGGAAAGTTGAAGAGTTCTGTTTTGATCGTATTAGGTTTCTGTACTGAGTATTTTCCCTGTTCAGTTTTAAATATATCCATAGACCTGGGGTCCTTTGCTATTTTTCTCACTGATCTTGGTCACACGTTACCTCCTTGATTTCGACTTTCTTCAGCCTCACAGGGACTTTTTGAGGAAAATGTCAACAACTTCCAACAAAGTATTTCTTTTAATTCTCTCTTGAAGCCAAACTTGTGAACAAAATAGAAAAAAATAAATATAATATATAAATAGAATCAAAAATAAAAATAATAAATATTAAAATATACAACATGTAAAAATAACCACCAAAACTCCCATCTGGAACCTTACAGCAATCAAATCTGATACAATCACTCTTTACTTTTCAAAAATGACTTAAAGGTTTGCTTTATATTCTTTTACTACTTGAGATGCACCAGGAAAATACCATTCTTTACAGGTTTCAACCAGACAGTGTAAGGCCTGTGACTGGAAACAGGTGTAAAAATTCATCTGAAGATACCAATGGCATAGAGTATGGATTTTATTTTAGTTTTAAATCCTTCAAACCTCCTACTCTGTTTAGAGGCCTGACAGCAGCCACCTTCCTAATAGCCTGTTTTACTTGTCACCCACCTTTGAGCCATTACAAACCTGTTAATTGCTGTCTTGGTAACAAAGGAAAACAACACCATTGTGCTACTAATAAAAAACTGTATGAATCGCTTCTCCTCCAAAATGCAATGATTTTAACTGACTTTATTTTCTTCCAAGAGGAAACAGAGATGCACCATCATGGTGAGATCTGCTCTCATTAATGGAGATGCATCACTAATTTAAGATGCAAGTTGAAGGCTGGTAAATATCCATCTTGCAGCTCGCCAGCCTGCAGCATACACAGAATCTGGTATACAAGCTTCTCTATTCCTCTTCCCTCTCAACTTCCCCCTCCTGGGACCCAATACAGGACTTGGGAGCAGGTAAAAAGCCACACAATATTCTGCAGCTTTATTCCAGCTGCACTTTGGAAGACAGATTTGCAGGCTCTGAACCAACAGGGAATGAGTCACTCAGCGCATTTTCTTAGGATACCGCTGCAATGTTACTGTTCGCTTTCCCAATAACTGCATAACCACGGACAGTAACAAATACACAGAGACATTTTCTTCTCTGCACCTCAGAAAGCTGTCTCTTCATGAATATCTCTTCCTTAGCTATTTCCTAATCCAATTTTTTCATGTCAGAGCTAGGAATTTGTGTGACAGGGTATTTGGTACATTTCCATAAGGCAAGGATCAGCCACATCCACAATGATTCTAGGCAGCTTCGACTAAGAGCTCCACAGGGTAAGTCTGTGATAATTAGCTGGATTTCTCAGGTCCAAAAGTAGTCATATTAATGAGAACCCCAGATTATAAAAGAAAGCTGAGGGACCAAGATGGTGAGCATTAGGCATGTCTGTGTTTTGAGCTATTGAAAGAGTTAGGTGATAAAAATTTCATTCACTCAACCATTGTTTATGGTGCACCAACTCTGTATGGAGCTCCTGCTAAGCTACGTGGGTCGGGGGGTGTAGAGCTGTTAACATGATCCCTAAAGTTCCTGCTTTCCTGGAAATCACATACTGGGCAGGGAGTGAGATTAAAATTATGCAATTAAATAAATGCATTCACAGAAAAAAAAACAAAACAAAACATCCATTCATTACCTGTGAATGCATTACCTGCATTCACAGGTAATGGTGGTATGAAGAAAATCAAAGAGGTATCATGATAGTGATTTGGGCAGTGATCAGGGCTGCTTAAGAGAAGATGACCAGGCAAGACCTCTCTGAAGAGATGACATTCAAGATGATGTGGCAATCTTGTAATGGGGCACCCAAATTCTTGGATATTCCTCCCACCAAGAGGTGGATTCTATGTCCCTGCCCCTTGTCCCTTGAATCAGCCTCTCTGACTACTGACAAAGAGAAAAAAGCAGAAGTGACGCCATGCCAATTCCGAGGCTGAGGTCTTAAGAAACGGACAGCTTCCACTTCCTGCCTCTGGAGGGAATGCTTGCTCTTGGAAGAAGCCCACGCAGCACACTGTGAATGTTCTACCCTGGAGATGTAGTTCTACATTCTGATCTCCTACCACATCACTTCCAAAAGTGGAGATCACCTCTATTGATCTATATAGTCCTTTCCTAACCCAAAGTGCCACTTAGCAGGACAATGTAGAAATGTAGCTACTGAGATGTCATTCTGACCTCCAGGCCACTTGTTACATATGTGGTATCTATAGGTCAAAATATTTATGGCCCATATAAATGCATTATTCTTTGCATAGAAAAGGATGCCATAAAGCTGCCACCACTGGGATGTAAACGCTGAGTGGCAGGCAGGTGACAGATCACTGTAAGAAATACCTTGGGGTCAGACAAGCATCTGAGCAGCCTTCAGATGTATGGCACCTTGTTGGCATCTGTGCCTTTTCCTACAATACATCTATGCTCGTCCCCGGGGTAAGACAACAAGAAGTCAAGCCCAGTTGCCTCTCCTTCTTGGAATGTCAGAAGTTGAATGCTTCATCAGGATTTTAAATGGTGACTCCAGATTCCTTTTCAGCTATTCTAGGATGAGCTGATTAAGTCATTTTACTTCATGAGCAATGAAGGGTTTAGGGTTGATTTCTGGCAACAGTTAATTCTGGTGAAATGACATCATGAAAATATTGAGGGAGAACAGCAATATTAATTCATCAGACGTTATTTATTAGTGATGTGTTATGTAACAAATACGAGTCACAAATTTAAGGAAATGCACTGTCATTAATCATTCACTATTTATAATGAAGGCCCATAGAACTTCATTTGAACAATCTTCTCTCACAACCTGCTTATTACAAGCTCAGCTGTGGTTGCCTTTTCTACCCTATGACAAATCCTCTTTCCTTCTTTCCTTCCTAATTACTAATCGTCCTTTACAATTCTAAGGAAAGTAACTGTTCTATCTGTTGCTATGGCTTCCCAGCCTAAACCAAGTTCTCTCTTCGTTTTTGCTGAGAGTAACCTGATTTTTTTTTTTTTCAGGCAGCTGTGCCCAGCACCCAGAGGACAAATCCTAATTGGTCTAAGCCAATCAAAGAAACCATTCTGTTTAGCTGTCATTTGTCTACAAATAGATATAGTCAGCCCTACATATCCGTGGGTACATATCCATGGATTCAACCAACCTCGAATGAAAATTATTGAAAAAAAATTCCAGAATGTTCCAAAAAGCAAACCTTGAATTTTCCACCTGCCAGCAAATATTTACACAGCATTTGCATTGTACTAGGTAGTATAAGTAATCTAGAGATGATTTAAAGTATACGGGAGGATATGCCTAGGTTATATGCAAGTAGTACCCCATTTTATATAAAGGACTTGAGTGTCTGTGGATTTTGGTATCTGAGGGGAGTCCTGGAAGCAATCCCCTGCATATACTGAGGGACCACTGTACCAGTTTCCCCGCTACCTGAGAGTAGAGTGTTCCTAGGACACCCTTCGTAAGCCAAAATGGCATAAAGTGAAGAAGCAATTACCTTGGGACACATCTTGCTAATGGATGCAAAAGGTAAATTGAGATAAAGCACAGATGCTCACAGACACAGTTCAAAGCTATGGCAGCCTGACGCTGAGAAGCCGAGTGTAGGTCCTGGGGAAAGAGCTTGGTGGTGCCCCTCTCGCTGCTCAGGGCACCTCTTATACCAGCTCACTGCAAAACAAACGTACTGAAAGCAAATAATGGCACTTTGGAAAGAAATTTTAGGGCCCTGGGTACCTGAAGGATAATCTAGACAAAAAGCCTTGGTCTCTGGAACACAGCCAGCATCGGGCCCTCCAAAGCACATGGCTTAGAGCAGGGGCTCCTCCTGGCTGGGTCTAAAGTGGGCTGAGGAGTGGCCGGTTAAGGGATGATAACACAAATGTGACAAAGAGATGGGCTGGAACGCCAAGGCCCAATCAAGATGCTAGTCCCCGGGAGCACCAAAAATAACTCTTCACTTTTTCAGTTCATTTTATTTGCAGATCAGAACTTCAGTGATTTTCAGCAAATGAAAAGTAGTTGTTCTTGGATGGAAATACACAGAGATGGATCTATCACAAAGCTAATGACACTGAAGCTCCAAGCCCCTCCCTTGCACAAGTTCTGAAAGAAGCTTTGGCAATACGCTCGCAGGATGACGGTGCCGCCATCTTATGTCTAAGAGGGCAGACATCACCTCAACAGTTCCTTAAGAAGTAAAATATACTGATAGAATTTCCATGTGATCCAACAATTCCATTCCTAGATATATACCCAAGAGAATGGAAAACAGGGACTTGAACAGACACATATACACCAATGTCCATAGCAGGCTATTCACAATAGTCAAAAGGTAGAAACAACCCAAGTGTCCATCTACAAATGAATGGGTAAACAAAATGAGGTCTATACATACAACGGAATGATATTCAGCCTTTATAGTGAATGACATTCAGATACAAGCTTCAACATGGATGAACCTTGAAAACATTATGTTAAGTTAAATAAGCCAGACACAAAAGGAAAAATATTGCATGATTGCACTCATATGCGTTACCTAAATCAGGCAAATTCAGAGACAGAAAGTAGATTAGAGGTGACCAAGGGTTGGGGAAGCGAGGCTGAGGAGTTACACCTTAATGGTTACAGAGTTTCTACTTGAGGTGATGAAAGTGTTCTGGAAATAGACAGTGTATTAGTCAGAGTTCTCCAGAGAAACAGAACAAATATAGAGATATATATAAGAGGAGATTTATTATAGGAATTGGCTCACACAGTTCTGAAGGCCAAGTCCCACAGTCTGAGGTCTGCAAGCCAGAGGACCAAGAAAGCTGGTGGTACAATTCAGTCCAAGTCTGAAGGCCTGAGAACCAGGGGCCACTGGTGGAAATCCCAGACTTTTAGTTGCTGGTGCTGCTGGAGAGGGGTCCACACTTGGAGAAGGGTGGTCCAGCAGCCTGGGCATCACCTGGGGGCTTGTTGGAAATGCAGTACCTCAGACTTCCGTCGGACTCACTGAATCAGAATCTCTGTGGGGTGGGAGCCTGTGATCTGGTTTGAAGGCCCTCCCAGTCCCTAAGCGCATGCGAATACTGGTCCAGAACTTGAGCTTCACGTGTGTATATTAGATACAGCTTTGTTTCCCCCTTGTCTGCGATGAAAGATTTAGGGATGGAAGGCACTATATGATAAATCAGATCAACATCAGTGAACACAAAGAACAGGACCATTTAAGGGACCCTGGGGATTCTCTGTGATCATATTAGATGCGTGAGTTTATGCATGCCAGGCAGAAGGGGAGGAGGACAGGGACCCATCCTAGAGCCTTCCAAACCCTTGCAGCCTGCAGACTGTGCTCCTTGGGCCCAGAGGACACAGATGACAATCTGAGATGAAGAAAGGAACTCATGATTGGGGAACCAGGAGCCCTCACTCATCACAGAAGGAAAAGAATTGTCCTGGAGATGCCCAAGACATGCAGAAAGGCTTCTCTATTTTCCCTTTTAATGACTTTTCTATGATTGCAAAAGCAATACTTTATCATCATAGAATATTGAGAAAATATAGAAAGATACAAAGAAAATAAAAATGATCAACAATCCTGCTCTCCAGATAGAGCCACTTTATCCATTTGATATTTTGATGTATATTCTATATCCTATCCAGCTATATACACATACACACTGCTGTATGTGTAAGAAACTTTTTTAAAATGTAAATACACATTTACATACATATTTATACATATTTTATATATAAAACTGTAAATATGCCTACACATTTATGGTATGTATTATATATGCATATATACAGATACTATATATGACACTCACACATGTAATATATATACATATATTTAAAAACTTTTAAAAGTATAAATATACAAATATGTACATATATATAACATTAATATGTGTATATGTTATATATAATGTATTTTATATGAAATATGCATATGTAAAAATATATACATAAATATATAAATATTAGGCATATAAATACATAATATAGATAATATAATTTTTCTGTAAGTGTAAATATACATACACAATTTTGCAACCTACTTTTTTACACTTAGCAGTATATTGTACTTCACTCATTTAAACAGGACAGTTACAAAGTGCAAATTTTAAATTCCCCAGGTGTCCACCACTGATCACTTCTCCCTTCCCCCAACCCCCCAGCCTCCAACTAGAGGCTATAAAACTTTACAGGTTACATGAAGACTTCATGGAAAGAGAAGAGGTAAAAATCACCTCTTCCTTCCCATGAGAACCAGTGAACCAGGTAATTCCTGGGACAGCCAGCCCCCATCCCAAGGTGCTGGGTGACCACCTCTCACACTGATGCCCTTCCCACCGCAGCCCACATGCTCAGCACCAAATCAGGGGACAGAGCCATCCCAGCCCCTCTGATGATTCCCTGTGTTTCAGTTCAGCCACCCCAACTCTTCAGTATCACACAGAGTCTAAAAATTCAAAGTGAACTGAAAGTAATTATGTTTTGAGATCTGTGTGTTGGGGGTTGGGATTCCAGATCATCTCTTGTGCTAACAGGGATTGATCCACTGCAGGGTCCTAAACAGGGTTCAAAATCATGGTCATAAA
The DNA here is from genome assembly GCF_965194825.1 of Balaenoptera physalus. Classification (NCBI taxonomy): domain Eukaryota; kingdom Metazoa; phylum Chordata; class Mammalia; order Artiodactyla; family Balaenopteridae; genus Balaenoptera; species Balaenoptera physalus. The sequence goes on along the minus strand of NC_138898.1, from coordinate 40,906,631 downwards.
GCTACACACGGGCAGACCTACAGGACGGTCCCAGACCTACCCCCAAACCTGAGGCCCTCTTTTTTCCTTTGTCTTTATCAAGAAGTCTACCCAGGCAGAGTCTAAAAAATTTTAAACAAAATGATGCAGGCTCTCATTTAAATCTTTTAAAAATAAATGATTTCACAGAGCTCATTTCCATGTTTATTCTATTGATTCAATTTAAAACCAATTGTAACATGGAGCTCATAATAAGCCCAAACAGTCTAGGGATCATTTTCATTTTTGGAATAGTAAGTCTTCCTTTTTTCTCCCTCTACTGCTGCAATTAGGATAGAAGAGAAAATTGGATTTTAATTAATCAGCAAGTGCTCTTTTCTTCAAATCACTGGGAATTTCGAGGCTGTAAAACTGCAGTGTAGGGAAGTCACATGGCTCCAAAAATAGCTGGAAAAAAACAAAAACAATGACTCCTTGTCCTGGTGCTTTTTTTCAGAATTCAAAGGCAGTTCAATGTAAGATTGGAAAACTCATGCAGGGGCCGACCAGGGTCTCTCTGAGCAGGAATGTTTTGCTAAGGGTGGAAGCTAGTTGCAGCACCCATGTCCCTTCCTAAGACCTCAGAGGGGCAGTTTAGCTGCTTTCCTCATCAGAAGAGCTTGAGCCAGCAGAAATACTACACAGAGACACCTGCTTCTGTCACCAGGAGCCAGCTTGGTATGTGGTACACCTCTCTCCTCTCCCTCCCCAGCTGCCCAATGATCTCTTTTGTCTCAGACACTGGCATTATAAGCCATATTAATTATAGATCAATCTCTAATTTGAAGGTATGAGCCAAGACTGTAGGGGGTCTCATTAACATAAGATTCAAAGCTGACTCAGAGCCTAATTATATTGTAACCAAAAAAAAAAAAAATCAGGCTGGATTTAGGTTTGAGCAAAGCAGTTTCTCAACAATGAGCACATCTGTAAAGGTATTTTACTAGTTTCTAAGATACACATGCCATTTTTGGAGTCTTTCTGTGATTCACCTTTGTTTAATTTTTTTCCTTGCTGATGGTTAGATGTGCATATGTGTGCTTATATGGACACATGTGTCAGGACCCAGCAGGCGAGAGCAGTTTATGAACAGATCAAAGGAACGTCTACAGGAAGGTGTTGACTAAACTTAGAGGCCTGCTGTGAGCCAGAAAGATAGAGTCAAGTTCAAACATACTTATGAAGTGCTAAATGAGCTTCATTTACTAAAGATTACTGATATAAGCCAAACAGAGACTAATGAATAAATAAATATTTTTTTCCCTGATCTATAACTCATTAAGGGAATAATGTCCTGTCGAATCTACTAGCTGCTACTAAATGTTGGTCTGAAGATGTCTGCAGATCTCAGACAACCAGACTTAATTACTTCTTTAAATTCCTTACTTTCAAATATGATTATACTCTGAAGTTCTGGAGATTAGAACTTCAACATATGAATTATGGGGGAAGTCAATTCATACCATAACAGGAGATACGGGTGAAGTCTGAAGTTCTGCATTTCTAACAAGCTCCCAGGAGACGGCCGTGCTATTGATTGACCCATGGACCATCCTTTGAATGATCCTGGTCTAGGAGATTGCAGCTGCCACCCCCATAACACTGCTCTTATGAACCACTGTTACTAAGGGAAGGTGGTGGTGGGGGGGTGTCATGTTCCTCAGGTGTGTTGAAGAAAAATAAATGTCTATTGTTCTAGGGAAGAGATTCTCCAGCTTTAATGTGCATCAGTGTCCCCTGGGTGATTTATCAAAAAATGTAAATTCCTGAGTCCCACCCCCAAAGATTCCAATTAAGGAGGTCTGTGAAGGGGTCAAATGTATCCTGTCTTTTACCAAGTGTTGAAGGCCACTCAAATACAGCTGGCCCTCCAGACCACACTTTGAGAAACACTGATCTACCAAGTTCAGCCAGATTACTTGGTGAGCTCTTCAAGGTAGTGGCCGTGTCCACATCATGTGTCTCAAAACTTAATATGCATGCGCTTCACCTACAGACCCTGCGAAAATGTAGATTCAGATTCACTAGATCTGGGATGGAGTCGGAGATGCTCCATTTCTAACCAGCTCCCAGGTGATGTCAATGCTGCTGGTCTGTGGAGCACACTTTGAGGGACAGCGGCAAGATTCCAAATCTCACATGACGTCTGGACAAGGACTGATCCTACCATCTCACTTAAGGAACTCTTTGTATAATTCATGCACTGACCATTTATCTTTCATACATCTTTGCAGTTTAATGCAGCCCATAATAACCCTTCCATTATCTGATCTTCTCCAAATTGATTCTTCCTGGAGTTCATATAATTCTTAATTCAATTGTCCTGGGGACTCTCCTTTAGTACTAGGAATTAGAATGTTGGAGTGCAGGATCAGAATTCTAAGTAACTTTGACAAATTGGAGAAACGTTACATTATAAATGAACAGGATAAAGTCCAACAGGGAAAGGTGCTAGACAGTGCCCTTAGGCATGAAAAACAAAGAATACACCATGAGGCGACCTGTAAAGCACATGTGAAATGGAAATCCAGAATCTCATCACTCAAGGTGAAAAATTACACTAAAAATAAGTATCCAGGCAAGGAATTGTGGAGGAGAAAGATGGCAAATGCCTCTCTTACAATACAGAGCCCCAAGTTAAGAAGAAATATATTACTAGGCATTAAAATTACTCAGCATGTGACTAAGTTTTAAATATTAGACTTGTGATAATTAGGTTTGCATGGCTGCTAAACTCATTTTGACTTTGTTTTCTACTTGGGTTATACCTGCTATACATTTAAGTCATTTAATAGTTATGAAAATCAATAAATCACTCCTGGCACATTAGAATCACCTGGGCCACTTCAAAAACTATCGATACCCAAGCCTGTCTGTATTAATTTACTAGGGCTGCCATAAAAAGTACCACAAACTGGTTGGCTGAGAATAACAGAAATTTATTGTCTTACAGTTCCAGAGACTAGAAGTCTGAAATCTAGGTTCCCTATCTGAAACCTGTAGGGAAAGGATCCCTCCTTACCTCTCCCAGCTTCTGGTAGCCTCAGATGTTCCCCGTGGCTGCATAACTCCAATCGAATCTTACCACGGTGACCTCTTTATGTCTCTTCACATAATCTTCCCTTCTGCATGTCTCCTCTGTATTCAAATTTCTCCTTTTTATAAAGACACTAATCATATTAAATTAGGGCCCACCCTGAAGACCTTAGTTTAACTTGATTACTTCTTTTTTTTTTAAATTTATTTATTTATTTATGGCTGTGTTGGTCTTTGTTTCTGTGCGAGGGCTTTCTCTAGTTGTGCCAAGCGGGGGCCACTCTTCATCGCGGTGCGCGGGCCTCTCACTATCGCGGCCTCTCTTGTTGCAGAGCACAGGCTCCAGACGCGCAGGCTCAGTAATTGTGGCTCACGGGCCTAGTTGCTCCACGGCATGTGGGATCTTCCCAGACCAGGGCTCGAACCCGTGTCCCCTGCATTAGCAGGCCGATTCTCAACCACTGCGCCACCAGGGAAGCCCCTGATTACTTCTTTAAAGATGTCATTTCCAAATAAGGTCACCTTCGGAGGTACTGAGGATTAGGACTTCAACATGTCTTTTTAGGGAGACAAAACTCAACCCATAAACCAACCCAGATCAATTACATCAAAGTCTCTGGAGTGAGGCCCAGGCACCACTATATTGTGAGTACCCTAGGACATTCTACCACGCAGCTTGGATTGAGAATCACTGCGCTGAGGGAAGGTCTGCAATGGCCTCTCTTGTCATGGGAACCGCTGGTACTGAGGGTGATAAATGTTGAGCGGGACTTTGTTGAGGGAATAGGAGATAAATAACTAACATTCTAAAGCAGTGGTGGTTCTCAGTCTTGAACATACATGGAATAACCTAAGAACTTTAAAATATACTGAAGCCTGGGTACATCCTAGAGATTCTGATGTAACTGTCTGTGTGAGACTTGGGCGTGGAGGATTTTAAAAGCTCCCACAGGTCATCCTACTGTGCAATCAAGATGAGAACCACTGTTTACAAAGAAAGATTTGTTATGAAGTGGCCAAACTGGCCCTCAAGACTAGAAACACTGGAATAAGTGCCCCAGGCTCATGATCCCAGGACTTTGCTCTTTCCACTCAACATCTTTCCTTTTTAACAGATTATTTTACAACATCGAGTTGAAGGATCTTTAAATGTTATCTTTCCATTCTTCATATAAATGTGGGCAAGTCTTTCTCATCTTAAAAAATGCAATCTTCCCCAACCCTACTTCCCAATCAATTACCCCTTTTCCCCCCTTGCTATTACACAAAGCTTCTGGAAACATTATTCTAAACTCATCTTTGTCAAGTTCTCACTTCCCACATGCTTCATAATCCTCTGAAACATGACCTGCCCTGATCATTTCCCTGTAGCTGAACTCACCAAGGTCACCAATGGCCTCCTAATTACAAAATGCACCTCCTCAGGTGGCCAATAGATACAGTAAAAGATGCTCAACATTGCTAACAGGGAAATGCAATCAAAACCACAATGAGATATCACCTCACACCTGTCAGAATCTCCATGATCAAGGAGAATACAAATAACAGGCGAGGATGTGGAGGAAAGGGAACCCTTGTACATAGTAGGAATGTAAATGGGTGCAGCTGCTGTGGAAAACAGTATAGAGGTTTCTCAAAAAACTAAAAATGGAACTACCATATGATCTAGCAATTCCACTCAGGTATATATCCAAAAAAACCAACACTAATTCGAAAAGATACCTGCACCCCCAATGTTCATAGCAGCATTATTTACAAATGCCAAGGTATAAAAGCAACCTAAGTGCCCATTAACAGATGAATGGATAAAAAAGGTGTGGCATACTCACACACACACAATGGAATACTATTAAGCCATAAAAAAGAATGAAATTTTGCCATCTGCAGCAACATGGATGAACTTGGAGGGCATTATGCTAAGTGAAATAAGTGAGACAGAGAAAGATAAATACTGTATCATATCACTTATATGTGGAATCTAAAAAGTACAACAAACTAGTGAGTAAAACAAAAAGAAGCAGACTCACAGATATAGAGAACAAACTAGTGGTTACCAGTGGGGAGAGGGAAGTAGGGAGAGGCAATGTAGGGGTAGGGGAAAAAGAAAAAGGGTTATTATGGGATTATATGAAATCATGTGTGTGAAACTTTTGAAAACTGTAAAGCACTCTAGAATTTAAAGAATGTTTCATTCAATAAAAAGAAAAAATTAATTTTAAAAATAAAAATAATTAAAAAAAAAATACACGCACATTCTTCTCTCACCTGAACTTTACTACATAATCTTCAAGACTTTTACCCCTTCTCTCCTTCTCCTGTGCTCCTCCTTTGGCTTCCCCAGAGTCACTCTTTTCGATTTCCTTTGGGGGCTCAACTGCCTGTTAATTAAATTTTTGTGTCCACTTTAGACCTAGTTTTGTCTCATTTTGGATTAGGTTGACATACAAAATTATGCTCTTTGTAACCAGAAGTGGATAAATATAGGTCAATCATACAGTTTAACCTTACGTCCTATCCCAGTGCAATGTTAACCACACTGCCCCTGGCTTCATCTGTCGTTTGTATACAGGGTTTGTCATTTGTATACTCAGACCAGTTGCCGAAGTATTTCAATATTTCCTGCCAATTGGTAAGTAGTCGGTGCCTCGTGCCCTTCCACTACCCTGACTGTCCTGCTTCCTCTCTTGGCACTCCTGACACCTCCCAATGATCCAGTAACTAAAGGGAAAATGCCTGGCATAACAGGTGGCCCCTGAGATCCTGCTTCAAGCCTAGAGCCAGAATCTGTTCTGACTGGTTGATGTCCATGTTGTACTGATTGTGGAATATTTTCATATACCTCTATGTATTCATGATTTCCAAATGTCTCTGTCCATTGATAAGAAATTATCTTTTCTTAGCCTCAGACCCATATTGTCAGCTGACTCTCCCTACTTTGACATCGCATAGACACATCAGAGCCAACACACCCAAGATGGGACATCAAACCTCCCCACAGTGACAGACTTTAACTTTGGTGGCCCCAACAAACTACATCTCCAGGCACCCATGCCCTAGTGTAGACCCCTCTCACACTGACCCTGGGTTTGGCCATTGGACTTTCTTTGGCCAATGGGACTTTATCAAACATGGTGGAAACAGAGCCTTAAGGAGCACTTGTCCTCTTAGAACGCTCACTCCTGGGAGGCATCTGCCAAATTCTAAAGTAGCTCAGACTAGACTTCTTTGTGATGAGACCAGGTAGAAGGAGAGGTCAGGGGGAGAAGCATAGAGGCCCCAGATGTCACCAAGCATCCCCACTCCATCCTGTCCAAATGTCTCACCTACAGAATCCTGAGAAGTAAAATGGTTGTTGTTTTAAGCTTCTGCATTGTTAGACAGGGTTCTCCAGACAAAAAGAACCACCAACAGGATATGCATGTATGTATAAAATATTTATTTATTTGCTTATTTATTTATTTATTTATTTATCATAAGAAATTAGCTCATGCAGTTATGGAAACTGACAAGTCCCAAGATTTACAAGGTGAGTCGGCCAGCTGCAGACCCAGGAGAGATGATGGGGTGGCTCCAGTCTGAGTTCAATGGCCTCAAATCCAGGAGTACTGACAGTGTAGTTCCAGTCCAAAGGCCAGGAAACTCAGGACCCAGAAAGATCAATGTTTCCATTTGAGTCCAAAGGCAAGAAAACGCCGATGTCACAGTTCCCAGGCAGTTAGGTAGAAGGAATTCCCTCTGAATTCCTCATGAGGAATTCCCTCATGAACAAAAAGTCAGCCTTTTTGTTCTATTCAAGTTTTCAGCTGATGGGATGAGGCCCACACACATCAGGGAGGGCAATTTGCTTTACTCAGTCTGCTAATAAAAATGTTCATTTTAAACAAAACACCCTCACAGAAACACTCAGAATAACATTTGACCAAATACCTAGGCACCCCATGACCCAGTCGAGCTGGCACATAAAATTAACCATCACGACTTCTAAGCTTTTGGGTGGTTTGTTGGACACCAATAGGTGACAAAAATATGTGCTCCTTACACGATAGGGTACAGGACTGACCTATACAATACAGACTCAAGCCTACTCCTTGTATACTATGACCCACTTCAAGAAATGACATTATCATTCAATAGGACCTGAATCCAAAATCTAGGATTATCCTAGAATAATAGTTTTCCTCCTTTACACTTGATCATTAATACGTTATAATTCCACCTCCTCGTTGATTTCATAAGGCTCTTTAACCTCACTGCCACTGCCCTGGATAGGACAAAAATGACAAATACCTGGGATTGTGCTGTCACTCCTCCCTTCAATGACCATGGCGAACATGGCCAATCCATCAGGCCTCGGTTTTCAGTTCACCAGGAAAGTGGCCACATAATTCTCCTCAACTCCCCACTGAAGGCATTTATGACAAATGGGTCACACGGTGTGCAGCCTGTTTGCTATCCCTATTCTAGACCCTACTGTATTAAAGCAAAGCCACTTGCTGGTTACACCAACCTCCCCTCCCATTACCCAAATCAATTTATCTACCACCTTCTAGAAGGATCACCAAATTAATCTTTCTAACATGCATTTGAAGTTGTCTGGGTTGCCAACCAGCGCTCACCCAAGATTCAGAGGTTTTCCGGTGTGTTAGATTGTTTGCAAAGATGGCTCAAATTCTCTGCCCTTCCCAAATCCATAACCCTTGTGATGTGACTTTTCAGCTCCTCCCATCAAGAGATAAAGTCTGTTTCCCCATCCTTGAATCTTAGGGGCCTGGTGACTTGCTTTGAACAGGAGAGGTAACATGGTGGAGACTCTGAGCCTCAGCCTCATGAGGCTGTGAGCATGTGCCCTCTCTTGGAACCCTGCCACTGGCATAAGAACAAACCTGGGCTTGCCTGCTGTAGAGGAAATGACATGGAGTGGAGCCACATCCCTCAATCTAAGCTCCCCGCCCAGACATATTAAAGGGCACATCCAAGCTCAACAAAGCCACCTGACTACCCACAGCTGAGCACAGGTAGATTCTTATTATACACCAAGCCATAGCCACTCAGGTGACCCAAAGCTGAGGTTTTGTGGTTGGTTGTTACATAGCATCTCACGGCCATAGGTAATTGATATAAGGTTAATATGAAGGACCTGTGAGCAGGTCCATCACAGCTCTATTTGCATGCGAAACGAAACAAATACCACAGGAGAACTCATCCAACTAAGTCAAGGAACCAAACAAACCAAATATAAGAGTCAGCAAATCTATAGGTGGCTATTGTAGGAAAAGCTTTATTAAGAACACAAGGGGGCACCTGCCAACCCAACAATGTTGATGCTAGCACTTTCATTATGGGTGGAAGACAAAGCCTGCATCAGCACCGGAGTATCCTCAGAATCTTCAAAGGCCGTTTGGCAGCATCAGAGACCTCGGCAGCTGACATCCCTGCAGGGAACTGAAGCAGGGAACATGGCAGACACCACACGGTCGCTAAGAGGATTGTGATTGTGAGAACGTTGGAGACGCCTCTGAGAAACTGTCAGAAATAAAAGAAGGCACCTTGAAAGGTCCTGCCGAAGAAAGAATGCTTCGTGATAATCTTTTTGACTCTATCTTACTCCACCACCTGGTGTGGATTGGGAAAAATGACTTATAAAAGTCTGAAATTGTTCAATAATTCTTTGCTCTCCAAAAAACAAAGAACAAAAAAAACTGGTTAACACCGAAAGACAGGTTTATTCATCTCTCACCCAACATGGATGTAAGACAACCTTCTCACACACACAATGTCCACCTGTGTCTTTTCTATCTCTCCTTACTCTCCAACACCTGTTAGATCATGTGGTTTCTCATTCCGCACCACAGCGACTAAAGAAGTGAATTCCTCTGTTTCTAAAAGAGCATCTCACAAGCCCCACAGCTGACCTCTTTCTAGGACATGGGATTTTATGCAGAGAGTAGAAGCTATAGTTCTTTTCTTCAAGCTACAGTATAAACAAGGGTATGGTTGTCCTTTCCCCTCATCGGCAGCAATAAACTTGCATTGTAGAATGCAAAAAAAAATGGCCATAAATTCATTGCAGGTCCTACCCTTAAAAGAGAAGTCTATTTCTCCACCCCTTGAATCTGGGCTTGGTCATGTGACTTGTTTTGGCCAATGGGACATAAGCAAATATAATGCAAAGAGAGGCTTGAAAAGAGCTTGCACATTGAGGCCTGCTCTTTTTCTGCTGTTCTTGGAACTCAGAGATGGCAGTTTGAATGAGCCCTAGCTAGCTTCCTGGAGAGGCCAAATGGGAGAAAAACATAGCACCTGAACCTTCAGCCCACCAACCTCCAGACATGTGAGTGAGGTCATCCTGCCCAACCAGCAGCCAGGGGCAGCTGCTGCATGAGTGGGAACTTAGGCAAGACAGGCTGAAGAATGGCCCAGTCTAGCCCAGCCCAAATTGCCAACCCACAAAATTGTGAGCAAATAAATGTTGGTGTAAGCTGCTAAGTTTTGGAATAGCTTATTTACGCAGCAAAGGCTAATGGGCACATCACTAAAAATAAGGTATAGGATGTCAGAGGTGAATGTGCAGTGGGGAACCATAACATCTCCTTGTATGAGATGAGCCTCCCAAACCACAGCAAATTGTAAAGGGGATAGGATGGAAGAATTGATTTGTCTCTATCATCAGAATCTGATTTAAAAAGCCCACGGGGAAAGTAAAACAAAACAAACAACAAAAAAAAATACAAAGTAAAATCAAAACAGCAGCTCCTCTCAACTCTTAGAAAATGAAACAGGTATATTTTTCTGAAAAGAGTAGTTCTGCTTATGTAAACTATGTAGCTGGCCATGTGTTTTTCTTCTCTTTGGTTTAAAAACATTCAGATCCAAGTTTAAGTCCTACCTCTAACAAATGACTAGGACTTCTCAGAATTCAACATACTGTTCATTTACTTATTTGGGAGGGGGGCATATTTTCCACATAGTATACAAACTTTTACTTCTATTCCACTTCATTTTCACCTTTTTTCCAATATATTTGTCTTAAAACATTCCAAATGCCTTTTGAATGAAGACTTGACACATGTAACATTTACTTATTGGTTTCTTCTGTTTTGACTCAAAGGCACACCTTAAATTGAGGTGACCACAATGTCCATTCTTCCTTGTTTTCTGCTTCTACTTTTTCCCCCGTGGCCATGGATAGAGTCACAGGAAGGGAGGAGGAAGTGGGAAATAGAGGTGGTAAAACATTTTGCAATTTTCCAAGCGCTAGATATAATCTAGGAGATGTGCATTTTCTATTGAAATAATTTTCTCCATAACAATACACACTCTTATTAGAACTGTATTTTTACTGACAGAGCCCAGAGTTGCTTCACTCAGCCTCCTGCACATAGAAGGAAAAACAAACAAAAAAAAAAACAAAAAACAAAAGAAAAAACACAAAATATGCTCATCACTGTGATATAAATATGTTTTGATTTGCTCAATCTCTTATTTATTTTTCTTTCGAGATCCACAGCCTTCCTTGACACTTCCAAATGATTCTGGGACTGACTGCATTTGCATGAAGTTATTTGAATTTTGATCTATGTCTTTAATCAGGCACATTGCTTTGAATACATTAGTTTGAATGGTAGAGTCAAATGGCTACTGTTTTTTCTGTAATGTGAGTAAATAAATTAATAGAATTTAGGGGTTAGCTTGAATGTCTTCTTTTATGTGACCTAGACAATACAGTGTCTTATTATTACTGCATTCCTGACAATAAAGCATATAGTGTTTCCCAGTGAGTTAAAACAATAGCTATATAAATACAAAACATATTACTCATATCTGTTGTGTACTTAGTTGTCCATTATTAATATTAATCATCTTTGCTTTCTTCCAGGGAGCTTAAAGTCCCATATATTTTACAATCAAAACTGTCAAGAATTATAACACTACTCTATGTGATCTCTATAAAAGGAGATATAAATGCCAATCAAAAGGGCCATTGGTTGCTTCATTTATATGCAAAGTGCTCCTGCCCATAAATTACATTAATAGTTTAGATTCTCCATACCTTGTCACAGAAGGAGCTCAAAGCATGTTTGATCCTTTCATTCTTGTGACCTTTGCTTTAGGAGGAAGCAACCCTGGCAGGTCCTGGGATGCCCTTTGCCTCATACACTCCCAAACAAAAAGAACAGGCCACCCTCTGCCTTTTTCCTAGATAGTCCCAGATTCGGGGTCCTGATGCAAGAGGGAGTGACAGGGACCCTGTGTGACTCAGGTGACACATCTAGGTCACCGTCACAATCCTGTCCACCAAGTTGGAGCTGTTTGGGGCCATGGTTCTTGCTTCTCTTTACTTTGTCAGGGAAAAAAAATTGCCAAATGCAACAACCATTGAAATGTCATCATCGGCACATCTCAGAGCAGGCTCCTTTTGAACTTCAGGAATAATAAACCTGATGATGTGGTCCAGGGCATTCCAGCCTGATACCAACTTGTATTCTTTAGTGAATAATATTTCAGCAAAATTCAAGAATAGATCCAATTTAGAGCATCCTTTATTAATCCATTTTGAAATGTCACTACTTTACTCCAAACACCTCTGGAGAATGTGTCAAAAAGCGCAAGGCAGTGAAACAAAAGAGGTCGTTCCTCACAGACAGCAAAAGTGCCCAATCAAGTGCCCAGTCGACTACCTGATAACATGTGAAGTAACTGTCTTCCTGCTTTCTTCCCGTTTTCTAAGACATCTATTATCTGAATTGCAAACATTGAACCACGTTGGGGGAAAGCCACCTTCCGCCCGACTTGACTTACAGGTCAACCCCTTCAGATGACAAACAATAGAGGAACGATCAGGCAGATGCCCAGAGGTTCACTGTCAGAGCCGTGTCTGTTCTCTTGGGCATCCCCCGCGATTTCTCCTTTTTCTGTTCTGATAACTTCCTGGCTCTAATTGGAGGCAGGAACAGCACTGTTAGAGCAGAATTTAATATCCATACCGGGTGGTGCCATTACTTTATAGATGAGAAGGGGGAATAAGTGACTGTGTTTGGAGGCTGCTGGTTTATTGTTGATTTTTTCAAATCAAGAAACAGTTTTAAACCACTATGTTTATTTGTTCACTAACTAAATTATCATAAAGTGTCTATATTCCTGGCACTGCCCTCGAGACCTAAGGACCAAAGGAAATGAGAACAAATAATCACTGCCATGTCTTATGTTTTATGAGGGGAGTTGCTCATTAATTTACTCAAATATTTATTGAGTGCATACTATGTGCTGGGCACTCTTCCAGTTTTGGAAAAAAAGCAATGAATAAAACAGACAGAAATCCTTCCCATAATGGAAGCTTACAATTTAAGGACAGGAATAGTAAAAAACAGAATAAATAAGTAAAACATACAGTATGTAAATGGTGTCGAGTTCTATTGAGAAAAAGAAAGCAGGGAAGGGATTAGGGTGTGTGTTTTCATTTTGCAGAAGAAAATATTTGGGTCAAGAACCCAAGGTATTGAGGAAGTGAGACACATGCATATCCGAGGGAAGAGCATTACAAACAGAACATGAACGCCAGGACCTGAGAGGGAACATGCCCGGTGTGATACAGGAACAACCCACTTTTATATTCCAAAGATGGCCACTGCAATATTCCCCTCCCCCACATGACCTTCCAGAGCCTTGCCATCCCTGCCCTCTATCAAGAGTCTATGTCTCCTCCCCTTGAGCCTAAGCAGGACCTTGTGATTGCCCTGACTTGTAGTGTATGGCGAGTATGACAGAAGAGATGCTAGGTGACGTCCAGGCTTGGTCATAAAAGGCAGAAAACAGCTTCTGCTCGGCTCGCTTTCTTGGGATGCTTGCCTTTGGGACCAGCCGCCATGTTGTGAGGAAGCCCAGGCCACACAGAGGCCCGCATGGAGAGGGACAGAGGCTGAGCTTCCAGCTGACTGCACAGCCACATGAGAAGCAGAAGCACGTGCTCCAGCCCCCCGGAGTTGAGCCCAGTCAACTGACACCGTGTACAGCAGCACTGAGCCTTCTCACTAACCCCAGGGTTATGAGCAAAATGAATGATTGTTGTCATTTTCAACCACTCAGTTGTGGGGTAGTCAGAGGGCTAAGTGACCAAACAAGTGAGGAAGGCCTTGGATTAGGAGACAGTTAAGGGGTGGGGCCAGTCCTTGAGGGTTTTACATACCATTTCAAATTCTTTGCATTTAACGCTAATGGGAAAGCCACCTGACCAACAAGTAAATGCTGGTCACTGTCTGGGACCTGGGTGCCATCAAGAAGACAGCCTCCAGCAAGCACATGTCTCCTACCCTCGGACAGAGATTCTTTCGAAGACAGGGAGCCTTCCTTCCACTTTCCACAGGCAACATTTTGCGCTCATGGTGACAAACTCACACAGAGACTGATCTGACCAGCCCATTTCCTGTCACAAAATTCTAATAGTCACCTGTATGGTAAGCACACACCCTTGGGATGCTGGCTGGCACTGCCCCGTGTCACTGGGAGAATTCAACTTCCATGCACATTTAGGTTTCAGCCAACTTAGACCCACAGATGCCCAAATGGGGTGAGACAAAGGGTGCTTTCCATGGAGGCTTCTGTACCTTGTTTTCCCTCCGGCTCAACAAGCTTCTTGTTGGCTGACTTTGGGGGACTGCAGCATGGCCCACCTGGCATGGAGACATTTGCTGCATTGTGGGGGAGGACAGGCAAGTGCGGTCCCAGCAGCAAAGCATTTTTCAATGCTGAGGGGCTCAGAAAGATGAGCATTGAAGGAATCCATCCTTTTTTTAAAAACTGAAGCATAGTTGATTTACAATATTGTGTTAGTTTCATAAAAGAATCCATCCTTGTTGATATTTTAAACAGGTTAATGCACCTATGTGAGGTGCATTATCTGCTCCCTTTGGGGCTGAGATTATAAAAGTGCTCCGTCTGGAAGTTTGTAAAACAGGACAGTCTCCAAAAAACAGGGCAAATGAAGCCTCATGATGATGATGGCCACGGTGAGTCTGGAGGGAGACAGGTCACAGAGGGTCTAGGATCCTGTCCAACTCCTCTGGGGACAATGCTGAGGACTCCACACTGAGGTCCAGGAAGAACCAGTACCAACACTCTTCTACTGAGTTGTTGAGTTTGAGGCAACTGCTAACAGTGATAAATTTCCACACATTACATCCTGTTCCTAGGCAGGTTCAAAGGGAATTTGGGTAGGTGGATGAGCAACAGGATTCAACAAAATACCCTTTAGATTAGGCCCAGTCAGGAAGAAATAACTTCTGTTCTTGCTGTTTTGTGTCGTGTTAACCAACTCAGGGTGGTAGGATGTGAGATGCTGAATAGCATTTTGGGTGAATGTCTTAGAGAGTTGCCTTGAGAACCTTAATATTCTCAACCACACTGACGTGAAGGCAGGTTGTGCTGGCACTGAAAGGCCTGCCAGACAATTAAAAGAAAGATGACACACGTTTCAGTTTGGCATTTGTCCTCATAAATTTGAAATCATGTCATTTCATCAGAGGGATATTAAGCCTTTCTTAAGACAATCCAGTCAAAGAAAGTGAGAACTAGAGGGTGCCTTCCTGATGTTCTCCTCATTTCACAGGTTGAGAACCCTGAGTCCCAGAACAGATAAATGGCTTGTTCAAGGCCCTCAGCTGTTTGGAAGTCAACAGTCATACAGTTCAAGTCCTAGGGTTTGGGCCCTTTAACACCATTGCAATTGCTGATAACACAAGCCAGTTACTGCAATACCACCTGGTATACAAAAGGCACTCAATAACGGTGGCCTCCCCCCATCAGGCTGTGAGATCTTCGATGGCACGGTGAGGTCTCATTTATGCTTAACTCCCCAATGCCTTCCCTATAATAAGAGCTCATTTTTAACAGATAAATGCACAAACACTGGATTCCTACCACACTCAAAATGTTCATTGTTTCTGATTGCTGAAACACCAATTTATTAAGTATTTATTGATTGCCTACTCTTCTTCATTCATTCAATAGATGTGGTTGTGCATCTTCTATGTGCTCAGTGTGGTGGATACAGGAATGAGCAAAGCAGATGGACTCCCAGGCCTAGTGGAGCTGACACTCCTGTGACTGTGTCCAGCTATAGCTAAGCAGCCAAAACAGTCAACTTGTCTTGACACACCTGACTCACAGGCCAATCAGATGAGGCCAGCGTACATACCTAAAAAAGCCAGACAGCTGTCAGTGGGTTCAGACAATAAGTTATATGGCTGTTCAAAGGATGGAAGGTTTGGTGTGGCCAAAACAGTCTTAGGAGACCCCAAGGACAGTTTGGAGCAGTTTCTTGAGAATATAGTAGGATTTGAAAGAGCAGAGAGAAGAGGAAGGGGATGGCACGCCAGGGAGGTGGAGAAAGAGGCAGGAACAACATGAGCGAGATTAATGGGCCAGGAATGACTCTAATCAAGCCAGATCCTAGGCCAGAGAAGGTGAAGCTAAGTAGAAAAGGCAGGGCCAGATGGTGAAGGCACCAGTCATGGAAAAACCCAAAGAGAAAACAATATCTTTCATCTGCACTTTGAAAAATCTGCTGGGAAGTGAATGACAGGTCATTTGCAGGTGTATAAGTATTTCAACGTGCTTCTGTCCAGATTGAAGGTACACGGGAAACTTACTCCTCCATTATCTTTCCACCAACTTCAGATCGACACTTCTTCAGGTAAGGAAACCCACAAAAATATAGTAAGAAGAATTAGAGTGGATTGTTAAAATGTGAGAGAGCAAACGTCTATTTTCTTAGAACATACCCCAGCTGTTCATGTTTCACAATTAATATTCCATTGCTAACACTTTAGAAAATGGATTTCAAGTATGTGCTTTCACTTGTCCATCTATTTGTGGATCTACTCTCTGTAAGTTGAGTCCAGAGCACAAACATAACAAAAGTGAACTAGACGTTTAAAAGTAGAGATAGATACGTATTGTATGTAAATATGTCTGTGCCATGGCTACAGGCCAAACTTCAGATGAAGAGCTGTGAATGAGGTGGGGGAAGGGGGCAATGAACAGGTCTGTGGATGAAATACCTAAGTCTTAAATTAACCACTCTGACAAATCAGTTGTCCTACCGTAAAGTTAGGGGTTCTGTCTAATTAGTAGATCAAATGCACTATTAGCCTCAATTATTGGCCTCCCTCTATCAACACACGTGGCCCTCGAACTTTGGGGTCTCTTCCTGCTCTGACGCCAGGCCAGCTTTGTGACTTGCTTTGGCTAACAGAATGTGGCAGAGTGAAGCCCTACTAGTTCTGAGCCTAGAACTCAAGAGCCTTTGTGTGTTTCTGCTCTATTACTTGGAGGTCTGCCAGTCCCGATCTGAACATACTGTAGGAGGAGAGACCCCATGGAGCAGAGCCCAATTGTCCAGCCTCGGCCCCCTTAGGTCAGTCAACAGCCAGGTGACCTCCGGCCATGTGAGAACCTGGCCAAGATTAGCAGAACCACCTCCCTAAGGCACAGCTGACCCCCAGATGCATGAGTAAGCCCAGCCTATACCAGAAATACTGTCCAGCTGACCCTCAGACTCAAGAGGGTCCAGTAATAAAGGCTTGCTGTTTTAATCCACTGAGCTTTAGTGGATTGTTGAATAGTAATAGCTCTCTGATAGAGACTAGGTCCTGGCTATACATTAGAGTCTTCTGAGAGTTTTAAAATATACCAATCCTTGCAGCCCTTGTCTCTATGCTGTGATTCTGTTTAATCCACCTAGACATTACTTTATTTTGTTCCGTTTAAGTTTCTCAGGTTTCTAACATGCAACCAGAGTCAAAACTTCCTGGCTAGAAATATGCCTCTTCCTGCCCCTGACTTCTCCAAATATTAAAATTCTAGGTGAGCGGGCCTTTGTTGTCTTAGGTCTGGATAACACTAAAGTGTGTGTGCTTTTGCACATGTATCACTGAGAACAAGACAAATCTGTCTTCCTACATGAAAAATGGTCCTCTATATGTCCATCAGTTTGTTCAGGCAAGAAGACAGTGATTTCTGTCCCAGTAGCCAACATCCAGGACTATCACTTACGGGATGGTTGAGAGAATTTATCCCCTGAAGCCCCTCCTACCTTTCCTCTGGAAGCTGACTGAAACAGATATAAAGCCTTTTGCTACTTAATATTTAGGTTAGGCTATAAATCTGGCAAAACCAGGAAGAAAGGGGAGGTGACATCTGTAGATCGCTGCGGAGTGAGGGAGGGGCTTTCAGAAAGGGTTGGACTTTTTTTACGTTCTAATTAAGGATGCTTCAGAGAGTTGGCTTGTGAGAGTATGTGACCAACTTGGAGGAGGGAGCTTGATAAAGAGCATTTAATTTAAGAGTAAGAATATCTATTTGGTAGATCCCTTGGGGCCCCATCCCAATCCCCTTTCCTGGGCAGGTGTACCACCTCTCCCAACTGTGTCAGTGTTGGCTGCCAGTGACTCATACCTGCCCTCTTTGCCAGAGAATGGCCTTCAGCACACAGAAGCCACGTACCTGGAAATGCCTGGGAGGTTATGCCCTCCCTCTTCTGACCTGGAGGCAACCTGCAGCTGGCTAATGACTGATGGACACAGGCTACAGAAGCTTCTTCAGACAGAACAGCCCTCTGGTGCCATTCACATTCTAGAACTCCCATGGGATCAGCTGAGGCTCAATTTTAGTGGAAAGCCTGCATTGATGACTTCTTCCCTTGCCCTATCCTGCTTTTTTCCTATTGCTCTCTCTCCCTCAATAAATCACCTGTTCCAGAATCCCTGTCTCAGGCTCAGCTTCTAGGGATCCCAGCTGAAGAACATCTGCTTTCCTGAAAAGTCTCCAGCTGCCCATCAGAAGTGCTGTCAAAATCATTCTATCCCTTCTTCCCTCCCACTGGCTCTGAGGAAGCAGCACTCTTCTCTTCTGGTATGTAGAGTGTAGATCACTTATCTACACTCTAAATACCAGCTTCTCAAATCACAGGGATGGTTGCTACACAGCCATTTTCCTCAGCATCCTTAAAGGTCTCTTTTTCTACTCTCACTTCATGCATCCCAGGTAACCTCCATCTTGGGCAAGACTCTGGTGAACCATCTCTGCCTCATTACTCCACTTCTTTCTAGAAAACACTTAAGGTCAAAATTGAGCCCTGTTTCCTCCTGGAGAACTTCTTCCCAACTCCAGCCCACACTGATCTCTTTTACCTCCTATTCACTTAACATCTACCCATGCAATTTCGCTCCTGAAAGAACTCTGTATGTGCTGGCTTTATGCACAAGACGTGCCTTCACCATCGGTTTTATTCATTTCTCTTGCTTTTCTAGCAAAATAGCAGGTCCTCATGGATAGGGAATATATCTTTCTTATAATTTCATATGCCATAGTACCTTGTTTTGCAGATACATATTAACCGATTAGCTAAAAAGGAAAAATCTACAGTTACAATTAGGTTTCACAGTGCAAGGGGTGCATCTAACCTTACTGCTAGAGAATAGAAAAGGTTAACTAAGTCTTTGGGAGCTGCCATTTCAGGATATCACATCTTTAACAATTATATTCTGTATAATAAGGACCCAATAGCCTCAAATACCAAAATGCCAATTTCCTAGTTAATTGTGAGGATAGATACATTTTTTCTCCTTTGCAAAATTTGTTGCTGTTTCACATATGACTTTAACTGTAATGGAAATGAGGCTGGACAAATCAATTTTTAGCCCTTAGCAAGTTAAGTTTGTCAATATAGAATGTAAATAGCAATAGAGATTGGTAGTTAACACTACAGTTTTAATCCAATATAATACCTCTCCTTCCTCTTTCCCAATTAACTCCAAAATCTCCTGTAATTAACAGGATTTATGCCACTAGAGTAAAGGCCATTTATAGACCGTGTACTCTAAGTCCTCATTATGCAAAATGATTTAAAATTTCAGCTTACATTTTGCAAAAAACAAAATATACAAATGGGGCCAGTGTATCAAATGGGAGCTTTAAATTCTTCCCTCCCAGAATTTTCATGCTATAGATTTTAAATGATGGCAATACATTCCAATAAGCATCCTCATCTTAAACTTAAGCGTATTTCTCAGAAATGAAGACACGTTACATTCGTGAAAGAGTGAAAACGTAACTGAGTTGTACTCATCTGAAGGTCAGTCTTCCACCAGAAAACACAGCTATGTAGAAAAAAGAGACATAGCTGAGCAATCCAAAGTCGTTTACAAAAAGAAAGAGAGATTTAGAGAGAGGGAGGGAGGAAAGGGGGGGGGAAGGGAAGGAAGGAGAGAGCCAGGGAAGAGGGAAAAGGAAGTAAAGACAGAGCCACTCTGGGTTGTTGATATGACTGTGATAAAGTACAAATGCTGAAAATCATGGTTTAGCAGATGGGTCCTCGGTTCGCCCTGAGCCTATTGACATATATTGCATATGGTTGTTACATTCTTGGTTATCTAACTTGCCAGCCTCTGCCAATTAAAATCAGCACTTTGTTAAGGCAGAGAGCTGCAGGAGGCTAGCTACCTTTAAAGCCACAACCGGAAACTGGAGAAAAGACAGAAAAACACATCATGACACAGAAAGTGGTATTTGCTATGGCAGTTGTGAATCATCAAGAAAAGACAAGTTTAGTTCTGAATTTTTGTTTCAGAAAGCACAGAAATTGGTAATATGTTTTTGCAAGGCTTTCAACAAATGTTTCAAAAATCTGTCGTGCTCTAAAAGGAAAAGCTGTGAAAATCTGAAATATTCATGAATGTTTAGAGCTACCTTTATTCTATGGGTCAGTTTCCAGTTCAGGTACTCTGACCTAGGTTTCTCATAAACTGAAAAAGTGTCCCCCAAATACACTTCCTATTAGACCTAAAGATTTTTACTTGGAAGATAGAATGACCCTAATTATTAAGAATAGCTTATTACTCAAGGGGAGGGGGAGGGGCAGCAAGAGGTATAATATAAGGCAAACTAAGGTCACCAAGTAGGATGTCAGTCAATGTGGGTGACATGTGGACCTCAGAAGCAGTTGGGTTGAGCTGAGAAAAACAGAGGAAGAAACAGATCCTTACTCCAACTTACCCCAAGAATGTTCTATCTAAATTGAACTAGGTTGTTTTAGGAATCCCTAATCTAAATTATCCTAATCTCTAAAATAATAGAACCCTGCTCTCCATCCAACCATGACCCATCAGTTGTAGCCATGTAACAGGTAAAAAAGAAGGAAACAGTTTCTACAGGCTGAGGAGACAGCACTTTTAAAGACACAAAGCCATTTGAACGCTTGGTATGGTTATAGCTAAATCAGGGAGCACAAGCGGAGCAGGTGAGAGCTACAGATGTGTGTCACGGGGCGGCTGTGAGGGTTGCTAATTAGGTGGGCTCTGTTGGATTTGGCACCAAATGACAAAAGCCAAAGGATGAGCAAGTGGACTTTGAGGCCTCAAGCTTGGCTACCTGGGATAAAAGAGGTGCTATTAGTAGACACAGGAAGGTAAGAAGATGAGGTGGCAATGCTGAGGGCAGTCTACACAGGAGACTCTGGTAGGTGTATCCAGGAGAGCCCTCCAGAAAGCAGTTTGAAAAATCAGTGTCAAGCTCTTGAGAAAGGCCTAGAACTTGGTATCATTACCTAGATGTGATCATCTGAGTTGCAGAGCTGGACTGCTTCAAGCGTGGTCAACAGACCAACAGTATCATCTGGAAGAATATAAGAAATGCACTTTCCTTTTCACTATTTTTCTTAAATTGAGGTATAGTTAATTTACAATGTTGTGTTAGTTTCAGGTGTACAGCAAAGTGATTCAGTTATATATATATACATACATATATATGTATATATCCTTTTTCAGATTATTTTCCATTGTAGGTTATTTTATAAGGTATTGAGTACAGTTACCTGTACTATACAGTAGGTCCTTGTTGTTTACCTATTTTACATACAGTAGTGTATATATGTTAAACCCCAAACTCCTAACTTACCTCTCCCTCACCAAGAAATACACTTTCTTGAGCTCCACCTCAGACCTATTGAGTCAGAATTTCTGTATTTTAGCAAACTCTCCAGATGATTTTATGTCTACTAAAGTTTGAAAAGTACTGGGCAAGAGAGTGGATGAGTTCATGGAATGAGAAGGTATATACTGAAAGGAAAGAAAGTTTTCACATTGGAGAATTCCTTTAGGGGCTGAAAAGCAGAAAAAACAAACAAACAAAAGACCCCTCCCGTCAGAACCAAGATGGCGGAATAGAAGGACATGCTCTCACTCCCTCTTGCGAGAACACCAGAATCACAACTAGCTGCTGGACAATCATCGACAGGAAGACACTGGAACTCACCAAAAATGATACTCCACATCCAAAGACAAAGGAGAAGCCACAATGAGACGGTAAGAGGGGCACAATCACAGTAAAATCAAATCCAATAACTGGTGGGTGGGTGACTCACAGACTGGTGAACACTTATACCACAGAAGCCCACGCACTGGAGTGAAGGTTCTGAGCACCACGTCAGGCTTCCCAACCTGGGGGTCCGGCAACGGGAGGAGGAATTCCTAGAGAATCAGACTTTGAAGCCTAGTGGAAATTGATTGTGGGACTTCGACAAGACTGGGGGAAACAGAGACTCCACTCTTGGAGGGCACACACAAAGTAGTGTGTGCATCAGGACCGAGGGGAAGGAGCAGTGACCCCAGGGGAGATTGAACCAGACCTACCTGCTAGTGTTGGAGGGTCTCCTGCAGAGGCGGGGGGTGGCTCTGTTTCACCGTGGGGACAAGGACACTGGCAGCAGAAGTTCTGGGAAGTACTCCTTGGCATCAGCCTTCCCAGAGTCTGTCATTAGCCCCAATAAAGACCCCAGGTAGGCTCCAGTGTTGGGTTGCCTCAGGCAAAACAACCAACAGGGAGGGAACCCAGCCCCACCCATCAACAGTGAAGTGGATTAAAGTTTTACTGAGCTCTACCCACCAGAGCAACAGTCAGCTCTACCCACCTCCAGTCCCTCCCATCAAGCCTCTTAGCTTCATCCACCAGAGGGCAGACAGCAGAAGCAAGAAGAACTACAATCCTTCAGCCTGTGGGAAAAAAACCACATTCACAGAAAGATAGACAACATGAAAAGGCAGAGGGCTATATATCAGATGAAGGAACAAGATAAAACCCCAGAAAAACAACTAAATGAAGTGGACAGAGGCAACCTTCCAGAAAAAGAATTCAGAATAATGATAGTGAAGATGATCCAGGACCTCGGAAAAAGAATGGAAGCAAAGATTGAGAAGATGCAGGAAATGTTTAACAAAGACCTAGAAGAATTAAAGAACAAACAAACAGAGATGAACAATACAATAACTGAAATGAAAACTACACTAGAAGGAATCAATAGCAGAATAACTGAGGCAGAAGAACGGATAAGTGACCTGGAAGACAGAATGGTGGAATTCACTGCTGTGGAACAGAATAAAGAAAAAAGAATGAAAAGGAATGAAGACAGCCTAAGAGACCTCTAGGACAACATTAAACACAACAACATTCGCATTATAGGGGTCCCAGAAGGAGAAGAGAGAGAGAAAGGACCTGAGAAAATATTTGAAGAGATTATATTGGAAAACTTCCCTAACATGGGAAAGGAAATAGTCACCCAAGTCCAGGAAGTGCAGAGAGTCCCATACAGGATAAACTCAACGAGAAACACGCTGAGACACATAGTAATCAAATGGGCAAAATTTAAAGACAAAGAAAAATTATTGAAAGCAGCAAGGGAAAAACGACAAATAACATACAAGGGAACTCCCATAAGGTTAACAACTGATTTCTCAGCAGAAACTTTACAGTCCAGAAGGGAGTGGCATGGTATACTTAAAGTGAAGAAAGGGAAGAACCTACAACCAAGATTACTCTACCCAGCAACGATCTCATTCAGATTCGATGGAGAAATCAAAAGCTTTACAGACAAGCAAAAGCTAAAAGAATTCAGCACCACCAAACCAGCTCTACAACAAATGCTAAAGGAACTTCTCTAAGTGGGAATGACAAGAGAAGAAAAGGACCTACAAAAACAAACCCAAAACAATTAAGAAAATGGTCATAGGAACATACATATCGATAATTACCTTAAATGTGAATGGATTAAATGCTCCAACCAAAAGACACAGGCTTGCAGAATGGATACAAAAACAAGACCCATATATACACTGCCTACAAGAGACCCACTTCAGACCTAGGGACACATACAGACCGAAAGTGAGGGGATGGAAAAAGATATTCCATGCAAATGGAAATCAAAAGAAAGCTGGAGTAGCTATACTCATATCAGATAAAATCAACTTTAAAATAAAGAATGTTACAAGAGAAAAGGAAGGACACTACAGAATGATCAAGGGATCAATCAAAGAAGAAGATATAACAATTATAAATATATATGCACCCAACATAGGAGCACCACAATACATAAGGCAACTGCTAACAGCTATAAAAGAGGAAATCGATAGTAACACAATCATAGTAGGGGACTTTAACACCTCACTTACACCAATGGACAGATCATCCAAAATGAAAATAAATAAGGAAACAGACGCTTTAAATGACACAATAGAGCAGACAGATTTAATTGATATTTATAGGACATTCCATCCAAAAACAGCAGATTACACTTTCTTCTCAAGTGCACACAGAACATTCTCCAGGATAGATCACATCCTGGGTCACAAATCAAGCCTCAGTAAATTTAAGAAAGCTGAAATCATATCAAGCATCTTTTCTGACCACAACGCTATGAGATTAAAAATGAATTACAGGGGAAAAAACGTAAAAAACACAAACACATGGAGGCTAAACAATACGTTACTAAATAAGCAAGAGATCACTGAAGAAATCAAAGAGGAAATCAAAAAATACCTGAAGACAAATGACAATGAAAACAGGACAATCCAAAACCTATTGGATGCAGCAAAAGCAGTTCTAAGAGGGAAGTTTATAGCTATACAAGCCTATCTCAAGAAATAAGAAAACTCTCAAATAAACAATCTAACTTGACACCTAAAGGAAGTAGAGAAAGAAAAACAAACGAAACCCAAAGTTAGCAGAAGGAAAGAAATCATCAGAGCAGAAATAAATGAAATAGAAACAAAGAAAACGATAGCAAAGATCAATAAAATGAAAAGCTGGTTCTTTGAGAAGATAAACAACACTGATAAACCATTAGCCAGACTCATCAAGAAAAAGAGGGAGAGGACTCAAATTAATAAAATCAGAAATGAAAAAGGAGAAGTTACAACAGACACCACAGAAATACAATGCATCCTAAGAGACAACTACAAGCAACACTATGCCAATAAAATTGACAACCTGGAAGAAATGGACAAATTCTTAGAAAAGTATAACCTTCCAAGACTGAACCAGGAAGAAACAGAAAATATGAACAGACCAATCACAAGTAATGATGTTGAAACTGTGATTAAAAATCTTCCAACAAACAAAAGTCCAGGACCAGATGGCTTCACGGGTGAATTCTACCAAACATTTAGAGAAGAGCTAACACCCATCCTTCTCAAACTCTTCCAAAAAATTGCAGAGGAAGGAACACTCCCAAACTCATTCTATGAGGCCACCATCACCCTGATACCAAAACCAGGCAAAGACACTACATAAAAGAAAATTACAGACCAATGTCACTGATGAACATAGATGCAAAAATCCTCAACAAAATACTAGCAAATAGAAACCAACAACACATTAAAAGGATCATACACCATGATCAAGTGGGATTTATCCCAGGGATGCAAGGATTCTTCAATATACGCAAATCAATCAATGTGATACACCATATTAACAAATTGAAGAATAAAAACTATATGATCATCTCAATAGATGCAGAAAAAGCTTTTGACAAAATTCAACACCCATTTATGATAAAAACTCTCCAGAAAATGGGCATAGAGGGAACCTACCTCAACATGATAAAGGCCATATACGACAAACCCACAGCAAACATCATTCTCAATGGTGAAAAACTGAAAGCATTTCCTCTACAATCAGGAACGAGACAAGGATGTCCACTCTCACCACTATTATTCAACATAGTTCTGGAAGTCCTAGCCACGGCAATCAGAGAAGAAAAAGAAATAAAAGGAATACAAATTGGAAAAGAAGAAATAAAACTGTCACTGTTTGCAGATGACACGCTACTATACATAGATAATCCTAAAAATGCCCCCAGAAAACTACCAGAGCTAATCAATGAATTTGGTAAAGTTGCAGGATACAAAATTAATGCACAGAAATCTCTTGCATTCCTATACACTGATGATGAAAAATCTGAAAGAGAAATTAAGGAAACACTCCCATTTACCATTGCAATAAAAAGAATAAAATATCTAGGAATAAACCTACCTAGGGAGACAAAAGACCTGTATGCAGAAAACTATAAGACACTGATGAAAGAAATTAAAGATGATACCAACAGATGGAGACATATACCATGTTCTTGGATTGGAAGAATCAATATTGTGAAAATGACTATACTACCCAAAGCAATCCGTATCAAATTACCAATGGCATTTTTTACGGAACTAGAACAAATCATCTTAAAATTTGTATGGAGACTCAAAAGACCCCGAATAGCCAAAGCAGTCTTGAGGGAAAAAAACGGAGCTGGAGGAATCAGACTCCCTGACTTCAGACTATACTACAAAGCTACAGTAATCAAGACAATATGGTACTGGCACAAAAACAGAAACATAGATCAATGAAACAAGATAGAAAGCCTAGAGATAAACCCACGCACCTATGGTCAACTAATCTATGACAAAGGAGGCAAAGATATACAATGGAGAAAAGACAGTCTCTTCAATAAGTGGTGCTGGGAAAACTGGACAGCTACATGTAAAAGAATGAAATTAGAACACTCCCTAACACCATACACAAAAATAAACTCAAAATGGATTCGAGACCTAAAGGTAAGACCGGACACTATAAAACTCTTAGAGGAAAACATAGGAAGAACACTCTTTGACATAAATCACAGCAAGATCTTTTTTGATCCACCTCCTAGAGTAATGGAAATAAAAACAAAAATAAACAAATGGGATCTAATGAAACTTCAAAGCCTTTGCACAGCAAATGAAACCATAAACAAGACGAAAAGACAACCCTTAGAATGGGAGAAAATATTTGCAAACAAATCAACAGACAAAGGATTAATCTCCAAAATATATAAACAGCTCATGCAGCTCAATATTAAAGAAACAAACAACCCAATCCAAAAATGGGCAGAAGACCTAAATAGACATCTCTCCAAAGAAGACATACAGATGGCCAAGAAGCACATGAAAAGCTGCTCAACATCACTAATTATTAGAGAAATGCAAATCAAAACTACAATGAGGTATCTCCTCACACCAGTTAGAATGGGCATCATCAGAAAATCTACAAGCAACAAATGCTGGAGAGCATGTGGAGAAAAGGGAACCCTCTTGCACTGTTGTTGGGAATGTAAATTGATACAACCACTATGGAGAACAGTATGGAGGTTCCTTAAAAAACTAAAAATAGAATTACCATGTGATCCAGCAATCCCACTACTGGGCATATATCCAGAGAAAACCATAATTCAAAAAGACACATGCACCCCAATGTTCATTGCAGCACTATTTACAATAGCCAGGTCATGGAAGCAACCTAAATGCCCATCGACAGATGAATGGATAAAGAAGAAGTGGTACATATATACAATGGAATATTACTCAGCCATAAAAAGGAATGAAACTGAGTCATTTGTTGAGACGTGGATGGACCTAGAGACTGTCATACAGAGTGAAGTAAGTCAGAAAGAGAAAAACAAATATCATATATTAACGCATGTATGTGGAACCTAGAAAAATGGTAGAGATGAACCGGTTTGCAGGGTAGAAGTGGAGACATAGATGTAGAGAACAAACATATGGACACCAAGGGGGGAAAACTGCAGTGAGGTGGGGATGGTGGTGTGCTGAATTGGGCAATTGGGATTGACATGTATACACTGATGTGTATGAAATTGATGACTAATAAAAACCTGCAGTATAAAAAAACAAACAAGAAAAAAAACCAACTAATACTGAACTTTCTTTGGGTTATTTGTATGGAAATATGTTAACATAAATGTTTCAGACATTACATGAAATTTCTAAAAACCTTATATGTTCTGGTATAATGTTATAAGTCATAATTCTAGTTATTACTTTAAAAAGTATATCTCAGAAATAACTGAATTTTCTTGTCAATTGCATTATTATGAACTTTCATCAAATCTTTAACCATGGTCATTTTTACGTCTTTTGTCATTTACAGACAGTTCTGGGTGTACTCTGATGCTTTTGCAAAAAGGTTCCTATAAAAGGGTTTCGTCTTCAAGGAATTCATGGAAAAGACTTTGACAAGTACAGGTTTCTGGTAACTGACTATACTGCTGAACTGAATGAATAAGCATTTTCAGAACTCTAATGGAAAACTGATGAATTCATAAAAGTGCTAACAAAAGATCATGATGAAATAAAAAATTAATTACATGGGACTGAGTGAACTGATGAGGATGATTATAATTTTTGTGACTTTCTGTTTGAATAAAAAAAGAAAAAGACCTCTCCCTCACCCAAAATAAAAATACCATAGAAAGACTCTAAAAAGGAACATGAGAAAAATTATGGTGCATTTCAATGTGAAAATCAAGAAAAGATAAAATGACTTGTGCACTTATTTTAGGCTCCCTGATAAACTGTTAAACTCTTTGAGTGATGGGACAAGTTAAGGATAAGGTAAGAGTTAAAGTCAGTAGCTCCAAGAATGATCTCTTATTTATTGTTGACAAATCAAGACTGTCCTATACAAAACAGGGCTGTGGTCACCTTTGGATAAAACACACATGCTGACGGTAGCACTATGAATGGTGATATTCTAGCAGAGTAGATCTTTCAGCTGCATTTGGCTTTTATGCCAAGAACATGTGTCTTTAATCCCACACTCAAATAGACAAATCATTCATCTAAGAAGCTGTAACACAGTAAACACAAGAAATTTGCAGTGGGTCCCAGAAGGAAGAAACAAAAGAGCTCACTGATCCTGCTCACCTGTAATTTGTCAATTATATGATTTCTCACACAAATATTGAATTAGAGTATTTTAATAACTTTCCTTGAGCAAATGAATTTCTCTCTGATGTAGACTCATAACAGGCACAGAACAAGTTCTCTGTGGTCCCTGATGCTGAGAGAAAATTACTTCCAGCCGTTATAGCTCAGTAATGACAGCATTTAGTGTCTATGCCATCATCCAAGCAATCACAAATCATCCAGAAAGTACTTATTTTCACAGAGCACTGAGCTAGACTCAGCTCATAATTCTGGAGTGAAGGTGTCTGGCTTTCACACAAGTCTGTGGCTGGTATCCTTGAGGCCAACTATTTGCTTCCCTAAACTGCTGTGGGTACAGGACATGTCATTAGGGTGGGCA
Organism: Balaenoptera physalus; assembly: GCF_965194825.1. Classification (NCBI taxonomy): domain Eukaryota; kingdom Metazoa; phylum Chordata; class Mammalia; order Artiodactyla; family Balaenopteridae; genus Balaenoptera; species Balaenoptera physalus. The sequence goes on along the minus strand of NC_138898.1, from coordinate 40,878,125 downwards.
GCCAAGCCCAGTTTAGTTTTACTCCACCACAGAAATTTTTAATTTCCATTCAAGGGCTGAAGAGGTCTTTGTTCAGTGAACAAGTCCTTCCTAGCAGCCCCTGTGCTCACTGGCTTAATATCATAATTAGACTCATTGTGGTTGGTAAAATCCTCATTTAAGTAGATAGCATGCTGATGCTAATACCTAAGGACATAAAGGATTAGCATATGTTTTTTAAATGTATACAAAAAAAGATATGCTGATAGACAAATTCAAATCCAACACTCATGATGTGAACTTGGCTAAGTCACTTATCTAGAGAAGCCTCAGTTTCTTGATCTGAAAAATGGGAATAAAAATTCCATCTCCCAACAGGAGTGTTTTATGGATTAAATGAGATGATGTATACACAATGTTTAGTATTCAAATAAAGGATAGACTCTTGTATTATCTAGCACAGAGTCCATATGTTACTATGCAAATGGCATAGTGGAAAATATGGCTCTGCATTCAAATTCTGCCTCTACCACTTATGAGCCAGGATTTCTTAAGTTACTTGACTCTCTGGTTCCTATCTTTTTCACTGGCAAAATGAAGGGGATGAGTTATAATATTTTAAAATTCCTTTTATCTCACAAATTTTATATACCCAGCCACCTTTACCAATTGCCCTGGGACATTCCTGGGTTTGAAATTAATAATAAATTGAGCTTTAATGTGTAAACTATATAAAAAAGATTTTATAGATGTGCCTCCATTTTTCTGAATTTCCAAAGTAAGCTATTTGAGTGAAATAATACATCCAAACAGAACAATGACAAATTAAAATCTTCACAAAATGTAACCTGTGTAATCACGGTCCAAATCAAGGACTAGCACTTGACCTGTGCCCCAGAGCCTCAGACCATTATATTCTGTTAAAGAATATCTGTTAACGACATACAAGGAACTGTTAACATAGAGGCTAGGCTTCTAATTCAAACAATAACAATGACAACAACCATCAAAAATTAAGAAAAGAGCCAGTTGGATATAAGGTATTCTGGATGGGAATAATTAAAAGATGAATCAAGATAAATCATCTCAACATTAAAATCTAACACTAATTTCTAGGATCCTAATTATGTCCATACTAATTTCGTCACCAGAAAAAAATACAAACGGAATATGCTATTCAGAAGAAGCCCAATTTCTTTAAATGACCATTTCCAGCGCTGGATTCCCAAGGTCTCTCCCCTGAGCCTTCCAGTGGTCTGGCCAACTGCTTGCATTTTTACAGTTTGCTTCTCAGATTTGCAGTGCTTTTCCCTGGCTGTTGGTGGAAAGATTTTCAATACAGGAAGACTTGCGTGCATTTGGAAATGGCCGTCAGCACGCTGAAACAAAGAGCTTCCCTCTGGCTGCATCATTATCTTTTCAACATACCTATCTGCTGAGTTCCAGAGAATAGTCCTCTATGTGTGCACATTTTTCCTACTAACATACACTAGCTTTAAACATCAGTAGGCTCCAATGAAGTCCCAGTAATATTCCCCCAAGCTTGACATCTAAAGCCAGGTATAAGAGAAATTATTTCATAGGAAATGCAAACTCCCCTGCTTTTCACTTTTGCTTTAGCTTAAAAAAATTAAAAGGAAAAAAAGAGAGAAACTTTTAGATGCTGCTGACAATTTGAAAAAGATTATGGGTTCTCTGAGAACGCTATTTCTTTGAATTTTGGACAGGAAAGGTAAAGTATCTTTGATTTTATCTTGCTCAATCACATTGGTCCTGCTGCCAGAGCTATAATAACTCAGGGAACCCAGAATAGAGGAAGAGAGGAAGGAAGAGGAGAAAGGGGCTTAACAGGAGGAGAAAAGCAAATGGGGATGTTTGCAGGGGCCAGAGCAGGAGCTGCAGGGCTTCATGGGCCCCAAGAGTGCTCTGGCGCCATCATTTGAAATATTATCCAAAATATTTTCATTCCCAGTGATTCTCACCACCCGCTCCGGCCAACTTCCCTCCCACTGATGCTGAGGCCTTCATTGCTTGGGGTGGAGCCGAGTCCAGGGAAGAATAAAAGGACTCAGTCCTCAGGTTTTAATCCCAAAGTTGCCTCTGGAAGCCCATTTTAGGGAGGGAAAAGACTAGTTAAAAACAAAGCTTTCATTTGCAAAACCAGAAAAAAAAAAAAAAAAAAAGCTTGCAGGGCTCAAAGGAGAAAAAGGAGTATTTTTACTTTTGTTTGTTTTGCTGACGGAAAGCCAGAGAGTAGGGAAGATTCAGAATCGGGTGTGACTTGGGGCATTTCCTGAACCACAAGGACTGAAATGAGCCTTCCTGGGCTGGGGCTGGTGGGGGGATCCGGAGGCAGCCTGTCAGCAGAGGAGAGGTGCCTGGGTTCCCATTTGCAAGTTTGGGAGGAGGATCTCCTAGGAGACCCCACAGTTTGTACGACAGCCTCAGGGGTGGCAGGCAAGCCCTGTTCAGGCAAAAACGTCGAGAGTTCCCACCTCAACCTACCTCCTCTCCCCCACACATGCTACAGGGAGATCTAGAAAGCTCTGAGAGGATGGACTAGGACCCCGACCCCCAACCAAGCAAGGAAGGCAGACGTTCCCCTGGAAGCAGTGCCCAGGACAGACATGAGCAGTAGACCCCAGAGCACATCCAACGGCCAGGGCTGATGGGGACGGAGGTGGGGGCCGCCCCCAACCTCCCCCCGCAGGAGAAGGAAGTGGGGACTCAAAGATAAGCATGTGCTAGATCCCTTCCTCTCATTCCAGATGTGCAGCCTCTTGACTGAGCCGTCCTCCTCGGAAACGAAGAGAAGGAACCCGGAAGAGGCAGAGAACCGCCTTGCTTAGAAAGGAGCGCTCGGGAGTCTGAATCCCCTGCGTATTTGCCTCACAGAGGTTACACTTTAAACCAGAGGGACTGAGCTGTCTTAAATGGGGGTGGGGGTGGGGCACTGGTGAGCAAGCTGAGTTCAATTACAGATAAAATAAAAAGTTGTGCTTCTGCATATCTGCCCCCTAATGTGTCCACCTCACAGCAGCTTCCAGAGCCTCTGTGGTTCCAGGGGAAACTGCTGCTTCTTCATATCCCTGCCTTCCCAGTACAGGCACCCCTGGGAGGCAAGAAGGCTCCCTGTTGGTAACTAAGCAGCGGGTGGTCTAATCAGCCCTCCAGCAAGGGTTCGGGGGACAGTCCTGACATAAACAGGAGAGCACCCTTGCACCCTCGCAGCCTGGAAACCAGCTGTCCTGTCACCCACCATCCTCTTTCTAACAGCTGAAGATGTTCAGGAAGACCCCCTCCTCACTCACCTGCACCCCAATATCCTGTAGTGTCACCCTGAATTCTGCTCTCCATTTCACCTCTGGAGGCTGAATGGGGAAAAAATGATGCCTCCCTCACCATGGCTGGTCCACCCTTGCACCTTCCCCCAGAAGATCTCTGGCTCAGAGAAATAACCTAGGAGAACTCTTGCTCTGAAGCCATCTATGTGGTCTGTGGAGCAGCTCCCAGTCAAGTGTTCCTTTGCTGGCTTTTCAAAGAGTTCTTCCCAAAGTGTGGCCAAGACCAGCAGCATCACTTGGAAGCTGGTTAGGATGCAAATTCTTGAGACCCCACCCAAACCTGTTGACTAGAGAACTCTGGGGTAGGAATCTGTTTGAACAACTGCCCACTCCTACCCCCAGCCTATGCAAGTTAAGTCTGAATGCACTGTCTTTATAGACCTAAGTGGTCTCTCTGTGTTGAACTTCACTGAAGAGTGAAGGTTATCTTCCTGATATAAACCTGAAGGTCCTCTGGTGCCCGAGCCTCCAGCAGCATCTCAGCAGGCCAACATCAGCCCTCCAGCAAGAATCTCAGTTCATCCAACAGATATTGAAGATCTACCATGCTTGGAACCCTAAATTCTCTCTCTGTGGCCCCAGACCTCATTGCTATGGCTTTATGATGTGAAGACATAGAGGAGGCAAAATCTGTGGGCCATTTCAATGAAGTCCACTTGCCTAAACATTTATTCCAGATAAGAGGTAGCCTACCAGGGCTTGAGAACATTGTCTAGCTGCCCCAGCCTTATTGCAAATAATACCTCTGTCCACAAGGTAATCTTATCCTCAAGCTCCTCTTACTTCTTGGTCCAGTTGTGGTCCAGACCATTTGTTACAATCACCTGGGAATGTACTACAAAAGCACTAGTGTGCCACAAAGATCCTTATTTAACTGGTCTGGGGTGAGTCCTGGGCTCAGTATTTTTTTTAATTCACCCAGTGATTCTAATATGTAGCTTGAGCTGCAACCTAGGCCCTGGCTAAACCAACAGACCCAGAAATGTCAGGTCTCCCTGTTTGAGAATTTGCAGGTGGCTTAAAGGTATAAAGAAGGAGGAGAGGTAGATGGATGTGCCAGGTACATTACAAATATTAGCTCATTTGACTTTACGAATAACACTGAGAATGTGCTGTCAGTAAACTCTTAAGCAATGATGGAAACTAAGAAAGTGTGGAGCCAGGATTTAAAGGTCTTCGTTGAAAACCTGTGTCTTATTTGCTAACTGCAGAAACTAAGTGATACAAAATGAAAAAACTATAAAAATATGCAGTGGAACATCGGTGAGCTAAACCAAGATTTAACACATGGGACATCACAGTACACAGGATTCCAAGTTGGTTCACACTGTAATCAAATATACACAAAATGCTAGACTAAAGAGGGTTCCCTTGGGCTCTTCTTACAACCTTTACAAGATCTGCATTTTCTCTCCAACCCTCCTTCTCAGGTGTAGCTCTGGGGGTGGGGGGTGCCCTAACCAGAGATGGATGTGTAGACTATCAGCTCGCAGTACCACTGTGTAGAAAACTTGCTGTGAAAAGAAAACTGAGCAGTAAGATAGAGCACTTCTCTATGCAACCAAATGATATGACTCTCATGTCACCTTCTTGAAGCCTGGGTGTCTCCCTGGGGCAATGAGAAGGCAGTATCATTCTCACAAAGAACATACGTTCCCCCTCAAACCTACCTGGGGTCCCACACCAACTTCTCCACTTACTATGCGACTTTGGACAGGGCACTTAACCTCCCCACGCCTCAGAAAACCCACCTGTAAAATGGAAGAAAGTACCTTGAGATGCCACCCTCCCTTCCTGGCTGTTGTCAGGATTGTTGATGATGTACACAAAGCATGGAACACAACGTTGATGGTGAAATTTATTATTATTTCATGACTTAGAATGGTCTTCTGCCCTCTTCCTCCTTCACTAACATTGAAACCTACACCCATCAACATGGACACTTCCCTATAACCTCTCTTCCATGCAGAGCTACAGGCCACATGCTCCCCACTAGCACACCGTGAAACAGCTTACTGAAACAGCCCCATAAACTGAACCGAGTTGTCACATGGCTGCCTTGGTCATTTTGACCAGGAGCTCCCTGAGGACAAGGCCTGTCTTTTTACCCATTAAATCCCCAGCATCTAGCCCAATGTCTGCTCACAATAGGTTCTCAATGAATATTTGTAGAATAAATAAACAAAATATAAATATTCAGGGCTGGTCCTTCCAGAAATGGCTGGTGGTTTCCTCAAACTCCAAAAATCTCCCTGTTGGGACTCTGGGTGGAACACAGGGATCACCACTTATCATTTTCTCTGTAGCTCCTTATCCATCCCAGACCCATCAATTTGGACCCCCAGATGGATGTTTCCTATGCATAACTAAGGCAAGACAAAGTCTCAGGTTCCCGTAACCCCCAAAACTCTCCTGCAAAGGCCTTAGGACAAGGTGTTTCCCACCCACCTGGTGCAATGGAAGAACATCTGGACGGCATTCTCTGCTGTTCAAATCAATTTATGCCCCATGAATCACATGTTGAATACACATAACCTCACTCTCTGAGAAACATTCCTTTGGGTTTCCTTAAAATGATCTATTATTGATAACCATATATATGCCATATGCCTCATTTCATCTCCATACTACCCCATCAAGATAAGTACTTTACATGATTTAGAGATGGTACAAATGCCCGTGGGAGCCTTCCCAATTTTCCTTGTCTTATTCCTCAAAAAGGAGGCTAAAATATCCTTATTTTTTTCTAAATAATAAATATTTATATCCTTTCCCAACCCTTTCTTGAAACTAAGACATGGGACAATGTCAGGACTTTGGCCAATAGGACCTGAGGGAAAGTCTGCTGGGAGAGGGGTAAGAAATAATGAAAACTTTTTCACCTCAATAAAAAAAGATGCAAGGAAGAAACACTATTCTTCTTCAGCTGGATATGGTCATGGCTACATGTGATGCCTGGAACAGTAGCAGCCATCTTGCAACCCTGAGGAGAGACAGCTAAAGGACCAATTCAATACGGTGAAGGTAGGAAGCAGAAAGAGGGATCCTTGATGACACCATTGAGCACTGTCCCAATCCTTGAACCCCCAATTGCTATGCTTGTTGCTATGTGATATAATAAATATTCTCATAGTTTAAACTACTTTTAGGTGGGTGTTATGTTACATATCTGAAATGTCCTACCCGACACAACAGGAAAGAAGACTGGAGAAGCTAATTACCAAAAAGATCACACTGCAATTAGCAAAAGAAAGGAACTAGCATTATAGTAGAGGAATGGAAGTAACATTATTAACCCATCATGAGCAACACACTCTATCAAGAGCAATATATGAAATACACCACTTAATCCTCATCAAAACCCGAAGAGGATATTATGGATAGTCTATTTCATAAAAGAAAACTCAAGAGAGGTTAAGTAATTTACCCAAGGTCAAGTAGGAAGTGGCAATTTTGGAATTTCAGCATAAGCTGGTATGACTTCAGTGACAGGAGGGATCTGCTATGCCATATGCATGAAGAATTAGTATCCCTTAGCTCATCCTTTTGTATGGCTGTGTTCTTCAGATTTTTTGCTATGAAATGATTTTGATAGGGAGAATATAAAGCATAACGGGATGCAATGGTGCTCTCAGGAAGATATGGGGGGTGTGGGGTAAAGGGACAATAGTAGACCACTGAAAGCTACCTGGGAAGTCTTCAAATTGTACACAGAGCAGACCCAGACAAACTCTGCTCTTTGATTGAAAAAAAAATACACATATGTATATATACATTATCAATATTTTTCAGTCTTTATTAAATATAAATTATTTAATATATTTATGGCATAATTAAGGAAAACTTTCACAAATGAATTGGATCTGTTTTCGGCTGGATAACAATCTATTTACTTTTGTTAGACCTTGGAAATTTCAATACACTGTAATTGTATTTCTAATGACAGAAGATTCATCTCAGCTCACAGTGTATACATTTCATTATTCACCACACATTTATATTCTAGTAAATGAACTTGCTCATTATACACTGTAATCTTTTTGTTGCATGATGTTTACATTTTTTAAGTGATTAAAGCCATGTAATCACTTCATTGTGATGTTGGCAATTGTCATTATATAATATATACAATTTCAAAAAGATGCAATTTCAGGATTTTGATCTTGCAGCATAAATATATGCATGACACGTAGTACAAATAAACTTACTCCAGATGGTTGCTTAAAACAGATAAATCAAATTTCCCAGTAGTCACAAACTAAATTTTCGACCAAATATAGTTTTTTCACTGATTAAAATGGCTAAACATTCAAGTCACTCTAAACATAATAAATGTGACAAAATTGGGTAGGTTGTGATAGAACAGAATTAGATTTTCTGGCTATTTTAAGAGTTCTTTTGGGTCTACTCAAGATGAGGACCCACCCATCTGAAAAGGTCCAGGTTTTAAGTTCAGTTCTGCCATATTTCGAAAGACATACAAGGTCAGCACGTTTGGGTTTCATGGGAAAAGAAGTGGGATGCAGTGAATTTAATCCACCAGGATGAAGTTGGCAATACCTTGTCCTTCCAGAGCACCTTCAAGCTATATTTACAAGCTTTTCAATCCAAGGCAACAACAGAACACTACAGAAAATGCTAGCTAGAAAAAAACATATTGGCACAGTAAAACAAATTATCCTCCAAACCAGAGAACTGCAGGTTGATGGACACCCCCACTGAGCCATTAGCCCTGCCTTGCATTGTTACAATATTGCCCCAGTGCATTAACAAACTGCCTAGCTCTTTCTGGTCTGTTGCTAGCTACCTTCCTGCTTTCAGCAGCTAGTAAAATTAAACCTCTTCCAAATAATTCTCATGTGCACAGACTGTAAAGTGAATGTAAATTAAAGTAATACATTACCCCAAATTTCAACTTTTTTAGACAGCTGCCTGCTAGCCCCACCTTTGCAAATATTCTTCCTTTGCTCGGCATGCAAACACCTAGGTGGGGTTCACAGAAACCCACATTTTTGTCCCATCACCCATTGCATAACCAACTTATCTGGCCCAACAGCTCAAGCACACTTCTAAGTGCCCTCAATACCCATGCTTACCAACATGGTTCAAGGCTCAACAACCTTTATATTTAAAAGCTTTCTAATCAATGAGAAAGAATGACAAAAATACCAATGGAAAAAAAAAGTTAGTGTTCATGAATAGACCAGAAAGAGAAAGAAGTGAGTACCCAATAAATGTAAGAAAAGAACATATTTCAGTAGTGATCAAATAAATGTAATAAAAACAAATAGGTGTGATTTTTAAGAGGTGTGAGACGAACCAGGGTTTTTTGTTTGTTTGTTTGTTTTTTTAATAATACTGTTCCATCTTAGAAATGATGAAGAAAAATGGATGGACATCTTCAAGTATGGCTGCTTATGGTAATGTAAATTGGTATCATAATTGAAAGTAAGATGCACTCACCAACTGACCCAAGAGCTCCTCTTTCACAACTAAATCCTCCCCTTGGAGTTACCGCCATGAACACCCATCCTTAAGTCACAGCCCCATTAGTGCAAAAGCCCTGGCTAAATTTTATCATCAATCAATTAGTCCAAACCAGAAACACTGGGGACATTAAAAATTCTCAGTTTACCAATAACTTTAGTCAATGCCAAATTATACCATCTGGTACCTAATATATTTGTTAATCCTCATATAGGATTCTAGTACAAGAAGCATATTCAATCAATTTCTCACATCATACATAATAGGTATTGTAATAACATGAATATTCTGCAAAGGAGGGGTCTATTCCCCCACTGATGCTTGACAAATGTTTGCCCATGACTTTCATTCATGCCTAACAAGGTCACCTTTCATCTCCAGCACACAGTGAAAGAAGACTATAATCCTCTGGCTTTTTATGCAGAGATAGCTAAAGCAAATTCACAGTGCACCCGTCACTAAGGTAGGATATAAACACTCATTAGATAATCTTCACTAACAATCCCAGAAGTAAATATGATTGTGGTATCACATCCAAAACATCTGCAGAGGTCCACCAGTGGCCAACCTAGGCCCACGTACACTAAGGAAACACCATCATTTGCAAGCCATTATTGTCTCTCACTGGCATCTCTGCCTAGGTGAGTTCTTTAAACTGAATAGAAGCAAGATGTGTGAGTTGCTTGGTTACAGGAAATCAGACTGCACAGAGTCCCACCTGATGTCTGGCTGGGACTCATCACCACCTTTTAAGAAAACTTGTCATTTTTTAAGAAAAGGGAGCCTCGATTGCTGGGCAGCCATGACTGTTTTCTGCACGGCAGGTCGCTGGCTGAACCGCGTTTTCTGCTAATTAAATTCACTGTGGGAGATTCCTAACATGCGTCTCCATGGGAAATGGATCTGCAAATCTGGATGATGCCCCTAATTGCTTCTGGTAACAAGGTTATGAGACTCAGGCTGTCATAGCGAGAGAAAGCAGAGCTCAGAGAAGTGGGGCTCCTCTCACAGACCATATGGGCCTCTTCAACCTACAGCTGGAAAAGCTAAAATCTGGCTCAGCTGCGACTGGGCACTTCCTGAACAAGGCCTGTCACTTTGCACTTTTCAATTACTTACCTGGAAATGCAGCAAGCAGGCAGTTGTGAAAAAGCACCATGGGAAAGGAGCAGTTGCTGTCTGCCAACCCTGTGCTGGGAGAGAGATCAGCTCTGGCCTGGTCTAAGGCAGGGCTACTGAAAGTGCCGTGCAGATCAGTAACATCCATGTTACGTGGGAGCTTGTTAGAAATTCATACTCTCAGCCCTACTGAGTCAGAACAGCTGAGGGTGGAGCCCAGGAATCAAAGCCTTAGCACCCTCCCTAAACTACCATTCATGAAGCCCTGGTCTCAGATACACATGATTGTGAATCATTCGAGGAACGTGGCTCTCCTCCTGCCTCTGTCACAAACAGTGCTTGCCCCTGGGAAGCTCGTGTAGCCTCTGTGATCCCAGTTTCCTCGTTGTTCTGATCATCTATGGCAGTGTGACACACCACTCCAAAACCTAGAGGCTCAAGGCAAGAGTGGTTCTGTGAGTTGGCTGGACTCAGCTGGCAAGTTTTCACGCGGGGTCTCTCATGTGGTTGAAGTCAGGTGGCGGTGGTGTGAGAGTCACCTGAATGATGGACTTGGCTGGGGCTGCTTCACTCACATACCTGGCATCTGAACTGGGATGGCTAATGTCTGGCTGGCATCTCTCCCTCCATATGGCCTCCCCACATGGCTAGCTTGGGCTTCCTCACAGCATGCACCTCACAGTGCTTTGCCCACTGACACGGTGGCAGGCTTCCCCCAGAGTATGCATTCGTAGCAAACCAAGGCAGAAGCTGCCAGGCTTAGCCCTGCAACTGGCCCAGTGTGACATCTGCCACATTCTCTGGGTAAAAAGCAAGTCAGGCGGCTAGCCCAGACTCAAGGAGAGGGTCTTACATAAGAGTGGGATTATAATTCTATAAGATCTGGAAAGGTGGGGCATCTTTAGAGAAGAGTTGCTACACTCACCTATTAAATGAAGGAGGTGGCCTATATCCCTAAAGGCCATCATGGTTTTCATAGTGCATGATGCTCTGACACAGGCAATACCCATATTTATTAGAGTCCATTATATCCATCTTGAGGAAGCCCATTTCTCCAAAATATCAGTGCCACTCATTTAGCACTAAGCACATACGGTCTTGCAGTATGATTTACCTTATAAGTGTAGTTACTCTGACTTCTCAACTCGATTAGAAGATCCTCAAGGCCTTTATGCCTCCTTGAAACTCCATTACCTAGTGCAGTGACCTATCCATCATACTGGCTTTCAATGAAGATGTGATAATGATGATGATGATGATGGTGATGCTGATAGAATCACTGCTGTTAAATGATCCTGTCCACTTGAATGAGTACAAAGCAACCATTTCCACAGTTGAACAATAATGCCACATGCCTTTTGTAATTTTTTACAGGTCTTTTTAAGGAAGACTTAGAGCTGTGAATATTATTTCCATTGAGCTATAATTTGTTTTAAATGCATACTCTCTCTCTTTTTTTAATTTTCTAGCACAGAAGGAACAGTATTCTATGGTTATGAAACCACATCATTTTCCTCCTAGCCATAAAGGAAGGCCACATTTCTTAGCCCCCTTGAACTTCAGTAGGGCCACAAAACTGAGTTCTAGTCTATAATCCTAGTCAGCCACACACACCCCCCCAAAGGAAGACAGAGAGTAAAGGTCCTGTGGAACTGTCCTGCTCTCTTGCCTATGCCTGCTGCCAGCAACCTTGAAGCTACAAGGTGGTACAGTCACAAGATAGAAACAATTTGGTCCCTAATTCACTGCTTGGAGCACAGCCACCCAACCAAGAATAATCTCACTGCATTAAGCGTGAGCAACAATTAAGATTTTATTAAGGCAAGACATTGGATTCGAGGGGTGTTTGTTATAACAGCTAAACTACACTGACGCATACATCTAGTTCATTCCCAGAATCAACCCTGTGAGACTTTGTCCTGCATCAATACTTTAAATTGATGTCGAAATTGAACATTTCTAGCAACAAATACATTTCTATAACACCATTAATTCATTTGTTTAGATAGTTCACATTTTCTTCAATCAGATTCACAATATTGTACATTTAGAGCAATTTTACTACATTTTACTACAAAAATAAAGCTGACTTCTTCAATCTATGTCTGCAATGTATTTTCTGCCACATCTGCAACAAGCTCTCACAAGCAAGCTGTGTATATTTGACTCTCTGGGTTTGTTACTTTTGTTCATTCCATCCCTCGCCTCATTCAGTCATTTATTCAAAAACTCTTTATGAGCACCTGGGCCAGACATTACGCATATCCTGGGGATGCCAAGATAAACAGAATGTGGTCAGGGGAGACAATCACAGCAACACAGTGAGCTCTACAAGAGGGGGTATACAAAGTGCATCAAGAACCTGAGAGCTGCTTCTCTAACAACAGTGAAAGGACAGAGGCATTTTTACAAAGGTGGTGACATCCATACTGAATTTTAACAGGTGAGCAGCAGTTCACAGGTAGAGAAGGAGAAAAAGGGCAGATCAGATATAGGGAGCATGCAAAGGCCCAAAGGTGGGGACCATGGTGTTTTGCAGCATGATCCCTATGGCTGATCTAAGGACTGATTAGCACGACCCCAGAGATGACTGGACAACCAACCCAAGTTCAGGAACGATTTTGAGCCAGGCAGCATCAACCTAATCCAAGAGTGATACATGAAGTTTGTGTTCATGCCTGATTGTTTTACAATCTACATAGTTTAACCCCAAGATTTATGTGGGGCACCTGGCCCAGGCGAGATGATTCCTGACATATTTCCATCTAAACTTAGAGGAAGAAATTGCTCAGTCTTCTGTAAGTAAGGGTGGGCCTGGAAGAAGTAGTTAGGCCTCCTGAAGGTCTACCATGAGGTTCCCTTATTCATGCCTGACTATCCTCTGCTGGGCACCCCCTTGGTGAGGATCTTGTAGCCCGTAAGATGCACCTCCATCCATCTTGGAGAAGATGGCTAGTCTCTCTGCCTCGAGTGCTGACCGTGCTTGACTTCTCTTTGTATCCTAGATTTACACAAAGATTACTGGTTCCTGGTCTTTCTGCCCATCTAAGCCAACAATAATCATTTGCCGATTCAGCAGTTGTGAATAGAACACAGTGTGTCTGGGAAACTACAATTAGCTTGATACAGCTGGGAGTACATTGGTGATTTGTGAAAGATAATGCAAGAAAAGGAATTCAGGGGCCAGACCATGAATAGTGTTATATACCATGCTAAGGAATTTGCATGTAACCTTGTTAGTCAAAACCTTGTTAGTCACCCAAGATATGGGTGTGTTATGATAAAAATAGATCTGAAAAAAAAAATCTTTCTGTCAGTAAAGGCAAAGGTTGTAAGGTAAACCAGCTAGAACTCTTGCAAAAATCTGCAGAGATATTTGACTAAAGCGAGGGGTATAACATTCCAAGATATTGAGAGAGTAGAAAAAAATTTTTGATTATTTTAAGTTCAAAGAGGGAGGAATTGGGGATGAATTCAGGGTTTATTCCTTGATGTGGACAATACAGTGAGCCAAAATTAGGACTAAAACCTGGAAGAAAGGAAAGAGGTGGGGGTGGGGAAGGTGATGAGTTTAAGTTTAGTATATTAAGTGTGAGAAGCCTCTAAGACTTAAAAGGTGAAAATTGTTGCCAGTCGTAAATGTGGGCTAGAATTCAAAACTGACATCTTGGTAGGAGAAATGGATTTGGGAATCATTTGCATACAGAGGTGGGAATCAAAAACTCTGGGTGTTGATTGAACCAAGAGCTAGAGGGCATGATGGTAAGTCATCCAAGCACAGAATCCTGAGAAAAAGGAGCATTAAAGGATCAATGGAGAGAGAAGACACCCAGCAGAGACCAAGTGGTCTCAGGGAGGTGGAGTAGAAGGAGGAACAGATGCTCACATGAGGACCTTCTCTGGCTCTCCAAATCCTCTTCACCCTTCAAGGCCTGGCTGAAACGCAAAATCTTCCATAATATGAAGCCTTCACAGACACCCCTCACTCACAGGGATGTTTGCCACCCCCCATTTGCCTCCATCGCCCCATATATCAAATCTGACCTGGTACTTTTATCTCCCCACACCAGCTCTTGCAGGAGAGGAATATGTCTCATTCAGTGGCAAATGACAAAAAATTCAACCCAAACTGGCTTAAAGAAAAATGAAGGAGGGGCTAAGGGTGGATTCTGCCTTTAGGTGTGGCAGTCCAAGGATTCAAAGCGTGCCTCTTTCCCTATTTCTTGACTGATTTTCCCTGAGGTAGCTTTATTCTCAGGCAGGCTATACCCAAAGATGGACACTGACAGTCTCAGGCTTGCAATTTCTTTCTTCAGCAACCCCAGTGGGAAAAGAGGTTCTTATTCATGGTCATTCTCAGCTCTGGTTGGCTTTCATCAGGTCACCTGCTGATCTTTAACCAATCACAGAGACCAGGGGATATTAGGCTCCAATTGGCCAGGCTGGATCACATGACAAGGAAGTGAGAGCAGAATCAGTTTCACCCTGGGAGGACATTGACACGAACCAAATGACGTGCACCAAGAAAAAAGAAGGATTACCAGAAAAAAAATGGAAATTGATACTGGGTAAGCAAATAAGAATTGTGTGTAGAGAGGACGGTGCGTGCAATGCCATTCAACAAATAAGTCTTGATTGACCGGTCACAAGCCAAAATTTCCCACTTTGCTCGCATCATTAAAAGACAAGATATTGTGTGATTATCAAGAGAAGTGACTTTTGTTGATGTGTTTTGTTGTATTAAGTAGGAATCAGAAAGAAAAAGAAGCAGCTGATATTTGTACCTACTGGCATCCTGACTGGTGGAGTTCGAAATCAGAGCAGGTGAAAAAGAGGCAGCAGCCAAAATGCTAAGAGGGAAGAAGGCACATGTCTCCCTGGGAGGCTGTGGGCATTTGAGGCTAGTGGTGAAACTTGGCTTGAAAGCTGCCCAAGTTCTGAGGCTTCTAGGTAATGAGAATAACAAGCTTGGCTGTATAAATCAAACCTACATTATTAGAAAAGTTTGACATTTGCTAAATCACCCATGAAAACTTACCCTGGTTGTTAAGAAGAACCAAAAAAAAAAAAAAAAAGTGTATTCATTTCCAAGCTAAATGTCAAGCTCCCTTAAAGATCTCCTAACACCTACAGATGGGGGAGGGGGAAGGGAAGGAAATGCCATCAAATTAAGGGCAATAAACTTTCCAGACGTCTTCATCTCCATAACTGCTCAGAGATGTCTTCTGGCATTTCTAACTGGGTAATTCTGTCTTTGTATTATGTCTATCTATTGGCAACCCATGTCTTAAAGGTACGCTCACAGAGCAGCATTTGAACACTAAATTGAAACCCTGGAAGACAGACACTGCAAAAGTGAGTCAGAGTCATTTTATTTACAGACATAGCCCAGAGGTGTGTTAGCAGGGAAGGCCACCAAACTCATGATTCTGGAACACTAAACTAGCAGTTCTAGAACTGGGAGCCTTGGGCAAACAGCCAAGACAACTCTTTACAAAACTAGAATTAAGAAGCCCCCCACCCCTATATGTTTCAATGAATCAATTATTCATTACTAAATTATACCATTTATCAGAAAGAAAGTAGGGAAAGTAAATGTACTTGAAATATATTGCTGGAATGGATCAGGTAAAAATATTTCCAAGTTTAATATATAAGAAAATTTTGCCTGCTAAAATACTTCAAATCAAAGTATACCAGTTTTACGTAAGGATGGTTATTCTTGAACATTTACAGATGACAGCTATACTATGTCTTAGTTATATTTATCTAAAACCCCAAAATACATACATGTGTAATGATGTATGTGTACATACACATACACATGAGTCTGTTTTATGTGAACACATGAAAAGGTGCCCCAAAGTACAATAAACTTTGGCACCAACCTTAGACTTACCTGGTGGCCTCCATTTATTCCCTGATGTATGAAGCTAAGGTAGTAAGACCTTAGCTTTACTAGGGAGTGAGTGGAGGCTTCAATTGCTCAGAAAAACTTCAGGAAAGGGACGGGGAGCCTGAGTGCCTCCAAGAAGTGATTTAGTGCCTCCAAATACACCTTCTAAACTATGTGTGTGAATGGATACTTAATGGTTCTTGGGCATTGTTTAAAATTTTATCTTTTAAATATTCATAATTTAGATACCATTTGTACACACATCCATAGTCACACATACCTACATCTCCTTTACAATCATGTTCCTCCTTTTTCTTGAAAACCATTATTTTCCAGCTGAAAAAAATCCTTCTTAACTACCCATAGGACTTCTATAATCTAGACACAGATGACTAAAATTCTTTAGTGACTGCCTTCCATGGGGAGAAGATGTGGGTTTCTAAACCAGTGCCATAGAGATATATGCATAGAGACCCTGGAAAAGGGCAGCATAGGAAACCCCGGAGGCCTGGCCTCACCCACTATGGGGGCATCCAGAGCGATCGTGGGAGGAATTCACAGGATTCCACTGTCTCTATTTGGATTAACCTGCCCACTGAGATTGTCTTTATTAAGATGGCAATTCTTAATCACAGAGTAGGTGTGCCTGCCTTCCCCTCCCAATCTCTTCCAAAAAGGTCCTTGGTTAAAGGAGAGAAAGAAAATGACACTGAGGTTCAGGGCAGGGTCTTCTGTCCACGTGATGATGTGGTTCCAGAGGCTTCCACTGGGAGTGCAGGGACTTCCCATCGTCCATCTGCCCACACTCTTGGGCATATGCTTGCTACCTTCCTGGCATTTGAAGGGTATAAGAGTCTGAACGCCATTACATAAATGACCATCCCTGTCCCAAGGAACAACGGTCTCTGATAAAGAACACAGATTCTATGAAAGTCTTGATTGTGTCAACCCAGTTAACAAAGGGCCAAAGAAGCTTGGAGAATGGCCCACCTTCTTCCCTTTCCCAGCCATTGTCTCTCTGGCTTTTACTTCCTAAGGCCACCTTCTTTGGGGGAATTCCAAGTATAGCTGGATGGTCACTGAAAGTAATGATCTTTTCTTTTTGGGCATTGTGTGGAGAGCTAGAAACGGCTGGGAAAAGAAATCCACTTTATTTTTCTACATACTTTTATGATTTATGGAAAATTGATCTACTCCCTTCAGTTAGATCACCATGAGTCAGAGAAATACAGTGACAATAAAGTGGCTGTGTCATTTCGAAAGTAGACTACGCTCCAGTTCACGAATGATGGCCAATTAAAATAAGTTATTCCTGTCTGGTGGGACTGTGTGAGATGAACTATCACCCAAGATGAATTAAAGCCTGAGTTTGGAAGACTTCCTATTGACTAGCCTGCAGTATAATTTATTTCTGTTTACGCACAAGGTGGGGAAGAGATGCCAGGAAGAAAACTGGTCTGGAGCTCACCTGGATGTGAATAAGAGCAAAGAAAAGAACACCTGCATATTAATATTTTGATCCATAAATATTTTTTTAGTCACCATAGTGTCAGGCTATAGTCTACTCCTATATCTGTACCCATCTGTACATGGGTACAGATATAGGAGGGAATCTCAGTAAAGAGCTCATAACCAAAATACCCAGCACAGTGGCTTGCCAGTAAGGCCTATCACCTGCACCCAGCCCACATCCTGGGGAACTGGGATCCCTCTTGGTGCATTTTCTGTGTTTCTGAACTTAAATAATTTTATTATTTCATAGTGACCGAATTCTCTTTTTTAAAGAATACCTTTTCTCTATTTTGAGGATGATTTTCTTCTTTTTTAATCTTAACTTCTCTAAACCTTCTATGATCTAACAGAAATAGACCTCTAGAGTTTTCATTATTGATAAGAACCACTCCATCCTCAGTCATGCCAATTATTGTGAATAATGGGGGAGGGGGGGAGAAATTCCAATAGACCTATCTCTGACTCTTTCTATACCTTTGTCTCTCTTGTTCTCTTTCTGTGTCTGTTACTTCTGTAGCTATCTCACTCTCTCTCCATATTTCTGTTTATCTCCAGGTGTGACTGTTTCTCTGATGTCTCCTTCCATGTACTGCACCTTAAATTCTCTCATAAATGTACACACACACACACGCACACATGCACCCCACTTAATATTTGGAGGCACAAACTTCTACACCAACTCTCCTTTCCTGCCTGCACCCTTAAACATGGCGCTGAAATGTGAGTTTTCCCAGAGCCAGCTGAATCAAGGAAAAGTGTCTTCTATACCTTTCAGATCTGTTTAGCTGAGACCTTTCACACCTGCCCTACACAATCCTCCAAACCAGGCCCAGATCACAGCCCTGTGTCTGCCCAGCAAGAATGTAAAGGCCATGGGCCTGAAGATAGGCCATTCAATATCAAACCATCCTTGCATCTAATTCTTTTATTATTATTATTATTATTATTATTGTAAGAAAACTTAACAAGAGATCTACCCTCTTAACAAATGTTTAAGTGTACAGTACAGTATTATTAACTGCAGGTACAATGGTGTACAGCAGGTCTCCAGAACTTACTCATCTTTTATAACTGAAACTTTACACCCATTGAACAGCAACTTCCCATTTGCCACCCCAGCCCGTGGCAACCACTGTTCTACTCTCTGTTTCTATCCATTTGACTATTTTAGGTTCCTCATATACATACAGTATATGAGGGATCATGCAGTATTTGTTTTTCTGTGTTTGGCTTATCTCATTTAGCATAACGTCCTCCAGGTTCATCCATGTTGTTGCATATGGCAGGATTTCCTTTTTTAAGGCTGAATAATATCCCATTGTAGGTATATACCACACTTTCTTGACCCATTCAACTGCTGATGGACATCTAGGTTGTTTCCACATCTTGGCTATTGTGAATTATGCTTCAGTGAACATGGAGTGCAGATATCTCTTTAAGATCCTGATTTCAATTCTTCTGGATAAATACCCAGAATCTAAGCCCATTAGATTAGAACTCATGCCTGCTTCCAAAAAGACCTCCTTGCCTGTGCCTGGGACCAGATGTAATACAATGCCCCTACTCTGCTAATAGTATCACTGTTTTATTCCCTGGCCCACCGGGACATGTCTTAGTTTATTGTGCAGTCCCTGTTTCTACTTCATTCATTTATTCATTCATCCCATTAGTAAATATTTATTTAACATTAACTATGTGCTGAACTGTGGGCTAAGCTTGGAGGTGGTATCGGGGACTAAAGCAGTAACATCATCCATTCTCCTTGAGGTTATTGTCTAGCTCAGGAACTCAAGTTCTACCTCTAGCCCAGACCACAGTCCCTGTGATCCCTCCCTCCTCCCAGCCTCTCTGGTCCTGCCTGGCTTTGACTCAGTTCATTACTTCTTCTGACGTGAACCTTGATGACCCCTGTGACCATCCCATCCTCCAAATCTGTCCAGTTCTCAGACCTTTCCCCACCTCACCTGGCCCAACTCTCCTTCAAAAGGACACTGACACCTAACAGAGGTGGAGGGTTACATTTTCTCAGTATGAAGGTCATTACTTTATCTTAGAAAACACACAGTAGTCTGCTTCCTGATCTTAATTATAAATGAAGAAACTCCTTCACGGTGGATGCACCATGGCTCTCTATGCAGAGTGGAGAGCTCTGTAGCAGATTTTCTTCACACGTTGCAAGAGAGACAAGAGGGCTCCAAGCTCAGCTGTAAGAAGAGATGCTGCCCTTAATCCCCAGAGTCTCATAAACAATCCGGTTCCATGAAAAGCTGGGTAGAGAGTCTCCGAATCCCAACTACCTGCTAGGCTTCCTGAATAACGTCTTTTCTCACTGTGCCAAGATGGTGGATCTTCACTTATTGAGGTCCAGATTGCGTGTGTGTGTGTGTATGTGTGTGTGCGTGTGTGTAACCATTTGAAAGCTGAAATGTAACCATCTGAAAGCTGAAATCTTTACTTGCTGAATGTCACTTTATGTCCCTGATACAGGTCATCAGGAGCCTTAGGATTCACAAAATTTCTCCCACCCTCTGCTGTGACATCTTTTCAGTGAGTCTTTCTATAGCCCATTGTATAGCAATGGGAAAGGATTTCCAACTCCCCTGGGAAGCTTATGATGAAATCATATTCATAAACCTGTTCACTCTTTCCACCACTTTGCTTTTACCAGAATTCTTGCAAATGTGCTCTCTCCGTCTTACAGTTAATAAATTAAATGAATAAGCAACAAACAAAGGAAATCTCAGAGCACATCTCAGCGGCTTAAGGGTGCGATGGCTGTAGAGGTAACTTGAGCTTGCCACCATTGGAGTCTGGGGTCTGGCTGCAGCAGCTCTGGGGGTGGACAGGGTGTCGGAAGGGACTCTACTCCATCTCAGGGGTCTTTAATTCTTGGGCAATGGTGTCCAGCAAAACAAGGGAACATAGTGTCAGTTACTAAGTCTGTGGTTAATGTTTCATACAGTCCAACTCAAGGCAAATAAATATTTCAGCAAAAAGAACAGCCCTGTGATATATGTGAATGTCACTGATTTAAGAAAGCCACTAAATTCACTGCAGTTACAGAGAAGTTGGAGGAAAGGACATGAGAGAATAAGTTGATTCATTCCCTCCTTGGCTCTTCCAAGAGCTTTGCTTTCTTCTCCATTTTTACCTCTTTTACTTCTCCATGCCTCCCCTCTACTGTTTTCCTTGATTTTATTATCATTACTCTTATTTTCCTTACACAGTCTCCTGAAACAGAAATAAGAGTGAGTGTGAATTTGTGCATCCCTCTTTCCAGGGGAAAACCTGAGCACTGAACAACAAACATTTCTCCCTGCCTCTTTCAGATGCCCTTTCATGCCCCCCCCCCAACCTCCCGCCAACCCCCGCACTGGAGTGTTTCAAATTCTTCTGGGAATGCAGAAAGTTTTAGTTTATTTAAGCAGAGACAGGCAGGGCACTGTGACTAGAAATTGGTAGTAAATTCCACAATTAGGGAGCAGAGCTGCTAAAAGCTCTTACTCAAAAGAAACCAAGATTATACTGTGAACAAATTAAATTGCCTGCTGCTTCCACTCTCGCCAGGTGACTGGGGACATATGGTGACAAAAGATCGAGCAAACATATTCAGTCCAGTTCCTTAAAAAAGAAAAATATTAAAGAAACTTAGAATCCAATACTGAATTTTTTAAAACTGCAATTCCCACCAATGGAGGGAAGGGAGTCTTGATATCTAGTACTTTCTCAGAACATGGGGACCTGTTCTTTGGTTAACCTGCCATGATCCAGCACTCCTGCAAGTGGAGAGTTACAGCCCTCTAGCCTCCAAATAACTAACGCATGAATTAATCTCTCCAAATCTTCCCCAGGAGGCTACCTTCTCACCTGGCAGTATTTCATAAATGATCAAAAGTTGGAGTAAGAGGGCCAAGAGAAACAGACATCCATTCAAGTATGAGAGGACAATGGGACACCAAAGCCTGCTCTACTTGAAGATGCTCTCCAGACATTTTAATCATGTTGAATTGCCAGCAAGAACTCAGGCCAAGAAACAAAATTCCCACATCATCAAATTAGGTGATCTTTATGTAGGAAATTCATAGGCTAAAAGGGAGCCTAGATTGAAATCCAATCATTTAATTAAGGAATTACGTCGCCTTTGCCTGGATAACAGCAGAAAACTCCAGCATTGCCCTCACCAAGCACAAATGCCCAAGGAAACCTGCCAAAACCCAATGTCATATGGATTTTTCAAGGTCACACAATGACATAACAGAGATACAGCTGTACAGACTAATTGGACCAGCACAAGGCTAGAAGTTGGTCAATTCATTGTAACAAAGGAGAATTTAAGAGTACCTGAGCCTCCAGGCACTGAAGAATGCCTCCCACCATCAGCCTGTAGACCATGTATTCCTAGGTCACACAGGCTGGTTTCCATGTCTGGTTCCCTTTCTGTTGCAATCTACTCTGCCCCATACGGTATCTTTCCAGCCCCAGCAGGAAATATGGTTTCTCCAGAAGACCCCCTACCCTGGCCCCATCAAGAAGCTTACTTGCTTAACTTCTTATAAATTGCTGCAGAATAAACAGAGAGGACAGCAAATCAAATTAAATAAATGAGCAATTTATACAGTTCTTAAAATCCTATCACCATTGTCTATAATGCAATCCTGACTCCATTCTTAGTTGCTCCTCCAAAAGACTTTTTGACTTCACATTCTCCTTTGTTATTTACAAGGTCTCTAACCAGCACCCTTCACACATATCTTTTGTAGGTAATCATAGCAGTCATCACTTTTTCTAGCTCCTGCAGGACCCGGTCCCAAGACTGCCCTCTTCCTAGGGAAAAGACCTGAATATGCAATCAGGACAGCACAATAAGCATTCATTTATGTCATGGGCTCCTCCCTTGATCGAGGGCATAATTGTACTGGGGGACATGGCAGGCCGAATATACTCCTCAAAATGACCTCTAGGTGACATCCTCACAGGCCAAGAAAGCAAACTACACCTTGGGTTACTGAACAATATGTTGCATACAGGCAGAAATTGCTGGGATACTATATATAGGTAAAAATTCACTCTAAATTTTAGGAGTGGCTTTGTAAATCTATTACATTTCATCATGTAAGCTTAAGGAAACTTTTCTAAACCATAAAAGTGATGTGAATTTATACATAGACCTTTTCTATGATCCAGCAATTTCACTCCCAGGTTTTATTCAATAGAAATGAAAACATATGCCCACAATAGTCTTGTACAAGAATATTTATAGCAGCTTTATTCATACTAGCCAAAAATTGGAAATAATCCAAATATCCATCAACAAGAGATCTGAGAAAGACCTTATTGTATATTCATACAATAGAACGCTATTCAGCAATGAAAAAAAACAAACTTGATTTACACAACTACGAAGATGAATTTCAAAAACCAAACATAATACAGAGTGAAAGAAGCTAGATACGAAAAAGTACATCCTATATGATTCTAGTTACATGAAATTCAAGAACAAGCAAAACTGTTCTGTACTGATAGAAAGCTTAAAGTGTGATTGAAAGTGGGGGAACTGACTAGAATCAGTTATAAGGGAGTTTCTGGGGTGATGAAAATGTTTGGTATGTTGACTGGGGTGTACGTTACATGAATACATACACTCATTGATCCATGCACTTAATAGCCATGCATTTCACTCTATGTAAACTATACCTCAAATATCAGAAAGATTTAATTAAAAATATAATATTGGCATATCTGGAAAATATATTCCATGACACAAATGGAATCTACACTCAATGTAAATAAGTTTTACTTTGTTAAACAATAAATTCCTCACTAACTCAGTGCCTCTGATTGTCACTGTCACCGCCAGTTAAACTCACATCCCAACACATTGGCAATAGATTCTACAATCAGGAGGAGCCAGAGCACCTCAGGTGATACCTCAGGCCCCTCCTAGCTATGCACACAGGTAGAAAACACAGCCAATCAAATCAACTACCAGCAAGAGGAAGGGCGGAAGGGCCGGGCTGTGTTTCCGGGCCTACCAAACATCTCCATAGCGTGGAGTGCATCTGAAACACTCCCCGAATCCACCATCTAAAAATTGAAAGCGAGAAAGAGCTGGAGTTGACAGCATTCAATAAATCATTAAATACTATCAGCATAGTTGTCTGCTTGAGATGAGTACTAAACCTTGATTGAAATTTTTCCAATAAATCAAATGGAGCAAGGTGATTTTGTAATTACTCATAAATAACATTTCCACCCTTACATCTTAGACAGAAAACTAGGATTTGAGACCTGCTGGCAATGAGACAAGCCTCAGATGGCATTGCAGCAAGCATGTGCCAGCCTTAATAATATAAGAGCAAGTCTAGATTTGAAGAAAATCATCAAATTAAAAAAAAAGAGAAGTATGTCATTGCCAAAGAATATTCTGCCACAAAGCAAAACAAGATTGGTTTTAATGCCTCCATTCTTGGGTCTAGCTCCTGGAAAGGTAAGAAGCACAGAGAAAGGAACACAGAGGAATCCAGAGAAGCACATACCCAAGGGACCATGTCTGCCCCACTGGCCAGATTTTGTGAGCAGGATAACTATGGTGATTTTCAGTCCCAATACAAATACAGTGAATATTTTCATTTATATGTCTCTGTCAGCTCTAATTGCTCATCAGTTTAAAAAATGAGTGTTTGTGGGAGCCTCACTGCCTGTTAACGAGATCGGATGGGCTTAAATGTTACAATTGGAGTGAAATGCATGGATCTTTAACTTCTCGGTCAGCACCCAGATACTCCCAATGTTTTCAGGTAATCGCAAAAAAGATTTACAATCTTAATTTAAAATATAATTTTCTTCATATCAGAGCAAAAAAACAGAATACTCATCAATGAATGAATTTAGTGTTTGCACTTTGCTTAAGAATATAGGCTAAATTATCTTTATAAGGTCAAGTTAGAAGCCTTAACCTATTTATGAAATAAAATTGTTGGAAATTAAGATGTGAACCATCTTTCTAGGTCATTGTAGCAGATGGTGTTGGTGCTCAAGTAAAGGTAGACTGCTGCAAGCAGCTGGCAGCTCCCTGTCTGTGGGCTCACTCTCTGCTCTCCCCAACACAGAGCTGGTCACAGGTGCTGGGGGCTTAATCCCCCAGAAACTGGCCTCAATCAATGAGGGGTGGGAACTGGTGGGTAAAACTACCCTAGCTTCTCAGCACTTAGTTGGGACAACTCTTGAAGTCTGTTCTACACTGCCCCTAGAGTTCCCCAGTGGTATTGAGATACGATTACCCTTGGAGTAACCTGTCATTAACACACGTCATTAACACATACCGGGTTTCTTCTTCTTCCCTTTCTCAACTCTTCACTCCCCTGTAACCTCCTGATACTTACAACCAAGAGGTTGTACAACTTCCTGGTAATCCACAACCCACGTGACCTACACCCCAATCCTAGTCTCAAGTATCTGCTTTTGGGGAACCCAAGCTTAGATAGGAACAAACATGATTTTGGATAGACCCAAGCCTAGCTCTATGGATCTTGATAAAAGCTCTCTGTGATTCAGGAAAAGTAGAAAGAAGATTCCCCACTGACCTCTATAAAATATAAACCATTCCTGCAGTAGATGAGAAAAGGAGAAGTCTGTACTGACATTCTAATTACAAACAACGGGGGATGGCCTGGTTGTCTGATATTAAGTCTGATTTCAGACTTCTGGCCTCCAGAGTTGTGAAAGAATAAATTTCTGTCATTTTAAGCTACCAAGTTTATAGTAACGTGTTATGGTACAAGTAAGAAACTAATACAGTAAATTTTTGCATTTTTAAATGCTATGTCAAGTCCCTAATCATTACTCTTTTTCAAAAATTTCTTGGCTTTTCTTAATCATTTGGTCTTCCAATGGAATTTTAATTATTTGGACCAGATTCAATTCAGATTCAAATTTCATTAAATTAGGATGAATCAGTATTTTCATGGTATACATCCTCCTAACCAGGAGTATGATAGTTTTCTCATTTATTTTTGAAAGATTTTATAGTTTTCTCCATTTCTGACCTATATTTTCTCATTTATTCCTAAATATTTTTTTTCATTATTATGAATAATAATTTTCCCGTTTCTAACTTGGTATTTCAGTATGGAGAAAGGCTATTGATTTTGTATATTTATCCAATCCCTCTCACCCCCAATTTTCATGTTCTCTTAATGGTTTTAATAGTTGTTTTAGTGGAGTCTCTTGAATTTTGTAAGGGTACAGTAATTGAGTCTCTTTCTTTGCTGTATTCGTGTTGATTATTTTATTTACCAGTTTTATTGCATCAATTAGCACTTGTTAAATATTGTTCAGTTGTTATAGTAATAGAAGTTACCCCTAACTTTTCCATATTTTAATGGGATTCATTTCAGGGTTTTACCATTTATTTTCATGTTTTCTGTTAAGTATGTCTTTATCCTGCCTACTTCCTTCCTTCTATTCAAATTTTACTTAGAATTTGTAAGGAGAATGGATGCTGGATTTCATAAAGTACTTCTTCAGTTCATAATGCTATAATCACATGGCTTTTCCTCTCTTTAATTCATTGAGGTAAGGAACTTTTGATATATTTCAGAATTTGAAATGTCCTTGAATTCTTTGAATAAGTACCATTGGGGTGTGGCATTCTTATTCTACTATTTGGCTGAAATCTTTTTGCTGACACTTTAGAAAATCTGCATCTGTAACAAACTAACTCTGAGCTTTATTTTTTATATAAACCTTATCAGAGTTAGGTATCAGAGTACTGAGTTTATACAATTTTAATAAAACAAATTGTTTAGCTTTCTGTCATTTTCTTGCAGTCTCCAACCACTTCACTTGCAGAGAAATTTTTATATTTTTAAAAGTTAGGTCAAGTTTTGACTATAAAACTATCTGGGCCTGGTGCTTTTTTAAAATGGTAGATATTTAATTATTTTACCATCAACTTACTAGTTATTGGCCTAACAAGATATTTTAATTCTTGTTAAGTCCATTTTACTTGATTATACCTTTCCAACTAATAAAATTTTTACAACATATTTATATATACTATTCTCCAATAAATTTTTAAACCTCTCACAGATCTGTGGTTTTTCTTCCTCATGTCACACATTGAACATTTTTGCCTTTTTTTCACCGATCATGCTTGTCACTTAATCTTACTCATCTCTTCAGTGAAATTGCTTTTGTTTGATGTTTCCTTTCTATTGTTGTTTTTCTATTCTTCTTTTTTTTTTTTTTTGAGAACTTACAATTGCATCTTTCCTTCTCGTTTCTTTTGGTTTAACTTATTTGTCCTAATTTCTTAGTTTGAAAATGAAGTTCACTTTTATAGTTCTTTATAAATAATAAAAGCAATAATGGCATATTTTTGCATAATATAGCCTTAACTACCTCCCATAGTTTTTTTTACAAAGTGTTCTTTTTTTCCCCACTCTCTTCCAAATACTTTAAAAAGTGTGTAATTTTAGTTGATTTCTAGCTTAATTGAGTCTAATCAGAGAATGTGGTCTATAAAATCTCTCTAGGATATTTTATTAAGATTTTCTATATGGCTAAGTACATGATCAATACTATTAGTTGCTCCATCAAAATACGGAAGAATATATAATTTCTGTTTCTAGTTTACAAAGAGAAAGGCCTTGTCCATTTAGTAACATGTTTCTACTAACTTGAGTTTAATGATTCGATTCTTCAATAAATTGTTGCTTATTTGTTGCTTATTTGATATTTTGAATTCAGAAAGCTACTTATCCACAGCTGTATTATAATGGGAGGAAAAAAATCTCTTCTCCTGTTATCTTAGTAGCAAAAAAGCAAATGGAATCTCAGATATTCAATAGCTGTTCCTCTTTTTAGCCCACTGTATATTTTTTTCTTCATATTCTGTATTCGTACTCAGGTGTTCAGTTCTGTGTACCTAGTGAAGGGTTTGAGAGCCTGCCTGATTCTCTTTGAATCGTGGCTGACTTCTTCGGGATCAGAGGATTGTGGAAAATTATCTCCTGCATCACTCTCAATTATCGTTAACGAGATTTGTCTCAAAACTTGCTCTTTTGTAAGAACCATGAGGATGGGGAACACTGCAGCAGAGTGAGAGAGAGAGCTGGCCTTAATTCACAATGTAAGTTTTCAGCACAAACACTGTAAGGATACTGAGGAATGGATACACACTCATGAAATTCTCCTTATGCCAGAGAAGGTCTAGTATTTTGTAAAAACCAAATTCCTGCTACCTGTGTAGAAAAGTTAAAAAAAAGTGGGTCCGACTCGGTAGTTTAGAGCAGTGCTTCTCAAACTTGCATGTGTATCAGGGTCCTCTGGGGGGCTTGTTGACACATAGATTTCTGGGCCCCATCCCCAGAGATTCTGATTCAGCAGATCTGGAGCTGCCTGAGGTTCTGCACTTCTATGAAAGCCCTAAGTGGTGCTGATGCTGCCACTAGACTGACCATCCTGTAAGGACCACTGGCTTCAAGGATGTGCAGCTGGCCAGGCTGGAGTGCAGTATGAACAGCTGTGGTTTGTCTTTCAAGGCCCTTTCTGTTCTTTTACGGTCCTGCTCTCGCCCATCTCCAAGCCCTGAAATCTTTCTAATGTTTCCTAGCCCTTAACAATTCCTGGCTGAAGTCAGAATTGCTGAAGGTAGCTCCATTCTTCAGAGTGATTTCATTTTAATAGGATACACTTAAATTCCAAAAAAACTCAAAACTAATACAAAAGACCCTAGGGAAACTTCTGCATGCTTGGAGATTCTACCTGCTCTGTGCCACCCAAACTGCTCTGTGAAGGTAACCGCGTACCCGATATGCAATTCAAACTGAGTCTTGTTTGTTTCAGGAGGGCCCAGCATACTGGGGACCGGCAAGGGTGGGTGGAGAGGGCATAATAATTTTTTCTTAAAGTTGGATCTTGGAAGTATGCTCTTAGGTGCTGTCAGCTACAGAATTGATCATGCATGTTTCATAAAAGTAGAAAAGAAACTATTTGGGGGTGGAGATGGGGTTAAGGGTTGGAGAGGGAAATAGGAAGGTACAAATATAGGAAAGAACACTCAATGCATTGCCCTCAAAATGCCCAAATCCAAAGAGACTCTACAAAGATCTGTGAAAACCTCAGCAGGAGATCTCTTTTTTCTGTGAAGGGTCTCGAACAGTTGAGATATGTGGCGTAACTGAGAAACAGGGGGGTAACAACAGTGCTGCCTCCGACTGAAAATAATCAAAATTGTAAAACCCTGAGGGGTCAGACGTCGGCTTGATCCTTTAGCTGGCAGAGATATCAAGTCTTAAGATACAAAGCTCTGTAATATCCGGCTGCATCATTTACTTTCAAATGACCCAGAGAAAAACCATGGAGCTTCCCACGTCCCTTGGGGATGCACCTGGATTTGATTTTGACAGCCAAGAGCACCCAAAAGAGGTCATGTGACAGAGGTCTAGGAGATATTTGGCCCCATTTGTTCAAAGTTAATAATCAGAATGTTTCTCTTAGTCAATTTTTCTTTCAAATTCTGTTCTAGTAGCTACATTTCCTAGTTTATACTGTATCATAATAATTCGGGTATATATTTCACTTACCCACTGATCACTGAATTCCCTGAAGGTGGGAGGTGTAGCTGCCTATCGCTCTGTCCTCAGTCTATAGCACCTGCAACCACAGAAGGGGTGAATTAACCCTTCTTGCTGGGCTTCCACTGGGTCAAGATAGTATCCCCGTGTTTGTATCTCTGCTAATGCAACTGGGAAGCGGGCTACTTCCATCTTACCCGGGAATGAGAATATGGAAATTCGTTATGTTAACAACGCTCATCTTTTGAGTGCCTGCCATGTGCCAGCCACTTTGCGTGCATCATCTCGTGCAATTTTAACAACTCTGTGGAGCAGGAGAGATCTTGTGACCTTATAGATGTAGAAACTGAGGCTAGGAGGCATGACATGCCCAGGGTGGCACAGCTAGGAAACAGACCTAGGATCTGTCTGCAAAGCTCTCAGCTTCTGAACTCTAATCTTATTTACTCTGCCGTCCTCACGTCTTGTTCCATGAGGGTGTGAGGACCTGGGAAATATAGCAGAAAAGCACTCAGCATGTGCTTGGTACTCAACAGTTTTAATACTATGCCTATACTTAACAGGAAAGTAAGCCAACAGCATGAAGCCAGTTTCCCCTTCCCAACTCCAGCATCTCCGCATTTATTCAGCCCACATTTATCACCTACCTTCTCCACCCGAGACATCGGACCAGGAACTGGAGAAATGACTATACCAAACAGACACTTGTCCTCACCTTTCAGGAGTTCCCACTTAACAAAGAAAAAAGTCCTAGACAACTTTGAAGCACTGAGTGGTGTTTGTAAGTGCAATAACATATAATGCAAGAGTCCAGCGTTTGGAATAACTGGGCTTCCCAAAGAAAAACAGAAAACGGCATAGACTCCAAGCCCTTCAGATTTCTCAAGTCTTGTTAACAGGAGGTCAACAAGCTCTGGACAAGCCAGAAGGAGTCACTCCCATGCCACCTACTTTCCCAAGCAGCGCATACTCTGGATCATTCGTACAACGTCATGCAGGCAAAGCTCCTTTAGAAGGCAGAGATTTCCGCTCTTGGTCATTTTTAATTTTCTAAATCTTTGTATCTATTTACTCCTTTTGACGGCAGATCGGTCTGACTGAACTAGCCAGTCCTGTAGCGCTCACAGATGACAGATCCCCACAATCCATGGATCTCCAAGAGTACTAGTGACACTTAGGAACTGACCACCCATTGTAGATGCTAATTATATTTCCTCAGTAAAAAGAGGGGGCAGCAGTGTGGCAGAGCTGGCTCATACTAGCTCACACGAGAGCCAATTGTTAAATTTTCAGGAATTCTGGGAGCTGGTTGTTAAATGCAGCCATTATTTTAAATTTAATTATATAAACACATACATACTAATAGAAACAAGTAATAAATATTCAAAACTCATCCCTCTAATTCTTCTTTTTTTGAATTTTATTTTATTTTATTTTTATACAGCAGGTTCTTTTTTTTTTTTTTTAGGTCTTTTCTTTTTCTTAGTTACCTATTTTATACATATTAGTGTATATATGTCAATCCCAATCTCCCAAACATCCCTCTAATTCTTTAACAATGTTTTCGTATCACTACGTTCTTGAGGTTATTGGCAGTGATCAGATCTGTGTGGTGGGAAAACTTAGCCCTCGGCTCCTTGACATCAGGCTGGTAACGTGAAATCAGTCATGGTGTGATTATTTATACCGTGATATTCAGCAGATGCTACAAATCCAGGCCCTTTTCCCCAGAGAGCCAGTTGTTAAACATTGACCAGCATGGCACTGGGGAAAAGGTTCTTCTCCCAGATAATTGCAAGCAGCATAATTTTAACCTCAGGCCCAAAGCAAACACAGGCACAGACACAGCTGTGAAAAAAAACCTGCAGAGCAAACAGATACAGCCAAAACAACTTGAGGATGACGACAAGGCCAGTGGTGTAGGACATCACACGGAGCAACCTTCTCAACCAAGCCGGCCAGACTGGCCTGCAGTCCTTGTGGTTGGATCCCTTTGAAGGGGAGCTTTTCCAGATTTCAAAAGACATACAACTCAGAACAGGCTGCCGTAGTGCCTCAGCACTGGCCACTAGGAGAGAAAGACAACCAGATGATTGTTAAGGCAAATAAACCAGATGGTCCATGAACCAGAAATAATCCAGACCCAGACTCGAAAAGTGCAAAATCTCTACCATCTCAGGGATGACAGAACCACCTGGAAGCTGAGAAAGGTGGGCTGGGTGCTAGGGTGCATGAGGCAAACTTTATTTTTAGGATTAAATGTTTTTATTCAGTTGACAATTAGGCATCTTAGGTTAGGGGATTTTTGAGGAAATCGTCTCTAGTGCAACACTGACCAATATCTTTCTGCAATGATAGAAACATCCTATCCATACGCACCGCTCCAAATGCTCCAAATAGCAGCCACTTCATCGAGTTGTTGAGCAGCTGAAACAGGACTAATTCAACTTAGGTACTGAATTTTAGATTGTTCTTCATTTAATTAGTATAAATTTAAATTTCCATGCCCTCGTGTAGCTAGTGGCTATCCTATTAGACAATGTGGCTCTTGTGGATTTGAAGCTTGAAAACAGTTGGCATTCAATCAGGGTAAATATAAGTAATAAAGTTGGGAAATAGTTAGTAGAACAAAGTGTAGTTTCTTGGTGTGTCTGGGTTTATTAACATAAGTTCAGCTCATTCAGCTACACAACTATAATTACAGGGTCCACTTTGAGTACTAAATTTCTGTTAGATTTCTGAAAAACCCAGTCTCATCACAACCTCGCCACCTCAATCAGCATCATGGGAAATCATGTTCCCGAGGTAGGTCGGGAGGCACCTGAGTGGGCCCGTCTCTCCCAGCTTCTGTCACGAGTTCCTCAGCCCTTGGATGCATCTGGCCTCATTCTTGAGTCCATCCTGACTGACGCAGGCAGAAAATCACATCCTTTGACTTGTCAAATCACAGGCTCTGCCAGGGACTTAATCATCTGCGGCCTCCATCTGATCCCTGCCGTGTTTACTCTGATTGGGCGACTAAAGTGCTCCCTAATTCCCTTGGTTTTCACTCTGTCTCTGCATCTCTGTTGGGTCTGGAGCACTGAGCAGCAGCCTACATATATGGCCGTGATGATGCCTCATTCTCGGCTTCCAGCAGGGTCCTCCATCCAATTGTACAGACACAACACCTGGCAAATTGCAGCAGCACGGCCCACTTGACAGACCCAAACTCCTTGGGTTCTGAGGCCACCCAATGTGTGTTCGGTATCCCCATTTGCACAGGGTAAACTGGACCTTGGGTCACCCTTCTAGAAGGAGAGAGGCAGCCAATTGCAGGGCCCTTCTTGGCCAGGTGATAGACTTGGCTCCAGGGAGACAATCCTCATGCTTATCTTGGGGGGAACATCATGCTAACTTTCAAAATAACTCAGGCAGTTTTTGAGACTAAGTGAAGTTTATTTCTAAACATAAAAACAGGGATCCCAGAACAAAGAAGGCTATGTTTGTTTTAGTTCAGTTATGAGAGTTGGCAATTTTGGTTGGTTTGGAACTTTTTTGGTTTGAAGACCTGGTCTTTTTGTGTCCTTGTTTATTTCTCTGCAGTCACATTTATTAAGGTATAAATTACATACAATAAAATTCACCCTTTTCGGCATATAGTCCTGTGAGTATTGACAAATACATACAATCCTGTAATGACCACCACAGTCAAGATATGGAACAGCTCCATCGCAACAAAAATTGTCCTCATGTCCCATTGTGATCAAGCCCTCCACCTACTCCCAAGCAGCCATTGATCTGGTTTCTGTCCCTATGGTTCTGCCTTTTCCAGAATGTCATATAAATGGAATCATACAGTATCTTTCCTTTTTGTCTGATGTCCTTCGCTTAGAATAATGCATGTTAATAGTGAAATTTTCCATTTCACTTTTTCACAGTCTAGCTAACAGTTACAGGGCACTGTGACAAGGCTATTCTAAAGTGTGTCCAGGAAGCAATGTGGACACTCACAAACATTGCCAACAGGTCACAGAAGTCTTCTCAGAGAAAGAAAAATTTGACTCAGATCAACAAAGAAGCTGAACACTGATTACTAAGGTAAGGAAAGAACCTACAGGTAGAGGAATCAATGCCCAAGGATGAGGAGACATTAAAACAAAGAGCTTCCTCCCTAAAAAGAGAAGCTACTGAACAGCAAAGTGTCCTATACTTTAGTCTAGAGACCAAGGCAAACCTAAGAAGTCTGCAACTCGAAGACTCAAGCAAAAAGAATGCATGTTTCTAACTAGCCAGGACTCCAACTTCATTCCCACAGACATCCCTCCATTTGCTTGGACAGTGACAAAGGGGCAGAAATGTTTCAAGCTGGAAATCCATCAGTTGAACAAACAAATTCTACAGCAAACCTCACCCTGGACTGAGGGTTTGAAGAAGTAAGACGGGTGACCAGAGAAGAGTTCTGAGTTCCAGCTTTAAAATTTTCCCTGACACGTAAATGGGAGAAAACCATTTATCATGTAATGGGATTGTATGTCCATTAGCTTTCCCATGGGAATGTTAACACGACAAAATTGAAAAAAATAATCTGCAGAGTTTTGGCCAAGTGTTTCTAGATTCAGAGGCAGCAGATCAGCTCCGTAGCCAACCAACTGCTTTATCTTGGGCAAGTCTCTTGACTTTTCTGGTCCTGTCCTCTTTTCTGTTACAAAAAAGAAAAAAAGAGGAAAAGAATGAAGTTGGATCAGACCATTTCAGTAATTCCTTCTAGCTCTTCTGTTTTCTAATTGTGTAAGTGACGTCAAAACCATTGGACTTAAGGAAACTTGCAGCACACTCAGAAATAGGGCTGGAATAAAGGCTCCATTCATGGCCCCAGAGGTCAGTGAACACAATGAGGCTTTTTGTGGAGTAGTGGGTGGAAGGGGAGAGAGAGAGTCTGGGAAGTCTGGTGTTCTCTCTGTCTACCACAGACCCCCAAAGAGTCACTAAAATTGTAGAAGCAATAGTGAAAGTAGAAAAGAAAAGAGAAAATAGAGCACCCATCAAGTCTAATAACATTCTTGTAACTCTAGAACTGGGTACATCAGAAGCAGCTCTGGAGGCCACTATCCAGACCAAACTGTCCTTAGTAGAAGGCAAACTCAACCACATCTGTTCTCACCAGCTCAGATATTGTTCTAGTCTTGGACTGTTGAAAACACTATCATAAATGAGGCTAGAACCATGTGTCTTGGGCTCCAGAAGACACAGGGCTGTTCCCAAAGGGAAGATCATTCTCCAATTCTCCACTTTTATCACTGCCTCTCTGCACCCCTCCCCCTCCTCTGCTTTATGTCTGTCCCAACCCTAAAGGTACAGCACCACCACCACTAGGAGCGATTCCAGCAGCACCCCTCCCTCCTCTGAGGGTGGTACAGGGCCTCTTCCCAGCTCCCTTTGCACAGACGTGGTGCCCTGGATGCATCAGGAAGTCCGGGAGGGTGGAGGCTGTGGTCCTAGCAGGAGCCCTAGATTCCCGGAATGTCAGGGCCACAGGGACCAAGAAAAACTACACTCACTGGTGTTCAACCTTTTTTTAAAAGTAGAGCAAAGCTTCTTCTCATGTAAGCCTTGCAAGGAAAACCAAAATGAAAAAGTGATAAAAGCTGCAGAAATGGGCACAGAGGTGGGGAAGGGGGCGGGATCTTAACATGCTCAGTCCCTCACCTTCAACACACGTACATGTGCGCAGACACATGCACACACAGACACAAGCACTGCCAGGGAAATGTAATTTTTAAAAAGTCTCCTCCCAATCCAGAAATCCTCTCCACAAAGTCATTTATTACCAGGTAAGCATTAAACCAGCGTGTGATGCACGTCACAGGCCATCTGCTAGGTAAGAGATGCAGAGACTGAAAGCAGTCATGCTCGCCCTTTCATCCAGACCAGAGCTACAACTGATGACACACATGTTTTCAAGATAAACAACAACTACTTCTCGGGGTGGCAGACTTGACAGCATTATTGGTGACACACAGTTCATCCTAACTTTACTTGGGAGTTGGGGTGACCATCTAAGAGTTAGCCAATTGACTTTATCCAGAAAACAGGAGGTCGTTTTGCAACACACCGTACTTATTTGAATTGTCAATAATCCTGAACTAAACTGTCTGATTCCTGCTGTTCGGGGACAACCCATTCTGGGTGAGGACTTTATCTGCAGTGTTAACGTCAGGGTCCGGGCCATATTACAAGGCCAGCTCGTTTGTTCGTTGCCCCCCTGTGCTCTCAGGACAGTGATTCCCACCCTGGCTACACTCTAGAACAATGTGATGTTCAGGCCCCATCCCATGTCAATTAAATCCCAATCCCAGGAGATGGAGCCTGATTGACTGCTGGCTTGTTTTAAAGAGGAAACAGGTGATTCTAATTTGCATCCAGGGCTGAGAACCACTTAGCTACAGACTTGATAAGACAGTGGCCTCCGCCCTGGTTTCATTAGAATCCCAGGGGAGCTTATAAAATCCCAAGGCTCTGGTGATGCCCCAGACCTAATGTATCAGGATTTCTGGGACCTGGCTCAAATATCCATATTTCTTAAAGCTCCTGGGGTGAGTCCAGAATGCGGCCAAGGCCAAGAACCACTGGGATGAGAGTTGACCTCTGCCCAGCAGTGGGTTCAAAGCCTGGTTCCAGGACAGTGGACCCATGGGCAAGGGCTTTACTCCATTGGTTATGTGTGTATCTCTGCAGACTCTCTGAGTAGTTTTCTGCTCAACAAATGACTTAAGGCTGATCATGTTCAGCAGTGCATGTCATCTGTTCAAAGTAGCCATTATTATTATGGATACATGTAATATTTAAATAAAAATGTAAATTTCTCCTTGAACTAACTTTTGATCTTAGATAGAAAGTCAAGTATCTAATGGGAACTTCCCCTTCTGTGTGACTCTTGTTGGCTCTTGGAAACTGACAGAAAGAGTAAGTCTCATTTCAGTCTGTGCTATTTCTTCTGTCCTTACCTATCCTGGACACCTTTTTATCATTCAACTAAAGAAAAAGATTCCCTAGGCAAAAGGAAGCCTCCTCCTTCCTCGTCTTCATAGCTCAGCCCTGCACATCCGGGCAATCCACATCACCCAAGATGGTGGCGCTTGGTAGTAGAGATGAGATTTTCTTATTGAGGGTGAAGAGGTAAAACTGTCCGTCCTAGTGGTTCTCAGTCTTTAGCGTTTGTTGGAATCACCTGGTGGGCTTGTTAAAAACACAGATTGCTGGACTCCCTCAGAGTTTCTGAGTTAGCAGGCCAGAGATTCTGTATTACTAGTAATTCCCAGGTGCTGCTGATACCGCTGGTCTAAAGACTACACTTTCAGAAGCACTGATCTATCCCATTTCTTTCCCTTTTTCTTTCCTCTTTGTGGTGCAGGCAAAAAAAGAACACCCTGGGGTGCTTGCCTCTTTGTTCTTTCTGCATCTCCATTACCACCCAAGCTTGCCCATGGTTTTCTTGAAAGACGCTTCACAAGGCTCTTCTTCAGGCAGTTTTCAAAAGAAAATAATATCTACATAAACAGACTTGGTGGTTTTGAGAGAGGTCCCCTGCCTGCTTGCCACCCCATCTGAAAAAGCTCTTTGTAGCCAGCACAGGGAGAGAGGGCTGTTAGTGGGGGCTGGTTGAAGAAGACATTCTTTGTTTTCATTTTGCTGCTGTTTTCATCTCCACCCACAGATGTTTCTCACCACCGTGAGCTGACTGTTTCTTGCCCTCAGGAAATCGTCTATCACCAAATAGAGTAGAATGGAAGCACTTTAGAAATGTAAATTTATAGACCATCTCCAATGCTGTGGTGGAGAAGACGGTAAATAAATAAGAGCTGTTTCTAAAATACCAAGGAATTTGAATTGACTTGAAGAATCAGAGCTGTACTTTAGCTAGAACTGGAGGACACTGGGAAAAGAACAAACACCAAGTCAAGAAAAAGCTCACTTTACAAATAAACAAAAGGAAGGCAAAGGCGAACGGGAGAGGGGAAAGTGAGGAGACGCAAGAAAATCGAAAAATGGAGAATAAAGATTTGAATACATTTGGTTCTGATTCAGACCAAATGTAGGTAAGATGTCTCAGTTCATCTTAAGTCCAATGTCTTTGCCAAGATTTCTGCCAGCTCAGTACTAACATTCTTATGATGGCCTCTGGCCCTCAGCTCCTGCTTCTCACGAACCAGTTTCGAGTTCACGATAAGGTTGCTGGATTGAGCAAATAAAAATACAGGGTTCTCAGATAAATTTAAATTTCAGATATTTCAAATATTGCATAGTGCACACTCATACTAAAAAGGTTTCCATTCTTTATCTGAAATTAAAAATTTAATCAGGTGTCCTGTATTTGCTACCTGCATCATCACCCCACCCTTAATGCATATTTTCTACATAAACTCAGGCATTGGGCTCAGTCCTTATTCCTTATTTTCCATAAAAAAAGCCAACCACCTGTACCTTTACTAAAAGTTCCAGGAAGATAGAAGTCTTTGGACTTTCCTGGTGATGCAGTGGTTAAGAATCTGTCTGCCAATGCAGGGGACACAGGTTCAAGCCCTGGTCCGGGAAGATCCCACATGCCTCAGAGCAACTAAGCCCGCGAGCCACAACTACTGAGCCTGCATGCCACAACTACTGAAGCCCGCACACCTAGATCCCGTGCTCCGCAACAAGAGAAGCCACCGCAATGAGAAGCCCACACACCGCAACGAAGAGTAGCCCCCACTCGCCGCAACTAGAGAAAGCCAGCACGCAGCAAGGAAGACCCAATGCAGCCAAAAATAAAATAAATTAATTAATTAATTTTAAAAAATAAGTCTTTATATCACAGCAGCACATATAACTTAACATTCAGCATGAGGTCTAGCTTTTCCCAAAAGGTCCTCTGCCATTTCCACAACTGGGATTCTACTTGGCTCCACTTTCTTTTTTTTGCCATCACTCTTTTTTCTTACTCCTCTCACATCCAAGCTCCAGTTCATTTCAAATACTAAATATTTCTAAGACTTGTATCGTTTGACTGTTCCTGGCCTTTATCTCCGTCTCACTTTGCACCCCCAAATAGTATCTCAGAGTATCATCTAGAACCTTTAAAAACATACAGATGACAGGGGTCACTCCCAAATATTCTAATTTAATTGGCCTTAGAGTGGGTGGGGCCTACGCATTGATATTTAAAGGCCCCCAATGAATTCTAATGTGCAGCCAAGGCTGAAAATAGTCACTTAGATCAGTGTTTCTCGAACATTAATTTACCCAAGGATTAGGGAAGATCTCATCAAATTGCAGGTTCTGGTTCAGTGGATGGGCATCCAGCTGGAAACTCTGCATTTCCAACAAGCCCCCAGGTGATGCAGCTGGTCAGAGGACATTCTCAGCCACAAAATCTCAGAGGGAATCAAGTGACAGGTGTGCAGACTCTCCTTTGAAGTGATGGGTCATCACTGACAGATGTAGCAGATTCACAGACACCACAGTGGCTAGAACGCCAGCTACTAGGGTGGGCAGTTCATGGCATCATGAAGGTACAGCAGCATTTCTTGACCTCATTAGCTTCGTCAGTGTTTGGGACTTGCACTGAGATATTTAGATCCAAGTACTTCTTTAATAAAATAATAAGACCCAATATTTATACCTCTTCATTTGCTTCAGAGCACTTTATTATAGCAACTGCTTGATGGCCTCAACTGCTTTGGAAAGCATTCAAGAGAGTTACGGGTCCCTGTTGGACATGTAACCGAAAGTGGGGTCCGGCTGCTCGCCGCTCAAAAGCCAATAAAGAGGTAAGGTTGGTGGAAAGGAAAATTTGCTTTATTTTGGATACCGGCAACCGGGGGAGGGGAGGGCAGACGCCTGTCCGAAGGCTGACTCCCGCCAACTGACAGTCAGTGGGCAAGAGCTTTTATAGACAGAGGGAGAGGGCTACATGCCGTAACAGCACAGTCAGCTCTGACAGTCATCTTGAAATTGGTCATGCAGCGGTCTGATCCGAATCATCTTGATTGTTTTCAGTACAGTTAATCTTCAGTTTCAGGGTCGGTTTGTTTCCATTTCCTTGAGGCCAATTCTTGGAATTGTGGTGGCTTCTGTCATGACTACTGTCTGGTCTTCATGTAGTTAACTTCTTCCACCTGGCGGGGGTTTCAGTATGTACAAGACAGCTCACAGGATACGGCTCAGAATATTATCTATAGCCCTTGAAGAGGAACTAAAGGTCCTTGACTTTGGTTAGTGACTAAACTGTTATTGTTTTGTCCTGTTTGGCTGCTTTCCTTTGTTTCTGCATTTTCTCACTTCTCTGATTAAACTTGTTCTTTGGCTAAAGTTTTTCCACAGTCAAAAGGCAGGCAGAGGACATGGTGGGGAAGGACCATAGCGTCCTGCTCCATTTCAGACGGATGTAAATACTGAGGCCCAATGATAATAGATCCAGGGCCGTTATTAAAGTGATCTATGAATAAATGTTTTGTAACATCAATGTTTCTATTAAAGCCAGATGTAGCCTCTCATTTATATTATAATTCATTATAAACCAGTGCTTCTCAAATGCTCGTGAGCACACAAATCCCTGAAGTCTTGATAAAATGAACACTGACTCAGCAGGTCTGGGTGGAGCCAAGGTTGGGTAGAGACAAGCTCCAGGATGATGTGATGTTGTCTGTCCACGGACCACACTTTGGGCATCAAGGAGCTCATCCTCACCTCAGTGGACTCAGCTTTCTCAGCTCTGACATTGAGTGGATTCAGCTTTCTCAGCTGTGGCATTCCTCTCATTCTCTTGTGATACTAAGCACTTAGCCAACCTAGTGGCTGAACAATGGACTGAGAGTTCTGTGCTTTGGAAACATGGGTTTTTTTTCCTCATTGTACCCTAAGTTATCTTCTAAAGAATAAATATAAGTGCTATATAGTCTCAACATTTCAGCCTTCTGAGTTTTATCTCAGTGCTTACCTATGGGACCTTATCCACAACACTTGTACCAAAGGAAAAGATTTACAAAGTCAGTATTGGTCCCCATCTTTTACTGTCATCACTTGAACACAGGTCTATGGAAAACTCACAATTTTTACTTTGCAAACATGACCAATCCATGTTTCTTTTTTAATTCACTGTCACCTTTAAAATAAATAGTTTTTCTTGGCTTGTGCCAGAAAAAAAAATGACCAACTTTCCGAAAATGAATTCCAAACTAAGAATGCAGGTAGCTCTTGATGTCAAAATCGAGATGTCAAAAAGGAGGGCTGTGTTTGTTTGGAAAAAGATCTCCCAGTTGACAGTGTCCTTAAAAGCATCCTCTTAACAGTTCCCAAAAGAACAAAGTCTCCAAATCTTCCTTTGCTCTTGGTTTGGGGGAAAAAGAGAAAAGAAAGAAACATCATCTCTTCCACACACACACACACACACACACACACACACACACATCCTCAAACACACCTACACTCACTGTTGTCTTTGTTTGGGGGAAGTTACCACATTTTTCAGCAATGACAAAGGGAATAATGCTGTCTCCACTACCTGCATACAAACCGCTGCCTTAATGTTTGTGATGGACTTATTGCATTAATAGTCCCAGTTCTCCACTGCTCCCTGTGCCTTTGGTAGTGACCTCACACACTGACTCTGGACATGGCCACGTGACTTGTCTTGGCCAATAGGAGAGCAGCAAACTTGATGCAAGCAGATGCTTGTAAAAGCATGGTATGTGCTTCCCCTCTTGCTTCTCTGAGTACTGGCCTTAGCTGTCCTGTTGGAGGTTTATGAGACACATGCAGGAGAGTGGAGTTATGTTAACTAAGGCAGACCTACACCAGCCCTCCTCCAGCTGAGCCCCAACTGGCATGAGAGAGCCCAGCGGGATCAACTGAACCCATCCCACATCAGCAGACAAGCCTGGCTAACTCCTAGACTCAGAAGTAACACGTGACTCTTTTTTTAAACCACTATGTCTTGTGTGACTAGTTTCACAGAAACATATACTGAAACTATATTTGGCATCATCCTCTGAGAGTGGGAGAGTCACATTCTTTCCCAAGTTTGACAAGACTTTAGACTCCTTCCATTAAGGGGTCATAAATTTAAACGCCTATAGACACCAGGCAGGAAATTTTAAAATGTGAAACTATTCAGTCATAAGACAACAGAGTAGTAGTGACAGATAAATCAAAACATACAATATATCTAAAAGCATTCATACTCGGTGCTACCCATGTTTTTAAAACACTCCATAAGCCAAATAATAAAACACCAGTTAGCTGAGTATGGCCCACAGGCCCCAGCATCTGAAGTCTAATTTCTAGTTTAGTCTCTAGAAACAGTGATGTAAATACCCTGGCCACATTTCTACAAGTAGTTGAAGATCAATCCAGGACTTGAACCAGCCCTCTTTCCAGTTTTCCTACAAGGTGGGGATTTTTATTACCATCTTATTACTGAAGTCAGTAACTAGTCGAAGGACACATTCCTGGTTAGTGGACAATCTAGAATTCAAACTCAGGCCTGTCTAGTGAGCACACTTACTATGCCGCCACTCTGTACATTAACCATGAACATTCCAAATGTCCCAGACCAGAGGTCAGTGAACTACGGCCCAGCCCAGCCACCTGATTTTGTAAGTAAAGTTTTATTGGGACACAGCCACTCTCATTTGTCTATGGCTGCTTTCCCACTACCATGGCAGAGTTAGTAATTGTGACAGAGACCAACAAAGCTGAAAATATTTCCTCTCTGGCCCTTCATGAAAAAGTTTGCCAATCCCTGGCCTGGAGGCCTCCCTTCCTCTACCTGCAAACCACAACGTCTCCAGGATAGATGGGGTCTCCTGCTTGCCCACTGATGGGAGCTCTAATGCAGGCTCACTACAACTCCAGGGACATGACTGGCTCAAGGACCAAAGTGGGCAAAGCTGGAAAGAGGAGAAGACTGTAAAAGAGCATTTTGACCTAACTTTATCCAAAAGTCCACAATCTCAAAGTTTGCAGCAGGGAGCAACTCATTCCCTAACAGCCAAAGAAACAGCAGCTATAGATAGCATCGATATAAATACACCTGCCTACTCCTTGGCACTTGAAGCTTTTTGTTTTGCATTTCATTCGAACGTGGGAAGAAACCATCAGCAGGACTCCTCAAAGTTTCCCGAGTCTTTAATCAAACAAATGATGAGGAAAATCTGTCAGTCTTACCAAACAGTGAAGCCCCATTTTTTTAATTAGAAAAGCAGACAAAATATTGTGATGTGAGCTTATATTGGAAAGAAGGGAGGGAAAAGGTTTAAATAAAATGAAGTGTGAAACCTCTGGTCTACGTAAGATGCAGAGCCAAGTCCCACCTGGTACCCACTCCAGACAGAAACAGGTTCCAGCCTATAGTTCTATTTTCATTTTTGAAAAATTGAAGTACAGTTGATTTACAATGTTTCAGGTGTACAGAAAAGCCATTCAGTTATACATATATATGCACATATATATTCTTTTTAGATTATTTTCCATTATAGGTTATTACAAGATACTATAGTTCCTTGTGCTACACAGTAGATCCTTGCTGTTTATCTGTTTTATATACAGTAATGTGTATCTGTTAATCCCGAGTCCCTAATTTATTCTGACTTTCCCCTTTGGCAACCATAAATTTGTTTTCTATGTCTGTGAGTCTGTTTCTGTTTATTATATTAGAGGAACTGGAAGACTGTGTACCAGGCCACAAATCCATCTCCATCCAAACTGGCAAAATTCCTACAAGGGTGTAGATTCTATCTGTTCATTTGAGAGCATGTCCCAACCAGGGTGGAAAATGAATTTGTTCTGGAAGGAAGAAGTGGTCCAAATCCTGCCGGTAAATTCCCTATTTTCACTTCCTACCTACCTTGCCCTCCTGAAGGGGGAGAGAAGGTAGGAGGGAGAAGAATTTTCACTTCTGATTCAAATCGTTTCCTCAAGGTCCTCTGTCCCCTTGGGTCAGTAACTCAAAGGTATATGTTTACAGGTGTACGGCATGCAAAAGGTAGTCGGAGAAGACTTGTAGATAATAATTGTTTGACTACCACTAGTAAAAAACTACATTCAAATATGTCACCAAATAACTAAAGCCCCAAAATGGTCTCTGTTTACGCTGATGGACAAAGAAAGCTGAATCGGAAGAGAGTTCAGCTGGGCTCTCCTGATGGGGAGTGTGAGAGCCATATAGACCACAGTGAAGAGAAGTCCTTTCCAAATAAGGGAGGATGCAAAAGGCTCCTTGAGACTGGTGGCAGAAGGGGATTGAAAAGTCGCTATTGAGATTGGTCATTACCACTGTGTGATGCCATTTTCATTTCCAGTTTACTACTGGAGTCTCAGCTGGGTCCAGCATGAATTGTTGAAGACTTAAGCAGGCACTGGGTTATGCAGGGGTCAAGCCTTTCTGTGTATGGGCAAGGTTCAAGCAGAAATTTCCTTTACCTACTACAAAACTGAAATAAAGAAGACCATACTCTATTTATGCTTTACGGCCTGCCTTTGCACCTGACAATAGACTATAAACATCTTCTTTTATCAAAATATGTTAGTCTTTAACACTCTTTTTAATGACGACAATGTATCCCATTACAGGAGTGTGCTATCATTTCCACATACCCTATTGTTGATACCTAGGTTGCTTCCATTTCTCTGACATTAAAGACAGAGCTTCATTGTAAAGTCTCAGAGCCAAATACTACACAGACTCTCATCTATTCTCTTTAAGTGCATTTCTAGAAATGCAACCACTAAACCAAAAATGATAAGCATCCTGCCAACATTGTCCTCTAGAAAAGGATTATCATTTGATACTTTCACCACCAAAGGCATGTGTTACATCACTCATGTGTGAGATCACAGGCAAGGATAAGCAGAGAATTGAGGCGAAGAGAGCAGGAGCTAACAGCAGTTTT
Source organism: Balaenoptera physalus (assembly GCF_965194825.1). NCBI lineage: Eukaryota > Metazoa > Chordata > Mammalia > Artiodactyla > Balaenopteridae > Balaenoptera > Balaenoptera physalus. The sequence continues at coordinate 40,834,300 of NC_138898.1, read as the reverse complement.
AAATTCCTTCAAGCTGAAAGCTATTTATTAAACCTGACAGAGATGGCAGAGCAAGATCGTGTGCCCTCTCATCTCCTCTGACCTCCCATCAACTTCTGTTCCCTTCTTGGACTTTTTAAAAATTGCTTTTTAATGATATCCATAATTCATGAAAAGAAATGATAAAATCAAAACATATTACCACTGACTTATAAACGCCTGTGCTATTAATTATTAACAGCCCAAGAAGGAAGTCAGGATTGATCCCAAAGGTGAGAGAGATAAAGGCACTAGTGGGGAAAAAAAAGTTGATTGGAAACCTTTGTACCGGAAGGTTTCCAATTTAGACTACGCATATTAAATGGGGATTTAATTCCTTTTCTCAAGGAGCAAGAAGAAGTTTAGCTAACATGGGGGCCTGAGCAATCACCTAACGAAAAGCTCTCGTGTCACAGACGGAAAAAATCTGAAGCCCAAAGAAGGGCCTCCCTTGTATTTCAAGAGAGTCATGGAAAGAGCTAGCAGCAAGACGTTTCTTTTTACTGCCGGTCCTATTCTTTATTCTATTCTACGTCTTTCAATGCCACACTTGACATCAAGGGAGGATGAGAAGTGTTTTCCAAAATAGAGGGACTCATTGTTTGCAAAGCCTAAGAATCAGTCCCCACTTTCATTGTTCCAAAGCTCATGGCTGCTTCTCCAGTCCAAATAGAACCACTCCCTCCTCCCCTGGAGACTGCGAGCAAAGAACCAGCCTGCATGGGTGGAGCCAATCTAACTGTGGTTTTCCTAAAGAGCATCCTGAGGTCCTCAGTCCCTCCTAGCACCTGGAATTCTCTTATGGGAATATATTCCTTAGGAGCGTAGACGTTGCTCTGTCTTCAGAAATCTCCAACTAGACCGTGAGTGCTGTGGGAACCTGGGATGGTTCCTCTTCTGAGGTTCACTTTCTTCATCCGTAAAATGGGTCAATGATAGGACATGCCCCATCATGTTGTCCTGAGAATGAAATGAGTAGATGCACTGAAGATCTGAACACAGGTAGAGAGTAGTTGAGGATGGCTGGGAAATAGAGGATAGACTGGGAGGGAAGAGAGACACCCACGGACTTGGAGAGGCAGAAGGCAGATGACTAAACCAAAGTTCACGACACCTCCTATAATAATTTTGCCGAGGACCATGGTCTTGGGGGAGTAAATAAAAAGGGAAATACAGACCTTGGGTTAAAAGACGAAACTTCCATCAAGGGAATTGCTCCTGCACATGGGGAGGACGAGTCCAGGGAGGTGTGTCAGGTGGAGCTCAGCTCTGTTATGTATTCCAACTGGAAGCAGAGGAATTGAACCAAGTGGGGACTCTATGCTATGCAGGGGAGCCCGATCTTTCTCTTCTCAGGGACCCTCTGATTCTGCCAGATCATGCAATTTATTCTCTTGTTTTAATCAAATGAACTTATTTTAATGGCGTTTCTATCCAATTTTTCCCTCAGAATTTGCATTCCACTAAAATTCTAGAGAAGAATTAAATCCTTCAACCTAAGGCATTTTGTTTCCATTCCAGAGTGGAGAAAAAAATTTCAGAGAAGCTAGACATGAGCACCTCTTCTCATCAGAGAGAAATGAAAGGTCCTTTGGAGAAAACGCCTGCTCTCCTCAATGCCTAACGTTCTTCTCCGTCAGCCCCTCTCTCCTGCAACATCCATCACCATCTCGCATGTCTTCCCACCCAAATCCTGCTCTAGGGGTGTATGGTCAGGACACTCAGGTGGCTGTTCTCTTGTTCTCTATACATCCCCTGCTCGACCAGTCCCTGCTTCACTCGCATGACTATCCAGCCTCTTAATTATAGGGCTTAATTTGTCCCTGGTAACTGATGAGCCCACCTGACGTCACTTTCCCCTATACATGGTAGCCTCCTTCTCCCTCAAATAGCAAAGACCGCTGCCACATCCTGCCCACCGTCTGCCACACGTGGTGGGGTGTTGCTCCAGGACCCTTTGTGTAAGACCCCCCTGTCCAATAAACCTTGGATGTTTCTGTTGCTGTCTCCGGTCTCTTTCTTGGGTCTCAAGGCTGGGCAACTACAAGGCTTGCGGGCCTTCGGGGTGTAGCCCAACAAGGGGTGACCACAAGATGCTAGTGTTCTGCTTAGAGATGTTTCAACTGTATAAGGAATTCAGAATGTTGGCTTGAACTCAGACCGCATACACCTCTCCCTTTTTCTTCCCTTCCAACCCAAAGGCAAGATTAACCCCAGGAATTTCCAACAGGATATTAGCTCTCAGAGGCAGAAGACTGCAGTGTCAGGACTTTCTGGCATCCCTTGAAACAGGCTTTCACTTCTAACCGTGCTATGATACCCTCTTCTATTTTCTTATTTATTTATTTAATTTATTTTTGGCTGCGTCGGGTCTTAGTCACGGCACAAAGGATCTTCATTGAGGCATGCGGGATCTGTCATTGCGGCACATGGGCTTCTCTCTAGTTGTGGTGCCCAGGCTCCAGGGCCTGTGGGCTCTGTAGTTGTGGCGCACGGGTTCCAGAGCGCGGGGGCTCTGTAGTTTGCGGCACTCGGGCTCTAGCTGAGGCCCCCGAGCTCAGTAGTTGTAGCTCGCGCAGGCTTAATTGCCCCACAGCATGTGAGATCTTAGTTCCCTGACCAGGGATGGAACCCGAGTCCCCTGCATTGTAAGGTGCATTCTTTACCACTGAACCACCAGGGAAGTCCCTATTTTCATTTTTAAAAGTCAAAATGTATTAGCTTTTTTTCTCGTCATTGGCTCTATTTTGATTTTGAGAAGTACACAAATATGTAATAACACACACACATATGTGTAACAAATATGTCATATTTTAAGACAATCAAACTAATCACCAATAAAGAGACACAGGTGTGTCCATTTGGGACTAGACATCCCCCTGCCGGAAACTCCCACTCACCCGGGTTTCTGTGGAAGGTCTGGCATCAGTGAGAAAGATGCTAACACCCTGGTTGGGGGTTGGGGGGTAGTTTTGTGCTGATGTGCTGGGCTTGGATCTAGTGATTTCTCCAGTAACTTCAAGACGATTGTGCCTTCTATTTTTGGATTCATACTGGGAAGCCATTTAAATTAAAAGGCTATTCATTTCACTATATTTGTCTCCAGGCTGCTCAAACAGAAATGCAAATGACTTCCATTGAGTGAGTTTTCTGCCTCAAAGAGAATGAAACTGTAACACCAAAATCTGTGTGCTTCAGAGTCCTATGTGAATTAAGGGGGAGAAACACAAACCCCAACCCTTGATGCTACTTGAATTTTTCTCCTGTGAATGCAAATTGATATTTTCATAAATGAAGGCGAAGTTAGCTTCTATGGTCATTCACAGGTCCTTTGGGCAGTTGTCAAAAATGGGTCTGTTTACTGAAGTGGACACAACTGGGAGAAACAAAGAAGAAATTCTTTTTTACCAGCTTCACTCAGGAGAGTGCAGAAATGACAGAGCCTAAATACTACAAACACTGCTTCTTTGATGTTCCTTCCTTACACAACAGCAGGTAACCTTGCATCAAAGATAGTTGTCAGCAACCCCAAGATTCCCAGCTCCCAGTTCCAAATCCTACAAAATGGAAACAGTAAGCTGTCCCAATAGTTCAAACCAAAGGCCCAGAAACGAATTGTGCTGACCTGATTAGCCTGACTTACAACGTGTAGCCAGTGATGATCATATCAGAGGCTAAAGAGCAGCTGACTTAACCCATTGGGGCCAACTGTGAAGTTGTGGGTAAGGATGAACCGAATTGGGTCATTAAGGGTCCTTGAGAAAGGATTGATAGGGAGTGGTCACTGGAGAGCTGACCCCACCTGCTCACTACATGTCTACATGGCTTGGAAGGACCTTTCAAAAATAGGTTAACTGGTAGTTTATCCAAGAAAAGAACTAGAAGCAGTTAGAATTTGCAATTTTTTCCTTAAAATACGTGTAGCATGTGGGACGTGGTATTGCCCTTCAGTAGCCCTTGTTTAAAAGTAATTTCAATATTGAACAGATGACCTTCCCTAGAAAAAAATAGGACTTTCCAACTAGCCTATAGTCTATGAAATAACAGCCTGCAACCTGCCATTTGTAGATCATTTCGAGGCCTGACCAGCCCAGATTGAAACTTGCTCATCACCACTGGCAGATGAAATGTTAGGTTTCTCTAATGGCAGGGCTACCAGCGCCTTGGTGATGGAACGGATGTGTGTTATGATGGTTGTCGTGGCCTTCATTATGGCTTACAGAGACCTGTCTGGAAGGATGTAATAAGGAGAACAAAATTTGAGACAACAAAAATGTCTCAATCTTTATGAAAGCCTAAACTATTTCCCAGGAAAAGAAGTCATTTAGAACAAATTGAAAACCACTTGACTTCATCTTCACTTTCATGGAAAAAAAAATCCCCATCTGAGGACAATTCAACTCAGTCTTTGAAATTCACATCCATTTAAAAATGATTGGAAGGAAGGAAGGAAAGGGGGAAAAGGGGAGGGAGAGAGGGATCAAAGGCTGGTACAGAGCCCAGAATGTGAAGAACATTTTACCATCTCAGTAACCTGCCTCTCAAGTTTCAAAATCCACTCTTTTATTTCTCATAAAATATAGCAAATACAAACCTGAGGCCTAATCTTCTATTAGGTAAAATCTCCTCTGAAAAGTCTATTGTTTTTTGGCCAGAGTCCCCAGTAGTAAATTGGATCAAAATGAACAAGCAGTGTTTGATTCTATTATATTCCTTCTATCCCCTAAAAAAAGCAAAGCCATCAAAAAGTGCAAGCAAACAGGTATCAGAATGTTCACAGCAGGTCTATTCATAACAGCCAAAAACTGGAAACAACCTAAATGTTCATCAGGAATAGAATGGATAAATAAATCGGGACATATCCATACAATGATAGCAATGAGAATAAACAAATTACAATTACATGCAACAATATGAGAAAATCTCACAAGGATAATGTTTAACAAAAGAAACCAGACGGAATGGAATATTTATTATAATAGTCCAATTATATTAAAGTTCAAAAACAGACAACTAATTTATAGTGATGAAAGCCAGATTAGTGGTTGCCACTGAGGAAAGGGGACATGTGGGCACCCCTGGCATGTTTGTTACATTCTATTTCTTGATTTGAATGACACATACACTTTGTGAAAATTCATCAAGCTACACAAGTATGGCTGGTGCTTTTTTCTGCATGTATATTTTACTTAAAAAAAGTTTACTTAAAAATGCATATGATATGAGCAAATATTGGGGGATGATGGAAATGTGCTATATTTCAACTGTGATGGTGATTACAAGACTATACACATTCATTAAACTAACCAAACTGCACAGTTAATATTGATGAACTTATTATATGTAAACTAGACTTAGTAAAGCTGATTTTTTAAAAAAAATTTTTAAAGTTTATGGAAAGTAATTCTACTTTCTACACATCAAAAGAGCTTGAGAACAATTCAGAACAAAATTAGAGAAATGCAAATCAAAACTACAATGAGGTATCACCTCACACCAGTTAGAATGGGCATCATCAGAAAATCTACAAACAATAAATGCTGGAGAGGGTGTGGAGAAAAGGGAACCCTCTTGCACTGTTGGTGGGAATGTAAATTGATACAGCCACTATGGAGAACAGTGTGGAGGTTCCTTAAGAAACTAAAAATAGAATTACCATATGACCCAGCAATCCCACTACTGGGCATATACCCAGAGAAAACCATAGTTCAAGAAGACACATGCACCCCAGTGTTCATTGCAGCACTATTTATGATAGCCAGGTCATGGAAGCAACCTAAATGCCCATCGACAGATGAATGGATAAAGAAGAAGTGGTACATATATACAATGGAATATTACTCAGCCATAAAAAGGAACGAAATTGGGTCATTTGTAGAGACGTGGATGCATCTAGAGACTGTCATACAAAGTGAAGTAAGTCAGAAAGAGAAAAACAAATATTGTATATTAACGCATATATGTGGAACCTAGAAAATGGTACAGATGAACCAGCCTGCAGGGCAGAAATTGAGACACAGAAGTAGAGAAAAAAACATATGGACACCAAGGGGGGAAAGCGGCAGGGGCGTGGGGATGGTGGTGTGATGAATTGGACGATTGGGATTGACATGTATACACTGATGTGTATAAAATGGATGACTAATAAGAACCTGCTTTGTAAAAAAATAAATAAAATTAAATTTTAAAAAATACATAAATAAAAAATAAATAAAACAAATCCATACCCTTGAAAATAGCAAAAGAATACATGCAGCCATATATGTGTATTTTAATATACTTGCCTTTTTGTAGCAAAGTTATACAACAAATATACTATATATTCAAGTCTTAAGTTATACTCTAAAGCTGTATTACTATAAATTAATGAAATAATAATTTTCTATAATTCTTTAGATAAATAATATACTACTGGGACAAGGAAAAAAAAAAAAGCAACTTCATGCATTTATTCCTGAGCTTTATTTTGCAGGAGAAACAAATAATCAATGGCTCAAATGTTTAAATGTGTATAAATTATTAGAATAAAGTCCTCAAAGGCAGTGATTCTGTTTATACATGAATCTTAGCATTAGCCAACTGGAAAACTGAGGCTAGGGATTCTTGTTGCAATTCTAATTCATAATCATCTAAATTTCTCAAAGGGTCACTAATGCGCCTGTATCAGCATATAATTGTGACTGTGCCACAGTAATGCTGCCAAACAAACAAGCACAAAACCTTGTTTATTGCTCACACATCTGGATCAGCTCTGCTGATTGTCCAGGGCTGGCTCCTGTGCCTGGGGTCAGGCTAGCTACTGTCTGATATAAGTTGACCTCAACTGGAATGACTGGGGCAACGTGATGTGGTTGTGATTCTCCAAGATGGTCCCCAGTGATGCTCGCCTACTGACATCCATGCCCTTGTGCAGTCCCCTCCCACATGACGTAGAGCTGTCCTGTGTAACTAATAGGATATTCCAAAGCCAACACAGTTCTTCCAAAGTTTGGTCCCAAAAGACACTGTAGCTTCTGCCTTGCTCATTTGGATCACTCAGCTAAGTGGAAGCCAGATACCATGTGATGAAGATTCATAATCAGCCCAATGGAGAGATTCACATGGTGAGGAAACAAAGCCTCAACATTCAGCACCAACTTGCCAGACACATGCAAGCACCATCTTGGAAGTGGACTCTCTAGCCCCAGCCAAGCCTTCAGATGAACATAACCCCTGAGCTGGAACCCTGAGCAGAACCAACCAGCTAAGCCACTCCTGAATTCCTAAACCATGAAACTCTGAAAGATAATAAATGCTTATTGTTTTATGATGCTAACTTTTGGGATAATTTGCTATGCAGTCATGGATCACTAACACACTTGACTCTGTACCACGTAGTTCTCATCATGCAATAGGCTACCCTGGGAACATTCTCATGATGACAGTAGAGATGCGAGAGAGCAAGTGAAAGAAGGCATGCAAGCACTTTTCAAATGTCTACTTGCATCCTGTCTCCAAAGATCCTGTTGGCCAAATTAAGTCAAATGGCTCAGGTCATCTACTGTGAGAAGGCACTGCAGAGTTACATGGCAAAGAGCCTGGTTGGTGGTTTTAAAATGTGCCCACAAAGTCTTTGACACTACCCCATTTAAAAGGCGGGGACTGGGACTCCCCTGGTGGCACAGTGGTTAAGAATTGCCTGCTACTGCAGGGAACACGGGTTTGAGCCCTGGTCCGGGAAGATCCCACATGCTGTGGAGCAACTAAGCCTATGTGCCACAACTCCTGAGCCCACGTGCCACAACTACTGAAGCCCACCTGTCTAGAGCTGCACTCCACAACAAGAGAAGCCACCACAATGAGAAGCCCGTGCACAGAAATGAAGAGTGGCCCCCACTCGCTGCAACTAGAGAAAGCCTGAATGGAGCAACAAAGACCCAACACAGCCAAATATAAATACATAAATAAATAAATTTATTAAAAATAAATAAATAAAAGGCAGGGACTGTTTCCCCTCCTCTTGAATGTGGGTTGGTCTTAGTGACTCACTTCTAATGAATAGAATGTTGTAGAAGTGACGGTGCCCAGGCTAGTTCATAAAAAGGATAGCTTCTGCCTGGCTCTCTCTCTCTCTCTCTCTCTCATTCGTGGGTTTCTTCCTCTGGAGAAACCAGCCACTTGTCACAAGGACAGTCGAGAAGACCTGTAGAGGAGTCTACATGGAGAGGAACTGAGGCCAAATACCAACAACCAGCACCAACTTGCCACCATGTTGGAAGTGGATCCTCCAGCCCCAGCACACATCTTAAGTGCAAATGAGATCCTAAGCTAAGCTACTCCTAAATATTCCTGACTCACAGAAACATGAGAAATAATAGTTTTATTATTGTTGTAAATCACAAAAGTATGGAGTAATTTACCAATTCTCATAAAGAAAGATGAAGAATTGGAGCTTTCTTTAAAACCACAGGTTCAGGAAACTTAATTGCAAACAACATCCACTCTAGCTAGTTTAAGCAGAAAAGAAACATATGAAAGAGTATTGAAGAATCTCCAGAAGGGCCAGAGCATCAGGTCTAGAGGCTACAAAGTCAACAACAATGCCCAAAGCACAGGGTACCTCTGCTCCAGCCAGGACCCCATTCCTGCTGTAGCTAGGTAAAGATACCTCAGCTTGCACCACTGAAGTTGGTAGCCACATGCCAGAATCTCTACCATTAATATCCTAGAAACCTGGATGCCTTCACGACCCCCTTCACCAAAAATGGAATCTGTGAAGTACCAGCTTCATCTTGCTGCTCTCTTCCAATCAGAAATCTTGCACAGGTACTCATGATTGGTGGAGTCTATTTGCAAGGAAAGATGGGGAAAAATGAGTTGTGGGCCACCTTCTTGGGAAGGTGTTATCATAAAATTGAAAATACCCCAGGAATAGGAAAGGTGTTCAATGGTACTGAGTAGTTAGGAAAATTGACACATGCTCACTTCTTGTCCCCATACAAAATCATCACTACATTACTAAAATATAGATAACTAGAGAAATTATTCACATGTTTTTCTATTTCCTGGAACCCAAAATGGTAAATGAATTTCACCTCCAGAGCCATTTCTAATCATTTGCTAGTGCCTGCTAGAGTTGTATGTTAAGATGAACTCCAGGCTCAGCTGAAAAGAGATCTGGGATCAAGTTGTGATGATGCCTTGGGTGCTTTGTGTTTGTATTAAATAATAGGTACCTGCAAAAATAAATGTCCTCAGTCTCTGTATTTTCTCTCATTTCCTAAAAGGAGGGTCTGAAAACACTTCATGAACTTTTATAATTGTTTAGATTAAAACTGTTCCCTCTTTCAGTCACATTTCTGACATGGCATGCAAGCCAATCCATGTTCTCTTTATACCACTCCAGTACTTGGTAAAACCCAAATATATAAAACAGCTCTTCTGGCTAAATATGTCCTCCTGTTCCATTTCCCTCTCATCTCCCCTACCTCCATGTCATTTCCTGAAGGATCCCTCAAGAACCCCCAACCAACTCTTTACCTCCCAGGACTTGCTCATTCATCCTCATTTTCTCTCTCCTTTCCCTGAAATTCAGCCAATGTTATAAGTATACTGTAGACAAACAGTTCCTACACTTTAGCCTTTCCATTTCCCTGTTTGGATAGTGTGATTTTTTCCCCATGTGAGTCAACTTGGCATGATTTGCTTGGCATGATTTCATTCACCTCTCACAGTCCAACTTTGGGACTGGCCATAAGTCTACATTCAGGAGACTTCCCTATCTAAAGACCGAACATCACACCGATTATGCAATAATTTCAATGGGGCAGATTCCTGCCTTTCCTCCACTCTCCTTAGCCACGTTAGTAAGAGGACATTTGCTCAGGCCATAGAGCAGTGCTTCTCAGACTTTAATGTGCACATTAATCACCTGGACATCTGCTTAAATGAAGATTCTCTTTCAGTGAGTAGGGCCAAGACCCTCCATTCCCATGAAGCTCCCAGGTGATGGTGATGTGGATGCTCTGGTCTATGGACCACACTTTATCTAGCGATGTTCTAGAACACTGGTCCCACTACCCGCAACGGTAGCGGTCTGTGGCCTGTTAGGAACTGGGCTGCACAGCAGGAGGTGAGTGGCGGGCGAGTGAGCGAAGCTTCATCTGTATTTACAGCCACTCCTCATCACTCGCATTCCTGCCTGAGCTCCACCTCCTGTCAGATCAGCGGCGGCATCAGAGTCTCATAGGAGCGCAAATCCTACTGTGAACTGGGTACGCAAGGGATCTAGGTTGCACGCTCCTTATGAGAATCTAATACCTGATGATCTGAGGTGGAGCTGAGGCGGTGACGCTAGCGCTGGGGAGTGGCTGCAAATACAGATGATCCGTAGCAGAGAGGTTTGTACAGAGACTATAATAAATCAATTGCTTGCAGACTCATATCAAAACCCTATCAGTGAGTGGCAAGTGAAAACAAGCTCAGGGCTCCCACCGATTCTGCATTATGATGAGTTGTATAATTATTTCATTATATATTACGATGTAATAATAATGGAAATAAAGTGCACAATAAATGTAATGCACTTGAATCATCCTGAAAACATCCCCCGCCCTGGTCTGTGGAAAAACTGTCTTCCATGAAATCGGTCCCTGGTTCCATAAAGGTTGGGGACTACTGTTCTAGAAGACCCAGTCTCACCCTCAATGGGAGCAACTTACTGCTTTCTCTAGAACTTTCTGCAGAGTTTCTTACCTCTCCCCTGTGTCACATTCCTTCACCATCCCTCCCCTAGACATGCCTGTTCATTCCTGCTCCACCTCTGATCACACTTATTCTACTCATACAATGAATCAATAATCACTGAACGCCTACCAGAAGCTAGACACCATGCTGGGCACTAGGGCGAACAAAATTATCCCTGCTCACATGGAACTTAGAGTCCAAAGAGAGAGACATTAACAAATAATTATTCAGTAATTAGTTGTAATTTTAAGAAGTGCTAGGAACAAAAATTACAGAAGGCTTTGAGAGCAAATAATGGAGAAAAATCTAACCAAGGCTCCTGGACCCTTGGAGTTTTCACTTTGCATGATTTCCTCTGGTTTTATATAAACTCAGCCTTCTCTATAGTGAAGGTTTCCCCATGACCCTTTACCTTCCCCTTGAGCATGGCCACCAGTGTGCACTTGGCATGGCATGGCCGCACTGACCTTTGGCAAGAAGATGTACATGGCACGGAGATTATGGTTGGCAGGCGAGTCCTGGGCTTCTATAGCTCCAAACTAATGTTGGACTGCCTTGTGCCATTCTTGCCCCTTGGCTCCCCTTGATAATGGCACTGGCTATCTGCAAAAGCAAGCTGTTCCCTCCCAAATTCTAGTCAGCACTTCCCCTTCTCTCAAAATGACAGCAAATGTAGCACCCTGATTTCTTCCCTCTCGTGACCTCTTTTGCTGATCTACTATCTGTAACCATGACATGGTTATTGCCAGCAAGCTGTGCTCATTAACACCAAGGTCTTTAATAGTCTTTCATTAAAAATGACAACTCCAGGCCTACCTGCCATAGCAGTGATTCTGGCTTCCTCAGGCTCAGAAAGCTTCTCCACCTGCAAAGTTGCCCTTTCCAGTCTCATGGAGTATCAGTTGGGCAAGAAGAAGAAAAGGCTTAGAGACTACAGAGCCATTGTAACTTATATAAGATAAGGTCTTCCACAGCTTTTCCCCTACAGTTCTTTCATGTATGGTGTCATATTCAAGGAAATAATAATCCATCAGCCAAAGTATATCTACAGTGCAAGTTGAATCTTTCCTGAAATCTCTTGAAAAAGGATTCCATTTGTCCATTTTAACTTTAAAGACAACTTATGGTCTTGTTTCCTGGTATTTGTCCTTTTCAATATTTCACATCTATAGTAGCTTCCCCAATGTCTTCTCTCTCCTCCCTCTCTTAAAACTCTCCTGACTTTCCATCAAACCAGACCCATTGCACTTCCAGATCCTTCATTCCCAAACTTTTCCCTCCCTGGATTTCTTCTGCCAAAGTCTTGAGACAATTGCTTTCCTCTCTCTCCAGTGCTGATCATTTCAGCAGGACCATCGCTCTGCCCCATGGCCTGATTAGATTCAGGATCTGGAGGCAGATCTAGAACTCTTCTACCAAGAACTCTCCCAACCAGGAGGAAGCGAGGGCAGGTGTGCATTCTCCCACATTGTCTCTGCATGGTTTTGTTACTTACTGCCACATCATTAACCCAAGGAATTAATTCCTTTTATTTCAAGGAAAAGGAGCAGGATAGTTATCAAATTTCTAGTGCTTGCTGATTAAGAAAATGGCAAAGAGCTAATGTGAAATCAGTAAGCTTTTTATTCAACTGACTAGCATCTGTAGTCAATTAAAAAATGTATATGCATAAATATATATTCTATACACAAATCTTTACACGTGCACGCACATACACACACACACACATACACACGTACATAGATTAGGATTCCCTGTAATAAATGCCAACCCTGCCAAAACTATGAATCTCTCCATGACCCCTTCACCACAATCCCTTGTCCACAGACCACAGGGTGAACCCAGAGATTCCTGTCACTTAATTGATCTAGTGAATACTTATCACATATTACCAACATCTTAAAACTTCACCTTAACACATTATTTTTCATGGAATCTCCAAAGTGTTTGAAGTTATGAGCACATAAGATTCATCTTGGTCCTTAAGTATGTCATAATTTTAAGATTATTGGAGGGATAGAATCTAATCAAGTGTCTTTGACATGTATCTGCCTTTTTTGCTCCAAAGAAAGCCCCATAAATCTTCACACTGGGATTCAACTCTGAGCCATCCCTTGTAAATGCTAATTGTACACAACATTAATGGAGCATGTGGATGACACCGGCTTCCTAACCTGCAGCTTGGTTTCATAATCCCCGGTTTACCAGCTGGGACATTGATGGGGCATTTTACAGCACAGCCTTCGCTACCCTCGTGAAATATTATAATCACATAAAATGTTATGCTGTAGGATTGTAAGTAATATGGAGCCTGCTCTTGGCATCTGTGCCTTAACCACCTCTTTTCATTGCTTCACTGCCCATTTAGGAGTCCTCAGAAGGCTTCTTTCCACATGAATAGGGGTGTGGAGTTGAACGAGCCACACCCGGAAAAGACACGCTCATTTCCAATTCCAGTTCAACAACTCACTGAAGGTGGTGTCAGGAAGCTCTCTTGACTTCCCTGTGCTCTTATTTAATCGGCATTTCCTCAGACACCAGAGCAATCATTTCCATCATTCAGGTATAAGACACCCAGGAAGCCCTGTTACAGATGCTCAAACCAACTTACCCACACATCGCTCAAAACTTGACCCAATGGCCCATAGAAACCACTCAACCTGCTCTGAATTCTACCAAGCAGAACCTTGGCACCAGAAAAATAGCCCTAGTTCCCGCCTTAGACAGATATTAAGGATGTGTCTGGGCCAAATATTGGAATCAATGACATAATTTTTGTCCCTACCCAGTTCCGCAGTGCCTATAGGCACAATAAATTCCCTGGTGTCTCCCTAAGTTTCCATACTAACTGTGATCCCAATGCAGACGCAGCATAGACTTTCCCCCACTTCCTGAAGTCAACTACTAGCTGTTTTCACCCAACTTTCTGGTGAATGAAAGAGCAATCTGTAGCATGAGCACAAAACAGCCCATTGGTAAAGTGAGAAGAACCAAGGTCCGCTTGGAGCACTGACTTCTGCAGAAAATATAAAAAGGGCTCACTCAAAAATGCTAAGCTGATGTCCCTAGGTTCAGGGACTAGCTCCACCCACCCCTGCCGCTGCCCAGCAGAGCTGGCCTCTGATGGCCTTTGTGGGGTGCTCTCCCCAGGTCAGGCAACAAGGGGGCTGTGTGTCCCCCTTAGAGGAAGAGCCAAGCATGCACTGCTGACGTGGATGATATCACTGAGAGAACCAGCATCCTCTTGATTCAAGGTAGACCGTGTCTTCTTTACGTGGATGCTTCTGATTTTGGCAAAGGCATAAACAGGCAAAAGTCAGCCAACACAGTTGGAAGGGGAGGAAATGCCACTCCTTCACTTGTTCATCAAGCCTAGACACGTGGGTGTCCTTTCAGGCGCTCGAATGCTCAAATGCTAAATGGATGGTACTGTGCCCTTGGGCTCCAAATCTGTTGCACATCCCAATCATCTGGGAGCTTTTGAAAAATTCCGGTGCCCAACCCTCAGCCCATTCCAGTCACATCCAAATGGCTGGGAGAGGGAACCAGGCATCAGGAGTTTTTAAAGATCCCCAAGGTGTTCCAGCGTGCAGTAGTTTGGGAACCACTAGCAAAGCGGTTATGAGCACAGTCGGCGGGGACAGATCTGGGTTTGAATCTTCACTCCACACCAGCTGTGTGCCCTTGGGCAAACTACTTAAACTTTCTGTGCCTCAACTTTCTCATTTATAAGATGTAGTATTTTACGAATAGTGCTACTATTTACCTCACAGTGTTTGCATGAGGATTAAATGGTGTATTGTTTGCAAAGTGCTTAGAACAGTTCCTGGTACATGCTAAGAGCTATAAAAAGTTGGTTAAAAAGAAAAATGTACGTGCAAGCTCATTTCTGGTCCAGGGTCTTTGCTCTTGCTTTGTCTGAACCAAACCCTCCTTGACTGTCATGGCTAATAGGCAGGCCACCTACCGTAGGGCAGGGCACTCTATCTTAGCACCCTTTTTTATTCTCATGGCTTTAGGTGTGTATTTATTGAATATATTTAAGTTATCTCCTTCATTAGAATGTAAACCCAGCAAGAGCAGGATCTGCCCTCTCTCTAGAACAGCACCTGCGTAAATGAGTGACTGAAGGAATGTGAACACTGGGGTGAATCTGATTCCTTGGTAATGGGAAGAACAGGCATTGAGAGAAAGAAATCCAGGATTTGGGACAGACAGTCCCCCTTCCACAGGCCACCAAACATTCATGATTCAGATACAACCTTGGGGTTTATTGTGGGTGAAACATCACCCACACATATTAGCATCTCCAATTTAACCTTGTGCAAGAGGAAACTTGCTCATAAACAAGAGAAGTGGCCTCTCCCTGAAAATCTAGACCTGAAGAGATTGTGCACTAGATAACTCCCCCATTTGAACTCTCTCATTTCATTTCAGTAAACAGTTCATGTCTCTTTTATTTAGTTTAAAGCTTATCTATTTTCATTTTCATAAATTGCTATCCCCTCCCAAATGAGGGTCCCCAGTTCTCACTCAGTGTGTGGGTCTGAGAAGATAATCTTCAAGAGTTTTAACAGAATGAAATACATGCGGGCCATATCAAAGGTGGTGAAGATTTGTATCTTGGATAGAGTGGTGCAGATGAGCAAGGCGCTGTCAGTACCAGAGCCGTCTCTGTGCACCTCTGTGTAAGGATTTGACATTTCCGTTTGTGTTAATTATCCTACAGCGGTGTTCCATTTCACAGAAGATGATATATCCTAACCAGGAACCCCAAGTCCTCCTGAGAGTGATTTGAATTAGAAAGTCACCTCCCTCTATACGTACACATGTAAATGCATTGTGGATTCCCACAGACTGGAGCTCCCATTCCAGCACGTTGCAGATCAGAGCTGCAAAGTCGCCCGCAATGAAGTTGAGTCCAGAGAATCTAAGTCAGCTGAAGGTCCATGGATGTGACAAGGATCCCCTGAGTGTATAATTCTATGAGATTTCACTGAAATTACTAAAATACTGATTTACAACAATGTTTTGGGAACAGGTATGTAACAATTCGAAATTTAACTCCAATGCATCACAATGAGAGGCCCGCAGAGATGAGTACCTTCTCAGGGGTTTGTGGCTTGCTTGGCTGAATGAATCAGAAGAAATTTCCCGGAGGGGCCTCAGGCCCCAGTGCAGGGTCTTCCAGCCCTGTCCTCCTCCATCTCCTCCCTGTGGAACAGAACATTGATCCACCTTCAGACCCAAGAACCTGAAGACCCCCGGACCCTCGGGCATCAAGGCAAGGCTCTGGGATGCTCACAGGTGGACTCTACCTAAGGCAAGCCCCTCATGAGCAACATTCAAAAGGGGCTGCAAACCAGACTGTGTTCTGGGTAGATGCCAGGATGGCCGACAGTTTGTCAGAGCGTTGCAGGGTGAAGCTTGCTGCGAAGCAGCATTCTGCTGTGGGAGATTGCCTAGCAGATGTCAGCCAGGAAGGACCATCCTCACCTTCATGACTGTGAGCCGGAGGTCCAGGGTTCGGTCCCCAAGGGGCCACCAGGAGAAGTTGCTCTTGATCTGAAAGTTGACTCTTGGTCAGAGACTAGGCCTTGTTCTTTCAGCTGCTTTCTGCTCTGTGTATATCTTAAGGACTTTGCCTGCATTTCCAGAATGTGTGTGCTTTGCTCACCAGGCTAAACTATCTCCCTTTGGCCCTCCTCCCTTCCCCCACCTGGCTGCTACTTGGCCTCATTCAGTCTCAGACTAAGAATACTTTGACCAAGGAGGGATGGTGTTCTTGAGGAATTCTAGTGCTGGGGGTGGTTGGAATTGGGTGCATCTTCAGACATCTTCCTCAGATCGTCTGAAGTCCTGACCACTGTCTCTATTGAGAGGCCCCACTTGCACCGAGCAGTGCCTGTGCACGAGGCTGGTGCCAGACACTCCATCAGTGTGGCTGAAGCAGACACAAAGGGGAGGCAAGGGCCCCAGGGTGATGGGACACAAATTCCCATCCATCCGATAAACTATCTGGATCTGTGCTGCTGGTTTCTCCTGCCTCAGGACCACGGGGCAGGAAGATAGGCACGGAAACCTCTTCTGCAGGCTCAGCTGGACCATAAATTCTGTTTTAAGACCAGTTCCCTGCAGAGACATCACCAGCAAAAAGGCAGTAGGTGGCGGGAAGTGGTTAAATCTAACTCATTGCTTTATCATCAAGAGCAGCTGATGGAGGAAGTGCGCATGAAGCTCCTCAACTGCTCTTTCTCCCTTGTTCTCCTTAGGATTATTTTATTTATAGCTGGGAACCAATAATTACCTACAGCTGCGTTTCTCAATTGCCGGGCACTTAAGGCAGCTTTTCCACCCACCAGGTTGCTCCTCCAGAGCCTTCCTCTGAGAGGAACTGCCCGGCCCCCTTCTCCACTGCCCTGCGACCTCACAGCCTTTTTCTAGTCTTGAGAAGACTCAGGTTATCAGCCAGCGACCTTTGATATGGGCCCTCTCTATGACTTGTCTGTGATCCTTAGATTAAGTCCTTTTTCCCAGTGCATTACCAGATGAATAGATTTGAAGACATATATAAATAGGTCCCCGCAGGGTCCTTC
Organism: Balaenoptera physalus; assembly: GCF_965194825.1. Lineage (NCBI taxonomy): Eukaryota > Metazoa > Chordata > Mammalia > Artiodactyla > Balaenopteridae > Balaenoptera > Balaenoptera physalus. The sequence goes on along the minus strand of NC_138898.1, from coordinate 40,816,961 downwards.
TTAGAATTATGAGAGACCCTGAATGGTGATTAATTTAGCAGTGCTTAGGAGCTAGAGCTCCAAACAGCCTGAGAATGGGATCCTAGTTCACCAGTTCCTTTACTTCTCAGTTTCCTCATCTGTACAGTGTAGACGATGATAGTACCAATCCCACTGGTGCAAGGATTAAATGAATGCATGGAAAACATTTACTCACATGTTTGAGCACAGGAAGTATTCAACAAATGGTAGCAATTACTAGATGGGTGGTGGTGAGGAAGGGATAAACCGGAACTAGAGAATTAGAGCTGGAAGGGTCCCCAGCTGGACCCTTCCAGCTCTGGAAGGTCACCTAAGCCAGTGCATCACAAAGTTTATGGAACATGAGAATCACCAGGAGAGCAGACTGCTGGGCTCCACCCCAAGATGACTGGATTCAGTAGGTTAAGGGTAGAGCCCATGAATCTGCATGTCTAACAGGGTCCCAGGTGATGCTTTCAGTACCAAGTAGCTACGCAAATTCCTTTCCTGATACAAGAATCCCTAGTCCCACCCCTCCTATTCTTGTAAGATCTCTTGTAAACTCTATTGGGCAAGTCCTATGATGGTGGAAAAAAGGAAATGAATCCTTGTTGGTGATCTATAATGAATCATGGGCTTTACATATGTTACCTTATCCTCACAATAATTTATGGAGTTATTTATTGTTGTTTCCTTTTTTTTGTTATTTTGCTTTCTTTGTTTTTTAAGATGATGAAACTGAGGCTAAAGATAACTTTAGGTGCCTTAGACACTTTCACACAGTAAGAAATTGAAGAGCCCGGATTTGAACCCAGTTTCTGAGACCTGAGTTCTTGTGTCAATGATGTTCAATTGTATCTGGGAACCATATTTTATTGTTGGGCAACTCCTAAAAGTTAGAATATGTTTTTGTTTTTATACAGAGCGGCAATCTTCCACTGTCAATTCGCTGGTCCTGGATCTACTGGGTCTTCAGTAGAATTGGAAAGGACTTAATATTATTTGAATAAAGAGAGGACAGTCATTTACGTTACTGCAAATTTGATAATGGTTAGGTGTATAGCTCCCAACCTAGTATCCCTTAGTTCAAATCTTGACTCTCCAACTTTGTAGCTGTGTGACTTTGGGCAAGCTTCTAACTTCTCTGTGCCTCCATTTTCTTAAGCCTGTAACATGGGCATAGTACTAGTACCTTCATCAGAATGTTGAGAGGAGAAAACAGTTTTATGCATGTATATAATGACACGGAAATTTTAGCTTTTATTATTTCATCCATAAAGCCGTTACAAACTCTTCATAAAGTCCTTTGTAGCTAAGGTCTTAAAAATTGGAGAGGCCAGATTTTTCCCCCTCCTTATGACTACAGTGCAGTTAGCTTTGTCTTCTTTAAAGTCCTTGCTTGTGATGGATAAAAATAATATCCAGAGCAATCGTATTTCATTAGCAAGAGGTCTGAGTTAAACCAACTAAGTTGTTATGTAGTTACTTTGTTTTCCTGCAGAGGTGATTCTGATTCTTGTAGTTTAAAGTAGAAAGGTGGAGTCTTCAAGGTGCTAAAGGAAACCACCCACGCATGTCCCAGCCAGAAGCTTCCTAAAACTCCAGGAGAGCCAAAAGAGGGGAAGATAATGATACCTAATCATCAGAGGCTGGAGAAGTTTTCACTGGTTTCAAAAATCATTCTTTAAGTTAAAGAAATAATATAAATGATGAGATAAAGGAACACAAATATTATTTATACCTCATCAAGATTGATTGAAGGAAAAAATAAAAGGCCTGAATTCGCCTCCCTTCCCTGTATCCTCGACCTTGGCAATGTGACTTTTCAGCCCCTCCCATCAGAGGGTGGAGTCTATTTCCTCCACTCTTGATTCTGGGCTTGGCCATGTGACTTGTTTTGGCCAAAAGGATGCAGCAGACGCGATGCTATGACAGTACCAAGCCTGGGCCCAAGAGATCTTGCACTCTTATTGGAACTTTGCCATCACCTCATGAATAAGACCAGGCTAGCCTGCTGGAAGACGAGATACATGGCCCCCTTGCCCCAGACAAGTGAGTGAGGCCGTCCAAGACCAGCCTGCCCCTATCTCTTTTATCAAATGATTACACACTCATGAGCAAATCCAGTCAAGATCAATCAGGTCTGGTCTAGAAAAGCAGAACGACCCAGCTGCTCAATAAACTCATGAAAAATGATAGGTTCATTGTTTTATCCCTCCAAATTTTGAGGTGGTTTTTTCCCACAGCAATAGCTAACTGATATACCCCCTTTAGTGTTGGTAGGGATAAAACAGCAACAATAACCATATTAAAAGCAATAATAGTACTACTTGTACAATTTGAACTGTAGAAAACTGTCAGTTTTCTGCCATATTTGACTTGAAAAAATAGCAATTTCATGTGGACCAACCTAATATTATTAAATACTTCACACATGTCAGGTACTATGAGAAACATTTTACATGGATTATCTCATTTAATCTTTACAATGACTCTATGAAGTATATACTACTATTTCCATTTTATCAATGAGGAAATAAAGGCTCAAAAAATATCTGTTGAAGGAATGAATAAAAGAAAGGGTAGCATTTCTCAAGGTCACATGACCAGTACCCAGTGGGATAGGAATTTGAGCTTAGATTGGCTTGATTCCTCTGCTAATGTGTTTTCTACAACAGGAGGCAGATGGTAATGGCATTTATCAAGCCTTCACTTGGCATCGGGCTAAGACCTTTACACGCCGTATCTTGTTTAACCATCACACATAAACCTGTGAGGTTGGTGTGATTTATGCACGGGGAAGCCAAAGCACTCCAACACTCAGTAATGTAACCAAGGTGATGTAGAAAGTAAGTTGCCAGGCCAGAATTCGAACCCAGGCAGTGCTCCAGGAACTGCTGTCAACTATACGTGGCGTCTTTCAGGGAATCGAAAAAGGAGAAATGGAAAGAGAAAATGGAGTTTTTCATAAGCAGTGCCCTCATAAATGTTTTGTATCTCTGAACTTGACTTAGGTCTCCATTACACCAGCTTCATGGTAGTGAAAAGCCCTGGTTTTATAAAGGCTCTTCATTCCCAAGAGGGCGTATGTAGTTTTCTCATCTATCTCCACATTATTACGTGTCACCTTTTGGGAAACCAGGTTAACCTCCTCATGGACACATGGCAGGTATCTGTCCTGTGAGGTCCTTGAAGAAGCCCCACAGTCCTCTACAGAAGCTGACCGCTGCAGCTTGAGATTTCCACCATCAGTATCACACCTCTGAATTAAGGCATTATCGCCAGAAAGCTCTTGTAAAAATGCAACTGTGTGACCTGTGAAGGTTAACATTAATTCATTTGTATTATGCAAATTTAAATTAAGGGACACAAACTTAGGGGTCAGCAGAGACCAGACACATAAAGGAAATGATGGAAGTGGCCCAGTGTAGTACAAGAGGGGATGATGGGGACTGTGGCAATTGAGGCATGTGTGTCCATTCTAAATGAAGATGTTGGTACTAACATCAAAGCAATCGTTGCCATTGCAATAAGAGATGTTCTATTTTGCAAAAGAAGGTGAAACATCTAGATATCTGTGGGTATTTTCTCCTTAAAATATTACAAGGGAAAAAATGGATCTGTGGGCTGGAATTGGTCTGCAGAAGGCCAGTTTGAAACCCTGTGCTGAGATCAATGCATCATTTCCTTAAAGCAGAGCTACCCCAGGTGTGGTTCCTACACCAGTGACATCAACATCACCTGGGAGCTGGTTAGAACAGCAAGATCTTGGGCCCCATCCCAGATGTTCTGGATCCAAATCTCAGAGTGTGACCCAGGTTTCTGGGTTTAACAAGACCTTCAGGTGACTGTTTTGTGTACCAAGATACCAGTGGCCCAGATGCATAAGTACCAGATGTGCAGGGTATATGCGAGGAGTCAAGGGCAAGATCTGGGGCTAATCAGGAGGAAGGTCTCCAGTCCTCAAAGTCAAGGAGCAGAAAAGGGAGGACAAGCCTCAAAAGGCATTCTGGGAGCTCAGCAAACATGACTGTCACCTGTGAGGCCCCTGGGACCTTGCACAGCCTCTCAGTGACTCCCTCTCCAAAGCTGAGATACTGACTCTCTGGGCCTGGTACCCCTCCCCTCCCAACTCTCAGGAAAGTGACACTGTGTTATTTGCAGAGCACTGTCAGGGCGAAATCTGTTCTGAAGCATGTCTCCAAAGTTGTCACCGTGCTCAACTAATTAGTCAAAGGCTTCCATCTGCCTCGTGGCTCGCCACACTTTTCATATTAATTTTTTATGCAAATGTTATTCTGGGGAGGAATGATGTCAAGCAGAGTGATAGGTACCTCACTGGAGCCAGAATAGGATACATGCAATCTGCAAAATCTCCAGAAAGGTCGTGTTGAACTAAGCTTTTGTATTTGGACTCCTCTGAAGCTTAAAAATAACTTTAAGTAAGTAATGGGAATGTCCGAGATACCAATATATATATATATATATATATATATAATATATATAATATATATATATATATAAAGGAGATATTGACCTAACCTCCCCACTGTAATCTTAACTGTATAAGAGGCTGGTCACCAAAACAATCATTCAAAGCACAGTTCAATTAATTTCTCCTTTCTTCTTTCATCCCCCCTCACTATTTTGCTTAGCCATGTAATCTTATTTTATTCTTTCCCTCTTTATAATATTTGCTTCCTTCTTTTTAAAAAAGCTAAGTTATCTTTCAAGAACAAATTCCATTGTAGCAGTGACCTCGAGGATGATAAGGCAGTAGATTAAAACCCAGGAGTATCTTGAAATGCCAGGGATAATTTGAAAGAAAGGGTCAATTGTCTAATATTAATTCAGTAATAACTGGAGAGGCATTATCCTTATTGCCTCCTTCCGGGCAGAACTATCTGGTGTCTGATGAAGTTCAATGCCACTGCAGGGGAAAGTAAAGCAAAACTTGGATAGAGGCCAATTCTGACTCCAATACTGAACCCATATTCAAATTCTACCTACAGATAAGTCTTTGTTGGGATGAAAATGAGACTCAGGGTTCTGAAATGTTCCTTCCCTCTGTATCAGGTAGCTAATGCTGCATACAAAGCATGCCAACACTAAATGGCTTAAAACAACAGTCATTTATTTAGCTAACAACTTCCGTGGTTCTGCTGATCTGGGCTGGTCTCCATTATGTGACTCTATCATCTGGTCAGCTGGCGGGTTGCCTACAGACTTACTGGTCTCGGATGGGCTCACTTTCTGTTCACCAAGGCTGCCTACAGAGCCTACCTAGCTTCTGGGGAGAGACAGTATGACAGACATTGTTGGCGCCCTGCCCCAATTCCCTAGGATTCCTTGGGTGAGTTCCTTGTGCCCATCCCCCAGGTGAGCAGTGCTTTGTTGCTAAGGAGCAGCCCCTGTGATCCTTCTCAGAGGGTTGCCCTTGGGCTACTGGAGCTGGCAGTTGTGAGAGTTACATCCTCCTATTTTTTTGGCCGCAACGCACAGCTTGCAGGGTCAATTCCCTGACCAGGGATCAAACCCAGGCCCCAGCAATGAAAGCGCTGAGTCCTAACCACTGGACCACCAGAAAATTACTGAGTTGCATCCTCCTGGCCGACCTCTACCCAAGAGCATGAAAACCTAGTTCCCTTACTTCAATGGAGATAAACTCTGAGGCATCATTAATACTCCAGAACACCCCGCAGGACCAGGCTAAGGCTGGGAATTTGCTGGAAACTGCACCTTTTCTCTACTTCTTCCCAGCCCCTTCCTGCTTTCCTAACTCCCTCCTGGGAGCACTTCCTTAAGAGACCAACAGCTCATGTACCCTCATCTCAGGGGCTGTTTCCAGAGAGACGGTCTAACCCAAACGTCTTACACGGAGCACAGAGCAGCCCTGTTCATCTGTGGGATGTATATATAATTTCTTCATAAAAGTTCACATGAAGAGAAGTTCCCTAGCCAATAAGAGTTTAAAATAAAAACCACCTCATATAGCCCGTTTATGTTGCTGAAAAGACAAATACACAAAGAGACGAAGCAACTCCTTGGATGTCACACAGCCCCTGAGGACAGAACAGACTCGGGGCTCCACACTCGGGGTTATCACACTGTCACTAACCTGGGGACTCCCACTGGATTCCCCTGAGAGTCCACACCCTGGAGAGAGGGAAGGGCAGTTGTCTGCATCCTGAGAAACAGGCTTCAGAACTGGCTCAGCCCCTGTGATCCTCTTTCCCCACCCCCTTCTCCCTCCCTTCTCCCCCTCCTCTCATCCCCATCCCTGCCCTCCCTCCTCCCACCTCCCCTCCCTCCTCCAACTCTGTCCTTCTCCTTCCCCACCCCCTCCTCCGTGTCCTCTTTTTTTCACTCGTGTTGCTTTCCACAATTCCTTCTCTTCCCTCCCTCCCCATCTTCCTTCCTCTCTTTCACTCCCCTCTCTTCTTCTCCTCTTCTTCATCCCATCCTTCCTCCTCTTCCTCCTCCCCTCCCCCCTTCCTTCCCTCCCCCTCGTCCCATCCCACCTCCCCCCCTCCTCCCTCCCCCTGCTCTCTCCAGCTCATCATCTTTATCATCCTCATCTTCCTCACCTTCTTCATGATCATCACCATCTTCTTCAAGGTCCCTTCCCCCAGAAAACTTTTCTTTCTACTAATTTCTGTTTATTGTCACAAGTAAAGACTTGGGAGCTAGTGATTTGGCTCAACGCACAAATCTGGACTGACAGTTGTGAGGTAGCTGCTCCAAGGCATTTCCATCAGCAGGAATGCCATCTTAGAGATTCACGGACACAAAACTGGAAACACAGAAGCAGCAGCCCTTCTCCACAGAGAAATTTTATTGGCATTGTAGTTCACAGATCCGCAAGGCTTGATTTATCGAATGGGAGATCCATGTGAAAATACTGTCAAGTTTCGGGAACTAGGAAGATATTTAGATCACTCCCCTCACGTACATCATATTTATGAAAGGAAAAGGAAGTATGTGGATTGTAAATTAGAAAAAGCTGGAAGGAAAAACTCTATCCTTTCCAAACTCAATCTTTTATGAACTTCTTTCCAAGGGGTTGAGCTCGACGGTAAATACCTTATGTTGGTCGAGTATGCCTTACTTTCTGGCTTCCAAACAGCCCTTTGCAAAAGAGGCATCTTTCAGGAACTCTGCCTGGGCTCCTCCAGATCTGCCCACTCCTATGTTTCTGCCCCTCCCCCACACCTCACCCAAGGGCAACCACCAAGTCCAACGCTTTCACTAATTGAGAACTGGAGAAGTCAGAGAAATCGTTGTGTGTCTCCATCTTTCTGTAGATAAAGAAACCGAGGTGCACAAAGGCAAGGGATATACAGAGAAGCCAAGAAATGAACCAAGGGCCAGCCCTGGTCTGAGAGTCAAGAGTCCCAGGTCCCAGACCCAGCTCTACTAAAAGTTTCCTTTGTGACATCAGGCCAGGCATTGTACGCTTGGGGCCTCAGTGTGGTTAATCATAAAAATGGCCACAATTGTTTGTGCTTCCCCGTATCCACGCTCTTTGCATGTGACTCTCCTGCATCTTCCATCAAGAAAAGGAGTCTATTTCCTGGCCCCTTAACTTGGGCTGGCCTTGTGATTTGCTTTGGCCAATAGAATGCAGCAGGATGGCAGTGCCAGGTCTGAGACTAAGCCTCAGAGCACTTGCACACTATGGCCCCCTTTCTTGGAACCCTGCCCTGCCATCACATGCAAAAGGTCAGGCTAGCCTTTGAGAGGATAAAAGACCACATGGAGCCCAGATAAGCCATCTCAGCAGAGCTCTTCCTAGACCAGTCAGTTCCCAGCTGAGTGGGAGCTGCCCACAAATGCATAAATTTAGCCCAAGCACACAATAAAAACTGTCCAGCTATGCCCAGCCCGAATGTGTGACCCACAGTATCATGATGGGTATTTCAAGCCACTGTCTTGGGGTGGTTTGTTATGCAGCAAGATTTAACTGACATACTTGGTTTCTTCATCTGCACAAAAAGGGGTAGGACATAAATATCTCATTTTTTAGGTGCTTTTTGAAAGACCAAGTCTATAGTAGGTTAAGACCCAGAGCTGAGCTATCCAATATGGTAGCCTCTAGGCACATGCACCAATGTAAATTTAAACCTAAGTAATTGAAATTAAACAAAAGTAAAAATTGACTGCCTTAGTCACGCTATACATATTTCAGGTGCTTAACGGTCACATGTGGCTAGTGGTCACTGAATAGACAGCACAGGTACAGAACGTTTCCATGATGACAGGACGCTGCACTGGATGATGCTGGCCTGGAACCGTCAAGGGAGTGGGCATCACAGTGGATCCTACAAGGAGAGCCAGACCTCCTGACCACCCCTCCCCCACCACGTCTCCCCTGGCTCTCCCAGAGCATCCTGCTCCACAGTGAGCCGTCTCATATATCCTTGAAATTTTCACATCTATATTTTGAGGCTTCTGCTTTACCTAAAATATCTAAATCATCAAGGAGGCTTTGGATTGACTGCAAACAAGTTCAGTATTTTGGCAAGACAGTGGGGGAATAAGGCTCTCAAGGTAGGAAATCCTTCAGATAGATTGTAAGCTTTCCCTCCTTCGGGGGATTGTCCTAGTTTTTATTTTAAGCATTTTTTTTCCATGTTGATTAGGTTGATAGCTGACTTTATCTGCATTCAATCCTTAAAGAGGATTGACGATTGATTTTGTGTGTGTGTGTGTGTGTGTGTGTGTGTGTGTGTGTGTGTGTACATAGGAGGTTTCCTCCCAATTCTCTTTCCACTTTTTTCCCCTCTCCAATGCCCAGGGCTTCCTCTGACTTCAAAGAACTAGAAAAGACTCAGAGGAAAACGGATACCTGACCTAATTAAGCATATAGATTGAGATTTTCTCTCTCGGTTGATAAAAAATTCCCTTTTCTTCACAAGCCTCATTCCAATTTCCTGGATAAAGGAGACTCAGAGAACCACTCTCCTGCTGTCCCTCGAAGAAGTATTGTCCCTGCAAGAAGCCCAAGGCAGGGAGGGCAGGTGGGGCCCCTGAGACAGTGGAGGCAAGTGGGGGCCATTAACACGAGTTGGGGACTGCTTTGCCTGGCTTTCAATCCCAGTTCAGCCACCTCCTACCTCTGGTGGATCCTTGGTCTAATTACTTAATCTTCCTGTGCCCCAGGTACCACATTCATAAAGTGAGGACGGCAACTGTTGTTACCTGGTAAGGGTCTGATGGATGAATACAAGGGAAGCCCTGAGAATAGTTTCTGGCACAGAGCAAGAGCTAAGGGTTGCCAAAATGGACAGGTCAGTGCCCCAGCCAGGTCCTCTGGGACCCAGGGCATTGGTTCTGGGCACCCACCCTCCAGCTCTGTGTGCTTTCCTTCTAACAGCTTGCACATGAAACCTTCTTGAGAGGTGTGCCCCTAAGCTCCCTGAGCCACTTTACCCGCTCAGGCAGGCAGCCTGGGTGCCAGGTGTCACCCCAAGCAGATAGTTACTGATGGGGCAGCAGTCACAAAGCCCAGCTCCTTTGACAATGAGTGTAATTCACACTCCAGAGCTGCCCTCAGGATCAGACTGAGGCGGAGGCTTTGCCTGTAATCACTGCCTTGCTTCTTGCCCTTTTCTGTCCAGCTTCCTCTGCTCCCAGGTTCCCCCTGAGAGTGCTTCCTCAATAAAAAAATAAATCATGTGCACATGAATCCTTATCTCATGCTCTGCTTCCAGGGAACCAGACCTAGGATGGTAACTATTACAATTACTATTATTATTATGAAAACTTTTTTATTATTGCAGTCATGCCATAAAAAGTAATTTTGATTCCTAAATAAGGTGACGATCATACTTTCTCCAAGTGGAGAGCATTCAGCACTTTCCAAAGCACTTTCCTTTTCCCCTATGTCCGTCCCTTGTTAAGATCAGATGTTCCTGGGAACAAGAGATTAAATGAAAACCCCAGTCCATCTCCTCTTCTCTTCCCTCCCCTGGCTCCTCCCAGCACAGCCAGGACCTCCTGTGTGATGATGCAGACACATCAGTCCATATGACTAAGCTTGATCCTCTCCCAACCCTCTTCCAAACAGCCATCTCCTGGGTCCCAGGCTGCATACATTCTAGCATGGCCCACCCTTAGAAGGACAAACCCTGGGGAAAGACTCCCACAGACCCTGGGTAGCAATGGTTCTGAATCTTGTCTTCTTCAAAATCCTTGGAGGGGGATCCCAAGAACTGTCAGGTTAAAATACACACTCCTGAACTGCACCCCCCCACACACAGTGGTCCTGATTCAGTAGGTCTTGGGTGGGACTCAGGAATTAGTACCTAACAAACAAGTAGATGATGCTGTTGTGCAGACCCAATTGGAGGAGCGTGGGCCTGGAAGACCCCTGGCTCCATGGGGAGGGTCATGGTTGGAGGGGGGCCAGAGAGGGACTGTCTCTGAGGTACAGGGTCCAAATCAGGGCCTGGTTACCTGGCTCTTGGGTGGTATGTTCTCGGCCATATAAGAATGTCCACAGTCATTCCAAAACTTATGAAAGACAGAGTCTGCAACACGGCAAGAACACACTGTATCAGTTGACTGTTGCTGCTGTAACAAACTACCATCAACTTAGCAGCAAAGCAACACCAATGTATGTTACAGTGCTGGAGGTCCCAAGTCTGAAATGGGTCTGATGGTTTTAACATCAGAGGCTGTGTCCCTCCTGGAGGCTCGAGGGGAGAATCCACTCCTTGACTTTTCCAGCTTCTAGAGGCTGCCCCACATTCCTTGGCTCCTGGCCATATCAGTCCAACCTCTGTTCTATCATTACACCTCCTTCTCTGACTCTGACCCTCCTACCTCCAAGTCCAGGCTTCCACTTTCTCCCTCCACACATCGCCCGGCCACCAGGTGAGGAAGCTTGGGCTGGGATGCTGGAGGATGAAAAACTGCATGGATCGGAGATGAGACGTCCCAGCCGAGGTTGCCCTAGACTAGTTAGCCCCCAGATGACCTTCCAGATGCCTACAGGTGCTTCTGTGAGCCCAGCCAGACTTAGGAGGAACAACACATGTTTACTGTATTATGCCACTGCATTTTGGGGTGGTTTCTTAGGCACAGGGGCTAACAGACACCCACCCTGAGTGGAGGTCTGGTGGGTAGTGTGGGTGCCTTAAACCAGGTCCAGCCTATGGTCTGTGTCTTACATGGTCACCACACAATACATTAAGAATCTGAGGGAAATTACTTTAAATTTCAGACTCGTAGCTTATTGTGAAATATTAGAAGAGCTCGTGGAAAGGGAGCATAAGGAGGCCTTCTGGGATACTGAGGACGTGCGCGTTCTCACTCTGGGAGCTGGCTGCACCGAGTGTGTTTAGTTTGTCAAAGTCCATCAGGCTGGTTTCTGCCTTCACGGATCTTATACATTTGCTTAAACATAAGCACAGGCTACTAATGTTTGTTTGCCTTCTATGTGGCAGCCCGTGGATAAGTTACTTTACAGAAATTAGAACATGTGGTCATCATACTCATTCTACGAGATAGGTGCCATAGTCCCTAATTTATAAATGAGGGACTCGAGGCTTAACGGAGTCTGGGAAACAGAACTTTGATGTCAGTTGTGTTTTCCCCAATACATTATACTGCTTCCTGGATGGGAAGTAAGATGAAACACAAGAACTGTCAGGTGAGTTACTGAGAGTTAAATGAGAGAGTAGTGTTGAAATGCTGGCGATGTTCAGAGATCACTGACTGTTTCGATATTCACACTTTCCCCAGCTTACCCTACCCACTGATTCAGCTACTTCTGTCTTTGCTCTGGCTGTGCCCCATCCTGGACTTCTCTGATGGTGATACTTTGGGGGCCAGAAAGGTCCAGAAAGGTTCTGTAGCCACCAAAGCGGCAAAAAAGCATCGTGTGTAAGGACTCAGTAAATCAGTTAACTGTTGCACCCCTGTTGGACTGTGTGACTGCTCTCGGCGTTGTTTTTTTAAACTCCCTTTTTCCCTCTATGAAACCGTCTTGGTACAGCCTGGCTGGATGAGACTACATTTGAAATAAATGAAACCACGGAAAGTATAGAGCGATCTTATAAATTATTCTCGTTCACTCATTCAACAAATCCTAACTCAATAGCTCCTCTATTCCTGGTGCTATGCCCAATTTTTCTCTGTATCTTAATTAATTTCAGGCACATTCTACTCAGGAATATTCTCAGCATCCTAACTTGGCTATAAAATCGGAGGCTTTGCATTGCCTTAGTTATAAATACCAGGAGGAACAAACCACATGCAGTTAACAGCATGCAGAATCTTCAGATCTGACACCCTTCCCCGTGATTGGATTGGAGTCTTATGGAAATGGACAACCCATAGACTTCAAGGCTTCTCGTTTTAGTTAAAAGAGATACAAATTGCTTCTCCAGTGCCTCTTCTCGGCGGAGCTGCCCAGGATAAAATGCTGAGGTTGCATGAATCCATCTCCAAGCAGAAACCTGAGGCAGATGCCATTATTTTTTCAGGTTGTTTTAATGGGCTTGCTTTGAAAAAACAGCGGTGTGTTTGTCCTGGGGTCCTTGGTATTTTACATTGGCTTCAGTAATGACTCTTTATGATGGCAGAGCAAGACCAGTTGAGAACCAGATGTTACTTAGACATTGATCAAGGGTTCCCTTTCACATAGGTACTTAGCTTTCTCTGCTGATATGAGCCTTTGCTATTTGCTCAGCTGAGAACACTCTCTGTTTCCGCCACTCAAGAGTTAACACACAATTATTGGCACCTGTCATGTGCCAGCTCTGAGTGGGGTCTGGGGATAAGGTGGTATGTGGATGGCAGTCACTTCCCTTGCCTTTGAGGCTGTGTTCTGCTAAAGATGCTTCTCCATCCTTCATGTCCCTCTTGAGGACTGCCCTGGAGGGCAGTCCGAGTCTTCTCTACCTCTGTGTCTCTAGTGCCTGGCTTTTGGGGTAAGGGCAGCTGCTCAGCCCATATCATTGAATGAATAATTGAATGTTCCATGGGATAGTTTGCCTGGATATTATAAAAGGAACAGTCTATTTTATATTTCATAGAAAAAGCCTCAGTTTTGCTGCCCAGGGCCTAGAGAGGAAGAATAAAAAGATTGAAATACTCTCCCAGAAGCTCTTATTTCTCTTCTGCAAGGGAAAAGATGTTCCTCTGTGCATTCACTCAACAAATATTTATTGACTGCCTGCCAGGGCCCAATCGTGTTCTAGGTCTAAGACGGACATGCCCCTGCACTACCAGAGCTAAGCTACATGTGAGGAGGGGTGACAGGCATCAGTAAATAAACCAATAAATAAACAATGTAATTTGCGACAGTGATAAGTAGTACTACAAAAAAAAAAAAACAAACCCAGGACATCCCAGTTACTATTATGTCATAACAAACCATTCCAAAAGCTAATGGCATTAAACAGACCATTTAATTATGCTCAGAGATTGGGTAGTTTGGAAATTTGGCAGGGCACAGTGGAGATACGGTCTCTGTCATGATATCTAGGGCTTCATCTGGGAAGCTTCTAAGACTGGGGTGCTGGACCAGTGCAGGCTGAAGGTGTCTCATGTGCATATCTGGTGGCTGATGCTGGTTGTCACCTGGGACTTGGGTTCTGAGCACCCACTGGAGCACCTGCTCTGTGGCTTTGGCTTCCTCCCAGCATGGTGGCCTCAGGGTAGCCAGCCTTCATCCATGTAGGCTCAGGGCTCCAAAAGCAAGTGTCCCAGCAGGCAAGGCAGAAATTCTATTGCCTTTATTTAACAAGTTGACTTCAGAAATTATGTGAGTTATGCAGGGTCATTTCTGCTGCATTCTATTAGTTTGAACAGAGTCTTCAAGGTTGGCCCAGATTCGAGGGGTAGGAACTTAAGTCCCATCTCAGGATGAGAGGAGTGTCAAAGAATTTGTAGGCTTGGTCTAAAACTGCCACACAGGTCATGTGAGAGTGACCAGGAAGTCAGAGAAGGCCACGCTCAGAAGGTCACTTTTGAGCTCAGATGCAAGTGACAAGAAAGCCATCCATGGGAATTCCCTCATGGTGCAGTGGTTAGGACTCTGCAATTTCATTGCTGGGGACCCAGGTTCAATCCCTGGTTGGGGAACTAAGATCCTGCAAGCTGCTCAGTGTGGCAATAAATAAATAAATAAATAAATAAATAAATGAATAAATGAATGAATGAATGAAAATTAATTTAAAAAAAGAAAGCCATCCATATAACGATATGGAGGAAATGCTTTCCAGACACAGGAAACGCTGCCTACAAGAAGCAAGCATTTGTTCAGTCCCTTGAGTAGGGCACCTACCCAGCACATCCAATCACATCTAGGTGATTAAGCCTGTCTAAGGTTGAGGCTCAGTATACAGAAACCCACTTTCCCACAGACATAAGCCACATTCTCCAATATCAGCTTTATTTTAAAATTCCACCTCCATCTGCCATTTTTAAAACCTTACTTCTCAGTTGGTTCAGAACTTGGGTGGGGAGGAGGGATAATCTTTATTGGTACCCCCCTGAAAACTTATAGCAAGTGGAGAATTGGTCCAGGAATCTGGAGGAACATCAAGGGATGTAGTTGGTGGGTCACAGTAGCAAATGGAGAAGCTTAGGATGGGGGCTGGTGGACACAGCAAATGACAGATGCCTGTGTTGGCCCTGGGGCTTGGTTGTATCATTCTGCAGTTGGGGCCTCAGTGCTATGATCCAGGCAGGTAACTTTAAGCCTCAGGTGCCAATCTCACAGGGCCTTCACCCAGATGGAGGCTTTGTCCACCGGTGAGTAGATTTATTCATGGAAGCAAGGCTGTGAGCAAAAGTGAGTGCCTCAGCGAAGATGCCGACCAATTGCTCCAAGGCACCACCTTACCGTATGCCAGGTAGACAGCAAGCATCAGCCAAAATCCGGGCCTGAGAAGCAAATACCACCCTGGCCTCAGCAAGAAGCAGCCTCATTAAAGGCAAGGTCTGCATGGGGTGGTCTCAGGTGAATGCTAAAGATTATATACATTTTGTTCTTAGAAAACATCCATACATCCAAGGGACACTTGGGGAAGATACTTAAATGCCTAGACACTTGGGGAAGATACTTAAATGCCTAAAGTCCAGTAACAACCCATGGACACTGTATCAGTTTTCTATTGCTTTATAACCAACCTGAAAAACCTATGGATTAAAATAGATATTTGTTCTTTTTCATGGCTTTCTGGGTGGTTCTGTTGACCAGGGCTGGGCTGGGCTGGGCTAAAATCTCAGCAAGGCTTGTTTGTGTATCCACTTTCCACTAACTGGTCACCTGGGGGTTAGCTGCTAAAGAATGGCTTTGGCTGGGATGACTTGCCATTGCTCCATGTGTATCTTAGATGCCTCTGCAGGGTAGCTGGGCTTGTTCTCTCAGCAGCGGTGGGTGTTGCAGAGAGGAGTAGAAACGTCCATGTACTGTTCAAGTCCCTGCTGTGTCCCATTTGCTACTGTCCTACCAGCGAAAGCAGATCACATGGCCAAGTTCAGAGCCAGTGTGGGCACTCAGAATAACCCAGCCATCGCCACTGACCTGCCCTCTGAGGCACTAGGACCTGTTAGTTGGGGGGCTTTGTTGAGTTAGGAGGCGGGAGTGGGAGTGGTTACAGTGAAGAACTTGAGACAACTGAGGAGAGACTGAGAATCGTCATCAGCAGCCTCCCACTCCATCCCCCAACAGACTCTCTTCTAAATCAGCGTTGACCCCATATTTAAAGAATACTGCATTGAAGGAAAGACACTGTGAGCGCACCCCGATGCCCACATGTCTTGGTCCAGAGCTGCTTCTCCTCTCTGCCCCTGGCCAAGACCGTCAAGAAATCCCCAGTGACACAGAGCACAGGTCTGGGGAGGACATACCCTGGATCCTGTGCCAGTTCTGACCTAACCGACTTAGTGTCTTCAAGTTCATCTTTAAAAGGAGACAGGGAAAGCACAGCACTGGGCACGGAGTCAATCACAGCCTTTACCCTTATGGTTATTATCTGGGAGGACAAGGTAAGTGGAAGAGTGGAAGGAATGAAAAGAGAGTGGGGCAAAGAGATCCATTAGCAGTGACAGGAATTAGTGGAGCTGATTTATTGATAGTAGGAAAGGGCTTGATGAATATTTAAGCAAACAGTTTACTGGGGTGAAGAAACACCTCTCTCAGGAAGGAGAGGAATTGCATGCATTTAGTGGATACTAGCCATGAAAGAAAGAGCTGACTGGTAGATGTGAGATGAAAGCTGCCCCTCCCCTTTTCCAGACCTCTCTGGTCATGTCCCCTGGGAGAGGCTTGAGGACAACAGACCTCAGGGCTTGGGTCCTTAGGCTTGGGGCAACTAAGGGGTAATGATATCCCAGGTCCATTTTTTTCCTTAATAGGGAAAAGCTTACGCTGGAAGACTGAACAGCCAAGGCAAGTAGATACATAGCTTCTGACATTGGACAGGACTGTGCCAACCCGACTAACAAATGACACAAGGGACTTGAGTGCAGGGATGCCATACATAGGTGTGTATAGTGTGCTTGAGGGAGCCACTCACATCACGGACTATGTAAACATTGCTCTCTGATGTTGTGCAGTATACAAACTGCACAGCTGTACAT
This sequence comes from Balaenoptera physalus, assembly GCF_965194825.1. Lineage (NCBI taxonomy): Eukaryota > Metazoa > Chordata > Mammalia > Artiodactyla > Balaenopteridae > Balaenoptera > Balaenoptera physalus. The sequence continues at coordinate 40,800,362 of NC_138898.1, read as the reverse complement.
GGCTGCCCTGCTTACGTGGAAACTTGTAAATTATTAAGCTAATGTGGAAATTCTCTGAGTTCCTTCGGTATTAGTCCTTTGAAACACTGACAACCTTCTCTAGATGAGGCCTAATACAAACTTGATGCAAAATTTGGAATGGTTTTTCTATCAAACAATTTTTCTTCCTGAGAATTCGGGCAGATCTGAGATTATATATGATTTCCCAGGCTCTTTTAGAGTGTTTCCATTCCATGGTTGACTTCCCATCACAGTGGAGTGAAAATGACACCCTGTGTATTCCTAGCTGTATCACTGCTACCGCTGATGTGAATGTTGTATTCTAAATGTCTTGCCTCTTGAGTTCAAGTCAATCAAAAGTGCTTCTTCCTATTCTTCACTTGAACTGCTGAAGTCTGTAAGTAAATGAAGGTGAGGGATGATTCAATCAACAAGGGAACTGTCCCAGGGAGTCCTGATATGACTCACCTAAGGCTTCACAGCCCTTCAGCAACACAACTGGGTTTAGAAGCTTTATGCCTGGCCTTCCTCCCAGGGTTCTTTCCATTGGAACTTGAAACTATTAATACATTATTTAGGCAATGATGGCTACACTAAGCTTTATATATCCATTTGTTGTTTAAATGGATGGTAAATAGAGTTGACACTGCGGAAAAATATGTCCCAAGGTCCTTTGTGAATCTACAAATGTTCAAATACTATTAAAGCTATAATTCTCAAACTAGGTGAGGGAGGTGTGAGACCAATGCCCCCTAGACATTTTTGTTGGAATCATGAAGAATTGTGTATAGTTTAAGAAAAGAATAGTCAACATATCAATAGTGTTTTTAATATAAGTCATAGAATGCAAAGGTCAACAAAATCTTGACGGGTGGGAATAGAGAGAAAATAAACTGAGAGCGCCTTTCAAAGAACATAATTAAAAAAAAAAAAAAAAAAAACAGCTTGAGTAACCGTCTACTGAAACATGCAATTTTTTCTGTATGAGACAGTAAATTGTAACTGAAAATTTTAAGTGACCCGTGCAGACTCTTGAATATTCCATAAATATAGGATTCAAGTCACAGATGTGAACTTCTGTCGAGTAAGATATTTCACGCTTTAATTTATAGGAGACTTTGACTTTCCAACTAAGAACAGTCTCCCACATATCTTTCTTTGCATTCTCTTCATTTCCATACATGCACCAGCAGTTGAATTTCTTGGGAGAAGGGAAATTTTAAGGGAGAAGCTATTATTTGGTTGAGTTGCAGTATCACTTAGGTGTCTTTTTGTTTCAAAGAGAAAACTCCAATCACACAGGCTGCAATGATATCAGAATTTACTGGCGTAAGTATCTGTAAAGTCCAGGGGGAGAGTTGGCTTGATTCAGATATCCACACCATCATGAGGGCTATGGCACTTTCCTTCTGCAATTCTAGTGGTTCTGTCCTTGTCTTCAGGCTGGCTTCTCTCTTGACAGCAAGAAGGCTTCAAGCAGCTCTGAGGGCTTCCATCTACTTCCTTGTTGACAACCAGAAGTGAGACAGAGAGAGATAGACAGTCAATCCTGATCTTGACATTTCACTCTGACTCCAGTAGACTGATTGTAAAAAGGGCCCCGATTCTCCATCTCTCCCTGAAACCATGCCCTTTGCAATGGGAGCTTGTAGGTCCTCCCATGATGGGAGTCTGTTTCTCCACCTCTAGAATTTGGGCCGCCCTCATGACTTGCTCTAGACAACACAATACGGTAGAAGTAACAAGGGGCTAGTTCGGAGCATGAGCGTCATGAGAATCAAACATTTTCACTCCCACTTGGAATCCTGTCTCCACTATAAGAACAAGCTGTGGTTACCCTGATGGGCAATGAGAGACCACATGGAGCAGAGATAAGCCATCTCCGTTGAGACCAACCTCAACCAAGCTACAGCCAACCAACTCCCACACATATGGGAGTCCGGCCAGGAGCAGCAGAACCACTTCCAGATCCACAGCTGACCACAGACACATACGTAAGCCCGGCTGAGGTCAGAAGAACCACACGGCTGACTTGCAGAGTTATAACAAACGCTCATCGCTTAAAGCAACTGAGTTTGGGGGCAGTTCATTACATAGCAGTAGCTAAATGATACACAGATCCTCTAAGGTTGGCTTGATTGCATTGTTTTAAGTCACTTGGTCGCCCCAACACCAATCACTGTGGTTGAATCTAATCCAATCAAGGCCCTCCTTGAGCTGTGATGGGGAAGTAGAAGTGGAAACCAGAAAGAACATCACAGATTATTAGGAAGGGGATAGGAGACAGCTGGGGAGTGGGGATGGCTAGGCTGTGGCAATAACCTAGCTACCACCATGGCTTCAAAAGAGCTCCCAGGTGGGTGAGGATGGAACGAGATGAGGATGATGAGGTGGCCCCCCCGGGTTGAGTGACTCTTACCCAAAAGCCAGCCTCACAGCATATTCAGATTAAATGTCCTGCCTCAACAAAATTACAAGTTACTAACAGCCCTGAAATTTCTGGTTGCTTGAAAATTCTTGAAATGAACATGTCAAATCCACCAATGTCAGCGTTTTAAGTACTAATGGTTTCTCACATGCCATATAAAAAATTATTAAGAGGACAAATTCCATGTCTTTTAAGCTCAGAAAACCTTCAAAGAAGAGAGCTGATCGCACTAAGTAGGGCACATTTTCCCACGAGTGTCCAACGCAGACTTTCAAGGCCCATAACTCACATATCATTTTCTTCAGGAGCTTTGTGCAGTCAGGGATTCCTCCCTCAATACGTATCAGTTTTATGTCATGAAACCGCCTTGTAACAACACATTTTGGAGTTAAGTTAAAACACCATCAGATTTTGCTGAAATTTGCTTTTTAAATTTTCTGTTCTAGGCTTTTTTGAAATGCAACTGGAAAAAGGTTAAAATCATGCTTAACATTAAAAAAAAAAAAGGAAAAGAAAGCATATGCAATATAAGCATGCTAACCTGACAGGTATAAATGTTGCAAAAGAATCACCCAGGACAAAATCAGCAATGGCAGTCGGACTTTAAAGGGCAAAGAGCCACCACTAAGGGAAGAGGAATACTATTTCTTTCCAGCTGGGGGAAGAGATAATCATGGGGTTTCTGCACGTCCACATCCCATGCACTGCATTTTCTCTTTTGAATCTCCCTTCTGCTTTTGGAAGAAAAAGAGCTAAGGCATGTGTGTACCGGCAGAAGTGAGCTGCAGTCCTAAGAAAACAATTTAAAGGCATTTTAAAAAGAGTATTTGTAAGCAGTTAGGCTTTTATTACTAGACAGCATACCATAGCTAAGGGAAAGCCTCTGGCAACCAATGAAAGAAGGTAATTCCGAGGAATTTTGGTGTGAAAACTGGCCAAATAGATTGGAGTGGATTTAACATTAAAATTCTGTGGACACTTAAGGACTCATTAAAACTTAAGGAAAATTGGATTAGATTAAACAGCTGTGGAAAACAGGGACGTGTGAATAAGGGGTTTGTCATCTTGAAAATGTTCCTATAACTTGACATATTTAAAGCGACCTTAGTAGATTGTTGTGGTACATTAACCATATCGATAGCCCCAATTCATCACAGTTGCCTATATCCAGGCCCTTAAGTATTACCCTCCTGAGATTCTGTGCTTAGACATGTGATGCTCTTTGGCCAGTGGGGCAGTAGCAAACCTGACACACATAGAGGCTTTGAAAAGTGCTTGTGTGTTTTCTCTCTCTCTTGGATCCCTGTCACCCTCATGTTTACAAGCCCAAGCTCGCCTGCTGGAGTCACATGAAGCCCACAAAGTCATCTCAGGTTTGAACCCATGAGAATATTGCATCCAGATAATCTGTGAGAAGATACAGTCTTAAAATCTTTAAAGGATCTTTTGTCTGACCTCGCCTCTGCTACTAAAACCTGTATTAGTTATTGCTTGGGACATAACAAATTACCCTATAGTGTAGGTAATTAAAAAACAATAAACATTTATTATCCCATGCAGTTGCTGTGGGTCAGAAATCTGGGTGCAGCTTAAAGGGGTGGGTATGGTTTGGGGTCTCTAATGAGGTTGAAGTCAAGATGGGTGCAGGCAGATGAAAGCTTGACTATGGCTGGAGAACCTGCTTCCGAGATGGCTAACTGGCAAGACACGTGTCAGGACACCTCAATTCTGCACCACTTGGATCTCTCCATAGAACAGCTTGAGTGTCCTCACAACATGGCCACTGGCCTCCCAAGAGTGAATGATCCAAAAAAGCAGCTCAGAAGTTATGGTGTCTTATATGACCTAGCTGTTAAAATCACACGCCATTATTTGTGCAATATTCTATTGGTTTCACAGATCAGCCCATTCAATGTGTGTGGAATCTCACAGTGATTTGAATACAAGGACATCTGGAAGGCTGACTGACACATGATTTTGCAGATTTAGATCTACAAGTCAGTGCTCAAAGAACTGTGTGTGTCCTTCCAGATCAGTCTCCTGTATTACTTGAATGTTCTCTCACCTTACCAGCTTGCAGGCCCCAGGGAATGAGGCTTCAACAGTTTGTCCTAAAGTCTGTAGGCTCATTGGCCACCACAGCCAAATGGCAAGATCTCAGTCCATACCTTTTCTTGTATTTCTCTAGTGGTCACCAGCGTTGGCAGTGGGTAGTCTTATTTGTTTCATGTTTAATTCTTTCTAACCTCTGCTTCTGCAACTGCAGTTGCCTCTCATACCCTACTGGTCCACGTGGCTGTTTCTGCATGGATGTGTCTTGGGCACCTGTTCTCTCTGATGCTACTGCTGCTGCTTCCCCTGCTACCCGAATCTCCATCCCCAGATGCTCTGATATTGAAGAGGCTTTCAGTGGGTCATGTTCTCAGAGCCACCAGCCACTCCCTGAGTTCTGGTGCTCACCTCTCTGGCTGAATGGAAGGAACCCTCTTTCACTTCATGTGAGTGCATGCGTGCGTGCGTGTGTGCGTCTGTATGTGCTTGTGTGCAGAAGTGCATGGTCCCTTAGTGAAATGTATTTCCCCATTTTAGTCTACACCTCCCTCCTTACTATGATGCAGAGGAACCCCCACCAGTTGTAGCTTTCACACTAAACCTAACATTTCTGCTCCCCTCTCCCAGCCCAAACACTGAGAATGACCAATAACTTTCCTTACTAATGGAAATTTTATTTTCCTCTCTTGACCCCAGTGCCACTTCCTGCAATCTGGCTTCAACTGTTTCATCCTTCAAGTCTATCTGCTCTGTCTCTACGTGTCTGAACCTTGATTGTAATTCATAAATTCTTATTCCCTTTCTAGTGCAAATAGATATATCTATTTGATAGATAAATCTTAATAATATCGAAAGTCTTTGTTGTAATATCTTATAAAATTGTTTAAAGCAACTGAATTTTGGGATGATTTGTTACACAGCAATAGCTAACTGATACACAGATCTTCATAGAGTGAATTTACATTCTGATTTTTTATTTTATTGCCTGTCCTAGCATTAGATTATTTCATGTGTATGGAACTTTTAGTTTATAGACTTATTTTAAATGAGAGCTCCTCCCCCAAGACACACACCTTCCTTTTATGTGTATCCCTCCCTGTCTGATGTTTTACAGTTGCCTCCACCTGGACCTCTACTCCCACAATTCAGAACTAGATATGAGATGGTGATGCAGAGTCAGTGGGGGCTCAGCTCCTGGTCTCAAGGCTGTGTCTGTGCCATCCACCTCCCCATTCCTACACTTGCCAGCAGGACAAAGCAAGGCAAAGCTCTTCCCCACGGATCCCCTTAACCCTTGCAAATCAACCAAGGGGACATGCCTACCTAGAACCCTTGCTTCAATCTCTGTATCATGTAGTATCTGGTTTTCTGGAATTCTCTGTCTTCATGGCCTCAAGTTCACTTCCTCATGAGGACAGCCCAGGCCAGGAGTTGTGCACCTCTAGGCCCCAGGGTTGGCCAAAGGGTAGCTTTTTGGTGTTGGACTGGGATGGACAGAGTTGAGTGTGTGGGCTAAGGAGATGACACATGAACAAGGAGACTCCTTGTGCTACAAGATAAACACAGGGTTCTAGGAGAAAAGGTGTGGGCTGTGGGCAGAAGCCCAGGAGCTGGGGACCACCTCTCCTCCACCACCACATTCCCTGGTGCAGAACTCTGAGGGGTTAAGGATTCAAAATTTGAACCTGGCCTTACAGATTGCTACAAAGTCATTATCTGTCAAGGTAGAATGCTAGAACATATTTTATTTAGCCGTTACTAGATTTATAACTGTTAATATTTAGACACATAATATGCAGGTAGCCATTTGTACAATTGCCCTGGGCCGTATAACTCTTTGGGTTGGGCATGGCTAAATGGAGGGTCTGAGGTGGAGGAGCTGGTGGTGCTACTTCCAGAAGCCAGAATATCTCAGACTCAACTCCAGTCCACATAAACCCTCGTTGCACTTGTAATTAAAATTTGTTAAAATTAGATTATGTTGCCACCAGGGGAACTGTAAGAATGCCCTAATGAAATCATGATCTAAACGTCCAGGCTTCTCCCAGATATGATTAACAAAGATCAAGAACGTAGAATGCTTTTCCCATTTAATTAAGTATTTTATGAAGTAGGAGTCTTCACTTAAGCAACTAAGCATAAATGTCAATCCCTGCATTTAAGTGGATGCATAATTTTTTTAAAATTCAAAAGTCCCTGCATTTAGGAAAAACTTTGTCTGAGTTATATGATGCCAGAGGTGGGCTGATCACAGAGAACGCTTTGTCCACGTGTAACTAAAAAAGCCAGGTTTACTTTAAAACATGCTTTCAGCTGTAAGTTATTGGAGTGGGTCTTGCCAGCCTTGCTAATTAAATTTAGGGGTAAAATGGTCTGTGCCTAGGTATTACCATGCCACGTATGAGCCCTTTGATCCAAATCCTACCACAATTTAACGTAATTTTTATTATGCAAATTTTCAAACATACACAAATACAGATTGTACAATGAAATACATGTGTCCCAGTTTAAAGATTATCAACATTCTCTTCAATTTTTTGTTTGGTGGTAATTCTACAGTTCCACAATTTTCAGACTGAATCCTCTTGTTGACTGAAGGCAATGGGTTTATTCTTGGTTTGGGATTGCTTTGACTTTATTTCTTTATTTTTCTTTATTTATTGTGCCACCTGTGTGATTCATCTTTCTTTGTGCCATCAGAAGGATGAGGACTGGGGCCAGCACATAAATAAATGATTTCATTCCAGTTAGGGGTTTTCACAGAACTCTTCTCCCCCCCATTATTGTGCAAATGTCTCCATTGTTAACCAGAAAGGAAAATGCTTCTGGGAAGAAATTGGAAAGATGACATCAATTTAACACTCCCTTTGGGGGTTAGCTCAAAATGACAGGGCAGCAGGAAGCAGTAGAAAAAGCTTCCCCCACAAGAGAAACTAAATGATTCTGAGAGCTGCTCCCAATCAGGCGTGGTACTGACTAGGCCCTGATAATGACTTATGAAAGACTGCTTTCTGGTGGCACTTGGTAATTCGTTTTTCTAACCAGGGCGTCTTAGCGGGAGTTTGGGAAGACTGCATAGCTACTATGTAAATGGCAGGCACGTGGCAAAGCCCGAGAACCAGCTCCTTTTATTTATTTAGGCTGTAAGAAGCCACGTGTCCTGCCTTTCCTTGTCCACAGGCCGGTCGGGGATCAGGGGTCTGGCTCCAGTGGCCTCCGTTCCCACCTGCCCTCATCACTATGACAGGGAGTCTGCGGCCTCTTCCACGGCTCTCCCCTCCCTGTTCTCCCACCCACAGTGAAGTGCTCTTGTACTGTGAGAGGCAAACGCCGTTCTGCAAGAGAAAACTCCCTCACCTCCACACCTGTGCTGATGAAGGTGGGGATGGGGGTGGGGCGGGAATGGGCTGGATTGCCCAGGTTCAAGGGTGAAGGCTGGGAGCCAGTGAGAAGCGGTGGGATGACGACACCACTGAGGAAAGAAGGACAGCAAAGGGAGGGAGGTGTGCAAGCCGAGAGGGCCTGTGGCCCCCCCCCCCGTGGGAGGCCGACTCCACCCGGCCTGAGGGGTGGGCCATCTCAGAGCAGGAAGGAAAACTAGAACGCCGTCCTCTGAGGCTGCCACGAGCCGGACTTGGTTCTTTCTGGTGAAGGACACAGAGTCCACACATCTTTTCAGCTGCTCCAAGGCCTGAGGGCAACAATTCCCAAAAAAGGAACCAAGGATGGCGTGGTTTCCCGCCTCAACCTCTGAATGGCTGCTGGGTCTGGCCTGCACTCTGGGCCCTGTTTGGAGGTCCAGAAACTGAAGAGCCCTTGAGAAACAGCCCTGAGAAGGCCATTCATGGGACTCTAGCGAAAGGCTTGGCAAGCTGACAAAGGCTCCTTACAGAGAGTAGGAGGTGGGCCAGGGAGGTCTAAGGCAGCCGTGTCCCCAACCCCCCCGGCTTGTCCACTACTCAGTGTCACTCCCTCCACCCAAGGAAGTCCACTGCTTTCCTTTACCCTCCTTCCAAAGACTTTGCCTCTCAGAGGAAACGGTAGGTCAGTCTCTGTCTCCTCGCCCCACGGCCCTTTTCCTTCCCTCACTTATTTTGCCTGCACCATCCTGATTCTAGTCACATCCGTGCTCATTTCCGAAGCTGTCATGAGTTGGAGGCCAAGGTGACCTGTGTGTGTGGAAGATTTGGTTTTCTCAATCTAATAACTGTTTACCTGGAAAGGTGGAAGTTTCTCTGCAGTTACAGGGAAGAGCTAAGTTCATTTCTTTCCTGACTTCTGAACTCGGTCTGAATGAATGAAACACTAAAGAACGGCAGTAAAACCCACCACAAACATCCAAACTCCACCCCAAATAAGAGTTTTCTTGCACATTTGGTCAGTCAGGACACGGGAATCTTACTGGAAATGGCTGCACTCTTCGCTCTGCTTGATTAAGCTTTCTCGGGAGCTGTCTGTATAGGGACGCGCCTTTCTCCTGAGTGGAGTGGAAGGGGGCAGGGAAGGGGGATGAGAACCTTAAACATTGTGTAGCTGGGAAGAGGTTTGGCCTGGGAGATGCTCAAATTCAGCCCAGGTTTCTGATTGGGTGGATGACAGCCAATCTCTGGGAAGCCACCGGGTCCCGAGGCTCCCATTCACACTGGATGTTATCTCCAACCCAACTGTACCTACAGTCATGGGATTTTTCTAAGGGGAAGCCTGATTTTTCTAAGGCATGAGCTGCTTCTCTCTTGATTTCTGATAAACCCATGTGGCAGATAAATCCAACATTTGAGGAAGGAATGTAGTTCTTCCCCAAATTTAGCAACTCTTTCAGCAATAGAGGCTCTGGCTGGTTACTAATAGTAACCAAGTACAGTTTCCTCCGTGGGGAATGCAGGATCTGGGATACTCCACCAGTTAAAACTTTCTGTACTGCGGGAGGGGAACAGAGAGAAAGCAGGGGCTCTGACAAGGGAGGGGTTCCTCAGAGAAGAAAGGGACGGAAGCAGAATCAAGGGCATTGCCACATTTCCCCAAAGACCGGAGAGTAAAGAGCTGACTGACAAATGCACGTGTGAGGTGACAAAGCAGTGTTACAAAGGCCACACGGGACACTTGTTCGGTGATACGGTCACAAAAGACAGAGCCGATTAAGCAAGTGCTCGCCAGACAAACTGTAGGAGTTCAGGTGATGTGCCCAGGCCACCAGCGGGTGGGCTCTCCCTAAACTTTTCCACCTGCTGAGCGTCTCCTGGGTGGGTTCCAGGTCAGGGATTCCTGAGGAGATGAGAAAATGAGAAGCTCCCAGTAGAGAAGCTGTGTGAGATTTCCTGCTCACCTGAGACCCCATCCTTTCTTCCTGCTCCAGCCAACCCTCTATATCTATCCCCCAAGGGTTGGCTGCGCTGTTATATCCAAGTCCAACTCCCTCTTCCCTTCCTGACCCTCTGAGGGCCAACACTCCCCATCCTCCTGTACCTGGAAGAAGCTCTTGGACCATCTTAGGTCTTCTGGGGTGTTGCTGCTAATGATGATGAAGACACACAGAGGGAAAGGCTCCTTACCATCCACCTCCACAACCTTTACTTGTTTTACTAGGGCCTGGCTTCTGAGTACAACTGTACAGCAGTGCTAAGGGGGATGTAAACAAGAGCGGAAGTGATGCTGTAAGTGACAAGACAATCTTGCACTGAGGTGTGTACTAACTCCAGGTGAAGGCTCCAGTTTGAGGAGCGGGAGATGATAGGGGGGCAAGATGTGGTCTGAGGAGAAGCTACAGCTGTGCGTGGAGGATTCGGGACAAGAAACACCTTCTTGTTAGAAGAACCAACTAGTTACCTGGGGAGGAGACCTGCTAAGTGAATGTTTGGGCAGTTTATGCTGTGAGTACGAGAAAGGGATTCCTTCTCCTCTCCCCTGTAAAACAGTCATGTTCACTACTGCTTTTTGCTCAAGTGGATTCTCCGTGGGCAACTTCAGCGGGAATTGAGTCTGGGGTGCAAGTTCGAAGGAGCACAGTGTGTTCACGTGGGCCCCTCCAACATTCAGGTGAAATGCTGTGGCCGCCTCATGGCATAAATGACCCAATCAGCCACCCCCTCCTTATCCACAGCCTTCACCACATGACTTTGCTGCCCTTTTCAGTAAAGAGGTAGAGTCTAATTCCCCACCCCTTGCATCTGGGAGGCCTTCTGACTTGTTCTGGCCGACAGAACACAGCATAAGTGATGACATGCAAGTTCGGAGCCCAAGCCTCAAGAGGCCTTGCACGTTTCCTCCTGATGCAGGTGACTTTCCTGTGCCTCGGCCGTCGCCACGAGACCACGCCTGGGCTAGCTTTCTGGAGGATGAGTGGCAATCGGAGAAAAGCCACCCCAGCCAACCCTCACACGTGAGGCCAAGTCAGCAGAACTGCCAAGACAGCCCGCAGCTGTTCCGAACATGGGAGCATAAACGTATTGCAGTGCTACACTGAGCTTGTGTGTGTCTGCTATGTATTATTTGTATTTGTATTATTTGCATTATATGTATTATTTGTATTTTGCATTTGTACTTTAACAAATGTATTTTACGTATGTCATTCTGGGGGTCAGGTTGGAGGTAAGAAGAGAACAGGGAGTGGGGGCTTCAGAACAGGCTGGGCAGGGGCTCCACCAGGACCAGGGGGCGGGAATATCAGCCTGGGTTTGGAGGCTGGGAGAGGAGGTCCCGCAGGCCGAGTGGCCAGCACGTACTTGAAGCAAGCGGAATGTTAGAGAGACAGGGCTCAGAACTGGAGTCCCCAACATGGGCAGGCACTGAGACCAGTTAATGGTGATCTGAACTGAAGCAGGTGGCATGGTCCAGTGGGCCAGCGTTGGGACCAGACACTGATGAAAGGGCTGGGGCTATGAACTCGGGGGTGCAGGTGGAGGGCTGGGGGGTACAGAGAGACTGACAAAGAGTGAGCTCAACAAACAGAGCTCAGGGTCAAGAAGTCAGGGAGTCAGAGGCTGGGCCTTCCGAAACCCCTAGTTTATTTCATCCACTAACGCAGACTGGGGTTGTTTGGGGTGAGCTTCAGAGTTCATGGGTTCGGAACATAAGCATCAGACTGATTTCAGGGTGTGCGTGTGGTGCCAGAGCCCCCAGCAGGGAACAGGGTGCTGAAGCTAAATGTCCATGTGGGTGTATTTTTTTCAGCACATTTTCTACACCAGGGGTTCTCAACGTTTCACGGGCATCAGAGTCCCTCATACCTGCTCTCAGCTTCACATAAATGCGACTGGCCCCTGAATGAGAATCTCTGGGGGGTAAGGCTCCTGAGGGCTTATTTTGCAAAACAGAGAACCCAGAACAAGGGACCAGAAACTAACTTCCAGGAAACCAAGGCCCAGCACTGGCTCAGGACTAGGTAAGCCTACAGATGGAGGACATCGTGGGGAGGGCAGGTGGAGAGCCACCCACAGTGGGGGACACGGACTCGGAGATGCCGGGGCTTCTGACACACCTGTGTTTACGTGAATAAAAACAATTAGCCCTTCAAATATTCCCTGTAATATTCACATCACTCATAATGAAGGTCAAACCTGCTTTCAACACACAGCAAATAATGTCAAAGCTAAAACTGATTTTAATCCCCAAATACTTGGAGAAGGGGTTATATCCAAAATTGTCTAAGACTGTAAGCCAAGAAAAAAGAGCTTATTTTGACTCCAGCAGAACTAGCAAAGGCGACATTCTTTCACCTGCAAAATGACTCCTCCTGGAAGATGTCTTCAAAACGTCTTTCGAAAACCCGCTGTGTACTCTTTTACAGAGTAATTTTCTGAATCCTAATTTCCTAGCTTTGAAGGCATCTGACATGCTAGAATCCACCTACCTCAGTTGTCTCTCATTAACATGACAGAATTTAAATACTTACTAGACATACAGCTAAAATATGAGAATTCTTCAACAATATAGCTCTTTGTAACTTTATATACTCCCTACCTATTGGCCATAGTTTATTTAAAAGAACAGCAACAAAATAACCCTTTTTAATTGTCTGCATTGACAACTTTTTAAAAGTGTGTGTAAACTAAAACTGGTTCGCATAAAGGCACATATGAGGGAAATGCATGGGTTTAATTTGTGGCCTTTTATATTTTGTTTCACTTAACAACACTTTTATGATACTTCCTGTTTACCAGGTACTGTCACAAGTGCTTTAGAAATATTAGTTAATCATCATAATAACCCTATTAGGAAGCACTATTATTACTGCCGTCTTTCTTGAGGAAACTGAGGCTCAGAGAGGTTAAGTAACTTGCCTGAATTCACATGCAGCTAGAGCTTCAAATCCAGGCAGTCTGCCTGCAGTCTAAGTTATAAGCCAGCACCCTAAGTTGACTCTCTTTGTTTTTCCTTCTTCCTAAAAGAATCCTAGAATCAAGGGTGGGTACCTATAAACCATCTACAGAGGATGGTAGAGTAAAAACTGTTTTCTTTCCCTTTCCATAAGGTTAAATATAAAGCAAGAGGCTTCATTCCAACTTCACAAGCCCCTTTTTGACTGGATGTCACAGCCACTGCAGCCTGGTTGTCTCTCCTCAATGTTTCTAGAATCTTCATCCTTCTCTCCATTTCCCAGCCCCCTTTGATCTTTCCTTGCATTACTCACACAGCCCTACCCTCTCCTCCTGCCTCCAGTCTAATCCAGTCTACCCTTCCCTAAGTTCAGAAAGATGTTTTTTAAAACACGAAACTGCTGTCTCATCTCAAACCTCTTCAATGTCACTGCTTTTTCCTGTGGATAAAAGCCAAATAATTCAGCCCAATATGTGAAGTGCTCCACGTTCCTGCCCGGTTCATCATCCTGCTCCAAGGCTGGCACACAGCAGACGGCCTCGTTCTCCCACGGGTACCCTTTACTTGAGCCATATCCAGCTGTTCCCAATCCTATCCCCCTGCTGTTTCTCTCCTGGAATTCCCTTCATCCCTATCCCTTCCAATTTGCGTCATCAGTCTACACTAGATAATTCTGCACTAGATAATTCTAATGCATCCTTCAAAACCCAGCTCAAGCATCACTTTTTCTTCCACCCAAGGCTGATTGGTCCACCCAAGGCTTTCCATTGGTCCCATAGTAGCCAAGCCATTTCTCTACTGCCCCTTAACCCTACTGGTTTATTTCTGTACCGGCCCCTCCCTGACACATCACTCACTTAGACAGGTGCTACTCAAAGTATGATCTGCGGACAACAGTGTCGGTCAGCATCATGTGGACGCTCCTTGAGAGGCAATTTCTCAGGCCCCACCCAAGACCAACCCAATCAGAGGGCAGAGGCCAGCAATGCACAATCCTCTGTGCTAACAGCACAGCATCACTGCACTGGACCAGAAGCTTCTGAAAGCACTCACCTTGTCTCCTAGCACCTCTTACTGCCTGGGATGAAACAAAGAATCCATGAATGATCAATCAACGAATGAACGTTGAATTAATCCTCTGAATGATTCATTAAACCTGATGTGTCTTTCCTGGGGAGCTACATTATCCAAGAAACAGTAAATACTAAAAACTCTTTAGTCCACTTATGCCTCCAAATATTCTTAGAATTGAAATTTTTCTTGAACTTTGAATTGGATAAGGCTCAGGTGTTCTGAGGGTTTGTTTCAGCACTATTGGAAGAGATGCTGAAATAACTTTTAAGTTTAGGGCTGGTTAAGGCATGCACAAAAGTGAAAATTCCATAAGATGCACAGAATGTCTCTCAAAAAGTACATTTTTATGTATTCTACTATATAGCAGAAGGCAGTACCCTCCATTTCAAGCTTTGAAAGATTGTTTGAAGCTTCCTTAAATAGTCATTATCTTCCCTTTGATTGTATTTTGAACATAATAGTTTAGGAATGAAAATGCAAATTGTACAGCCACAGTAAAGACTGCTATATATCATAATATTTCACAGACTTTTCCAGTTTCTCACAAAACAGTCTTTATGCTGTATGCTATTGCAGCACTTATTAAAATTAACAAGGCCTACAGTGAGGTAACACCTCACACCAGTCAGAATCGCCATCATCCAAAAGTCTAAAAGTAACAAATGCTGGAGAGAGTGTAGAGAAAAGGGGACTCTCCTACACTTCTGGTGGGAATGTAAATAGATGCAGCCACTATGGAAAACAGTATGGAGGTTCCTCAAAAAACTAAAAATAGAGTTGCCATATGATCCAGCAATCCCACTCCTGGGCATATACCTGGACAAAACTTTAATTGGAAAAGATACATGCACCCCTATGTTCATAGCAGCACTATTTACAATAGCAAAGACATGGAAGCAACCTAAATGTCCATCAACAGATGAGTGGATAAAGATGTGGTATATATACAATGGAATAGTACTCAGCCATAAGAAAGGATGAAATAATGCCATTTGCAGCAATGTGGATGGACCTAGAGATTACCATACTAAATCAAGTAAGTCTGAAACAGAATACCATATGGTATCACTTATATGTGGAATCTAAAATATGACATAAATGAACTTATCCAAGAAACAGAAACAGACTCACAGACAGAGACAGACTTGTGGTTGCCAAGGGGGAGGGGGTGGGGGAGTGATGGATTGGGAGTTTGAGATTAGCAGATGCAAACTATATGGATATACAACATAGTATATATAGTATATATATATATATACTATATGGATACTATATGGATAAACAACAAGGTCCTACTGTATAGCACAGGGAACTATATCCAATATTTTATAATAAACCATAATGGAAAAGAATATGAAAGAGAATATATATATGTATAACTGAGTCACTTTGCTGTACAGCAGAAACTAATGCAACATTGTAAATCAACTATAATTCAATAAAATAAATTTTTAAAAAATTAAATTAACAAGGCCACTAGGATGACTTATTTTTAAAATTTTCCAGGTACAATTTCATTCCTCTAAAACAAATTGATGTAAAAGAGATAGTCTATTAAATATAAACTGTTCACCTAAGTCATAAAAACAAAAAATACACCTTAATTTTGAAATAATTTTCTGTACTGCTGTTGCATTAAGTGAAAAATTCATCCTTAAATTCTAAAGCACAGCCTCTCTTCACAGCACTTAGCTTCGTTACTACCAAGAACAGCTTAAAGAGGAATAAGTAGGAGCAAACTAACATTTCAGTGGTAGTAGTCTAATAGGCAACTTTAATTATGTCCTGTACACAGACAAAGTACATATTTGACAAAGTAAAGGGTGGGTGTTTTGTTTAACTATGTATCTTGAAGTGAGGAACTTGTTAGAAGATCAAGTACAAAATAGTAGCATCTGCTGGCAAAACTGCTGTCCAATGGACATTTAAGTAAACAGGCAAATAGAAAACTACCATTATAAGGACATTTAAGATCTGCATAAATAGGAATTGCACCTTCCCCACCACCCTCACTCAAAAAAGGCTCAGAAGAAGAAACAGAGGGCAGATGCCCAGTTGGGAAAAGGTACCCAGTGATTCTTCAGTGACTGATCTACAGATGCTAGTGTCTTACACTGCTTGGTGTGTGACAAGGTGAACCACTGTCTTCCTCTCTTCCTCAAAAGTATTTTCTTCTCACCTACCTGACCCTATCTTGGTTGAGAAACTTTTCTCACCAGTGCTTAGGTTGGTTATGGAAATAAACTAAGAGGTTCTATTGTTGAAATTTTCCCCTGGTTTTAGTTTTGTTAGATGATCTATTCTAAAAAGTGGAGGATAACATGAAGTTTTGAGCAAAGGAAGTAGTTGGTCAATAAATGTAAATGGCTCAGAAAAAAATGCTGAAATCTATTAATTATTGATAGAAATCAAAAGCGTAGTCATCTACTGCAGCATCTCAAAGGCACGTGCAGCCCTCTCTAACAAACACTTAAGGTACCCCCGGTATTCAGGGCCACTTGCTTGTTTCGGCCTCTAAGTTTCATGCTATTTAGTTCCTCAGGAATGCTTTTCTCCTTCCTGTTTTTATCCCAAGTTTAAGTCCATGGCTTTTGTAGGCAAGCCAAAGAGTCAACTGGGAAGAAAGTGTAATTTCAATGACATTTTGATCCTGAGTGCCAACAGAAGAGGAGGATCATTTCCAATTGTCTTGGGATATTGAAAACAAACACATGTGGATTAAGTTTAAAGAGCACCAGAAGAGATAATGACTAAGACTTTCCTGGATTAAAGATCTTTGCAATCCAGGTTGTATCTGTAATTACGCTGATGAGAATGGGTATTACCAGTTCTCTTATTCTTTGGAATAATTCCAAAAATCCTTTGAGTAGGTATGCTATAGAAACTGAACTATGAGTAGATGAAGTAGTTAAGCAAATACATGGGGTTTCATAATAAACTCTAGTATAAAAGTAACAGAAAGCTGTGGTTAAAAAAAAAAAAAAAAAGTACGTGTGTGTATAATTATATATGAGTGTGTGTGTGTATATATGTACTTGATATAGGGAAATATAATGGAAAACTAGTTGAGGACATAAAAATTATATTCACAATTGTCATATGACATTTATCTTTTTTATTCCTAGATGTAATAAGCAATTATAACAAAGCAGGAATAAGCAGCAGCACTGGTCACATCTAAAGCTAGATGTGATCTGGTGTCAACAGCCCAGAGTACAGGGAGATCTACAAGACATTTGAGCAACTCTACCCAGAATGCCAGCCAACCACAAACTCCATTCCTGGAATATAAATGTATCCATTCACTCCCTCTCATCAACTTAACAGTCAGGCTTTCCACAATGCAACTGATTAACATATTCATTGTTCTTGTATGCTTTTGCCTCAGAATTTTACTTCTTTAGGGATCAAGGATATGTGAATAACTTAGCAAACAAATGCTCCTGAAAAAACCATCTCTGTAAAATATAAGTGGCACCAAAAGTGCCAGAATGAGTTTTTTTTTTTTTTTTTTTTTTTACTATTTCAAGGGACCTACAAAAATGCTAAGGAAAACAAATCTATGAACCAGTTTTATTTTATTTTCACTTAACATGATTATATACATTCATGTGTCTAACAAGATCTGCACTGTTACATTAAAAATACAGTACAATAACATTCAACATGAGGTACTTCATATTTATATATTTTTCCTTCATAAATAATGCTGTAAGCTACTGAATTCAAGCACACTGATGCACAAGTGGCTAGTGTCTTGAACTAGCGAGCTTATTTAAACACCTTAAAAAAAAAGACAGTTCAGTGCAACAGTTATGTAGAAATTAGACCATTTACTTAAATACTATATTAAGATATGCTTAAAGAATGTTACATTAGAACTGCTAGCCTAGTTCCCCTTATCCCCAGGATATAAACAATGACAAAGACTGCCAGATACATTGGGAAAAGCATCTACAGGGCATTGTTTAATAAAGTTGCGTTTATACACTACAGTTGCCCGCCTTGTCAGAACAATGGTTTCTAGTTTTAAAAGCTACAAAATTTGAGATTACCAAAGAAAATAAAGCAAGCACATTAGCCTTAATGCCCTGTCATTGAAAATGCAGAAGGGAGAATAGGATTTAAAAGATAAAGTTTTCTTGTTTTAAATACAACTTTCAAATTTAACCCACAGATCTTGGCACCACCCAATCAGATGATGGATGGGTTTTGTTTTTTTTTCTTTTTCAGGTGATAGTAATTAATATAAAATTAAGTTCTTCCACACCTAGTGTACAGGATCTCACGTGGCTCTCACCCAGCGGTTCCCCAGCCTCTGGAGGGCAGCTACTAACAGGAGCACTGACCATGGGTGTTACTGAATGAACAATCTTCACTCTAAGGTTATCACACCCACCGCCAACAATCTGATATGATGAAATTAGTGCTAAATAAAGTTTCTTCTCCTCTGGCTTAAAAATGAGTGCCTTCCAATTAGGTATATAGTCTACCAATTTGCAAAGTAACTATGAGCTACCGAAATGTTTAACCATAATTTATAAATAATACCCTTTGTAGAAGCACTTTTTAAATTGAAAACGTACCTTTATTTCATAGTTTGCCAAAACTACTGTCATCTTGCTAATAAGAAATAATTGTTAGATAATTTTGGAAAGTTGTCCTGGGAATACTCATCTATAATCACCATGATAGCTTTTGATCATCTGCGCTAACACACATAGGTAATGGTAAAGGTGATTAAAACGTTTCCCGTAATCCAGTGTTCTCCTCCATCAGGGAAGCTGGCCGAAGCAACAAGCCCACGTCTACAGGGGGACAAGTGGCCCAGAAGCACAGGCAGTCACTCACTGGGGCCCAGCTGGGGCCAGCAGGGGGACCATTTCTGTCCCAGCCCTCACTGACCAGGCAGGGAGGAGACAATTCCTGAGCTGGCACGCACCTGAACGCGCACGGGCACCCACACACACACCCACCCCAGGACTAACCCCTGCTCCAGAGCCAGCTTCGGGCTCACAGAGCAGGAGAAGGAGGCGGCCAGCGACCACACTCTGGGTGGTGGGGAAGCCATCTCAGGATCACGCTGGGCAGAAAAGCTGCCCAGAAACACATGGATACTTCAACTGGGAGTGAACACAGTGGACACCACCAGGGTCACGGGCACTAAGCCAGCACAAGCCTTCGCTGAAGGAGAATGTTTTGATGAGCTTTTCCCTCCTTTGTTTACATTATCCGTGGACAAATAAGAGAGCTGGATGTGATGCTGAGGCAGTGACTATTAGGTATCATCAAGTGTATCGCTCGAGACCATTTTCTAAAAACCCTGCAGGCATATATTGGCACTTTAAGATGGCCAGAGGCCAGATTCTAGCAGTCCAGGAACAGGACAGAATTATAATTAACTAAGAAGATACAATGTGGTCAAAGTAGATCCGGTGAAGTACATTTCAGATTAAAAAAAAAAAAAATCAATTAATAAAATATCTTATTACATTAACATGTGGTGCTACAAAACTAATTGTTATTCTATTCATCTAAAGAATTGTTTGGTCCTCTTTTCATGGGAAAAAGGGAATAGGAATGCTATACAGTACAACTTTTGAAAACCCGCAAATGGCAGGGATCAGAATCTAAGCAGGGAAAAGGGTCTGACTTTTTCAAACTCTGCATTATAATATGTCATCAATTAAAGTATTTGTCGTATGGGACTTTTTTAGGCTTCCTTTTAAAACCGTTTTAGTTTAAATTAATAGGCCTGCAACTTTTTCCTAATGACAATAAAATTTTATAATTTAGTTACTTCTAAAAGAAGTCTCTGTACTGCAATATTCTGTCTTCTAAACTAAAAGAATATAAATCTGTTTGTAGCAAAAGTCATGACCTAAAACTTCAAAGTTCTTACTTGCTTACTTTACATTGACACTTTGCAGTTTAAAATTTAACAATCGTATGAATTTAGGATTTAAGAAAAAGCAATGCCCAAAAGTAAAATATTTAAAAGGAAATAAAATAAGAAGGTAAAGGTGACTACTGTCTACTTTCTAAATTAATTATGAAGCAATACGTCTTTCAAAATTGTACACTGAGGTTTATCTGATTTTCGGGAAGTGAGGGGTTCTGTTTAAAAATAATTCTTGTTATTGTTATTTTAGACTATTTATTCCTATTTAAAATAAAGCCCAAAAGGGAATTTCAGGTGATCTGAAAATCTTCCTAAGAGGGACAAAACTGGGAGGTCAGTGGGGCAGTTGGAAAAGAACTCAAAAATCTCCCCAGATGTTTAGATCCAACTCTAAGAACCACAAGCCTTGATGAGAACTTGGCTCTTTTAGGCATAGAGTTAAAAGCTGAATGCCGCATTTTTGTCTGTACATAATTAAAAGGTTGAAAGAAATTAGAACCTGCCTACAGCTCCGTTCATTACAAATTACCTGCGCTGATAGCATATCTGCAGCTGAGCTAAGCATCAAGCAAGGAGGAGTGTGGTGTGCACCTCAGAGCCCACACTGCTCCGGGAAGCGTGCTCAAGCGTAGAATATAAGTTCGGGGATCTGCCCCCCCTGCACCCCAGTGCCGTTGGTGCTGTCCGACGAGCACTGGAACTGGACGGTGACTTTGCCACACTGAACTTCCGTCATGCCTTCCTGTCCAAAGTAGCTGAGCTCATTGCCATCCAGGATCACACTGGCCGTGTAGAAGGTGTCCGGCTCAATCTGCACCGGGTACTCAAACCACACGGGGAAGGTGTTGCTGGAGCCGTCTGAGAAGTACTTGCTCAAGTTCTGCCCCAGGACGACGCCCTGCCGCTTGAGTTCGATCTTGGCGCTGTACTCGGCCGAGCCGCAGCTGGAGCCGTACAGCCCGAAGCCCGCGATGAACACCCTCTTGTCGACGGCGAACTGGATGCTGTCGCAGCGGCCCCGGTAGCGCCACTGGTTGCTCCGGTAGGCGCACGACTGGAAACGGTGGCAGCGCTGCGGGACGAGGCCCTTGCGGGCTTTGCTCACGAACTGCAGCTCGGGCTTCTTGGCCGCGGTGTACCAAAGGAAGATGTCGTTGGTCTCGTTCAGAGTTAAGACTCCAGACTGTGCAGCACCGTTTGCAAAATCGTCCAGGGCCATGGTCGGGATGCGGATCAAGTAAAGCGCCTTCCCGAGGACCTTGCGCTTGTTTTCAATGCTCAAAGCCAGATCTTGTCGCTGGCATTCCACTTCAGCCCAATTGAGAGCTGCCTCGAAAACCACAATTTCTTTGGCATTCAGAGTTTCCCTGCGGAGGATACTTTCTAGTGTCTGGAAGTCAATATCACAGAACCCCTCAGACTTGAGAGCGAGCTCGGCCTGGGCGTCGATCACCTCCCAGCACCGCTGGGTCAGGTCCGGCTCCTCAAACAGGCAGCTCTGGGACAGGAGGACACAGGCGTTCTTGGCGCTCAGGCTGGTCTCCAGGAAATTGACACAGGCCCGGGCAAGGTGAGGGACGATGTACTTTTTGGCAGCATAAAGAGTGGCCAAGACTGTGTCAGCAGCCAAGTCAATTTCATCACAATAGATGTATCTGTAAGAAAGAGTGCTGCATGTAAATGGAATTTTCACAAAAATGAGCATGTCCAGTGAGAAAAGATGTAACTACTTTCAAGTTAGTTCCAAGAAAATCATCTTATGGGACAGTTATTACAAACATGATTAGACATTAAAGCAACGTCTGAAATACATTCATAAGTTATTAATATTTCAACTTAGTAGCAACTTTGTATTATCAAAGACATTAACTTCATGTAACCATTCCAGCCTGTATTTTAAAGCTACAAAAAATAGAAGATACTAGAACTGTTTGAGAAAGGACTGAAATCAAAAATAGTGAATATGAGGAAAAAATATAGCAAAATTCTATTATATATACTATACTATATTTAGTTAAAAATAACCCCCATATGTTTTAGGAGAAATATATGTATGTAGACTTACTTAAAAATGTTTCTGCAAATTCAGATGGAAACAAGTATCTTTAATATCAACACTATAATGTTAGCAATGATTGCATCTTGACGCTATTATATAAGAATGACTTGAATTTTCCTTAAACACAAAACAAAACCTGATCTTAAGATATTTTTCAAGTAGTTCCAAGTTCAGTAGACTTTTAAATATGGGCTCCAATGCTATCTTCCAGTTAACTTTACATAGAATCCAACGCAGGCTTTGTATCTGGCTTTTTTTTTTTTAAACTCTAAATTCTTTCTTCTCCCCCACACATTCCTTCCACCTTCAGAATTAAAGAATACATTATTTCCAGATATACTTAATTAAAAAACAAAGTAAGAAAGTCTAAGTATGCACTATTTGTGTGCTTCTGTGAAGTGTCCCCATTTCAGGAGATAAGATACTTCTTATTGTTTTGGGGGACAGTGGCAGTCTCCCAAGATGGTAAGTAAAGATAGAAATCATCTGCTTCTTTTAGATGCTGTGGCTAAGAGATAGTAAGAACTACACATGAGTAAAAAATACATACTAATAACATAATTAAAAATTTTTTCTAGCTAAGGTGTTTAGCTATTTGCTGTGACATTTTCCTTAGTGAAACACATATAACAGGAAATAAGCAATAGCTTCTGTAAGAAAGTACAAAAATATAAGAATGGCAATGAGAAAAATGACCAATCATGAATGGAACCTGAATTTTTTTCTCCCAGGAAGCCCTTACTCTTTTCTGATAGACTAAGCCAGCCACTGGCAAGATGGCAAGACTGCTCGACTAAATACCTGCAGCACCAGGACCGTGGGGAGGATTCTGCAGCACGGTCAGCACTTTGTAGCTCTTACCCTGGAACTGGCAAGTGACCGGTCTTCCCTTTTTCTTGACAGCCCCCTTTCCAGGAGTACTGGCTACTCACCCACAATGCAGGGGTGAGGAAAACCTGGCCTCCGCTATCCCAGGCAACCACGCTGTGCTGATCAAGCACAGCACGACAGTAAATGGCACCTGCTACATTTCTGATTCTTACCACTTTATGTGGACTGCTCATATAACTTTAAAAAGCTGTATCAAGATATATTCTAGGCAACACATTTATAAGAAAAGATGCCTGTCAAATGATGAATCAAATGGCTTAGGTGAAATGGAATTTTGTGACTTGTACTCGGGTTTCCTAATTATGTACATATATCTGCGGCAACACAACAGTCTACTTGACTACAGTGATGCCAAAATGCCGAACTAGTGTCAGCATTCTCCTCTGCAACAGAAATAATGTCAAATATACAAAGCTAACTTCACTGGGGAAAAAAACAACACACAAAAATCGCTCCAGGTAAAATTGAGTTCCGTATGTATATCTCTAAAACATTACCAAGGTCACAAAGTGTCTGTTCGTTAAAAGTAGTGGATTAGTTTATGTTTTGGTACTTCACGTGCTCACTTGCCTTTAATTTCCCTATCTCCCACTATGAAAGTTCTAGAGAGCAGCAAATGGATTTCAAAACTATACTACACATAAAGAATTAAACACTTTAAAGTTCTGGAACTAACTATAATACTTATTTTTCAGTAGGCAGAAGACAATATATATCAACATTTTAAATGTTTGTGGGATTACTGTCCAACTTGTTGACCCAATGAATAATTTTTTTCAACAAACATTGTAATTTATTCCAGTGACTCAAAATCCCCACAGCAGCAGGTAACCTTGAACTCTGATACACTTTGGTGTGCTAGAATGAGAATCAAGAAAAATCACCTAAATATTACTTAGAATAATCACTGGACCCTAACCACACAGTAGACTATGACACTGTTCAGCACCAACACAGGTCACAGAAGTAGATTCTGTTTATCTGGTTAACATTTACTGGATTCTGAAAAAGACCCATGAGAGAGAAAACTATTTTTTAAATAAATTTATATCTTATAACTTTACATTTCTTTATGACCAATCGAAGTTTTTCTGAACAAATCCATATAAATCTATAGAAAATCATTCATCTTCCAAAAATTTCTCCTCTACTACAAAATGCAAATGTCTCTTATCCTTGAGAAATAGTATCTGACTTCATGTGAGAGCATGTGTATGTATGTGTGCATCAAGATCAGACAATTTCAACAGATAGTAAGTTTTATATTTGCTGATAGGAGACAATAACTCCTAGAAAACTTAAAAACTTCCTAACTGGTGGTATTTAAATAATGTATATAATTTCTGGAATTGTGAAGCAAAAATATAATTTATGTCTTTTTAAAGACTTCTTCACACACAATACTTTCAGAGAGAACATGCTCTATTAGATAACACACCAGAAAGTTTTTCTTTAATTATAAGTCATTAAAAATGAAATCACTATACGTGCCACTTGCCCCCAAATTCCATGCCAAGGTGTGATTGTAAACGTCTGCTTCATTCCACATGCTCCCCATGGAAAGATGCACAGGAGTTTTCATCAAAAACATTTACAAGGTAAGCAGCACCCACTTTCTTCATCAGTCTCTCTTTTCTATTACCTGGAAGTTATACTTAACTGTGAAGCCATAAGAGCACAAAAACAGCATAAACAAACTCTTTCCAAACATACGCAAGATGCTTACTTCAGCATAGCGAGAAAAGCAGCAGGGTCGACATCTGGTATACGGATCTCATCTTTGTCCTCGGCAAGTTCTCCGTAAAACATTGCATGGAAAACAGAGCTCCCAACAGCTAAAACATACTGTGGAGAAAGGGAAATCTTATTTCATGCACTAAATTGAAAACATTTTCAACAAATCAATCCAGAAAAACAACTCTAAGCAATCAGCTTTAGTGGACACAGAGCACCTAACACCTGCTCTACTGACAAAGCCAAGGAAGGTACAGTGGATCCGGCCATGAAAGCAAAAGACAGAAGTTCACGCAAACCAGTCTCTATGCTGCTAATTATCAAGGCTTTAACAGACTGATGCCCAAGTTCCTTCATTATAAAATAAATAAAATAAAAGCTTATCTAACTGATTTCTAGGAGAAGGGTAAACATACGACTTTCCTAACCTATCACAACAACTTCCCATGACTGTAGAGTTAAGAGGGCATGTTTTTGTGTGAGACATAAAGCAGGGTAGAAGGAAACAAAGAAAAAAATTAAGCGTGGCCAAGGCCCTCTGGAGACGCTGCGCTTTCTCTGTGATCGGGTGAAACACGCACTGCCTGCCATTGGCAAGCTGCCCACCCCAAGTTCCAGGCTCACGGAGAGGGTCCCTCTTTGTAAATCTCAGTACTAAACGAGTAATGCATCTGTTGCTTACTTTGTGTCCTGGCAACCGCTGAGTCCCACCTGGTGGCCCAACCACAAAATGTACATCTGCCATCAAATCATTATTGAACATCACTGCATTTCTGTAAACAGAGGCAATTCATTAATTCACAGCGTTTTAACACCCCCTCCCCAACATACAAAACCCACAAAAGGTTCACAAGCTAAACAACAGTTTAATAACTTCAGGGTAAAGCTACAAATAAAGGTTCCAACTATACAACTGTGTTTGTAATCACTGCAAACACATGGAAGTAACTGAAGTTTAAAAAAAAAGTTATCCAAACTTTTCTTTAGACTTAAGGACAAATAAAAGGTTTCTATCTTCTATAACCCACAGACACAACCCTGTCACCTAAATGCTACAGCTTACAAAAACATTTTTATCTAAGAGGAAAACAGCTGTACTATTCTGGAAAAGATACAAGGCAGTTTTCCATTACCAATAAAGCTTCTGGGAAAAGAGGAAACACAGATTTATGTTAAAATACATTACACGTTGTGCAAAAGCAGAAACTTCAACACAGGAAAACTTTTAAAGTAAATATGCTGGCCCGGCACTTACCTCTCTCTAATGGTGGGATAAAGACCCTGCCAATTCGGGGCCGGAATAAGGTTGTTGTTACTGAGATTCTGCTGGTGGTACTGCTGGACAGTGGTGCTGCTGGAGTTGGCTGGTTTCTTTCGGGGGAATATATCAGCAGCCATCTTCTTCTTCTTTTTAGTCTTCAAGGTAATTATTTCATAACAAACTGGAGGCAACTTGCTGCTGCTGCTACTGCTGCTGCTGCTACTGCTAGGATTTGTTTTCTTCGAGCTTTTCTTGGATCTGTTCTTTACCGTCTCTGGAAGCATCAAGAAGAAGGTGAGACATTTCATGTTCTTTTCCTTGTCATCTACCATGAGTACAGTAGGTCTCTCTTTATAGCCAGATATTCCAAATCGGTGTGAGCATCAAGGAAAAGAGGCTAGCACGAGCTAAGATGAGAACAGAAACCAGCAAGCTGATATTTTGCTTCTTTTCTCAGCCGGGCAAGGTGACCTTTTTACTATGTTGAATTAGAAACTGGCTTTAAGTTTTATCCAGTACTGGGTCTGTTAAATACATCCCCATCATGATTCCTGTTTCTCTTATTTGCTCATAAAAATAACCCAGTTTCCTAGATCACCTGAAAATGCTACACTGAGCAAAGGTGACAGGCAGAGAGCCGTAGCACTTGTTTTCTGAATTAGGTTAGCATGATGTGCTGGAGCCGCGTGAGTCTGTTCGGCCGGCTGAAGTTGTGTGGTGAATGGATCGGAGGAGAGTAGGTATTACAGCCCTGCAGATGGAGTCAGACAGCCAGTGCTCGGAGCCAATAGCTGAAGTCACCAGTCATGATTGGACCAAGCAAAACAGTGACACCTATTGTAGTGTGCATAGTTCTGATATTAAAGGAACAGCAGTTGCATTCTCTTGGCTACTATATTATTGTACATTTAAATAAGATAAACAACCAATGAAATATATTGGAAAACAGGAAGAGAAGAGTTTATGTCCACAGATTTTTCTTCAGTAGATGTGCATTTTTATTCCCCCAGTTAAACAAGCAGGGACTGATATCTACTCTGTTTCTAGTAAAATCTTGATCCCGGCAGCATTTAGTTTCTAGTACTTCAAACAAAATCTTCCATTCTACCAGCTAAAAGGGATTATTAATAGCAAATCCATATTAAACACATTTATTACAGCTTAATGGGAAGGAATGAAATTTTTCTTTTTCCTTTTTTAGTCTCTTTGAATGCAAGTTATAGTCTAGTACAAATAAGAGATGAGGTCATGTGTTCATTTTACCCCCCAGTGTTTTCTAGCTCCTATAATGATCTTTGACAGGAGTCCCAGATCACAAAATACTGTTAATTAGACTAAAATGATACCAGTTGCTTTAGCTGCACTGAAACATAAGACACATTCTGGATGTAAAAATAAGATTCAAATGAGACAAATCTGGTAATCAGTGTTTAAAGGCTGTAATTCACTAAAAATATGTGAAACGGGGCCCTGTTTAGGACTTCAAAAAAATCCAACCTAAATGTTATGGTTACATTTAGCCTCATCACAGTTTTAAAGAATGTAATTCACAAATTCTAACACAAAACCAATAATAAGGCTACCCAAAATGATACATGTTCCAATGCTGCACAGTTAAGATGCAAACAGGTTCTCTCAGCTTTGAATCAGAACAGTACTAACAACCACTACACGGTTTTCATAGATGTGAATCCTCCAACGTTTCTAGCTTTGCTGAGTAAGGAAAAAACACCTGCTGCAGGTTCCACACATGCGCATGCATTTCTAGGGGGGCCTAATGACGAGAATGAAGCACTATCACTCCTACTGGTTTGAAGGGCGGCAGCCACGTGCTGCCCCCACCTGACGCACCTTCATGACCACCGCCCTGCTTGCTGCACCACATCCATCTGAATAATGAGTTCCTGAGAGTGAGGGCCCAACAAATGGGAGCTTTGGTTGCTGTTATAACCGACAGTCTACTAAAGATAACACAACTGAAATCAGACATTAAATCCCTGGGACCCGGAATCACTAAACTGAACCAAGGAATATCCTCTTTATTGTCATCATTATTATTCTTAAACCTGTTTACAAAGCCACTGCAGGACAGACTGTGTGCAAAGAGAACCATGGTCTTTAGCACAGGTTGTTCACCCCCATTTCATACAAACCCTGAAGTGCCACTTATTTACTACAAGTACCGTATTCCCAGTCATAGGGCTAACACACACACACACACACACACACACACACACACACACTTCCAACTGCCTGCAAACACACTTCACCACACAATGTGTGTGTGTGTGTGTGTGTGTGTGAGAAACAGAGAGAGAGAAAGAAACACATGGAGAAAGGCACGAAGAAGAAACAAGTGAGTTCCTATTAGAGCTAACTTTTCAGAATATGATTAAAACCAAAGGATTTCTCTCCTGCTCAAGTGCTACTGAACTTCCTGACCATCACCATCCTAGAAAAGCCCCCAGGACAGGGAGCTCCTTTTGACTGGGATTAATTCCCTGTGTACTTCTAACAAACCTAGTAGCTGGCTCCTTCAGGTCAGAAGTAATCAATTAGAATGGAAGGGAAATGAAGCGTTTTGAGACAGACTTACCAGCAGCTGGAAAGACAAAAGACACAAAAAGCATGAAAGACAAACACAAGAGCTTAGAAGTTTTGTGGTTTTTATTCATTTTGCATATAGTTCAACACCCTTCACCAGAAAAGGCTCCAAAAAACACTGCTCTTTTACCGCTAGAATAAAGGAAAAAGTGCACGTAATAGTTTAAGAAAGAAAATGATATAATACTTTAGAAAATGTGCTTTATAAAATTAAGTTTCAGTTATTTAAAAAATTAAGTTTTGTGGAGAAGCTTGGAAATATGAATTAAACTGGAATCACCTAGAACAGTGCTGCAAAGAGGGGCCTTGTCCTTATTCACGGATGTGGGGACCGATGAGCACGGCTGTCTTAAAGACATGTTTTTAACTACAAAAAATAATCCAGTTTTTTAAAAAACAAGAAAGATATTTTAATTTTTGTAGCCAATTTGTAAAGGCATGAAAATGTTAATAAAATCAAGACAATGAAAAGCTTGCTGAGAGCCACCTTTTCTTACCACGATAATAAGGCAGTTAATATAAGGTCCCTGCCACTGCACGTGTGGTCGAAGGGGCAGCAGCAGCACCTCCTGGGAGCCTGTTAGAAACCCATGACCTCAGCCAGACTCTGCATCAGAATCTGTATTTTAACAAAACTCTCCAAGTAATCTACATGACATTCAAGTTTGAGAAAACCTCATACACATGACTAAGGGAATGTTACAAGGTCTTCCCAATGTTCCGGGATCAACATCTGGAGCCACGTTTCACATTCATTTCAAGTGAATGGACAAATAATTCAAAATAATTTAATTTTGAACCTTCATGTCTTGTTCTGAAATCCTGATTAGCCCCTAAGTGTCAAATTCTATGATTCAGATGTGTAGACAGCCAACTGAGAGGTCCCCAAATATTTTTCAATTCTCAGGAAAAGAAGCTCAAGCCCAAATTATTTTAAAGGGCAGTGACAGAGACAATTAGTGGGAAAAATAAAGGATTAAAAAATGCCAAGTGTGAAACAGATGAACCACCTAATATTTTAAAATAATCTACTTCAAATTCTATTTCAAAAAATTAGCACTGTGGTACAGCACAATTAGCAATCAAATAGTCTGGTTCAGTCCTGGCTCAGCCACTAAAAATTAAAGAGCTGTGTGTGTGTTGGGAGGGGGAGGGAGGGAGAGTGTCGGGACAAATCATTTAGCCTTTAGAGCGCCTACACAATGAAGAGGTTCATCCAGAATTGATGAGTGTTTCTCAAACTCTACCCTCAATCCACAGCAAGAAATCCATTTTGTATTCAGACCCGGTACTAACACACATAAACACATATATCTATATACAAATGGAAAAG
This sequence comes from Balaenoptera physalus, assembly GCF_965194825.1. Taxonomy (NCBI): domain Eukaryota; kingdom Metazoa; phylum Chordata; class Mammalia; order Artiodactyla; family Balaenopteridae; genus Balaenoptera; species Balaenoptera physalus. The sequence goes on along the minus strand of NC_138898.1, from coordinate 40,770,711 downwards.
AAGGTCACAAAACAAAACTTATGCTTAGCATGTTATGAAACACTCCGATATTTTCTGTTTTATTCTTTTCTTTTTAATGTTGGTTTTGATACAGTCCATTGATTTCATGACCACAGTTTAAGTAACACTGGTCTAGATTATTTCCAAGGACTTTTAAGGCTTAATATCCCAGGGTTCTTTCCTATCAGGAATTTGGACTAGGGGCCACCAGACAAGGAAGAAGGCAAGGCTGCATCAACTTAATGGAGCCCATGAAACAAACCCCTCAAATCACATGCAAAATTGGGAGTTTGCATTTATTTTTCTGGAAAGAGAAGCCATATCTGTCTTTCAGAGTAACTCATGATGCAGAACATAATAAAATGTTATGGAAATCGCAGATTAATTTGAATAGTCAAAATATTCATCGTATCACTTTATTTTCTGCTTTCATTTCTATAGTCTATCTCATTAAACACAAATTATGGCTTCTTTCCCCCCCTTGAAATTGAATATAAATAGTTAAAATCCCATCTATTGAATCCGTAACCCATAAACATCACCCACTGGGTTGAAGAATAAAGAATACCAGCCTGGTATCTACTGTCAAATTTCACCTCTAAAATTTCTTTCTGACTAGCATACCACTTGTTCCTACACGTCCTGAATTTTAAAGCTGTTATGAGACATGGTTAATTTGCCCTCATAAAGTAAATAAATAGGTGAAGTCAAGAAGCCCATCAATCTTTTATGAAAGTATTCTCAAAATACAAACATGCTGATCACGCAGTGTATTAGGTGTCGGGCATGCAATGGTGAGCAAGATTAGGAACCAAGCTGAAAAGGTTAGCTAATAGCAGTGGATTTCAGATAATTTTATAACTGCCGGAAAGTTCAATCACCTTTATCTCTTCCCATTCAATTCCCGATAATAATAAAATTATGCACAGAATTAAGCTCACTTAGATCATCCTCTTCACCACTGGAAGGTTTGCCAGACATCCGGTCTTTATTTGGTATTACAGAATCTTGTTTATTCAGTTTGGGGACTTGAGTAAGGTTTGGAACTAAAAGGGACTATAGAAATCATTTAATGCAACTCTGTCCCACAGATAAGGTAACTAGGGGTCCAAAAGATTACGGGATTTGTGAAAAGTCCACAGTTAGGTTGTGGGGCAATGTCCAGACTGGAGCGCAGATTTCCTGACTGCTTGCTTAATTGTGTCTGTTCCACTCGCTCTAATTTTCACCCACAGTAATTACCCCACAATCTTATGTAATGCTTTATCTTCATATTTCTAATCTACTTTAAAAGAAAAACACATGTCCGAATTTACAGTTATGAAAACCGTGAACATATATATACTCTGTACCCTGCAGGAAGCAACTGCTGGAAGAATGAGAGAGGGACACTTTCTGGGAAGAAATGGAGAGGAACTGTAACAGGAAGGAACACAGGAGCGCAGCAGCCATGAGGAAGCTGCTCAGAAACAGAAGAGTCTCTCCAGTGAAAGGAAAATTAGAAAACCAGCCATTCACGGTTAACACCAACAAATGCGATGTCAACTACTAACAACGCTGGCAACTCTTGTTTAACTTGCTCTAACCCTGCACTCCTTGTCTGGACTTGAATTTAGTTTACTACAAGACACCTAAACAGCTACAGGGTGGACACCTCCAGAACCTAACAGAGGAGAGTAATATAACCTGATAAATTATGATGGAACAGTGTTTTGGTTTTGCTTATCTTTCTCTTCAGTACTGAGCAAAAGTTATGTTTGTGATTTGGGAGGTATAAAATATAAGTGACAAAATGGTGGCAATCCCTAAAGATAGCAACAGTTGCTGGAAAACAGACTATATGTATGTTAAATTTGGAAATAAATACAGTCAAGCATTGGGCGGCACCGTATAGTGAAAAACAAAAAGAGCCAATAACTAGCGAACTTAGGGTTAGTTACTTAGAATCTGTAAACATCATTCTACTCATCTGCCAAATGGGGTGATTCTACCTAGCTCATCCCTTTCAGGTTTCTCCTGAAGGCAAGATGACATGTTTGTGAAAGCACTTTGATAAAAGTTGAAAACACTCTGCAAAGGTAAACTTCCACTATTAGCAACAATTGTACCCAAAGCAGGAAATATTTGTGATACAACTTTCCAAAACACAAAAACCCAAAGATTCATCTGGCTCCCTGCCCTCCTAATCTTCCTGGCTTACAGCTACTGACATTTCATCCATCTGCAGGCTTGCTCCAGCCCCACCAAGCAGGCCCCGGTTTGCTGTGGCTCTTGTTCGGATTTTGCAGGTGAGGTTCAATAACCAAGATCTCTGTCGTGCATTGTGATCAGGTCCCACACAATGCCCAATTGTGCACCTAGAACCCACACTCCAGGCTGGGTGTCCACTGGACTTCGAGACCACCTGTTGGTGGATACCCAGCTGTACCCACCTCCTGAGAGAGCCCAAAGCGGCAAGCAGTCCAGAGCCACCCAGCAATGTCTACACTAGCAACTCAATTTGGCCTCTCAACAATGACCCCATTTGAATTCTAGCACCAAGGGTGATGATAACTAAGACAAACACTTGGGCAAGGCATGCCTCTGTGTGGCTGGAGGGATGAGGCTCATGGGCTGTTTCACTAAGTATTTCCTATTCACCACACAAAGTTCCAGTTAACCTTAAAATTGTATATTAAATTTGGAAAAAATGCCCAAAGGTAGAATGTGACAATTCTTTGAAGGCAGGAACAATGATTCTTTTAAAATTTCATGTAGCAGTTAACATGATATTTGATGATTATAGCTATGTCTATGGGTACCTCGTTTGGACTATTAAACAACTCATCTAAATGCCAAATCATTCTCTATCATATGTTAAATGAGGTGATCTTGAAAGGAACATATAAAATATATCATATGAGATACTCTAATGATAGGTATTTAAAAAATACTATAAAGTCTTTCATAAAGTTTAAGATCCTTTAGTAAACAATATAATCAATTGCTAATTTTTATATACTCTGAGTGATCTCATGTTAAGTTTCCTTGTGTGTAAAAGTTGTTGACTACACAATATCTCTCTTATCGTTTCCAATTCTAGATTTCTAGAACTAAAGAATCTGTATAATGTTTGGCAGAAATAATGACTTATTTAATATAATTTTCTTTATATTTTAATATTATGATTATAACCAAAACCCAACTAAAACTCTATGTATGTATATATAGACATGTGCCACATTTTATTGGTTATAAGATTCCTTTTTCTCCCCCACTGCAACATTTTAACATCTCTGAAATTGGGCTGAATCTTACAATTGATGGCATTTTATGAGTATAACTTTAGGTTCCTCCCCTTTCTTGTTGGTACATAAAATAAAGGCATACCTTACAACTGATGGCACCTTACAATCAGTGAAATAAGGTAAAATATATATAACTCAACAGAAAAAAAGGGCCCTCTTCTTTAGGTTGGTTAATTACTCCCCTAACCAGGCAAGATGCCGGCTCAGAATTCTGGCTGAACTACATCAGAATAATTGAGCTTTCATTAACTAGTCATTTGATAAAGTATATAATCACAATTCTCAATTGAGACTGCTACTATGACAACCGATGATATGGTAAAAAGTCTACATGGAAATTCCAAAATGTGAATTTCCATTGCCAGGACTGGTAAGAGTTTCAGAATTAATACAATGCATTTCTACTAAATTCTCATGGCACACAACTATACATGTACATAAAACTCATTAATAGAAGCCTATTAACTCTCTGGGTAATATTTGCTAAAGATATTTTATCAATCAATCAATCAAAGATTAACCTACAACAATGTGATACACAGGTTAAACCTGGAGCTAAATGACTCGTTTGAAATTATTAGTAATTTTCAAACAAATAGAATCAATATTAAAATATTAGTTTTAAGAGGGAGAAATATTATTATATTACAATGATCCCATTATATGTATGACTTTCTCCTAGGTACCTGAAAACAATTTATCCAAAGAAAAGTAAAACCAGGCCTCAGGAGGTCTCTTCTGAGAAGGCCTGAAGGGGGGCTGTTCTGACCCAACAGGGAACATTAAACCTATTGGAAATTCTGGAAAGTACGACTCTGCCTGACCACAGCTGCGTTTTTTTTCCAGGTCGGTTGTTGGCTTTAGTTGACAGAGGAGGAAAATATGTTTTAGTCAAATAAAAAATATTTTTCATAGGTATTTTTTACTTTGCCTAGTATATTTTTTTCTGATATTAGGAAGATAATAACCAAAATCATCTCTACACTCAGATCATTAAAATTCAAAGGCCCTCTTCACTTATGTACTTAACCAAAGAATGCCTGGCTTTATTTGACAAAGTCACACTTTTCCAATGAGCACATGGAACAGGAAGAAAAAATCCTGACAACCTTCAAACCAACCTTCAAACCATTCTATATCAGTCCTGTTTATTAACAGGGTAGATGTAACAAACCAATTTCCCCAACATTCACAACTTAGTGAAAAAGCTCTGCAAGATAAAACAAGATTCCCAAACACAAGTCACTTCACTGTGCGTTTGCCCTCAGTCACGCTGGGGCACTTAGAAATGAGCACTGCTCTCCTCTCACTCAACATAGTACAGCCCCCCAAAACACCTGAAGGAACGATATACATTATCTTAGATTAAAAATTTTTATCACTGTAAAATCAGTAGGATAGTTTTGTTAAAGGCGAGAAAAAACCAAAAACCAAAACACTTTCATTTCCTATTTTTGCAAAGTCACATAGAAAAGACAAGTTACCAATTTTGTGTTTTGACTATCACCATACACGTATCCACAAGAGCCTCAGTTAATTACTATTTAATGAAATGCCTTCCTTCATTTTTACAATGTATGTGACTAGAATGAAATATAGTTATTTTAAGCAAACAATACAAGATCTAAAAATAAGAGATCTGCTATACTGAGAGAAATTGTGCTACAGGAAAACACAAACACATCTGAAATTACCAGGCATCTTCAAACCCAATTTTTAATATATCCTTTCTAGAGTAGAGACCACCAAATGAAAATGAAAAAAGCACATACATTTCTAAACTGAGTCACAAAAACGTGTTCTAACAAAAAAATCCAAGTAGAATTAGAAGCCTGTGATGGAGGGTTATTATAGAAACCAGCTTCTGGCAAAAACTCAAAGTAAAATCTGTTCTAAGTCCAAATAAAAAAAATATGTTTTACGCTACTTTCTTTTAATTAGCTTTAAAGTCTACAATTCCCCATGACTGTTGTGAAGGACACAATATAAAGGCACACTGTACTGTAAGTGTTGGCAAAACCCTTACCTATATCAACACCAAGTAACATTCAGAGACGACCACCATTTGCTGCAGGAAATAATTATTTGGCACCAATAAAGTACCCCTTGTTGCTTCTATCTCTCATGCTGTCCTAATCAGAATAAAAGTTGAGGGGTTTCTATACATAGTTTCATTGCATGTGTCAGAACTAAGAAAATAAGGTACTTTAAACAAAAATTCAATTCTAATAATATATTTAGCAAGCTTTTTTTTGTTTTTGTTTTTGTTTTTGTTTTTAATTAAGAGCTACTATAGAAGTAGGTCTGTACAACTGCCCAGAGGTATAGTATAAAATTTAGTTGCTCATAAAATAATGCTCAAGTAAGTTTCATTTAGAAAGTCAAGACTACTCGTGAAAATATGTTCTCAAATTTGGGTTTCCCCAATCTCTGCATCACACAACAATAGGTAGACAATATTTACATGTGTACCTAAGTATAATGAGCAGATTAAAAGCATTCGAGTCAAAAATATATCTTCGAAAAGTGGCCACTCAACTATTAGTGCCCCAAATTTTTTAAGTAACACTCAGAGAAGCAATGATTTTACCACAGCCAAGAACTGCATAGACTCATACAAGATCCACAGTATTGATGATGACTGGAACCAAACCAAGGAACAGTTGAGTCTCTGAAAAGGGTGATCAAAATTTACAGGAGTCAGGGCTCTGCATAAGCATTTTACTAGCCAGCTGTAGGGATGCCATGATCCACTGAGACTTCAGTACAGTAGACCTGGTTGATGCCAGTATTTGTTTAATGTAATACTCTCATAAAATTTAAAATATGGCATAAAAAGGAAATGAAAAGGGGTATTTATTAAGTGGCATGTGGCCAAGTTTTTAAAATTAATTAGTTAGTTAATTAATTCATTTATTTTTGGCTGCGTCAGGTCTTCATTGCTGCACGCGGGCTTTCTCTAGTTGTGGCGAGCGGGGGCTACTCTTCGCTGCGGTGCGTGGGCTTCTCATTATGGTGGCTTCTCTTGTTGCGGAGCACGGGCTCTAGGAGTGCGGGTTTCAGTAGCTGTGGCTCGTGCTCTAGAGCGCAGGCTCAGTAGTTGTGGCACACGGGCTTAGTTGCTCCGAGGCATGTGGGATCTTCCCAGGCCAGGGCTCGAACCCGTGTCTCCTGCATTGGCAGGCGGATTCTTAACCACTGAGCCACCAGGCAAGTCCCAGCATGTGGCCAAGTCTTAACCAACTACTCTGTGCTGCTCTTCCTAAAGAGGTTACCATGTGAAAGGAGGATGGTCTCACCTGTTGCTTCAGCATGCTAGGAGTGCAGACCAAGCATCTATCCAGAAAAAAAAAGAAGAAATTCTGTCTCACCTTTCTCAGCGAGAGGAAGCCACACAGTTTGCAGTGCATTCTGAATCTCCATGACCTGACTCCAAGCCCTGTGACTTGTCCTCCTCATTCACTCACTTTGCAAACAAGACTATTCCTGAACTGAAATGATCCCACTGCTTCCTGCCATCCTCCCTGCCCTCTCTTCCTTAGAGCTCACCTGTCGGAAGCCTACCCATCCTTCACAATGCAGTCCACAGACACCTCAACAAGGAAGGTTCCCAGCCTCTCCACGCCGCACTTTCTCACATTTCATCCTGCCTTAGGTGGTCTGACTAGGTGAGTTCTCCGAGGGCCTCATCTCCATGCCTCCCAACAAGAGCTAAAAGCACCACACTCACACCTGGCTTACAATCATTCTGTAACAGGAACGATCAAGTCCAGCACTTATATAAGTCCATCTAGAACCTTAGATTGCATTGTGGACTGCAACTGGTCCTGGGCTGACATGGTCTGAAACCGAGGGCTGTCAAGTTTCCAGCTGTCCGAGATGCAGGTTTACACGAGGTACAGTGGTAAAGAACTGAGACATCTGTGAACTGTGTCCTGAGGCTTCCTGAACATGTCTAAGCACAAATGTGGTTTTATAACATTGCATCCATCTAGCATCTAGTCCAACTGAAAATACTGAAGCACGACTTAAAGCAAGTCCCCATATGTGCTCAGAGCAAGGCTTTGCTTCATTAGAGTCTAAAATTTAATGTACTACAGATATTCACATAGTCAGAGAGAAGTATGGGCTAATGAGGAGCAAGACTCAGGTACCCAGGACAAAGCTGCCTTTATCAACTGGTCTCAATTCATGGCCTGGTGTATTTATTTATAGCACCAGTAGAGAATTTTCTGATTTAATGAACTAGAAAGGATAATAAATTCTCAGCAATTCACTTGAAAGGAGGAAAGCAGTCATATGAATAATCTTAAAAAATGGATAATTAAGAAGACTTTTAAATGTGGCTTTGAAACGTGTTTCGTCTGTACTTAACACTGAATGCAAGAATTTCTACTACATTAGACACACCCAATCTTCAAACAAAGTAATAAAACACACCTGTGTGTTCAGGACTGAGTGTATGAATAGTCTAGAAACTCACCCCTACCCGGCAAACAAACCACACTGCTAGAGATGGGCAATGTCACATTTCAGATTACTGCAGAGCACAAGCACAAGCAGAAAAATGCACTTCTTAACACGGGTGTGTCTCGGTGAAACACTTTACTAAGAAGAACTGGAGTGTTAAGTAATCACATGTTTTATTTTTCTTCCCCCAAAATAAAGAATTCTCAACTTCGGTCTATATATCATCTTACATTACTGGAGTAATAAGCACAAATGGAAATGGTCATATCAATAGTGGAGGAGCTGAATACCCTAGCCATGGCTGCAAAGTCTCTTGCTGCGTTGGTGTGTTTATGAAAGGAAACTTACCAGCAGCAATGATTTTTAAAATCATTAGTAGGGTTGATAATGTAAACAAATTGTTAAAAGGTAATGGCTTGAATTGTGTGTTGGCAAAAAATATAGCTTGAATTTCTAAATAACGAGTTCAACTGGTTATAAAAGCACATTTTTTGGAAGATGGGATGAAGTACACACTGTTTTGCGCCTGTTGGTTAAAGTGTGTGTGTCTTAACGTGTTAAGTATTTTAAGCAGTTCTGAATTGCACTGGTTCAGAAGGTACTTGAAGTAGATGCGGTGGCTGAGGCCCTCTGAAACCGCTCTGTGGCATCTGGCAGTGGTGACACATCACCAAAAGCCATCATGGGAGAGCCATCGGCTCCAAACAGAAAAGGGAGCCTTAAACAGATAAGGACTGGTCCACAGTCAGGCTCTGGGACTCTTGCCTTTTCACAATTGAAGCTGCTGGTTCCTAAGCCTGGACAGTCACTCCAGTGGACCCTAAGCAGCCAAAGTGAACAGCACTGAAGGACCTGTCAAGTGGCCTTGCCTTCCCTATGCCTCCCCACCCACACCTGGGGGCGGGGGGGGGGGCGCAGGGGGATTTAGGAACAGTGATGAAACAGCCTGTGTGAATGCAGATTAGCTACTGTGCATTCCTTTGCCATGATCCATGTATTATTTCATTGGGGAATCTCTATGAGATGCAGTAGTAAAAACTGTTGATTTTATTAAATCTCAGCCCTTGAGTATACATTTTCTTAATATTCTATGTGATGAAATGGGAAGTATGCTTAAAGCACTTCTGGTAAAACTGAAATAGAACGGTTGCCTTGAGAAAAAAATACTTGTGCAACTGTTTGTGTGAGAGCTGAACCAGCCTATTTTTTCATGGAACACCACTGCACTTGAGAAAATATGCAAAGTATGCTTATTCACACTTAGGTATTTAGCAGACATTTTCTCAAAAATGAATGAAATGAGCCTGTCACTTCAAGGAAAACTGACTATTTATTGCCAATAAAAAAGCAAAAGTTAGAATTTTGGAAATCTTGATTATGCCACCATGAGCTTGATAGCTTCCCAAGACTGGTAAAGACTTCTTAAAGACTGTTTCTGATTAACACGGGTGACATCAGGTAAATGTAATTTTTTATATTGTATAATGAAACATGTCAACATTTTAAAGATTTGCATAACTCAGTGAACCAATGTTTTCTGATAACAATGCTATTACATTACAGAATCATGCATATTAGTAAAAGGTCCATTCAAAGTACAAGACAGATCAATGGATTTTAGTATAACAGGAATACAAAAAGTTCACTGACAGTTTTAGATTCCACATAGCAATCAACCTTTCAGAAATTAGTATCCAAGTTTTGTTGAGGTTATCATAGAATATCCACCATTATCTGAAAAGACTATTAAAATACTCCTTCCTTTTCCAGCTATATATCTGTATGAGGCCAGATTTTCTTCATAAGCTTCAATCAAAACATTTATTTTTTAAACAAATTAGTAAATACTAAATTTTTTTCTTTGTTTTCACTTCTATTCCAGTAAATATTAATAGAGATAACCCCTATAAACAAAAGCTCTTTGGGTTTCTTGAAATATTCAAGAGTATAAGAGTCCTGAGGTCAAAAAGTATAAGAAACACTGATGCCTCACCTGGCATCATAAGGAGTTGGGATTTTATTTTAAGTGTGATTGTGGTAAGCTACTAAAGGTTTTCAAAGAAGATCCTTTAAAAAAAAAAAAACAACTAAGTGATCAGGGCCAGGTTTTTAAACATACCTGCTTTTTGGTTCTACTCTACTAGAAAATAATAATTAATTCTCGGAGCATAATTCTCAACCATTTTTTTGCACATTAGGTAGGCAGAATGGAGGACATGAGAAAATGACAATCTCTGACACAAAAAATTAACAGCAGTTGGGGCTTCCCTGGTGACACAAGTGGTTACAAATCCGCCGGCCAATGCAGGGCCACGTGGGTTTGAGCCCTGATCCAGGAAGATCCTACATGCCGTGGAGCAACTTAGCCCGTGTGCCACAACTACTGAGCCTGCACGCCACAATTACTGAGCCCACGTGCCACAACTATTGAAGCCGCATGCCTAGAGCCCGTGTTCCGCAACGAGAAGCCACTGCAATGAAAAGCCTGCACGCCGCAATGAAGAGTAGCCCCCGCTCTCTGCAACCAGAGAAAGCCCGCGCACAGCAACAAAGACCCAACGCAACCAAAAATAAACAAATTAATTAATTAAAAAAAAAAAACTTTAAAAAAAATTAACAGCAGTCAAGGAGCTAATACAGCAGTGACTTTTCATTTAAAAATTGCTTTAAAAAAATTATTTATTTATTTTTGGCTGTGTTGGGTCTTTGTTGTTGCATGCGGGCTTTCTCTAGTTGCGGCGAGTGGGGCCTCCTCTTCATTGCAGTGTGCAGGCTTCTCATTGAGGTAGCTTCTCTTGTTGCAGAGCATGGGCTCTAGGCGCGCGGGCTTCAGTAGTTGTGGCATGTGGGCTCAGCAGTTGTGGTTCACAGGTTCTAGAGCACAGGCTCAGTAGTTGTGGCACAAGGGCTTAGTTGCTCCGCAGCATGTGGGATCTTCCCGGACCAGGGCTTGAACCTGTGTCCCCTGCACTGGCAGGTGGATTCTTAACCACTGCACCACCAGGGAAGCCCTAAAAATTGCCTTTTCTTAAAAAGCTGGTGTTCAAACACTTCCTCAGCTTCATTCTTGAAACGATTTTAGAGGCTGTGCACGTTAGTAGGATTGTGATCCTCCTAGTTACCTTACATTCAGTAATTATACATTATTATATAAAGACTGTAAAATCAAACTACTGGTTGATCTGACCTCAAGCATCTGATTTTCCTATAACCCAACCCAAACACCATTAGGTATTGACATCCCTAACAAACACCCACCTGGTTGAGCACAACACTGGCTGGTGATGATTTTGAGAATGTGTTGGGAGCTGTATGCTGGCCCAGAGTTCAGGATTGATTTTGGCATTTTGAGGAGTCTTTCACGGCAGGGACAGGAGAAAGCAGATAATAAAGTAATCCAGAATTTCAGGTAAGCATGGGCTGATCCCATAAGTCCCAAAGAAATACTTGTTGAATACTGTTAAATTAACTAGAAAATCTATTAATTCCTGTAAAGATATTCTACAGCATTTACTGAAATATGTGCTGAAATCCTTCAGGGGAGGTGTGGGGAGTCTGCAGAGAGACTGGTAGGGAGTGGGAGTGACTGCCCTTCCCTTTCCAGCAGCCAGGCCAGCTTCTAGCTCCTACTCACCTCATCTCCTGAGGCTATAGGAGGGGTGAGGGAAGAAACCAGGAACAGGGAGGGAGCACTCTGGGATGCACCCCTGCCTGGGTGGGTGTCTTACATGGGGGTGGGGGGAAGCACTATGCAAAAGAGGAAGCAACAGCTAGAACAGCGGGTTTGGCATCTGAACCTGCACCTGGAGTGGGAGGTGCTTCTGGGTCCCTTCTCACATTTTTAATGTGGACAGTAAGATTATTTTAAGAAGAGAAGCCTGCTGAACCCTAGTTAAGAATTTTAGCATTGTCTAGACCTCCTAGGAATGTAGGTGATTCCCCAATAAGCCCCCCAAAACACATCTAAGTGTAGTTTGACTATTACACTTGACTTTCCACTACATGTCCCATGAACAAAGGTATGAAAATAGGTGGCGGTCTAGATGTGAGCCCTGTCTTTCAAGAGACCTACAGTGCAATGCCTGAAGGCCAAACTCAGTCCCTCACTACACAGTACATGTGTTTGCTGATGCTGGGTAGGCAAGATCACCACTTCCGAAAAACTGGATAATACAAGGTGGCAATTAAATAAAAAAAATCTCCACAATGAAAACAAATACTTACACAGGTCCTCAGCCCAGCTGTAGAACTAAAAAAAACAAGGTGTGTTTTCCAACTGGGCTATCCATTAACAACCTAAACTAAGGGACATTTTGCAATTCAGCAGCAGAAAGGCAGGTCAATGCTTTCCATTCAGTCTTGGCCAACACTACTGACTGTTTCGAGTTCACAATAAAATAAATTGTAACAGTGGTAAGTCTTAAAGAATGAATCGTCACACTAACAAAGGACAAATACAGAGAGGGCAGAAAGCAGAAACAAGAAGAACTACAATCCCGCAGCCTGTGGAACACAAATCACATTCACAGAAAGATAGACAAGATGAAAAGGCAGAGAGCTATGTACCAGATGAAGGAACAAGATAAAACCCCAGAAAAACAACTAAACGAAGTAGAGATAGGCAACCTTCCAGAAAAAGAATTCAGAATAATGATAGTGAAGATGATCCAGAACCTTGGAAAAAGAATGGAGGCAAAGAATGAGAAGATGCAAGAAATGTTTAACAAAGGCCTAGGAGAATTAAAGAACAAACAAACAGAGAGGAACAATACAATAACTGATGAAAAATACACTAGAAGGAATCAATAGCAGAATAACTGACACAGAAGAACAAAGAAGTGACCTGGAAGACAGAATGGTGGAATTCACTGCTGTGGAACAGAATAAAGAAAAAAGAATGAAAAAAAATGAAGACAGCCTAAGAGACCTCTGGGACAACATTAAATGCAACAACATTCGCATTATAGGAGTCCCAAAAAGAGAAGAGAGAGAGCAAGAACCCGGGAAAATATCTGAAGAGATTATACTTGAAAACTTCCCTAACACGGGAAAGGAAATAGCCACCCAGTCCAGGAACCGCAGAGAGTCCCAGACAGGATAAACCCAAGGAGAAACATGCCGAGGCACATAGTAATCAAAATGGCAAAAATTAAAGACAAAGAAAAATTATTGAAAGCAGCAAGGGAAAAACAACAAATAACATACAAGGGAACTCCCACAAGGTTAACAGCTGATTTCTCAGGAGAAACTCTACAAGCCAGAAGGGAGTGGCAGGATATATTTAAAGTGATGAAAGCGAAGAACCTACAACCAAGATTACTCTACCCGGCATATATCTCATTTAGATTTGATGGAGAAATCAAAAGCTTTACAGACAAGCAAAAGCTAAGAGAATTCAGCACCACCAAACCAGCTCCACAACAAATGCTAAAGGAACTTCTCTAAGTGGGAAACACAAGAGAAAAAAAGGACCTACAAAAACAAACCCAAAACAATTAAGAAAATGGTAAAGGAACATACATATCGATAATTACCTTAAACGTGAATGGATTAAATGCTCCAACCAAAAGACACAGGCTTGCTGAATGGATACAAAAACAAGACTCTTATACATGCTGTCTACAAGAGACCCACTTCAGACCTAGGAATACATACAGACTAAAAGTTAGGGGATGGAAAAAGATATTCCATGCAAATGGAAATCAAAAGAAAGCTGGAGTAGCTATACTCATATCAGATAAAGTCGACTTTAAAATAAAGAATGTTACAGGAGACAAAGAAGGACACTACATAATGATCAAGGGATCAATCCAAGAAGAAGATATAACAATTATAAATATATATGCTCCCAACATAAGAGCACCTCAATACATAAGGCAACTGCTAACAGCTAAAAAAGAGGAAATCGACAGTAACACAATAATAATGGGGGACTTTAACACCTCACTTACACCAATGGACAGATCATCCAAACAGAAAATTAATAAGGAAACACAAGCTTTAAATGACACAACAGACCAGATAGATTTGATATTTATATGACATTCCATCCAAAAACAGCAGATTACACTTTCTTCTCAAGTGCGCATGGAACATTCTCCAGGATAGATCACATCTTGGGTCACAAATCAAGCCTCAGTAAATTTAAGAAAACTGAAATCATATCAAGCATCTTTTCTGACCACAATACTATGAGATTAGAAATGAATTAAAGGGAAAAGAATGTAAAAAACAAACACATGGAGGCTAAACAATATGTTACTAAATAACCAAGAGATCGCTGAAGAAATCAAAGAGGATATCAAAAAATACCTAGAGGCAAATGACAATGAAAACACGACGATCCAAAACCTATGGGACGCAGCAAAAGCAGTTCTAAGAGGGAAGTTTATAGCAATACAATCTTACCTCAAGAAACAATAAACATCTCAAATAAACAATCTAACCTTACACCTAAAGGAACTAGAGAAAGAAGAACAAACAAAACCCTAAGTTAGCAGAAGGAAAGAAACCATAAAGATCAGAGCAGAAATAAAAACAAAGAAAACAATAGCAAAGATCAATAAAACTAAAAGCTGGTTCTTTGAGAAGATAAACAAAATTGATAAACCATTAGTCAGACTCATCAAGAAAAGGAGGGAGAGGACTCAAATCAATAAAATTAGAAATGAAAAAGGAAAAGTTACAACAGACACTGCAGAAATACAAAGCATCCTAAGAAGACTACTACAAGCAACTCTATGCCAATAAAATGGAAAACCTGGAAGAAATGGACAAATTCTTAGAAAGGTATAACCTTCCAAGACCGCAGCAGGAAGAAACAGAAAACATAAACAGACCAATCACAAGTAATGAAATTGAAACTGTGATTAAAAATCATCCAACAAACAAAAGTCCAGGACCAGATGGCTACACAGATGAATTCTATCAAACAGTTAGAGAAGAGCTAACACCCATCCTTCTCAAACTCTTCCAAAAAGTTGCAGAGGAAGGAACACTCCCAAACTCATTCTATGAGGCCACCATTACCCTGATAACAAAACCAAAGATACTACAAAAAAAGAAAATTACAGACCAATATCACTCGTGAATATAGATGCAAAAATCCTCAACAAAATACTAGCAAACAGAATCCAACAACACATCAAAAGGATGATACACCATGACCAAGTGGGATTTATCCCAGGGATGCAAGGATTCTTCAATATATGCAAATCAATCAATGTGATACACCATAGTAACAAATTGAAGAAAAACCACATGAGCATCTCAATAGATGCAGAAAAAGCTTTTGACAAAATTCAACACCCATTTATGATAAAAACGCTCCAGAAAGTGGGCAAAGAGGGAACCTACCTCAACATAATAAAGGTCATATATGACAAACCCACAGCAAACATCATTCTCAATGGTGAAAAACTGAAAGCATTTTCTCTAAGATCAGGAACTAGACAAGGATGTCCACTCTCACCACTATTATTCAACATAGTTTTGGAAGTCTTAGCCATGATTATCAGAGAAAAAAAAGAAAGAAAAGGAATATAAATTGGAAAAGAAGAAATAAAACTGTCACTATTTACAGATGAATGATACTATACATAGAGAATCCTAAAGATGCCACCAGAAAACTACTAGAGCTAATCAATGAATTTAGTAAAGTTGCAGGATACAAAATTAATGCACAGAAATCTCTTGCATTCCTATACACTAATGATGAAAAATCTGAAAGAGAAATTAAGGAAATAATCCCATTCACAATTGCAACAAAAAGAATAAAATACCCAGGAATAAACCTACCTAGGGAGACAAAAGACCTGTATGCAGAAAACTATAAGACACCGATGAAAGAAATTAAAGATGATACAAACAGATGGAGGAGATATACCATGTTCTTGGATTGGAAGAATCAATATTGTGAAAATGACTATACTACCCAAAGAAATCTACAGATTCAATGCAATTCCTTCAAATTACCAATGGCATTTTTTACAGAACTAGAAAAAAAAATCTTAAAATTTGAATGGAGAAACAAAGGACCCCGAAAAGCCAAAGCGGTATTCAGGGAAAAAAACGGAGCTGGAGGACTCAGACTCCCTGACTTCAGACTGTACTACAAAGCTACAGTAATCAAGACAATATGGTACTGGCACAAAAACAGAAACATAGATCAATGGAACAGGATAGAAGGCCCAGAGATAAACCCAGGCACCTATTGTCAACTAATCTATGACAAAGGAGGCAAGGATATACAATGGAGATAAGACAGTCTCTTCAATAAGTGGTGCTAGGAAAACTGGACAGCTACATGTAAAAGAATGAAATTAGAACATTCCCTAACACCATACACAAAAATAAACTCAAAATGGATTAGAGACCTAAATGTAAGACTGGACACTATAAAACTCTTAGAGGAAAACATAGGAAGAACACTCTTTGACATAAATCACAGCAAGATCTTTTTTGATCCACCTCCTAGAGTAATGGAAATAAAAACAAAAATAAACAAATGGGACCTAATGAAACTTCAAAGCTTTTGCACAGCAAAGGAAATTACAAACAAGACGAAAAGACAACCCTCAGAATGGGAGAAAATATTTGCAAACGAATCAACGGACAAAGGATTAATCTCCAAAATATTTAAACAGCTCATGCAGCTCAATATTACAAAAACAAACAACCCAATCCAAAAATGGGCAGAAGACCTAAATAGACATCTCTCCAAAGAAGACATACAGATGGTCAAGAAGCAGATGAAAAGCTGCTCAATATCACTGTTAGAGAAATGCAAATCAAAACTACAATGAGGTATCACCTCACACCTGTTAGAATGGGCATCAGAAAATATACAAACAACAAACGCTGGAGAGGGTGTGGAGAAAAGGGAACCCTTTTGCACTGTTGGTGGGAATGTAAATTGATACAGCCACTATGGAGAACAGTATGGAAGTTCCTTAAAAAACTAAAAATAGAACTACCATACGACCCAGCAATCCCACTACTGGGCATATACCCAGAGAAAACCATAATTCAAAACGACACATGCACCCCAATGTTCATTGCAGCACTATTTACGATAGCCAGGACACGGAAGCAACCTAAATGCCCATCGACAGACGAATGGATAAAGAAGATGTGGTACATATATACAATGGACTATTACTCAGCCTTAAAAAGGAATGAAATTGGGTCATTTGTAGAGATGTAGATGGATCTAGAGACTGTCATACAGAGTGAAGTAAGTCAGAAAGAGAAAAACAAATATCGTATATTAACGCATATATGTGGAACCTAGAAAAATGGTACAGATGAACCGGTTTGCAGGGCAGAAATTGAGACACAGATGTAGAGAACAAACGTATGGGCACCAATGGGGGAAAGTGGCGGGGGAGTAGGGCGGTGGTGTGATGAATTGGGAGATTGGGATTGACATATCTACACTAATATGTATAAAATGGATAAGTAATGGGAACCTGCTGTATAAAAAAATAAAACAAAACAAAAACAAAGCACAAATACAATGATTCCATCTTCAAAGAGAAGGCAAATTCATCAGGTGATACATTCAGAATGTGGTGCTTGTGAAATTTTATTTATAATATGTATGGCAACTGAGGCTAAAATGTTTACACTCTCTGAATATGGGGACCTCCCCTGCTCATATACTATTAGAGAAAAATTAAGTAGATTTTTAAAAAACTAAGTAAGTAGATCGTTTTTGAGGAAAAAAATTAGAAATTGAAGAAAATGTTCACATTTTTGTGTTCAGGTTACTGGCACTGGGTTTACACATTTCTAGAGATACATCGTCGTTTTGGTTTATTGTCTATTCTTTGGCTGCCTACACAATCTCTAAAATAATCATCTTTTTCTGGCACATGACTCACCTTATTTGCACAGTAATTGCCACAGTAAAAAGCATACAAATATTTCTTGCTCTATCAAAAGAGGAGAGGGAGCCTGATGTTTCTGAGATATTCTCAGATTTAAAGGACATAAAAGGAGACTCTAGAAACTGTAAGCAAAACCATGGCTCTGATGGTCGCTGCAGGGATGGCCACAACGCATGCTTGTCCGGGGAACTGAAGCTAAAGGTCTGAGAGCTTTTGACTTTGTGGATTTAATATTATGTTCAACTATGTGCTTCTCTGTGCCTCTGAAGGATTTCAAAATCACCTCATAAAAGAACTTATTTCAGCTACAACCTCAGAGGAAAAAGGACTTAAAGGAGACTGAGAGATGGGGAGATGTCCTGAACAACAAGAAAGCACAAAAGGGGCTTCCTTGGTGGTGCAGTGGTTGAGAATCTGCCTGCTAATGCAGGGGACACGGGTTCGAGCCCTGGTATGGGAAGATCCCACATGCCGTGGAGCAACTAGGCCCGTGAGCCACAACTACTGAGCCTGCGCGTCTGGAGCCTGTTCTCCGCAACAAGAGAGGCCACGATAGTGAGAGGCCCGCACACTGCGATGCAGAGTGGCCCCCACTTGCCGCAACTAGAGAAAGCCCTAGCACAGAAACGAAGACCCAACATAGCAATCAATCAATCAATTAATAAAAATAAATAAATTAAAAAAAAAAAAAGAAAACACAAAAGGAGAAAACAAGTGGTTGCATTCCACTTTAACAGATGGGTTAAAGAATAAACAAAGGAAGAGCACATCACTGATATTTACCAGGGAGCTCAGGCTCCCTGTATTTTGAAATGTTCCCAAGGTGAAGCCACTGCCCACCATTGCTTAAAAAAACTGAAATCCAAAGAGAGCAGGTTCTAGAATTCAATTCACATCATTCAGATGTGAATCGAGTCAGTTGGCTAAGGCTTTCTAACAGTTAAGTGACCTGTTCCTACACACTGGCACAGTTTAGCACTTTACAGACAGTATCCTATTTAAACCTCATAACCACTCTCTGTACTATTATATCCATACATGTTCTTCAACTTCCCTGTTGCTGATGGGATGCTAAATCACCAATGCTGGATCCACAGACGCCAAAGGACTACACTGCTTTACGAGAAATTCATTGGAAAAAAAATGGAGAAGGCAGACTATGTTCATTTATTTAAAAAACATTTACTGATCATCTTCTATGTACCACACACTTGGGACACATTAATGAACAGACATAAAATACCTGGCCACATGGAACATAAGATACCTGGCCACATGGAACTTACTGTCTAGCAGGGACGGGAAAAGAGAATTCACCAAAAATAAACAATAAATAAATAAGTCATACGGTAATCTAGAAGGTAGGAGATGCTATGGTGAAGAGAAAACGTAAAGCATTCCAAGAGGGATACCAGGCACAGTTTGCAACGGTAAACAGCGTAGACGTCACTGACAAAGTGGTGGCTTAGTGAAGACCTGAAGGCAGTGAGGGAGCTGGCCATGAATGCATCTGGGGAGAAAATACTACAGGCAGAAGGAAAACCCAGCACAAAGACCTAAAAGTGGGAATGTGCCTGGAGGGTTCCAGGATCAGCAAGGAGGTAAGGATGGCTGGAATGGAGAGCATTCCATTCCAGGGAGAGGAGTGGGGAGGAGGTCAGAGGTCTTGGTAACCAGAAGGTGTTGGGCTTTGTGAATCATTATGAGGAATCTTGACTTTTACTCTGAGTGACATGGAGAGCCAGAGGAGGGTTTTAAGCATATGCAACCTATGCTTTAAAAAGATCACTCCGGTTGTTATGTCGATAACATATTAAAGGAAGGTAGGGAAGAAGAAAGGAGAGGTCACTGCATACCATCCAGGCAACAGGTGCTGGAGACTTGGGAGGAAGGTGCTTGCAGTAGACGTGAGAAAAGGGGTTGAACTCCTGGATTTATTTGGAAGACAGGATTCTGGATACATCTGGAAGATAGAGCAGCAGGATCTGCTAACAGCCTGGATGTAAAGTGGGAGAGAAAGAGAAGAGTCAGGATGATTCCAAGGTTTCTGGCTTGAATAACCCGAAAAATGGAGCTGCCCCAACACCAAAATAGAGCAGGCTACAGGGAGAGCAGGTTTGCAGAGGAAGATCAGAAATTCCATTTTAGTCCTTAAAATGGAAGTATCTTTTATGTATTCAAGTGAAGAAGTCAAAAAAGTAGTTGGATATATGCATCAGGAGTTTAAGAGAGCCACTTCAACTGGAAATATACATCGGGAGTCTTAAGGAGCTACATGGTACTTTATTAAAATCTTACAATTGTTTGTGACAAGAGTCCCACAAGAACTGAGCCCTGAAGTATTCCAAGTTAACAGGCTGATGTGAAAACAAACAAACAAAAACCACACACATTTAAAAAAAAATGACTGAAATTCAGTGGTACAGAAGGAAAAGCAGGAGACTGTGGTGTCCTCAAAATCGAAGAAAGTCAAATCTAAAGAGAGAATGACCAATTATATCAAGTGCTGCCCAGAGTAAAGATGAGAACTGATTGTTGGATTCTGCAATTTACAATATTTTCTTTTGAAAAAGCCCTGGAGACTGTATCCCACACAGCCCCCACCACAGAAGACATGAATATGCACTGAATGTGATGTTATCTTTTAATTTTGTCACGAACTGAATTCATTTTTCTAAAGAATTATTCAAAAGGAAGGATTTACTCCAGTTTAATATTTGGGACTCAAGTCAGTAGATTTGTTAAGAAATACCAGTGATAAACCATAGCTGCTAACAGTAATCTGCTAATTCCTATTAGCAGATTACTGCTAATTGAATTCCATTCAATTCCTATCCCTTAAAAAATAATAATAAAAATACCTCTAAATAAATTGGAAATAAAAGGATAGATTTCCTCTGTCCTGATGAGGAATTATGATAAAACAAAAACCAATATTGTACTACTGTTTTTCCTATTAAAGAACAAAAGTTTGCACATTACTGCCATTACTATTTGATAATGTTCCAGATGTATTTTGTAATGTTCCAGAATGCTAACAGTAGTGTAGCCTGCCGTAAAACCAAAATAAAAGGTATAATTATTAGAAAGAAGTAGACACAAGTGTCATTACGTAAGTAGGAAACCCAAGAAAATAAACTGCAAAGCTCTTAGAATAAGAGCCAGCTATAAAATAAAATTACAAAAATCAACAACCATCTTATACCAGCAATAGCAATTTGAAGAACCCATCACAACAGCAACAAAAACATAAATACCTAAGAAGAACCCTAACAATAAATATTAGGACTTATATAAATAGTAAACAAACAAACAAAACACCTCTGCTAAAAGACAGAAGGTCTGCATAACTTTTCACATCCCTTCAGAGAAACACTGACTACTTTACATGTACATGACAGTCCTTGCCAACGAACCAAAACAACTGGATATATCTCAGTTCTAAGGATTCATCTGCAGAGCATTCCAGGTTAAGATGGCACGTTTAACAAAACATTCAAGCACATCCTCTCTCTAAACTCCACAAAAATGGCAGTAAAGAGTTCTTTCCAGAAGACAAAGATGCAAGGACTTAAACAACGGTAGTGGAAATTACAACAAAATCATGAAAGCGGAAAGCAGATGGACAAGTAGCAACCCAGCAGCCCTAAGAGTGAAATGCTCCACCACCAGTGAGGAAAGCTGAGAAGCACTCCAGTTTGCTTCAAAACTGGAGAAAGGGTAGCAGGCTAAAATAAGGTTAGCAGCCTTACTTCCCGGATGCCCTTCCCACCTCCTGGCTGTGGAGCTCTGGCCCACAGTCCCTGAGCCCAGCAAGACTGGAGACTGATTCTTGGGGGAGTAGATAAAACAGGTAAGTATTTGGACTGTGAGAGCACCAGAACCTTCCCCAAAGTGAAGAGATGCTAAGACTCCAGCCAGATGTCTCCCGAACACTGGCAGGAGTGTTCCTTTCTTTCCTCATCGCAGGGTGCTGCCTGATGACCACCCTCTGACCAGTCCAACAGGAAAAGACCTTATATGTGGTCCCAGTGAAAAACTCAAAAGAAACCAGTAACAGTCAAAATACTGCCACTGAGGAGCCTAAGGGGATGGGTGGAGGGCGGTGAGAGATAGGGGACCATTTATTTTACAATAAGTATTTTAGTATTCTTAGATTTAAATTATGTGCATGTATTAGTATATAGATAGTAATATAATTTTTATTTGAAAGGATAGATGACTATAATTATGATTTCTAAAAGAACACTGTGACTTCCTCTAGCAGACACTTCTATATATTCTAAATGTACATTTAAAAAGATTTAACACTGATTAAGATAAGAGATCAATGATAGATGAGTAAGACCTAAAACAGAATCAGACCCAAAAGCTAGTCAAGATCTTAAAATATAATAAAGGGAAGACCACAACCCAATGAGGAAAGGATGGACTGTTTAACAGATGGTGCTGGTAGACTAGATGGGCTGGCTCAGGAGGAGGAGGTGCTGTAAAACAATTCACATCCATGTGCTAATATAGAACTAAGTGTACAAATCTAATATATTTTCAAAATTTTTGTTTCATTTACCTCACCTCTGTTTATATTTTCAAACGTAAATATTTACAAGGAAAAGTCATAATGGACAAGATGAAGAGAGCTGACTACATAAAAGTAAAAATATCCTGTTTGGAAAACACCATAAAGTAAATTAAAAGACAAATAATGAGCTGAGAAAAAAAAAAAAAATTACAAATATGATAAAGGCACAATGCTCTTTATATTAAGAGCATATTTATATTATACGCTCTTTATATTAAGAGCATATGTTATATAATATATATAGGATACTTAATTATACATATATTATCTCTTTATATTAAAAGATACTTTACATCATTTTTTTAAATCATCATTTAACAATAAAATGGACAAAGTACCTGGACAACTCTCAGAGGCAAAATGAACAAATAAAAAGCAAGTTACTAATTTCACTAGTTACCAAAAAAATATGAATTAAAATAAGACCACATTTTTATAGAAGATTAGGAAAGATTAAACACTGGAGTGCTGACACTATGGAAAGACTGTTCAGCGTGTAAGGGAATCGACATGTTCTGGCATAAGCAATTTGGCAACAGGCCTCAAGAGTCATAAAAGAGTTCACCTCTGCCCCAGGAATTCTGCTATAAATCTAGCCTGAGCAAGTCAGAGACAGTGAGACTTTCAGACAAGGGCATTTACCCCAGCTCTGCCTGTGTGTCTGCTATTACTTTCTGAGCCTACATCCTTTGCCAGACTCTGCTGAAGACCTTCCTCTATTTGGTTCATTCCATCGCTCCAAAACTCTATGTTGCCGGCACAATTATTACCCCCATTCTATGGATAAAGGAAGCACAATCAAATAATTAGGTAATTAAGGTCACTTCGATCGGAAGTGGCCAAGCTAGGCTTTGCAACCAGAATTTAATATGATACTTCCGAACACTGAAAATGGAAATATGTCAAAAAAGAGAAAACTAGCTAAATAAACTTTGGCATACCCATCATTAAAAATCTTATTTTCAAAGAAGATTTAAGGGCATAGGAAATGTGATATATTAAGCGAAAGGGCAGTATTTAAAACTACAAATGAAATTAAAGTGCCAATTTTGTTTAAAAGTATATATACGCAGACAAATAAAATGGGACAAATGGAAGCATATCATCCCATGAACAGCTGATTATTTCTGGACGTACCTGTGATTTTTATTTTTTTAACTTTTTTTGGTAATTCCCAAAATGTCTACAACAAGGACAATGGCTTTTCATTTTAAAATGTTTAAAAACCATAGAAAGAGTAGAAATTCTCAACTGTAGATGCTTAGAAGGCCTCAATTTTTAAACATGGAATGAAAAGATTAGGTGAGCAGTTACTGCCTTAGCTGCACAGCATTACTGTTGAACTGCAAGGTCCATCAAATGAGAGGATTTTCCACTATTATTGTCTTCTCAGAGGGAAATGGGGAAAATTAGCCTTACGGAATCTGCTTGATAACCAGAAAGTTAACTAGCACATAACACAAGAGTAGAGAAAACCTCTGCAATCCCCAATAGATGCTGGGAGTCACTATACTACCATAAGCATTTTGAATTGACTGATCGAATTCTGATTATTATTTACACACTATAAAGTTTGAAAGGTTTCATAAAAACAAAAAGCCTGAAGACACGTAAATATGTCTGTACTATTTTGTGTGGAACAGTTTTAAGAGTTCCTTTCAAGGTAAACTGGAATTAGTTGGCTGCGGAATATCTGTTTTGAACATAAAAGAATGAACATTTTAAAAACTTATCTTTGTTTGGATGTGTGTGTGTCGGGGAAGGGAAGGAGTGGGTGAATCTGTAGACAAACTGTGCCTTTCCTTTGTTATTTTAAAGTATAACATTACAAGTGGTTTAACTTTTTGCAAAGAATCATGGCAAAGCACTTTCTAGGAACGAAACAATTTACAAACAGACTGACATTTTTGGGCCACAAATTAGCAAAGGTTTTTGCATGGATATAGGATTATATTTCACTTTTAAAATTTCTTAAATATGTCTTCGGAGTTTAGAAAAATGATGCATATACTTCGAAGATTTGTGTGCCCCAAAGGAAAACTGTTTTTTAAAAAAAGTTGCTTCCACTTCTTTTGGAACTTTGTTACACAAGTTCTTAGTGCAAAGACTGGTAAAGGTAGAACAGCACAGCTGCTAGCATTATCACTCCATACAACAGCATTAATAAATAATTCTGAAATTACTTAGAAAAAGTGGAATTGCGTGAACTCACCCTTACCTGAGCTGAGGCCAAGAACTGAAAACGGTCATTCAAAATCTTTAGAAAAGGAAGAGTCCTATTCAGAAAACCAAAGGTAGACCCGCCCACTTCCCCTGGAAGACCCGTTGCTATGGTAACCTGCAGTCACCCCCTCAGAGTCGGTACATGCTGGGGGAGGGGATCCTCCCAGAGGCTGGGGGATGGTTAAGAGGGGAAACGGGGGAGGGAGGCTGAGAGAGGGTTAAAAGAAGATGAAACCCCTTGGGTGCGGCAGGGGTCAGGAAGGTGGGCTTACTACTAGGAAATTCAACACGCCCAAAAGAAATTCAAAACACCAGTTAGAACAATGTCTGGACGCTGGAGTCGTATTATATAGTTCAGCTAAAGTTTGAACCATTAGAGACGCTTCCCTCCCTCCCTCCCCGGCGGGAACAAACCACTCTTTGTGAGTTCCTGTCTATGGAAAACGAAGCCAGAGTTTCGTCTCATCAGTTACAAACTGAATGCTACTTCGCAAAACTAAAATCTTGACTTTCTTAAATTAAACCTATGCTTCCCAAACTCTGCTGCACTATTGGAATCACCGAGGGAACTTTATAAACTACACACCGTGTTTTAATTGGTCTGGGGTGCAATTTTGAGCAGAGTCTTAAAACTCTCCAGTGATCCTTTTGTGCAGCCAGTTTTGGGAACTACAGTACTCCAAGATGTGGCGAGGTGGCGGAGAGTATTTAAACCAAAGGGTAAGAAAAAAAGAGAGAGAAAGAAAGAAAGGAAAAAAGAAAGCACAGTTATCTCCCTTTGTCTTTTTACGGCTAAGAATAGAAATTAGCTAGCTTTCTCCAAGCACACACAGGACAATAGGTTTCTTGATAAATAGGAGTCCCCGGTATGCCCTAACAATACTTTCTTTGAGATAAAAAAAAAAAAAAAAAACGGGCAATATAAGCCCTTTCTTCCCAAGAGAGCAAATATCCTTCTTACCGAAACACCAAACTTACATATCTATTTTAAGAGCGAATTGGCAGTGAATACAGCTCAGAACTTGGAGGACGAGCTCCAGGACCAGAAGGAAACTGAACCCGCAGAAGCCCACCAGCATTCGCGGGCGTCCTGCGACCACCAGGGCTGGACGAAGGCTGGGGTGTCGGTCCCCGGAGCCCCCAGCACGGGCCCCGCCCCCGGACCCCGCAGGCTGCGCCCCAGTAAAGTTGCTCCGGGGAACTTTGCTCCCGTTTCCAACCCGCGCCTCCCCGGGCGAGGGGCGCGGCCCCGCCACCTGCTCGACGCCGAGGCTGCTCGGCCGCGCCCCCTCCCTGGACCTCGGCCACCTCCGGGGGTCGCGCACTCAGCGAGCGCTCGTACTGCCGGCAGGAGCCCCGGGGGGTTCGCCTCGGCCCTCCCCGGCGTCCTCAGCTGCAGCTGGCCCTGCCCTCGGGCCCGGACGCCAGGACCTCCGCGCGGGGCCAGCACCGTCCCGCCTGGAGCTCCTCCGGAAGCCCGCCCCCGCGGCCAGCGCCTCTCGAGCCGGGACAGGCTATCCGGGCGCCCCCACAGCCCCTGTCCCGACGCCGGCCGGCAGCCCCGTCCCTGCCCAGCCAAGCTCTGCCCCTCCGGCCCGCTGCCGGGAGCGCGCCCCTGGACCGGCGGTCCGACGCTGCGCACGCGCGGAGGCGCCCGCCCGCTCGCTCACGGCCCCCTCACTCACCGCTCGCTGTCCTTGTCGCCTCAGGCAGCGCCCGCCGTCCGCTCTGCTTACTGCTCGCTGCCCCGGCCCGGTGCCCGCTCCTCAGGCCCCGGCCCGGGCACTCGGGGAACCAGCGCCCGGCGGGCTCGGCGGGTACCCGCACGCAGGGCACGCTCCGCGGGGCCGCGCACGCGCGCACCCGAGCGACGGGAGGGGCGGGGCCGAGCGGGCTGCGCGCCCGGAGGCGCCCCTGGATACCGGGCATGCGTAGTGCCTGTCCCTTCCTAGGGTCCGGTGGAGGAGTGGGCTGTGACCCTGGACCTGTGAAACGCAGGGCAGAGGAAGAGGGCCAAAAGTCACCCTTCGCTGAGAAGCAAGTTTGCCCTTGTCCCACAAGTTGCAGTTTTCTTCTCTGTATCATTCGTCAATTAAGGTGTTAAATATTTATTGAGCACCTACTTTGGCAGAGCCTTTGTGCAGAACACAGGGCATCCTCAGGTAATGGTGAACCGATTGCATTTGGCTTTGGGATTCCTTTTCGGGCACTGATTCCAGCCCTCTCTTTGAACAGATGAGAAAAGTGCATAAATAGAGATCATCCAGTACCTGAAACTGCAAACCTTAACTACACTCTTAAGCAATTTGGGGAAGGAGAGTTGCCTCTGGCTGGGGTGATGAGAAAACTTTGAGAAGCCTGGAAGGGTAAGAGATGGAGTCAGAAGATAAGCTCACCTGGGAGAAAGGTCAATGCAAAGGCAGAAACTGAAAAAAAAAAAAAATCAAGTAATATATGAGCTCATGAACCTTCTTGGGGACAAGTTTAATCTGAATGTGTTTTTCATAGTGAAGGGCAAAATCGGTGGCTGGAAGGGTACTTGAAGCTCGTCTGGAAAAGATTTTTGATGCTTCACTTCAAACTTTCACCTTTTTTTAGTGGATAACTGATAAATACTAAAGGTGTGAGGGAGAAGGGTCTGGTGTTTCTGGCGGTCTGATTAGATGCAGAATTTTGGAATATAAGGTGAAGACTAGCAGTGAAATGCTGTAGAAGTAGGAGGGTCCTGAATTCAAGTGTTGGCATCAGAAATAGAATACATGGAAACGTTTTCAGAGATTGTGAGATTGTGAAGGACAGGATTCCCTAGTTTTTGTCACTGCCTGTTTGGGTGTAAAGAGTTGTTTCTCATGAGAGACACCTACTTCATTAGATTAGATCATCATCTTTGGTAGATATTTATTAGTGAATAAATTAGACCTTTAAAATGTACAGCTACAATCACTAAATGCTTCTTTTAACATGAGTTTGGTCCTGGGAGAATATATTTCTACTTAATTAAACAAACATTAATTTGAGAGACAGTATATGTAGTGAAAAATATATGGACTTTGGAAAACAAAAACCCCTTTTATAAAGTCCAGATGCTCCGAAACAAACTGTCTGATGTCATGCAAGTTACTCAATATCTGTGAGCCTTACTGTGTTCATCTGTAATGTCAGGGAGGAAGAAATTTTCCTCTTCCCTTTAGGTTCTTCTGGCTGGTGTAAGAATTCAATTGAGACAGCGTAACAGAAGAAAATCAAACAACAGTTTAAAAACATATGTACATGGCAGAGAGCCAGGAAAACTGAGTAACTCACCAAAATGACTGACACCCTTACCTTAAATATCATCTTCAGTTTAAAGGCACAAGAAGATGTTGTGGGTCGTGGTTTGGGACTTGAAAGGGGAAGAAGGCAATTCATATAAATGTTTGGTAAATAACTGTTTGCTGGATCAGGCAGAGACAATGGGACACAGAGTGGACTTTGATCTCTAGGCCCTATTCCCCTACCATCCCTAGCCCATGTATTTTGCAGGTATCTCTGGTGATAGCTCTATTACTAGAATAGGCCCTATATCTAAAATTTTTAGGCAATTAGGGGGAAGGTCAAAGTTTCTTCCTGAGTCTTTTGGGCCTTGATTGTTTTCAGTTCGGAAAAAAAATCTGCATACCAAAGAGACATTTCGGGGTGGCAAGTTTTGTTCCCCTATAGTAGCATGGAATCATAATATTTACCTTGTATGATGGTTAATTTTATGTGTCAGTTTGGCCAGGCCACAGTACTCAAGATATTTGGTCAAATATAGTCTAGATGTTTATGCGAAGGTATTTTTTTTTCAGGTGAGATTAACATTTAAGTCAGTGGACTTTGAGTGAAGCAGATTGCCTTCCATAATGTGGGTGGGCCTTATCCAATCAGTTGAAGGCCCAAATAGAAAAAGACTGACCTCCCCTGAAAAAAAAAGAACAGGAATTCTGCCAACATACTTCCTCTGGACTTGAACTGCACCTCTTTCCTGGGCCTACAGCCTGCTGGCTCACCCTGCAGATTATGGACGTCCCAGCCTCCACAATCATGTGAGTCAATTCCTTAATTCCTTAATTAAGTCTCTCTCTCCCTCTCTCTCTCTCTCCCTCTCTCTCTCTCTCTCTCTCTCTCTCTCCCTCTCTCCCTCTCCCTCTCTCTCTCTCTCTCTCCCTCCCTCTCTCTCTCTCTCTCTCTCTCCCTCTCTCTCTCTTTCTCAAGAACCCTGACTAATATACCTTGCGAGGTTACGAACATTACATGAGTTAATTATCATCTGAATCTGAAAAATGGGTATTGTAATCTTTAACTTATAATGTTATGACAAATTAAATAAAAATGGGTAAAGCACCCAGCACATGCTAGGGTCTGAATAAATGGCAACTGCTATTACTTGTGAATGAATACCAGAGGCAAAAACCAAAAGAGGAGAGCGTGTGGATATTGGCATGGTGAGATTTTCTCAGTTCACTGGGTAATACTATTAAATTTAAAAAATTGATATAGGAGGTAACAAAATTTTGGTTTCCCTAGCTATGATATACCAAAAAGGTGATACATATGAATATTTTAATTATTTTCAAATAAATGCCTAATGAGCCATTAACTAAAGATAGACTCTAGCTGTACTCTTAAAACACCAGACATGCAAAGCAGTGACATGATTTCACATCTGAACATTTTATTTCAATTTAAGTGCCAGTACAATTAACTACTTGCTGCTAGGAGGGAGCAACCTAAGGAGAGTTTACACTGGAAATAATTCTCAATCTCAGAGTAGATGCATGATATAGCATTCAATCAGTGTGTTTATTGAATCCCTTTTGGGGCAATCCTGTAGCTATTGGGAGCATGCAAAAATGGATAAGATATTCCATTTAATCTACAGATATTGCCATTTGTTATGTACCAGGCAACATCCCTGCCCTTGGGGAACTGATCAAATAGCCTATGAGTTCATAGCTATAATGTAAGGCAGAATGTGGCAAGCGCCTTAGGAGGGGCATAAATGATTGAGCCAGTTGTACTTTGTTCAGGAAGTTGATTCTGGGGGCTCCCTCTCCTCATCCTGCCTCCACTGTGGCCCTCAGGTTGCACAGTTTGGTTTGGCACAAGCCAATGGGGTAGAGCAGCATCTTTTAAAAAAAGTTTGAGCAAAGCTGGTAAATATTAAATAAAATAACATTCCCATTCCCCTGACTCACTTGCTTCAGTTCAGAGTTTACAGGGTATAATAAGAGAGGGTGAGACAGGAGGGGCCTTTACAAGCCATTCAGAGGTAAAAGCTCCTCTTTTCCTCGTTTCCTCTTTCTTTTTCCGTCATGGCTGTTGTTTTGTTTAAAGGAGAATTTAACTTTAGAGTTCAAAAAAAATAACTTAGGTAAATTCCCCTGACCTCATGAAAATTTATGAGGAGAATACATAAAAATCTAACATGACAATAACAGACAGTGGGGATTGGAGTTCATAAAAGGACAAGGAATAATTGAGTTGGAAACCATGAACCAGGTGGACGGAGATGGCCATCATGTTTGTTCTGTAGCCAGGGCTGTCATGATGTGACCCCCTTTTTCCTTTTGGCTGAGAATGAAATATTCCACTGTGGATGAGAGTAAGCCAACTGCAGGACTGACAAAAGCAAGTGATTTAGGGAAAATACACAGCATTTTAGTAATTTTTAAATAATCAGGATGTTCTTTTATTATAAGAATTTGTGAATATATTCATTTCAGGAGCTTTGCCACAGTGAGTGGGAAATAAATTAATCTGGGATTAAAGGAAACTCTATACTAGAAAAGGAAGAGTTTTAATAAAATTGAAAGGAATGGCCTCCAGCCATGGATGTTAATTATCATCTGATGAGTAGTAATGATGATAATAGGAGATGTGAAATAAGTTAAATTTTAAAAAAAAATTTTTTTTAATTTTTAAAAAAAATTTTTTTTAAAAATTACCAACTCTGGAATGGTGCCTTGCAGAATTAACCAATGTGCTCACATTAAATGGTTTAAAATTAGAACTAAAACATATCTCTGCACTACAGATTCAGACACAGCATCCTCTCTCCATGATTTTTTAAAATTAATACTATTCAAAAGAATTCAGCCTGGTGAGTATCACAAGTAGAATGTTGCCTACTCAGTAAAGAGAATGGCAATATAAGTATTTCTTACTATAAGAATATTTGATCATGAAAAATCAAAATATAATATAAAATGGCTAGCAGGCACAATATCTGTTATTTTTTCCAGTTCTACCTCCCTCTTCCCTTTAATATTTTATCCCACTGACAATATGTCATTGACACACAACTTTTCAATAAGATGACTTTTGCACATTTTAATTATACCTGTAGTTTTAAATCCTAAGTAAACTTTCCATCAATATGACATTTAAAATATTAAATTGAGTATAATCATAAAAATTAAATGCATGTAAATTATTTCGCATAAGCAACTACAAAAACAGTGCAACAAACTCAGTACTGGGTTATAGAGGGTTGTTTCTTTAAAAATGAACCTCCTACACTACAGAAAATTATATCCAGTTTTCCAGAATGTAAACACATACTTCATTAAGCAAGGTTTTGTAAAGTCACATGAATATTAAAATTATTTATATACCTTATATTCTAGTTTAATGGGACAGTCTAGGTCAGTGCTGTCTAAGAAAGAAATGTTAGCCACAAATTTGAGCTACATATGAAATATAAAATTTTCTAGTAACATCTTAAAAAGTAAAACTAGGTGAAATTAACTTCAATAATCTATTAATCCAGATATTCAAAATATTATCATTTCATCATGTAATAAATATAAAAAATTATTAATGAAATATTTTACATTTGCTTTCACACTACATCTTCAAAATCTGGCTTGTATTTTCCTCTTACAGCTCATCCTAATTCAGACTGCAATTTCAAATAATTAGTAGCCACATGTGACTAGTTGCTATCGAGCTGGACAGCACAGATCTAGGACTAGGTTTTTGGTTCTCAAAAGTGGCTGCACATTGGAATCACCCGAGAAAAGATGAAAAAATGTTGATGCCTGTGTCATGGTCCCATGATTCTAGTGTATTTGCTCTAGGGCGTCACCTGGGCATTGGGATTAAAAAAGAAATTCGGGTGATTCTAATATGGAACAAAGTTTGAGAATCACTAGTTTTATTTAAGGCATTATCAAACCTTAAATATTATGAAACCAGTGTCAATTGTTCTTTACTTGAAACCAATAGCATTTAAAAATCATGCTGAAACGTACTAGTGGTGTAGCATATATAGCATATGTGGCACATGTGCATCACTAGTATTTCTTAATAAAATTAACAATTGCTAATAAAATTCCAAGCTTTGATTAATCAGGCCATGAGTTCTGATGTAACACGGACAATTCCAGGTAAAGATTTAACTTCAGTGCTTGGTGAGAACTGTTGAGTATTGGCACTTCTGTATTTGTTCTGTGGAATTTTTACTTTATGATTGTTTAGAAAATCTCCTAATAGAGAAATTACCTCTGACAATGGGATCACAAAACTTTTCTATGATGCCTACATTTATTTAATATGTTTAACTCTTGCACCCAACATCCTACTGCCAGTATAAGAGCTAACTCACATTCATGGCAAAAATTGCCCACCTTGTTTTCTACTCCAGTCATTATTGATTATCTGTACCTAACATATCAGGTATATCTAATACCTCTCAGTAATAAACCACGCTAGGAATTAGTGGCTTTAAGACAACAACCTTTATTACTTCCATCGAATCTCTGGGTCTGCTGTGCAGTTCTGCTTCTGGGCCAGGTGGGCTGCCTGGAAGCTAGTCTAGGATAGTCAACTGGAATAACTCAGCACTGCTCCTCGTGGTCTGTTAGTCTCCAGCAGGCTAGCCCAGGTGTGTTCTCAGAGCAGTGGTGGCCCTCCAGAAACTGTGTGAAAATAACGAAGCACATTTTAAGGCCTCTAATTACATCAAGTTGACGCTGTTTCATTAGCCAAAGTAAGCCACATTGGCAAGCCCAGAATGGATACAGGCATTAATTAATTTAATCTGCCATGCCTAGGTCTTATTTGGTTAGTCCTATCACGTTTGATTCCATACATTTCCAGTTGTTCTTACTCTGCAAGGTTTTTTTTAAATCTCTTCGGTATTGCAGTGTTGACTATCTCTTCCTATTGTAAATGGGATCTCTCTCAAGTTTTATTAGTATCCTTCTGTCTTGTAGAACTTTTCTTTGAGGTTTAGTCATTTTTACACTTTTAAAACCTCTTTTTTAAGTTGATTATATGGGTAAATAACAAAAATGAATACAATCTTTGATTAACCCAACAATCAGTAAACAGATATGTTTAAAACACTGTGCAGTCTTGAGTTCTAAAAAGGTTTTTTTTTTTTTTAATTAATTTATTTATTTATTTTTGGGTGTGTTGGGTCTTCGTTTCTGTGCGAGGGCTTTCTCCAGTTCCAGCGAGCGGGGTCCACTCTTCATCGCGGTGCGTGGGCCTCTCACTGTCGCGACCTCTCTTGTTGTGGAGCATGGGCTCCAGACGCGCAGGCTCAGTAGTTGTGGCTCACGGGCCTAGCCGCTCTGCGGCATGTGGGATCTTCCCAGACCAGGGCTTGAACCTGTGTCCCCTGCATTGGCAGGCAGACTCTCAACCACTGCACCACCAGGGAAGCCCCTCTAAAAAGGTTTTAAATGCTATGTATTTCATCAGAATTCTAAACCTGATTTCAAAAAGATTGAGTAACAAGTTCTCATATGCAGACAGTGTTGATAAACACTTCCTACTTGTCTGTTATCCATTTAACGTTTGTAGTTCACACGTGTGTTTTTCACTGCATTTCCTCGTAATTGATGGCTCAATTCATCATTTAAAACCATTCCCGGTTGAATTTTGAGGAAAACATACTGAAGAGTTATATGGAGAGATTTTCTTAAACCCAGACATTAAACCCGGTTGAATTTTGAGGAAAACATACTAAAGAGTTATATAGAGAGATTTTCTTAAACCCAGACATTAAAGTAAGAGGCACTATATTTTATCACTTGGTTATATGACTGAGCTATGCTTTTAAGAAATAAAAGCAAGTACATTTCCTTCTCTGGGTTTGCTTACTTGGCATCTGTGGAGGTTCAGAGTCCTATAGAAATCTTTTTTCTTTTTCCCTTTAAACAGGCATTGTAAATTGTTTGTTACTATATTATAACCTTATAAGAGTAAATTACAGTTCATAGAGCTGTGAATTACCATGCAACATTCTGTGCCCCCATGAGTAAATGACAAAAAACAGACGAATAAAACACTACCTACTTGTATTGTGCTGTTTGCCCTTCTAAAAAGGGTTATTACTGTGCAGCTCCCCATAAAGCTGGAGAAGGTATTCTTTCTGATCAAATAACTTGGACCCTGAGAAGCCCTGTGGAGTCTGATTCTCCCAATGTTAGCTTTGTGGGTTTGGAATATTCCAGAATGTGACAGCAAAAAGTCATATCCCACCAGACCATTTAGCTTTGATTTTCCTCAGAACCAAACCTCCAAACAGGATTCAAGTGCAAGTAGTGTGTTTGGAGGTGATCCAAGGAAACACTGAGGGTGAAGCG
The DNA here is from genome assembly GCF_965194825.1 of Balaenoptera physalus. Lineage (NCBI taxonomy): Eukaryota > Metazoa > Chordata > Mammalia > Artiodactyla > Balaenopteridae > Balaenoptera > Balaenoptera physalus. The sequence continues at coordinate 40,736,642 of NC_138898.1, read as the reverse complement.
GGCAAGTGAAACAGTGAATGGGACGCAGCCAGGTTACCAGCTGGAGCTCGGTCCTGTGCGGGACTGGGGGGGACCGAGTGGGGAACACACACCAGAGATGTCCCAGTCGAGGCTGGAGGGAGCTGGGATCATTATCCATCAATTCTCATCCAGTCCATCAAAGACTGAGGTTCTGCTCCCAGGGAAACTGATTTCCCTTCACTTCCATTCAATCTTTGCTTGTGAGCTGAAGGTGGTTCAGTGGCCAGAAAAAAGGCAAAGAATCTCAACTGCTGGCATCTGGAAGCCAGACGTTTTGCACCAGTAAGTGTGAGGAGATGTGAGCAGGGCAGCTCCACATGCACCTTGTAAACACAGACACGGAGAGGCGTCATCAAGTCCCTTCCCAGGCAGACCTGAATATTATCTTCATTCCCCTCAGTGATTGCCTCTTCTCCTCTGATTTCTAGTCCTCTCTGATCTTCTCAAAATGTGATGCTCTCAATGGAGGTATGCTCTAAAGATGTTCACAGCAGGCAGTGACCCACTGTGCCAGAGAACAACATGGGTTTGCCAAACCACCCGGTTACTTGCACACCTTAGCAGGGCACCTTACATCCAGACTGTTTCCAGAAAGTTTGGGAAAATTGTACAAAGGTGTCAACGTCTTGGAGAAGATCTGAAGACAAAGGCATTAGCAGATTTCCATCCAGAGCAGTTGTTCTCACCTGGAGGAAATTTTAACCCCCTCTCCCTTCCTGGAGATATTTGGCAATGGCTGGAGACCTTTTTGGTTGTCACAATGTGGGGGGAGGGGACTATTGGCATCAGGTGGTTAGAGGTCAGGGCTGCTGCTAAACATCTTATAATGCACAGGATAGCAGCTCCCACCCCACAAAGAATTAGCCATCCTAAAAGTTCAACTGTGGTACTGTTCAGGCACTCTGATCTAGAGAAAAAACATCAGTGGGAGAGGAAGAAGCTGCAGGTCATTCATTCCAATTGCCTCTCCTAATCTTTTCTCCCAATTTTTGCTCTAACAAAGTTTCCATTGATTTCTAAAGGTGTTTCTAAGCATCTTGGGAGGCTCATTATGTTTGTGAAACTTTAGTAAATTGAATAAGGGAGTAGCAGTCTGACCTTTTAAAATGTTTCCAGTTGCTGAGCACTGGATTGAAATGCTAAATCCAAAGAACGTCTAATGCTGATTAGTAGTGATATGGCAAAAAGGGCAGTTTTCTTTTGACAAACCAAGTCACAAAGGACAGAAAGACACTAACACTCAGTGATTAATTTCTGGAAATGTGGCTGAACGAATCAAATTATGTATCATTTGATGCCATTAAATTTGAGTTCCTGCATTATATGTGGACCTTTTACTTTTCAAGCATTCTCAGTGTGTGAAATTGAATGTGCCATTTACAAGCTATCATGTAATTTTCTGTTTTCTGAAACAAAAGCAACAATCTGGGCACATTAAAGACCATTATACAACTGACAAACCTGCTTTTCAAAATTTGATCCAAAACACTTACAATTACTATCATTTGCCAAAGGGAGCTATTCCTTAACAGTGAAAAGTCATTTAAAAATTAAAATCGAAACCTCCTCTACTTTTTTCCAACAGGAATATCTTCCATGTGTATACATTTTCACAGTTTATGAAGTTTTCTTTATACCCATTAACTCACTTGATTTTCAAATCAACCATATGAATAGAACAGATATCATTTTCCCCATCTTTAAAATGAGAAAGCTAAAATTCAGAGAGCATTATTTGCTGAAATAAAAATTTGGTTGTTGGAATTCCCTGGTGGTCCAGTGGTTAGGACTCCACACTTTCACTGCCGAGTGTGCAGGTTCAGTCCTGCACCACGCAAGCCGTGAGGCGTGGCCAAAAAAAAAAAAATTTGGTTGTCTTACAAATAGCCGACACTATCAACACTACACAGTGTCAGCTATTTGTAAGACAACCAAATTTTTATTACATCATATCACATCATATTACTTCGACTTGATGTTTAATACCAAATTTTAATATTTTTATCAAAGTATAACATACACATGGAAAACGGTGCATAAGTGTGCAACTCAATTAATTTTCACAACCTAAAAGCATCCATGTAACCAGCACTCTCACCAAGAAACAGGGCATGACCATCATCCAAAAGCCCACCTCATGCCCTTTTGGACACCACTGCCCAATTCCCCAGGATAACACCATCCTCATTTCTGACAGCGTTGATTCATTTTGCCTGTTTTCAAATTTTCTATAAACGGAATCATACAGTATGTCTCTTTTGTGTCTTCCTTTGCTCAGTATTAAGTTTGTGAGCTCCTTTCAGATTATTGGGGGTGGTTGTAGGTCATTCTGTTTGCTGTATAGTATCCCATGTGTGACTGTTTCAAAATTTAGTCATCCAGTGTGATTATCGATAGGCATTGTGGCTGTTTTCCAGTTTTTCCCTGTTCAAATAGTGGTGCTGTGAACTTTCTTATACATGTCTTTGGTGGACACAGGGACATATTTCTGTTGGACTTATACCTAGAAGGAGGATTGCTGAGTCAGAGGATTTGAATAAGTCAGCCTTAGTAGACATTGCTCAACAGTAGTGGTTGTACAAATTTACGCTCCCACCAGCGTTGTGTGAGAGTTCATGTTTCTTATCCTTGCCAACACTTCATATTATGTCTTTTTTCATCTGATTCCTTCTGGTAGGTGTGGTATTACATCATGGAGATACTACTTTTCAATTTTAATTTAAGTTAATTTTTTAAAACAGAATGTGTTTTATTTGAATACTGAATATGTTCTGTTGGTACAGAGTGTGCTGAGGCTGAAGTTTTTTAAGGAAAAAAAAAAACACTGGCAGTAATACAATTAAAATGGAAAAAAAATAATTTCAAATATAACACAAATGACAAATAGATAACATTAGCATTCTGTGAAGCCCACTTAAGGGGCATTCCATCATCTGGTAAGTTGTAGTTTAATTTAAAATTATTTCAGACATGAGTATTTGGAACTATCAAAAAAAATACCGCATCTATAAAACATGACAGCAAATCAAAGAGTGTATCACGATTTATTAAATATCTTTAATGAAACCAGTATGTGATAATTAGAAAACAGTTAAACCATTTGTTTAAAAAAAAACCCTCAAACTATTGTCCATATTAGAGCTGATGGTATTTCTTTTATAGTTTGTAACATAAAACAAGACCATGTTGAACTTTCCATATTGAAATTTATCTTTCCAGTGCAAAGAATAGGCTCTGCCCGTTACATCAGAATGACACGAATTTAGGTTTCAGTTCCTCCAAATTCTCAGAGTGAGACAAGAGCAGCAATAAGACAAGTCTCAGAATCATCGTGAGGCTTAAACCTGCAACCAGCCCAGCTGGCATGATTTTCTTGGATCTCTTAAACCTCACCCCCATTGTGGTGTCCAGGAAGAAAGCTGTAAACAGTGATAGTTTTACACCTTGCTTGTCATTGGAGACATAGTAAAGCTCCATAACCAACCGAAAATCCAAAAAAAAGACCAGCAATCAAAGATGGAACACCACCTCTCTGCTTATATCCCAAAATGCTTACGAATGTCACCAGGGCTGCATAACCAAAACCAACCAGGTCCATTGGCAAGGTCAAGTCTGGTGCAGAGTTACTTCCGTTGAATTTCTCTCTCCTCTGGGCCAGTCCAGCTCCTTGAGGACTAAGCTCAGGTTCAGTTCGTCTTGTCTTTCTCACAGCATCAACCTCACTGCCAGGCACTAGGCAGGTGCTCAGTAAATACTTGCTACGGTCCGGAAGCTGACCCCGCCGCCAGCGCCTTCTGACTCTGCGCGCTACCTCTCAGCACTCTCAATTTTAATTTTAATAGTTGGAAGCTGAGCCTCTTGGCATCACTAGCCTCTAGATTAAACGCTGATTTTCACACTAAAATTGGCTTTGTTGTCCCTAGTTCCCACCTACATAAACGCAGGGCCTTAACACCCACTTCAAAGCCACCTGGTTATTTCTGATTGTCCATTTAGCCCAGAGGACACTGCTTCTGGATTTTGTCCCTGACCACTCGCTAGTGTTTGGTACCCATGAGACATGTGGTGAGGCATGAGGCGTGGTTCACTCAGAACCACGGATGCCAAGCCCCTAAGAGTACCATGTCTCCACCAAGAGCGGTTCTGCCCAGCACAACAAATGCTGCCAAGGTCCAGGGCTACCGAAGAGCATTCTGTTCTCCCTTCACGAGAGTCATATTCTGGGTTCCACTCTAAGAGATTCTTTGTTACCTGGGCCCCAAAGCATTATCTCTGCCTCCACCTGCATCCTCTTGTCCTGACCCAGCTGGCCAAATCCCATGTTCTGGATCCCGTGTCATGACCTTCCTCTCTCCCTGGGGTCATTATACTTGATTGCTAGAGGGGCTTGGAAGAAACATCTCCTACTGGCCTCTTCATCCATCTCTTCCTTCCTCCCATTTCTGACCCAGGAACTGCCTCCCATGAGTGGGTGCCTTCATCTAACTCCAACTGGTCTCCAAATCACAATTTAGCATAGCCTGGGATATTATGCTATAAAAACATTGTTTTTCTGAGAGGAGGGATACTTTGGAAGTTAGAAAATTATGAGCTGTCCATGATATACAGAAGTCTATCTGTACTCTCTCACTGAGTCACAGGACTACGCAAGGTTGATACTCCCCAGGAAATGGAGAGGCACCTGGACTCTTTAAATTGGATATGTTCAACCTTCAATACCCAGGCGCCTAATGTCTACAGATTTGCCAATATCTGTAAAGAATGACTGCAATAAGAATCTTCTCTAGTCCTGGTTTTGATTTTATTAACTGGGTAGATTGTCATAATAATCCCTTATATATAACCACCTTGAAATTAAGTGGCTTAAAATAATAAGCATATAGTTAGTTCATGAATCTGAGGGTAATGACTTAGTCTGGGCCGAACTAAGCAGTTCTTTCTAGCCTTGACCCAGTTCACTCACGTGTCTAGATTCTTTTTTTTTTTTTTTAAAGTGAATGGGTGGCTGCTTTTATTTATTTATTTATTTATTTATTTATTTATTTATTTATTTATTTATATATTTATGGCTGTGTTGGGTCTTCGTTTCTGTGCGAGGGCTTTCTCTAGTTGTGGCAAGCGGGGGCCACTCTTCATCGCGGTGCGCGGGCCTCTCACTATCGTGGCCTCTCTTGTTGTGGAGCACAGGCTCCAGACGCGCAGGCTCAGTAATTGTGGCCCACGGGCCCAGCCGCTCCGCGGCATGTGGGATCTTCCCAGACCAGGGCTCAAACCCGCATCCCCTGCATTAGCAGGCAGATTCTCAACCACTGCACCACCAGGGAAGCCCACGTGTCTAGATTCTTAGCTGTCTATATAGTCATGGTTTGGATGTCAGAGGTGACTAGTCTCTGCTCTGGGTATTTTTCCTCCTTCCTCTGGGACCAACAGGCTAGCCCGGGCAGGTGCTTCCTGTGGTGATGGCAGAGGGCAAGAGCAAGGAAGCCCAGGTGTGCATCGGCTTTTCAAACCTCTGCTGGTATTATGCTTGCTGACATCCCGTTAGTCAAAGTAAGTTATGTAGGTAGAGCCAGAGTCTAAGTGGAAGAACTGCAAAGTTTGATGGCTAAAGGTATGTGTACAGGAAAGGGTAAAGAACTGGGCTATCACACGAAGTAAACTTAGACAAGCCACGTAATCTTTCTAAGCCTCATTTATGTTAATAAATTAGAGACGATCGCAACCCAGAACCCCCCCTCCCAAGTATTTCTAGTGGTTTAAATTGTGATAACTAGGTTGCAAAGATCTAAGTTCTTTATAAACTGTGAAGTGATGTACACATGTGAGATACCATTATGATGATGATGATGGTGATGGTGATGTGCATTATTCTCTTTATTATATTTACGTGTTGTCCCTAATAATTGGCCTACATTGTCCCTGAGCAAAACTCTGAGGTGTGTTAGCTTGGCTTTCAGTGCCTCTGGCCTGACAAGTGAAGTGGCCTCATTTTTACTAAGCCTCTCAGGGGTGTCCATTACAATAATCTACCCATTTTTAGGAAGCAGTCAATAAATGGATGAATACAGAATATGAATAGATGAATGAATAGATGAATGAAGTTTTCAAGGAAATGACTAGTCAACCCTTGTCCTTTCTTGCATTCAATCAAGATGAATTGAGTGCCTTCTCTGGTTAGAGCTCCCTCAACCTGTTAGTAACAAGTACCAAGGATTCAAATAAGAACAGAGCCAGCTGCTTCCCTGGAGGAATTCACAGTCCATGAGTGAGAAACACTTCCAAACAAATTGGATTACAATGTGAGGCGTACTCTATTGGAGGTGTGCTCCAGGTGCAGTGAGATCAACTGTGTCTTGTCAGGGAAGTAAGGGAAGGTTTCAGAGGAGGCCGTTTGGAGCAGAGAGGAATGAGTGGCAGTTGCCCAGGCCCACAGGTAGGGGTGCACATTCCAGGCCAAGGAAACAGCCTACCTAAAGAAAGGATCTCAGAGAGGTGGTATGTTGGAACATTGTTTGGTTATACCGGAATTTACAATAGGATCCTGGGTTTAACGGGAAATGTAAGTTAGACAGGTGGGCAGGTGGGCAGACCTTGTATATTATCCCAAGAATTTTCATTTTGCAGGGAGGGGAGGGCACTGAAGAGTTTGAAAAGGAGTGTCATGTTCAGAATTTAGTATTAGAAGGACCACAGTGGCAGGGAGGACAATAGGGATGAGATTGCAAGAGTCCAAATGAGAGGTGGCCCATCCCTGATCCTGGGCCAAGGAGGGAGGGATGAAGAGAGAAGGGTAGATGGGACAGAAAGTCACTAGAGCTAATGGGACACTGGAATCAACTTGATGGAGGAAAGAGATGTACCTGCCCAGAGCAGGAACATAAAGAGTATTCAGTTAGGCACTGTGTGAGTCAGTCAGTGGATTGCTGGCATTTACTGAGGGCTTGCTTTGGGCAGACCAAGGAGCTAGTTACTATGGTGCATCTAAAGATGCTGAAGATACAGGCCTCTGACAATTAGTACACGAGTAGCTGTAGTAAGTCACAGAATAGAAAAAGAGCTTTTATTGAGGAACAGTCCTTGTGCTGTGAGATCATCAAGAAAGGGGTGAATGACCTTGATTAATTAGCTTTTATTTTAGGAGGCTGGGAAGTCTCATTCTAAGCTTGCATTGTTCATGTCTCTATTAATTGTCCTAATGGATTCTATTCCTCGCATGGAAAACCAGCTAAATGCCTTTCTCTCTTTCTAACGTGTGAAAAATGAATAAGACTCGAAAGTAGAGTTCTTCTAGAATCTTTTTATAGAAATGGCAGAGCCAGCACAGTGCCCGTCTTGCTTGGTGATGGTTGTTTTGAAGAACATACAGTAAGTAACTAAGTAAATTGACTTACTTGTCTGAAACATGTATTTTGAGAATCTTGTCATAGCCCAGTCAATTCGGAAGCAAATCATTTACAGTTAGAGTAGAAGAGCCTAACCCTTCACAGAGGACGTTGAAACTTTCCCACAAAATATTGAGAGTGACTTCAGGCAGATTATACACTTTTCTTAGGGAAAAGTGGACTAGTATTAGTGGGGATAATACAGGAAAGGACTAGGTTTCTCAGCTACAATGCAGATCACACTGGCATCAAGTCTGATAAGTGCTTGCATCAGGACCATGGAAGCTTTGGTGGAAATCTATGTAACCCCTAGATATTGTGTTAACTCACAGTGTTTAGGCGTTAGGTCATCTGACTGGGCAGCTAGTCAGAAAGAACTCAATGGAAAAATATTAAAGAAAAAAAAATCCTTTCCCTGAAATAAAATGTCTAAAGAGAGTGATAAACTTATTTGCTGCCCCTTTCAAGTATAATGGCTACGCTAATCAGAGTTCATCATAAGTTTTCATTTCTTTCCCCTAGTAATATAAATTCATAAGGAAATTCAAGATTGATTTACTCTCTTGAGCAAAAGGTAGGCAGGGAATATAAATGAATAAAGAAAGTGAACTAAAAACTAGGTACCTTGCCCCTTTGTAAAAGAAGCAGCTACATTTCCAGCCCCTGTCTATAGTTGCCATGTGGGAATGAGAGGTCTCATGTTATCAGACCTTCTGAGGATTCAAGAATAATTGGAAATTTAAACACTTCTAATATTAAAATTTTTTCAATTATTGAAAAAACAACTCTGCTAGCCAAATGTCATAAATTGCAAGGACATTATTTCACAACAGAATAAACTATGAAGTTATTGCTTATCTTTGAAGTTATTATCATATTTTAAAATTTATAATTAACCTTTTGATATTGAAGTAAATTTGATTTATTGCTTAGTTTTAACTTACACCTACTTTTTTTCTCACCCCTTTGCATTCTCAGTGTTATGTTTAGAGTCTTAATGTAAAACCAGTCCCTTAACCAATATCTGTTTAGCCCTACTCTCTTTTCTGGGGATTCCAATGTTAGAAGCATCTTTAGTATACATAGATACCCATATGGACCACTGTGAACTTCTAAACATGTGTAGCCAACAGGCCAGTGGAAAGAACAATAAACAGAATCCAAAACTTGTATTCTGTTCCCGTGTAACCTCTATTTTCTAGTCCATGAAGACAGAGGTATCACTGATTGCTATACAACAGTTAAGGTCTTTGGAGAACTACAAAAAGGCCTCTTCGAGTATAAGCATCTCTAAACTATCTGACTTAAACATTTATACTTCCTAATGTGAAATAGAAATTTGCCATGGTGTCTTACTTTGCTCCAACACAAATTTAATTTAGTCCAACAATTTGAAAAAATGCAAAGAAATATTTCACTGATTGGGTTAGCAAATATTAGAAAGATTACAAATACCAACTTTTGATGTGGTTCTCTTTCACTCCAGGAGGAAGTGTAAATTGGTGTAACTCTCAGAAACTCAGTTCAGTATTGTGTTATCTAATTAAAAAATACACACACCTACGCTTTGATTTAGCAATACCACTTTTAGGCAGCGTATTGTAGCACTTTTCATAATCATAAAGCAAAAGCAATAATTCAAATGTTGTCTTAATAAATCACTGTATGAATGATGCCAGAGCCAGTGGTATGTTTTGCATTCACTGAATGCAAAATGGTGTTGACATGGAAATAATATATGTGAAGCAAAAAAGTAGGATTCACAACATTTCTATTATGATACCATTTTTATTACAGTGCACGTACTGATATGAGAGAGAAACAGAGAAGAGAAGAGAAGAGAGAGAATGAATGAGAGAACAGGCAGCCCTTGCTTTGCATGGTAGTGCGGCCTGTAAAATGGATTATGCAAGCTGTTCCTTACAACCTGTTTTAATTGTATAAAGAAATGAAAAAATAGTAAAATTAATCTCTATTTAGTATACTGTAATTTAAAACATTAGAAGCACTGGGAATTAAAATGTTTCATTTCTTTAAAAAATTATCAATAGTAGTTTGAATAGCACTTGCCTTCTTGTCATATAACTTATGATATGGAACAAGCATCTTTTCTATGTCTTGGTGAATTGTCATCCTCCTTTTAAAGTCTGGGTCATCTTCCAACATTTTATTCTGTGCACCGTCAAAGTCATGACATGTGTCTGAGAGTTTCCTTAATGGAGAGACTTGGTGGCATCAAGTCCTTTGGGACATCTTCATCCTTTCATTAGAACTACGTTCCACATTTGTGTCTATAAATGTACCTTCACTTAGTTCCTCTTCAGTGGCAACAGTGTCAACATTCCAGTGGTCTGCTATTTCTTCCATAATCCAGTTACATTCATTCTATCCTTATTTCACTGATGTTGGCATCATCCCTTAAAAAGTTTTTTTTTTTGCTGAACTTTCACGTTTTTGGCCAATTTCCTCTTTCAGTTATTCATTTTTGAAAAATGTAACAGAGGTTTATCCCTGGGAGATAGGGAGGCAACACAGCTACAAACTTTGCTGTCTGTGTGAATGGAGTAACAAATGCACAGAGACCCATCACTGACAGACTTTGAAGGAAATAATATCTTTGGCCACTGATCATGATGCATATCTATTATTTGTGAAGTGGTTGCTGGGCCCAAGAGTGAGAAGCAAAGTTTGCCCTTTATGCAATTACAGTTAATACAACAAGAAAACTGAAATTTGAACCATGTTGTTGGTTATAACTAAACCACGGTAGCTGGAAGTTTTGCATGTCAACGCCATGCAGATCAAGGACTGTAAACAAAGAAAAGAGCCAGGAAGAGCTTGCAGCAAGATGTTAAGAAGGAGTGGCTATCTCTGGTTATTGCATTTGTATATGGTTTTATTTTATTCAAAAAAATACATCCTTATGTGTATTCTAAATTTTTCTACAATTAATACATATTATTTGTATAATACAAAAATAAACATTATTAAGAAAAAACGTAGTGCTTATTTTTCACTCTTATAAAACCCAATTAGGCTTTGATGTGAACAACAGATAGATGGAGACAGTCCAGAGCGTATGGTGGCAAATGGAAACTGTTCTTTAAGAATTCTAGGAAGCACACAGGAGGGAGAGGGATGCAAGCTGGAGGGGAGATGTTGGTTGAAGGAGAATTATGTTTTCAGTGGAACAGACTCTCAAGCATGTTTAAAAGCTGCTGGAAAGAGTGTGGTTTAGACTATGCATAAGAGAAACAGGGTAACTGATAATGTAAGACTCCTGAGAAGCTGGGAAGTGCAGGAGTTCAAGCATGGGGAGAAGGCTTGGTCTTGGTTGCGAAGAGGGCTACTGCTTTCACTGAATCAGAAGAGGGTGGTGAGAGAATGAATTTGAATGGGTGGGGACGTGCATACCTGGTATCCACTCACTCCTCAAATGAATTTTGAGCAATAGCTTTGAGCTAAGCACCCTCTTAGGTGCTTGAGATGCGTGAGTGAAAGACACAGACAAAGAGCTTGTGGAGTTAAGAGTCAATTTTGGTTATTTTTTCCTTATTATACTTTTTGGTTTTATTTCATGTTAAAGGGTAATGTGGCTGCAATTTTTTCTGAGAAGGTAAAGGTCAGGCTATTGCTGTAAGGAAGCTGGCAGGGAGTTGGGGAGGCCCAAACGGAAAGTGTAAAAACCTTGTAATTGAGGGCTGGACAGAGAAACTTACTGCATTTGGGGGGGCACTGGGGAGGTCCTTTTGAAGCTGAACCTTTGCCTTTATGAAAAACCATTGTGTGGACTGTTGCACAGCTCTCTCCAGCCGAGCTTGGCTCCTAGGCAAAGATCTAGAGAAAGCAAAAAAAAGAAGGTTTAGCTAAAAGAAGACTCTTAAATTAATTTTCCCCCTGTGCATTTGTGCCCAATTTTATCTCTCCTTGTTTATGCTTTATCTCCTTTACCTTGAGTGCCCTTGACAAAAGTTTATCTATTTTATTGATATGTTTAAATAATTTTCGTTTTCCCCTTTTGTCTCCAATGTATTGTTTTTACCTTGATTAATTTAACTCTCATTTAGGTTTGTTCATTTCAATGCTTTTTTTCTCAGCTTTTTTCCCATGAATACATAGTTAATTTATTATCTTTCTTGCTTAATAACAAGAGCATTTAAGACTATACATTTTTCTGAAGATAGTTTTGGATCCATGCAGTTGATTTTGATATATAGTGTTCTTTAATTTCTAAAATGTTTGTCATTTAGTTGTAATCTTTCATTTTCTCTTTTTCTTCCCCAAGAATTACTGAAAATAGAGTTTTTTAGATTTCCAGTGGGTTCGAGTCAATTATTATATATTTGATTTTATTACATTGTGGTGAAAGAATTGGGTGGTATAATTTATACTATTACTGAATTAAGGTATATTTATGTCCTTATATGTTATCAAATTTTGTAATCATTCCACAGACAGACACTTGGAAATAATGTACATTGTTAATAGGCTTAGAAAATTTGCTAATCATTCCTTTGTACAACCATTCCTTATTGAGTTTCTAATATGTACAAGGAATCACGGTAGGTACTGGGAATGTAGGGAGAACAAGATACTCAGGGTCCCTGTCCTGATAGAACTTATGTGTTAGTGCAAGAGACAGGGAGAAAAGAGTACACCTCAAATAAAATATTTATAAGTTGCCATGAGTGCTATGAAAGAAGCAAGGAAAAGGAATTGAGGTAGAGATAGCAGACTGCACTCTGCATAGGGTGGTCAGGAAAGGCCACCAGAAGAACTTATACTCAGGCAAAGTCCTAGAGCATCATAAGCTACTGACCAAATAAAGCTTTGGAGGGAGATCTTTCCCTGGAGAGAGAATGGGAGAGAACCAGGGAGCTGGTGGTACTTGCAAGGGAATGATTACAATGAGAGGTCATGGACTTCGGGCTAGACAGGGAAGGGAGGAAGAAATAAGCAATCTGAAAGTTACAGGGCCAATATTTTGACAGCCTCCAAAGAGCTGAAGAATTGGGGGCCATGGGGGTTTGTGATATAGCAATGTAGGTAGAACAAGGGTGGTGGACAGAGAGTGGGGTGTTTAAACTCAAGATTTTAGAGACAGTGCAGTTTTTGGTGATGACTATCTAAGATGTAACCAGGGGAGGGGGTGACTGAGTTGGACATTGTTGATGACGGGGTAAGGATCCAGGGGTCTGGAGCATTGGAAAGTTCATCTCTATGGATATTGTTGTATGACTTTGGGCAGAGTAGAATGCTAGAGGCCAAAATCAGTTTATTGTACTTTATTGTTAGGTTCTCTATATTTTAAATAAATTTAATCTAATTGATTTGTTGACGTCTCAGATTCATGTTAAATCCTCCTGCTGTGATTATGATTTTTTGCTTTATATGGTTGATTCTCATTATTTGCAGTAGTTACATTCTATAAGTACCCGGGAGACTGAATTAGCAAATACGAAGTCATTGCTCCGAGGGGAAATGTTAAGTTAGGTTCCTGCAAGCCTCTGATCGCAACATGTTCGTCCATCAATCATTATATAAGCTTGTTTTATGTGTGTTTCTGTTTAAAGACACCTTATTGAATATGCATTTTTGATTCATTAACATTGAGCCCATGGCCCACAGTACCATAACTTATGTCTGAATGAAGCGTGTCTAACCCCTGTTTCCTCCATAAGGCACATTCAGCCTTCTTGCACTTAGGGATGTTACTGGCACTTCAGCTCTTTGTTTAGAGTCATTTTAAACAGGGAGATCACCAACAAAAGCATTAAAAAAAATGTGAAAAACATGGCACTAAATAGACCATGAAAAGGACACTGGTTTACAGCCTGAGAGCTGAAACAGGTGAAACCCTGTTTGATCTCAGCGGTTAACTGCACATCGGGAGACCCAGTTTTTATGCCACTCTGCACACGTCTGTGAATGACTGCAAAAGTGCCACAAGTATTGATTTGGGGGTTATAAATAAAGTTTTTCAAGTAGGCAAATTCACGAATATGGGCTTTGTGAATAATAAGGAACGGCTGTATATTGTGAGATTATTAATTGGCTGATTCATGACTTTACTCTTTTCAATGAAGTTTTTATAATTTTGGAAAATTAAATGAACCCCTTTGCCCAAATTAAAAGTTTCTGTCTCAAAATCTTTATTTTGGCTAGTGCTTGTATTGCTATTCTTTGTTTTGTTCTGTTCATTTGTATTTTCCTGGAATACACTTCTTCATATAGCTGAATTTTGTTTTTTGAAACAATCTGAGAACCGTTGCCTTATAATAAGCAAGTTTAACGAACATTAGTTGTTATAACTGTTTTGGCTAATTTTATTTGTGCCACCTTCTGTTTTGACTTTAGAACTTCCAGGTTTTGAGGGATTTCTTTATTTTCTTTCTCCTGCCCTTTGCTACATGTTCAAAATCTATTTGTTCCTTTTTTCCTTCTGTGGTCACTTGAAAGTTGTACATCATAATTCTCCACTACTAGTGATAACTTTAGCATTGATTGCTATTGTTTTTATCAAAAATTGAGTAGATACAATAAATATAGTATAAAGCATATGAGGAGATAAAGAATAATCATGCAATGAACACCCTAGTACCAGTGACGCAATTTGATAGATGGAACGGAACGTTTCTATTAGAATTGAAGTGCCCCATTCCCCATGCTATTCCCATACCTACCATTTCCCTCAGAGGTAACTAGCTTGAATGTTGTGTTGTATCATTCTTCTGGTTTTCTTTTTTTTTTACCACTTATGTTTATAATCTAAACAACATGTTGTTTTCATATTGCATGTTTTTAACTTTATATCAACGGACTCAAACTGCATTAACTTTTCTGTGACTTGCTTTTTTGGGCTTAATATTATGTTTTTGCGATTCATCCAGATTGATAGATTTAACTGTTCATTTTCTAAAAATTGAATTACACAACTTATTTACCCAATCTACTGTTGATGGAAATTTGCATTGTTTTTGTTTGTTTGTTTGTTTCAGTGTTGTATTGGCGGTGCCATAAGCATTCTTGTATAAATCACCTGACATGCAAGAATAATGGTTTCTCCAGGGTATATTCTAAAGAGTGAAGTTGCTGGGTCATAAGATCAGAGCATCTTTAACTTTCCTAAACAATGACAAGTTGTCCACAAAGTCTTTGTTTCCTTCTGTGTGAAGTGCCTGTTTTGTCTCTTGCTCAATGTCTTTTAATTTTGAGTTGTAGGAAGAGAGTGGATGGATGGATGGGTGGATGGATGGAGATAAATAGATAAATATACTAACACTTTGGCTCAGTCATTAAGTGGTGCAAATATCTTCTCCCAGTTTTTAGCTTGACTTTTAACTCTCATTGATGTCTTATTTAAAACTTTATCTTACAGACATTTACATAATGACATAACACTTACTATCCTATTATAACTCACTTAATCCTCAAATCAACTCTATGATGTAGGAACTATTATCAACCTTACCTTACTTTTGAGAAAAGAGAGGCAGGGAGTGTAATTAATGTGCCGAAGTTCACCATGGTAGTAAGTGGCAGAGCCAGGATTCAAACCCAGGGCATTAATCTCTCAAGTGTGAGATCCCAACTCCTATTCAGTGCTGCTTCTCTGTGCACTGAAAATCAGAAAATTCTAATTTTAGTATATCCAAATTCATTAACTTTGTTCTTCTCAACTGAATTTTCTGTATCTTGTTTAAGAAATTCTTCCTTATCCCAATATCCTAAATATGATTGTCTGGACCATTTCCTGAGAATCTTATAGTTTTGCCTTTCAAACTAAGATTTTTAATCCAGTGGAAATTGTGAGTCTGTGTGTGTGTGTGTAGTAAAGGATCCAATTTCATTTCTTTTTCCATAAGGATAACCAGTTGTTAAAATATTGATCTCTCTCTGCTGATGTACTATAATGTTATCTTTGTGATAACCATAGGGTAAAAACTACTAGAAGTAAGTGAATTTAGTGATCAACCATTTGGAAAAGAAATGGAAAAAATCTACCACTTACAATAGCATGAATGATAACTGAACAAAATAATATGTGATAGACCTGTACAATGAAATCTCCAAAACTGCTGAAGGAAAAAGAGAAGACAAATAAAAGAGAGCTATACCATTTTTAAGGATCAGAGGACTCAGTATTAAGATGTCGATTCTGACCAAAATAGATATATAGATTCAAAGTAAATTCAATCAATATTTCAGCTAGTGGTTTTGTGGAAAGTCACAAGCTAGCACACAATTTTATTTTAAGTCGGTTTTTGGCTAATCACTATTTCTCTACTGTTGATGATTTACAGAAGTAAATTTAAATTCTCCGTATTGATTTTGTTCCAGCAAACTTGCTAAACTCTCTTATTCATTATAATAATATGCCTGTAGCTTTTTTGGAGGGATTTTTTTTACTAGACAGTCATATTAACTCTGAATTATGACAGCTTTATTTCTTTCCTTCCAATCCTTATGTTTTATAGTTCTTGCCTTATTTCACTGGATAATATGGAATAGAAGTGGTGACAGCAGGCTTTTTTCTTGTCTTTTTCTTTTTCCTGTGTTTAAACACATTAGAATTTTCACATAAAATTAGGTGCTTGTCATAGTCCTTCCTTCTTTCCTCTTAAGATACAGTTTATCAAATTAACACAATTTCTTTCTATTCCTAATTTGTTCAGAAGTCTTTCTTAAACACATATAATAAATGTAAGCTTAATTTCATGAAGCATCCTTCCTAACTCTATTGAGATTATTTTAATATTTTTTCTCTTTTAATCTGTTATTCTTTTTAACCTTTGCTTATTCCTTCCCTAATGCTCTTCCTTTCTTTATGTAGATCTGAGTTTCTGACCTATATCAGTTTCCTTCTCTCTAAAGAACTTCTTTTAACATTTCTTGCAAGGCAGTCCTATAGGCAACAAATTTCCTCAGTTTTTGTTTGAGAAATTTTAAATTTCTCCTTCACTTTCAAAGGATAATTTTGCAGGATAAGGAATTCTAGCTTGGTAGGGTTTTCCTCTCAACACTTTAAATATTTCGCTGCACTCTCTTCTTGCTTGAATGGTTTCTGAGAAGTCAGATGTAATTCTTATCTCCTCTGTAGATAAGGTGTTTTCCTCTGGCTTCTTTCAAATGTTTTTCTTTTCTTTGATTTTCTGCAGTTTGAATATGATATGTCCAGCTGTAGTTTTTGTTTTGTTTTGTTCACACTTTTCCTGTTTGTTGTTCTCTGAGCTTCCTAATTCTGTGGTCTGTTGGCTGAAATTTGGGGAAATTCTCAGTCATTATTGGTTCAAATATTTATCTCGTTCCTTTCTCTCTTCTCTTTCTGGTGTATCCATCATGGGTATGTTATACCTTTTGTAATTGTCTCACACTTCTTGGATATTCTGTTTTGTTTACTTTCAGTCTTTTTTCTCTCAACTTTTTGGTTTCTAGTCACATATCCTCAAGCTCAGAGATTCTTTCCTTAGCCATGTCCATTCTACTAACTATCCCATCAAAGACATTCTTCATTTCTGTTACAGTGTTTAAGTCTCTAGCATTTCTTTTAGATTCTTTCTTAGAATATCCATCTCCCTGCATATATTACCCATCTGTACTTGCATGTTGTCCACTTTTCCCATTAAAGCTCTTAGTATGTTAATCATAGTTATTTTTAATTGCTAATCTGGTTATTACAACATTCCTCCCATATCTGACTCTGGTTCTGATACTTGCTCATTTCTTTTTGGTTTTAGTATGCCTTGTCATTTTTGTTGAAAGCAGGACATGATATACTAGGTAAAAGGAACTGTAATAAATAGGCTTTTGTAATGTGGTGGTGAGGGGTAGGGGAGAGGAAATGTCCCATGGTCCTGTGATAGGTCTTGGTCTCTTAATGAGCCTGTGCCTCTGGACTGTGGACTTTACAAGGGCCTCTTGGTTTCCCCCCCACTTAGATGGGGCAGGATGGCTAGAGGGAACTGGAGCTGGGTATTTCCGTTTCTCCAGGTCAGTTAGACTCTGATAAAACCCCAATAGTTTAGGCTCTGGTTAAATAGTTTATCCTGAGGGCAGGCCTTGTTAAGAATAGAATGCTCTAGCATATTTCAAAGTAGCTACTTTTTCCCTCCTCCTGCTGGAAGCATGAAGGGATTTTTCTCCTACCTTCACTATGAGAACCTCGTAGAGATCCAGGAGGTAAACTCACAAATGTGGTGTCCCTCTTCCCCCAAGACTGCATCCCCCTGGAGTTTTTAACTCTCAGACTTATCCACGCTGAGGCTCCAACAATTCATCAGTTACAGTTGAGATTTTCTTACCCCCCAACTGATTCTTGCAGAGGTTTCTGCTCCTGTAAGTTGTGATTCTCTTTACCTGCCTGTCTATGTCTCTAATATTTAGGGCAGCAGTTTGCCCTGCTGGATGGATGAATTCTCTGACAGATCTAAGAAGAGTTGTTGGTTTTCAGTTTGTTCAACATTTTACTTGTTAGGGCAGAGTAATGACTTCCGATCTCCTTACATGCCAGACCAGAAACCAGAGTCTTTTACTGTGTCAATATAGTGAATTTCATTAATTTAATTTAAAATGTAAATTATAGGTATATAATTACATATATAATTTAATGTATAAATATAAAATATAAATATAATTTAATTATATATAATTTTGAACCAACATCCTATTCCTAGAATAAATCCAACATGGTCATGATGTGTTAGCTTTTCTATACTCTGCTCAATTCAGTTTGCTAAAATTTTCTTTCAGATTTTTAGACATATGTTACAGAATATCCTGTAAATTTCCATTCCCTGAGCTTCTTGTTTGGTTTTTGTGACATGATTATACACACCTCATAAAATGTTAGGGGATAGTCTTTCTCTTGCTGTTCTTCAGAAGAGTATGAGTAATATTTAAATTATCATTTCTTTGAATGTTTATTACAACTTTGCCCACAGATCTGTCAGAATCTGGGATTTTCTTCATGGAGAAGCTTTTAAGTGCTTATTCCTTATCTTCAGTGGTTATAGGGCCACTCAGATTTCCTGTTACTCTTGAATCAGTGTTGATACATCATATTTTGGGGAATTGGTTTATGTTCAGTTTTGTTGTTGTTTTTTTTTTTTTTGGCATTACATTCTTTTATGTTCTTTTTAAATAGCTATAATAGCCAGAGTTATGTCTCCTTCATCTTTCGGCTTATTTCAAACTTTATTCTGATTCTTTGAAGTCTGAAGTATAGGTAAATTTCTTCAGGCACTGTCTGTTTCTGCCTATGCTAAGTGCTTGGCAACTGTGAAACAGGGATCATTTCTGTTTTAGAAACAAGCTAGTTGTCTACCAAAACATTTTCTTCCTCATCCTAGGTACATAACGAGACTGTTACGTACTGGATGAGACTGGATGACTGCTCCAGTCATCCTTGGAGCTGATTATGGTCTTGAGCCTGAGTTCTCGTCCGTGGAATATGAGTGGAGTGATGCACCCATTTCCAAACCTGACCCACAGAAACCTTGCCACTGAATGAACACCCATTTCAGTTATCTGTTGCTGTGTCACAAACAAACCCCAAGATCTAGTGCCTTAAGACAGCAACTGTTTTATCATTTCTCATGAACCTGTCAGTTGACTGGGCAGTATTTTGCTAGTCCTACCTGGGCTCAGTTATGCAACTACATTAAGCTGTAAGTTAACTTGGGCTGGAAAGTCCAAGATAGTCTCTCTCGCACATAAGGGGCCTTGTTACCACTGTGAGCTGGGGCGTCATGATTCTCCCCTTTGTGACCTGTCTCTCCATGTGATGTCCCAACCCTCATGGCCTCTATGTGGCCTTTCTCTCCAGCAGGACCCGGACATCCTTTCAACATGGCTGTTGGGCTCCAAGAGGGAAAATGTGGATGCTGCCAGCCCCCTTACGGCTTGAGCTCAGAAGCCCCAGGAAGTTGCGTCCCCCACATTCTATTGGCCGACACATGTCTCAAGTCCAACTCAGCTTCAAGGGGTGGGGAAGTAGATTCCCACCTTTTATGGGAAGAGCTTCAAAGTCACAATAAGATGGGCACAGGGAGACATGATTCATTGGGGCCATTTTTCCTATTCTGCCACATCACCCCTGAACGTCCCCACACAGCATCCTCTCCCTCTCTCCCTGACAGGTAGATGCACATGCTCAGGGAGCCCTTCTGAGCCCTGTGATGAAGACAGAGGGGCTTCTGTTAGAGAGCACCTCACCTCCAGCTCTGTTCTCTGGCAACTGGATGTAGTATAAGCAAGAAATAAACATGGGTTGTGTTAAGCCACTGATATTACAGGGTTTATTTATTATTTTAAATTTTTTTTTAAATTTTTATTTATTTATATTTATTTTTGGCTGTCTTGGGTCTTCGTTTCTGTGCGAGGGCTTTCTCTAGTTGCGGCAAGCGGGGGCCACTGTTCATCGCGGTGCACGGGCCTCTCACTGTCACGGCCTCTCTTGTTGCGGAGCACAGGCTCCAGACGCGCAGGCTCAGTAGTTGTGGCTCACGGGCCTAGTTGCTCCGCGGCATGTGGGATCTTCCCAGGCCAGGGCTCGAACCCGTGTCCCTTGCATTGACAGGCAGATTCTCAACCGCTGCGCCACCAGGGAAACCCGGTTTATTTATTAAAGCAGCTAATCTTACCCTAAAAATAGAACTTGAAGCTAAATTCACAGCTTGAGGTTTTTCAGACCATACAGGTAATATGAATTGGATTGCAAACCTGAGAGAGGAATATCTTGTGACTGTAGACTCTCAGGGGATGTTTTGTCCTTTCCACTCAATGCCAAGGTCTGAGGTAATCCACTTGCCTTGCTGATCTGTGTGGTGTGAAGCATGGGAGGGTTTGGAAAGGGTAGGCAGTGAGGACAATTTATTTCTTCGTTTATCTTTACTCTGAGGACCCCATTCTATGTGGGTGAGCTCTGGCCTTGTCTCCTGATCCCAGCCAACCCTACCCCCAAATCAGGCTGTGAAAGCCACCAGATCTCAAGTTCCCTTGGACTTGCAAATGGCCTCAGCCTGAAGCTGGCCTTGACTCTCCACTGGACTGTACGGATTCCTGCTCCCAATCAGTGTTTGGCCTCTGAGAATTCCAGACTTTCTCACCCACACATGCTTGCATTTAAAAATGTTATTTATATTTTAGTTAGCATTTTAAATTGTTTTCACTAAGAGGGTCAGTCTGGTTCTGTAAATTTCAACACTGCCAGAAAGATAATCAGACATTTGTTTGTAGAGGTATTTAAATCTATGATAAATTTATGTTTCTCATGACTTCTACAGATGAACTCATCTCAGTCTACTTGTGTGAATTTCCTATTCACATCCCCTGCTTTTTAAAAACTGGACAATAGTACCAAGTGTGCTCCAAGAAAATTCCCGATGATATTTCCACTCGCTGTGATGTCTGGTGGCTAGTTTACATCCCAGAACCACTAGTAACATCAAAATCGACACCACCCCACCTTTTCCTGCACACAGGGACTTATTGAACAGCTCATTCTTGCCTTCAAGTCCTGCTTTTCAGAGTTAGGTAATGTTTGTTTCATTCCACTGAACTGTCTCCTATTTCCCAGGTAGTCTGCTATGAATTTTAGATTTATCCGTGTTTCCTTCAGTTTAGCATTCTCAGCATTAAATCTGTGTCTCAGTCTGAGTTCTCCCAGAAGCAGACCCTGAGACAAGCATTCAAAGACATGTATTTATTTGGGCGGTGATCCCATAAAGCTGGATCATCCATCAAACCAAACTCTGTTTGCATTATGGAAAGAAGATAAATGTGAATGTCCAGGAGGCAGAATCAGTAAGAAAACAGGGTTAAATGAATAGCACCCTGTTCTATAATCACCTAAAGTAACCAAAATGATTATGATGATGATTAACACTTATTGAGTATTTTCCATGAGCTTTTCACTAAGTTTAATTCATTTGAATCTCAAAACATCCAGTGAGGTAGGATGCTTCTTATATTCCCATTTTACAGAATGACAAATTAAGGCATGGATGGATTACTTAGTTGCCTAATGTCACACAACTAGTAAACAGTAGAGCAAAGTGTGAACCCAGGCACCCTGAGGAGTTCCACACTCCTAAATACTAACCTCTCAAGTTTATTCTAGAAATGGATGTCCACTGTAGAAAATTTGGGAAATGTAGAAAAGCAGAAAGGAAAGAATAAAATTTCAGACAACTGTTTCAGTCAAACCTTGATCCCAATAGAACTTGTGAAATTTATGAGGTAGGAATTTTTAATCTGCTTTAAAAGTGAAAGAGCTAACACATTAGGAAAGCTACTCAAGGAATTGCAGCAAAAGGAAGAGGGAAGAGAAGGAAGGAGGGGGGAAGGGAGGGAAGAAAGGGGGAGGTAGAACCAGGATGTAGGGACTTCCTTGGAGGTCCAGTGGTTAAGACTCTGTGCTCCCAATGCAGGGGGCCTGGGTTCAATCCCTTGTCAGGGAACTAGAGCCCGCATGCTGCAACTAAGACCCGGTGCAGCCAAATAAATAAATAAGTAAATATTAAATGAGATAAAATAAAATAATAAAATAAAATAGAAAGAACTAGGATGTAAACCAGGTTTTTCTCCATCCAAAGCACTTTATTTTAATACTCCAGTTGGCATGGTAATTTATTTCAGGAACACATTATGAGATCTAAGGACAATTCCGTTAGACTGTGTGGGTGCATGTTTAGTTGTAAGACTTCATAAATCTTTGAATCTGCACATGGAGTTTGAAGGATTTTGGTTTCAGGTCGCTCCTCTAAGGTCTGACATCACAGAAACTAGCGTTTACTTTTAACTTTATACCTTTGGGCTGGACATGGAAGTGACTGTATACTCTCCCATAGCCTTTTAAGAGCCTTGTGCTTTTTGAGGCTTATTGCATATTTAAAATCGACTCAAAATAGTATTCAGGTCATTTTCTTACTAATAAAAGGGGTATGATCTAAATGATCAAAATACAATGAAGGTTCATTATGCAATTTTAAAGGGAAGTGATTTGCTCTTTTTTATTTTAAGCACTGAAGTAGAAAGATGGATAGAAGAAAGAAATCATTAAAGGAAATTAAATTAGGGATCAAGGAAGGGCAGGCTAATAACAACCAGCTTAATTATAATAATTTATAAAGACTCATTATAGGATGGTTTCCAAATATCATTCATTGGATCACAACAGATCTGACCTGGTACATCTTAAGTAAGCTGCTTCGTTAGCAATCAGTCTGGAATCTTGAGGACTGCCAGGCAAGCATCTGTAATCTGTTATTAGTGGGGAAAAATATAAATTATTTCAAGCCATGAAGTATGTGGTTGTCACTTAATGCACCATTATTAGATATTTTAGAGAGTATTGGACAAATGGCACAGTTAGGAGGAGCCAAACCTTCTAATTTAAGAAAACCTTGAGATGGATTTTTCATTTTGTGCACAGGCTAATAATTAAAGCCTACTTTACATTCTTTATTTTGTCTTTGTGTTTTGATTTCCGACTTTGGCTGATGGTTACTGTCTCTGGCCTAGATTAACTTTTTCCTTCTGTGAATAAACATGAATTATCTATAAGGAACCTTGTACTTAAAATGTCTTATAGTTGTTAATTGCTCAATTCCTAAGGCTTTTTGAGCTTTTTCACAAAGTGGCTTCAGTTTGTATGGGTTTTCAATGTGCTAATACCTCGCCATTTAAAAAATAGGGATTTTAATACAATTAAGTTATCTCCGATGGTTAGTGCAGCGCGACTTAAAGCGTGGTCCCCAAGCTGGCAGCATCAGCATCACTTGGTGCTTGTTAGAACTACAGCTTCTCAGGCCTCACCCAGATGTATTGATTCAGAATCTCTGGCAGGCGGGACCCAAGAATCTGTGTTTTAAATAAGATTTCCAGGTGCTTTTTATGTGCAATATAAATATGAGGCACAGGAGGTTATGGCTGGGGTCAGCAAGCTTTTTCTCTAAAGGGCCAGCCAGATCGTAAGTATTTTAGGCTTTGTTGGGCCGTCTCTGTCACTATACAGCAGAAGCAGCCATAGACATGGGTATGGCTGTGTTTGAATAACATTTTATTTATAAAACACAAAATGGGCCAGACTTGGCCCAGGGGCCATAGTTCGCCAACACCCTGGGTTAGAGCATGGAGTGCTGGTTGTCCCAGGGTTTAATAGTATGTCTGGAAGTTGGGAGATGGAAGGAGAGCTAAATTTGTAAATGCCTGCTATGTACAAGGCATCTCTTATTTACCCCCAAAACATAGGCCTGCCGTATCTAGCCATGAAGATCACATGCTGAGAACAGCAGTTGGTGACATTTGGATTTGTATAGTACACAGCCTGGATAGCTTTAAGTGGGGGTCCTAGGTTTGCATCATCTTCATGTTGCAGATAAAGAAACTTGCCCAAAGATACAGAACCAGGATTAATCGTGGGTCTGTCTGGTTGTAGAGGCTGCGCTCTGCCCATTGATTCTGCTGAAAAATAGGTAACATAGCTGACCCTAGCTGTGGGCTATATATATTCCCCTTTCAAAAAGCATGAAGACAGAAACTTGCCACTGGACATTGGAAGAACGAGAAGGAAAGAGGACTGTGTGTGTCAATGAGAGACTGCAGAAATACTGTTGACAATACATGAAAAACAACAGCAACTGAACGATTACTTTGGAACGACATCGATATTAGCGTTCTGGCAGGTTGGTAATAAGTTCTCTATCAGTTAGCTACCACCACATAACAAACCACCCCCAAACTGAAAATAAGAGTTTATGCTTGCACTTGTGGTCTTGACTCAGCTCACTCGTGTATCTGTGGTCCGCTGTGGGTTGGGCAGCAACCCTGCTGGCCTTTGCTGCACTCTCCGTCATGGGTGAGAGTTGGCAGAGTGTAGGCTCTTCTAGGATGGTCTCAGCAGGGACCACTGGGCTCTCTTCCACGTGGTTAACCTCTCCCGCAGGTTAACACAGGCTTTCTCTCGTGATAAGATCTCAAGAAAGAGGGTGAGCAGGAGTGTGCAAGCCCTTTTGAGGCTAAGACTTAGAACTGGCACACCATCATCAGGACTGAATCTCCTCTCAGCAAAAGATGGGGTCATTTCCCCACTTCTTGAGTTTTGTCTGCCGTTGTGATTTGCTTTGGCCGATAGATTGCAGCAGAAATGATGGTGAACCACTGTAAGCATAGCCCTCCAGTGGTCTTGAGCCCTGCCCAGTATCTGTGCCCAAGCTAGCCTGCTGGAGGTGAGGTGCCATATGGAACAGAGACAAGTTACCCTAGGCTAGCAGCTCCTCACCCACCCACAGCTGACCAGAGAGGTGTGGGCGAGCCTAGTGAGACAAGAAGAACCAGCCACCTGAGCTCAGCCGAAACTGTGGACACACAGAGTGCTGAGCTGACCACAAAGTGTTTTTTTTTATGGCACAAAAACTAACTGATAATAGATGTCATACATGTAAAATGACCACATGCTATGGACGAGGTGGGTAGTATTGAATCTTTCACTCCAATTTGAACTTCAAAAAATCGTCTAAATACCAGTGCGGATCTCCTGGCTTATCTGTGGCTACTATCAATTCCACCAACATCTTTGGAGGTGTGCTGAGAAGTCTTCAGAACATAATTCTTATCTGCAAGAAATACATAGTCCTGTGGGTGAGCCAGCTCTGTAAATAGGTACATGGAAATGCAATATGATACACATTGACATAGAGCTTTGGAAGCACAAGGCTGTCAAAGAAGAGGGTGTGATTTACTGTGCTTGGAGAACTTGAGAGTGGCTTTCCAGAACTATTTCCTGTGCAGAGGGAGTGAAATTCCAGCGTAAATGACCTGTGCAAAGGTGACTAGGTTCCAAAACACAATGGGTTCAGGGAATAATAAGGCTGGAATCTAGGACATTTAGGAGCCTCTCTAAGCTCTTATGTTCTGGGATACCTACTTTTCCCTCTGTTTATCCCAGCCTTCGGGGTAGTAACTGCATCTTTCTCATTTTCATGATTTAGATTGCCTCAAGCCTAGAATTGACAATGGCATTGGCATTGCTAATAACTGGTTTTGTCTCTGTTTTTCCTCTGTGCTCTGAGTAAAAAGTTCCCTTTATTAAATCCTCTCAGACAATACCTAGTGTGCCTTCTTGTTTCCTAACCGGAGCATGACCAATCCAATTCTTAAGGGAAATGACTCTGAGAGTTACAGGATAATATAGAGGATAATTTTGAAGAGGATTGGGTGGGGAGAATGGGAGACAGGAAAAAATGAAGATCAGGACAGGACTGAAGTTTCTTCCAGGCTAGAGTTATAGGGAACCTTAGCTAAAGCAGGAGCCATGGGAAAGAGAACATTTGCTCAGCCCAAGATAAGAGAGTCACCCTTGATTCTCCTTTTTCTCTCTATACACCCTCAACCCCACCCCAGCACATGCACAGACAGCAATTCCGTTAGCAAGTACACTCAGTTCTCCAAGAGGGAATGTTCCGAATCTGGCAGTACTTCACTACATCTGCTGCAGAAATTCTAGTCTAAGCTGATGCCTTTCCTGCCTTGATGATGACGATAGCCTCCAACTTTCTCCCCTTCTCACTCTTATTTCCCAGATAAGGCAAATCCACAGAAATAGAGTATAGATTAGTGGTTGCATTATTCAGAGGGCAGCCAGGGGCATTCTTGAAAAACCATAATGCAGACCATATTGTTCCATGCTTAAAACTCTCTAATAGATTCCCCTGGTAAGAGAGGGAATTGAAGGCTTTCCAGGTGCTGGTTCCTCCCTTCTCTCTGGTGTCATCCTACACCTCTCACCCCCTTAGTCATCGTCCTCCATCAGCACTGGTTTTCCTCCTCCCTGAATTCACCGAGCAACATCTTCCTCTGAGCTTTGCACTGGCTGTATCCTGTGCAGAGAACATTCTTCTACTGGCTGCCCCTCGGCTGCCTTTTTTCATCCTTCCAGTCTTGGTTCAGAGGTCATCTTTTCAGAGGGACCGTTCTTCTCTTTCCTTTCTGATGTAGAGCTTACCTTATCTCCTCATGTTCATCACATCACTGTTTAATTTTCTTTGCAGCATTTATCTGAAGACATTTTATCTCCTTCCCTTCCTCCCTCCTTCTTTACCCCCTCCCTCCTTCCCTCCCTTCCTTCCTTCCTTCCTTTTTTTCTAGTTTATTTTCTGGTTTCTCTCATTACAATATAATCTGCACATAAACACAAGGGCAGGGACCTAGTACACACTCAATAAGCAGTTTTTAGAGGGATGAATGATAAGTTTAAGGAAACATTTCTGAGGTCAGTTCTATAGGCTGTGGCGACCATTTGAGCATGGGAGAAAGGGAAAAGGGAGGAATGGAGAAAAACTCCTAGATTTCTTGTTAAAATCAGGCTACTGGGTGATGACAACACTATCAACCAGATCAGGACTATCCTTAGAAGAGTGCATTTTGGAGAGAAAATGATGAAATTGATTTGGGGCTATGAGAGTCTTATATGCTATAGAATACCTGGGGAGATATCTACTGCACAGTAAAAATCTGGGTCTGGAACTCAGGGAAGTGGGGGCTCTGGAGGCAGAGCATTCATCATCATCATTATAGATAGATAGACATTTATGCAAATATTTATAATTTGGCAACCCAAATTATAACATATACACTTATAAATATAAGCATTTAAAAGAGAAACATATTCACAGATTTGAAGGATCACATATACATTTATAAGTATAAAATTTAATATATAAATATATTCATAGGTATAAAGATATATGCAAATGCCTACTTCATAAATGTAAATGTAAAAGGGCTCTACATTCTAGGACAAGAACAAATGGGTATAAGCCAGGTAGAGGGAAAAAAAGATGGGATTTATGAATTTTAGAGACTTTAGACTCATTTTAGAAGCATATTACTTTGGGCCAGTCCAGGATATATTTAGGCCAGACTTCTGGCATTTGGTTTTGTAATAAGCAAACAGTTTGTATTTTTGTTTCTTTGGTTTTATGTCCATTTCTTGGTCCTCCTGAGTATCTGTAGTTTTACACCAGGGGAATTAGAGTGGGATTGTTTATTTCAGTCATCCCACTCTTCTCTGCTGGTTTTCCTGCAAACAAATCTCACCAGATTATGTGTAAACTGGTGAGAAATCCAAAGTGAAATGTGTATAATTGTTCTATTTTAATGCTCTTATGGTGGAGATAAAAGGGTTCCCTCTACATTTTGACCTTGAGTGTTAGAGAAAGAAGACCTTCTTTATTTCACTGCTTGGAGGGGACACTGAACTTGTAAAATAACCACATCTATCATTAAGTAAATCACTCTTTCACAGGTCTTTACTGTATTTTGATATTTCCAATGTGACCTAAGTTTCTTCCTGATAAAGTTGTTGCAAGGAGGTACCACCTGGCAGGTACAAACAAATAGGTAAGAGCCCGTTAGCTTGTGTACATTCTGTGTCAATAGGATTCTTTCTGAATGTTTTTAAGTGATTAATCTTTTCAAGTACACTGAATATTTTCTCTGAAATATATTTGATATAACTAATTTGTTTAGAAAATTCCATCTTCTACATTTAATTCAGCAAATGTTTGTTACCTGTATATTAAACAGTACATAAGTATGAGAAGAGATGGAAAGGGAGTGACACCAGACCCCAGCCTCCCAGACTCAGGATAGAAGTATCTGAGTCACCACAATATAAGGTATGCTGTGAACATATAATACCGCACTTATATTATCTCCATGAATCTTGGAGTCATTCAATAATCCCAGAGGTATTATTATTCAGAAAAGGAGGGGGAAGGAATGACATTGCAGTGAAGGGCACAGACTCTAGAGCCAGATTTCCTAGGCTTGAATTTTGGTATATTCATCAAAGTTAAGTGGTATTAGTGGCTGTAACAAAGATCCCTGAAATCCCAGTGACATAATACAATGTGATTTAACTCACATGCCACTGCCCAGGGTGAGTCAGGAGGACCTCCTGCCTCCCCCCACCTCCTGCAAGAGGTGATTCAGAGGCCTAGGCTCCTCATGGGGTGGCTCTCCATCTTGGGGTCATTTGCTTCCAGCCAGACAGAGAGAGAGCATAGAAAACCATGCCACATATTGGCGGGGCCAGACTGGAAAAGTGGCCTTCACCACTTTTGCCCACATTCCAGTGGCCAGAATCAGTCACATGGCCCTGCCTTGATGCAGGGGCAGTTGGAAGTGAAGCCTTCCTGCGTCATTGGAAGAAAAATTGGTTTAGCGCCCACATAGCATCAACTTTGCCATGCCTGGCTCTACCATTTTGTCAGTTTATGAGTCTCCCTGTGTCTCTGTTTCCTCATCTGTAAAATGGAGATAGTAATAGCACTCAAAGGGTGCTTTGTTACAAAGAATAAGTGTGTCAATATATGTAAAGTGCTTAGAAGAGTGCCTGGTAAGCACAATTGAAGTAAGTTAGCTATTCCTACTTTATATGTGAGAAAAATTACCATAAGGGAGATAGGAAGGGCTATAGCATTTCAGAGACTATTTTTATCGGGGTGGGGTGTGGCTAGCAGAATAGCCCCCACAAAGATGTTTACACTGTAAACCATGGAACCTATGAATATGTTTTGTTACCTGGCAAAAGGGACTATGCAGATGTGATTAAGGTTATGGACCTTGAGATGGGGAGATTATCCTGGATTATCTGAGTGGCCTCAATCTAACCACATGATCCATTAGGAGCGGAGAACTTTCTCAGTCGGAGGCAGAGGGGATGTGACAGAAACGGAAGTCAAAGAATCTAAGCTTGACAAAGTCTGGCTTTGACAACAGAAAGGCCAGGGATCTCAGTACTACAACCACAAGGAACTGAATTCTGCTAACAACCCAAGGAGTTTTACAGTAGATTTTTTCCCCAAGAACCTCCAGGTAAGAGCCCAGCTGGTCAACACCTTGACTTCGTCCTTGTGTATGTTTAGCAGAGGACCAAGGCGAGCCTGCCTAGATTTCTTACCTACGGAACTGTGAGATAATCAATGTGTGTTGTTTTAAGCCATTAAGTTTGTGGTAATTTGTTATGACAACAACAGGAAACTAATAAAAAAGAGGGTCAATAAAGTATTCATAATAGAAAAGGCACTTGAGATGAATTTGATTGACAGGCAGGATTTTGCTACTTGGATAAAGTGAGAGGACATTTCAGATGGACCAAACAGCTTTGAGCAAAGGAGGGGACTGGGAAAGTGAGGTGTTGGGGGTTGTCAGGGTCGAGTTTCATACAGTATCAGGGATTTATCTGCAGGGGTTTGTGCTTAATTCCAGAGCAAACGAGGAACGATTGCTGGATTTTGACCAGAGAAATGATGTGCTCAGGGGCATGCGTTAGCAGGATGTGGAACAGTAGGTAAATGGGAAGAGTCACGAGCTGAGATGGTGATCCAAGTGCTTACACAATAGATCATGAACTAAGGTGGTAGCTTTGAGAGTGGAAAGGTGGACACTCAAGTAAGACTGTCCTGGGTCGGGTTCTCCAGAAGCAGACCCTGAAGCGAGCGTCCATGGGGAGATAATTTACCAAGACGTTGTTCTCAGTAGAAACCAGTGAGGGGGTGAGGGAAGCAGGACAGGGAAGGTGAAGACACAAGCAAGAGTGAGCTTTCAGGGCAAGCCCCAGCCTCAGCCTCATCCTACAGGGAGCTCTGGAGCATAAACGTCCCTGCAGAGTCTGTTTTGTTTGAAGGTAAGGAACTGGGCTTTCATCCTTCTGCCCTGGTCACTCTTTGGCTGTGAGCCACCCCAGGGTGATATGAACTCCCAGGCATCGAGAGTAAAGAGTTCCAGTAGTCTCAGGGCAGCTCTCTGAAGCAGACCTCAGGTACGAACCATTGGAAGCAAAGCGACACAGGCTGGTGGGTGGACATGGAGAGCTGGTGAGAGGGGCTCCCTGGGTCTGGGAGCTCACCGACAGTGCCAGCTATGGAGATGTGTGCAGCTTAAGGATGGGGCAGTTAATGGGATGTGAAGGTGAGCGAGATGGAAGGGAATTGAGGGCGGCACCAATTCCACAGCCCTTTGCCCTGGGAGAATGATGGTGCCAGGGACAAGAATAGGAATAGCAGGAAGGAAAGTTAGGCCAGGTGTAGAAAGACAGGGAAGACGGTGGCATCCATTTGGGGTACAGAATGTGCAAAACTCTCTTTTCCGTGAACACATTATTTAGAACACCAGAAGCTCAGCTCAATTTCCAAGTGATGCAAAGACCCTAAAACTTTCTGAGTTGTATGAACTCCAAGCTCCTGTGATGGTGGGGCTCCATTTCCTACCTCAATGCCTTGATTTCTTTCCATTTTCCAAAAATATCTAACTGATTTTCACGCATGAGGGTGGTCAGAATGAAGCATTATTAAACGCTTTCACTTACTCTGAGGAAACGTAATTGGATGGCAACGTTTCATTGCTACTAACGATGAAAGTTGAACTAGATATTGATGACATTAGTATATTGCTCAAGTTAAACAGAAATGAACAAGAAACCATTATGCATTTTCTCTGGGCTCCAGGGTTAGTCTAAATGAAAAAAAAAAAAAAGTGCTGTCGGTTATAGTATACGCAGAAGCACACTGTGGCAAACAAACTAAATTGTGATAAATGAAAGAAAGGACCAGGCACTTGAAGAAAACAAGTAGGTATTTCCTAATCTAACATAATTACTGAATCATTACTCCAGCAAGAAGAGTGGGGAGAATACCATGTTCTAACTTCAGCTCCATTTAGCAAATGATTCCTGGGTGCTCTTTATATGCAGGAAGCTATTCTAGGTCTTCTGGGAGATGGAGAGTGCCTGAGTTGGCTCCTTGGACAGCCTGCTGGTCTAATATGTGAGAGATACATCCTTGAAAAGCAACCTGGAGAGTCCCTACAAGCTTTGTCTCTGGAATGACAGTGTAAATTTAATTCTTATGGTGCCATTAAGCTACGTGATCCTGTGCAAGTCATTTCACTGCTTTATTCAAGATTCATTGATTGACACCTGCCGTGTGCCATGCATTGCAGGTAGTGTAACCTTTAAGCCGCCCTGGAGCACAGGGGAGTGATAGCATCTTCCTCAGAGGGATGCTTCAAGGATAAAATGACCTCCCCTCAAAGTGTGATTCCTGGACGGGCAGCATCCACAAAACCTGGACGCTTGCTCGAAATGCAGATTCTTGATTCTATCCCACACCTGCTGAATCCCAGGCTCTAGGGAGGGTGTCCTCAAATCTGTATAACAACCCCCCCCCACCCCACATGCTTCCCGGGCAGGCTCGAGTTTGGGAAGCACTGGATCCAATGAGGGAGCGTGTAAGAGCTGGCATGACGTGGTGACTAGGACTGCAGGTGTGGAGCCGGGCTGCCTCCCCATCTGCACGTTGGATAACCTTGGAACAACATACCCTGAAGCTCAGTGTCTCTGTTTCTTCATCTGTTCAGTGGTGAATAGTGAAGTAGAGGGTATGTAAGCACTTAGAAGAGGGTCTGGGACCTTGTTTCAAGAAATACGGCCCATCGTCATTATTAAAGGACTTAGCTTGGTAAGTATTGGCTATTTTTTAATGCACGGGGATGCTCAGTGTATTAAGACCTTTGGGTTCAAATGAAGATTCCAATTCAAGTTAGCTCTAAGGCCTCAGGGAAGTGCTTAGCTTCAGCATCTCTGAAATGAGAATGATACTAGCAACTCTCTACTGGAGTGAATTCTAAAGGTAGTGTGCAGATAGCCCCCAAAAGTATGACCTTGGCCTTGGTCTTGCAAATTCTTATCACTAAACAAAGTGCACAAATTTCCAATTTGCGAAAACCCAGTCTTATGGCCCAGGGATCCTGGAATATAAGAGAAAGATGAATCTTAAGGTCTAAAGTCAGGAAAAATTTTGAATGAATAACAACATAGGAAGCAGCTAGATACCAATATCATAAGGAATTTGTGCAAACCCAGTTTCTGTGGAATGGAAAGCATAGAAATCAACCAGGAGGAAAAAATAAATCAGAAGTAGAGGAAGAATGGTTAGGAATGTTGATTGATATATCAGTCAGCATGGGTTAGGTTATTCTGGATAACAAATAGAGCCTGTATCTCAGTGTCTTACAATCAAAAAGGATTAGTTTCTTGTTCATACTTTGTGCCATTTGTATGCTACCTGTAGCTTTGTTCCACATCTTCTGCACCTTGAGGTGCGAGCTGACTAACCTGTGCACTATTTATCTCTGAACACATTAATGTGGCAATTTCAAACCACCACAAAACTTCAACAGTATTCAGGAATAAACATTTACACTTTTTGCTGAGTCTACATGCCTGCTGGACAGTTCTGCTGATCTGGGTTAGGCTCAGTTGATCTCAGCTTGGCTCCCTTACATATTTGGTGGTTGACTTCCAATAGACTGGTATAGGATGGTCTCAGCTGGGACATCTCATCTGTGGTCCCCTCATTCTTCATCCTCATTCTTCAACAAGCTAAGCCAAGCTTGTTTACCTGACAGTATCCGGGTACCAAGACAGTGAGTGAAGCCCTCCTGCAAATTAGATTATGAAATAGCACATCATTGCTTCTACCACATTCTATTGGCCACATCATGTCATGGACCAGCCCAGATTCTAGGAAAGAAGAACTCCGCCTTTGATGGAAGTTGCTACAAAGTCACATTATCAAGGCAGAGATGAAGAGTTGCAATCATTTTTGCCATTAGTGTCCTAAAATCTAGAACATTGTTGGTCAAAAAAGAAGTGAACCTAGGAAATATCCTCTTGTAAGTGGCACACATCACTTCTCTCATATTTCTTTGTCAGAGCAAGTCATATGGCCAAGCCTGATGCCAACGGGATAGGGAAATAGAATACTATATCACAGAAAGGGCAGTGAATATTTGTAAAAACAATAGTCTTCTCAAAAAAGAGAGAGGGAAAAATACAGGTTTCTTCAAGTGTGTTGGTGCCTCACAGACATTGTCCTGGCAGGAAAATGTTTCCCAGATGTTAGACATGACATGAAAATGTTAATAGTACCCTTTTATGCTTCCAAAGGGTTGTGCCTTAAAAGTCCCTGAAGCATTTAGGGACTCCCACTGTCATAATCTCCAGTTCAGTCAATACAGCCTATTATCAATCTAACCCTTGGAAGCAGCAGGCATACCCTTTGTGCCTGATGTGGCAAATAGTACAACATACCCAAAAAGAACCCTGAAAATAGGTATATTTTCAAAAGTTGATTCCCATTCAGTCAAGGTGCAGCAGGTACTAATCCAAGTTCACAAACTCAGGTGTGTAAGAAATTCAGCTCTTTTTATTTCCTGTAACTCTAGTTAATTTCTATTATGAGACTCTATGCCACAATGGAGTATGAATTTGATTTTAATTAATTCAGGGTTTCCACATGCTTGCCTAGGACTGGATGTCAGCCCTGGGGCTTTCATTGTGCCAGGGCTTGAGTGGTATGGGGTCAGGGATATGGAGTACTCTGTCATGTTGGCATCTGTTGAGCCATCCTTCATCGTGGTTCTCATCTTTGGTCCTACAGACCACTGTTGCACAGTCCTACAGTCTGTCTGTAAGATCCCAGAGGGGGCTCTCTCTCCCCCACCTCAGGCTTGCTGGACACATAGGCTCCGGGCCACATCAGCAGTGGGCAGTCTGGGGGTCTATGTGAATCCCTTCACGATTGTCATGCCATCCTGTGTCTTCAGGAGGCATTCTACAGACCCTACCATGATGGGGTTGAAGGCATGGTCTTTGTGAGGTTGATCAGGGCCAACTGTCTAGACACAATCTGCTTCCCTTTCCATCCCAGGCTCTTACTGACCACCTAGGATTTTTACCAAAGGAGATCTAACCCCTTCCTCACTTCACTCCTCCAAATCTATCCTGTTGTTGTTTATCAATCCTGTCCCAAGAAGTTGAGTCTAAGATTTCATGGTTTCCTCTCTTAGGCAACCATCCCCACGCTCCTTCCTGCCCTCAAGTTCCTTTTTTTTGTTTGAGGGGTGGGTAAGCTGGTGAGCTTTGCTTTTGCACATCTTACCTTGTCCCAAATCTATTTTATTATCTGTGTGTGTGTGCTCTTTTTTTCCCACAGGACCTAAGCTTTTAAAACTCAAAAGCCCGGAAAGCAGTTGTTGTTTCTCCCCTTTTATCTTCCATTCCTTGAGGTAATAAACATAAAGATGATGCTGCTGGAATGGGGATGAGGGGAGGAGATAGGAGTTAACAGGAATTAGCAGGAATAAAGATAACAAAAGCAAAAATGATTTTTTGATTGTTGGTGTGCTGGTAAATGCTTAATAACCATTCTTACACACACACACACACACACACACACACACACACACACACACACACACACGAAGCCTGGATTTGTAGTGTTTGTTGGTTGCCATGGCATAAATACCCCTACCGTGGCTGATTTCAAGTTACCAATATGACATTACTGAATATAGAATTGGGAAGAGATGAGCAGTAGTGCACCATTTTGTAGCAGTTTTGCCATATAGGTAAAAAAGACAATCTCAAGAGCTTCATAAGAGCAAATGTAGTAAACTAATTAGAAAGTGAAGAATTGTGAGTGCTAATTAACTTTTGTTTTTTAATATAATTTATTTAAATGTAAGTTTATATAATTTAATTTTTAGTAACAGTTTTCTTTAACCAGCTAACAAAATTCCTGAAAATTTAACAACAGGCTCCCAGCACACCGCAGTTGTTAATATTTTGAATACAATTGTTAATATTTTATAACCATATTCCTGACACAGAGGAAAGCAGCCTTTTATTGCTGAGTGTTGAATGGGTCACTTATCATTATGAAGTGTTTTGGGTGCCTCTGAGCCCTACCTCACACCCTTTCAGACTCACTTGTGATGCATCTGTTGCCATCAAGCTCATGCTTGTTTTGTCTTTTGATTTATGCTCAGCACACTTTTTTTTTTTTTTGTCTAATGTGGAAGTGTGGGGATAGTTTATACCCACCGGAGCAACCCTTGACTGATGGGGAAAGAAGGTGATGGATCATTACTCCTATCTATCCATCCTCATTTACAACAAGCCTCAATTTCCCACAGTTATGGTAACTCCATAATGGACAGTTCCATTGAATATCCTCCATACTTCTTACATTCTCTGTTTCCTTCATTCCTGGTCTCTGAGAGAACCTCCCAACAAACTACCTATACCTAAGCCCATGTCAGGCTCTGTTTTCAAGAGAACTCTTGATTAAGTCACTGACTTTAATGTCACACTACTCGTTTAGAAGAGCTTATGTGATTCAAGGGTATCTGTAGTAATTTAAACCATGCACATGTACTTTTTAAACAGAAAGACTATGATATTTGGACTAGCAATTTAGATTTCGTAGAAGCAAAACAGATCAAAAAGCAGTGGTTTAGGCACTCTCTGGTATAGAGACAGATAACTTTCTCTCTCTACATGCCTTGGGGCTTCAGATGACCTAAGGATAGACCTTAACTTTCTGGGAAACAGCCTTATGAGACCATCTGTAATCATCTGGCTTTACAAATATGTATTAGATGTGACAGATTGTAGTTTTCAAGATGACCATAATAAGATCTCTCATCCTACTTGTTCTTCTTACAGTGTGAGTTTGACACACTTGCCATCAAAACTGGGGTCTGTGTTTCCTCCCCTTAATCTGGACAGGCTTGCAATTATGTCAGAAGGAATGAATGCTGTGGATTTCCAAGGCTGTTCAATAAATGGCGATGTAGCTTCCACTTGGTTTTCTTAGGACACTTTCTTAGAATTTCTTACAGCCACCATGTAAGCAGTTCAACTGCCTTAAGGCCACCATGTTGTGAGCAAGCCCAGTTTAGCCCATGTGGAAAGATCACAGGGAAAGTCACTGAAACAGCTTTGAGAGAGGCCCATCCAATCCCCAGCTGCTCCAGTCTCTTGCTGTTCCAGAGGCCCCAAGCCAGAAACACCCCGGTAAGTCCTTCCTGAATTCCTGTCCACAGAAACCATGAGAGATAATAAATTGGTGGTTGTTGTTTTAAAATTACTATATTTTCAATGTAATGAACAATAATAATTAAAATGAAAGAGTTGCTCAATTCATGTACCTCTCTTCACTTTGGCGGATAGCCAGGCTTACCTCCTATTGTGAGAGTAAGGAGCAGGATTGCAGCTCAGCTGAGGAGCAGTTAATTACTATAAATATATATGGTTTTAAGTTTGGAGATAATAGTCGCAGCTCTTGACGACTGAAACAACTAAGTAGTAGATGGGCATATAATGCTGAAGGTGTCTTGGGTTCTATATTTTTAAGTAGAGATACTCTTTTTTTTAACTTTATAATTTTTATATAATTATAAATTTACAGAAAGTTACAAGAATAGTACAAATAAATCCCATATACCCTTCATCCAAATTTACCAATTATTATTTTGCCATATTTGCTTTATCATTCCCTCTCTCTCTTTCTCTCCCACCGCACAGGCACAAATACACACAGATGCTTTTTTTCTGAACTACTGAGAATAAGTTACAGAAGCTAGGCCCATTTGCCTCTAAGTGTGTATTTTCTAAGAACAGGGATATTCACTTCAATAATCAAAGAACATTATCAAATTCAGAAAAGTTAATATTGATAGAATACTAATATCCAACCAACAGATATTACCTGAATTTCTGCAATCATATCAATAAAGTCCTTTTTACTTTTTTTCCCCACTCTGGTCCAGGATCCAATTCTGGTTCACACATTGCATTTAGTTTTTGTGTTTCTTCATTCTCAAAAAGAAAGTTACTCTATTTTTCAACTTTCTAGAAAAAGATGTCACTTTCTTTGTCATTACTATTAAAGAGATATAGAAAACTCATCTGGCCTTCTTATGCTTTTGCAAGACTGTTTTGGAGACTGCACTCCAATACTGTCTATATCTCTGGCTTTACAAAGTTAGAATATAGAAAAGATTTGCACAGCCAGGGAAGGTCTAGACGTGGCTGCTGCGCTGTTAGCAGCTACCCAAGTAAACCCAGCGTGTCTGTGGAATTGAAAACCACCTGCGATCTGACATTTAAGAATCTAAAGAATAAATCAGAATCTGAAGGATTTGCATTCCTTATGAATAAGTAATTAGTAATTACTACTGCTCCTTGAAATTGGAAATATTTGTTTGTGAGTCTCTGAGAGGGTTACGTAATGTATTTGGGTTTGAAAACACAGAAGTACTGGATCCTTGTTCTCTCTCCATCCATCTGACTCTCTGAGGCCCTAGCCTGTTTTCTTTCTGACTTGTGAATTGAGAGTGCTGTAAGGTCACTGGTTTCTTTTGTTTTCTTTTTTTAACTTTATTGAGAATAGTTGATGAATATAATTGTATATATTTAAAGTGTACAATCTGATGGTTTGACATACATATACATTGTGCAGTGATTACCAAGATCAACATGATTAACACATCCATTACTTACTAACATTTTTTTTGAGGTGAGAATACTTAAGATTTATTCTCAGCAGCTTTCAAGTGTACAGTAACATATTAT
This sequence comes from Balaenoptera physalus, assembly GCF_965194825.1. Taxonomy (NCBI): domain Eukaryota; kingdom Metazoa; phylum Chordata; class Mammalia; order Artiodactyla; family Balaenopteridae; genus Balaenoptera; species Balaenoptera physalus. The sequence goes on along the minus strand of NC_138898.1, from coordinate 40,698,755 downwards.
TAACTAGAGTCACCACACTGTATATTAAAGCCTCAGAACTTATTCTTATAACTGAAAATTTGTACCCTTTGACCTACATCACCCCATTTCCCCTTCTCCCTGCCTCAGCAACCACCATTCTATTCTATATGTCTCTAAAATCACTTTTTTTTAAAAAAGATTCTATATATAAATGATGCAGTATATTGTCTGTCTCTGTCTGGCTTATTTCACTTAGCATAATGCCCTCCAAGTTCATCCATGCTGCTGCAAAGGGCAGATTTTCTTTTTTTTTAAGGCTGGATAATATAATACATATAAATAAATATATATAAATAAATATATAATATAATATATATTACATTTTCTTTTTTAAATTTATTTTAATTTTTTATTATTTTTTTAACATCTTTATTGGAGTATAATTGCTTTACAATGGTGTGTTGGTTTCTGCTTTATAACAAAGTAAATCAGCCATACATATAGATATATCCTCATATCTCCTCCCTCTTGCCTCTGCCTCCTACCCTCCCTATCCCACCCCTCTAGGTGGTCACAAAGCACCGAGTTGACCTCCCTGTGCTATGCAGCTGCTTCCCACTAGCTATCTATTTTACATTTGGTAGTATATATATGACAATACCACTCTCTCACTTCATTCCACCTTACCCTTCCCCCTGCCCGTGTCCTCAAGTCCACTCTTTATGTCTGTGTCTTTATTCCTGTCCTGCCCGTAGGTTCTTCACAACCATTTTTTTTTTTTTTTTTTTTTTTTTTAGATTCCATATATATGTATTAGCATATGGTATTTGTTTTTCTCTTTCTGACTTACCTCACTCTGTATGACAGACTCTAGGTCCATCCACCTCACTACAAATAACTCAATTTCAATTCTTTTTATGACTGAGAAATATTCCATTGTATATATGTGCCACATCTTCTTTATCCATTCGTCCGATGATGGACACTTAGGTTGCTTCCATGTCCTGGCTATTGTAAATAGAGCTGCAGTGAACATTGTGGTACATGACTCTTTCTGAATTATGGTTTTCTCAGGATATATGCCCAGTAGTGGGATTGCTGGGTCGTATGGTAGTTCTATTTTTAGTTTCTTAAGGGACCTCCATACTATTCTTCATAGTGCTTGTATCAATTTACATTCCCATCAACAGTGCAAGAGGGCACCCTTTTCTCCACACCCTCTCCAGAATTTATTGTTTGTAGATTTTTTGATGATGGCCATTCTGACTGGTGTGAGGTGATACCTCATTGTAGTTTTGATTTGCATTTCTCTAATGATTAATGATGTTGAGAATTCCTTCATGTGTTTGTTGGCAATCTGTATATCTTCTTAGGAGAAATGTCTATTTAGGTCTTCTGCCCATTTTTGGATTGGGTTGTTTGTTTTTTTGATATTGAGCTGCATGAGCTGCTTGTATATTTTGGAGATTAATCCTTTGTCGGTTGCTTTGTTTGCAAATATTTTCTCCCATTCTGAGGGTTGTCTTTTTGCCTTGTTTATGGTTTCCTTTGCTGTGCAAAAGCTTTTAAGTTTCATTAGGTCCCATTTGTTTATTTTTGTTTTTATTTCCATTTCTCTAGGAGGTGGGCCAAAAAAGGATATTGCTGTGATTTATGTCATAGAGTGTTCTTCCTATGTTTTCCTCTAAGAGTTTTATAGTGTCTGGCCTTACATTTAGGTCTTTAATCCATTTTGAGTTTGTTTCTGTGTATGGTGTTAGGAAGTGTTCTAATTTCATTCTTTTAGATGTAGCTGTCCAGTTTTCCCAGCACCACTTATTGAAGAGGCTCTCTTTTCTCCATTGTATATTCTTGCCTCCTTTATCAAAGATAAGGTGACCATATGTGCATGGGTTTATCTCTCAGCTTTCTATCCTGTTCCATTGATCTATATTTGTTTTTGTGCCAGTACCATACTGTCTTGATTACTGTAGCTTTGTCAGATAGTCTGAAATCAGGGAGCCTGATTCCTCCAGCTCCGTTTTTCTTTCTTAAGATTGCTTTGGCTATTCGGGATCTTTTGTGTTTCCATACAAATTGTAAAATTTTTTGTTCTAGTTCTGTGAAAATGCCACTACTAGTTTGCTAGGGATTGCATTGAATCTGTAGATTGCTTTGGGTAGTATAGTCGTTTTCACAATGTTGATTCTTCCAATCCAAGAACATGGCATATCTCTCCATCTGTTGGTATCATCTTTAATTTCTTTCATCAGTTTCTTATAGTTTTCTGCATACAGGTCTTTTGTCTCCCTAGGTACGTTTATTCCTAGGTATTTTATTCTTTTTGTTGCAATGGTAAATGGGAGTGTTTCCTTAATTTCTCTTTCAAATTTTTCATCATTAGTGTATAGGAATGCAAGAGATTTCTGTGCATTAATTTTCTATCCTGCTACTTTAACAAATTCATTGATTAGCTCTAGTAGTTTTCTGGTAGCATCTTTAGGATTCTGTATGTATAGTATCATGTCATCTGCAAACAGTGACAGCTTTACCTCTTTTTTTCCAATTTGGATTCCTTTTATTTCTTTTTCTTATCTGATCGCTGTGGCTAAAACTTCCAAAACTATGTTGAATAATAGTGTGAGAGTGGGCAACCTTGTCTTGTTCCTGATCTTAGTGGAAATGGTTTCAGCTTTTCACCATTGAGAACGATGTTGGCTGTGGGTTTGTCCATATGTGGCCTTTATTATGTTGAGATAAGTTATCTCTATGCCTACTTTCTGGAAGGTGTTTATCATGAATGGGTGTTGAATTTTGTCAAAAGTTTTTCTGCATCTATTGATGTTATCATATTGTTTTTATCCTTTAACTTGTTAATATGGTGTATCACATGAATTGATTTGTGTATATTGAAGGATCCTTGCATTCCTGGGATAAACCTGACTTGATCATGGTGTATGATCCGTTTAATGTGCTGTTGGATTCTGTTTGATAGTGTTTTGTTGAGGATTTTTGCATCTTTGTTCATCAGTGATATTGGCCTGTAGTTTTCTTTCTTTGTGAAGTCTTTGCCTGGTTTTGGTATCAGGGTGATGGTGGCCTTGTAGAATGAGTTTGGGAGTGTTCCTCCCTCTGTTATATTTTGGAAGAGTTTGAGAAGGATAGGTGTTAGCTCTTCTCTAAATGTTTGATAGAATTCACTTGTGAAGCCACCTGGTCCTGGACTTTTGTTTGCTGGAAAACCTTTAATCACAGTTTCAATTTCAGTGCTTGTGATTGGTCTGTTCATATTTTCTATTTCTTTCTGGTTCAGTCTCGGAAGGTTGTACATTTCTAAGAATTTGTCCTTTTCTTCCAGCTTGTCCATTTTATTGGCATAGAGTTGCTTGTAGTAATCTCTCATGATCCTTTGTATTTCTGCAGTGTCAGTTGTTACTTCTCCTTTTTCATTTCTAATTCTATTGATTTGAGTCTTCTCCCTTTCTTTCTTGATGAGTCTGGCTAATGGTTTATTAATTTTATTTATCTTCTCAAAGAACCAGCTTTTAGTTTTATTGATCTTTGCTATCATTTCCTTCATTTCTTTTTCATTTATTTCTGATCTGATCTTTATGATTTCTTTCCTTCTGCTAACTTTGGGTTTATTTCTGTCTTCTTTCTCAAATTGCTTTAGGTTGTTTCTTTGAGATTTTTCTTTTTTCTTGAGGTAGGCTTGTATTGCTATGAACTTCCCTCTTAGAACTGCTTTTGCTGCATCCCATAGGTTTTGGGTTGTCGTGTTTTCATTGTCATTTGTTTCTAGGTATTTTTTTAATTTCCTCTTTGATTTCTTCAGTGATCTCTTGGTTATTAAGTAGTGTATTATTTAGCCTCCATTTGTTTGTATTTTTTAGATTTTTTCCTGTAATTGATATCTAGTCTCATAGCGTTGTGGTTGGAAAAGATACTTGATACAATTTCAATTTTCTTAAATTTACCAAGGCTTGATTTGTCACCCAATATATGATCTATCCTGGAGAATGTTCCATGAGCATTTGAGAAGTAAGTATATTCTGTTGTTTTTGGATGGAATGTCCTATGAATATGAATTAAGTCCATCTTGTCTAATGTGTCATTTAAGGCTTGTGTTTCTTTATTTATTTTCATTTTGGATGATCTATCCATTGGTGAAAGTGGGGTGTTAAAGTTCCCGACTATGATTGTGTTACTGTCAATTTCCCCTTTTATGGCTGTTAGCATTTGCCTTATGTACTGAGTTGCTCATATGTTGGGTGTATAAATATTTATAATTGTTATATCTTCTTCTTGGATTGATCCCTTGATCATTATGTAGTGTCCTTCTTTGTCTCTTGTAATAGTCTTTATTTTAAAGTCTATTTTGTCTGATATGAGAATTGCTACTCCAGCTTTCTTTTGACTTCCATTTGCATGGAATATCTTTTTCCATCTCCTCACTTTCAGTCTGTATGTGTCCCTAGGTCAGAAGTGGGTCTCTTGTAGACAGCATATATATGTGTCTTGTTTTTGTATCATTCAGGCAGCCTGTGTCTTTTGGTTGGAGCATTTAATCCATTTACATTTAAGGTAATTATTGATATGTATGTTCCTATTACCATTTTCTTAATTGTTTTGGGTTTGTTATTGTAGGTCTTTTCCTTCTCTTTTGTGTCCTGCCTAGAGAAGTTCCTTTAGCATTTGTTGTAAAGCTGGTTTGGTGGTGCTGAATTCTCTTAGCTTTTGTTTGTCTGTAAAGGTTTTAGTTTCTCTGTCAAATATGAATGAGATCCTTGCTGGGTAAAGTAATCTTCGTTGTAGGTTTTTCCCTTTCATCACTTTGATTATGTCCTGCCACTCCCTTCTGGCTTGCAGAGTTTCTGCTGAAAGATCAGCTGTTAACCTTATGGGGATTCCCTTATATGGTATTTGTTCTTTTTCCCTTGCATGCTTTTAATATTTTTTCTTTATATTTAATTTTTGATAGTTTGATTAATATGTGTGTTGACGTGTTTCTCCTTAGATTTATCCTGTATGGGACTCTGTGCTTTCTGGACTTGATTAACTATTTACTTTCCCGTATTAGGGAAGTTTTCAACTATAATCTCTTCAAATATTTTCTCAGTCCCTTTCTTTTCCTCTTCTTCTTCTGGGACCCCTATAATTTGAATGTTGGTGCATTTAATGTTGTCCCAGAGGTCTCTGGGACTGTCCTCTATTCTTTTCATTCTTTTTTCTTTATTCTGCTCTGCAGTAGTTATTTCTACTATTTTATCTTCCAGGTCACTTATCCGTTCTTCTGCCTCAGTTATTCTGTTATTGATTCCTTGTAGAGAATTTTTAATTTCGTTTATTGTGTTGTTTATCATCGTTTGTTTACTCTTTAGTTTTTCTAGGTCCTTGTTAAACGTTTCTTGTATTTTCTCCATTCTATTTCCAAGATTTTGGATCATCTTTACTATCATTACTCTGAATTCTTTTATGTAGACTATTTCCTCTTCATTTGTTTGTTCTGGTGGGTTTTTACGTTGCTCCTTCATGTGCTGTGTATTTCTCTGTCTTCTCATTTTGCTTAACTTACTGTGTTTGGGGTCTCCTTTTCTCAGGCTGCAGGTTCGTAGTTCCTGTTGTTCTTGGTGTCTGTCCCCAGTGGCTATGGTTGGTTCAGTGGATTGTGTAGGCTTCCAGGTGGAGGGGACTAGTGCCTGTGTTCTGGTGGATGAGGCTGGATCTTGTCTTTATGGTGGGCAGGTCTGCATCCAGTGGTGTTTTTTGGGGTGTCTGTGACCTTATTATGATTTTAGGCAGCCTCTCTGCTAATGGGTGTGTTTGTGTTCCTGTCTTGCTAGTTGTTTGGCATAGGGTGTCCAGCACTGTAGCTTGCTGGTCTCGTTGAGTGGAGCTGGGTCTTAGAATTGAGATGGAGATCTCTGGCAGAGTTTTCGCCTTTTGATATTACATGGAGCTGGGAGGCCTTGGTGGACCAATGTCCTGAACTAGGTTCTCCCACCTCAGAGGCACAGGCCTGACACCCAGGCAGAGCACCAAAACCCTGTCAGCCACACAGCTTAGAAGAAAAGGGAGAAAGAAAGAAAGAAAGTAAAAAATAAAATAAAGTTATTAAAATAAAAAATAAAAAATAATTATTAAAAATAAAACAAATTAAAAAGTAATAAAAAAAGGAAAAAAAATAGAAATAAAGAAAGAAGAGAGCAACCAAACCAAAAAACAAATCCACCAATGATAAGAAGCTCTAAAAACTATACTAAAAAATACGGACAGACAGACCCCCTAGGACAAATGGTAAAAACAAAGGTATACAGACAAAATCACACACAGAAGCATACACATACACCATCACAAAAAGAGAAAAAGGAAAAATATATATATATCATGGTCCCAAAGTGCACCGCCTCAATTTTGGGATGATTCATTGTCTATTCAGGTATTTCAGAGATGCAGCATACATCAAGTTGATTGTGGAGATTTAATCCACTGCTCCTGAAGCTGCTGGGAGAAATTTCTCTTTCTCTTCTTTGTTCGCACAGCTCCTGGGGTTTAGCTTTGGATTTGACCCTGCTTCTGCGTGTAGGTCGCCTGAGGGCATCTGTTCTTCGCTCAGATAGGACGGGGTTAAAGGAGCAGCTGATTAGTGGGCTCTGGCTCACTCAGGCCAGGGGGAGGGAGGGGTACAGAGTGCGGGACAAGCCTGTGGTGGCAGAGGCCAGCATGACGTTGCACTAGCCTGAAGCGTGCTGTGTGTTCTCCTGGGGAAGTTGTCCCTGGATCACGGGACCCTGGCACTGGTAGGCTGCACAGGCTTGCACACAGGCTTCTTGGTGGCTGCAGTAGCAGCCTTAGCATCTCATGCCTGTCCCTGGTGTCTGTGCTGATAGCCATGGCTCGCGCCTGTCTCTGGAGCTCGTTTAGCGGTGCTCTGAATCCCCTCTCCTCGTGCATTCCGAAACAATGGTCTCTTGCCTCTTAGCAGTGGTGCACTAGCCCCCTTCAGGCTGTGTTCACGCAACCAACCCCAGTCCTCTCCCTGGGGTCTGACCTCCGAAGCCAGAGCCTCAGCTCCCAGCCCCCATCTGCCCCAGTGGGTGAGCAGACAAGCCTCTTGGGCTGGGGAGTGCTGGTCTGCACCGATCCCCGTCTCTGCCAGTGAAGGGGCTTCCTAGTGTGTGGAAACTTTTCCTCCTTCACAGCTACCTCCCACTCGTGCAGGTCCCATCCCTAATCTTTTGTCTCTCTTTTTTCTTTTTTCTTTTGCCCTACCCAGGTATGTGGAGAGTTTCTTGCCTTTTGGGAGGTCTGAGGTCTTCTGACAGTGTTCAGTAGGTGTTCTGTAGGAGTTGTCCCACATGTAGATGTCTTTCTGATGTATTTGTGGGGAGGAAGGTGATCTCCATGTCTTACTCTTCCACTATCTTGAAGGTCTCCTTCTATATTACATTTTCTTTATCCACTCATTCGTCAAAGTACATTTACGTCATTCTATAGCTTGGCTATTGTGAATAATGCTGCAATGCACATGAGGGTGCAGGTATTTCTTTGAGACACTGATTTCAATTCTTTCGTGTATATGGTCAGAAGTGGGATTGCTGCGTCATATGGAAGTTCTATTTTTAATCACTTGTTTCTTCTTAACCTAGTAGCTCCCCACATTTCTAATGTGTCTATGTCTATAGTAACATGTCAGAGTCATACATCGGGATGGATTCTAGACAAAATGGGAAAAGAAAAGTTTGATCATGTTTGCAGAAGTTGAGTATCACAAACGTTGTTTGTGAAATGAATAAACAATACCACTTGCATGTTAGACTTCAAAATTATGCTTTTGTGATGAGTAAAACAGAAATTATTTTGTTGAATGAATTGAATAATATATTATTGTCATCGTCAATTTTATCAATCAATAAATGTTGAAGTATAATGCTATCAGGTACAAGACACTCCACTGATTTTTCCTTAAGAGGAGCGTCTGTTGCACAAATAATTATTGGCATTATTAAGTAGTTAATGGACTATCTCCATTAAACGAGTCCCAGTCAATATTCTCCTTACCAACTGCTTCACCAAAAAGCAGCATATTCCTTGAATTGGAACATTTTAGTTCTATAGAAAAAAAATAATTAAAAAATTTTGACATATGGTTTGGTGATGGAGTTAGTAAAGAAATATCATCGTGCATGCTTAAAAAAATAAGTGTAGATTATGAAATGCTTTTAAATGTTAAGAACATTGTAATAGTCATAAAAGGCTGGGGCATAAAATCTTGACTTCAGCTCAGTTTCACATATTATGTACTGTCCTAACATAACCTCCAAAAGAAAGACTGCAAATTCAGTGCCACAGAAAGAGGAGTAAGAATGTTTGCAAAATCTTTTCAGAAATAAGATAAACCTGTATATACAGTTTAAAAGTAGAAGAGCTATTTTAAGCTCATCTGTGTGTTACAAAGCTCAGGACTTCGATTTCCTTTCATGTCACTAAATGGAACAGTCCAATAATCCATAGCAAAATGCAGGAAGAGGGGAAAGGAAAGTTGAAAAGTTACCAAAACATTAATTATGCTTTTGAGAAACCTTCAAATGCAATAGTGTTAAGCCCAGTAGCCTTTCAGGGCTGTGTGGGAGGGTTATGGCTTTCTCCTTTGTATACAAGAGGAGACACCACTGGATCCAGCTTTTTTTACTGTGGTTCTTTTGTTCTCACTGCTCTGCATAAGAAAGAGAAAATGTTCTTAAGTAGTGTAAATAAGCTCTAAGAGCTAATGGATTAAAATAAAGCTGTTGAAACCATAAAATTTGAGATGAAACCCTGAAGCCTTACTCTGACATTATCTAAAAATACAATAGTTTTCCCTGATAAAATATTTCATACACAAAAATTATTTCTGTCTCTGTCTCTCACACACACTTTTTGTTGATGGCTAGATTAGCATAAAATTTTTCCTTCAGATGCTTATAAAAATGCAAGCCTTTGGAAAAGTAATTTGAATTTATATTTTAAACAGATACTTAATGAAACCAAAATATCAGCCAAACATGTTGTGAGGTGCACTAATTGAATCTGAAATGAAATTCAAACATATTTAACTGGGCTGAAAACACTGGAACAAAGTATATATTCTCTAAACCTATTGAACAGAAACAAAACCGAACCATCAATATCTTTTTTGATCCAAACCAGTAATTCATTTGGAATTTCTATTCCTGCTTTTAACTGAAAATTTATCCTGAAAGTGTGTTGGGTTTTATGTGGCTGTTTGGCCAGGTTGCTTACTCCTTACAGGGAGCCCCAGTGTTCCTTGGAGCTCCGTTATAGGGAAGCAGCTGTGAGGACCCTGGAGAAGGTGCGCGATTTTTTTTCCAAAGCAAAGATTAAGTATAGTTGTCATAGATAATAATAATTCCCACTGTTTTCTCAGTTATTCCTAGGTTTTCTCTGTTGGAGAACCTTTTGAACAAATATCCATCCCACTGACAATCATTTTAATTGGAATTTAGGAGATGGCTAATATACACAATAATACATCCAGATAAAATCAATGATCCTAAAAGGCCAAGTTGTTTTTGCCACTGCTCCAATTAAAGTGCAGCAGTAAAGAGCAGAACTGACCTTGATTTTCCTTTTGCTTTTTTTGAAAATATATCTTTTCCTTGATAAGCAATGAAAAAATGTATTCTACAGGACCTTTTTTTCTTTGTGCTGTATAAAGTTGCTCCTAATGTACTCTTGGTAATCTACTTGATAATGAGCAAAGTTTAGTACCAATTAATCAACTGCTGTGGTATTTCCTTTTGCTTGTTTTCATTCAATTCATTTCAAAATACCAAGGTGGAAAAAAGCAAAGACAGGAGTTTAAGCTTGTCAACTGCATTGACTATGTCACTCAAAGGCAGATTAACCATAGCAGTTTTTCACACAATGTGAGGAGAGCATGCCCAAAATTATATTCAGGACAATAAATGAAATATACCAAGGTATTAAAGATTTTAAAGGAGGCTGTAAATTACAAAAGGGAAGTACTGTTTATTTTATCTGAGTATATCACACCAAAGTGATAACCTAAAATTTAAAATCAAAATGTAAGTTTGACTTTGGAATACTCCCTTTCAACATTGTCATACACAACGGTGTCTATTTATAACATGAGTGCTGGGGGTGGGGCAGGGAGAGGAAGTGAATCATCAAAGATGTTTTGATTCCATGACAAAGATTCAATTGGTGGCTTATCAACCTGATGCACAGTACTATACCATATGAGTGCATACCTTGAGTTACAATTTCCTGTTATTCTTTATTCCTGTAAAACAAATGCAGCCCAAACGTGGAAGAAGAGTATAGTGGGTATAAAATGTATCTATCACTACAGGCTATGACAGAAAAAGCCATCCAAACCTCCATCCTGTTTCAATAATATCTATTTGTATGCATCAAGGAAACACAGGATTCTTTGTGAAAGCCTCCAATGTGCTCGGAAATGTTTTATGGTCATAAAGTCACTCCTTTCCTGATTTAATATTAGCTCCAATGGAAAAGATTTTTTTTCTGCTGAATGGTGGCACCCTTCAGAACAATAAGGATCCTTGGAGGGTCTTTCTTCTCAAGATGAGTTATGCCCGGACCCAGTGAAGGCTGACGGGAACACGTAACCAAGGATGTTTACAACCCTGGGTCACTGGGTCAGATAAGGGACCATACGGTTAGCCTCCACTTTCCTTTGAGAGATACACAAAACACTCCCTCCTGTCAAATTGGGAAACTTCCATTAGTACTCATTTCTCAAAAAGGAATTATGTCTGCATCTAGAATATACACATTACCAAGATGAGCTTGAAATTGGATCTTGTTTAGGCAATCAAAACATCTTTGGTGATTCACTTCCCATCGCTGAACTAAAAAAGTGAAGGCACAAATAACCACACTTCACACATAATTATCTCGAAATGCAGCATTTCGCTGATCTGAAAGTCATTTCTAGATCCCAACTTCATAGAATTCCCTCCTCCTCCATCCCACAATGGCAGGATCCCCAGCCACCTTCCCCTGTTACTGCCCACGTGGGAAGTGTATAGGATGCATTTGACGTGTATTGGGGGGGTGCAAATGACTTTTACATCATTAAATGCAACTGAATACTCAATCCTGGAGTAGGCATCTTGTTTCTTTTATAAGATATGGGTTTAGGATGAGGAGGAAGATTGACTGTGTTATGCACAAATGCAATCAGCATATTGAAAAGAATTGGGATCCTCAAAAAAAAATAAATTGTCCCGTTTATACAAAATACAAAAATAGTCAAAGCTTATTTGTGCTGTTGGAAGTAAGGACAGAGGTATCCCTGGTGGGGATAGTTACAGGAAGGGAACAGATAACGTTCTGTTTTTTGGTTGGGGTACAAAAAGATGGAGCAAGCTCTACACTCCACATGCACTTCTAGAAACTTTCTTTTTATTCAATAATGAGAGTAGAAAATTTACAGGCATGTCTAAGCAATGCCGTTTGCTTTTAGATCCAGTCATAGAACTGCTGATGACCCTTGGTATTATGATTTTTAAACCTTTCATTTTGAAATAATTATAAATTCTCAGGAAGTTGCAAAAGATAGTACAGGGAGTCTCATGTAACCTTTACCTTGTTTTCCTAAGTGGTTCAATTTTACATGATTATGTTATAATACCAAAACCAGGAAATGGACATGGGTACCATGTGTATGTATAGTTCCAGTCATTTTAACCACGTAAGTAGATTCCTGTGATGACCACCAACCAGAGACAGAACCATTCCACTACCACAAAAATCTCTCCTGCTTCCCAGAGTCAGGTTCCACCCTTTCCTCACCACCATTCCTAACCCCTGGTAGCCACTAATCTGTTTCCCATCTCTATAAGTTTGCCTTTTTTGAGATTTTTATGAATGGAATCATACTGTATGTTACCTTCTCAGATTGGCTTTTTTTTTTTTTTAAGCTTAGCATAATGCCCTTGAGATTCATCCAAGTTGTTACGTGTATTAGTAGTTCACTCCTTTTTATTGCTGAGCAGTCTTTCACAGTATGATGTACATAGTTTGTTTAACCATTTACTTATTGAGGGATATCTTGGTTGTTTCTAGTTTGGGGATATTATAAGTAAAGCGGCTGTGAACTATCATGTATAGGTTTTTGTTGAGACATAAATCTTCATTTCTCTGAGATAAATGCCCAGGAATGCAACTGCTAGGTTGTATGGTAGATATGTGTTTTGTTTTTTAAAAGAAATTGCCAAACACTTTTCCAAAGTGGCTGTACCATTTTACATTCCCACCAGCAACATATGAGAGATCCAGTTTCTCTGCATCCTCGCCAGCATTTACATTATCATTATTTTTACATTTTAGCTCTTCTAATAGGTGTGTTGTGATAGCTCATTGTGGTCTTTTTTTTTTTTTTTTATGATTTTTCTTTAAATGACCACTACAAAGATAAATGTTTTTTATTTATTTATTTATTTTTATTTTTGGTTGTGTTGGGTCTTCATTTCTGTGCGAGGGCTTTCTCTAGTTGCAGCAAGTGGGGGCCACTCTTCATCATGGTGCATGGGCCTCTCACTATCGCGGCCTCTCTTGTTGTGGAGTACAGGCTCCAGACACGCAGGCTCAGTAGTTGTGGCTCACGGGCTTAGTTACTCTGCGGCATGTGGGATCTTCCCAGACCAGGGCTCAAACCTGTGTCCCCTGCATTGGCAGGCAGATTCTCAACCACTGCGCCACCAGGGAAGCCCCCTCATTGTGGTCTTAATTTTAATTTCCCTAATGGCTTGTGATGTGGAACAACTTTTCATTGCTTATTTGCCATTCATATATCCTCTTCAGTGAAACATCTCTTCATACTGTTCAACTTCATTTTGTTTTCTTTATTTTTGCTATCTTGCCTAATTAAGTCCCTCAATATTTTTAGCTTCTTCTTAAGATAACTAAAAATGTTTCCCCTATTCCAGTATCTACAGGTTGTTACTTCTTCTAGTGATGACTGGTTCTTCCCACTTGTTTCCAGAGTGCCTCTGCTTTCTCACCCCCTTTACATTGCTCATCCTCTTCATTCTGTCCAGAAAGTCACTTTCTAGACTCTTTGCCTCTCTTATACTTTGGTTACTGATGGAACTTCAAAGTCCTAGTGGATTCACATCAAATGACAGCATTTCCAGGAAGCCTTGACTTTTCTTACCAAATAAACATAATCACGAATCCCTTAAATTGGCAGCATACTTTAAAAGATAGTTCCAAGTGGCACCCTGGCAAATGCCGTTAGCGCCCTATCCAAACGGCTTTGGCATATTTTCCACACTGACTTCTGTAGCAGCAGCCACTCCTTGCTGCCTTTTTCTGCCCAGAGGCTTTCTCTGGCTTCCAGGGGCTGCTCTGCTGGAGCAGAAGTGCTGGGAGTAGCCTTCGATCAACGTTGAAGCTTCCTTGCTCCTGACTTGAGATTATTGATTGCCCAGAGTCCCCAAGTGGGATTAAGCCCCCCGTTGCCCACGGTGTTAACTGGCTTGAAAACACGCCTCTTACTGACTACCTTCCCTGTCTTACTTTGCTGATGATATTTTCTGAGGTCCCCTTCTGCATAAGTTCAAATCATTGTCTCAGGTTCTTCTTTGGGGGAACCCCAAAGTAGGCAGCAAGTATTACCTTCTACCTTGATTGATAGTAACCCACAAACTCATGGTCTTTCCTACTAAACTGACAGCTTTTTGCAGGAAGGAAACTAGAAAGAGAAAAAAAAAAAAAAAAAACCAAGAAGATATCATGGTAGAGAGAACAGCAAGTTCAAAGGCCATGATGCCAACATATTCTCGGTGGGTTCAAGAAAAAATAAGGTATCAGTCGGGGATGTGAGGGCGATCTGGCTGCAACATCTGTCATACCACTGATTGCCAGGGTTGATTCGGCTAGGCGGGTGTCCCCTCCCTCCCTCACCACTCCATGTGCGTCCCTCCCGAAGCTGCAAGCTCAGTCAAAGAGGACAACCTTCCCCGATAAAGGAGGACTGTTCTTCAGTCAAGGGTATACGAGTAGCTGAGCTCCCCTGCTAGAACCTCCAAACAAGCTCTCAAGGTACCAGTCGGGCTGCCGTGGAGTAAGCAAGGATAAACGTGGCTGGAGTTGGAGATGAGCTCATGTAGAAAAGTTCTGACTTTCCCCTTCTTCAAATAGAGAATGAGAACAAGTGGCTGAAGAGAGTTTTATGGCCAAATTGCTTGGGAAATGTAATATTTCTCATTAATGTCATCAGTGTCTAAATCTTCAATATATCATCAATGCACACAGGCTATTTCTCCTGGTATTTCAATGATTAATACACATAGTCAAACTAATTAGAAACCGTAGGATATTCTTTTTTTTTTTTTAAACATCTTTATTGGAGTATAATTGCTTTACAATGGTGTGTTAGTTTCTGCTTTATAACAAAGTGAATCAGTTATACTTATACATATGTTCCCATATCTCTTCCCTCTTGCATCTCCCTCCCTCCCACCCTCCCTATCCCACCCCTCTAGGTGGTCACAAAGCACCGAGCTGATCTCCCTGTACTATGCGGCTGCTTCCCACTAGCTATCTATTTTACATTTGGTAGTGTATATATGTCCATGCCACTCTCTCAACCTGTCACATCTTACCCCTGCCCCTCCCCATATCCTCAAGTCCATTCTCTAGTAGGTCTGTGTCTTTATTCCTGTCTTGCCACTAGGTTCTTCATGACCTTTTTTTTTCCTTAGATTCCATATATATGTGTTAGCATACTGTATTTGTTTTTCTCTTTCTGACTTACTTCACTCTGTATGACAGACTCTAACTCCATCCACCTCACTACAAATACCTCCATTTCACTTCTTTTTATGGCTGAGTAATATTCCATTGTATATATGTGCCAAATCTTTATCCATTCATCCGATGATGGACACTTAGGTTGCTTCCATGTCCTGGCTATTGTAAATAGAGCTGCAATGAACATTTTGGTACATGACTCTTTTTGAATTATGGTTTTCTCAGGGTATATGCCCAGTAGTGGGATTGCTGGGTAGTATGGTAGTTCTATTTTTAGTTTTTTAAGGAACCTCCATACTGTTCTCCATAGTGGCTGTATCAATTTACATTCCCCCCAACAGTGCAAGAGGGTTGCCTTTTCTCCACACCCTCTCCAGCATTTATTGTTTGTAGATTTTTTGATGATGGCCATTCTGACTGGTGTGAGATGATATCTCATTGTAGTTTTGATTTGCATTTCTCTAATGATTAATGATGTTGAGCATTCTTTCATGTGTCTGTTGGCAATCTGTATATCTTCTTTGGAGAAATGTCTATTTAAGTCTTCTGCCCATGTTTGGATTGGGTTGTTTGTTTTTTTGTTATTGAGCTGCATGAGCTGCTTGTAAATCTTGGAGATTAATCCTTTGTCAGTTGCTTCATTTGCAAATATTTTCTCCCATTTTGAGGGTTGTCTTTTTGTCTTGTTTATGGTTTCCTTTGCTGTGCAAAAGCTTTTAAGTTTCATTAGGTCCCATATGTTTATTTGTGTTTTTATTTCCATTTCTCTAGGAGCTGGGTTAAAAAGGATCTTGCTGTGATTTATGTCATAGAGTGTTCTTCCTGTGTTTTCCTCTAAGAGTTTGATAGTGTCTGACCTTACACTTAGGTCTTTAATCCATTTTGAGTTTATTTTTGTGTATGGTGTCAGGGAGTGTTCTAATTTCATACTTTTACATGTACCTGTCCAATTTTTCCAGCACCACTTATTGAAGAGGCTGTCTTTTCTCCGCTGTATATGCTTGCCTCCTTTATCAAAGATAAGGTGACCATATGTGCCTGGGTTTATCTCTGGGCTTTCTATCCTGTTTCATTGATCTATATTTCTGTTTTTGTGCCAGTACCAAACTGTCTTGATTACTGTAGCTTTGTAATATCATCTGAAGTCAGGGAGCCTGATTCCTCCAGCTCCATTTTTCGTTCTCAAGATTGCTTTGGCTATTCGGGGTCTTTTGTGTTTCCATACAAATTGTGAAATTGTTTGTTCTACTTCTGTGAAAAATGCCAGTGGTAGTTTAATAGGGATTGCATTGAATCTCTAGATTGCTTTGGGTAGTAGAGTCATTTTCACAATGTTGATTCTTCCCATCCAAGAACATGGTATATCTCTCCATCTATTTGTATCATCTTTAATTTCTTTCATCAGTGTCTTATAATTTTCTGCATACAGGTCTTTTGTCTCCTTAGGTAGGTTTATTCCTAGATATTTTATTCTTTTTGTTGCAATGGTAAATGGGAGTGTTTTCTTAATTTCACTTTCAGATTTTTCATCATTAGTGTATAGGAATTCAAGAGATTTCTGTGCATTAATTTTGTATCCTGCTACTTTACCAAATTCATTGATTAGCTCTAGGAGTTTTCTGGTAGCATCTTTAGGATTCTCTATGTATAGTATCATGTCATCTGCAAACAGTGACAGCTTTACTTCTTCTTTTCTGATTTGGATTCCTTTTATTTCTTTTTCTTCTCTGATTGCTGTGGCTAACACTTCCAAAACTATGTTGAATAATAGTGGTGAGAGTGGGCAACCTTGTCTTTTTCCTGATCTTAGTGGAAATGGTTTCAGTTTTTCACCATTGAGGACAATGTTGGCTGTGGGTTTGTCATATATGGGCTTTATTATGTTGCGGAAAGTTCCCTCTATGCCTACTTTCTGCAGGGCTTTTATCATAAATGGTGTTGAATTTTGTCGAAAGCTTTCTCTGCATCTGTTGAGATGATCATATGGTTTTTCTCCTTCAATTTGTTGATATGATGTATCACGTTGATTGATTTGCTTATATTGAAGAATCCTTGCATTCCTGGAATAAACCCCACTTGATCATGGTGTATGATCCTTTTAATGTGCTGTTGGATTCTGTTTGCTAGTATTTTGTTGAGGATTTTTGCATCTATGTTCATCAGTGATGTTGGCCTGTAGTTTTCTTTCTTTGTGACATCTTTGTCTGGTTTTGGTATCAGGGTGATGGTGGCCTCGTAGAATGAGTTTGGGAGTGTTCCCCCCTCTGCAATATTTTGGAAGAGTTTGAGAAGGATAGGTGTTAGCTCTTCTCTAAATGTTTGATAGAATTCTCCTGTGAAGCCATCTGGTCCTGGGCTTTTGTTTGTTGGAAGGTTTTTAATCACAGTTTCAATTTCATTACTTGTGATTGGTCTGTTCATATTTTCTATTTCTTCCTGGTTCAGTCTCGGCAGGTTGTGCATTTCTAAGAATCTGTCCGTTTCTTCCAGATTGTCCATTTTATTGGCATAGAGTTGCTTGTAGTAATCTCTCATGATCGTTTGTATTTCTGCAGTATCAGTGGTTACTTCTCCTTTTTCATTTCTAATTCTATTGATTTGAGTCTTCTCCCTTTTTCTCTTGATGAGTCTGGCTAATGGTTTATCAATTTTGTTTATCTTCTCAAAGAACCAGCTTTTAGTTTTATTGATCTTTGCTATCATTTCCTTCATTTCTTTTTCATTTATTTCTGATCTGATCTTTATGATTTCTTTCCTTCTGCTAGCTTTGGGGTTTTTTGTTCTTCTTTGTCTAATTGCTTTAGGTGCAAGGTTAGGTTGTTTATTCAAGATGTTTCCTGTTTCTTGAGGTAGGCTTGTATTGCTATAAACTTCCCTCTTAACACTGCTTTTGCTGCATCTCATAGGTTTTGGGTCGTTGTGTCTCCATTGTCATTTGTTTCTAGGTATTTTTTGATTTCCCCTTTGATTTCTTCAGTGATCACTTCGTTATTAAGTAGTGTATTGTGTAGCCTCCATGTGTTTGTATTTTTTACAGATCTTTTCCTGTAATTGATACCTAGTCTCATAGCGTTGTGGTCGGAAAAGATACTTGATACGATTTCAATTTTCTTAAATTTACCAAGGCTTGATTTGTGACCCAAGATATGATCTGTCCTGCAGAATGTTGTGTATTCTGTTTTGTTTTGATCTATCCTGGAGAATGTTCCATGAGCACTTGAGAAAAATGTGTATTCTGTTGTTTTTGGGTGGAATGTCCTATAAGTATCAATTAAGTCCATCTTGTTTAATGTATCATTTAAAGCTTGTGTTTCCTTATTTATTTTCATTTTGGATGATCTGTCCATTGGTGAAAGTGGGGTGTTAAAGTCCCCTACTATGATTGTGTTGCTGTCGATTTCCCCTTTTATGGCTGTTAGTATTTGCCTTATGTATTGAGGTGCTCCTTTGTTGGGTGCATAAATATTTACAATTGTTATACCTTCCTCTTGGAGCAATCCCTTGATCATTATATAGTGTCCTTCTTTGTCTCTTGTAATAGTCTTTAGGATATTCTTGTTAAATGGAAAATTGGGTGCACAAACAAGATTACAGGCTATATATTTATTCATTAAACAGATATGAAGGCAGCGCACATAGGTTACATCTTGTGGTGGAGTTAAAGTGACAGTCTGTGAAATGGGCAGAGATACTAGCCCTTTTCAGACTGGGATGTACCGGTCATTGAATTTTGGTTAGACCTTACTCATGCTACGTTCTCATGTTATTAATCTCAAAGATGAAACAACCTAAATCTTGACATAAATCCTTCCCAAACCAGGGGATTAAAGCATTAATACCAACCAGCTATATCTGTGACCAGAGCTCATGAAACTTTTCTGCAGAGCTGAAAAATAGATTTCATTCTTGACGTGAGACGTTGCCATTTATCAAAGAATTGATCAAAGTCTGTAAGATTCAGTGACTTTGAGGAGAAGAATGTGCCCTGGAGACCAGGCTGAGAGGTATCCAAATCCATTTCACGTCTATTTGAAGGTAGATTTTCAGGATTTAAGTTATGCCATGAACATGAAAAGATGCCTGACATCACTAATCACTGGGGACATGCAAATCAAACTACAATGAGATATTACCTCACACCTGTAAGAATGGCTATTATCAAAAGGACAAGAGATAGCAAATGCTGGTGAGGACGTGAAGAAAAGGGAACCCTGGTACACTGTTGCTGGGAATGTAAACTGGTGCAGCCACTATGGAAAACAGTATGGAAGTCCTTCAAACAATTAAAAATAGAACTACCATATGATCCAGCTATTCCAATTCTGGATATATATTTAAAGAAATGATATCAGGACTTCAAAGAGATATCTGCACTCCCATGTTCATTGCAGCATGATTCACAATAATCAAGACATGGAAACAGCCTAAGTGTCCATTGACAGATGAATGGATCTATATATATGGAACAGATGAATGGATCTATATATACGGATCCATGTATATAATGGAATATTATTTAGCCACAAAAAAGAAGGAAATCCTGCCCCTGTAACAAGATGGATGGACCGTGAGGGCTTATGCTGAGTGCAATTAGTCAGACAGAGAAAGACAAATACTATATGATATCAGTTATATGTGGAATCTAAAAACATCGAACTCATAGAAACAGAGAGTAGATTGGTGGTTGCCAGATGCTAGGCTGGGGAAATGGGGAGATGTTGGTCAAAGAGTACACATTTTTTGTTATAGAATAAATAAGTTCTAAGGATCTTTAGTACAGGATGGTGACTATAGTTAACAATACTGTATTGTACACTTGAAAGTTTCTATGAGAATATAGCCTTAATGTTCCTACCATAATAACAACAACAACAAAATGGTAATTATATGAAGGATGTGTTAACTAACCTCATTGTGGTAAATATTTCACAATATATACATGTATCAAATTATCACATTGTACACTTTAAACTTATACGATGTTATACATCAATCATATCTCAATAAAGCCAGTGTGGGGAAGAGTTATGCCATGAACAGGGAAAAGAAATATAAATACAATAAGCCCATCTTGGAATCTTCCTTATATGCATTTTCAGGAATAAAATATTTAAGAAGGGATAATTTATTTAAATTAGACTAGCTTTCTCTTAGTTGTGTACCTTTGTTTTGTAATCCTGTTATCATTTCTGCATAACAAATTAACCCCCAAACGTAGTGGTTTAAAACAACAGAAGGATTTATTTTGGGCAGAGTTCAATAGAGGATAGCTGTCTCTGCTTTACTTGGCTTCTGATAGAAAGGGGGCTGGAATGCTGGAATCATCTTAAGGTCTATTCCCTCATGTGTCTTGCTGAGAAGATGAAATAGTTGGGGCTGGCAAAGCCAGGGCTCCTGGGGGCAAGGCTGTCTATCTCTATGGGAGGTCTCCACATGGTCTCCCCTTCTTTGTAGCTTCAGTGTAGCTGAACTTCTTGCCTATTGGCACTGGGTTCTCAGAGTGCACATCCCAAAAGATTGCCATCAGGCAAAGCCATATTGCCTTTTATTACCTAGTCTCAGAAATCGTATATCACATCTGCCAAAGTCTATTGACTGAGACATTTACAAGGTTTACTCAGGTTCAAGGGAGGAGACACAGCTGAAGGAGTGTCAGTGTCACATTGTAGGAAGATGTTTGGCCATCTTTCGAAAATACTGTCTGCCATATCTTGCCTTTTCTAATATGTGCTGAACCGCAGACCTGCAGGCAAAATAACTCACAGCTTTTGAGATCTGAGTCTGGCTCCCTGAACTGAACAACTGGAAATAATAAGAAGATTAAGAAAACACTCATGTTACATACATTTTTATACCTGGGCATTGCATTGGAATCAGACAGAAATGAGTCTGAATCTCAGCTCTGCTATTTTCAACTCAGGTTTCTTCATCTGCAAAAACGTGTGGAATTCCTATCTCAGGGTAGTTATGGTGATTAAATGAGATAGTTCAGGTAAACCCTGAACATAATAACTGTGCATATGGTTACTGGTTTCAGAGGGGAGTGTTAGTGATGGAGATAGAGATGAATAGTAGTAAAAGAAGTGAAATATTTTTTAAAATGTCTGTTTTGAATCATCTCTGTAGGTTTTCTTCTGTGGTTCCCCTGAATTACCCAATAAGTGAGCTTCCTCTAGTTTTATATACCACTCAAGCTCATGACCATTAGTGCTGTGTATTTGATGAATGCACATGGATTTGAATTAAACAGAATCAAATCAAGCGCCCTCTAAAAAGAATACCTCAGTTCTGTTCTTGGTTCAGCCCATGAATCACTGTGGAACTTGGCACTGGTAAGCTTTGTGCATTTTGCACAACTATAGCATTGCTTTAGGGTTGACCCTTTCCACTGTAGAAGATCTATCAGTTAGGATCGGCAGTGAAACCCACAAATAGTGAGTGTGAGACATATGGCCTCCAAAGGGAGGCTGCTGCCCTTCAGAAAGCCTGTGAGCTCACCAGGGGCCCCCAGGCTCTCTCCTTCCATCCGAGGGCCCCATACTGCTTGCTGTCAGGGCTCCTCATTCATCATGAAACCTCACACTCTCCCGGACGTCTTTCACTGCTCTCTTCAACTGTTCACCTGCTCTTACTTTCTAGCTCTGCATTTCATTGAAAGCCTTTAGAATCTTTGAGGGCAAGTAATGTGTGTACTACTTCTTTCATCCTTACGTGTATTTTTAACACCCACCACTGCCTAGACACTGTTCTCAGCCCTGGAAAGTCACAATGAGCTACAGAAGCTCCCTGTCTTAGGCTGGGCTCCCCCAGAAGCACACCTGGAGACATGGATTCATGTGCAAGTAGCATATTTAGGAGGTGATCTCAGGAAACACCGGCAGGTGGGTGGGGAAGTGGAGCAGTAAAGGGAGGAGCTGCTAAGGGGTACATTTTCCAGCAGGTTCAACACTGTAGACAAGTGGAGCTTGATCGTGCTGGGGAGCCCCGGGAAACAGTGCAGGTTACATTCCTCAGAGTGATCCTACCCAAGTGAGCGAGGGGCTGGGCTGTCTATACTCCCATCAACTCCCAACAGGGCAATTCCTGGGCCCCTCTGCAAAAGCTGGTCCCAGCAGCTAGAGAAAGCTCTCAGGCAAATAATTGTGTGTGATAAAAGGTGGTCCAGGGTGGACTGAAGTAATGAGTTGCAGAGATGTATTAGTTTTGTGGGGCTACTGTAACAAAATATCACAAACTGGGTGGCTTAGACAAGCAGAAATTTATTGCCTCACAGTTCTGGAGGCCTGAAGTCTGAAATTAAGGTGTAGGTAAGGCTGTGCTTCCTCTAAAACTGCAGAGGAATCCATCCTTGCCTCTTTCTAGCTTCTGGTGGACCGCTGGCAATCATCGACAGTACTTGGCTTGTGGGTGCATCATTCCAATCCTGTGTCCACATGTGGTGTTCTCCCCATGTCCTCATTTCGTCTTCCTTCTGGGTGTGTCAATCTTTGTGTGCAAATCTCCCCTTTTTATAAGGATACCATTTAAATCAGGGTCCACCTCGCTTTTACTTGAATATCTTGGTAAAGAGCCTATTTCCAAAGAAGGATACGTTCTGAGGTACTAAGGGTTAGGATGTCAACATATCTTTTTAGGAAGACAATTCAACTGATAACAGGGGATAGAAGTGGGGTGCTGGCATCATCTGATGTAGTTTCTGCTTTAAAGAGCCTATACTCTAGTGGGAGGAAACTAACAATAAAGAAAAAATATAAGTACAATATATAAGATATAGGATAGTCAAAAGTGCAATGGAGAAAAATATAAAGAGGAAGTAGTATATTTCTTTGTAATCCCTAAAAGCCTTAGCACAGTTCTACACACAAAGCTGGGGTTAAATAAATGTTTTTGTCATGACTACATGTATAAATATAGAGAGCATTATTATTGTTTTAAAGGGTGTTTTTAAAAATTATGTGTAACACAAAGTTATTTAAGTCAATAAATGTTTAAGGAATTTCACATGTTCTGATTCTTTCCACTGCCAATCACCTTAGTTCCTCCAAACTCATAATCTTCAAGATAAAATAGCCCTTTCAAAAAGAACTTATCATGTGAGTCAGCCCACAATTCTTTTAGTTAGGCTTCTTTGATCTCCAATGAAATATGGACACACTTCAAAATTCCCCACCTGTAATCTTTGGGATCCAATTTCCGCAAGCGATTTACTTTAGGACCATGTTTAGGGTCAGGAGATGGATCTGCCTGGTTCTGAATTTGACACCCTCTAAAAATGTATTAGGTTCAAATCATACTCACTCCTAAGCCATCGCATATTCACTCCTAAGCCATCACACAGTACAGATCATTGAGATATGCCAATACCTAAGATAAAAAGTTTGTTAGGTTTTTCATAGTTTACTTGGCAGAGAGCATTACTATTTACATTGTTATTCACTGGATGTTTAATATCCATCAAAGATCATACAATTAGTGCACTGGGTCTTTGTGGAGCTTTTGTGTCTCTTGTTATTTTAATGGTTTGTTTATTTACTCACTAAGGACTTTTAGCAACTCCATATGTTGAAATGTTGAGATCACTAAAGTGATCAATTAGAAGAAAATTGTAATCCTCCCTGCAGAGGAAGAAGGGTTAACCTTTTGATATATATGTTGATATAAGGTGCCTCCAAAAAAATAGTTTTATAAAACATTAGCCTGAAAAAGGAATGTCAACACGGAAACAGTCTCCAGTTTACTTAAGGTGGTCACAGTGATACCTCTTTCTATCCATCTCATGAGGCTCTCATTTGGTGCATTTAATTTTATTATTATTTTTAATGCAACTCCTTAGCAACTCAGAAAGGGACATTCTAAGCATTGAAGGTATAATTATATACCACAGTTTCACAGTGGTAGAAATTATAGCAATAAAACCCTTCTAACTCTGTGTACTGTGGGGAAAAGTGACATTAATGCTAAACAATGGGTAATAAATGAGAGGTGTCAAGCAGTACAGTGACAGAAAAGTCCCCTTGCAGATCTTCTTTGTTTTTTTGAATAATTACGAGTTATAAAAAAAGGGAACAGGTCGATACTATAATCCCTTTCTGTTATTAATTGGAAGACGGACAATTTTAGTCTTATTTTGACAGTCCTTACCTAAACTGTTAACAATTTCTTTACTCTACATTATTAGATTAAACCACCAATTGTAGTTGTTGGTGACCAGGCATCCTCTCTCTGCTCTTTCAAATCTTGCTCCCTGGGCTCCATGCCCTGAGACCCAGGGGGTTCCACTCAATACTGGTCTTAAATACACACTTTTTTTTTTTTTTCCTGAAAGCTACTAAGCACAGTTTGAATGCCAGTGCTTTCAATTAAACCTTCTAGGTTTTGTACTGGTGTTAAATAGGCCACCACCAGGGTTGGTTGCTTCCAATAAATGTAGAACTAAGGGAAACGGTAGTGTGTAGAGACAGATGATCTTTTTAAACAGTATAATGGAGATAAAAGATTGAGCAAACTGCTCTTTTTCTTGCTTGACTTAGAATAGAAACGTTGTAAATGATACTCTTAAACAACTGAACCACAGTAAATATATCCACTGACAGAGGAAAAAGAAAGAAAGAAAAAGGGCCTTTAGTTAACTGTGTCAGTGATTGGCAACACATATGTCTAAACAGAAAAGAGAGCTGATCCAATATTCAGGGTTGATTTCATATTTAACAAGATTACATAGTGAAGAGACATTTAAATGAATGTCTTTCCTCCCCTGTCCTTCTTGCTGTCTTTTTGTGGCCTGTGTGGAGGACCAGGTCAGCTTCCTCTAATTGCCATGCACATTGGAAGGCCAAGAGGACAGTAGGCAAGCCCGTGTCCCCTGGCCCCCCTCACCCCCTGCACGCTGACTGCTTCTCACTGTATGCAGTTATGACTGTCTTCCTGAGCACTTTCTCTGTCAGTGGAAACCAGGCTTGGCCATTCACAGGGCAGGTGAGAGGTAGGGTGAAGTCCTTGTCCATGGGGACAGTGCTTAATCTTCCCCCTTCAGATGAGGCAACTCCGAGTGAGGTGTGTCCTACACTCTCCCCAGATGTCCTCAGTTGGATGGAGCTCCAGTTGCTCACAGTGATAATCTGCCAGTAATGCACCCAGTATTGGCTTCCTTCCTTGCCTTGTCTTGTTTCCTAGAATCGCACCCCCCTGCAACCCCCCGCCCCGCACCATAAACTACCAGTACTCACATCCTTGTGTTACCATCACTATGAAGATTTTTGTGTTTTAGATATAAAGGAGCTCTTTGGCCTTTATAATTGCCCTTTTCTTCTTTTCTCAAAGCAATATTCACAGCCAGTCCAGATTTTTCCAGAAACCTTTTAATATGGCTTTTTTAAAAAAACAGATCAGATTGGTTGTCATCATGATTCTGTCCTCTAACTCTGTATGGTCTTCTTAAGCTCTCCCTTCTACAGGATTAATTAAAGCACTTGCTTCACAATCCAGAGGTTAAATAAAGTAGCCTGGGTCATACAGGTAGGTTTCAAGTTCAAGTTGTCCTGACCAAAACTTCCTTTCCAACCCCCAATACACACCATCTCCCAATAGTTTAGAGTGCCAAGTAGCACAGTGGTCACTGGTTTGGTTGGAGGTTGTTAGCTTCTTCTTTTCCCTTAAACAGCACAAGAAAAGAAGGGAAACCAGGGCCAGGGTCCAGAAAGTTGCCTGAGACTATTGTGCTTGAGCTTTTGTAGGCCAAATGGGTTGGCCCATTACTTGGGTGTGGTTAATAATCTTTCTGCAGGCCTTCCTCAAAGGAGAGCAATAGTGCTTAAAATTATACCTTTTAAGGGAGGAGTCTCCATATGGTTTCCTAAATCTTAGAGATGAAGGTATCACATCTTCTGGAAATTCAGTAGGCTTATCCATGATCTAAAATATCCAGGATTTTGACACGTACATACTCTGGTTAAATAAATACATGAACAATTGTTTGAAAAATTGGTCTGTGAACAATAGTAGCAATAGTGGTTTTCTTTTTTCCTTCAAGGAAATAATTATTGAGATCCTACTGTGTACATGTTTTAAAAGCTGGTCCCCTATGCATGATGGGGCCTTACCAAAACTCAGGGCTGGGGGTGCTTACTGCATCCTGGAAAAGAGTCTGTTCCCTTCTGCTGTAAGTTTCCTTGCATTGTGGAGTTTGCAGAAGTGATTGTGTCATACCCAAGTAAAAGAAGCTCTCAGGATGAACGGGAGGATTAATGGGGAGGTTAAGCTCTTAAACAAATGCAGCTCACATTTGTTTCTTGTTTTTTGACCAGGATCCCAAACAGGTTTGCCCAAGAAGCATTCCAAAATGATTTTTGGTGATTAGCTATCATATAGAAAGAGAAGTAAGATAACTGACCTGTCCTTTTAGAAACACTTCAACAATAGGACAAGGATTCCTGGAAAATCTCAATATTGGTTTGTTTCCTCCATCTAGTTATCAGTGTCCACAAAGGCCATAGAGATATAATTGTTAAGGATTAAAGATAGGTACCCATAGAAGTCATTTCTCTAATTTGTTCCTTCAGGAGTGTTTTATATGGTATAAAAAAAGTACAAAAGTAAATACCATGGCCAATACCAAAGTAGTATATTTCCCATGATAGGGAATGCCTTAAAGTAGATAGAAATGTGATATTATCAGGGCAGAAATGTAGAAACAGAACTGTCATGTAGGATATATCCTATAGAACTATATAGGTAGCTGGAATATAGAATTAGTTCAAGAAGTAATAGTAACAGCCAGTATCATTAGAGTGACTT
The DNA here is from genome assembly GCF_965194825.1 of Balaenoptera physalus. Lineage (NCBI taxonomy): Eukaryota > Metazoa > Chordata > Mammalia > Artiodactyla > Balaenopteridae > Balaenoptera > Balaenoptera physalus. The sequence continues at coordinate 40,672,214 of NC_138898.1, read as the reverse complement.
GGGTCTCTCCAGAGAGCTACTGAATCACAATCTGAATTTTAAGAAGATACCCTGCACAGCCTGAAGTTTGAGAAGCATTGCCTTAGAGCCTAGACTTATGCTGTTCAATACAGTACCCACTAGCCATGTGTGGCTACTGAGCATTTGAAATGTGGCTAGCCTAAATAGAAATATGCTATAAGTGAAAAATACAAACCAAATTTCAAAGATGTAGTACAAGAAAAATAATGCAAAATATATTACCAGAGATAAAGAAGGCCACTTCATAGTGGTAAAGGGGTAACTTCCTCAAGAGGACATAATAGAACTTCAACATACATAAAGAAAAAAACTGATAGAAATGAAAGAACAAATTGGCAAATCCACAATTATAGTCAGAAATTTCAATGCCCTGTCTCATCTCAATAACTGATAGTTGAGGTAGGCAGAAAATCCGTAAGTATAAAGAAATATTCTTTATAACATTTAAAAAAACATTCTTTTCATGTGCATATGGAACATTTATCAAGACAGACCATATTCTGGATCCTAATACAAGTATTAGTAAATTTAAAAGGATTAAAATCCTTTATTTATTTAAGAATATTTATCACAATTGAATTAAAATAGAAATCAATAGCAGAAAGATATCTGGAAGATTCTTACATATTTGGAAACCAAATAACACATCTAAATAACCCAAGAGTTAAAGAAGAAATCAAAGAAAATTAGAAAGTATTTTGGATTGAATGAAAATAAGACAACATATCAAAATTTGTAGGATGTTGCTAAAGCAGAACTTAGGGAGAAATTTACAGTATGTTTAAGCACCTATTTCACGGAAGAAGGAAAGTCTCAAATCAATGACCTCAGCTTACATCTCAAGAAACTAGAAAAAAAAATAAATTAAAAATAAAGTAAGCAGAAGAAAGGAAATAATAAGATCAGTGCTTACGTTCAAAAAGTCAAAAATAAGAAAACACTAATGACAGTTTGTGAAACCAAAAGCTGGACCTTTTGCGATGATAAGTAAAATTGATAAACCTCTAGCTAGAGTTAGCAGGAAAAAAAATAACATTAGGAATGAGAAAGATGATACTTATAGGGATACAGTAGGATAATCAAATAGCTTAGAAGCCCCATTAGGGGGTTGTAGATAGAGAGGGAACTTTAGGGGACTTTGGGAGACCACAGTAAGATTAATGATCACTCAAGAAAGTAATGGGAAAATCCTGAAACAACGTGGGGTTGCTTGACTCATAAAGCAGAACAAGTCGCTTATCATCAAAGCCAGATTGGCTTGCCTAACAACAAAACCAAGCTAATTTGCTTAGCAACAAAACCATGCAACAGAAGCATGAGACTTGCCCTGAAACAATAAAACAATAGTGGAAAATAAGGCCTGCAACCTGCCCAGTGGTGTCAACAAGTTAATGACCCCCAGGGCATGCTCTTTGCACACAAATAAAACAATCATTTATGGAAGGTGACATTTCAAAGAGAAAGACCCTCATTGTACTGAGACCTGAAATAATTTTTCCATAGTGCCATGGCAGTCCTGGCCTGACCATGTAGGGACAAAACTCCCCTGCCCAATCTGGAGGAAGGGCTGATGATGGAAACGTGACATCTACTCAAGAATGAAAAAGAAGGCGGTCTTCTCGCCCTCCCCTTTCTTCCTTTGATTATAAAAATGTAACCCACTAAGTACTCAGGGCAGCGCAGCACTCGCCTGCCCTCTTATAAGCCTCACAAGCATCCTATTCTAATAAATGACTTCTTACCTATCACTTTGCCTCTCACTGAATTCTTTCTGCGTTGAGACATAAAGGACCAGAGCTCTTCGGAGCCCCATGAAACGCCACCTAGTGGTTTCAATACCACTATATGTCCTACATATGTTTAAAATATAATAAGGGAAAATTATGAACAACTTTATGCCACTAAGTTTGACAACCTAGATGAAATGGACAAATTCCTCGAAAGTCCCAAACTACCAAGGCTGACCCAAGAAGAAACAGATAACCTGAACATCCCTACTTCCAGTGATTAGGATATATAACTACTTTATCATGATAATTTAAAGAAATTGAATTCATAGTTAAAAGCCTTCCTCCAAGGATAAATCCAGGCCCAGATGGCTTCACTGGTGAATTCTGTCAAACATTTAAGGAAGAAATAATACCAATTTTAGGCAAAATCTTCCAGAAAATTGAAGAGGAGGCAATACTTTCTAACCCTTTCTCTGAAGCAACCATAACCCTGATATCCAAATGAGACAAAGATATTACAAGAAAAAAAAAGGACAGACCAATATCCCTATCTCAGGAACATAGGTACAAAAATTCCAAACAAAATTTTAGCATTTCAAATCCAACAATTTGAAAAAGAGAGAATACCTCATGACCATGTGAGGTGTATTTCAAGGAAACAAGATTTATTTAACATTAAAGAGACAGTCCATTTAATGCACCATATTAAAAAACAAATAAACAAAAATCTTTATGACTTTTGGTTAAGCAAAGAGTTCTCAACAAAAGCACAATCTATAAAAGAAAAATTGATAAATACTTTTTCAAAATTAAAACTTTTGTTCTTTGAAAGACAAAGAATGAAGAATTACAGACTAGGCGAAAATATTTGCAAATTGAGTATCTCACAAAGAACGTTTATCCACAATATATGAAGAACACTCAAAACTCATTAATAAGAAAACAAACAGCCCAATAATAAAATTTGCAAAATATTTGATCAGACACTTCACTAAAGAAGATATGTGAATGGCAAATACACACATGAAAAGATGTCTTAAGATCGTTAGCCGTTAAGGATATGCAAATTAAAACCTCAAGAGGATAGCAATACAAACCTATTAGAATGGCTGCAGTAAAACAACAACAACAACAACAACAACAACAATGCTAAGCGCTGATGAAGATGTTCCACAACTATAAGAGATACGCTGCTTGTGGGAATGCAAAATGGTATGGCTACTTTGGAAAAGAGCCTGGAAGTTTCTTACAAAGTTAACCACACATTTGCTCTATGACCTACCTGTCCCACAACTGGGTAGTTACTCAAGAGAAATGTAAATTTACGTTTGCACGTAAACCTATATACAGATGTTTATAAGCAACTTTATCTTCAAAATTGGACATGACTAAATGTTCTTCAATGGGTGAAAGTATAAAAGGTACATTCCTAAAAGAAAGAAGACTCACAAGATAAAGGGAGCAGACTATTGATACTTGCCACAAGATGTGTAAATAATTACGTTATTTTGCTAGTTTAAAGGAGCCAGACCCAAAGGGCTTCTACTGTATGATTCCATGTATATGACATCCAGAAAAGGCAAACAAAAGGGATGGACAACCCATTGGTGTTTGCCAGGGTTAGATTGGGGGGGAAATTTGAATACAAGGGAGGAGAGAGAGGGAGTTGTTTTGGAGGCTGTAACTGTTCAGTGTCTTGACATTGGTGGTGGATACATGACTGCATTTGTGAAGGCAGAATAATAGCCCCCAAAGATGTCCACCTCCTAATTCCCAGAACCAGTAAATAGATTACCATGACAAAGAGGAGTTAAAGTTGTGGACAGAGTTAAAGTTTCTAATCAGTTGATTTTAAAATAGGGAAATTATCCTGGATTATCCGGGTGGGCTCAGTATAATCACAAGTGTTCTTAAAAGTGGAAGAGGGAGGTGGAAAAGGAGGTCACCGTAATGTGATTTGAGAAGGACTCAGCTTGCCTCTGCTGACTTTGGAGATGGAGCAAGGGGACCACAAGCCAAGGAATGTGGGAAACCTATAGCTGCAAAAAAGCAAGGAAAGGGCTGCTACCCAGAGCCTTCAGAAAGGAATGCAGCCCTGTCAATGCCTCAGTTTTAACCAAGTGAAAATCGTGTCAGACTTCTGTCCTACAGACTGTAAAATAATACATTTGTGTTGTTTAATGCACTCAATTTGTGGTACTGTGTTATGATAGCAATAGAAAACTAATACAGCATTCATTTGCCCAAACTTACAGAATTGTGTATCAGAAGTGGACTTGATGTTAATTAAAAATTAAGTTGAAGAAGACACTGATCGGGGATTAACCAAGATGGCGGAGTAGAAGGACGTGCTCTCTCTCCCTCTTGCGAGAGCACCAGAATCACAACTGGCTGCTGGACAATCATTGACAGGAAGACCCTGGACTTCACCAAGGAGGATACCCCACGTCCAAGGACAGAGAAGAAGCCACAGTGAGACGGTAGGAGGGGCGCAATCAGAGTAATATCTAATCCCATAACTGCTGGGTGGGTGACTCACAGACTGGCGAACACTTATACCACAGAAGTCCACCCACTGGAGTGAAGGTTCTGAGCCCCACGTCAGGCTTCCCAACCTGGGGGTCCGGCAACAGGAGGTGGAATTCCTAGAGAATCAGACTTTGAAGCCTAGTGGGAATTGATTGCAGGGCTTCGACATGACTGGGGGAAACAGAGACCCCACTCTTGGAGGGCACACACAAAGTAGTGGGGAAGACTTCCAGGGGAAGGAGCAGTGACCCTTGGGGAGACTGAACCAGACCTACCTGCTGGTGTTGGGGGGGTCTCCTGCAGAGGCAGGGGGTGGCTCTGTTTCACTGTGGGGACAAGGACTCTGGCAGCGGAGGTTCTGGGAAGTGCTCCTTGGCGTGAGCCCTCCCAGAGTCTGCCATTAACCCCAACAAAGAGCCCAGGTAGGCTCCAGTGTTGGGTTGCCTCAGGCAAAACAACCAACAGGGAAGGAACCCAGCCCCACCCATCAACAGTCAAGTGGATTAAAGTTTTACTGAGCTTTGACCACCACAGCAACAGTCAGCTCTACCCACCACCAGAACCTCCCATCAAGCCTCTTAGATAGCCTCAACCGCCAGAGGGCAGACAGCAGAAGCAAGAAAAACTACAATCCTGCAGCCTGTGGACCAAAAACCACAGTTACAGAAAGATAGACAAGATGAAAAGGCAGAGGGCTATGTACCAGATGAAGGAACAAGAAAAAACCCCAGAAAAACAACTAAATGAAGTGGAGATAGACAACCTTCCAGAAAAAGAATTCAGAATAATGATAGTGAAGATGATCCAGGACCTCGGAATAAGAATGGAGGCAAAGATTGAGAAGATGCAAGAAATGTTTAACAAACACCTAGAAGAATTAAAAAACAAACAAACAGAGATGACCAATACAATAACTGAAATGAAAACTACACTAGAAGGAATCAATATCAGAATAACTGAGGCAGAAGAAAGGATAAGTGACCTGGAAGACAGAATGGTGGAATTCACTGCTGTGGAACAGAATAAAGAAGAAAGAATGAAAAGAAATGAAGACAGCCTAAGAGACCTCTGGGACAACATTAAACGCAACAACATTCGCATTATAGGGGTCCCAGAAGGTGAAGAGAGAGAGAAAGGACCAGAGAAAATATTTGAAGAGATTATAGTCGAAAACTTCCCTAACATGGGAAAGGCAATAGCCACCCAAGTCCAGGAAGCGCAGAGAGTCCCATACAGGATAAACCCAAGGAGAAACACGCCGAGACACATAGTAATCAAAGTGGCAAAAATTAAAGACAAAGAAAAATTATTGAAAGCAGCAAGGGAAAAACGACAAATAACATACAAGGGAACTCCCATAAGGTTAACATCTGATTTCTCAGCAGAAACTCTGCAAGCCAGAAGGGAGTGGCATGATATAGTTAAAGTGATGAAAGGGAAGAACCTACAACCAACATTACTCTACCCGGCAAGGATCTCATTTAGATTTGATGGAGAAATCAAAAGCTTTACAGACAAGCAAAAGCTAAGAGAATTCAGCACCACCAAACCAGCTCTACAACAAATGCTAAAGGAACTTCTCTAAGTGGGAAACACAAGAGAAGAAAAGGACCTACAAAAACAAACCCAAAACAATTAAGATAATGGTCATAGGAACATACATATCGATAATTACCTTAAACGTGAATGGATTAAATGCTCCAACCAAAAGACATAGACTGGCTGAATGGATACAAAAACAAGACCCATATATATGCTGTCTACAAGAGACCCACTTTAGACCTAGGGACACATACAGACTGAAAGTGAGGGGATGGAAGAAGATAATCCATGCAAATGGAAATCAAAAGAAAGCTGGAGTAGCTATACTCATATCAGATAAAATCGACTTTAAAATAAAGAATGTTACAAGAGACAAGGAAGGACACTACATAAGGATCGAGGGATCAATCCAAGAAGAATATATAACAATTATAAATATATATGCACCCAACATAGGAGCACCTCAATACATAAGGCAACTGCTAACAGCTATAAAAGAGGAAATTGACAGTAACACAATCATAGTGGGGGACTTTAACACCTCACTTACACCAATGGACAGATCATCCAAAATGAAAATAAATAAGGAAACAGAAGCTTTAAATGACACAATAGACCAGATAGATTTAATTGATATATATAGGACATTCCATCCAAAAACAGCAGATTACACGTTCTTCTCAAGTGCGCACGGAACATTCTCCAGGATAGATCACATCTTGGGTCACAAATCAAGCCTCAGTAAATTTAAGAAAATTGAAATCATATCAAGCATCTTTTCTGACCACAACGCTATGAGATTAGAAATGAATTACAGGGAAAAAAACGTAAAAAAGACAAACACATGGAGGCTAAACAATACGTTACTAAATAACCAAGAGATCACTGAAGAAATCAAAGAGGAAATAAAAAAATACCTAGAGACAAATGACAATGAAAACACGACAACCTAAAACCTATGGGATGCAGCGACAGCAGTTCTAAGAGGGAAGTTTATAGCTATACAAACCTACCTAAAGAAACAAGAGAAATCTCAAGTAAACAATCTAACCTTACACCTAAAGAAACTAGAGAGAGAAGAACAAACAAAACCCAAAGTTAGCAGAAGGAAGGAAATCATAAAGATCAGAGCAGAAATAAATGAAATAGAAACAAAGAAAACAATAGCAAAGATCAATAAAACTAAAAGTTGGTTCTTTGAGAAGATAAACAAAATTGATAAGCCATTAGCCAGACTCATCAAGAAAAAGAGGGAGAAGACTCAAATCAATAAAATCAGAAATGAAAAAGGAGAAGTTACAACAGACACCGCAGAAATACAAAGCATCCTAAGAGACTACTACAAGCAACTTTATGCCAATAAAATGGACAACCTGGAAGAAATGGGCAAATTTTTAGAAAGGTATAACCTTCCAAAACTGAACCAGGAAGAAACAGAAAATATGAACAGACCAATCACAAGTAATGAAATTGAAACTGTGATTAAAAATCTTCCAACAAACAAAAGTCCAGGACCAGATGGCTTCACAGGTGAATTCTATCAAACATTTAGAGAAGAGCTAACACCTATCCTTCTCAAACTCTTCCAAAAAATTGCAGAGGAAGGAACACTCCCAAACTCATTCTATGAGGCCACCATCACCCTGATACCAAAACCAGACAAAGACACTACATAAAAGAAAATTACAGACCAATATCACTGATGAATATAGATGCAAAAATCCTCAACAATATACTAGCAAACAGAATCCAACAACACATTAAAAGGATCATACACCACGATCAAGTGGGATTTATCCCAGGGATGCAAGGATTCTTCAATATAGGCGAATCAATCAATGTGATACACCATATTAACAAATTGAAGAATAAAAACCATATGATCATCTCAATAGATGCAGAAAAAGCTTTTGACAAAATTCAATACCCATTTATGATAAAAACTCTCCAGAAAGTGGGCATAGAGGGAACCTACCTCAACATAATAAAGGCCATATATGACAAACCCACAGCAAACATCATTCTCAATGGTGAAAAACTGAAAGCATTTCCTCTAAGATCAGGAACGAGACAAGGATGTCCACTCTCACCACTATTATTCAACATAGTTTTGGAAGTCCTAGCCACAGCAATCAGAGAAGAAAAAGAAATAAAAGGAATACAAATTGGAAAAGAAGAAGTAAAACTGTCACTGTTTGCGGATGACATGATACTATACATAGAGAATCCTAAAACTGCCACCAGAAAACTGCTAGAGCTAATTAATGAACATGGTAACGTTGCAGGATACAAAATTAATGCACAGAAATCTCTTGCATTCCTATACACTAATGATGAAAAATCTGAAAGAGAAGTTATGGAAACACTCCCATTTACCATTGCAACAAAAAGGATAAAATACCTAGGAATAAACCTACCTAGGGAGACAAAAGACCTGTATGCAGAAAACTATAAGACACTGATGAAAGAAATTAAAGATGATACCAACAGATGGAGAGATATACCATGTTCTTGCATTGGAAGAATCAACATTGTGAAAATGACTCTACTACCCAAAGCAATCTACAGATTCAATGCAATCCCTATCAAATTACCAATGGCATTTTTTACGGAGCTAGAACAAATCATCTTAAAATTTGTATGGAGACACAAAAGACCCCGAATAGCCAAAGCAGTCTTGAGGGAAAAAAATGGAGCTGGAGGAATCAGACTCCCTGACTTCAGACTATACTACAAAGCTACAGTAATCAAGACAATATGGTACTGGCACCAAAACAGAAACATAGATCAATGGAACAAGATAGAAAGCCCAGAGATAAACCCACGCACCTATGGTCAACTAATCTATGACAAAGGAGGCAAAGATATACAATGGAGAAAAGACAGTCTCTTCAATAAGTGGTGCTGGGAAAACTGGACAGCTACATGTAAAAGAATGAAATTAGAATACTCCCTAACACCATACACAAAAATAAACTCAAAATGGATTAGAGGCCTAAATATAAGACTGGACACTATAAAACTCTTCGAGGAAAACATAGGAAGAACACTCTTTGACATAAATCACAGCAAGATCTTTTTTGATCCACCTCCTAGAATAATGGAAATAAAAACAAAAATAAACAAGTGGGACCTAATGAAACTTCAAAGCTTTTGCACAGCAAAGGAAACCATAAACAAGACGAAAAGACAATGCTCAGAATGGGAGAAAATATTTGCAAACGAATCAACGGACAAAGGATTAATCTCCAAAATATATAAACAGCTCATTCAGCTCAATATTAAAGAAACAAACACTCCAATCCAAAAATGGGCAGAAGACCTAAATAGACACTTCTCCAAAGAAGACATACAGACGGCCACGAAGCACATGAAAAGATGCTCAATATCACTAATTATTAGAGAAATGCAAATCAAAACTACAATGAGGTATCACCTCACTCCTGTTAGAATGGGCATCATCAGAAAATCTACAAACAACAAATGCTGGAGAGGGTGTGGAGAAAAGGGAATCCTCTTGCACTGTTGGTGGGAATGTAAATTGATACAGCCACTGTGGAGAACAGTATGGAGGTTCCTTATAAAACTAAAAATAGAATTACCATATGACCCTGCAATCCCACTACTGGGCATATACCCAGAGAAAACCGTAATTCAAAAAGACACATGCACCCGAATGTTCATTGCAGCACTATTTACAATAGCCAGGTCATGGAAGCAACCTAAATGCCCATCAACAGACGAATGGCTAAAGAAGAAGTGGTACATATATACAATGGAATATTACTCAGCCATAAAAAGGAACGAAATTGAGTCATTTGTTGAGAAGTGGATGGATCTAGAGACTGTCATACAGAGTGAAGTAAGTCAGAAAGAGAAAATCAAATATCGTATATTAATGCATGTATGTGGAACCTAGAAAAATGGTACAGATGAACCGGTTTGCAGGGCAGAAGTTGAGACACAAATGTAGAGAATGGACATATGGACACCAAGGGGGGAAAACTGCGGTGGGGTGGGGATGGTGGTGTGCTGAATTGGGCGATTGGGATTGACATGTATACAGTGATGTGTATAAAATTGATGCCTAATAAGAACCTGCAGTATAAAAAAACAAACAAAACAACTAATACTAAACTTTCATTGGGTTATTTGTATGGAAATATGTTAATATAAATGTTTCAGACATTACATGCAATTTCTAAAAATCTAAAAAATATATATATATTAAAAAAAAATATATATATATATATATCATGATCTTCAACTTCAAGTCATTGCAATTTAACAAATGTTGCAGTGCTTACTACATGCAAGGCACTGTGCTAGCTGGTTAACTTCCCTCCTCCTCCACACTCAGTGTTGTCAGACATGTGTCAGACATGGTCCTTTTAAAAATCCATTGTTGCTTTTCACTTGCCTCTCAGAGAGTATTAAAGATATGAATCGTGAAAAAAAAAAAAAGAAGAAGACACTGATTTTCTGAGAGAAACCTCTTGTACAAAATAAATTGAGAGATAATAAATCTCTATATAAAAATGATTGTACACACACACACTTATATGCCCACAAGCACATATTTACCTTTCATTTTAAACAAATCACTAGGAAAATAAGGGTTGAAGGAAAAGTTCCTTGCTCCTTTACAAGGTAGGCAAATCAACATAGGGTAAAAATAATACCCCAAGTCACCTAATCTCTTTTGGAATAGTAAAACCAAAAGATATGAAGAATCAGTTTTATCTTGGGGAAGTTGTTTCTGATTTTAAAATGTAAGCACAATACACATGATGATAAAATGGACTTCTCAACTCAGAATAAATGAACTTTTATGAGTGTACATAACTCTAAAGTAATGATAATGAAGTAATTCAAATAAAGGGAAGGTTGGTGTGTGAGATGTCTCCAAAATTTTTCATAATATTTGGTTTTCCCTTTACTTAGGACTTCTTTTAAACAAGGCAAAAACTTAAGGTTTTCTGGCCTGTTTTGGACAAGTTGTTATGAATTTTAGCATCTCATCTTTAAATCTCTATTCTTGAACTCCAAATGTTTCCCTCGATTACAGTGTACAGTAATAAACAACTGCTACTCTCTGCTTGTTCCCATCCACTTGTACAAGTAAGTCTGTAGTATTTCAGGACCTCTGATTTGGTTTTCAAGAGGCTTTTTCTCGTCACTGGCTCTCCTCCATTTCTGCTGACCCAGGCTTCCAAGAGTGTGAGGGATAATGGGATACACTCTCTGAAGAGTTTGGTGCCTCTCTTTTTATTTGTTTTTCTCATCACTGTATTAAAAACATAAAATTCTAACTGAGTAAATTTGAAGATCGAATTGGCTTTATTCAATGATTTATGAATTGGGCAGCATCCCATTGAGCAAGTAGAAAGGAGCTCTGCAGAGCTGTAAAAAATGCAAGAATTTTACAGGCAGGAGGGGGCAGAAAAGGGAAGTTTCTAGCTAAGAGTGGATTGTTTCAGGCAGGGTCACCTTCCTTTTGGGGGAAGGTGGGGGGGGTCACCCCTCTAGTGCTGACCAGGTAATTCCAGATCTATTGGTGAAAGGTCCCATTCCTGAGAGAGGCTGAAACTGCAATTAGGTTAGCTATTAAGTCTTGGTTTGCTGATGTGGGACTTAGCACAAGTGACTCCATTTGGGGTTTGTTGTTTCTTTACTAACAACTGTATCTCATTCCTAGCTCTTAACCCCAGTACCTAGATACTTGCTGGTGAATGGATGACCAGACCAGTGAATTCAGAATTTCAGAGAAGTTCTTTATAATGAGAGACAGGCAGAGAAATGGCAGTTCTACCACCCAGTAAGTTTTGAACTCTTGCAGGTCTGATGCCCAAATCAAGCGTGGGAACGTGAACAGTGAGACTGAGTGAAAACACAGCAGTTCTTTGTGTTTCTGTTAGACAAACACTGGTGGGAGACAGAGGACAAAGGAAGGAGACACAGGACTGGAGTGACCTCAGCTGGGGGTGGGGTTTCACAGTGTTGGGTGCTGCAGAGAGGTAGTCAGCAGGAGCAGGGGCTGTGTACATCATCAGAGGCATTTTTTATTTTATTTTATTGTTTTTATTGACGTTTAGTTGATTTACAATCTTGTGCCAATCTGCTGTATGGCAAAGTGACTCAGTTATACACATATAGACATTCTTTTTTTATATTCTTTTCCATTACAGTTTATCACAGGATATTGACTCTAGTTCCATGTGCTGTAGAGTAGGACTTTGTTGTTTATCCCTCCTATATATAATAGTTTACATCTGCTAATGCCACACTCCCAGCCCTTCCCTCTCCCACCCCACTCCTCCTTGGCAACCACAAGTCTGTTCTCTATGTCTGTGAGTCTGTTGCTGTTTCATAGATAGGTTCATTTGTGCCATACTTTAGATTCCACATGTAAGTGGTATCACATGGTATTTGTCTTTCTCTTTCTGACTTACTTCACTTAATAATCTCTAGTTGCATCCATGTTGCTGCAGTCATCAAAGGCATTTTAGAAGAGGCTCTGCTTGCCATAGCTTCTGGCAGCGTTGCTTCCTACAGTGGAAAGAAGAATGTTGTTGATGGGAATTCCCAAAGTTAGGCTAAAGTGGGGGTGAAGTAACTTTTCTAGGTGAAGAGGTGATCTTTTTTTTTTTTTTTATTTGTATGTGTGTGTTTTATTATATATTAGTCTCTTAAATCAAATAGAAGACAAAAAGTGGAGCTACAAACCAAAGTTACAACAGTACTAGCTTTTCTCGTCGCCCGTCTGTCTACTTTTACCAGAGGTCTTTATTTCTTCATAAGGCTTTGAGCTACTGTCCAGGGTCCTTGACTCCAACCTGAATAACTCCCTGTGGCAGGCGGGTCTGGTGGTTAAGAACTCTCTCAACTCTTGATTAACTGGGAATGTCTTGATTTCTCCCTCATTTTCGAAGGAAAGTTTTCCTAGATATAGGATTCTTGGTTGACGGTTTCTTTCCTTCAACACTTCAAGTACATTGAGTCATGCCATCTGGCCTCCGAGCCTCCTGATGAGAAATCTGCTCAATGACCTTCCTGGCAAATCTTCTCTCAGCTTCATAGACTTTCATAATGTACCGTATCATGTCTTATGCAACAGAACATTTTGTATAGTATCGTGAAGTCAGTTAAGTTGTAACCTTATTTTGAGACCAGAATTTAAGGAAAAGGAATTGAACATTTCAAGTGTAGACATTATGAGGTCTTTAAAATTATTACACATTTTCAAACTAGAAATAAAAAGGCCACTGAAGTATCCTGCAGATTTTTATTTATAACAAAGTGAATACCAATATCTAATAACACACGTAAAGAAAAATTTCTTTGGGATCCTTTTTCCTAAGTATAAAGGGGCCTTGAACTCAAAAAGTGAGAAAACCACTGTGGTGTATCCCCAGCGGTGATGGGTCCATTTCTTGCTCTGACCTCAGAGTGCACCATTGTGATGTACTTCACAAAGCCCTATGAAAGAGAAAGGTGGGCCCAGGTTTTTGGTCCTTAGAGCCCAGGAAGCTGCTTTTGGTGACCTGATGGCCTTGGACCTACAGTTAGCTTGTGTTTTCCTTGTTTCTGCCATTTTGTTGATTTTCGTTTCTCTTTTCTCTACTCTTTTTTATTTGTGTCATTGTTCTTTCTACAGTTAGCATAGTGAGTATTGTTGGTATAGTTAATACTTGATTAGCATAGTTAGTGTAGTTAGTACTAGTTAGCGCTGTTGGTACAGTTAACGTAGTTAGCGTTGTTAGTAGAGACAGCATACTTAGCCCTGTTAGTACAGTTAGCATTGTTAGTTAGCGTAGTTAGCGTTGCTAGGTAGTGCTGTCAGTCAGTGTAGTTAGCAGATCACCAGGATGCAGGGCCTCACAGCCAAATCTGCTGGCAAGAAGGCTCATATTGATGACTTCGAGATCCTCTGCACCATTGGTGAAGGCACCTTCAGTAAAGTGAAGTTGGCCCGGCACATTCTGACCGGGACACAGGTGGCTGTGAAGGTCATAAAGAAAAGGCGTCAGAGCTTCTCAAGTGTCCAGGCACTTTTCCGGGAAGTGTGCAGTCTGAAGGTTCTGAATCACCCCAATATTGTAAAACTGCTGGGGGTGATTGACACAGAGGAGACATTTTTCGTGGTGATGGAGTACCTCAGTGGGGGGGACATGTACCGCTATTTGAAGATCCATGGCCGTATGACAGAGGCGGAGGCCCGAGGCCCGTTCCAGCAGCTGGTCTCCGCCCTGCAGCACTGCCACCAGAGGGGTATCATGCACCGGGACCTGAAGCCACTGAGCCTCCTCTTTGATTCCAACATGAATATCAAACTTACAGACTTTGGCCTCAGCAACAAGTGTGATGACACTGTCCAACTGGACACGATCTGCGGCACACACCCTTATGCTGCCCCGGAACTCTTCCTGGGGCAGAGCGCCAGCGGCCCTGCGGTGGACGTGTGGAGCCTGGGAGTAGTGCTCTACACCATGGTAACTGGGTCCCAGCCGTTTGTGGGAAAAGACTTCCAGGAGCTGCGGAAGCAAATCCTACAAGGGCAATACCCCATCCCACCTTATCTGTCTGTGAAGATAAGGGATCTGTTACAAAAAATGATTGCCCTCAACCCCAGTGACAGAGGCACCTTACCTGACCTCATGAGGCATCCATGGGTCAACATGGGCCGGAAGGAGCCACTCCAGCCACCCTGTGCAGAGGACCTGGAGGTGACAATGGTGAGGACTCCAGGCTTGACTTGCGACCAGATCCAGGACACTGGGACAGGCAGTGTGAGCTCCAAGAAACCCAAGGTGGAGGTCTCCATCATAACTCTGAAGCCCTTCTCTTGGGGGGACCTCTGTGGCAGTGAACTTGAGCCTTCTCCAAGCCCTGTGGTGTCCTCCCTGCAAACCAGGTGGCTCTACCACAGAAAACATTTGCAGCTGCAGGAAGACCAGCAGGCAGGGCAGAAGACCGGTGAGTCTGCCTGTCCCCCACCCAGCCTGGAGGCGAGGACTGCCACCCCCAGCCCAGCCCCCCAGTGTGGCACTGGGACATCCACCTCCAGCAGCAGCAGCAGGATTGGAGCCCCAGAGGGAAGCAGCTGCCCCCTGGGTGTGTCCAACACTGGAAGGTCCTCCCACGCTGGGCAGCCTGAGAGTGTGTCCTCATCCACTGTCTCTGGCCAGAGCCAGAAAAAGCAAGGGGTGGCTGGGAGAATCTGGAACTTTATTTTGAAACATCTTTGTTGCAAGCTGCCCAGCATGAGGCGTCATAATAAAGTGAGCCCATGTGAACCCCATGGATGACCGAGGCAGGAAGATCAGGCTGCCGCGCTCCCTGGGGCCCGGTGCAGGGGAAGAGGAGTGTGTTCTCTGCACGGCCTTCAGAAGCATCGTATCCAAGACCCTGGCCAGCTCAGAGGATGGTCCGGAGCAGCCCGGGCGACCGAAAGCGAGGCCACCGTGGCTGCAGGTCTGCCCCTCAACCCCCACCTGGGTGAAACTTGAGAGACTGGACTGTCATTCCTGGGGCACGTCTCCCCTCCCCTACTCTTCTGTCTTCCGTGTTGGTGGGGGAGGGGGATAGTTCTTGTTCCAAGAACTCCTTGGTTCTTCCAATTCTAGTTAATAAACTTGATGCTCCAGAGGAAAAAAAAAAAAAAAAAAAAAGTTGAAAACCTTTAAAGTTACATAGGTGGTTCACAGTGTGACTGGTGTTGGACAACACCAGTGTAAACCATCTCAAAAGCAGGGAATTACCTTTTTATCCTGAGTATTTAGCACAGTGGCTGATGTGAAACATTGTAACTACCAAACATATGTTAGATGCATATGTGAATTAGAAAAGGTGACTGGCATTGTGCCCTGCTGCTCTTTTCAAGCTTATCCTCCAGCCCCCAGAAACTCAAGGACCCCCCCCCTACCCCAACATTCCCTCTGATACATTATCCTCTTCCTAACCTATTTCTGTTCCTTGTTAGAGCCAAGGAAGATGCATATAGATTAATCCTTGTTTTAAAATGAATGTGAGTACAGGAACTCTGTTTTACAAGCAAAAGTTGAGTACATACAGGCAAATACTTGTGTACCTGAGCTAGAGAATATTTAAAATAAAGATAGTCACAGAAAATACAAGGCTTTGGTTATCTTCAAGGAGTATGTGAGCACCTTGGATGAAAAGGTGCTACAGATTCAAAATGTAATTACTCTGCATTGTTTTCTGAACTCAGACACTTCAGTATTACTGTGTATTATTTTTGATCATCAAGTAATTTTTACAGTGACTTATTCTTTAGAAGAGGCTTAGGAATTTCGTACCTTTCTGTTTTCAAAAAAGAAGGCAAAGACTGCTCTTACTCAGATAATAACACTTTGTATAAAACACTTTCATCCTTAATGTCTGGAATACAAAAAAAATTGGAAGAAACCATGAAGATTTTTAATTTCCATGGCAAAAGTTAGCTCACATGGTTCAAGAAGATTCTTTACTTTTTGAAAGAATTTAAAACTAACTATTGTCCCTTAGATAGGGGCTGTAGACATCCTGAAATTACAAGTAAAATTTATGTGCGTTTTTTTTCCTGGAGACAAGAAACATACCTTTCATCAGCATCACAAAGAGAACAGCCACTGCCTTAGCAGATGCATAAGAGTCCACTTGTGGAGGAGAAAAGAAGAGTTATTTCATATATATTGCTCACATACTAGTTGCCTAAAATGTGTTTTGTAGAACAGTGGTCCCAAAAGCATCGTTAAGAGGAAAAGGATTCCACGGTGAAATCACGGGAAACATATTCTACTTTATGTATTTTTGGAGATTCTTAATACACATCACTCATTTTTTACATCATAGGTCTTGAGAAAATTTACTTGATAGTTAAACTCCAACTCTCACCATAGAGCAACATTGCTGGTGCATTGTGTACATACACTGTGAATCTAAAGCCATATATTTATTTGTTTTAAATCTTTATTGAAGTCCCATATATTTAAAAAATCTACAACTGTAAATTCTTAAATCTGTATATCTTAAAGAAAGCTGTTTTTATGAATGAAAGATATTTAACTTGTGAATGATTTTGTCTAATTATCAGTCTTTAATATATACTGAAGGGAGATACTTTCTCATTTAAGAAGGAACTATGACTTTATACTAATTGAATCCAACAGTAAAAAACAAAACAAGACATACCTACTCAGTTGCTATTTCTTCCTTTTACATTTCCAAGGATTTTGTCTAATTATCAGTCTTTAATATATACTGAAGGGAGATACTTTCTCATTTAAGAAGGAACTATGACTTTATACTAATTGGATCCAACAGTAAAAAACAAAACAAGACATACCTACTCAGTTGCTATTTCTTCCTTTTACATTTCCAAGGAATTTGGTAGAAAACTTACTGGAAAAACACATCACGTCTTGGGCTGTTTTGGGCACTCAATTCACAGATCTCATTGAATCCTCACTACACAGTGTATTATTATACAGATGTAGGATCCCTGGATCAAAGAGGTTAAGGAAAAAAATTTTAACCACCTTTATTGAGATACAATTTACATACCATAAAATTCTCCCGGTTATAACATACATACAATTCAGTAGTTTCTTTTTTTTTTAATTTTTTAATTTAATTTTATTTATTTTTTATACAGCAGGTTCTTATTAGTCATCAATTTTATATACATCAGTGTATACATATCAATCCCAATCGCCCAATTCATCACACCCCCACCCCCACCTGCTGCAGCTTTCCACCCTTGGTGTCCATATGTTTGTTCTCTACATCTGTGTCTCTATTTCTGCCCTGCAAACCGGTTCATCTGTACCATTTTTCTAGGTTCCACATATATGCGTTAATATACAATATTAGTTTTTCTCTTTCTGACTTACTTCACTCTGTATGACAGTCTCTACATCCATCCACGTCTCGACAAATGACCCAATTTCGTTCCTTTTTATGGCTGAGTAATATTCCATTGTATATATGTACCACATCTTCTTTAGCCATTCGTCTGTCGATGGGCATTTAGGTTGCTTCCATGACCTGGATACTGTAAATAGTGCTGCAATGAACATTGGGGTGCATGTATCTTTTTGAATTATGGTTTTCTCTGGGTATATGCCCAGTAGTGGGATTGCTGGATCATATGGTAATTGTATTTTTAGTTTTATAAGGAACCTCCATACTGTTCTCCATAGTGGCTGTATCAATTTACCTTCCCACCAACAGTGCAAGAGGGTTCCCTTTTCTCCACATGCTCTCCAGCATTTGTTGCTTGTAGATTTTCTGATGATGCCCATTCTAACTGGTGTGAGGTGATACCTCATTGTAGTTTTGATTTGCATTTCTCTAATAATTAGTGATGTTGAGCAGCTTTTCATGTGCTTCTTGCCATCTGTATGTCTTCTTTGGAGAAATGTCTGTTTAGGTCTTCTGCCCATTTTTGGATTGGGTTGTTTGTTTCTTTAATGTTGAGCTGCATGAGCTATTTATATATTTTGGAGATTAATCCTTTGTCCGTTGATTCATTTGCAAATATTTTCTCCCTTTCTGAGGGTTGTCTTTTCTTTTTGCTTATGGTTTCCTTTGCTGTGCAAAAGCTTTGAAGTTTCATTAGGTCCTATTTGTTTATTTTTGTTTTTATTTCCATTATTCTAGGAGGTGGATTAAAAAAGATCTTGCTGTGATTTATGTCAAAGAGTGTTCTTCCTATGTTTTCCTCAAAGAGTTTTATAGTGTCCGGTCTTACATTTAGGTTTCTAATCCATTTTGAGTTTATTTTTGTGTATGGTGTTAGGGAGTGTTTTAATTTCATTCTTCTACATGTAGCTGTCCAGTTTTCCCAGCACCACTTATTGAAGAGGCTGTTTTTTCTCCATTGTATATCCTTGCCTCCTTTGTCATAGATAAGTTGACCATAGGTGCGTGGATTTATCTCTGGGCTTTCTATCTTGTTCCGTTGATCTATGTTTCTGTTTTTGTGCCAGTACCTTATTGTCTTGATTACTGTAGCTTTGTAGAATAGTATGAAGTCAGGGAGTCTGATTCCTCCAGCTCCATTTTTTTCCCTCAAGACTGCTTTGGCTATTCGGGGTCTGTTGTGTCTCCATAAAAATATTAAGATTTTTTGTTCTACTTCTGTAAAAAATGCCATTGGTAGTTTGATAGGGATTGCATTGAATCTGTAGATTGCTTTGGGTAGTATAGTCATTTTCACAATATTGATTCTTCCAATCCAAGAACATGGTATATCTCTCCATCTGTTGGTATCATCTTTAATTTCTTTCATCAGTGTCTTATAGTTTTCTGCATACAGGTCTTTTGTCTCCCTAGGTAGGTTTATTCCTAGGTATTTTATACATTTTGTTGCAGTGGTAAATGGCAGTGTTTCCTTAATTTCTCTTTCAGATTTTTCATCATTAGTGTATAAGAATGCAAGAGATTTCTGTGCATTAATTTTGTATCCTGCAAATTTACCAAATTCATTGATTAGCTCTAGTAGTTTTCTGGTGGCATCTTTAAGATTCTCTGTGTGTAGTATCATGTCATCCGCAAACAGTGACAGTTTTACTTCTTCTTTTCCAATTTGTATTCCTTTTATTTCTTTTTCTTCTCTGATTGCTGTGGCTAGGACTTCCAAAACTATGTTGAATAATAGTGGTGAGAGTGGACATCCTTGTCTTGTTCCTGATCTTAGAGGAAATGCTTTCAGTTGTTCACCATTGAGAATGATGTTTGCTGTGGGTTTGTCGTATATGGCCTTTATTATGTTGAGGTAGGTTCCCTCTATGCCCACTTTCTGGAGAGTTTTTATCATTAATGGGTGTTGAATTTTGTCAAAAGCTTTTTCTGCATCTGTTGAGATGATCATATGGTTTTTATTCTTCAATTTGTTAATATGGTGTATCACATGGATTGATTTGTGTATATTGAAGAATCCTTGCATCCCTGGGATAAATCCCATTTGATCATGGTGTATGATTCTTTTAGTGTGTTGTTGGATTCTGTTTGCTAGTATTTTGTTGAGGATTTTTGCATCTATATTCGTGAGTGATATTGGTCTGTAATTTTCTTTTTTTGTAATATCTTTATCTGGTTTTTGTATCACGGTGATGGTGGCCTCATAGAATGAGTTTGGGAGTGTTCCTTCCTCCACAATTTTTTGGGAGAGTTTGAGAAGGATGGGTGTTAGCTCTTCTCTAAATGTTTGATAGAATTCACCTCTGAAGCCATCTGGTCCTGGACTTTTGTTTGTTGGAAGATTTTTAATCACAGTTTCAATTTCATTACTTGTGATTGGTCTGTTCATATTTTCTGTTTCTTCCTGGTTCAGTCTTGAAAGGTTATACCTTTCTAAGAATTTGTCCATTTCTTCCAGGTTGTCCATTTTATTGGCATAGAGTTGCTTGTAGTAGTCTCTTAGGATGCTTTGTATTTCTGCGGTATCTGTTGTAACTTCTCCTTTTTCATTGCTAATTTTATTGATTTGAGTCCTTTCCCTCTTTTTCTTGATGAGTCTGGCTAATGGTTTATCAGTGTTGTTTATCTTCTCAAAGAACCAGCTTTTTGTTTTATTGATCTTTGCTATTGTTTTCTTTGTTTCTATTTCATTTATTTCTGCTCTGATGATTTCTTTCCTTCTGCTAACTTTGGGTTTTGTTTGTTCTTCTCTCTCTAGTTTCTTTAGGTGTAAGGTTAGATTGTTTACTTGAGATTTCTCTTGTTTCTTTAGGTAGGTTTGTATAGCTATAAACTTCCCTCTTAGAACTGCTTTTGCTGCATCCCATAGGTTTTGGGTCGTCGTGTTTTCATTGTCATTTGTCTCTAGGTATTTTTTGATTTCCTCTTTGATTTCTTCAGTGATCTCTTGGTTATTTAGTAACGTATTGTTTAGCCTCCATGTGTTTGTGTTTTTTACATTTTTTCCCCTGTAATTCATTTCTAATCTCATAGCATTGTGGTCAGAAAAGATGCTTGATATGATTTCAGTTTTCATAAATTTACTGAAGCTTGATTTGTGACCCAAGATGTGATCTATCCTGGAGAATGTTCCATACGCACTTGAGATAACATGTAATCTGCTGTTTTTGGATGGAATGTCCTATATATATCAATTAAATCTATCTGTCCTATTGTGTCATTTAAAGCTTGTGTTTCCTTATTAATTTTCATTTTGGATGATCTGTCCATTGGTGTAAGTGAGGTGTTAAAGTCCCCCATTATTATTGTGTTACTGTCGATTTCCTCTTTTTTAGCTGTTAGCAGTTGCCTTATGTATTGAGGTGCTCCCATGTTGGGTGCATATATATTTATAATTGTTATATCTTCGTCTTGGATTGATCCCTTGATCATTTTGTATTGTCCTTCCTTGTCTCTTGTAACATTCTTTATTTTAAAGTCTATTTTATCTGATATGAGTATAACTACTCCAGCTTTCTTTTGATTTCCATTTGCATGGAATATCTTTTTCCATCCCCTCACTTTCAGTCTGTATGTGTCCCTAGGTCTGAAGTGGGTCTCTTGTAGACAGCATATATATGGGTCTTGTTTTTGTATCCATTCAGCAAGACTGTGTCTTTTGGTTGGAGCATTTAATCCATTCACATTTAAGGTAAATATCAATATGTATGTTCCTATGACCATTTTCTTAATCGTTTTGGGGTTTTTTTTGTAGATTATTTTCTTCTCTTGTGTTTCCCACTTAGAGAAGTTCCTTTAGCATTTGTTGCAGAGCTGGTTTGGTAGTGCTGAATTCTCTTAGCTTTTACTTGTCTGTATCGCTTTTGATTTCTCCATGGAATCTGAATGAGATCCTTGCCGGGTAGAGTATTCTTGGCTGTAGGTTCTTCCCTTTCATCACTTTAAATATGTCCTGCCACTCCTTTCTGGCTTGTAGAGTTTCTGCTGAGAAATCAGCTGTTAACCTTATGGGAATTCTCTTGTATGTTATTTGTCGTTTTTCCCTTTCTGCTTTCAATAATTTTTCTTTGTCTTTAATTTTTGCCAATTTGATTACTATGTGTCTCAGCGTGTTTCTCCTTGTGTTTATCCTGTATGGGACTCGCTGCACTTCCTGGGCTTGGGTGGCTGTTTCCTTTCCTATGTTAGGGAAGTTTTCAACTATAGTCTCTTCAAGTATTTTCTCTGGTCCTTTCTCTCTCTCTTCTCCTTCTGGGACCCCTATACTGCGAATGTTGTTGCGTTTAATGTTGTCCCAGAGGTCTCTTAGGCTGTCTTCATTTCTTTTCATTCTTTTTTCTTTATTCTGTTCCACAGCAGTGAATTCCACCATTCTGTCTTCCAGGTCACTTATCCATTCTTCTGCCTCAGTTATTCTGCTGTTGATTCCTTGTAGTATAGTTTTCATTTCAGTTATTTTATTGTTCATCTCTGTTTGTTTGTTCTTTAATTCTTCTAGGTGTTTGTTAAACATTTCTTGCATCTTCTCAATCTTTGCCTCCATTCTTTTTCTGATGTCCTGGATCATCTTCAGTATCATTATTCTGAATTCTTTTTCTGGAAGGTTGCCTATCTCTGCTTCATTTAGTTGTTTTTCTTGGGTTTAATCTTGTTCCTTCATCTGGTACATAGCCCTCTGC
Organism: Balaenoptera physalus; assembly: GCF_965194825.1. Classification (NCBI taxonomy): domain Eukaryota; kingdom Metazoa; phylum Chordata; class Mammalia; order Artiodactyla; family Balaenopteridae; genus Balaenoptera; species Balaenoptera physalus. The sequence goes on along the minus strand of NC_138898.1, from coordinate 40,649,788 downwards.
CTTTACATCTTGTCTATCTTTATGTGAATGTGGTTTTTGTTCCACAGGCTGCAGGATTGTAGTTCTTCTTGCTTCTGCTGTCTGCCGTCTGTTGGATGAGGCTATCTAAGAGCTTGTGCAAGTTTCCTGATGGGAGGGACTGGTGGTGGGTCAAGCTGACTGTTGCTCTGGTGGGTAGAGCTCAGTAAAACTTTAATCCTCTTGACTGCTGATGGGTGGGGCTGTGTTCCCTCCCTGTTCTTTGTTTGGCCTGAGGCAACCCAACATTGGAGCCTACCTGGGCTCTTTGGTGGGGCTAATGGCAGACTCTGGGAGGGCTCACGCCAAGGAGTACTTCCCAGAACTTCTGCCGCCAGTGTCCTTGCCCACGTGGTGAGCCACAGCCACCCCCTGCCTCTGCAGGAGACCCTCCAACACTAGCAGGTAGGTCTGGTTCAGTCTCTCATGGGGTCACTGCTCCTTCCCCCTGGGTCCCAATGCACCCACTATTTTGTGTTTGCCCTCCAAGAGTGGAGTCTCTGTTTCCCCCAGTCCTGTCAAATTTCTGCAGTCAAATCCCACTAGCCTTCAAAGTCTGATTCTCTTGGAATTCCTCCTCCCATTGCCGGACCCCCAGGTTGGGAAGCCTGACGTGGGACTCAGAACCTTCACTCCAATGGGTGTACTTCTGTGGTGTAAGTGTTCTGCAGTCTGTGAGTCACCCACCCAGCAGTTATGGGATTTGATTTTTCTGTGATTGCGCCCCTCCTACCATCTCATTGTGCCTTCTCCTTTGTCTTTGGATGTGGGGTATCTTTTTTGGTGAGTTCCAGTGTCTTCCTGTTGATGATTGTACAGCAGCTAGTTGTGATTCTGGTGTTCTCCCAAGAGGGAGTGAGAGCACCTCCTTCTACTCTGCCATCATGGTTCCCAGTAGTTTCTAGTATATTCAGAAAGTTGCATAAGAATCAAACTTTAGAACACTTTTATCACCACCGAAAGAAACCCCATACCCATTAACAGTAAATCCTATCCCAACTCACCTCTAGCCCTAAGCAACCAGTAATCTACTTTCTGTCTCTATGGATTTGCCTATTCTGGACATTTCATATAAACAGGATCACACAGTATGTGTTTTTCTGTAACTGGCTTCTTAGCACAATGTTTCCAAGGTTCATCCACGTTGTGGCATGTGTGAGTACTTCATTCCTCTTTATGATGGAATAATATTCTACTGTAGGTCTGTGCCACATTTTATTCATCTATTCATCAGTTAGTGGGCGTTTGGATTGTTCCACTTTTGGGTTATTTTGTGAACATTAGTATTCACATTTTTTTGTGGATGTGTTCTCAATTCATGTGTGTATATACCTCAGGGTGGAATTGTTGGGTCTAATTGTAACTCTGTGTTTGACTTTTGAGGAATTGCCAGACTATTTTTCTCACCCTGAATTCTCTCTGAGTTCAAATCTGCTTTTGAGCCCCTCTAATGAATTTTTAATTTCAGTTACTTAACTTTTCTACTAGACTTTCTATTTGATTCCTTTTTATAATTCTGTCTCTTTATTGCTATACTATGTTTGGAGACACACCATTGTCACACTTTCCTTTAATTCTTTAGACATGACTTCCTTTAGTTCTTTGAATATAATTATAACAGTTGACTTAAAGTCCTTATCTAACTGGCCAACATCTGGGCCATTTCAGAGACATTTCCTATTGGCTGTTGTTTTTCTTTTGTAGAGGCAATACCTTCCTGTTTCTCTGCATGTCTCATAATTTGTGGTTGAAATCTGGACATCGTAGATAATATATTGCAACAACTCTGGTACCACATTTTTTTCCCTCACCCTTCCACTCCTGTTTGTTGTTATTGCTGTTTGTTGTTGTTCTTGTTTCTTGTTACTGCTTTTTGTTCAGCAACTTCCCTAGACTTAATCTGTAGATTCTATATTCTCTACAGTGTGTTCTCTAAATTCTCTGCTAGCTTAAAAAAAAAAAAAATTCTTATTTTTATTTTTAAGACTGGGACCTAGGGTTCACCCTGTGTCAGTATACTTTAGTGGTTGCATGGATCCTGATGGTTCAGATTTCCTTAATTGCCTTGAGACAGTACATCTTCTTCCCACCTTTTGCACGAGGTTCTGTTTGAAGCATACCTTCAACCCTCAGGCATTATAGGAGTTGGCCTTATCTTTCACCTCCTGCTTGCTTAGGACTTCCGGGTCAGTCAGAAGTGAATGATTGGGCTTTCTCCTTACTCAGGTCTTTCCTGGGCTCGGACATCCCTGGTCATGGGCATAGCCCTGCACATTTGAACAATCTTCTAGATCCTCGGGAATATGTCAGAGCTTTTCAAAGTTCCCTATGGTCATCTAGTTCTCCAAATCTTCCTTTTGTCTTTTGGTGAGGTTCTTGTTGGTCTCAACTGAAGCATACAGCCTTATGCAGCTGTGATGTTAAGTGTTAGCAGTAGATTGCTGTTCTTTTCACTAATGCCCTGGGGATAGGACTTTTTCACCTGATTCACCTAAGCTTCAAGTCAAATCAAATAGAAGCAACAGCCTGGGCATGGGGATTTTCCAGGGAGCTGCTAATTTGATCAAAAAATTGTCCTCCGGAGATGGAGCTTTTACTGGAGCTCCAAAAAGAGCAGTGTCCTATTGAAGCTGCAGGCATTCCATGGCCACCTCATCCCTCAGCTTCGGAGGGAGGGGGATGGGAATATTCCCACGTGAAAATGACTCAGACTTCACTGGTTTTTAATGAGATTCAGTAGTTTTTCTTGAATAGATATTTTTTGAATAGCTATTTTGTTCTGGGCCTTTGGTTAAACTCCAGAGTTATCAAATGGTTGAATCTGATCGTTTTGCTTGTATTTTCATTGTTTGTGGAGCAGTGGGTTCACTGAGGTGCATGCTTCACCATTTCAGCTGGATAGTCTTAATCAAACTCAGGTATCTCAGAGTAAACAGCTATGCTGTTTATTGAGCATCCCTGTGCTTACTCAATAAATGACTTAATGACTATAAAGTGCTCAGAAGAGTTTGGGGCATACCTTGTAAGTATTATGAGCTAGCTGTTATGACTGTTATTCTCCTGCCCTCTGCAAGAGCAGCTTCTCTCTTCTGCTTCAGTGTTTGTTGGAGCACAGTGAATAACAAACTGTTTGAAGCTGCAACTCTATGAAGCCACTGATAACTGAGGAACACATTTAAGATGTATTTTCAAAGATTTAACACAATAGCTAATAACCAGTGCAGAGAGTTTCAAACCCCAAGCTAGCAATGCAGATGTATAGCTTCTACTCAAGCCTGGGAGTAAAACTAGGGTCAGTGTGGGCAGTGACTGGAAAGAAATTCAGTGTGATGACAAAGGTACGAAATCATACTGAAGGTGTCTCCATTCTTCAATTTACCCTTTTTAAATAAAAACGTAATTTTACTTTTAAAAACCTAATTGAGTAGAAAAATACTATTTCTCTTTTTCTTTCTAAACCCTATTTCTAAGGATTGTAGCTGTCCATGGTCAAGCTGCTAAAGGGCTCTCATGTTGATTAGAAGTGAGATAGATAGAAGGAAATTGGAAGCCTCCTGAATTAGGTTATTTTACTTACACCTTATAAATGGAAAACAACTCCCCATTCTATATAGGACAGAAATATTTGAACTGGGTAGCATGATCCCTGTGAGGGAAAACACCTTTTGGAGCACAATGTAGAAACAGAATGTCTTAACGTTTAAAAGAATAAAAAGTTACCTGAAATTACAAAAGCTTTAGATAATCCATGGCATATTGACCTAAAATCTATGGGCGGTAGATCCAGTAGTCTTAAAGATGCAATAAGACAAGGCTAGGCATCTATATTTATCAGTGAAAAAAGGAAAGGCCTGCTTTTGAATGACACTGGAATTTAGACAGGAAGAGAAAAATCTGAGAAAATGGTGCCAGGATCCAAATTTGAATAATGTGTTTTCATTTTATTTTTGTTTGGAGAGAGGCAAAATCTATTTTTTTTTTTTTTTTAAGGATAGCTAGAGAAAAGGGGACAGGCCAAGATATTCTCTTGACCCAGGTGCCCTGCATAGGTGCCCAGGTACCCAGGTTTGGAAGGAATTTTCCCTTCCCTCTGTAGGCTTCAGGTGCTCCAGGGAAGGCTGCGTGGATCCATGATTGGAAGCTTTGGAAGCTCAAGGAAGCAGCTCAGCTGCTACAGTAGTCACTGCACTACAGAGAATGGCGGCAGCTGCTTCTCAGATGGAGGCCATCAACCAGGGGGATTATCAGGGAAGACGGCAAGGGGTGGTGTGTGAATTCAAGTGAGATCCACCCCTAAGGAGTTCTGGAAATAACTATTTGAGGCTCAGGGGAGGAACTTGACCTACCATCATGCTCCAACCAGGGAAATCTGAATTATTGCTAAGAATATGACTGCTTTAGTATCTACACACTGATGACGATTGAAAACACCCCTACTATATGCCCAACACTGTAGTATATATATATATTTTAGTATATATATTTTTTAACATCTTTATTGGAGTATAATTGCTTTACAATGGTGTGCTATTTTCTGCTGTATAACAAAGTGAATCAGCTATATGTATACACATATCCCCATATCCCCTCCCTCTTGCGTCTCCCTCCCATCCTCCCTATCCCACCCCTCTAGGTGGTCACAAAGCACCGAGATGATCTCCCTGTGCAAAGCAGCTGCTTCCCACTAGCTATCTATTTTACATTTGGTAGTGTATATATGTCACTGCTACTCTCACACTTCATCCCAGCTTACCCTTCCCCGCACCCCGTGTCCTCAAGTCCATGTCTCTACTTCTGCGTCTTTATTCCTATCCTGTCCCTAGGTTGATCAGAACCATTTTTTTTTTTTAGATTCCATATATATGTGTTAGCATACGGTATTTGTTTTTCTCTTTCTGACTTACTTCATTCTGTATGACAGCCTCGAGGTCCATCCACCTCACTACAAATAACTCAATTTCATTCCTTTTTATGGCTGAGTAATATTCCATTGTATATATGTGCCACATCTTCTTTATCATTCATCTGTCGATGGACACTTAGGTTGCTTCCATGTCCTGGCTATTGTAAGTATAGCTGCAGTGAACACTGTGGTACATGTCTCTTTTTGAATTATGGTTTTCTCTGGGTATATGCCCAGTAGTGAGATTTCTGGGTCATATGGTAGTTCTATTTATACTTTTTTAAGGAACCTCCATGCTGTTCTCCATAGTGGCTGCATCAATTTACATTCCCACTAACAGTGCAAGAGGGTTCCCTCTCTACACCCTTTCCAGCATTTATTGTTTGGAGATTTTTTGATGATGGCCATTCAGACTGGTGTGAGGTAATACCTCATTGTGGTTTTGATTTGCATTTCTCTAATCATTAGTGATGTTGAGCATCCTTTCATGTGTTTGTTGGCAATCTGTATGTCTTCTTTGGAGAAATGTCTATTTAGGTCTTCCACCCATATTTGGATTGGGTTGTTTGGTTTTTTTGATATTGAGCTGCATGAGCTTCTTGTATACTTTGGAGATTAATCCTTTATCTGTTGCTTCCTTTGCAAATATTTTCTCCCATTCTCAGGGTTGTCTTTTAATCTTGTTTATGGTTTCCTTTGCTGTGTAAAAGCTTTTAAGTTTCATTAGGTCCCATTTGTTTATTTTTGTTTTTATTTCCATTACTCTAGGAGGTGGGTCTAAAAGGATCTTGCTGTGATTTCTGTCATAGTGTTCTGCCTATGTTTTCCTCTAAGAGTTTTACAGTGTCTGACCTCACATTTAGGTCTTTAATCCATTTTGAGTTTATTTTTGTGTATGGTGTTAGGAAGTGTTCTAATTTCATTCTTTTAGATGTAGCTGTCCAGTTTTCCTAGCACCAATTATTGAAGAGGTTGTCTTTTCTCCACTGTATAGTCTTGCCTCCTTTATCAAAGATAAGGTGACCATATGTGCATGGGTTTATCTCTCAGCTTTCTATCCTGTTCCATTGATCTATATTTGTTTTTGTGCCAGTACCATACTGTCTTGATTACTGTAGCTTTGTCGTATAGTCTGAAATCAAGGAGCCTGATTCCTCCACCTTCGTTTTTCTTTCTCAAGATTGCTTTGGCTATTTGGAGTCTTTTGTGTTTCCATACAAATTGTAAAGTTTTTTGTTCTAGTTCTGTGAAAAATGCCATTGGTAGTTTGATAGGGATTGCATTGAATCTGTAGATTGCTTTGGGTAGTATAGTCATTTTCACAATGTTGATTCTTCCAATCCAAGAATATGGTTTGTATCTCCATCTGTTTGTATCATCTTTAACTTCTTTCATCAGTGTCTTATAGTTTCCTGCATACAGGTCTTTTGTCTCCTTAGGTAGGTTTATTCCTAGGTATTTTATTCTTTTTCTTGCAATGGTAAATGGGAGTGTTTCCTTAATTTCTCTTTCAGATTTTTCATTGTTAGTGTATAGGAATGCAAGAGATTTCTGCGCATTAATTTTGTATCCTGCAGCTTTACCAAATTCATTGATTAGCTCTAGGAGTTTTCTGGTGGTATCTTTAGGATTCTCTATGTATAGTATCATGTCATCTGCAAACAGTGACAGCTTTACTTCTTCTTTTCCGATTTGGATTCCTTTTATTTTTTTTTCTTCTCTGATTCCTGTGGCTAAAACTTCCAAAACTATATTGAATAATAGTGGTGAGAATGGGCAACCTGGTCTTTTTCCTGATCTTAGAGTAAATGGTTTCAGTTTTTCACCATTGAGAACAATGCTGGCTTTGGGTTTGTCATATATCACCTTTATTATGTTGAGGTAGGTTCCCTCTATGTCCACTTTCTGGAGAGTTTTTATCATAAATGAGTGTTGAATTTTGTCATAAGTTTTACTGCATCTATTGACATTGTCATATGGTTTTTATTCTTCAATTTGTTAATATGGTGCATCACATTGATTGATTTGCATATATTGAAGAATCCTTGCATCCCTGGGATAAATCCCACTTGATCATGGTGTATGATCCTTTTAATGTGCTGTTGGATTCTGTTTGCTAGTATTTTGTTGAGGATTTTTGCATCTATATTCATCAGTGATATTGGTCTGTAATTTTCTTTTTTTGTAGTATCTCTGTCTGGTTTTGGTATCAGGGTGATGGTGGCCTCCTAGAATGAGTTTGGGAGTGTTCCTTCCTCCACAATTTTTTGGAAGAGTTTGAGAAGGATGGGTGTTAACTCTTCTCTAAATGTTTGATAGAATTCACCTTTGAAGACATCTAATTCTGGACTTTTGTTTGTTGGAAGATTTTAAATCACAGTTTCAATTTCATTACTTGTGATTGGTCTGTTCATATTTTCTATTTCTTCCTGGTTCAGTCTTAGAAGGTTATACCTTTCTAAGAATTTGTCCATTTCTTCCAGATTGTCCATTTTATTGACATAGAGTTGCTTGTAGTAATCTCTCATGATCCTTTGTATTTCTGCAGTGTCAGTTATTACTTCTCCTTTTTCATTTCTAATTCTGTTTATTTGAGTCTTCTCCCTTTTTTTCTTGATGAGTCTGGCTAATGTTTTATCAATTTTGTTTATCTTCTCAAAGAACAAGCTTTTAGTTTTATTGATCTTTGCTATCATTTCCTTCATTTCTTTTTCATTTATTTCTGATCTGATCTTTATCTCTTTCCTTTTGCTAACTTTGGGTTTTTTCGTTCTTCTTTCTCTAATTGCTTTAGGTTGTTTCTTTGAGATTTTTCTTTTTTCTTGAGGTAGGACTGTATATCTATAAACTTCCCTCTTAGAACTGCTTTTGCTGCATCCCATAGGTTTTGGGTCATCGTGTTTTCATTGTCATTTGTTTCTAGGTATTTTTTGATTTCCTCTTTTATGTCTTCAATGATCTCTTGGTTATTAAGTAGTGTATTGCTTAACCTCCATTTGTTTGTATTTTTTAGATTTTTTTCCTGTAATTGTTATCTAATCTCATAGCGTTGTGGTCGGAAAAGATACTTGATACGATTTCAATTTTCTTAAATTTACCAAGGCTTGATTTGTGACCCAAGGTGTGATCTATCCTGGAGAATGTTCCATGAGCAGTTGAGAAGAAAGTGTATTCTGTTTTTTTGGATGGAATGTCCTATAAATATCAATTAAGTCCACCTTGTTTAATGTATCATTTAAAGCTTGTGTTTCCTTATTTATTTTCATTTTGGATGATCTGTCCATTGGTGAAAGTGGGGTGTTAAAGTCCCCTACTATGATTTTGTTACTGTCGATTTCCCCTTTTATGACTGTTAGCATTTGCCTTATGTACTGAGTTGCTCATATGTTGGGTGCATAAATACTTACAATTGTTATATCTTCTTCTTGGCTTGATCCCTTGGTCATCATGTAGTGTCCTTCTTTATCTCTTGTAATAGTCTTCATTTTAAAATCTATTTTGTCTGATATGAGAATTGCTACTCCAGCTTTCTTTTGATTTCTATTTGCATGGGATATCTTTTTCCATCCCCTCTCTTTCAGTCTGTATGTGTCCCTAGGTCGGAAGTGGGTCTCTTGTAGACAACATATATACGTGTCTTGTCTTTGTATCCATTCAGCCAGTCTGTGTCTTTTGGTTGGAGCATTTAATCCATTTACATTTAAGGTAATTATCAATATGTATGTTCCTATTGCCATTTTCTTAATCGTTTTGTGTTCGTTTTTGTAGGTCTTTCCCTTCTCTTGTTTTTCCTGCCTAGGGAAGTTCGTTTAGCATTTGTTGTGAGGGTGGTTTGGTGGTGCTGAATTCTCTTAGCTTTTGCTTGTCTGTAAAGGTTTTAATTTCTCCATCGAATCTGAATGAGATCCTTGCTGGGTAGAGTAATCTTGGTTGTAGATTTTTCCCTTTCATCACTTTAAATATGTCCTGCCACTCCCTTCTGGCTTGTGAAGTTTCTGCTGAAAGATCAGCTGTTAACCTTGTGGGGGTTCCCTTGTATGGTATTTGTTGCTTTTTTCTTACTACTTTTAATATATTTTCTTTATATTTAATTTTTGATAGTTTGATTAATATGTGTGTTGGCATGTTTCTCCTTGGATTTATCCTGTATGGGACTCTCTGCACTTCCTGGACTTGATTGACTATTTCCTTTCCCATGTTAGGGGAGTTTTACACTATAATCTCTTCAAATATCTTCTCAGACCCTTTCTTTTTCTCTTCTGCTTCTGAGAACCGTATAATTTGAATGTCGGTGCATTTAATGTTGTCCCAGAAGTCTCTGAGACTGTCTTCAATTCTTTTCCTTCTTTTTTTCTTTATTCTGCTCTGCAGCATTTATTTCCGCTATTCTCTCTTCCAGGTCACTTATCCGTTCTTGGGCCCGAGAGACGGGCATGGACAGCTAACACTGCTCCCGCTGCCACCAAGAATCCTGTGTGGAAGCGCAGGTCACTACCCACACACACCCCCACCCGGGTGCCTCAGTTATTCTGCTATTGATTCCTTCTAGAGAATTTTTAATTTCATTTTTTGTGTTGTTTGTTTGTCATTGTTTGTTTGTTCTTTAGTTCTTCTAGGTCCTTGTTAAATGTTTCTTGTATTTTTTCCATTCTATTTCTGAGATTTTGGATCATCTTTACTATCATTACTCTGAATTCTTTTTCAGGTAGACTACCTATTTCCTCTTCATTTGTTTGTTCTGGTGGGTTTTTACCTTGCTCCTTCATCTGCTGCATATTTCTCTGTCTTCTCATTTTGTTAACTTACTGTGTTTGGGGTCTCCTTTTTGCAGGCTGCAGGTTTTTAGTTCCTGTTATTTTTGGTGTCTGGCCCCAGTGGGTGAGGTTGGTTCAGTGGCTTGTGTACGCTTCCTGGTTGGGGGGACTAGTGCCTGTGTTCTGGTGTGTAGGGCTGGATCTTGTCCTTCTGGTGGGCAGGGCCACGTCCAGAGCTGTGTTTTGGGGTGTCTGTTAACTTAGTATGACTTTAGGCAGCCTCTCTGCTCATGGGTGGGTTTGTGTTCCTGTCTTGCTAGTTGTTTAGCATGGGGCATCCAGCACTGGAGCTTGCTGGCCGTTGGGTGGAGCTGGGTCTTAGTGTTGAGACAGAGATCTCTGGGAGAGCGCTCACCAATTAATATTATGTGGGGCCGGGAGGTCTCTAGTGTTCCAGTGTCCTGGACTCGGCTCTCCCACCTCAGGGGCTCAGGCCTGTTACCCAGCCAGAGCACCAAGACCCTGCCAGCCGCACGGGTTGGAAGAAAAGGAAGAAAAAACAAACGCATCCGAAAACAAATGGTAAAATAAATACTAAACAGAAACATCTCCAAAGAAACATACACACACACCCCCACAAAAAGAACAAAAAGAAAGGAAGAGAGCAATCAAACCAATAAACAAATCCACCAATGATAACAAGCACTAAAACTAAACTAAGATAAACATAAGACGAAAGACAAATCAGACATAGAAAGCAAACCCCAAATCTACAGTTTCTCCCAAAGTCCATCGCCTCAATTTGGGGAACATTCATTGTCTATTCAGGTATTCCACAGATGCAGGGTTTATCAAGTTGATTGTGGGGATTTAATGCACTGCTCCTGAGGCTGCATGGAGAAACTTCCCTTTCTCTTCTTTGTTTGCACAGCTCCTGGGGTTCAGCTTTGGTTTTGGCCCTGCCTCTGTGTGTAGGCCACCCTCAGAGATCTGTTCCCTGCCCATACAGGAGGGGTTTAAAGCAGCGGCTTATTAGGGCTCTCTTGCTCACTGATGCCAGGGAGAGGGAGGGGTACCGTAGTCATAATTGGAATCCGGGGTGAGCCTGTGGTCGCAGAGGCCAGCATGACGTTGCAACAGCCTTAAGCATGCCGTGTGTTCTCCTGGGGAAGTTGTTCCTGGATCATGGGATCCTGGCCGTGGCATGCTGCACAGGCTCCCAGGGTGTGGTGGGTGTGGGTAGTGACCTTCACTTGAACACAGGATTCTTGGTGGCAGCAGGAGCAGTGTTAACTGTCCATGCCCATCTCTAGGGTCCAAGATGATAGCTGCAGTTCTTGCCTGTCTCTGGAGCTCACTTAGGTAGTGCTCTGTCATCTGTGGCCACACAGAACAGGAATCCCCTCTCCTCATGTACCCCAATGCAATGGTCTCTTGCCTCTCCGGCAGGTCCAGACTTTTTCCCGGGCTCCCTCCCGGCTAGCTGTGGCACACTAGCCCCCTTCAGGCTGTCTTCACGTGGCCAGCCCCAGTCCTCTCCCTGGGGTCTGACCTCCGAAACCTGAGCCTCAGCTCCCAGCCCCCACCCGTCCCAGCGCATGAGCAGACAAGCATCTCAGGCTGGTGAGGGCTGGTCAGCACTGATCCTCTGTGAGGGAATCTCTGCGCTTTGCCCTCTGTACCCCTGTTGCTGCACTCTCCTCCGTGGCTCCAAAGCTTCCCTCTGCCCCGCCCCCATCCCCACCAGTGAAGGGGCTTCCTAGTGTGTGGAAACTTTTCCTCCTTCACAGCTCCCTCCCTAAGATGTACAGATCCCGTCCCTATTCTTTTGTCTCTTTTTTTCTTTTTTCTTTTGCTCTACCCAGGTACATGGGGATTTTCTTGACTTTCGGGAATTCTGAGGTCTTTTGCCAGCATTCACTAGGTGTTCTGTAGGAATTGTTCCACATGTAGCTGTATTTTTGATGTATTTGTGGGGAGGAAGGTGATCTCCATGTTTTACTCCTCCACCATCTTGAAGGTCTCTGTCTAGTATATTTTTAAATCTATGGTGTTTACAGCAATTCTTTAAGACTACTTTTATCCTCTACACTTAGTAGATGAGAAAAGTAAGACGTAAAAAGGTAAGCAGCTTTCCCAGGGGTGCACACTTAGTATTTGGCAGAGCCAGAATCAGAACTCAAATCTTCTTCACCCAAAATGTTATGATCATTCCAGGACATCATCTCTCATGCACCTGTAGAAGTACGCTTCTTACTTGCACCTTCAAAGTGTCTGGATACCCATGTAGAGTGAGCAAAGAAGGCCCATAAACATCAACAACAACAACAAACATCAAAGGAAAAAGGCAAAGAAATTCAAAAAGAACTTCTACTGTTACTGTGTTTTTTGGTCCTACAAAATCACAATGAGAAAACTGGGAGGATGGAAATTTTTCTGCAGGAAAAGGGCTCAAAAGAGTGCAAAATAAACCTGACTCATAAGCTATTACTGTGATAATTTAGTGTACTGTAGCTGAAGTAACAATTGCTTTCTATTCATTTACCCAAGTTGGGCAAAGAAAGTTTCTTTCAAAAGCTGAGATGTTGATAATTGCTTATGTGAGCTTCCATTTTAAAGAAAAAAGCATTGCTGAAGCTGGCATTCCAGGGGAAGGGTAGTCAATATTGGAACATTTTGAGTGAATTTTAAGAATTGGATGATGAAGAAGAAAACTAATTATGTCTAAATATAAATTAAACTATTTCTCGAAGGATACAATAGTACAGAATTATGCAACAAATTAGCCAGCAAGATATTACTATTCCAACTGAAATCATGCTGGTACATGAGAGAGGCTAATCTTTTGGATAAACAATGTTGATTAAAAATTTTCATTCTCAAGGATCTGGGCCCAAGAATCTTGGGCAATTTATGTAGTTGATTGTCTAAGATGTTAGAGATTTCTGTGCTGACATTGATAGTGAGCCCCATTTTTATGGACTGAATTGTACCTCCCCCAATCCCTGTGTTGGAGCCCTAACTCTCAGTGTGACTATATTTGGAGATAGGATCTTTAAGTAATTAAGTTTAAATGAGGCCATAAGAGTGGGGCTCTAATCCAATAGAACCAGTGCCCTTATAAGAAGAGGGAGCGACAATAGCAGTGCACACACAGAGGAAAGGCAAGGTGATGACATCCATCTTTGAGGCAGAAAAAGAGTCCTCACAAGAAACCTGTGCTGCTGGCACGTTGAACTTGGCCTTCCAGCCTCCAGAACCATGAAAAAATAAATGTCTGTTGTTTAAGCCAGCCAATCTGAGTATTTTGTTATGGAAGCCTGACCAGACTAATACACTTGAACAGCAACAGTTCTCAAATTTGAGTGTGGCTATTTTATGTGCTTTATCATTTGTCAACATCATTTAGCATTCTTCTGTCAATCAATAGAGAATGTTTCAACATAAGTTAGTGATTTTAACTACCTTTGTGTGAATTTTAAAATGAGTGACGTGAATTAAGCCTGGCAGATATCTTTCTTCTCTCAGTTTACTTTCACTGCATATCATTTTCATGGATCACTGTAAATTTTCTATCTGCCTGACTTTTCTTTCAACTATAAATAATTTTGTTACCTTTCGAGTTGTCATTTAAATACCACTTAAAGTATTTTTACAAGGACTTTGCAATATCACAGGAAAAGTGTTGGTCTTTTAATTCCATAATGCCTTTGACATTCATCCAGGAAGAGGAGGTGATCTAAGGAAAGTACAGATGAAGCATGCATAGTTTTTAGAGCTCATGAAAGGTATGGATGAAATAAAGTTATCTCCAGGTATTCATCATGCTGGCCATCCATTCTTTCAACATAGTCTTTGAGCACTAATGTTGAACTAAGATAATAAAGACGCAGTGGGCTTTATGCAAAGTACTCATTTCATCAGTTCTAAGCCAACTCATCTATGACCCGTTACTCTCTTTAACTAGCTTTCAAAATAACCCTGTTCCTCTGTGGGCTTTTTTAATGAAAGAGACCCTTTTTACCTTATTTCAATGTTCGAGAGACTCATATGTATTACATGCTCCAAAATATATACTGAATTGTGTTGAGGGCTACCTAAGCTAATTAATATCTTTTGTCCCTTAAAAACTGAATTCAGTAATAAAACTACAATAGAATTATAGCTATTTCATCCTAAGTGCCTTTTAAAGTCAAATTTTTTTATTCTCTGAGACCCAAAGAATACATATATTTCCCTGGAAAATGGGGCAGCTCTACAAATTCATGACAATTCCTCCAAACAAAAGGAGAAAAGTGGATCAATTTGGCCAGACAATAAAAATTAAGTTACTTCTATTTTGACTAAAGAAAACGTCTTCTTTTATGGCAGAATTTCAAAACTGCAAATTACAATTTAAAATGATAGCTGAAGGACATAATCTACAGGAAGGCAATTTTTGTAAGATATATTAAACTTGAACTTTTATATTATATTTGATGAGATGTAAAATCATAGCATTTTAAAACTTAAATAAGGGACCTTGGAGAGCTCCCATGGAAAAGCAAATCACAAGAAAGAACTCTTCTATGTGTAAAATGCAAATTTGCCTTTGAAAGATGGAGCAGCATTTCCCCAGAGGTCCATGTGCAGAGTGATTTTCAAATAAAGACACCGATAATAAAAAAAATTTTTGTTCTCTTAATATCTAGTTAAAAAAACCCACACACTATAAACCAAAAAACAGGCATCCATCACCTAATGTGACTCTGCTAAGGATACTGCATGTTGCCATGACACCACAACAGGCTTGCTAGCTGGCCTGTCCACCTGGGAGAAACCTTGCATTGCATCCTCCATACCCACACGGTCTTAGGAGTCTCGACACTTTGTTATGCCTTGTGTTTTTCCTAATTTTCCATCCTGACACTAAATAAATAATCCCTGGGCTTTGAGATATAGCAGAACTAGCAAGAGGTTTGGAGTCAAACATAGCCAGGCTTGGAATCAACCCCCACTCTGGTTACTAAGTAAGTGGTCTTAGTCAGCCACTTCATCGCTCTCATTTTCAGTTGAATAGTGAGAATAATGATGCCTGCTCGCGGCATTGTAGGAGTTAGAGACAGTGCATCTAATCTAGATACTGTTTCTAGTACCCAGTGGACACATTTATCATTATTCAGTTTGTACGTGGAATTGACCAATTTGTCATCCAGCTGTAGTTTCTCAGTTTCAGTCTGGATTGAGTTGTGACCTCAGTCGTCTAATTTACGCCCTGTGTGGATCCAAACTGGTTTGGATCAAGTCAAGTGAAAAATAGCACTAGACATGTTCACCTTTATTCTAATTCAGAATCAGTGAAAGCCATGATATCACATGATGTCACAAGCCATGATGTCCATCTACCAAAATAGTGGCAAACACACACACACACACACACACACACACACAGTTTCTTTGAGCAACTTTTTCACCTTTAAGACCTCTCGCCTAAATGCACAAGAGTCATGATGAATATTATGAGCAACTAGGTGCACAAATGTTTACTGAAAACTACTCTGTGTCAGGCACTTTACAAGATGTCTGGGTAGCAACCATGAACCAGATGTTCATAATCATGGACTTCATGGTATCATAGAGAAAACAGAAATTTAAAAATACTTACAAACCCCTTTCCAACAGATTTTTTTTTACTACTCTTACTTCCCATGAAAATTTAACAATCAATTTCCTCAGAACCCAGTTCTCAATTATGAGGCACTAGCTATTTCCTGCTAAAGTACTAAGGCTCCAAGACCACACATTTGTATTAGTATGTAGTGCTCTATTGCTGAAAAAATAGTTCAATATCTGGATTGAAGATTTCTGAGCAAAGGAGGAAAAGTGAATAGGAATAGAAATTGGTGTCACCTGGTCTGGTCGACCCAGGTTAAATGTATATAGTAAATAATCCGCCACATAATGTGTTCTCATCCTTGCTATTGATTTATTTACCTTTAGTGATAGAGAATGAATGAGCCCAGCCATAGCTATTATGTATCTTACACCCTTGGTCACCCAGGCTGGGTCTATTAGCAGGAGTACACTGGTCCATCTGTACAATGAAAGTCTGGATTTTAAAAATTCAGGTTTGAAAAGGGATCAGATGTGTGGTTATGAGAGGTGGGAGATAGGAGAGGGGGAATCAGGCAGGTGGTCAAAGACTTCTAGTTATAAGTAAGTGCTAGTAATGTACAGCAAGATGACTATAGTTAACGTTGCTATGTGATTTATAGGGTTGTTAAGAGAGTAGATTCTAAGAGTTCTCATCACAAGGAGAATTTTTTTCTTTTTACAATGTATGTAAATCAAATCAGCATGCTGTGCACCTTAAACTTATACAGGGTGTATGTCAATTATGTCTCCATAAAACTGGAAAAAGTCAGGTTTGAATTGGTCATATTGCTTTGCAAAACTCTTTGGCAGTATTTACAAAGCTAAATAGGCCTGTGTTCTCTGATTACATGCATGAATTTTACATCTACTTGGGGATAGTTGTTGAAATTTTCTACTGATCACTTTGAAGCACAAGTTTTAAACCTTAATTTTGAAAAATAAATCAGATATGCAAAAAATTAGAATGAATAGTGTAATGAATCCCATATACCTATTATTCTGAATCATTTTTTTAAAAAATTGGTTGCGTTTGCTTCATGTGTCCAATTTTTCTTTTATTTACTTTTTCATAATGTAATTTATTTTTAATGTGGATAGCTTTATTTTCTACCTAACAGTCTAGTAATTTGACAAAGAAAGATGACCATCAAATACATTTATGCTGCATTAACATAATGAATTCAACAGAAATGCATACTATGTTTACCAGATAATATGTATGAGAATTCTTGTGGTGCCACTATTTTAATAGCCCCAAACTGAAAACAACCCAATTTTTCATCAATAAATAGCAGAGTGGCCAATCAGTCATGGCATAATTCATGCAATGGCTTGTGGCATAGCAGTGACAATGAATAATGTGCAACTATACACAACATCCTGCCTGAATCTCATGAACATACTGTTCAGTGAAAGAAGCCAGATAGAAAAGTGTACCCTGTATGACTCTCCTTCTTCCTAAACAGGCTGGACTAATATATGGTGTTAGAAACCAGGATACTAGTAACTCTCGAGGGTAATGACTGAGAGGGAACACAGGAAATTTCCGGGCTCCTGATGATGTTCTACTTCTTGATGTGGGTGCTGGTTTTATAGGTGTGCTCACTGAGTAAAAATTAATTGATGATTAATTATTAACTAATTAATTATGGTTTGTGCACTTTTCAGGGTATGTGTCATACATCTATAAAACTCCCTCCTCAAAATTGGGTCTCTCTCATAACAACTGGAAGTGGGGAAAACTGGTCAAAAAAATCTATGAGAAGATAAGCAAGTTCATTATGATCATTGTACCTAAAAAGATCTAAGAAGCAAAGGTGAGTCTGACCGCTATCCTTCAATATCTGCACCTTCTTTTTACCCCTTAGTTTTCAATGTTTCCTTTTGGACATAATTGAATCCAGTGGCTGATGCCAGTAAGTGCATCAGCACTTGCTTGAATGTGGTCCTTTTATTGTCCTCTTTTATCATTTTTTTTTTCTTTTTATTTATTTAACATCTTTATTGGAGTATAATTGCTTTACAATGGTATGTTAGTTTCTGCTTTATAACAAAGTGAATCTGTTATGCATATACATATGTTCCCATATCTCTTCCCTCTTGTGTCTCCCTCCCTCCCACCCTCCCTATCCCACCGCTCTAGGTGGTCAAAGAGCACCGAGCTGATCTCCCTGTGCTATGTGGCTGCTTCCCACTAGCTATCTATTTTACGTTTGGTAGTGTATATATGTCCATGCCACTCTCTCACTTTGTCACAGCTTACCCTTCCCCCTCCCCATATCCTCAAGTCCATTCTCTAGTAGCCCTCTTTTAATTGTTGGTGTGCCCCATGCCAGTGAAATGGACAATGCAGCATTTTGGCTAAAAGCCTCCCAGGTTATGAGTAAACAGGCTGCTCAGACAGGACATTGCAGTGACACAGCTCACCGGATTGTCCGGTTGGAATAGAAAGCCGAAGCTGAATGAATGACTTTGTTCTTCTCCAGAGAAGACCATTGTTCTCATGTAGGCATCTATTTAGTCACCAATCAGTCACAGAGCCACTACCCTACTCCAGGCCCTGTATTTCAATGTTGGGGACAGGAAAACAGCCACATGCAATCCCCGTCCTCATGGGACTGATGATCTAGCCAGGGGGTTAATGCATTTAACAAATATCTTAAATGATGGGCTATACCATAAGAGTGAATTATACAAAGGGCCTTGAAATAGAGAAAAATAAGTAACGGATCCTTTCTGGGGATCAAAGGGGACTTTGTTGAAAGGGGAACAATTGCACTTGATTACAAAGAATAAGGTGGAGCTTTGGAAGAGGAAAAAGAGGAAAGGGGAGTCCAGTACGAGGGAACAGACTCTGCGAAATCATTGCTGTTAACGTGTACCTATGTGCCATGCTTGGGGGGAGCGGGGGAGAGGGGAGCTGAGGACAGCAAGGCAGTCCAGGCGGGATTACAAATGCATAGAAGATGCTCGGTTGGTGTCCCACCGAGACCCCTTTGCCTGGCCAGTGTGTTCTTCCTTCAGCTGCTGTGAGTGTTGGTTAATCTCTGCCACTTCTCCAGACAGTTTCCCCATTCTGTAGGAGCCACCTCATCCAGAAATGCCTGAGAGGTTACAGACCTCACCAGGGAAACCTGCAGCCAGTAGCGATCTGGGGGTGTAAGAGCCTGCTCCTTGCTTCACGACGAGGCAGCTCTGCGGTGCTGTTCATGCCTCAGAGCTCTTGTGGGATGGGGTGAGCCGAAACTCCAGCCCAGACCACATTCTTGCTTGGCCCCTCGAACACGTCCTGTCCTGCTTCCCTTACCTCCCTTCCTCTGAGGACACACCTCACCAAATGATAGGCACAACAATCCCTGACTGCTTTTAGGGAGTCTCACGTAATACTTCAATTTTGATTCTGTAAATAATAGGGAGCCACTGAGCATTTTCAGTCAGTGGATAGACCCAATCAGAATTGAGTTTTGTAAAGTTAACACTGTCATAACTTTGACTGCAACTTTGAGAATAATTTCTCCTGTTTATCTTTAATGTATACTGCTTTTAAGCACTGTTCTAATATAACTTCTTGATACCCAATGTGTGTGTGTGATTCTGTTTCTGTGAGGAAAATGTGATTATGTGATTGCATCTGGGAAAATGGAAAGGGCGTTTTCTCTTCTGTGTGTTTATTATTTTATTGTAATTGTGCTCCAGAATTTTCCCCTTTATTTAATTGTTTTCTGATAATGGTTTTATCATGTTCCTGTAGCAGTAATTCTCATTTCCGTGTACTTTGTTTGAAAAACATTCTTATCCTATAGTTCATTATTTCACAATATTATTAGAATTAGAACTTTAATATTTGAATCACGGGTGAGAGAGGTGACGAGCTCTCATTGGTGAGCTTCTAGGGATCACTTGAATAATGTTATAAGGTTTCTTTCTTTTTCTTCCCTCCCTCTCTCCCTCTCTCTTTCTCTCTCCCTCTCTCTCTCTCTTTCTCCCTTTCTTTCTTGCTTTCTTTCTTTCTTCTTGGATAATTCAACATGTTAAATGTATAACAATTAGGTTTCTATCTTAGAATAATTGCCTTTTAAATTCTGTTTTATAAAAACCCACTCTTGCTAATTAGTTGACCTTTATAAATAAAATATGCATGTTTAATTTAACAGGTGCTGGGGTGATGTAAATGTTTGCTGTAGAGTGTCACTGGAAATACAGTTGCCTTTCCAGAACTGTAATTCTAGTCTTGATTCTTGCTATGTGAGGAAGAGAAATTTATGTATCTATACAATTTTTTCTCAGTCACGGAGGAAAGGAATAAACCTTTTTAAAAAAATTAATTAATTAATTAATTAATTTATTTATTTTTGGCTGAGTTGGGTCTTTGTTGCTGCACGAGGGCTTTCTCTAGTTGCGGCGAGCGGGGGCTAGTCTTTGTTGTAGTGGGTGGGCTTCTCATTTCAGTGGCTTCTCTTGTTGCAGAGCACGGACTGTAGGCACGCGGGCTTCAGTAGTGTGGCACGTGGACTCAGTGGTTTTGGCTTATGGGCTCTAGAGAGCAGGCTCAGTAGTTGTGGCGCACGGGCTTAGTTGTTCCGTGGCATGTGGTATCTTCCCGGACCAGGGCTTAAACCCGTGTCCCCTGCATTGGCAGGTGGATTCCTAACCACTGTGCCACCAGGGAAGCCCTAAAGCTTTTTTAAAGATATTAAATACATTAGAAAGACATTGAAAACTTCAAATGAAGAATTACTCTTATTAAAAATAAAGATGTTATGCTCTCCTTTTATCTTTACCTGAGGAAATACTTTTTAATCTGCAAAGCTAACTCACAATATCACTTCCTCTATGAGAAGGGGACTGAGGACCATAATATTCATTCCTGTTTTTCTAATCCAGAAGCCAACTTTTCCTCTGAACTCCTGTAATATTTAGTTCTGGCCTTCTTTAACTGCCTTTGAATGCCCTCTTGGATTATAAATACATAAATTTCAGTTAGCTATTACTGCATAACAAACTCCCCCAAACTCAGTGGCTTAAAATAATAAAAATGTATTATTGATCATAAGACGGTGGGTCAGCTGGGCTATCCTTCAGGTCTCCTGTGGGCTCACAGCTGTGTTTATGGTCAGCTGTAGACTGCGAGGTGGCCCTGCTCTTTGTTGCTGGGTCCTCATGCTTGGGGCTCAGCAGCCTTGAGGTGGTCCAGGGTAGCTTTGGCTGGGACAAGTGGGCTGGAACTGGCACATGGGCCCTCCTACTGCATTTTATTAGTGAAAGTAACTCTCGAGGCAGCCGAGGTGCGAGGAGCCAGAAAATGGCTCTGCCTCTTGATGGAAGGCATCGCAGAACCACGTTACAAAGCATGTGGTTCAGAGGAGGCTGAAGCACTGAGGGCTTTTTGTAGTGAATATATCACATATACACATGTTTGTATACATGTCTTCTCTCTCTCAGTCTAAAATCTTCTTGAAGATAAGGGGATATTTTTTCTTCTTGTATTCCAGCATTAACAGTGCTGTTCAGAGTGAACCTCTGTTGGTTTTAAGATCATATCATCTCTCCCTCTTTTCAACTGATAATAGCTCTATTTTTGTCCTTTGTCATCCCTATCCAGTGTGATCCTAGTGGGTTTCTGGGCTTCTCAATTGGGTGCCCTAACCCAAAAGCTGGTCGAGGGATCAGAATGAAACTAAGGCTGGGACAATGAGAGTCTTTCAGAAATTTGATCTGGAAGACCCATTTAAGGAGAGAATGTGGTTGAAGCTGAGCTCCTCGCCTTCTCGAAGCCTAGTTCTTTAAATCTTCCTTCAATTTTGAAGCCTCCCGGTAAATATCCTTTATCTTTGGAAAAACATCTGTCACAGGGACCTTACACACTGCCAACTCTCAAAAGTTTGTTGAATGACTGAATGAAGGCAAGAGTCCTTTGATCACCAACTATCTTTATCCTATAAGAGTATTTAGCATAAGCTCTCCTAGGGCATGGACACCTTTGGTTTGGTCTGCCCTACAGTCCTTTCTCCAAGAACTGCCCCCCTCACATGCTTAATGAGGAACCAACAAGTTACTGCAAGGGCACCTTAACTTGGGACCAAAGGATATTTGGTTGGGATAGCCAGCAAGTCCCTCAAATTTGTGAATGGGGATCCAAGACAGTCAGACAATCTAAAAACATAATATGTTAAATTGACAAGCTGTGAAGCATCTTTCCAGCCATATACAGAGATTTTTTCTGTGAGTGTATGAATTTGGGCAAGTCACTGAACCTCTCTAAGCTTCAATTTCCTCATCTCTAAAATAGACCACAATAGGTTTTCCAAGGCTGTTTAAAATATTACATGTGATCCTGAGTGTGAAGAACCTTCTATAATTCTTTGTAGTGTGATGTTTAGTTCCCTCTTATTCTCCTGTGTGGCTCTCCTTTCATAAAATATCTGATTTGGGGGTTCCTGAATTCCTTTTACCACAGATCCCACACAAAACTCCTATTATGTGCCAGGTACTTTGTTAAGGTTCTTATTTAGTAGGAATAATACTGAATTCTTGTATACCACTAGATGAAGTGATTTGCATATATTGACTGATTCAGTTCTCATAGCAATATCCTGGATGGATACTTTTATCATTTACAGGTGAGGAAACCAACCCAAGACGCTGGCCTTCGATTCAGTTTCTTCCATCTCCTTCATCTTCAGACCTTTGCCCAGTACTTTCTTAGTTTTGTGCCCTTTGGCTCAGAGCAAAAATGCTGATATTTCTGTGGCCCCCCAGGGGTAAAAGGATGAAGCTGCTCACAACTGGAGTTGACTGGGTTTTGGTGCTCTGCTTTGGCTCACACCCCACCTAACACCCCCTTGTGGCTTAGAGTATAAAATTTTCAATTGTCTATTTGCAAAGGTACACAGTTTGGGGTGATTTTAGAATGATTTTTTTAATAATAAAGTTTGGGGGAGAAACATAGTTTTCTGAAAAAGACTCTCAGGTAACCAGAACACACAACCTTCCAAACTGTCCTTAGAAAATGGACAGAGGCAAAGTACAAAGCTGATCTCTAGTGTTATGGTATTTTATAAATTAAGGCTGATTCTACTTGTTAAATGACTTCTTCTTGCTGTCAACATGTTCCGTTGTGTCATTTTCTAACGTAATGATCAAACGCCTAGGTTTCTAGATTAGCAATAAACATAAAATTGTTTTAGAATCCATCCCCCACTTCCTCACCTACTTTTTCTTTTCTTTGCCAAGAGTCAGGATTCTCCTAAGAAGACAAAATGTCTTTTTTTTAATTTTTATTTTGTATTGGAGTATCGTTGATTAACAATGTTGTGATAGTTTCAGGTGTACAGCAAAGTGATTCAGTTATA
This sequence comes from Balaenoptera physalus, assembly GCF_965194825.1. Classification (NCBI taxonomy): domain Eukaryota; kingdom Metazoa; phylum Chordata; class Mammalia; order Artiodactyla; family Balaenopteridae; genus Balaenoptera; species Balaenoptera physalus. The sequence continues at coordinate 40,627,127 of NC_138898.1, read as the reverse complement.
CATATACATGTATCCATTCTTTTTCAAAGTCTTTTTCCATTTAGGTTGTTACATAATATTGAGCAGAGGTCCCTGTGCTATACAGTAGGTCCTTGTTGGTTATCCATTTTAAATATAGCAGTGTGTACGTGTCAATCCCAAACTCCCTATCTATCTCTTCCCCCGACTCTTCCCCTCTGGTAAACCATAAGTTCATTCTCTAAGTCTGTGAGTCTGTTTCTGTTTTCTAAATAAGTTCATTTCTATCGTTTCTTTTTAGATTCTACATGTAAGCGATATCATACGATATTTTGGCACATGAAAAAATGTTCAGCATCGCTAATTGTTAGAGAACTGCAAATCAAAACTACAGTGAGATATCACCTCACACCAGTCAAAATGACTATCATCAAAAAATCCACAAACAATAAATGCTGGAGAGGGTGTGTAGAGAAGGGAACCTTCCTACACTGTTGGTGGGAATGTAAACTGGTACAGCCACTATGGAGAATAGTATGGAGGTTCCTTAATAAACTAAAAATAGAGCTACCATATGATCCAGCAATCCCACTCCTGGGCATATATCCGGAGAAAAACATGGTCCAAAAGGGTACATGTACCCCAATGTTCATTGCAGCACTGTTTACAGTAGCCAAGACAAGAAAACAATCTAAATGTCCATTGACAGAGGAATGGATAAAGAAGATGTGGTACATATATGCAATGGAATAATACTCAGCCATAAGAAGGATGAAATAATGCCATTTGCAGCAATATGGATGTACCTAGAGATTGTCATACTGAGTGAAGTAAGTCAGACAAAATGTTTTGATATGCAGATTCTGGAACTAAAGTGTTCTGCCCAGCATTTGTGGGGAGAGCACTTTTCCAGCATTTTTTATTCATAGTGCCTGTGAAAAAGAAACATGCTCACAGCCTCATTACTGAATAAAAGGACTGTGTTTTAAAATATGTGAATAATTAGCTATACAAGGAAATTCTAATGGGAGGGAACAGCAATAGATCTCTATGTGATCAGAAGCACCTCTAGCAAACCATTCACTGAACAAGGGAGGAGGGAATATGGCTGTTGGTAAATATTCAGAATTGACGCAAAGCTACAAGGAGGGAAGATCAGAAACTTTCTCAGGAAGACCTACTATGTGATAGTCACTATACTCCCCTAAATTTCACAATAAACTTGAGTGGTGTTTATTATGACCCCCATGTCAGAGATGCTGTTGGTACCCTTGCTTCAAGGCGGGACCAACTCTAGTGTAGTTCCAGCACCAGAACTGCCCATAGTATCGGACTGAAGCTTGACTTCAGCTGAAACCCCAGCCTTTCTTAGCTCCTTTCCCTGCCCTATCCTGCTTTCCCCACTCACTTTCTGCTGAGAGCACTCTCAATAAATCACTTACACAAAATTCTCCATCTCAGCCTCTGCTTCTTGGGAACCTGACTCAAGATGCTCCACTTTATTGATGGAACGAGGGAATCTCAGAGAGGTTAGCAACTGGGTGAGCATAACCCAGCTCATATATGGAAGAACTGGGATTCAAATCTCAGCTTTTCTAACTTTACCAAGCGATTTCTTAATCCCATTTTTATGCAGAGTCGGTAGCTGAGATACTTAAAATACTCTTCTGTTTCTCTGCACTTCAGTACCAACACCGTGCTGGTGACCATTTCCTGGTGACCATGGATCAAGTCTTAAACCTGCATAGCTGGTTCCAGGTTGTCAATATCTCTACTTGGATGTCCAGGACGTCTCAAACTTAACGTATCAAGCACTGAATACCTTATTTCCCCCCAAAGCTGTCCTTTTTGTAGCTCGCTCCAACTCAGTGGATGGCAACTCCATCCTTCTGGTCGTCCTGACCAGAACCCTTGGAGGCACCCTTGATTGCTGTTGTTCTCTCATACCCTCCTTCCAGTCAATCAGAGAATCAGTCTTGTTTTATCTACATTCAAAAAGTAGTCAGAATCCTACCAATTTCGCTCAACCTGCACCATTACCACCATGATCTGAGCTGCTGTTATCTCTTGTCTGGGTTGGTGCCAAGCCTGTTAACTGGCCTTGCCCCAGTCTTGCCTCCATACAGCTAATTAGATCCCTCTACTGGCTCTCATTTCCTTCAGAGTAAAAGGCAAGGCTTCAATAGGTCTACGAGACCCTGTGTCATGTGCTGCACCCCACCTCCCGTTACCTCTCTGATCTCTCTCCTACTCCTCTCTTTCCTCTCTCAATCCTCCCCCAGCACGCTGGCCGCGTTCCTCGAATGCACTAGCCATGCTTCTGTGATAGGGCCTTTGCACTGCCTGTTCCTTCTGCTTGGGACACTATTTCCCAAGATGTTTACATGGCTCCTTCTCTCACCTTCTTGGAGATTTTGCTCAAATATCACCTTTTTATTTAAAGTTGCACCCCCAACCCTAATAACAATCGATATCCTGTATCTTACTTTTATTTAAAAAAAAAATTGTCACACTTACCCTCTTCCAATATACAATGATAGTGATTATTAATTAATTAATTTATTTATGTTTTCTTCTCCTTCTCTCCCCATTAGAATGTAGCCACATGAGGGGAGAGTTCTTTGTTTTTGATCACCGATGTATCCCATGTGCCTAGTAGCACTCAGTAAATACACATTGAGTGAACAAATGAATGAATAAATGAATGAAATTTAACGGTTTCAGTTTGGGCATCTGTCTTTTGATCAAAACGGGAGCTGTACACAATGATATTTTGGAGCTGAATGACTTATGGAACCACGAGTAAAACTTTTCTGAGTGGTTTCATGATCAAATTCACTGGAATAGAGATTGCACACATGCAAGCATACACATGCGCACACATGACTTTTGTCCCTGTTATCAGGTTGTTCTCTTTGTCCTTTTATGTGAGACTTTCTCTTTAAAGCACGTACTTCATCACTGAGGCATTGAAGAACCGCATCACTTGTCAATCAAGGACTTTGGCAAATTTTCTATTGTGTGATTAGCAACTAAACAAGAGCTCAGTAGAAAATGAGTTATTTATGAAATTTCAAATGAAACATTTCAGATTGTCTATTTTAAGATGAGTTAACCATCAGCTGTTTCTTTGTTTTCTTCTACGTTAGCATTTTCCACTCTGTCAAAGGACACATTAGCCATCCTATATCAAATGGGGATACTTCATGGGTTCATGGGGTGCTACAAAATCCATATTCCCACAGGATTAAAATGTTAATAGTCTATTTACATTTTGCTTGCTCATAAGTTTAATCCCAAGTTTCCAAGGAAGGAATTATAACAAACCTCTTCAAATCTCATAAGAAAACATGTAAGTATATGTACTCATAAAAAAGAACTGGAGAGAAACATCTCAAAATACTACTCTGTTCTCTCCAAGAGGCAGGACTCTGGGGAATTGATATATATGTCCTGTACACACCTCTTCTGAGGGTTTCTACAGGCTCTGGAACACTTTGGGTCTGGTTGAACAAAAGTTTCAGTCCCTTTCTCATGTCCTTCCTCAAATTGTAAAATTAGGATGCTGCACCCAAACTTTAATATTCTTTCATCTTAAAGAAGGAAATAACAACCCAAATATTTTTAAAATATCCCTTTCTGTATACTCATTATCCTTCAGTTATATATATATTTTTCAACCACTTATATAGCTGTGAAGTTTGGTCTTTTATACATTTCCAAAAGGCCATGTTTTACAAGCGACACAATTGTCTTTTGTGTTTTTTTTTTTTTTAACAACTTTATTGGAGTATAATAGCTTTACAATGGTGTGTTAGTTTCTGCTTTATAACAAAGTGAATCAGTTATACATATACATATGTCCCCATATCTCTTCCCTCTTGTGTCTCCCTCCCTCCCAGCCTCCCTATCCCACCGCTCTAGGTGGTCACAAAGCACCAAGCTGATCTCCCTGTGCTATGTGGCTGCTTCCCACTAGCTATCTATTTTACATTCGGTAGTGTATATATGTCCATGCCACTCTCTCACTTTGTCCCAGCTTACTCTTCCCCCTCCCCATATCCTCAAGTTCATTCTCTAGTAGGTCTGCATCTTTATTCCCATCTTGCCCCTAGGTTCTTCTGACCATTTTTTTTCTTTTTTTTTTAGATTCCATATATATGTGTTAGCATACGGTATTTGTTTTTCTCTTTCTGACTTACTTCACTCTGTATGACAGACTCTAACTCCATCCACCTCACTACAAATACCTCCATTTCGTTTCTTTTTATGGCTGAGTAATATTCCGTTGTATATATGTGCCACATCTTCTTTATCCATTCATCTGATGATGGACACTTAGGTTGCTTCCATTTCCTGGCTATTGTAAATAGAGCTGCAATGAAAATTTTGGTACATGACTTCTTTTGAATTATGGTTTTCTCAGAGTATATGCCCAGTAGTGGGATTGCTGGGTCGTATGGTAGTTCTATTTTTAGTTTTTTAAGGAACCTCCATACTGTTCTCCATAGTGGCTGTATCAATTTACATTCCCACCAACAGTGCAAGAGGGTTCCCTTTTCTCCACACCCTCTCCAGCATTTACACAATCGTTCTTTTGGATGGTACAAGCTCTGATCTGACTACTGTTGGAGGGTTATAAAGTCTTGGTATCCTCAACACTCTGTGACAAATTGTGAGTGGCCTCTTGGTGATCGACAGTGATGACTGTCCGCACGAAGATGAAATTCCCATCTGTTGCAAGTACGGTATTGAATCTGGAGCTTAATGTGTTCCTGGCTCCTCAGGCGATCAGTATTTGCCCCCAAATAGCTTTGTGGAAAATAAGTGATCATTGACATTTAGAGGTCATGTCCCATAAATATTAAAAGTTCTGGGCCGCAGGCATGTTTCAAAGTAGAGCCTGGAACTGCTCAGTTATTGGTAGTATCTTTCAAACTGCCAACAGCAGGCCTTTCAAACTAATCAAAGTTTAAGACAAATAAGGTAGTTTCCTTTTTGACATCACTTTTTGTGGATGAAGCATTTTGCAAATTCAGAGCCTTCCATCTGTATCCCATAGGAACGCAATGTGGGTGACCTTGAAAATATTGCTGACCTTGCCATTTAAGGAGAGAGGATCCCTCCATTCCCCCACCCGTAATATTCTGAGAAAATAACCAATGGCTTCAGCAAGAAATGATGTTAACTAGACAGGGTTAATGACAGAAGGGGTAGAGAGCATTCACTATAATTGTTAATAATGAAAGTTTTGAGAAGAGAGATGTACACGTATTCTGAAGTGGCTTGCAAATCAAAACCTGTCCGGATTTCTGTGTTTTGTTGAAAGGAAAACATAAACTGTGAGGACCCATTATGTTGAGCTACATTTTGAAACAATCAACTTGAAAAGAGAAGTTTATTCCTTGTATGTAACCTGGAATTCTTCCCATCTGAAACAGGTGCAGAGAAGGCTCCATCTCGTGAGATGCATAAACATAATAAATTTCTTGAGGGCATTTTTTTCCCTCTCAGATACTTGTTTTTGTTCAAGATTGTTCCATCATCAATTAAATGCTAACTTCACTTCCATTCTTTTCTGCAAGGAAGTGCTTATTCATTAACTGGAAAGAAAAGGAAAGAACCCACAGCTGCCCAAGGGGTTAAACTAAACACTTTCTGTTTTCAACATCATCTGCCAAAAATAATGCCTGACATTATAAGAAGAAAAAGATAAATACACTTGGAGATTTAAGAAAAATCAATTCATTTTATCATTGCATTATTTTTATGAGAAAAAAAAAAAAGCCAAAGAACTGTTTGCATTATGTGTGCAAATCACAACCACACATATTAAAATACAGAAGGCTTTTTTATCTCAGTTCCTGAGTTCTGCTTTAGCCAAAAGTTAGTTTCTCCTCAAAGATGTGTAAAGACCCTTGGATTTCTAGAAAACTCTTTAGTGAATGTGTCACTACCCTTAACAGGATTCTGATGGTTCTCTAAAAGTTATGACTACTTCCCTAAATTACTATTTGTACTTTTGTAAGAACATAGTTTATTCATTAAAAAGATGTGCTTTCAAATTCTTGATCAACAACTTCCTTCTTTTTTTGTAACTTAAGAAACAAAGGAAAAACAGTTTTGAAATTTATTAAAATATAGATTTTTTTAGTATATATTGGAGCTATGGCTACTTAATATTGATTACATTCATTTATTAAGTATATTGATTGTATTACTTTTGTATTAATTAATTGATGCTGATTGAGTACAGGATTCTACCACAAAATAAAAATTAAAACTTGTGAAAGTCACTCGTTTATGATTAATTGGTCAGCAGGTTGTTCAATGCTAGGAGGGTATCTCACTTCAAAAAAAGTTGCTAATTCTATCTTCTTCCTCAACTGTTTCAGTGGCAAGGAATTATTCCTTACAGTTCAACTTGATTTTTTCTCTTCTTTGGTCCTTAGAACATGGACTTGATCTGGTCACAACATCTGCAGGATAACACTAATAAAATTGTTCCTAGGACAGAAATTGATTAGTCTTTTATTTGCCTTCTTCCATGACTCTTTAAAAACTTCTTCCCTTTTCATAGAATGCTGTACCCCAATGTTACCATATTTCCAAATTCTTCTCATCCTCCAGTTCTAGCTTAAAGCCACTTTCCCCCAGCAGCTTCTCTCAGACATCCAGTCCTTCCCCCACGCCAAAGTGATTTTGCTCACCTTCATTGTTATAACCCAGAACTTTAAAAATGTTTTTTGCATACCTCTAATTTTCTCCCATAATTTTTGGCTGTATTTCATTATACGTATGCTTTTAATATATTGCATACTTTTGGAAGGCAGAACGCATGTTTCATGCATTTTTGTATTCTCCATTCCATTCAGCAAAGTTCATCGTGTAAAGGAAGCCCTCTATTCACGTGATGCTTTTATTTTATGTATACCAACACATTGGGGGTTAGGGCAGGTTAGATGTCAAGTTTTTCAGTGAAGATGGTAATATTTAATATAGGCTTCATATTCTGTATTTCTCAGGTTAAAGAAGAGAGACACAAAAGTTATGGTGCCATAAAGTTCAGGATACACAGAGGAAAAAAAAGGAAACTCCTCAGTGCTGTAAATATCAATCATTTTTTTTTTGTTTGAAATTTCCTACTCCATAGTAACAGGAAAAGGACTAGAACCCAGAGTCCTTTAAAGATAGCATCGTTTCCCGGTAAATATGAAAATGTACTCTCAACTTCTTTGGAATGGTTTTTAATGAATAATGAATGCCCTTGAAAGGATATGCTGCAGTTTGTCTTAAGCAAAGCTAAAACATAAATAAAAACAAATGCACTGTATTCCCTCTGTACCTCTTTTTTTTTTTTTTTTTTTGTCCTTATGTTAGGAGAAAGGGAGATATGGAATGTCGGTAATTGTTTGTAAAATTAGCACACATTCCTCCCATTAACATGGAAAATATCTGACCCACAGTTGCCCCAGTCTGTTCACTGCTGTGGACACACTATGGATAAAAGTATCTGTTCTTCCACAGCCTCCTGGCTGCAGGGGACAAAACTCTGGGTAAGCAAAGTTGGATGGTTTTCAAAACTGTCATCCTTAGTAGATTTACAGACACAAAGAGACTGTCATTAAATTTAGTCAGTGACCCTGAGCTTGGAATAATCTCAAACTGGCATTCTCAGCTGGGGGTGGGGGCGTGGGATGAAAGTCTAAGGAGCAATTAGGGGCAAATAACAAAATTAGATTCCGACACACGGGGTGAGAGGTGAGTGGAAGAGAATTGAAATGCTGATTGGGTGATGTTAGGTAATTTAGATCTCACTAAAGAATGCTTTCTTCTTTGCTGAGCAGTACTACAGTTACTCAGCAGGGTCAGCTGCTGGCAACATTATTATAATGAGCCCTTCTGGAACTTGGGCGTCCATAAAAATCACCTGAGGATCCTGTCAAATGCAGATCTGAGGTTCCAGGTCTGGGCTGGGGCCTGAGATTCCACATTTTTTCTTTTCTTTCTCTTTTGTTTTTCAAATTGCTGATTTCTTTCTTTTTTAAATTCTATTTATTTATTTATTTTAAAACACAACATGATTATATTTTAATACACAACCCAAATACAAAACACCATGATAAATTGATGGCAATAAAATATGGTATTTCGTTTGTATTGCATGACAAATGGTCATCCTTAGTCATAAATGATTTCTTCGAAACCAGTAACAGACATTGATATACCAAGGGAAATGAAAAAAAAAAGAAGAAAATGAAATAACACAAGTGACTAGTAAGGATTAAGTATATATGAAGATGACTGAGCTGAACAATAACAGAAGAAAAGCAATTTCTTTGTAATAGATTACCAAAGATTAAACATCTAACATTTGTACAGTTTTAGGAACAGACCCGCATAAACACGGGGGAACAAGATTAATAAGGTCCCATCTATATAGTAGGGGAAAATCTAGTTTGTACTCAAACTATAAATTTTGGATATCTTTAGTCCTAGACGTTCCAATTCATTGGAATTATTTCAACAAATTAGTTGGATAAATTTACAATTTATATATAAACCAAGTTTACTGCATATTTTTCTTTTTTTTTAAATTGAAGAATAGTGGAGTTACAATATATTAGTTTCAGGTGTACAACACAGTAATTTGATATTTTTATAGACTATGCTCCATACATAGTTATTATAAAATATTGGCTATATTCCCTGTGCTGTACATTACATCCTTGTAACTTATTTATTTTATACCTAGTACTTTGTACCACTCAGACCTCTTTACCTACTTGCCTGTCCCCTCACCCCTCTCCCCTCTGGTAACGACTAGTTTGTCTGAGATTCCACATTTTAACTGGCTCTCAGGTGATGCTAATGCTACGGGTCCTTAAAACACTCTGATCAGAATAACAAAGGTTTACATTTGCACTATCTAATACAGCATTTGATGGCTACATGTAGATATTGAACACTGAATTGAGATGTGCTGTAAGTGTAAAATTCACTTCAGATATTTTTTAATTGAAATACAATTTAAATACCACAAAATTACCCCATTTAAAGTATACAATTTAGCAGTTTTCAGTATACTCACATGGTTGTATAACCATCACCACTGCCTAACTCCAGAACATTTTCATCCCCACAAAAAGAAACTCAGTATACTTTAGCTATCATCCCCCTCCTATTCCCACTTCCTCCCAGACCCTGGCAACCTACTTTCTAGGTTTTCTTTTTAAAGCAAGAAAGAATATCTACTTCCTTTCTTTATGGATTTGCCTATTCTGGATATTTCATATAAATGGAATCACACAATAGGTGACATTTTGAATCTGGCTCCTTTCTTGTACACCACTGTGTTCAAGGTTCATCCATGTTGTAGCAAGTATCTGCACTTCGTTATTTTTAATGGCTAAATAGTATTCCATCATGAGGATACACCACATTTCATCCATCCATTCATTTGTTGATGGACATTTGGATTGTGTCCATTTTTTGGCAATTATGAATAATGCTACCATGAACATTCTTATACAAGTTCTTGTATGAATATATGTTTTCAATTCTCTTGAGTATACACCTAGGAATGGAATTGTTGGGTCATATGGCAACTCTGTTTCAACTTTTACAGAATTGTCAAAATTGCTTTTCAAAGTGGCTGGACCATTTTTACATTCCTTCCAGCAATTCATGAAGTTTACAATTTCTCTACATCCTTGCTAACACTTGAACCAATATAAAAATATTATTATTAACTAAAGTCTATACTTCATTCAGATTTCCTTGGTTTTGGCCTAATGCCTTTTTTTTGTTGTTGTTCCAGGATCCCATTCAGGATACCACATTGTGTTTGGTTGCCATATCTCTTCAGGCTTCTCTTGACTATGACAGTTTCTCAAAATTTCCTTGTTTTTGATGACCTTGGCAGTTTGAGGAGTATTGGTCACCTATATTGTAAGATGCCCTTCTATTGGGATTTGTGTAATAATCTTCTGAAATGAGGCTGGAGTTATGGGTTTTGGGAAGAAAGATTGTAGGTAAAGATCATCACATCAAGGGTGCATACTATCAACAAGGTTTATCACTTTTGATGTTGACCTTGATCAATTGGCTGAAGCAGTGTTTTTCAAGGTAAAGTTATTCCTTTAAAAAAATTATGTTTGTAAGGATTCATGGATATTTATTTATACTTTGGGTTATAATCCAACACTATTTTATTTTGTTTTGATCAAATTATTCCAGGTTTGACCATTGAGAACACTTCCAGTTTGACATACTCCAATCATTGTGAGGTTTGTTGTTGTTTTGAGCACTTTATCTTCTGTCACTACAAGATGTCTAGGCTCATCTTGTATATTTCCTTTCTTAGTTGTAGAATCAGCCACTTCTAGGACCCCTGAATCCTTTTATTGGATAATGTTATTCCAAAACAAGATTTAGGCATTATTGGGTTATTTGAGATCTTTCTTGTTTCTTAATGTAGGCATTTATTGCTCTGAACTTCCCTCTTGGAACAACTTTTGCTGCATCCCATAAGTTTGGTATATTGTATTTCCATTTTTATTTCTCTCTAGATATTTTTATTTCTCTTTTGATTTATTCCATTGGTTGTTCAGTAGTATGTTGCTTTATCTCCACCTGTTTGTGAATTTTCCAGTTTTATTCTTGTAATGGATTCCTAGCTTCATACTATTGTGGTCATAAAAGGTGCTTGATAAGATTTCAGTCTTCTTAAATTTGTTGAGACTTGTTTTGTGATCCAACATATGATCTATCCTTGAGAATGTTCTATGTGAGCTTGAGAAGAATGTGTATTCTGTTGCTTTTGGATGGACTATTCTGTAAATGTCTGTTAAGTCCATCTGGTCTAACATGAAGTTTAAGTCTAATGACTCTTCATTGATTTTCTGTCTGGATGATCTATCCATTGATGGAAGTAGGAATTGAAGTTCCCAACTGTTATTGTATTGCTGTCTATTTCTCCCTTTAGGTCTGTTAATATTTGCTTTGTATATTTAGGTGCTCCTATGTTGGGTACATAAATATTATATTTACAAAATTATATCCTTTTTTTGGATTGACCCCTTTAGGAGTGTGTATTTTATTCCAAGTGTGATGGGAAGCTGATGGCAGGTTGTATTTTCCAAAGTTGGCAGCAACCATATCACCTATCTCATGTGCTCTTCCAGAATGTGAACTTGTCATGCCCCCATCAAGAGGTGGAGTCAAATTTCCCATCCCTTGATTCTGGACTGGCTTTGACTACTTCAATGAATAGAGTATGGAGGAAGTGATGCAGTATGATTTCTATGGCTGAGTAATAAAAGGCCATACCCACTCTACCTTGCTGTGGGAGTGCTTGTGCAAGCATCCCTGAGGCCACTGTACTAAGGAAGCCAAACTACACGGAGTGATCATGAGCAAGTGCTTTGGTCAGCAATCCTAGTCTTGATGCCATATGTTCAAGTGAGTGAATGAGTCTTCTGATAATTCCAGCCACCCGACATCGAATCACCCCAGCCTTTGAGTTTTCCAGTTCAAGACATCATGAAAACAGACAGTCTACCCCCTCTGTGTCCTGTCTGAATTTCTGATGCACAGAAAATTTGAGCATACTAAAATGGTTGCTTTAAGCCACTAGGTTTGGGGATAATTTGTTATGTAGCAATAGCAACTGGAACAGGGCTGTTGGGGTCTTTTGGCTTGGAAAGTGATATGATTGTATTTGTATTTTAAGAAGACCACTCTGACTATGGAGATCAGACTATAGCAAAGCAAAAGTGGAAATAGGGAGTCAAGGTAAGAGGCTGCTGTTTTTGCACAGGAGAGAGATGATGGTAGCGTGGGTAGTATGACATTGGCATGAGAGAGAAGACATGGAGCTGGAGCCATCAAGACTTGCAGATTAAAAAAAAAAAAAAAAGACTTGCGGATGGGTCAGTCAAGGGGCACAAGAGAAAGAGAGGATTCAAGATGAGTAGGGGTTCTGGACTGAGAAACTGGGTGATAGCAGAGATGAAGAGAATGGAGGGAGGAACAGATTTTGAACATTTTTAAGGTTATGGTAATTTTGAGGCATTCCAGTGAAGATGGCAGTGTTCAGAGATATTTGTATGTTCCTGCAGTTTAGGGTAAAAGTGGAACTGGAAAAATAAAATTGAAATATTCAAACATAAATGATACTTAAAGCCATATGCTTGGATGGCATAATTTAAGGAATAACTATAGTTAGAAAAAAAGATGTCCTTAGACTGAGCCCTCAGATGCTTCAACATGAAGAGGAGGCGTAGACATCATGGAAATAACAAAGTAGGAGGAAAACCAGGCAATTGCAATATCTCAGAAACCATGTGAAGAAAATGATTTACAGAGCACTGATTCATGGGGTGATTCAAGTACTGATCATGGATCCAGCGAGTTTAGGAATGAGAATTGACCATTGTATTTGGCAACCTGCAAGTCATGGGTGATGTTGACAAGAGTCATTTAGTGAATTGGCAGAGATCCGTGTCTGAACAAGAGAGAGGAAATAGAGATAAGAAGGATAGGTCACCTTCTGAGGTGATTTACTGTAAAAGGGCAAAGAGAAATGATAGTGTAGTTGAAGAGAGGTATGGAGTTAAAGAAGATGTCATTGATATTGAGAGATGATGTAGCATGTTACAGAATGTTTGTATGCTACTAAGAATGATTTAATAGAAAGGGAGAAGATTGATGATGCAGGAAAGAGACCATTATTTGGAAGAACTAAATCCTTGTGTGGGCAAGTGGTGATTCAATTCAGCATCCATGTAGGCACAGAGAAGGAAACATCTTCCAGTAGGGGAGGCAGAGCACACAGGATCTGAGCAGAAAGGTTGGTAAATTGGATGTTAGAGAAAATGGGAGTTCTCTTTGATTATTTTTATTTTCTCAGTGAAATAGGAAGTCACCCACTAATAGGGAGGAGGGGTCTAGGTGCTGGGGATGGGAGAACTGAGATGTAAGTTATCTCAAAAAAAAAAAAAAATAGAGCAAATTGACCAGGGAACTGTAAAATTTCTGGGAATTGCTTAGGTAGCAGTTGAGGTCAGTGGTCATGAATATAAGGTGAGATCATTCATCAGGGTGTGGAGTTTTTCTTCAGCCATGTACAGCTATTTGAGAGTGGGTTCCATGAATTTAAAGAGGGGTTGGAGTTTTGTTTGGTGATTTCAATAGAGAGAGAGAGATAATGGAGTTGAGATGATGTGGGTTGAATTACTGTTCCAGTTTTCACTTCCTCCAGTAAATAGGATTATACATCTACACCCCTTGCCATGTGACTCACAGTGCCTGCCATTAACCATTGTCTCATTGACCTTGGGCCCAGCCATGTAACTTGCTTTGGCCAATAGAGTACAAGCAGTTGTCATATAAGCAGTGACTTGAAACATGCTTGTATGATTTGGCTGGTTCTGTTGAGTTCTTGCCATCACCATGAGAAAAACCTGCTCCAGGCAACTGCATGTCCCAGAATGAGGTCATGCGGACTAGATCCGAAGCAAGCTTGCAGCTTCATACAGAGCTGCCCCAGATGCCCTGCAGATGCACAATTCAGAAATAAATCCCTCTTTCTATCAGCCATAGAGATTTTTGGATCATTTGTAGCATTATTTCAGCAGAATTCTGATTAATACATGAGAGTATGATCCTGCATATGATAATATGAGGGTGTCATCATAATGATGAATCGAATCTAATCCAAAGGAGGAGGAAAGCGAAGCTATAAAGGAGGAAATAGACAGTGACAAGGTGGCTGAGTCAAAGAGTCGGAAGTCACATTACAGAGGGAGTCAGGCTACTAGAAGGTGTGAGCTAGAAAGATGGGGGGAGTGGTGAAAGACTGGGATACTTGAACTTGAGATTTGGAGGGGGCAAAGTTACTGGTAGTGTCAAGGAAATGACAGGGTCCAGAGATGGCCATGGTAATGTGTGGCTAAAGTAGGAGAGAAGACAAGGGGAAATGCCTCTTCTTTCCACCTTCACTCTCTCTTCTGCTAACTTTCAGGATTTACATTTTTTTTCTTATACCCTGGTCAAAGAAAATGCCCTCAGGACAGAATCTGAAGATCAGGTATTATTATTGTTGTTGTTGTTGTTATTCTATTATTAATAGAATTAATAATAAATTGTCAATTACTTATTAATATATATTGACCATTTACTGTGCAACAGGCATTGTGCTTATTGCTTTACTTAACCTACCTCATTTAAGCCTCACAGCAACTCTGAGGTGGGAAATTCGTATTGCTCTCATTTTACAACTGAGGAAATTGAGACTTTGGAGACTTCAATCACTTCTCCAGGGCCACTTACAGGGCATGGGTTGAACGAGGATTCAGGTCTGGATTCCAGGCTGTGAGTCCTGAGTGATTCATTTTTCCAGCCTGTGGCTTGTTGCTCAGGGGTGGTCTGTGGGTGATTCTAAACAAGTTGGGGGCATTAGTAGCCCTGGAGGGGCTACACAACAGATGCCTAAAACAATATATGGTTCGCATGAGTTAAGAGTTACGCAGGGATCTCCTTAAGTCCTCAAATCAGGCATATAATTAAAACTCAATGGGGAGTTAAGAGACAAAATTGAGACTCACAGGCCTACGCAGTGAAGATTGTTGTTAGTACTTCCCTGAGAATGAGATTAAGTATAGAAAGGTGGAGAGGGGCTGCCAAGATGGTGGAGTAGAAAGACTCCCGGTTAAAATTAAAATGTCCCAATGCCCAAGTCGCACTCTGGACTGATCAAATTTGGCTTACTGAGGCTGTGGCCAAACATCAGTATTTCCAAACTCACCATAGGATCTCACTGGGCCATCAAAGTTGACAATCGCTGGTTTAAGAGGAGCAGGTCCTAATATTTGCTGGTTCTACCTAAGGTGTCATTGCACTTCTGTGATGTGGGATTTGGGATGCAGGAAGTAGCAGGTGCTATAGGAACATTGATGTCAGAAGACCTGGAATGCCAACAATGGCCCCTTTCCTCTTTCCACACTGTTTGCTAGAGCAAAGCTGTCATGTAAATGGCTATTTATTCCATTTGATCTTGCCGCTCTCTTCTCAGTTGTTTTTGCCATTTTCCTCCAGTTTCTGCATCTAGCTTTCACTTGATTCTGCCTCTGCTGAAATGAGCTTATTTGGCTGCTTAGTAGATAAGGCAATTACTCCCGAGAATTCCATTTGAAAGCAGAATGAAATCTTCATGATTTTCACTATCCCAAGATGCATTCATCCTAATGGAGGTGACTAGGTCACTTGGGCTGAATTGGAGAAGCATTCTTGGCTTTGTGTTCTGAGTCCTTCTAAACCACCTTGCAGTTACTGACTCTCTTCAGGCAGTGCTGGCTGTTGGGAGTTGACACGGAGTCTTGAGCAAAAAGGGAACAAAAGCCAGCCTCTGCCATTAGCATTCTCAGGCGTTTGTCCAAAGGAAGCTGGAAGGGAGAACCTGTATTTATAACCTGTGAGAAGGGTATCATAAGCTCGGGTGGTAGGAAGACACTTAAATATCAGGGAATCTGTTTCTCTGCTGCACTGGTCTTTACTTAACCCTTTATGGGCCTCGGGTAGATTGATTGCAAAAACTTGCTGAAATGATTCACCCCTCCCTGGAGCCACATCACCTGCAAGACTAGGTAGCTCCTCCCACACAGAAATGGAGTCAATTTCCCCACCCCTTGAATCTAGATGGGCCGTGTGACTTGCTGTGACCAATAGAATCCAGAGGATGTGACGTTGTGTCAGTTCTGAACTGTCTCTCAGGCCTTACACTCTTCTGCTCTCCTGTCTTAGAACCCCAAGCTGCCTGCTGGAGCAAGAAACCACAGGGCAGAAAGCCCAGTTGTCCCAGCTCCAGCCCTTCTGGAGCATCCAGCCTGTCTCCCACAAACATGTGAGAGGGCCTAGCTATGAGAGCAGAGTACCTCCTTGACCCGGTATGAATGTGTGCATCCGGCCAAGACCAGAAAAGCCGCCCAGTTGGCCCATAGACTCATAAGCAGTCATTCTTATTATTCTAAGTCATGGAGTTAGGGGTTGTTTGTTACACAGCAATAGTTATTTGATAATGGCCTCAATGATTTTATCTTTGAAGAAAGGATTGGTGGACTGATTTTTACAATAATACAATACAGTAATAAAAATATAATACAATATTAATAATAATACAATAATAATAGTACAATAATACATAAATACAATAATCACCTGTAGATGTCAGTCTAGTGACTCTGGGTCCACTGAAGCAGGCTGGCTGGGCCCCAAATCCTACGCTTCTGTAAATTTCACAAGTGGCTCTGAAGCACAGCTAGAACGAAAGAAGTCTTAGAAGGTTTCTTTTTCTGGGACTAAAAGTGTATGATTCTCCCATAGCAGGCCCCATTTTAGGGTTGTAATTCACCATAAGAAGCAAATGCCCAGATAAAGTCAGAATCCCATGAGGCCATCCCAAGAATGAAAGGACCCAGACTCTGTAGTGAAACTCTGAGAAGACAGTAACCCCTGGGCCTTGAACATGTTTATCGGCCTCTTCTCTTCTCTGTCTTGATCAGACATTATTTTCTTGCAGGAAACAGAAACTCACTGAATAAGTCATGGAATTTCTTACATGGTTTAAGGAATTCTTAGAATATATGACAGAAAATACAGCGAAGGTTTTCCAGGCTCGGACTTGGAAACGAGAGCATCAGGGGCCAAAGATGTCTTGTTTGCTCTTACACACTTTCTCTTTTACCTTTTCTGTCTCCCCACAAGAGCTCCCTGATCCCCCTGTGTATGTCTTTTATTCTCCTTCCCTCCTTCTCACAGACTGCCTTTCTCTAATTACTCAGTAGGCTACATACCCTCCCTAAAGAGAGGAGAGGTGTTGGAAGATGGCGGAAGAGTAAGACGCGGAGATCACCGTCCTTCCCACAGATACAGTAGAAATACATCTACACGTGGAACTGCTCCTACAGAACACCCACTGAACGCTGGCAGAAAACGTCCGACCTCCAAAAAGGCAAGAAACTCCCCCCGTACTTGGGTAGGGCAAAAGAAAAAAGAAATAACAGAGACAAAAGAATAGGGATGGCACCTGCACTAGTGGGAGGGAGCCGTGAAGGAGGAAAGATTTCCACGCACTAGGAAGCCCCTTCGCGGGCGGAGACTGCGGGTGGCAGAGGGGGGAAGCTTCGGAGCCACGGAGGAGAGCGCAGCCACAGGGGTGCGGAGGGCAAAGCGGAGAGGTTCCCGCACGGAGGCTCGGCGCCGAGCAGCACTCTCCAGCCCGAGAGGCTTGTCTGCTCACCCGCCGGGGCAGGCGGGGCTGGGAGCTGAGGCTCGGGCTTCGGTCGGATCGCAGGGAGAGGACTGGGGTTGGCGGCGTGAACACAGCCTGAAGGCGTTAGTGCACCACAGCTAGCCAAGAGGGAGTCCGGGAAAAAGTCTGCAGCTGCCGAAGAGGCAAGAGACTTTTTCTTCCCTCTTTGTTTCCTGGTGCGCGAGGAGAGGGGATTCAGAGCGCTGCCTAAACGAACTTCAGAGACGGGCGCGAGCCGCAGCTACCAGCGCGGATCCCACAGCAACAGGGGCGCAGAGGGAAAAACGGAGAGATTCCCGCACAGAGGCTCGGCGCCGAGCAGCACTCTCCAGCCCGAGAGGCTTGTCTGCTCCCCCGCCGGGGCGGGCGGGGCTGGGAGCTGAGGCTCGGCTTCGGTCGGATCGCAGGGAGAGGACTGAGGCTGGCAGCGTGAACACAGCCTGAAGGGATTAGCGCACAACAGCTGGCTGGGAGGGAGACCGGGAAAAAGTCTGCAGCTGCCGAAGAGGCAAGGGACTTTTTCTTGCCTCTTTGTTTCGCGGCGCGCAAGGAGAGGGGATTCAGAGCGCCGCCTAAACGAACTCCAGAGAAGGGCGCGAGCCGCGGCGATCACCGCAGACCCCACAGCAACAGGGGCGCAGAGGAAAAAAACGGAGAGACTCCCGCACAGAGGCTCAGCGCGGAGCAGCACTCACCAGCCCGAGAGGCTTGTCTGCTCGGCGGGCGGGGCTGGGAGCTGAGGCTCGGGTTTCGGTTTCGGTTGGATCGCAGGGAGAGGACTGGGGCTGGCGGCGTGAACACAGCCTGAAGGGGTTAGCGCACCACAGCTGGCTGGTAGGGAGTCCGGGAAAAAGTCTGCAGCTGCCGAAGAGGCAAGAGACTTTTTCTTGCCTCTTTGTTTCGCGGCGCGTAAGGAGAGGGGATTCAGAGTGCCGCCTAAACGAACTCCAGAGAAAGGCGTGAGCCGCGGCGATCAGCACGGACCCCAGAGACGGGCGTGAGACGCTGGGGCTGCTGCTGCCGCCTCCAAAAAGCCTGTGTGTGAGCACAAGTCACTCTCCACATCGCCCCTCCCGGGAGCCTGTGCAGCCCGCCACTGCCAGGGTCCCGTGATCCGGGGACAAGTTCCCCGGGAGAACGCACTGCCCGCCTCAGGCTGGTGCAACGTCACGCCGGCCTCGGCCGCCGCAGGCTCACCCCGCCTCCTCTGTACACCTCCCTCCCCGCGGCCTGAGGGAGCCAGAGCCCCCGAAGCAGCTGCTCCTTTAACCCCGTCCTGTCTGTGCGGGGAATAGACGCCCTCAGGCGACCTACACGCAGAGGCGGGTCCAAATCCAAAGCTGAACCCCAGGAACTGTGCGAACAGGGAAGATAAGGGGAAATCTCTCCCAGCAGCCTCAGAAGCAGCGGATTAAAACTCCACAAACAACTTGATGTGCCTGCATCTGGTGAATACCTGAATAGACAACGAATCATCCCAAATTCAGGAGGTGGACTTTGGGAGCAGGATATATTAATTTTTCCCCTTTTCCTTTATTTGTGAGTGTATATGTATATGCTTCTGGGTGCGATTTTGTCTGTATAGCTTTGCTTTACAATAGCTTTATTTTACTTCACTATATTATAGCCTCTTTCTTTCTTTCTTTCTTTCTATTTTTTCTCCCTTTTACTCTGAGCCGTGTGGACGAAAGGCTCTTGGTGCTCCAGCCAGGCATCAGGGCCGTGCCTCTGAGGTGGGAGAGCCAACTTCAGGACACTGGTCCACAAGAGACCTCCCAGCTTCACGTAATACCAAACGGCAAAAATCTCTCAGAGATCTCCATCTCAACATCAAGACCCAGCTTCACTCAACGACCAACAAGCTACAGTGCTGGACACCCTATGCCAAACAACTAGCAAGACAGGAACACAGCCCCATCCATTAGCAGAGAGGCTGCCTAAAATCATAATAAGGCCACAGACACCCCAAAATACACCACCAGACGTGGACGTGCCCACCAGAAAGACAAGATCCAACCTCATCCACCAGAGCTCAGGCACTAGTTCCCTCCACCAGGAAGCCTACACAACCCACTGAACCAACCTTAGCCACTGGGGACAGATACCAAAAACAACAGGAACTACGAACCTGCAGCCTGTGAAAAGGAGACCCCAAACACAGTAAGATAAGCAAAATGAGACGACAGAAAAACACACAGCAGATGAAGGAGCAGGGTCAGAACATACCAGACTTAACAAATGAAGAGGAAATAGGTAGTCTACCTGAAAAAGAATTCAGAATAATGATAGTAAGGATGATCCAAAATCTTGGAAATAGAATAGACAAAATGCAAGAAACATTTAACAAGGACGTAGAAGAACTAAAGAGGAACCAAGCAATGATGAAAACCACAATAAATGAAATTAAAAATACTCTAGATGGGATCAATAGCAGAATAACTGAGGCAGAAGAAAGGATAAGTGACCTGGAAGATAAAATGGTGGAAATAACTACTGCAGAGCAGGATAAAGAAAAAAGAATGAAAAGAACTGAGGACAGTCTCAGAGACCTCTGGGACAACATTAAACGCGCCAACATTCGAATTATAGGGGTCCCAGAAGAAGAAGAGAAAAAGAAAGGGACTGAGAAGATATTTGAAGAGATTATAGTTGAAAACTTCCCTAATATGGGAAAGGAAATAGTTAATCAAGTCCTGGAAGCACAGAGAGTCCCATACAGGATAAACCCAAGGAGAAACACACCAAGACACATATTAATCAAACTGTCAAAAATTAAATATAAGGAAAACATATTAAAGGCAGCAAGGGAAAAAAAACAAATAACACACAAGGGAATCCCCATAAGGTTAACATCTGATCTTTCAGCAGAAACTCTGCAAGCCAGAAGGGAGTGGCAGGATATACTTAAAGTGATGAAGGAGAAAAACCTGCAACCAAGATTACACTACCCAGCAAGGATCTCATTCAGATTCGATGGAGAAATTAAAACCTTTACAGACAAGCAAAAGCTGAGAGAGTTCAGCACCACCAAACCAGCTTTACAACAAATGCTAAAGGAACTTCTCTAGGCAAGAAACACAAGAGAAGGAAAACACCTACAATAACAAACCCAAAACATTTAAGAAAATGGGAATAGGAACATACATATCGATAATTACCTTGAATGTAAATGGATTAAATGCTCCCACCAAAAGACACAGGCTGGCTGAATGGATACAAAAACAAGACCCATATATATGCTGTCTACAAGAGACCCACTTCAGACCTAGAGACACATATAGACTGAAAGTGAGGGGATGGAAAAAGATATTCCATGCAAATGGAAATCAAAAGAAAGCTGGAGTAGCAATTCTCATATCAGACAAAATAGACTTTAAAATAAAGACTATTACAAGAGACAAAGAAGGACACTATATAATGATCAAGGGATCGATACAAGAGGAAGGTATAACAATTGTAAATATTTATGCACCCAACATAGGAGCACCTCAATACATAAGGCAAATACTAACAGCCATAAAAGGGGAAATCGACAGCAACACAATCATAGTAGGGGACTTTAACACCCCACTCTCACCAATGGACAGATCATCCAAAATGAAAATAAATAAGGAAACACAAGCTTTAAATGATACATTAAACAAGATGGACTTAATTGATATTTATAGGACATTCCATCCAAAAACAACAGAATACACATTTTTCTCAAGTGCTCATGGAACATTCTCCAGGATAGATCATATCTTGGGTCACAAATCAAGCCTTGGTAAATTTAAGAAAATTGAAATCGTATCAAGTATCTTTTCCGACCACAACGCTATGAGACTAGATATCAATTACAGGAAAAGACCTGTAAAAAATACAAACACATGGAGGCTACACAATACATTACTTAATAACGAAGTGATCACTGAAGAAATCAAAGGGGAAATCAAAAAATACCTAGAAACAAATGACAATGGAGATACGACGACCCAAAACCTATGGGACGCAGCAAAAGCAGTGCTAAGAGGGAAGTTTATAGCAATACAAGCCTACCTCAAGAAACAGGAAACATCTCGAATAAACAACCTAACCTTGCACCTAAAGCAATTAGAGAAAGAAGAACAAAAAAACCCCAAAGCCAGCAGAAGGAAAGAAATTATAAAGATCAGGTCAGAAATAAATGAAAAAGAAATGAAGGAAACAATAGCAAAAATCAATGAAACTAAAAGCTGGTTCTTTGAGAAGATAAACAAAATTGATAAACCATTAGCCAGACTCATCAAGAGAAAAAGGGAGAAGACTCAGATCAATAGAATTAGAAATGAAAAAGGAGAAGTAACCACTGACACTGCAGAAATACAAAAGATCATGAGAGATTACTACAAGCAACTCTATGCCAATAAAATGGACAACCTGGAAGAAATGGACAGATTCTTAGAAATGCACAAACTGCCGAGACTGAACCAGGAAGAAATAGAAAATATGAACAGACCAATCACAAGCACTGAAATTGAAACTGTGATTAAAAACCTTCCAACAAACAAAAGCCCAGGACCAGATGGCTTCACAGGTGAATTCTAGCAAACATTTAGAGAAGAGCTAACACCTATCCTTCTCAAACTCTTCCAAAATATTGCAGAAGGAGGAACACTCACAAACTCATTCTACGAGGCCACCATCACCCTGATACCAAAACCAGACAAAGATGTCACAAAGAAAGAAAACTACAGGCCAATATCACTGATGAACATAGATGCAAAAATCCTCAACAAAATACTAGCAAACAGAATCCAACAGCACATTAAAAGGATCATACACCATGATCAAGTGGGGTTTATCCCAGGAATGCAAGGATTCTTCAATATATGCAAATCAATCAATGTGATACATCATATTAACAAACTGAAGGAGAAAAACCATATGATCATCTCAATAGATGCAGAGAAAGCTTTCGACAAAATTCAACACCCATTTATGATAAAAGCCCTGCAGAAAGTAGGCATAGAGGGAACTTTCCTCAACATAATAAAGGCCATATATGACAAACCCACAGCCAACATTGTCCTCAATGGTGAAAAACTGAAACCATTTCCACTAAGATCAGGAACAAGACAAGGTTGCCCACTCTCACCACTATTATTCAACATAGTTTTGGAAGTGTTAGCCACAGCAATCAGAGAAGACAAAGAAATAAAAGGAATCCAAATCGGAAAAGAAGAAGTAAAGCTGTCACTATTTGCAGATGACATGATACTATACATAGAGAATCCTAAAGATGCTACCAGAAAACTCCTAGAGCTAATCAATGAATTTGGTAAAGTAGCAGGATACAAAATTAATGCACAGAAATCTCTTGCATTTCTATACACTAATGACGAAAAATCTGAAAGTGAAATTAAGAAAACACTCCCATTTACCATTGCAACAAAAAGAATAAAATATCTAGGAATAAACCTACCTAAGGAGACAAAAGACCTGTATGCAGAAAATTATAAGACACTGATGAAAGAAATTAAAGATGATACAAATAGATGGAGAGATATACCATGTTCCTGGATTGGAAGAATCAACATTGTGAAAATGACTCTACTACCCAAAGCAATCTACAGATTCAATGCAATCCCTATCAAACTACCACTGGCATTTTTCACAGAACTAGAACAAAAAATTTCACAATTTGTATGGAAACACAAAAGACCCCGAATAGCCAAAGCAATCTTGAGAACGAAAAATGGAGCTGGGGGAATCAGGCTCCCTGACTTCAGACTATATTACAAAGCTTCAGTAATCAAGACAGTTTGGTACTGGCACAAAAACAGAAATATAGATCAATGGAACAGGATAGAAAGCCCAGAGATAAACCCACACACATATGGGCACCTTATTTTTGATAAAGGAGGCAAGCATATACAGTGGAGAAAAGACA
The DNA here is from genome assembly GCF_965194825.1 of Balaenoptera physalus. NCBI lineage: Eukaryota > Metazoa > Chordata > Mammalia > Artiodactyla > Balaenopteridae > Balaenoptera > Balaenoptera physalus. The sequence continues at coordinate 40,603,947 of NC_138898.1, read as the reverse complement.
GCCTCTTCAATAAGTGGTGCTGGGAAAATTGGACAGGTACATGTAAAAGTATGAAATTAGAACACTCCCTGACACCATGCACAAAAATAAACTCAAAATGGATTAAAGACCTAAGTGTAAGGGCAGACACTATCAAACTCTTAGAGGAAAACATAGGCAGAACACTCTATGACATACATCACAGCAAGATTCTTTTTGACCCAGCTCCCAGAGAAATGGAAATAAGAACACAAATAAACAAATGGGACCTAATGAAACTTAAAAGCTTTTGCACAGCAAAGGAAACCATAAACAAGACCAAAAGACAACCATCAGAATGGGAGAAAATATTTGCAAATGAAGCAACTGACAAAGGATTAATCTCCAAGATTTACAAGCAGCTCATGCAGCTCAATAACAAAAAAACGAACAACCCAATCCAAAAATGGGCCGAAGACCTAAATAGACATTTCTCCAAAGAAGATATACAGATGGCCTACAGACACATGAAAGAATGCTCAACATCATTAATCATTAGAGAAATGCAAATCAAAACTACAATGAGATATCATCTCACACCAGTCAGAATGGCCATCATCAAAAAATCTAGAAACAATAAATGCTGGAGAGGGTGTGGAGGAAAGGGAACACTCTTGCACTGTTGGTGGGAATGTAAATTGATACAGCCACTATGGAGAACAGTATGGAGGTTCCTTAAAAAACTACAAATAGAACTACCATACGACCCAGCAATCCCACTACTGGGCATATACCCTGAGAAAACCATAGGTCAAAAAGAGTCATGTACCAAAATGTTCATTGCAGCTCTATTTACAATAGCCAGGACATGGAAGCAATCTAAATGTCCATCGACAGATGAATGGATAAAGAAGATGTGGCACATATATACAATGGAATATTACTCAGCCATAAAAAGAAATGAAATGGAGGTATTTGTAATGAGGTGGATGGAGTTAGAGTCTGTCATACAGAGTGAAGTAAGTCAGAAAGAGAAAAACAAATACAGTATGCTAACACATATATACGGAATCTAAGGGGAAAAAAAAAAAAAAAAAAAGGCCATGAAGAACCTAGTGGCAAGACGGGAATAAAGACACAGACCTACTAGAGAATGGACTTGAGGATATGGGGAGGGGGTGGGGTGAGATGTGACAGGGTAAGAGAGGGTCATGGACATATATACACTACCAAATGTAAAATAGATAACTAGTGGGAAGCAGCCGCATAGCACAGGGAGATCAGCTCGTTGCTTTGTGACCACCTAGAGGGATGGGATGGGGAGGGTGGGAGGGAGGGAGATGCAAGAGGGAAGAGAAATGGGAACATATTGTATATGTATAACTGATTCACTTTGTTATAAAGCAGAAGCTAACACACCATTGTAAGGCAATTATACTTCAATAAAGATGTTAAAAAAAAAAAAAAAGAGAGGAGATTCAGTCTTGGAATTTACCTGACCTTCTGGTTGCAGACAGCTTAATGTCATTGTGTCCTAATTACAAACTGCCAGGAGGAGAACTATGGTCCAGTTCGAATCCAAGGTCCAAAGCCGGTCAAACCCCCATGAAAGGGAGAGTTCTAAAGGGCTTCCCTTTTTGGGTCTGAGAATAGGTTCACAAAAAATAAAGTGTGGAATTGGGAGGGAAATATTCCTCAATGTAATGTTACTTTTATAGGATAATTTATTATATTTACATTGGTTCATCAGGTCAACACGTATAAAAATGAGGGTGTGAAGAAAAGGGAACCCTCTTGCACTGTTGGTGGAAATGTAATTTGATACAGCCACTATGGAGAACAGTATGGAGGTTCCTTAAAAAACTAAAAATAGAACTACCATGTGACCCAGCAATCCCACTACTGAGCATATACCCATAGAAAACCATAATTCAAAAAGACACATGCACCCCATTGTTCACTTCAGCATTATTTACAATAGCCAGGACATGGAAACAACCTAAATGTCCATCAACAGACAAACGGATAAAGATGTGGTACATATATACAATGGAATATTACTCAGACATAAAAAGGAATGAAATTGAGTCATTTGTAGAGATGTGGATGGACCTATAGTCTGTCATACAGAGTGAAGTAAGTCAAAAGAGAGAAAAATATCATATATTAATGCATATATGTGGAATCTGAAAAAAATGGTATAGACAATCTTATTTACAAAGCAGAAATAGAGACACAGATGTAGAGAACAAATGTATGGATACCAAGGGGGAAAGAGGGGATAGGTTGAATTGGGAGATTGAGATTGACATATATACACTATTGATACTATATATAAAATAGATAAGTAATGAGAACCTACTGTATAGCACAGGAAACTCTACTGAATGCTCTGTGGTGACCTAAATGGGAAGGAAATCCAGAAAAGAAGGGTATATGTATATGTATAGCTGATTCATTTTGTTGTACAGTAGAAACTAACATAACATTGTAAAGCAACTATACTCCAATAAAAATTTTTTAAAAATGCATTGACCAAATTTCTGAAATACTTAAAATTTGTTTATACCAAATCACTATTACATACTATCGTATGCATATATTTTTGCAGTTTTCATTATAATTCAGGTTTTTGTCAAAGAGGGAAATACTATTTACCTTGAATGTGTAAGTAGTGCCCCTCAGTTGTCATAATACAAATCTAACACTTGCTTTACACCTTTTTGGCACAGACTTGAATTTATGCTTTCTCCTTACAGAGGATGTAGAGAATCATTTTTAAATGACCAAAAAATAAACACAAACCTTCAAGAATAATTTTACCAGCAGTCTGGTTTATCTGTTTCATGGTTCTATTCCCAGGGGCAAGGCACATGTGCTCAAATTAAAGAGAGGATTTGGCTGATAAATTTGGAAGGCAGACAAATGATTGATGTTTTGCTATATTTACCAGTAATGCATTTTTAAAAGAATCTAAGTACACAGTACCATCACACATAGTCTTTACTTAAGTTGAAGATATAATAAATCGTATACTCAAAATTAAGTAAAACATAATTTACTTTTCTTTTACAGTTTAACAAATGTTTTAGGAAGCCACATCGAATTTACAGACTTGACCTCTGACATCATGGAGTTTTATGGTTTAGTGAGGGATAGACATTAATCAATTAATGATACAGATCATTGTTAGTTACAAAAAGTGGTAAAGACAGTGATGGAAAATTGTAAGTAGCTTTGAGAATGTAAAATAAGGACACTTTGTTATAGGGTCAGGGGGGTGACAGGGTTGAGGAAGTGATGTTTGAATGGCAACCTGATGGATGCATAGACTTGAACTAGGCAAAGACTAATTGAGGTAGAGGGATCCTTGTGGTTTAGAGAAGTGCAGCATTGGAGAAAGCGATGGAAGGTCAGTGTGGCTGGAGCCCAGAGTGTACAGGGAAACTAAGTAAGATTGAAGAGAGAGTCAGGTTCCACATTCACGAGGGACAGGACCTTACATGCCATATTCGGGATTTCTGCCTTTATCCTGAGAACAACAGGAAACCATTGAGTGGACTTAAGCAAATGAGTGGCAAGAAAAGATTTTCTTATTAAAAAGATTATTCCAACTGCTGTGTTGAGAATGGCCTAAGGAACAATGGACGAGAAAGATGTGGATGGAACAGTTAGGAGGCTGTAAGCAAGAGGTCATGGTGGCCTGAAGTGGTGGTAGTGATACGGTAGAGAAAATTGCACCGGTGTGAAAAGTATTTCCAAGGAGGCATCAACAGGTCCTGTTGATGGACTGAATGAGGAGTTGCGGTAGATTGATTGCAGACACAACCCTGATTCTTCACTCTGCCTGCATCCCCTTTGCCATTTAACTTTGAAGCATCCTCTGCCTCTGTCTCTGGACTTGACCATGTGCCTGGCTTTAGCCAATAGAATGAAGCAGAAGTGCGACTGCGATGGCTCCAAGTCTACAACCCAAGAGGCCTTGCTCTTCCTTGTGACTCTGTCATCTTCATGAGGACATGCCCGAGGTGGCCTGCTGGAACATGAAGGACACATGGGCAGACTCCAACTGCCTGGTCGGCCCCATTGAGTCTGGTCTAGACCAACGGAGAGCCAGCGGGTGCACAGCCCAGTGAGCGAGCCCAGCCGGAAGACACGGAGCCCGCAGCAGATTCTCTGCTGACCCCTGATATGTGAGCAATAAATTCTACCGTATTATGACACTGAGGTTTTGTGATTTTTTTGTTACAAGCATTATTAGATAACTGATACAGTAGCAAGGGAGAAAAATATTTCGAACACAGTCATTCATACACACCGCTATTGTAGTTCAACATGTTATATTATCATAATGCAGCATTCAGAGAGAATAGGAAATAGGCTGGATAAATTTTGATGCGAGGAAATTATGACCCTGAAAAGTTCCTAACACATAGTAAATAATTAATCAACATTTTTCAAAAGTTGGGTTTATAAAAGTCTTGGTCCTTAGTAGTGAATAATACTAAAAAAGAAGATTCCAAAGGCATAGTTTAGATTTTTCACTTATTTTTCATACTTTGTCATATGCTTGTTGTCAAAAAATTTTTTTATATGTTCAATTAACCATGATTCTAAAAAAAAGGTAGAAAATCATACAGCATGGCAATGCATAAGAAAAGAAGAACTAAATTTAGCTGGCAAACTCCTGTGTTTTAGAGCATTTCCTGTTTCCTTGCAATTTTTTGTTGGTTTTGTCCCTATTTTTACAATGGCTCACCGGAGAGTCACACAGAGGAAGACACAGTTTATGGCCGGCACAAAACAGCTCCCAACAGCGACACTGTTAGTTCAAAGTTGCATTTCTTCAAAGAAGATGTGAAAGGAGAAATTGAACAAAAAGTCCATTCCTGGGGCTTGACTGTGAAAGGGAAGCAGGTATGGACCAGGCCACTTAAATGCAGCCCTGACATCTGTTTATCAATATGTGTAGAGTTCCCACACTTTATCGTGGCCACTAGGGTGAAGGTTTATAGTAAGTTTTTCTCTCAGATGAGAGAGGAATTCAGATATTTAGAGGAATAAAATTGCCTCATTTTCTTTTCAATTTGAACTGTGATTTCTTGATATTATTTTTTGATGTTCTCAAGTGGAACACCTATAGTCACACCTATAATGACAGTCAATATTGGAATTACAAGATAGTGAATATGAAATAATTATGATGCACATAGTCAAGAAAATAAAGGAGTATTGAAAATGTGACTAAGAAATAGGAAATATCAATATTGTACTTACCAGCAAAAGAACTGAATAATAATTCTAGAGTTGTAAAATGAATTTTAAATTAGAAAATCAGCAGCTTTAAAAAATAATATGCAATTTATAAATGTCTACTAGGCAAGAAAAAGTAGAAACAAACATGAAATTAATTTTAATAACATTTTATTTAACCCAGTAAATTCAAAGTAATATCCTTTCAACACACAATCAGTATAAGATTATTAATGAGATAATTTACATTTTTCATACAAGTCTTTGAAATCCAGAGTGTATTTTACACTAAAAGCACATATCAATTTGGAGTAACTACTTTTAGACATTCTCTATACACACACACACACACACACACACACACACACACACACACACATACACATACACTCACTGGAACTTATGTTTTTCTACTATATGTAGATGGCCATTGGTCCAAGATGGAATATATGAAACAAAACCCTTGATTTAGATAGCTATTAATTTTTTTTAATTAAAGTTTTTAAAATATATTTTTAAAGTTTACTTTCCATTTACAGTTATTGCAAAATATTGGCTCTATTCCCCCATGCAGTACAATACATCCTTGAGCCTATCTTATACCCAGTAGTTTGTATCTCCCACTCCCTGACCCCTATATTGCCCCCCTCCCCCTCTCCCCACTGGTAACCACTAGTTTGTTCTCTGTATCTGTGGTTCTACTTCTTTTTTGATATATTCACTAGTTTGTTGTATTTTTTAGATTCCACATAAGTGATATCATACAGTATTTGTCTTTCTCTATATGAGTTATTTCACTTAGCATGATGCCTTCCGAGTCCATACGTGCTGCTGCAAATGGCAAAATTTCATTCTTTTTTATGGCTGAGTAGTATTCCATTGGTATATATATGGAATATGTATTCCATATATATTGGAATATTGGTGTATATATATATATGTATATATATGTACACATATACATACACCATATCTTCTTTATCCATTCATCTGTTGATGGACACTTAAGTTGCTTCCATATCTTAGCAATTGTAAATAATGCTGCTATGAACATTGGGGTGCATGTCTCATTTCAAATTAGTGGTTTTGGTTTTTTTTCAGATAAATACCCAGAAGTGGAATTGCTCTCCACTACTAGTAGTTCTATTTTTAGTTTTTTGAGAAACCTCCATACTGTTCTCCATAGTGGCTGCACCAATTTACATTCCCACCAGCAGTGCAGGAGGGCTCCCTTTTCTCCACATCCCCACCAACACTTGTTACTTGTCTTCTTTTTGATGATGTCCATTCTGACAGGTATGAGGTGGTAGCTCATTGTGGTTTTGATTTGCATTTCGTTGACAGTTGAGCATATTGAGCATCTTTTCATGTGCTTGTTGGCTATCTGCATTTCCTCTTTGGAAAAATGTCTATTCAGTTCTTCTACCCATTTTAAAATGGAGTTGTTTGGTTTTTTGATGTTGAGTTGTATGAGCCATTTATACATTTTTGGATATTAATCCCTTATGAGTCTATCATTTGCAAATATTTTCTCCCATTCAGTAGGTTGTCTTTTTGTGTTGTCGATGGTTTCCTTTGCTGTGCAAAAGCTTTTAGTGTTAATTTAATTCAGCAGATGTGTGTAATTTATTGAACCATTTCCCTACCAAGAGATATTTAGTTTTCTTTTTCCTGTTTCAAATAAAGCTGCAAGGAGCATCCTTTATACAAAAACTATGTGGACTTGTGTATTTCCAAGGCACCGAGTTTCAGATATGGATTTGCTGTACAATGGATGATTTTAACAGCAGATTAGACACAACTGAAGAGCTACTCAGTGATCTGGAAAAGAGACCTGAAGAAATTACCCAGAATGCAGTAGAGAGAGACAAGAAAATGAAAATATGATAAAGCACTTAAGATGCATATATGTCTAAACAAAGACAAAATAAAGAAGGGGGTGTAGGAGTGTTCTTAAAGATGATGTGTAAGATGTCTCCAGAATATATTGAAGACACCAGTCCTCAGATTAAAAGGTCCCAATGAATCCCAAGAAAAATAAAAGAAACTCATCTAGATACATGATAGTGAACTCAAGGTACACCGAAGACAGAGGCTCTCACAATCAGTTATTTTAAAAAGCAGACAAATAGCACATACAAAGGAATACTATTAGAGTAACAGCTGACTTCTAGCAGCAACAGTGGAAGGCAGGAGTCAGGGAGTAAGATCTATAAAGTGCTGAGAGAAAATACCTGTCAAACTGTAAATGCATACTTTGAGAAAGAGCAAGGGGGAAATAAAACATTTTCAGACAAAAACTGAGAGCTTTTACAAGCAGTAGACCCTTACAAAGGGAGAACATCAGGAATTTATTCAGTTAGAAAGAAAATGATTCTAGAAGGTATGTATGAATGAAATGAAACAAATCAAAACTAAAATAATGAATATGTTGTTAAGTCTAAACAAACATTGATTAAATGTAACAATAATAATATCTAATTTGGGAGGTTAAAAAATCAAGATAGACCTGAATTCTGGACAACAACCAAATGTTATTTGACAGGAGTGACTGGAGCTGATTTTTTTAAAGTTCATCTATTTTTTTAGGAGAAGAGTTAAGATATTTATTAACTTTACACATCTTAAGCTAATAATGCATGTTAAAATTTCCATAGGAATCTCTAAAATAATAACAATTGAATGTGGAACTTTCAAGCTAGTAGGTGTTAAAAAAAATAAAATGGGGAAATTAAACCCCAGTTAAAGTGGCATAGAAAAAGGGTAAACCAACACATAAACAAAAAATAGAACAAGTGGGTAGAAAATAAGCTGAGAAAAATAAATATATCCACACTCATAATCCATAAAGTAAAGAACTAAACTCCCCACTAAAATTCAATGATTTTTTTTTCTGTCTGTATAAAAACAAATAAGTGAATGCTTTTTAAAAGACAGAGGGCACAGAAAAGTTGAAAATTAAAAACATAGAACAAATGCCTGTCATATACTAATTAAAGGAAAGTTTTAGGAGTATAATAATACAAAACAAAATCAAGTTATAGCAAAGAGAATTATAGGAAGGAAAGAGGATCATTTACATGGCAACAAAAGTGTTTATTCATCAGAAAAATATTTTATAAACTTGTATGCATCTTGCAAAATAGGCCTCAAATAAATAAACCAAAAATGTGCAAAACTACATAGAGGAAGCTAAAAAATCCACCAGCATATCAGAAGATTTCAACATACCTCTCTAAGTGATTGATAAGTTAGTCAAACAAAAATAAGGCTATAGAAGTTCTCAACAATATAATTAACAAGTTTGACATAGTAGATACATTTAAAATATTGTTCCTGTCAATGCATAGAAAATTTATGAAAATTAATGATATGCTAGGCCAGAAAGAAAGTCTTAACTTTCAGAGATTTATAATCGTAGTACCACATGCTCTAACTTCAACATGATTAACTTACAAATTAATAACAAAGTGATACCAGAAAGAAAAGGTTGTGGAATGAAAGGTAGGGGTTAATTTGTCCAATACGGGTCCCCCTGAAAACTGGCCTTCCAGAAGAGGAACTGCATCCTTCAAAGCTCCATGGAAACTGGCTATAGTTCAGCACTTAAGATGTCAACTGAAGGCTTGGACTGCAGCCCTTGGATGGATCCTGACAGGAGAAGGGCAGCTGCTATACACTTAGCTATCAACACAGAGCTGACAGGAGAGAGCTGGGCCATGACTCTGCCATATCTTATTTTTTATTGTGTTGGAGCCTCTGATCATACAAAAGGAGATACTTGTACTTCCTCAATAGTGATTCTTGAAAACCTTCAGACAAAGATGTGGGATTTCCTATCCCAGAGTCTGACTTCTGGCCACGTCAGTTTGTTGTGTGCTGCCTCAGAGAGTGATCAGGACAAGAGGAGACCCACTCACTTATACTCATGCCATCTCTGTGAGTTTTCCCCAGTAGAAGCTCCTTCAGCAGGCTTGATGTATGCAATGCTAGTTCAGTTACCCTTGTTTGTACTTCTTGGAACAAAGAGACTGTCAGACATCAATGGAGGGAGTGGAAATTGGCAAAGCCACTTTGGAAAATAAGCTGGCATTTGTAATCCAGTTGTACATGCACAACACCAGTGCCCAGGAGACTCCACTCAAAGAAACTTACACACAGGTACACTGGAATGGTCCTTGCTCTGCCATTTTCTAAGCCAGTGAGGTGGCACCATGTAAAAAGATACCATTCTCTGCTTGGAGAAGAGCAACACTCAGAGACAAATGGGAATCTGGGATGGGCCCTTCTATTGCTCCTCACATTGGCTCCCAGAGAACCAACTTTAGGGCATGAAATTCACAAAATGTCAACTTCATATATCGTCTGTATAAATAATCAGGCAACATTTTCCACGTTGACATTATGGTTTCCAAAATTTTTGAGAAATGGAAATAAAAAATGAAGAATGTACCACTGCAGTCCTTTAACTTTCTAGAATATATAGAAAGTGTAGCCTTTTGACACCATAGCAACAAATGACTTGATGATCAACATGAATTTTCAATTGTCCATCATTTACTCTGCTGTTGTGGCTACTCAACCAGTATTTGGGGTTTGAGAATTTAAGCTTTGCATCTTTTTAAAAAAATTGTAATTTCTTTTTTTTCCAAAATTGTCCTGCGAGGCTATTGCTTAGACATAATGGAGCTGGTGTAGGCATAATACTCCTGACTGTTTCTTAAGGGTCCCTTTAAAAATTCTTCAGGAAGATAACTTGCAAGCACCAACATCCTAACAAAGACATCTACAGACACACATTTTTACCTAGATATCAGAATTGGAAAAATCAATAAATTTTTATGCTTCCATTTCATAGGTAAATTAGAATTTTTTTTGTTAAAGTGGATGTCTTTTAAATTTATGTTTGTTTACTTGGCATAACATTGTCATAAAACGTATCCTACTCTTGATCTGGAACTCATTTTTCCTTTACAGTGTTTCCCTTTGAGCTACGTACCATGTGGAGAAATAGAAAAACACAGCTTTCCTGATTATTTACATTCTTGTGGACTAGAATCCCTTTGGTGATAGCATAAAAACCACACAAGACTTTTGGCCCAAAAAAGTCAGCAGAGCATGCTCACTTATATGTGAGATATTCCTCATTTGGGACACATTCATCTCTACCTTCTTTTAAATCTTATTGTACCTGTTATTGTTGGTAGCATCATGACTGTTCACCAGCATCTCCTGTTCCAGGTGCACAGGACAGTTACACTACCCTCTCCTTAGAAGTTGGCATAGCCATGTGACTTGCTTTAGCCAAAGAAATGGGAGTGAAGTCATCATTTCTGGATAGTGGCATTTAATTGTTAGGATAACGAGCCTGGAATGCTGAGTTAACACCTGTAGGTTTAGGAATCACTGCCCTTGAGAGTCGCCTGTGCCCAATGAATGCACTTTTTGAAAGCAAGAGATGAGCTTTTGTTGTGCTAAGTTGCTGCAGATTTTGTTGCTGCAGCCTAATTTAGCCCGCCCTGACTAATGTAATGTACCAAATAGTGTACTTAAAGGAGAAATGCCTCGACTAATAAAGATACTATATTTTAACGGCCCATTTCATCAACAAATATTTTGTTATCAAAATTAAAATGAAAAGCCCTCCATTGTCAGTGAATCTATTATTCTTCCAGTAATTCAGTCTCGAAATCTTGGAATTATCTGTGATTCTTCAATTATGATATTCACATTTAATGATTTGCTAAGTGTTACTGATGTCATAAATGGAGATTGGTAGAGGCTATGGTTCTAATTCCTGTTCTTTAAGTTGCTAACAAATGTTTTGGGGCAAGAGACTTAATATCTATGTGTCTCTGTTTCTATATTTTTAAAACGAAAGTTGGGCTACAATATTTTAAGATTAATTTTCAGCTCCAATATTCTATGACATTTTAAGATGTTTCTCAAATAAGATTTTTGTTTTGTTCTATTGTGCACTTATTTTGTCACAACCTTCTATCAGCTCATGATCTGGGCTCTTGCCCATTCTGCATCCAGCATGTGGGTTTCCATCTTATATCTCACCTTTATGTACTCAAACATCTTTAATTCCTTTCTACCGTATAGACCAGTTGCTAGATGCTGTGAGCCCTGTAGAGCTGAGTGTTTTAAAACCCATAAGCTTTTTCAACTTTCAGACAGGTTTGGAAACCACAGCTCAGGGGCAGAAATAATAAATGTCTGCCATTGCTTCCCTAGCACGTGTCTGTGGCCGACATCTGTAATCAAATACAGTACTTTCCCTTCTTGAGTGTGGGTGCAACTGCAGAGTCATTGTCAACATCAACCTTTAGGAAGCTACTATTTGTTAATCAGAAATTTAGACTTTTGTTGAAATGTTTTTACTGTGTAATGGATAAAAGTCCACCTTTAGCAGTGTTCCAAGTCCTTCATGATCTTCTCAACCAACTCACCCCCTACCATCTATTTCACTTTCCATAGGAGAATTTGTTATGGCTTTATATCCTCACTTGTGTTACTTCCTCCATCTAGAATGACTTCTATGAAAAAAGTCACACCCATTCCTCCAGCAAAAACTCATATTTCTATTATACCCACTGCCTTCTCCAACCTCTTAGGCTCTCCTCTAAAAAATGTTTCTCTTCTAAAAATGTTTACTGGTGTTTCCCACTTTCTGAGTGCCACCCCACCCCCATGATTCTAGTTGTATCTCTGGAATTTACCAGCAGGGTATATACATATTGGCATATAGTTACTCTCAATTTTGGTAGCATTTAAAAATGAACGAATATTTTGTTAATCACAGCTGCATCCATTGGTTGGAAATGTGGCAGAATTCACATCCAGGAAGCATTTATTCAGGCTGCTGACATTATTTGGTGCACATAGGAATTACACCTTGAAAGAAGTCTATGACACTCCACTAGTCCATGACCGCAGTGGGAAACACTTCATTAGGGAGTTCATGATGCTCTCCTCTCTTAGTGGGTTATATTTTTTAGGGGAGGAATCATATCTAACATTTGTCCATAGCATGGCACCTTTCCCAGGCTCCCAGCATCATCCCCAGCTACCATATAAGGATAAGCAGACATAGAAGAAAAAATTATGTTTCCCTAAAATGCTGCTGCTAACACACTGTTTAAAGATGTTGAGGGCTTCCCTGGTGGCGCAGTGGTTGAGAATCTGCCTGCCAATGCAGGGGACACGGGTTCGAGCCCTGGTCTGGGAAGATCCCACATGCCGTGGAGCGACTAGGCCCGTGAGCCACAATTGCTGAGCTTGCGCGTCTGGAGCCTGTGCTCCCCAACAAGAGAGGCCGCGATAGTGAGAGGCCCGCGCACCGCAATGAAGAGTGGACCCCACTTGCCACAACTAGAGGAAGCCCTCGCACAGAAACGAACACCCAACACAACCATAAATTAATTAATTAATTAACTTAAAAAAAAAGAATAAAGAGACTTTATTTAAAAAAAAATACTAGCTCCCTCCTTCTAAAAAAAAAAAAAAAAAAAAAAGATGTTGAGATACGTACCAAGTTTGAAATAAACAGGTAGGAAGGCACGGCAAGAACATTTGTTCTGTCTCAGTGTTTCTCAAAATATGGTCCGTGGACTGGTGCCAGTCTGTGATGAAAGAAGTGCCAAAGTTGAGAGTAAGCATTTAGAAGATTCTAACCAATTTTCCTGTTCTTTTTTCTGGTAATATTCATTGCAATGTAATTTCCTTGACTGTTGAATCTAATAATGGAAGTCTGGGCTTATAGTTTGTATGCCTTTGCTTACTTTTTATTTCATTTTCTATTAATCATTTTTAAAATTTTACAAATGTATATATCCTTGACAGATTGGAAATTAAAAACAAAATAAACTAACCCTTCCCTACAGATCATTTGAGAATTATTACCCTATCTATCTATCTATCTCTATCTGTTCTGACTTTCTCTAGATCTTTTTCCTCTGTGATAAAGGACTCCAGCTAGCGTTAAAATGCCTATTTTGATTATTTTATGGTAACAGGAAAAATGTTATATCTTACAGATTTCTCTTAGAGATAATATCAGTTATGCAGTGGTTGTTCAGCTTTTAAATTTGAGACCTGAAACCATCTCACCCTCCCTCCTCAGGGTGTGTCGTTATATTTAGAAAAATGAAGAAAACTGAATAGCTGGTGAATAGAAAATGAATTGTCCAATTGAACTTTTGAATTTCCTGCATTTGGCTAGCTCTACCTTTAAATCATAAATATTATTAAACATGGATTCCTGTCCCAGAAGAATGAATAATAACGGTTATATCCTAGGAACAGATGACATATTGTGCTCAGAAATAGGTTTCCATCCACAAATGCTGGCATTTAGAGGTTACCAGCTGTATTTGGGGTATAGGAGGTATAAAGCACATTACAGCAATATAATTTCAGAGTTGCTGAGGTCATGTGGGGATTTGGTTCGCCTACATTTTCATTTAAATCATAGTCACAAGTAATGCCATTGTGGATGAAGTTATCTCATTAAAGTGTCAGACATTTTAGACTCCATTTCCATGTGCCTTATTATATGAAGACCTGCAACTTGAAATTCTCTCCAGATTAATCTGAGAGGAAAATATAGGCTCTCATTCTGAATACATCCCAGAAGGGATTAAGTGACCTGATTTCAAGAAAAAAATGGAACAGGCTATGCGATGAGTAATTTGCCTCCCAGCAAAATAAAAGTGACAAACAACAATTTTATTCATAAAAGAAGTTTCCCCCAAAGCATACTTTTCTGCTAACTCTGGCATATTATATTTGCAAGATGTTTTTAATGTATCTCATGTCATGTGCCTCTGTTTGTGAATTCAGGTTTTCCTCTTGCAGGAGCATGAAATGCATCTATTTTAAAGTAAAATTAAAGATTTGCAGAAGGCATAAGAAACATATCACAGCAAACACATAATTTTCTTGGAAATTAGGCACTCTGAGTCTCTCGCCCTTCAGGAGAAACATCATAGTTATCTAGTGAATATTATCAGTACATTTGTATTTAATATGCAATCTACTTGTTTTATTGAACATGCTCCGATTTTTTCATGAAATAAAAACAAATAATTGTGGCAGCCTTCCTACTGAAGTAAAATTCACAATGTACAGAATGATTTATTAGGGAACCTACTAATTGAAAAATAAATATATTTTTATATACATATATAGACAGCCTAGTGCTATCTCCTCTTCATAGCCCTCTCATCTGGGACTCAAATTAAATTTATTAATGCAAAATTTTGGGGTGGCTTAGTGATGGTTTTGTTTCAGTATAATAAATCAAATGGAATATTAGTTAGTCCAGATTTAATAGGTTTAAAAATAAATCATTTTAATCTTTTGACCCAGAGAATGATTCCTCTTTTTTAAGACTTTATCTCAGTTTAAGAAATTTTATATCATTACTTTTAAGTCAGAACTTTAAAGATTATCACCATTTTTTTTTTACTCAATAGCATCTTTCAAGAAAAAAAGAGAAAGGAATATGTAAAAATGAGGAAGAACAGACCAAAATAGAACATCCAGCTCATACTTTAGTCTGAAATATTATTTCTGAAAATACTGATAAATTGACTTATCCTTTTGATCCTGATATCAGGAATGGGTTAAAAACATCTGACAGGCTCACTAAAATCTGGATTGGCCATTATGTGTAGTTTTCAAGTGCTTTCTGAATTTTTTTCTAATTACACTCTTAAATGTTTGAAAAGTGGTCGTGATCAAAGACTGAATTTAAGCTGTACCTAGTGCCTTGCCAGTCAGCACCTTTCATATATGTCAAGATTGAGCAGAGATTTCTAATATGGCATCTGATGTAACAGAGGAATGAGATGCCAAACTATAAGATAGAAAAGCTGAGAGACTGGGGAAAGAAACCCAAACTTATCAGCATTTTCCTTACTCTGTCTTGTCACAGGCAGTGAAATGCTTTGAAAGTGATCTCAAGGAGAAGACAAATTCTGAGTGTAACAGTGAGATTTCAGTGACATGGAGAAGCTGGAGAGATGGCTGAAATCCACAGAATGTGAAATCTCCCTCAGTCAACTTTCCTCAGACCTAGTGTAAGAGGAATTCACTGCTGGGTCTTGAAGGCATTGTCACATCTGGTTGTGCCTGGAGAAATATCTGTGCTTCTATGCTGCACATCATGGGTAAATATGGAATTAAATATTTTACATTTAAACTTTAAAAAAGAATAGAGCAGCTATGTATATATGTGAAACCATAAGAAAAGTTTTTATTCTTATTGTTGCTTACTTCAAATTATGACTTCTTTTCCTGGACTTTCAACAATCCTGCCCTCCCAACTCCCAGAATAATCCATATATCATGGTAGAATGTGTGGTCATGTCCTAAAAGAAAACAAACTCACTCAAATTACCTTGTTTTGTTGTCTTTTGGGATAATTGTTCAAATGGAAGAGTTTTTTTAAATGAAACATATTTCTCTTTTCTTTTTCCACTTTTCCTTGTCAGTTCTTGGGGAGCTATTCCATCTAAGCACTAGTTTAAATGGTGAGTAATTTCACTTTTCATTTTAGAACTTCTAAACCAAACATTATTTTGGTCCCATCTTCCCTGAGTAAATTTCATGAGGATATACCCCAAAGGCTTTAACTTGATGAGAAAAGAGTTGAGGAACTAGGACAGTGCATTGGGGGTCACCTGTCTCTAAGGCTGACGTTAACAGCAAGGAGAAAGGTGAGAAAGTGTGTACTTCCCTCTTTAGGATGAGACCCACTTAGGTACCAATGCACAGTGGAGACTTCTTATTTATTGGAACTAATAATTAAATCTGGGCAGGGGCTTTCCTGGTGGCACAGTGGTTAAGAATCCGCCTGCTAGTGCAGGGGACACGGGTTTGAGCCCTGGTCCAGGAAGATCCCACATGCTGTGGAGCAACTAAGCCCGTGTGCCACGACTACTGAGCCTGTGCTCTAGAGCCCACGAGCCACAACTACTGAGCCTGCGTACCACAACTACTGAAGCCTGCGCACCTAGACCCCGTGCTCCACAACAAGAGAAGCAACCACAATGAGTAGCCCTCGCTCGCCGCAACTAGAGAAAGCCCACGCACAGCAACGAAGACCCAACACAGCCAAAAATGAATAAATTAAATAAATTTTTTTTAAAAAGTCTGGGCAGATTTCCAAAATACGCAACATTTTCTTTGTCTTCAATATGGTCCCCTTTCAGGTGTATGGCTCCTCCTCCCATTTCCCTCTGGAATTTGGCATTCCTCTCCACCTCTCCTCTTTCCTCACGCAAATCCCTAAACATAAATCCCAAAAATCTGCTTATAAATCTCTTCCACTCTCATACTCTAGAGAAGATAGAAATACTTGTTCAGAAGTATTTCCTGTAGGAGTATTAATGGTTTAACAGGCATCAAAGTGAAGAGTAAGGGAGAAACAGTGGAGTTCTGGCATCCACCAGTGGTGGGAGGGGTCTTGACTGGGTTGAGGTCAAGGGGATTTCATGGTCCCCTCAGTGAGTCAGGTCCATTTCTGAGTGAGACTTTGTCTGCTAGATATCATTACTAGCACTGGTGAAAAGAAATAACCTGCTCCACTCTGCTTCAGCAAATTGTGTGTATTATCCACAACGAGTGTTCCCATGAACCCATTTAAGTAGCTCTTTTCACTGAGCGCAGAGGGAAAAGAAGAGAAACTAGAAATTAGAAGTTTTCAGAGTTCCTACTCTGTGCAAAGCCTCTTACATATTAGCTCCCTTAAGCCTAATTAACCCTTTATAAAATGAGTTTGCTTCAAAAAATGACAGCAACCATTATTTATTTTCATTTTATTTTTTATTTTATTTTCTTTGTATTCAGGTATAGTTGATTTACAATATTGTGTTAGTTTAAGGTGTACCACAAAGTGATTCAGTTATATATGTGTATGTATATATACATACATATATATATTATTTTTTCAGTTATTTTTTCCATTATAGGTTATTACAAAATATTGAATATAGTTTCCTGTGCTATACAGTAAATCTTTGTTGCTTACCTATTTTATGTATAGTAGTTTGTATCTGTTAATCCCATACTCCTCATTTATCTCTCCCCTCTTCCCTTTCCCCTTTGGTAACCATTAAGTTTGCTTTCTATGTCTGTGAGTCTGTTTCTATTTTGTATATAGATTCATTTGTATTATTTTTTTGATTCCACGTACAAATGATATTGTGTAATATATTTGTCTTTCTCTGTCTGACTTACTTCACTTAGTATGATATTCTCTAGGTCCATCTATGTTGTGCAAACAGCAATATTTCATTCTTTTTAATGTCTGAGTAATATTCTGTTGTGTGTTTACATATATGTATACACACACACACACACACACGCACACCACATCTCCTTAAGCCAATTGTCTGTTGATGGATACTTGAGTTGTTTCTATCTCTTAGCTTTTGTAAATAGTGCTGCTATGAATGCTGGGCTGTATCTTTTTGAATTGGAGTTTTCATCTTTTCTAGATATATACCAAGAGTGGGATTGCTGGGTCTAGCAACCATTATTTATTGATCTCATGTATGACAGTTTCCAGTTGATTATCTTATTTAATTCTCATATTAACTCTGTTAAATTGGTATCATTACCAATTACCCCTGTTTCCTAGATTGGGAAACTCAAGGTTAAAAGCAATTATCCTGTTGACCTGTAACTATAGAGTTGGGGTTATGGGCCCATTTACATTTTTCATAGGATTAAACAATAGCCAATGGTTACATCAGTTGGAAATGGATAAGCTGAGAAGTGAACTAAGGTTTGAATCGACCCAAAGCCAATGTCAGTGCTATTGTAGTTATGAGTGTGTGTGTGTGTGTGTGTGTGTGGTTGAGATAGATACGTCTTTTTTGCAATCTTTTCTGACTTTCTAAATTCTTAGCCCTTTTTGTGAACTAATAAATGATTAATTTACAAATAGAGAAATGTAAGGACAAAAGAAAGGGAAAAAGGAAAACATGGGGGCAAATATTTCTCCAGTCAAAACCAAAAGACCATTAGGATATAAGAGGAATAAAGCATAAGCAGCTTAGATAAAGAATGATCAATAACACCTATCTATGGAATGCTGCTAAAGTGCTAGTCATTGCCTTAAATTTGATAGATTTTCACACTTAAGCCTCCAACAATTCTCTGAAGTAGACCTTATTATCTGCACTTAAAAAATGAAAACAATATGATACAAAGATGGTAAGTAATTTACCCGAGGTCAAACTTCTAGTAAGATTCAGGATGTACATACTAGGAGATGCTGCTTTCTAAGGCTATTTGATACCATCTCTTCCAACCTTTCCTCCTAGGCTCAGATATCAATCCTCTCTTCTAAGGAAAGAAGGCAGTGCCCAGAAAGAGTTTTGCTAGCCTGGACTCTGGCTAGTTTAGATAATATCATTTTCCTTTTGGCCCAGGTGAGAGAGGTGGAGATGCCCTGACTTTGCTTTGAAAGCTGAGAGCTCAGAGACTCTAGCCTGCCAAAGGAACAGAAAGGAGAGCTCCAGGTTCACTGCCTTGCCAGTCCAAACCTTTCAAGACAGAGCTAATCAGGTCATCTTAATGTTATTAGTTGATGGGAAAGATAAGAAAATATAGATTGAAAATGTTTAGAATAAAAATTATCATAACAGGGACTTCCCTGGTGGCACAGTGGTTAAGAATCTGCCTGCCAATGCAGGGAACACAAGTTCAAGCCCTGGTCTGGGAAGATCCCACATGCTGTGGAGCAACTAAGCCCTTGTGCCAAAACTACTGAGCCTGAACTCTAGAGCCCGTGAGCCACAGCTACTGAGCCCTCATGCCACAACTACTGAAGCCCGTGCACCTAGAGCCCATGCTCCACAACATGAGAAGCCACCGCAATGAGAAGCACGTGCACCGCAACAAAGAGTAGCCCCCACTCACCACAACTAGAGAAAGCCCGCACGCAGCAATGAAGACCCAACACAGCCAAAAATTTAAAAATTAATTAATTAAAAAAAATGATCATAACACAGATAACTGAGGAGATCAAGATGGCGAGTAGGAAGATGCTGAGCTCACCTTGCCCCATGAACACGTCCAAAATACATGTACGTGTGGAGCAATCCTCACTGAAAACAAACTGGAGACTGGCAGGAAGACTCTTCTACAACCAAGGCTGTAAAGAAAGCTACACACAAAGTAGGATAGGAAGGGAAAAGAAGCTATCAGTTTGGGACCCACACCCCTAGGAGGGGACACAGAAGAGCAGAGCGACATCACGAGCTCAGAGATCCTTCTCCCTGGGGAGTGAGGAGCTTGAGCCACATATTGGGCACCCCAGTCCTGGCCTCTAACATTGGAAAAATGAGTCCCTTAGCTGGTTTGAAAGCCAGTGGGACTTACCAGAGGACTGTAAGAAACAGAGACTCCGCTTGTGAAGAGCTCACACACATGCCTGTTTACTCCGGGGAACAAGGCAGAGGAAACAGATCGAGAACAGCCCAGGGCTCTGGCCAGTTTACTGAAACTGCCCAGCACATGCCCCAGCCCACACCAGGTGCCGGCTCAGGCCCCTCTTGCTCCAGCGCTGCTTCCCACTGGGGTGAAGGTAATGTTGCCCAGAAGAAGAATGCACACATAGAGGGAACTGAACCAGCTTAGAGTCAACCCTTAGGGCTTCTGCTGCAGCACCCTGGGACCACCCCCCCACTTAGGGTGATGATGACCACTGAGCATAAGAGAAGTCCCGGCTCACACCTGGCTCTGGCTCTAACCCCTTCATCTCTAGCCCCACCTCCTACCAAGGTGATAGCTGCCAGCACACTCTGGGGGAGGATGTGACTTGAGCTCACTTCAGATCTAGCTCTCACATCAAAGCCACCGGGCACACGCAGACTGCATAGAGGTGCTCCCACACAAGGATACCCCTTCAAGACCGGGATAGGTAACCATTTCACCTAATTTCTTAGAGAGAGAGAAAGTTAAACAAAATGATAGTTTAAGGAACCTCTGGGACAACATCAAGTGTACTAACATTTGCATTATAGGAGTACCAGAAGGAGAAGAGAGATAGAAAAGGGTCAAAAATGTATTTGATGAAATTATGGCTGAAAACTTCTCAAACCTGAAGGAAACAGATATCCAGGTACAAGAAGCATAGAGAATCCCAAACAAGATGAACCCAAACAGACCCACACCAAGACATATCATAATTAAAATGGCAAAAATTAAAGAGAGAATTTTAAAGGTGAAAAAGAGAAAAAAAAAAAAGAGTCACTTAACAAGAGAACTCCCAAAAGGCTATCAGCTGTTTCTTTTTTTTTTTTTAAGCCTGATTTCCTTTTCTTTTTTTTTTTTTTTTAAATTAATTAATTAATTTATTTATTTTTGGCTGTGTTGGGTCTTCGTTTCTGTGCGAGGGCTTTCTCTAGTTGTGGCAAGCTGGGGCCACTCTTCATCATGGTGCGCGGGCCTCTCACTATCGCGGCCTCTCTTGTTGTGGAGCACAGGCTCCAGACGCGCAGGCTCAGTAGTTGTGGCTCACGGGTCTAGTTGCTCCGCGGCATGTGGGATCTTCCCAGACCAAGGCCCGAACCCGTGTCCCCTGCATTAGCAGGCAGATTCTCAACCACTGCGCCACCAGGGAAGTCCCATATCAGCTGTTTCTTTAGCAGAAATGTTGCAGGCCAGAAGGGAGTGGCATAATATATTTGAAATGCTGAAAGGGAAAAACCTACAACCTAGGACATTCTACCCAGCAATGTTATCATTCAGAATTGAAAGGGAGACAAAGAACTTCTCAGATAAGCAAAAACTAAAAGAGTTTATCAATACTAAACCAACCCTACAAAAAGTATAAAAAGGTCTTCTTTAAGTGGAAAAGAAAAGCCTACAGGAAGTAAGAATTTATAGGAAAGGAAAAACCCCACTAGTAATGGCAAATATGTAGTAAAGGCTGTGGATAAACCACTTAAATAAGCTAGTACAAAGATTAAAAGACAAAACTTATAAAATCAATTATAACTACATTAAACAATTAAGAGATAAACATGAAGATGTAAAATATGACATCAAAAACACAAAACATGAGAGAGGGGAGTAAAAAAATGTAGATCTTTTGGAATGTGTTTGAACCTAAATGACTTTATCAGTTTAAAACGAGTAGATATAATTACAGGTCAATATATATCAACCTCATAGTAACCACAATTCAAAAACCTACCATAGATACACAAAAACTGGAAATAAAGGAACAAAAACATACCACTAAAGAAAATCATTAAACCACAAGGCAATAAACTTAAAGAAGAAGAGAAGAACAATAAAAACAATCATAAAATAAGTAACAAAAGTGGCAATAAGTACATACCTATCAGTAATCACTTTAAATGTCAGTGGGTTAAATGTTCCAATCAAAAGACATAGGGTGGCTGATTACATTAAAAAACAAGACCCATCTATATGTTGCTTACAAGAGACTCACTTCAGACCTAAATACACACACAGACTGAAAGTGAGGGGATGGAAAAAGATATTTCATGCAAATGGAAATGACAAAAAAGCTGGGGTGATAATACTCATATTAGACAAAGAAGACTTTAAAACAAGGTCTGACAAAAAACAAAGAAGGACATTATATAAGGGAATCAATAGAAAAAGAGCATATAACATTGTTAACCAAATCTAAATCTATAGAGCAAATATTAGCAGACATGGAGGAAGAAATTGACAGCAGTACAATAATAGTAGGAGACTTTAATACCCCATTACACCAATGGACAGATCATCCAGACAGAACATCATGATCCCTATTTTAGAGGATGAACTGAAGCTTGGCGTGGTTATAGGTCTTACTCAGGGTGAAATGGCTTATATTTGGAATAGACAATGACACACCCAGTTCTGTTCACCCCTACAGCATCTACTTCTTCATTTCTGCAGCGCTATCTCATAGAAGTTTCCAGTTGGGCCAGATGGAAACCCTAGAAAATAAAACTAATATCTTAAAACCTCCTTTGCTGTCATTAAATTTGGGTAGACAGGCAATTACCTTGTTCAAGTGTATCAAAAATTTAAGAATTAATCATTTTTCATTATGTGAAAACTCAGTTTCTACTTGGTATCTGTACATCTTGCTTTCCTCATCAGATAATCTTAGAAAGATGACATTATTTTCAAGAGTTTTGATCAAATGCAGATTCCCAATCCTCTCAATTAATTCTAAAGGATGTCTCATATACCAAGAAACAACACTATAATTTAATCAATAAATACTTATTGAATATGTGCTATGTGTTAGATACTGCACTATGAATGGGGAATAGGATCGTGTTTTACTAGGGCAATGCTAGCTACTACAACAAATAAGCTCCCAAATCGCCATGACTTAACACAATGAGAGGCCCAATATGGATGTTCTGGGTTGGGTAGATTTCCCCCTGTTTGTGACTCAGGTTTCCCCATCTTCA
The DNA here is from genome assembly GCF_965194825.1 of Balaenoptera physalus. NCBI lineage: Eukaryota > Metazoa > Chordata > Mammalia > Artiodactyla > Balaenopteridae > Balaenoptera > Balaenoptera physalus. The sequence goes on along the minus strand of NC_138898.1, from coordinate 40,581,271 downwards.
AAACATGGCTTCCAAAATCTTTGTCCTTTTCTTTGTTCCAGTCAATTTTAAGGAAAAAGAGTACAGAGCATTGCACATGAGAATTTCAATGGACCTGTTCTGGAAATGGTCCCCATCACTTCTATGCACATTCCATTGGCTAGAATTCAAGTACGGCCACATGCATCTGGCTGGGAAATGTGGGCCATCTATGTACCCAACGAATGAATAAAACATACTTTCTTCCTGTTCATTTGCATGCACGATAATATAATTGGGGAGGTGGACATTAACTAGATAACATGTAAAGCCAATGGGCAATTTTAACTGTGTTGGTTATTTTTAAGGAGAGGAATATGGTGCAAAGACAGCCTATTATTTAGAGCTGGCTTTGACCTAAATAGAAAAAGGGAGAAGTCTTCTCTGAGGGAGTGAGACATGGATCTCAAGGATGGGAAGGTGAAGAAAGGAGGGAAGATTGCAAAGGCCTGGGAAGAATTGCTCATGGTGAACAGGTGGGACAAGGAAACGCAATGCTAGAGGTAGCATGAGGCTGGAAACCCCTAACTTGCAGAGCCTGTGGTCCATTTAGGAGTCTAAATTCTCTCCTATGACAATGCAAAGCCAATGAAGAGTTTCAGTGTCTGAACCGACCTGGTCAGATTTACATCTTAAAAAAAAACCACTCTGGCCACACTGTGAAAATGGGTTGAGGTTGCAGGGGGGAAATAGATTTGGGGAGGCCTTTTGGGGGCTGCTGTAGAATGATAATGCCTTCGAGGTGGATGATGGAGGTAGAAGTGGGAAGAAGAAGAAGAAGTAGAGACATTTAGGAGGTGAATTTAATCAGACTTGGTTATAAACTAGACTTTGTTATTTATCTGTTTAGCGCTTTTGCTGGATGGTTTGCCTCTTTATGGCTTCTATATTTACTGATGAATTTTAAGACTGGACAATGTTGCTGGGATGCAGAATGCTAGCTTGGATAACCTTGGGCCATACTTAAGCAAAAATGAAATGGAGATATAGTTACTGGTGGCCCGGCATCCTTTGTTATCATCTTTCTCTGTCAAAACCTTCACCTTCTCCGTTTAATTTCAGTCTTCCATCTTGACCTCAGGGGCAGAGAAAGTGGGTCTGTACACCTAATTTGTTCCATGATGTGTCATGTTGCCCTATGGGCATCTGCATTTCAAAAGAGGATTTTAGGGGAGAAGCATACCTGTTTAAAGAGATTAAGTCAGAGAATTATAGCAATGTTGACTAGAATATTTGGGTGGCCTTCAAATCATGCGACATAGGTGCCATTTTCAGTGCCTTTAATAACGCCATTGATTCTGGTTCTACTTGGGGCCTCCTAACTCTGGTGGGAGAAGCTCCTTAGAGCAGCCCGGACCTGGACCCGGAGTTTCCCCAAGATAACTGAGACGCGTGCCGGTTCTTCTGGGCTGAACTAAGATCTGAAGCTTCCGTCTTCTCTTTCACAACTTGACACCACTGGGCAGAATTTGAAAGCCAGAGGGATATTCCATTTCTTGCTGAAAATATACATATGCTAGAATTTTAAAATATTTTTGTAGGTACACAACAATTTAAAAAAAAAACAAAACTATGTATTCTATTTTTGTGTATGTATAGTTAGGGAAGCCACAAACCACTCATGAAAGCTTTATTTATGGATGCCCTTCCACTGTGGTTAAGAATGTACTGCTCTATTTGGAAGCAAATTATAGGAAACCATGCTCTTTTTCTCTCTTATCCCCCTCTTCTACGACTAAAAATATGGAAAGAGAACCGAGGTCCTATGAGGTGACACCTGATTTATCCCTAGATGCCTCTACGTATGTGGATGTGTGTGGGTGTGTGTCTACGTGAGTCAGCCTTTTCACTCAGTCAGCTCCCCAGCTCAGCCCCCAAAATACCCACTTACTTTTGAGCTGAAGTCAGAGCCCAAAAAACACAGTCCTGTCCCTCCAGCTGGAACTGGGGGGAGAAAAACAGAATTTTGTTGCTAGCAGATCCATCCCCTTGGCAGAAAAACACCATGTACACCTGTTCAAATAGATCTCCAATGATTTTCAGTCTCCCAGCATTTGGTTGACATAAAGAGTGTAGTGTGATTCTTCATTTATTTTACAATTCAGTGAGCACCAAATTAAGTTTAATAGCCATGATAAACACACACATGCACACATACCTCTCCATCCCCAATTTAAAAAGATTTATCACATTCTGGCTAATAATAAACACTTGGTTTCAGCTCTTTTTTTTAACACCATGAAACTATTTTAGGCCATTTGATTATTATTAAACTGTAGGATTTGGAACATGTTTTCAAGGGACATTGTAATGCTTTATCTACAGCCTGTAAATGTTGCTGATATTTGTATTCAGAGGAGAGTATCTAGTGATGTTCAATAATCTTTAGTGTAGTGTGTGTGTGAAGGTGGCAAAAATGCCACATAACCTACAGAGTCAATTAAAGCAAGGTCAGATATTTAGGTGTTTGGGTTCTTGTCTTTGTGATGAGTTTTGAGACACTCTGGCCAAAGAGGTCTTCCCCACCAGCCTGAATATTCTCAGAACCATTGACTCTTACAGCCACGTTTGAGCCTTATGCTAAAGCCAGAACAAAGCTGATTTTAATTATGACTTCGTCCAACTGCTGCCAATATACTCAGTGAGTGGGGGGGCCCATCCAGCGTTATGACTGTAGCTGGAAAATACCCCCTCCCATTCCCAGTCCCCTTTCATCCAATTATATGCCTGAAAAGAGGCTTTAGAACACTGGCAGCCAAATCCTCAGGGGAGGAGAAAAGACCGTGGTTTGGTGGAAAGGACAGAAGGATGAGAAAATGAAATTGCTCTATTTGAAAATCCCAACCATTATTAGCTACAGAAAACTTAATAAAAATAGAGATCCCCAGGTTAAGAGTTTTGTGCTGTGGACAATTGATGCATTGTCAGCATCAACTGGGTTGCAGAAGTTTCTAAACTTCTTTTTATCCGGTGAACTTTTTTTTTTTTTTTTTAATCAGAATGATGTAAAGAATTCCATATGTAGGACAGATAAAGCAGAGTTATATTGTTTGACCTGATGTGGCCTGGAGGCTCACACACTCAGCTTTTCCCTAAAGTGCCCCTTAATTTCTATGCAACATCTTCATGGGACCTCAGCATTCTGTGGAATCCAGTTTGAGAAACAACTTGTATACTTGAACCCATTGCTTTAAAAGATCCTAGTGGCAGTGATTTAGGGGCAGCAGTGAACATCCAGCTGTGATATGGGAGTGGAGGCAGAGAGGGCAGAGGAAGCGTGCTTACAGAGAGCCGTGACCATTGCTTACTTCTATGGCAGGTGATTGGTATATGTGTATGCCATATTGGACCCATTTATATATTTGGTCCTCATCAGACAAAAGATTTTTCTCAGGGCACAGAACCATCTATGGACGAGTTGGCTCCAAGAAGGAACATGAGGAATGTCATTTCCAAAATCCAGCAGTATGATTTTCTGACTTCCCTGCTAGATTCTAGAATGTGTCTATGATTGATGGCTGACTCAGTTCCTCCTCTCAACAATCTGATTTGTTGTTAGTGAATGAGTAATTGCACCCTAAGAGGATATAAATATGGACAGAGAAAAGTGGTAACCAAAGCTAAGAAGTAACTTCACAGAATTTTGAAGCTCAGAAGTTACCACTCAGCCCCTTCTGGGACACTGGTTTGAGTTGTCCTAAAAGCATGGCTGAGGATCAGAGACTGTTCACTCCAAAACTTCCTTTGAACATAGCCTGTGAAATGCTTTTATTTACTGATTAAGTCTTCCTATTCTTCAGCAAGGGAAGTAGAATTCAGTTGTGATATGAGAGCCTTTGAATCAGAGCATCTTAGTAATTAAAAAGGTATTTTAAAATATTGAATAAAACTTCCAGGACAAGATGGTGAAATAATGGCTTTTTTCCCCTTTCCCTCCTGAAACCTGCTGACATGAGGATAGGAAGGATAGGATGGAAAATTTACAGACCCCCGGCTAGATACACTGATGATTGCTGAAGCCCATGGCCACAGACAATAAAGAGTATTAGCTAAATATGGATACATTTAGATAAATTCAAGGGACGATGTCACAAATAAATACAGAAACAGATTTAAAGCGGGATATGGTATCCTCTGAAAATACATTGGAGGATTCTGTGGGAATGATAAAGAAAAGGAACATGGTGGGAGTCAGAAAGGGGGAAGAGGGTAGACCCCTGAAATATGCTGTTTGGCTTGGTGCAGCAGTGGAGACAAGGACTAAAGGAAACATACTTTGAACATACTACCTTTATTGTTGTTCTTTCTCATGGCCTGCATGCTTATTCTAGAGAACTGGCCCAAGGCTAAGGCAGCAAAGATTCATGAAAGGAAGTGACTAACAGCATCATGAGGATTCATCGGTGTTGACTGTAAAGAATGACACTGAGTGTGAGGGTAGCTGTATATGTGTGTGTGTTGGAGAGGGGGTGCAGGTATTTAAAGCTGATACAAGGTTGCTCGGGCAGAAACTAGAAAATGAGTAGAAAACTATTACAAAACCGCATAGCGATTTTCACACTCCTGCATTTTCATCCTGCCAATTCTCTATGTATTCACCTAATCATCCCCTGCACACTCCGACCCTAAAAAGCTATCTGGATGTTTGTCAGTAATTGAATGTTGGAAGAGAGTTGCCCCCATTCAAAGATCAGGAAGAAGCCAAAGTTCTCCATGTGGAAAGCAGGCAAAGCTTCATTCCATATGCATTGAGCAAATATTTGAGCACAGGCAATGTGCCAAGTTCTGTTCTAGGCTCAGAATAGATAGATGGAGATAGAGAATGAAGCAGACAGAGAGGTCATGGCACTTACACTCCAAAAGGGTGAAACGAATGTCATATGCAAAGGACAGGTGAAGATTCTCCTGGGAAACTTCCTCTGAATCAGAGGCCCCTCTGAGTGAATTACCACACATGCTACACACTCAAAGAAACTACAGAGACCAGGCGAACTCATATAATAATAAATCGGACAATAGATGATAAGACCAAAGAAGGGGCTGGAAAGTAAGCAGGTAGCACTCAAAAACTGAAAATGGAAATAACAGCATGGCTGGAAAGCTAAGCAGTGTAGAGGTTTGTCTCTTATCTGCCTTCCACAGGCAGGGGGTGCTTGGGGACTTCCACACCTGGATGAGGACCAGGGGGGAGAGCGAGCCTTAGTGAGGTTGTCACAAGTCCTGCAGGAGGGGCGAGGAACCCTCAACAGAAAGAGGCTGGAGATGCACCTGAGGAAGGAGTCCTGGCCGCACACGGTGATCTCTCGTGAAAATTCACCCAGCTGTGCTTTGTGATTTATTCACTTTTCCACGTGGGTGTTTTACCTCAATAGAAAGTTTGCTAAACAACAATTGAGGTGTATAGGCGATGATGAGAGAGAAATGAAATTCTTGGCGGAGAGAACAGCATCAAAAGCATGATTCAACTGCTATGTTTCTATGTGTGCTTGAGAGAAAAGGAGAGAAGGAGAGAGAGAAGGAAAAAGAGAAGGAAAGAGGGAAGGAGAGAGAAATGTGGTTCTTTATTCCTAGAGCATAATGCATAAGGTGCTTGGAAATCTGTGCTTACAAAATGGAAAGTGATAGGCATAGACCTGCAGAAAAAACATTTTTAAAGTTGCAGGAAATAGAATGACTATGACAAATGGGAGGTGTCAGGTTGAATTTCTTCCATGATAAACTACTGGTTAAAACTAACACAAACTTTCAGGTAATGAGAGGCTGCACCTCTCCAGGGAGCTGAGAAGAGGAAACACAAGAATATTTTGTATCTGGTATTGTCATGGCAAATACCCTAATGCCTGGTTACAAAGAATAATGAAGCTCACTTATTAATTCTTTTATTCCAGAAATACTTGAACTTCTACTACTGGCCAGACCCTGTAGTATATGCAGGACATATACTAGAGAAGAAGATATAGGCAGGAGAGAATGGATGGTAAGAGAGAAGGTAGATGGAAGAAAGGGAGGAGACAGTGAATCTTAACTTTAGTATTAAAGGCTTTCTGAACAACAGGGATGGAAACATGTACAACTGGTAAAAATAACAGAGACTGGCAAGAGGGAAAAATATTTTTGAGAGAGGATGAGGCTAAGAGAATGACATGTTGAGTGTATAGCATCTGTAATAGAATGCTAAAGTCAACATTTCCTGTTGTTTTGGAGTCTGATGGAGTTGCCACACCATCTACATAGGACAGGCATGACAGCCAGGAGCTATTGCTGTGTCCCTGACTCTTTCCAGCACCTGCCTTCTTTGCCTGATGATTTCCTCCGGCTGCTGGTGCCCGCTCTCCCTGCACGTATTCATAACGTGTTGGAAGTGTCGGGGAATTAACCACTGCTCATGTAGAGCACTTCCAGTCAATGATAGAGTGATTATATAAATGGTGTATTTGTACGCAAATAGAGTGGTGCGTACATGCCTCAGCTCCCTCACCCCAGGTGGGATAACTCGGAAGCCTGTGTTGTACACTAACTCTCAGAGTTTTTACCCGTAGCGATAAGTTGATTGAAAAACAAACACACCCCATACTGGCTTCCTCCTCCTACCTGTCTGTCTCCCCTGCTCCTCAGTCTGTGTTTCTTGGGATCACCTTCCTAATTAATCTTCTTGCACTCATGTCTCCAGATGCTTCTGAGGGAACCTGAATTAAGAAAAACAAGAAACTAGTTTTTCAGCCCCTTAGCACATCACACATATATGGAGAAAAGGAGATGAAGAGAAATGAGAAAGTCTGAGAGTGTGGATTTACATGGAGAGAATTGCTTGGAGAGCGTGCATCTCCCCCCACCTCATGGGGGAGGTAAGAGTGAAGTTAGGTGAGGAGGGGGACACCACTTGGAAAACCTGACCTGGGCCCATGGAATTTAAAGGAGAGGGGCACAGGGATTGCTGTGTGACTCCTGGCTAGAGAAGCAAGAGGGAGAGCAATTAAATGGAACTGGGCTAAGCGGGGGCAATAGACACAGTGGGTGTTTGCTGTTGGCTAGCCATGCACTCACAGGAAGGAAACAAGATTTATGTACTGATGTTGCCAAGTGGCTGTGATCCTTCCCTCTTTGTATCCACACCCTTTCAGTGTGCCTGGACAACTCCTCCTGTTGAGAAGTAGAAGTAAGGTCTATTTCCCCACCCCTTGCATCTGAGCAGGATCTGTAACTTCCTTCGGCCGATAGAATTTAGTGGGAATGACATTGCACTAGTCCCAAGTCTATGCCTCCCAAGGGGCTGCCAATACTTTGACTCTCTCATGGAAACCTGACCAATGGGCCACGTGAATGAGAATAAGTTAGCCTGCTAGAAGATTGGTGACCACATGGACCAGAGTTGGGTCAACCCAGTTGCCTAAGCCAAATCCCTGGACAGCAGAGCTGACCATCGGCTGACCATAGGTATGGAGGGAGCCCAGTGAGAGCAGCAGAGCCACCTAACCAAGCCAAACCGAGCCCAGATTGCTGATCTACAGAGCTGTGGGCTAAATAATTAGCTGTTGTTATAAGTTACTAATTTGGGGGTGGTTTGTTACACAGCAAATTCTTAATGATGCAAAGAGGGAACACTTATTTAATATAGATCATATTGAATTTTTTCTATCTGGATCATATTGAATTTTTTCTATCTGGAAAATGAGACTATTTTTAACTTTCTCAGAGTAAGTTGTAAAGTATGTGATTTGCCTAAGAGAGTGTCCATGCTGGGGGGAAAAGGGCACCTCACTGCTAGACTCTCACCCCTTCATTTATATCCCTACCAGTTATAAACTGTTATGCAATTTCTAGAATTTTACTGAGTTCTAAGCACTTTTACTTGATTGTAAGTCTCTTGAGGCTGAGAATCATGGCTGATCTATTTTTCTGGTGATATAATATAGCTATTATCTATATTATGTATGTGTGTGCCTGCGTGTACCTGTGAAATACCTTCGATAATTAAAAACTAGTGGAAAACTTCCTCTCAGTTTATTAAAACTATTTGTTTTACTTTTCATATAACACTATTGCCTGGAGTAGTAATATTTTCTTCACAATCTAAAATTTTAAAAATTACTACTATATTGAATGTGAAAGACCTTTGAAATATTAAAAGAGAGTGATGCCACATATGGGCTAAATGGAGTACAAGAGAGAAATGCTCCAAGAACTTGGAAGTAAGATATGAAAGTGAAAGTACAAAATCTACCCATATTGAATTTGAGATGGAATAAACAAAGTCTCCCCCCAGACCCACACTCAGCCAATAAAACTAAAATGACCCTTGACTGAAAGAAAAAGTCCATCAAGGGTGGGGAATTGGGCAGGAAAGAGAAGATGGTTGATCAAAATGAGATACTATATAAAAAGGACAGTAAAGCAAAATAGGGTAGAAATTATGAAAAGTTGGTGGGCTAGAGATATTTTGCTTAAAAATTATTCATTTTCATCTGTAGCCATAAAGTTGCATATAGTATTTTTTATGAAGATGTTAATCTCTTTTGTGCCATGTCTGTGTCTCACTCTTTCCTTTGTTCAGTTTATTTTTGCTTTTGCTCTTCCCCTTTAACAGAATCATAAGATATTTTAATTTGTTCTTTTTCTATTTTTTCCATTTTAAAATAGTATAAAATTTCCTTTTCTTAACTGTTGCTTAATTTTGCTCCTTGTATTTCAATTTTTAGGTGAAAAATTACTTTTTTTGCCAGCTTTCCTTTTTAATAATGAAGGTAATTAAGGCTATAAATTTTCCTCTGGATATAGCTTTTGATGTGTTCTGTAGGTTTTGTTATGGAGTGTTCTTTTTCATTACTTTCTAGGCAGGTTTTAATTTTCTTTTTAATTTCCTTTTTGATCAAAGATTATCTAGAAGTAGGCTGCTTCATTGTCAAGTCATTAAGATCTTATTGGTTACCATTTACTTATTTCTTTCTAATTTTCTTCACTTCTGATCAGAGAATGTAGTTTATAAAAGCTGTCTACTTACGCATTTCTCTTTTTTTTTCCTTAGTGGCCATATATATGACCAACCTTTAAAAATGTTCCATGAATATTTTAAAAAGTACATTCAATGATACGGTGACATATCAACTTGCTTATTATTTGTTTTTTTAGTTTGTGTCCTTCATTTTTTAGCTAGATCTTTCAGTTGTGAGAGAAGTACATTGATGTTTCTACCATTATTATATTTCTAGCAAGTTTTTCTTTCTTTTAAAATAAATTTAAGTATTGAGCTGCTACAGTGATTGGGTCATCTCAGTTATGACTGCTCCTGCTTCTACAATTTGCCATTTATCATTCTCTGTTGTCTCTTTTGATCCTATTTGGTTCTTTTACCCTTAAATTACATTTTACTGATATTAATATTGCCACTTTTACTTCCATTTTGTTTCATTTTTTCTGGTATCTCTTTGTTCACTCCATTTATCTTTATATTATTTCAAAATTATTTTGAGAATGTTCCTTATATATAACATCTGGCTGTGGTTTATTTTATAAAGAAATGTGTTGCCTCTGTCTTTTCATGACAGATTCCTCTTCTTTTACATTTTATACAGTGACTGATATACTGGGTATATTGCTTTGATCTTATTTTATGTTTACTATTGGACAGAATGTTGTTTCTTTTTTTCCTTTGTCTTATTTTTTCCTGCTTATTCTCTTTTCCTCTTTGCTGATTTGAAAAGTCTACTGTATTCTTCCTTGTCATTGATGATTCATATCTATTCTCTTGATCTAAATGATCTAGATAACAATGTCTACTACTCTTTAAAAAAGAAATTCCCTCTCCCTCTTGGGAAGAAAAATCATTGTTTTCTTCCTACTTTACTCCATTCCAATAAAATGAGATTTTACAAACCTACTTCCATTCTCCTCCCCTTCTTTTTTTTCTTGCCCTTAAAAGATGTTGCAATCTTTTTACTGCCTCTCTGGTAACCGTTTCTCCTAGGCTTGACAGATCAAGTATAGTATATATTAACTCGTTGAAGGTTAACTTACCTGTTTTCCTCTAGATTAATGTTTTACAATCTTGGCCACACAATGAAATCTCTTGAGGAATTTCAAAAATATCAAATGCCTTGGTCCCACCTCCAGATATTCTGACATAATTGGTCTGTGGCATGACCTAAGTATCAGATTTTTATAAGCTCTGCACACGTGATTTTAATGTGCGGCTAAGGTCAGACAACCCTTTCCCAAGATCACTCTCATTGACCCAGCACAGTTAAGCAGTGAGACCGTGACCTCAGTTTGGCCAGCTGTACTCTCTCCCAGAACCCTGAATCTTGATAGCAGATGGAATAAGTGTTCTGCAGCGCACCCACACCAGGCCAGGCAGCATCCTCTGCTCTGTGTTCTTGCCGCATCTGTCATCCAATCCTTTGCGCACTCCCTACCTTATCAATTAAAAACCCCCTTTGCTTAAGCAGGGCAGAGTCATTTTCTGTTGCTGACAGCCAAAGAATCTTTAGCAAGAGAATCCACGAGCTTTTCATCACTCTGTACATCTGCCGAAGATCCTCAATCTGCCGTGCTGATCACTGCCTTAGCACCTGGTATCGTGCTCCTTCCCACACATCAGGAAAACTGAAAACAGAAGGCAGGAGAACCACCCAAGCTCCTATTAAAGGTTAGTGACTTAAAATTCACATTTGTACCTTCAGGTCTGTTTCCTTGCTCCATCAATCATGACCACACCAGAAATCCGGTTTTTGTTTACCTGATTTTAGAAAAAATGTAAAGAAAGGGCATTGCATAATTCGATGGACAAGTCAGAAAGCATATGACTAAGCAGAAAAATTGGGAAACCTTCCATAGCACCAGACAAGGAGAGCACAGGCATCTGCTTCCAGCAGAACTCTCTGTCGCAAATACACATTTGCATGGAGACCAAAGTGGAGATGGTTGAAGAAGACATAGGATATTACAAGTTGCTATCTGACACTTATTATCTCTCCTGCACATGCACATGCACTTTTGGGTCAACGTCCCTGGAAGCACTTGATTTACTGAAGGCAGGCTCTCAGGACAACCTATAGGGAGGTAAGGGAAGCAGAACAGGGCAGGGGAAGGAGCTAAATGACCATGTAGTCACAGCTGGAGCCTGGCCTCAGCCTGATCTCATGGGGAGCTCTGAACTGTGAATTAAACCACTGAGTTGAGGCCCGGGGGACTGGCCTTTTGAACCCCCATATCAACTAGTCATTGGTAATTCCCTCAGGCATTTCCAGGACAGCAGGTAAATCCTCTGGAGCAGGGAGTTCTTAGCAGCCAACGCTCACAGTAGCTGGGAGGTGGGGGCACCTGCTGGCCAAGGTGATCCAATAGCAGCTTCTATACCTGGATGAATACGGTCGGTGGCACTGTGCCTCAATATTTACATTTGTGAAATGCAATAAATAGTCCCATAGTCCATATAACTTTAATACTGAATTATTTTGTAGGACAAGATATTTCTTTCTTTGCATACCTCAAAACATGCCTTCTTCATGTACTGGTTACTGCTTGAGAAATCACCTTTCTCTGAAAACTTTGATTCTAGTGAAAATGCAAGGTCTCGCAAAGGAATCCTACCTTGAGCACTTGAGTACACCCTACTGAGCAGAAGGGCTAGTTACTGATAGCTAGCTAAGGGAGCGAGATTCCCTGTGTTCTGCCTGTGTGGACCCCCAGCAATGTGACCTTGCAAAAGTGATGTACCCTCTCTGGGCTGCACGCTCTTCATTTATCAAAGTCAGGGGTCAGAGTACATGATTTCTGAGTTACTCTTGAACTCTAAAAATTTTTCAGTGGCTGATTTGATTTCTCATTTCAAGCAGCGAGGAGGCAGAAATAATTTTTTTTTGTTTACAAGGGACAAGTTTTCATCTTGCAGCCTTAATACAAAAGCAAGAGAAAGAAATGTAATAGCACTGAGGTAACAGCAACTTTGCTTTGTTTGGATTCAGGGTCTCTGATATGACATATTGGATGTGTCAATGGAATGTGATTTATTTTGCTTCATAACATTTGGGAACAGATATTTGGTATTTCATCCAAGGAAAGCAATTTGCAGAAACCTTTTAGATGGTGGCTGGAGCATCAGTAATCGCTGCCATTTCTTTATGCCAACATTTCCTTAAAGCTGCACAATCTTTCATTTTAATCATCCCTCTCAGCAGGCTCCTTCTAGGGCTCTGGAGCAGGGCACCCACCCCTCAGAAATGAGGTTCTATTTTTAAAGCCAACAAACTCCCTATTAATCGTGTGAAATCTGCTCAGATGGCTGCTCTTCTGGGTTCTCTGTGCCCCCGCCCCCTGCTCTCAACGCCCCATCTGCACAGCCCTTCCCTGGAAGATATTTTTAGCTGTTAGCTGCTACATCCTTGAGAATTACTAGGTGGATGCTACACTTTGCTTCTAAAGTAAACATTTTAGAGATTCTGGTTTTCATTCCTAATATTTTTCAGAAGATGAAAGATGCTGCTGCCTAATACAGGTGCCTAAAGAATTAATCTCAACTTTGAATCCTTTGTCTACCTTGGAATCCCTCTTTCTTACAAGGGGCTAAATACTCTAAAAATTTCCTTGATCTTTTCCTCGTGTGAGTCAGCAGTCACTTTGACCCATCATTCCCGATGGTCTCTCTCCAAGGCAGCCTTGGGAACTACATTGGGAGGGGGAAGTCTGCTCTCTCCCACTGCATACATTTTCCCTAAGTGTTCAAATCTGAAATCAGTAAACAAAGATGCCTCAGTAAGACTACAGTGCTGGGACATAGCAATTATGGCTTAAGAGCGCAGCATGGTACCCCAGGAAGCCACAATCAGCACAGTATTTTCAAAGCATCTTTGGGAATTTCAACGAATAATGTTTACATGATAAGAGTCTGACTTAGCAAATATGAGTATCAGTGTTCAACTACCGACTCTTCACAACAAAAACTGTATTGTTTAGCACATTATCACCTGTTTTGGTTTGCGGGTTGTAGTCTTTTGAAATGTTCTTGAATAGGTTTAGATGCACGTGGAAAAAAAAAAATCCTAAGCGAAAGGGTAAGCAGGGAAAAGAGTCTACCTTGCACCTCCTTTTCCCAATCTCCTTCCAAATATACACATATGTGTGTTTGTATATATTCAATATTATGTTATATATTTTATATTATTATTTTAAAAACATCTTCGTATTTAATATTTTATTTATTTATTTATTTATTTTTAGCTGTGTTGGGTCTTCGTTTCTGTGCGAGGGCTTTCTCTAGTTGTGGCAAGCGGGGGCCACTCTTCATCGCGGTGCGCGGGCCTCTCACTATCACGGCCTCTCTTGTTGCGGAGCACAGGCTCCAGACGCGCAGGCTCAGTAGTTGTGGCTCACGGCCCTAGTTGCTCCGCGGCATGTGGGATCTTCCCAGACCAGGGCTCGAACCCATGTCCCCTGCATTGGCAGGCAGATTCTCAACCACTGTGCCACCAGGGAGGCCCCCTATTTTATATTATTTTACACACCTATATATATACACATTTATACACATGCACATATATAAAGTGAATCTTCATTGTTTTGCCCCAATATTTTGCACATTGTTTTGGATCTTCTTGTTTTTTTCATTAAACACTTTATCTTGGAGAACATTTTATATCAAAAAATATAATGTCTCCTTTTCCATAAATGGCCGTGTCACTTTCCATTACTTAAATGAACCAGAATTTATTTAACAAATCCTGATAACTAGTTTCCAATTAGCAAGGGATGCTGTGGGAGAAAGAGGAGGTCTTTGTTCTGTACAGAGTTTCAGGTTAATTACTCTTCGGTTACTTGGGGGCAATTTTGTGAGTTTCTGGGAATTCTGTTTTAGGTTCGGCCACAACCTCCTCCCACTCCCTTGCTCTTTCCTCTCCCTTTTATCTACAAAACCTTCAACAAATTCAGGTGATTTCTGTGTGGTAGTATTGTTAAAAACAAAACAAAACAGTCCAAAATGCCTCCTAACAGTGAGTTCTCCATAAATAAATAAATAACCCTCCAAACGAAAGACCCTAAATGTTTAGCTAAGGTGTGTTTGTTTCCCTGCTTTATGTTTCCCAGGGTCTATTTGACCAGTACAGAAATCAGCCATTTGTTCTTCTTGTTCAGAGCCTGGCGTATATTTTCTCTATTCTGGACACTGTTCCGCAAACCACAGGAGAGAGGCGTCCTCACAGAAGCCTTGGCATTTGTCGAACAATGAGCAGGTTGAGGTGACAGGGCTGGGCATCCCGCAGGAGCCCAGGAAGCTCTGGACGGTGGCTGTGGAGTGGCTCTGATGACTTCGGGAGCTTGGGTATCTGCTCTGACTGCCTGCATCATCTCCTGCCTGGGGATAAAGTGAGAGGATGCTTCAATGAAAAAGCACAGCTGGCTCCGAAGTGGCATTTTCTAAAGCAGCCTTGGCATTCGACCACATTTACCTGCCTTAGTTTACAGAGGGAAAGGAGGCTACTCCTACCATCCCATTTCCCTCAGCGCTTTGTAGCTCTGGAGTCTTATGTGAATCTATGTCTGGACTGACACAGTTTGGGGAAGACCATCTCCCACACACCAGCAGATGGCTGGCACACCTGCTTTCCTGAGTCTCAGTAAAAAAACCAATTCAGCGTTTCACTTGTACAGGATTTCTGTGTCAGATTTTGCACCTTTCCTAGAGAAAATGCTGAAAGATAAAATGAACTCCTGGAAACATAAATTACTGTAATTTAAAGCAATATATTTATATTACCATTTTTCATGCTTTTTAAATGACAACTGTCTTAGGTTGGGTCCGTATAAACAGAACCTGAGCTAGGGATTTTGGTACAGGTGATGTAATGGTGGAGGGTTCTCAGGAGGAACCTGTACGGGAGCGAAGGAAGCAGGATGGACAGGGAAGTCAGGCATGGATGTATACTCTGATGGAATCTGGCTTTAGCTTGGTCTCACTAGAAAGTTCTGGAACATAAAGCGTACCACCTAATTGCTTCCCTGGAGGTCAGGGGCTGGTCTTTTCTACCTACATATTTGTCGGTCATCATCTGCCCCTGAGCGTTTTTAGGGGTCTCTCCAGAAGGCAAACATCCTGCAAACTGTCAGCAGCCAACATTCAAAGCAGCTGGGAGATAGTCCACCAGCCTGACCAGTGGGGTCTGGGTGGGGACCCATAGCACCAACACAACCCATAGCATACAGCTAAGCACTTTACTTTGTGACCTGCACATACAGTGCTATATAATAAAGAAGAAAGTATTCCCAAGTAATGCTTATTTATCCACTTGTGGTTCAATGTGAATAATTTCTATTTTTTTCTAGTCTATCCTAATTCATAAAAAAATTGGCAGTCATGGCCCACTATTAGGTGGTGATCTACAGTTTGAAAAACATTGATATATGTGTAGGTACTCTTTAAAAGCCAATCATTTTAAAGTGATTTAATTAGATTTTTTATCCTGATATATTTTTAGTGACACTTCCAGTGTCGCACAACAGGAGTGACCACATAATTGAGCATCTGAATTGGGACCCCTTATTTACACTTACACCAGGACAACAGGCAGTCACCAGGCCGTCCTGAAAAACCAGCATGCATATTCATGCTACAAAAAGCCACTAGAGGTAGTTTTCAGTAAAACTGAAATGCCATCTATCGAGCACTTATTGTATACATTAAGCTGGCGTTAAGATGTATAACAAAATGTACAGTTTCTTCCTTTGGTGAAATAGGCATGAATCAAATATAATCATGTAAACAAGGAAAAACAGCAACTGTGGTGAATGCTATGAAAGAGAAGTTGGTTTCCATGAAGGGGATTTGACAAAATCAGGGAGCACTTCCCAGAAGAAGCAGTGCTTGTCCCCCACTGAAATCCAAAGGACAGAAAAAGATATAACCAGGTAAAAGAGGCAGGAAGGGCCGTTCCCATCTGCAGCAACAGCATATGCAAAGGCCCAGTGTAAGTTAAAAGCAGGTGGGCATCAGAGACTGGAAGATGCACCCTGTCATTTATTTTATCCATAGGTTTTTAATTTATTGATTTTATCCAATAGCAGTGTTTTAGGACCCAGGGTATATCACAGAATATTACAGATGAGTTCCCTTTTCTCATTGAATTCCTATTCTGGAGTCTGTATGTGGACATAGTCAACAGGTAATAAAATAGAAGTAACTGATATAATGTCATATAATGCTAATTGCCAGAAAGAATATAAAATAGGGTCACATGATGGAGAGTCACTGTGTTGTCAGGAAAAAGTATACCAGAGAGAGTGGCATTTGACCTGGGACAGACCTACAAAGAAGGGCCGGGAGCATCCTGATGCAGAACAGTCCAGGCAACAAGAACAGCCAATGCAAATGCCTGGGGTGGGAATAAACATGGTGAGTTTGAGGGCCTGAAAGACGAGTCATGTAAACATTTAGACATTTAGAGTAAAGAGCAGAGTGGAAGGAAAACAGGTCAGAAGGGAGAGAGGGCGATCAGTCATGCAATGCTGAGGATTTTGGAGTGTACTCCAAG
Organism: Balaenoptera physalus; assembly: GCF_965194825.1. Classification (NCBI taxonomy): domain Eukaryota; kingdom Metazoa; phylum Chordata; class Mammalia; order Artiodactyla; family Balaenopteridae; genus Balaenoptera; species Balaenoptera physalus. Next base: position 40,564,736 of record NC_138898.1, on the reverse strand, counting down.
TGCATTGTGACATCATGAAGAGCTTCAGTAAGGAAGTGGCTACGTGAAATCTGAGTTTTCAAAGTTGACTTTGCTTTGAGAGGATGGGCAGTGGGGCCAAAGAGTAGAACCCAACAGACCTGTTGGGAGGCAAGGGGCCATGGGGGCTTGGACTAGGGTGGTGGCATGGAAGACGGAAAGAACTGGATAAACTGTGATATATTTTGAAGGTAGAACCAACTGGATGTGGCAGAAAGGAGTGAAATCAAGAATGACATCCATATTTTTGCTAGGTCAGATTATCTCAACACTTGCATCTCAGGGGGCAAAAGAGAAAGCAGGATCCTGTTTTAATGAATCAAAAAAATGGGAGTGTTTCAAGAAGGAAGGAGGTTGAACTGTCTTGAGAGCTACTGAGACATCACGTAAGATGTTACCCAAATGGTGACCACTGGAATTGGCAATAGAAAATCATCCTCAACATTGGAAAGATCTGTTTCAGTGGAGTGTTGGTGACAAAATGATGCCTGGAGGTGTCACCCTCCCTAGGACTATAGATAGCATTTAATTAAAAAAAAAATTTATTGTGGTAAAAAATATGTAACAAAATTTATCATCTTAAGCATTTTTACCTGTACAGTACAGTAGTCTTAAGTATATGCACATTGTTGTGTAATAGAGCTCTAGAGCTCTTTCATCTTGCATTTCCATTTCTTTAGGATCAGTTTCTGGAGATTTATTTTTTTCCTTTGATTGGGCCATGTTTCCCTGTTTCTCCTTATGTCTTGTTATGTTTTGCTGTGACTTGTATATTTGAAAAAACCAACCACTTCTTCCAGTCTTTATGGACTGACTTTGTACAGGAAAAGACCTTCTTCACTAATCAACCCAGCTAGAGATTCTGGGTATCTCCAAAATCTTTTCTAGCGATACATCATCTTCCCCAGGCTTGTGAGTATAATTTTCCAATTAGAGAGGCTTGGCTTGCTGGTTTCTCTTTATTTTACTAAAACAAACAAAACAGCGTACCCATTTTTTCCACCTTCAGTATCCTGTCTCTGGCTACCACCAATCAGTTCTCTGTATCTATGTGCTTCGTTTGTGTGTGTGTGTTTAGATTCCAGATGTAAGAGAGATCATGTGGTATTTGTCTTTCTCTGACTTATTTCACTTAGCATAATGCCCTCAAGGGTCATCCACGTTGTTGCAAAGGCAAGATTTCATTCTGTCTTATGGCCAAATAATATTGCATTGAATATATACACAATTTCTTTATTCATTCATCCCTTGATAGACTCTTAGGTAGTTTCCATATCTTGGCAATTGTAAATAATGCTACAATGAACACGAGAGTGCATATATCCTTTTTTAATTACTGTTTTTATTTTCTTTAGATAAATGACCAGAGGTAGAATTGCTGGATCATATAGTAGTTCTACTTTTAATTTTTTGAGGAATCTACATGCTGGTTTCCACAGTGGCTGCACCAATTTACATTCCCACCAACAGTGCAGAAGGGTTCCCTTTTCTCTACATTCTTGCAGCACTTGTTATTTCTTGTCTTTTTGATAATAGACACTCTAACAGGTGTGAGATGATATTTCATTGTGGCTTTGATTTGCATTTCCCTGATGATTAATTATATTGAGCATCTTCTCATGTACTTGTAGGCCATCTGTATGTCTTCTTTGGGAAATTGTGTATGCAGATCTTTTGCCCATTTTTTAATCGGATTGTTTGCTCTCGAGTTGTATGAGTTCTTTATACATTTTGGATATTAACTCCTTATCAGATATATGATTTGCAATTTTTTCTCTCATTCAGTAGTTTGCCTTTTCATTTTGTTGATGGTTTCCTTTGCTGTTCAAAAGCTTTTTACCTTGAGTTGTTACAGGTGTTTATTTTTGTTTTTGCTTTTTCTGTTATTCAAAAAATCATCACCAAGATCTATGTCAAGGAGCTTACTGCCTAAGTTTTCTTTTAGGAGTTTTATGGTTTCAGGTCTTTTGTTCAAGTCTTCAATTCATTTTGAGTTAATTTTTGTGTATGGTTTAAGATAGTGGTCCAGTTTTATTCTTTTACATGTGGCTGTCCAATTTTCCCAACACCATTTATTGAAGAGACTGTCCTTTCCCTATTGTATATTTTTGGCTCCTTTGTTATAAGTTATGGGTTTATTTCTTGGTTCTCTATTTTGTTCCATTGATTTATGTGTCTGTTTTTATGCCAGTAACATACATGCTGTTTTAATTACTAGAGCTTTGTAATATAGTTTGAAATCAGGGAGCATGATGCCTCCAGCTTTGTTCTTCTTTCTCAAGATTGCTGTCTTCACTTGTGGTTTGGTTACTTTCTTTTGTGATATATTTGTATTCCTGTCTCTTTATCTTTTGTGTATTTACTATAGGTTTTTGCTTTGTGGTTACTATGAGGCTTACATATAACAACTTATGTCTATAGTAGTCTGTTTTAAGTTCATAACAACTTAAGTTTGATTCCATTCTAAATCTCAACGTTTTTACTCTCCCCCACATTTTATGTTTTTGATGTCAAATTTACTCCTTTTTATCCTGTATAACCTTTAATTATTATAGTTACAGTCATTTTTTACTACTTTTTGCCTTCATATTTGCTTTGTAAGTAACTAATCCATTACCTTTACTATATATTTACCTTTCGAGTAAGATTTGTACTTTCACAAGTGTTCTTGTTAGTAATTAGTGCTCTTTCTTCTCAGCTTAAAGAAATCTCTATAACATTTCTTGTAAGACTTAGTCGTGAGGAAATCCTTTAGCTTTTGCTAATCTGGAAAACTCTTTCTCTCTCCTTCAATTCTGAATGATCACTTTCCCAGGTAGAGTATCCTTGGTTGGAAGTGTTTACTTTCAACATTGACTATATCGTGCCACTCTGTTCTGGCCTGCAAAGTTTCTGCTGAAAAATCTGATAATCGTCTTATGAGGATTTCCTTGTATATAACAAGTTATTTTTCTCTTCTCGCTTTTAAGATTCTCTCCTTTAGCTTTAACTTTTGACATTTTAATTATAACGTGTGTTATATATACATATAGCTGATTCACTTTGTTATACAGCAGAAACTAACACAACATTTTAAAGCAATTATACTCCAATAAAGATGTAAAAAAAGAAATTATAATGTGTCTTGTGTTTCTTTTTTACAGCTTGTAATTTCTTTCTCCCTCTGGTGCCTGTCTTCAGTACTGCAGCTTCCCTGGTTTTGCAGCAAGCCAAGGGGCTCTCTTTTTTTCTCAACAGTTCCCAAACATCCAAGATCTCCATCCATGCTCAGTGTCAGACAAGATAGGAATCAGTCCCGTAGGCAGCCCCCTGAAAAGCCAGAATGTTGGACATACATTTCACTCCTCTCCTTCCACCCTCTACCTCCTCCGCCAATTGAAAAGCCATGAATTGGCTTTACTCCTAATTGTGCTGAGCTGTGCTGGCTTGGGGGAGGCTCTACATGGGTGAGAGGTAATGGGTTTTCTAACCCGTTTCAATGTTCTTGGCTTTGAGCATGCCTCAGGTGCTGCAACTTCTTAACCGGTTTCTCACGTTCTCATAAAGGCTTTTGGACTGTTGTTAAGTCAGCGCCTCTGTGGGAGAACAAGGTCTTGGGCTTCCTAGTTTGTCGTCTTACTCTATAGACAAAATTTTAAAAGAAATAATGCTGTGAGAGTAGAGAGAGAGGGAAGATAGCTGGGAGTTATGAAGACAAGAGAGAATTTTTTAAAATGTAGCAGGTACTAGATCATATTGCATGCTGATGAGAATAAATCAGTTGAGATCAAGAGACTGATGATGCTCTACACTAGACATAAGGTTTTCAAACTTTCATGTACATTGGGAACATACTGTCAGCTTGTGAATATACACATCACTGAGCCCCAGCCCAGAGTTTCTGATTCACCCCAGAGGGTCTGAGATGTGGCCCTAGAATTTGCATCTCTAACAGGTTCCCAGATGATGATGATATAACTGGTCTAGTGACTGTACTTCGAGGGCTGCACCTCTAGAGAAAGGAGGGAACATGGTCATTGAGAAGAATAGAAGAGCTTGGATGCAGAAAATGTGGATTTTTTTTCTCTTGGTTTTACTGTCGCAGGAACATTGAGGGTCGATATTGGTCAATCAATGTTGGTCAGTCAACCAACATAAGTGGAATGTTTTGTCGTGTGGTTATAGAAATCCTAGAAACAAATAGGGCGAGTAGTCATTCCACACATTTCCCTTCACTGTCTCTATAACTGTGTCTATTCTCAGATCTCTTTCCATGTAGATACAGACATGAGGACATTTATGCATTTCCCACCAGCTCAGTTCACACTCAGCCACGTGAAATTCCTCTTTGTTTTGCTCAGAATCCTCACTTCTCTTTCACAGTGTTTTTCAGATGCCTCTAAAGTCCTACTCTTCTCCTCAGGTAGCAATTTGGAGCAGATGTAATGATATCTCTGACAGAATCAGTGAGAGTTGAGAGGAGCTCCGGGGACATGGATCTCATCAGCTTGTCAGTGGAGATTCCAGGATTGGCCACATTTTAATTTCTGTAACAATTCACACATCAGGGAAACCAGGCCCCTAGTAAGCTCAGTGAAGCTCGAAGTTCCAAAAACATGGCAACAGCCCAAGGGTTTTGACAGAATCTGAATAGTGCCTTCTCAGTCCACCATAGGATGATTATGTTACACACAGACACACACACACACACACACACACAAACACACACACTAAATAAACACAGTTAACCTGTGATATGCAAAGAAAAATGTCAAAAATTTCACACTTTAAAACTTATCTCATCAGGAAAAAGGTTTTTATAGAAGAAAAAAATCAGCAACTTTTGGTTAAAAAAAAAATCATCTCTGTCTATACAAGCTGCATCTGTTCAGGCGTTCTGTCTTCTCCCATCAGATCTGCTTGAGCTGAAATTCCCGATGTGTTAAAGTCAAATTCAAGTTCTTTCAGGGTCTGAGAGGATGGAATGTACTGAACACCCAAGTGCAGTGAATTGAAGTGGAAATGAAAGGAAATCCAGTTTGCAGACTTTTTTCCCTCCCTCCCTCCACCCTTTGATGTGAGGAAAGAAGTTCAACTTCCCCGGGTGGTGATAATGGAATTTCTTTTACAGTCAGATTCTTCATCATATAATCCAACTGTGTCTTAATCCTTCCTACTTTCTTTATACCCTGTGATGTAGGCCTGAAGCCCTAACTGGAGAGGCCCACACAGCGAAAGCCAGAATTGGAAAGAGCAAAGCAAAGCAAAATGTTTCACATCAAAATAGAAATGAACAGAAACATGTGGAGTAGAGTTGGGTGGGGAGGAAAAAGAATAAAGCCTTTTTTATAGTACATCCCATTACTTCACCTATATTCTAGAAAATCTATCTCAAAAAATTTTTTTTGCAAAAGAAACATAAATAATAATAATTAATTATTATACAAAACATTAAATATTATAAAATCTGACTATCAAGCATAAAATATCTATATTCAAAGTATTAAATGTTTGTATTATAAACTAATTATAATATTTATATTACTATATTTTATATCAATTATATATCAATTATAAATGTATTTAAGTACATACAATAATATTAAATAAAATAACTAAAAGAAGTACTTAAAATCAGCCATAGAACAATGCATGTTAAAGTTGAGTCTTAAGAAGTGATCCTGAGTTTATTATTTGAGACTTTTTTTTATCTTCTCTTTTTTCCCAGTTTATACTCATGGTATAATGAGCTAGAATATAGTCTTTATGGAGAAAAAGAAATGCTTTTAAAGGATAACTTGGGAGACAAGCTTTAGTTCTTTTCCCAAATTTTAGTATTAACCAACATTTCTAATGTTAAAATTTCCAGAGAAATTGAGTAGAACAATTCAGAACAAACAAATTTGAAAGTTCTTTGAAAATTATAAAACAATATAAACTCAGGTTTTTATCATTGAGCATATAAAACTCTGTGCAATTCACTGAAATTGAAAGAAATGTAGTCTCTGGGCCTGTTCCCCTAGGGAGCTTGCAGTCTAGTTCACCAGAACATGTGATGCCAATTGTATCCATGGACAATTAATGTTAAAGTCAGTCAGTGGAATGTGAGGTCCCTATCAACTGAAGTAGCCAAGAAATAGCCTTGTGGGAAACATGGAATTTGAAGGTATCAAAGCACAGCTTAAATGGATGGAGAGAAAGAAGTAGGGGTGGCAATTCCGGTGGGTAAGAGGAAAAATCAAAAACTAATTTGCAAGATGTTAGGAGTTAGAAAAGGGATCTAAAGGCCAGAATCAAAACTGATTTTGTGAGAGACCAGAATCTGACTCTCTCATTAGAACAATGAGGAAATGTAGATGTAAAAGATCAAGTGACCAGCACAACAGAACTAAAGTAGCCCAGCTACTATTATCAACTTCATATTTCAAAGAGCTCCCTATTTTTAATTCTAAACTCTGCTTGTAGTTGAATTTTAGACTGCATTGCAACAGGAATGGCAAATGGATTTAATTTCAACTGTTCATTACATTTGATTGGTAGTAGCAAGTGGCTGCTTAGATAGCTTGTTAAGAAGGATTCTGAGGCAGCATTTGAGCTTTGGCTAAGCTGGCATGAGATCCAGGCTGGACAAGGAAGGGGAAAGCTATGACACGTGTGCCCTGCATTTACTGTTTTGGAAGTGCGATCCTGGGCAAGACACTGATGGCCGAGTGAGAATCGTAGCTACTGAGGGAAGTTCTGAGATACAGAAGGAAAAAGTTTAGTATTTTATTGCCAGGATAGGAGACAGCAGTATGATGGTGGAGCAGGTTCTGGGGAGATAGCCACTTCCTGTTTTCTTACCCAAGTCCTGAGAGAGAAAAGAGGATGATGTTACCAATGACATATTTATACCTCACTTGACAGTTTACAAGGCATATTCATATTCATTGTTTCATATGATCCTTATAAAAGGTCAGTTGTTAATGCCAGTATCCCCACGTTACAAACAAGGAAACTGATGTTTAGAGAGAGAGAAGTATCCATTCACCATGAAGCTACAAAGAGGTGAAAAAATAGAATGACTTCTTGAGGCTCTGACCTGTTTCTTCATGTTCACTTCCCGTTTATTCATCAGGCTGCAGATAACATGGATTCTGGAGCCTGATTGCTCACCTTCAATCCTGCTTCCCCACTAACAGACGTGTGGTCTTAGTAAAGCTCTGAAATCCTCCTGTGTCATTGCTTCCACATCTGTAAAAGGAGATGAAAGTAGCACTGACCACACAAGGGTGTGGGAGTCCCATTGGTCAGTGGTCAAGTAAGTGGCCAAGTGAGTGTAACAATTGAGTTGGCTTTTATTATTATCTTGTTCACTTCTTGTGTCTGTAGTGATCTGTTTTGCTCTTCTGCAGATAATTTTTCTTTCACTTAAACAAATTTTCTGATTTTCAAGATAATATATGTACTGGGGAAAACTGGAAAGATGTGGAAAACTGCAGTAAAGAGATTTTTAAAATACCCTTAATTCTCTAACATGTACCTTTTTATCTAAATAGGTAAGCATATTTGGGTGGGCTGTAGACTGGGAATCAGTCATGGTAATGAGGAAAAATATTTTCAAACAGTCTATGAGGCATGAACCCAGAGGGTGAGGTTGGAAATGCCAGATGTCAGTTGTTTCCTCTGAAATTTCGTTTTCTCAGATCTGTAAGCCAAGAGAATTGCCATAATTTTATGCATCTAACACTACATTTTGTTGGTGACTCGGTGACACTCCTTTATACAGTATGTCTAATTTAAGCTGATTATTAAGGTAGCCAGAAAAAAAATTTTTCCTTTAACTCCAGGATATTTTGAGGATGATTCTGTAGGATTCCTCTCATGCTGCTAACTTGGTCATCCCACCCATATATATGCTCAAGTTGGCTGAACCTAGAGTTTATTGACTTATTATTTAAAAAGTGAAGGCTGTTAAATTATTGAGCACTCAGATCAAAAGCCTTGCCTTTTGATCTGAGTGCTCATATCAAACACTCATGAGTCCATGAGTGTTTTGCAGGCCAATGTTTTATATGAGGAAACTACTTCTTCTGGTCATCATGTGTCATCAAATCTAAAACAACATCGGTTGTAAGATTCACCACTATTTTGTAGGCCATTAAGAAAATGCTGCCAAATAATTTTAAGAGACCATCAATTTTAAGATGCATCCCAATTTCAGAGAGGTTAAAATGTGAAAAATGATCATCTTCGAACTGATGAAATATGTAATATCTTTTATACCTTGGGAAGAAATTCTTTGGGGACAGCATTTGATCATTTGAAGTTGTATGGATCTTTCCTCAGCTTCACACTCAGTGGAAAGCCTTCAGCTATGAATTCTCTTATTTAAAATGGACCCCTGAATAGGAGGGCCTATGAAGAACCTTTATCATTATCCAATTCACAAGTTAGAGCTACTGGGAATGACTGCCTGGCAAAAGAGCTAAACATGCCCAGCAGCTGAAAATAGAATTATGTTCTTCACTCCCCTTTGTGATTCTCAGTCACCAGATGTCACATGAAGATAAGATACATCACACACACACACATACACATACATAAAATGAACAAAAAAGAAGCACTGTTGAATATACCTAGAGGGATAATCTACTGAGAGTAATTTCTGCCTTATCTGAGCTGCTAGAGGAAAGAGGAAATGAACTAACCCCCCCTCCCTACTCTACACACCTATGATGGTTAATTTTATGTGTCAACTTGACTGGGCTAAGGGATGCCCAAATAGCTGGTGAACATTATTTCTGAGTGCCTCTGTGAGCTGTTTCTGGAAGAGCCAGTCCCTCATAATAAATCTCTTTCTATATATCTCTATACATCCTATTGGTTCTGTTTCTCTAGAGAACTTGACTAATACATTGCCCGAGAACAGGGAAGATCTTGCACTGGTGGGTAGATAGCATCTTTGGGCATCAAGAGACAAGATAAAGAAAACCTCTACCTGGAATCATGTTGGGAATATTGGGCTCACCCTGGAGTTAAGTTGAGGCTTCTGGGAGTAGGAGAGTTGCGCATTGAGAGGCTGTGTAATGTTGCAAAACAACACGCATGATTGTTTACATCTGTATCCATGGCCTTTTCTGACTCTGCATCTAATTTCCACTTGAATCTGGCCTGGTCGTGTGACTTGCTGCGAGTAATAGAATGTGGCAGAAGTGGCAGTGAGTTAGTACTGAGTCTGGACCTCAAGAGACTTTGCACAATGGCACCAATGTTCTACTGGTGTCCCTGTCACTGTCATATGAATACACTTGGGATAACCTGTTAAAGGATGAGAGAACACATTCCAAGAGGAGGAGATAGAAATCATTCCAGTTGTCCCAACTGAGGCCACAGGGAGAGCATATGCATGCAGGATCAGCAAAACCTTCAACCTGACCTGTAGCTGACCTCAGGCACATAAGGGAACCCAGCAAGATCAGAAGAACCACCCAGCTGAGCTCAGTCTTACCTGCCAACACATAGACTGCTACACAGAATAAATGGTTATTGTTTTAAGGCACTTTATTTTTTTTAATGACTTGTTACGTAGCAGTAGCAGGGTTGAAAAGAGGGGACAGCTGATGAAGAAAGATGTTGTCCCTGCATTTGGAAGTGTGGGCAAATAGCAGTTGTGGAGGTCTGATGGGCTGGAAATAGTATGGCTGGAGGCTGTTCACCAAAAACCCATCCTTAGAAGAAGCAATGGAGGACCCTTGTAGCTGATCCAGTGGGCAGGCTTATCCATGCAAACGCCCAGCACCTGCAGTCTTCTTCATTGATTTACTCTTGGGTTACTGGAGATGTTTTGCCCAGACACGCTGATGAGCAGAAGTGCCTGGAAGGTCTTGTTCCCGGGAGTTACCAGTAGCCAGTGACTGCTGAATGTGAGAGCCCAGCTCCCTTGTTCCAAGGAGGGATAAACTCTGAGTGTCATTTATACTTGGAGCTCCCCCACAGATCAGGCAGAGGTTGAGATCTCACCTGAAGTCTCCCCCTTATGGTTTTATTCCCTTCCCTGTCCTATTCTCCCACCTCTTACCATTTCCTCCTGTTTCACGTCCCTAATCAACAACTCAACCTGGTCTCAGGATCTGCTTCTGGGGAACTCAACCTAGGCCAGGTGATTTGGGGAGAACGAGAGAAGCTGTGTATAAATTAATCTAACTTTGCATGTGGCCCCAGGTACTGGCATCAGATTATTCCACTAAGCCATAAATAATAGAAATATACTTATTACCTAAGGCATTTATTATCATGGAACAAGAGTAAGTTAGTAAAACAACTTTTTGTAGAACTGGAATAGTTTCAGTTCATTTTCTAAGCTCATTTAATAAACATATATTTAAAACATAGCATATAGTTTTCACTTTTTAAAAAAATTCCTAATTCAGACTATTTTTAAGTTGTTCCTTGCTTTAGACTTTACTTATTTTTTATGTCAAGAACAGTGGGAAGTTCTGGAGGAAGATACCAAATTCATGATGTGAAGACTGCAAGTATTAGTGATAATATTGAAACTAAAACATTATTAAACCCATGCATCCTTAGGTCACAATATTCAGAGCAGTAACAACGAACATGAAAATTAGACTGAAAAGGAGGAAATTACATTATTTTTCAGGAGCAGAGAGGAGATGCCACCTAGGAAGATGAGCCTGGAGCCAACTTCTGCTAGAACGGTCCCAATTAGCTATCCCCATTTAAATACATCCAGAAACCTCTTAAGAACATGACACTATAAATAAGATGTTTAAATCAGAGCTCGTGAAAAGTGAGAAGATAATAGATGTGAGAAGCAGATTTAATCACAGCCTGGGTGCCTCCCCCCCATCTCCCTTAGTATTTTGCATGTCAAGATATGAAGAAGAAAAAAACAGAGTTGAAGTCAAGATTTTATTTCAGATTTAAAAAATTACCTCTTGTAAATGTTAATTCAAACCAAGATAAGGCTCAGTATTTACATGGTGCCACTGTCAAAATTTGTCATTATCTTATACCATTACTCTTACGTTAGACACAATGCCTGGAACACAATGCTATTACGTTATAGCCTTATTTGATGCTAGTTTTCTTTTAAGCTGATTGAAATTGCATATCTCTCTGCTTCTATCTTACTGAAGAGACGAGGATAACTTCCTTTTTATTCTGTGGAAACCTAAGGAATTAATTAAGCAAATATTTCTACTATTGTTCTTTGAGGAGGTGGACGAAGAGCTCAGGTGAACTTGGGTCTCCATAGAGTGAAGACGGCCAGATCAAGTGTAAGCATCGCTGCATATCTGTTGCAATACTTTCTGTTTAATCAGAAAACAAACTGGTATTCCTCAGGTCTTCCCTTATACTCAGGACCGAAATTCTGGAGGAGTACAGAAGTGTTTTAAGCCTTATCCCTCTCCTGAGTGAGATTACAATGTAGTGAATAATAATGAATAGATACTTGATTGTGGATTTTGGCATTGTTGGAATAACAAAAGCCACAAAGGGTTAGAATACTGAGGTTTCATCCTTTGTGTACACTTTGACTAGTGGCAGTGGCCTGGAGCATTGTATTAAGTAGGACTCAGAAGTGGTGTCTGGTGTCTCAGCTTGAGTTGCATGATTGACCAGCACTATGTGCTGTGGGCAGGGAGAAGTGGTGGCTGGTGTGCAAACCTGGGTTTGAAATGGCACTTCATCTGGGCCTTGAAGGATGTGTTGGGTGTAAATGGGGAAAGAAGAACATTCTATAATAAGTGAAGACAGTAGCAAGGACGAAAAATGAATTTCTATGTGTGTGGCTCAGGAGAGGGACCAATTTGATCAGAGCAGAGAGTGAGTTAGTGAGTTACAGGAGGGATTGTAAAAAGAGATTAGCTGACAGGGGGTCTTGAAAACCAGGAAGAAGAGTTTAGATTTGATATGGTGGGAACTAAAGAGTCCATGACAGCTATACAAACATTATACTTTGCAACCAAAGTGGGGCTTAGGGAAGGTGTATCTGGTGATCATATGAAAACAGAAATAGAATGGATTTGGAGGCAGAAAGGACCAGCTTGGAGCAATAAACAGCCTCAGGAGGTCAAGGATGGGTCTGAGATATTTTGAGGGTGACATGAAAAGGCGTGATGACTTCCTGTCTATAGAGAATGGAGTAACCGACTCCAGGAAGCCCACAGGAACCCAACATGTAATGGGAAAACCAGGCATAAAAGCAATCTTGCTCCTCGTTTTTGGCAATACTCCCTACTCAACTTTTCATATCCAGAGAGAAAAAAGAAACTGATGCATTTACCTCTGGAAGTGTGGTAGCACAGCAGTTCTCAAATTGTGGCCCCTGGGACAGGAGCACCAGTATCACCTGGAAGTTTATGGGAAATGCAGATTCTCTGGTGCAGCCCCAACTCGTGAGTCAGAACCTCTGGAGTGGAGCACACAGGGCTGCTCTAACCAAGCCTCCAGGTGGTTCTGGTGCCACGGAAGTTTGAGAACCACTTATGTAGCAAAGGGCCCCCGAAACTTCCAGGCGCATCAGAACCACCTGGAGACTTGGTAAGAGCAACCTCATGGGCCCCGGTGTGGAGGTTCTGATTCAGCTGGCCGGGGGTGCAGCGGAGATGTGCCTGCCTCCCCAGCTGATGCTGATGCTGGTGCTGGTGCTGCTGGCCTGGGCTGCACACCTGGAGGAGTGAGGCTGAAGAGGCCACTGAAGCCTCCTGACGGTGGCCCTGATTTGCTGAATGACCTCCTTTTCCTGCCAAACAGTGAGCTTACTGTCTTTTCTGTTAGGGGGTTCACATATTAAATCTTGACCATTTGGGTGGCGAAGGTGGTGTGGGCGAGAGGTACCAAGGAAGAAAATAGTCTCTGCTCCATAATTCATTATAGGTAGATGTAGACCCGTGATCCTTCAGGAATGGGTGTTTTGTCAACAGGGACCTACTGTATAGCGCAGGGAACTCTGCTCAATATTATGTAACAACCTAAATGGGAAAGAATTTGAAAAAGAATAGATACATGTCTATGTATTGTATAGCTGAATCACTTTACTGTAATCTGAAACTATCACACGGTTAATCAACTATACTCCAATATAAAAGTTAAAAAAAAAAAAGAAATGGGTGTTTTGTGGGTGACTGAAGCAAAGGACTTATATAAAAGTAGGCACTTATATAAACTCTTATATAAAAGCATTGATTGAGATGAGACGGGAACATTTCTATTCTCAAAATTTCCAAGTTTTCTCTCCCAGCCGTGCGGTGGAGGAGGGAGCCAGCTCTCAAGAGTGGGAGATCTTTGTCAAGAATTAATAAACAGAGAATGCGAAGCTATCCTGGGTGCCTTCTTTCTTGTGGTCTGCAAATACATAAGGAAGGATATGAGAATTGGTGTAACATTAATATAATTATATGTTAACATATAATTAATCTGGTAAAGGTGATTTTGCTTTTAACTCAATTGTTCCTTCAACAGCCACATGAGCAATGTGGCAGCATCCTAATTTAATGTGTTAGGAATTAGCCTTAGAGGAATGTTGCAACTTGCCCCAATTCAGGAAGCTAGTCAGAGATCACAGTGGGGACTCCAGCTACCTGTGTGAGACCCAGAGCCCTGGTTCTTTCTCCTGCACCACTCCACAGTGCAGGTGCCAGCCAGATGCTTCGTGATCTACTTTGCATGTAAGAATATTGCTATTTGCATTACACTCAGAACACTTTCCAGGGAGCAAGGTGAATGCATTCTTGTTGGAGACGCTTCTTGTTCTAGCTCTTGCAGGAGACACCCAGTGGCGATACCAAGTTTGAAATACTAAAGGTGAAAAATTAAAGCCCACACCAGCCTCAGTTTCCTTAACTATAAAATAAGAATAATAACCCATCACAGGGTGTGTCTGGGACATAAGAAAAATGTGTTAAATAATAGGTATTCTTATTCTTATGCTTATTTGTTATGGTAATTGATAGGCTGTTTAATTGAAAGAACTGGGCAGACTGTAAACAGATATATAAGCATAGGAAATATTATTATATAGAATTAGGGGAAAAATTAGTGAGTAGAGTGGACTGATGGTGCCCTCCCAAAAGATATATCCACTTCCTAATTTCTGGAATCTGTGCATGTTTCCTTATTTGGAACAAGGATCTTTGCAGACGTAATTAAGTTAAGGACCTTGAGATCATCCTGGATTATCTGGGTGAATTCAGTGAAATGTGTCTTTGTAAGAGACACACAGAGGAGATGATGGACACAGAGAAAGTGACATGAAGACAGAGGCAGAGATTAGAGTGATATGGCTGCAAGCCAAGGAGGCCAAGGATTGCCCGTGACCACACAACACTGGAAGAGACAAGGAAGGGTTCTCCCCTAGAGCCTCCAGAGAGAGTATGGCTTTGTCAACACTTTGATTTTGGACTTCAGGTCTCCAGAACTACGAGAGAATACGTTTGTGTTGTTTTAAGCCAGCCAGTTTGTGGTAATTTATCATAGCAGCCACAGAAAGCAAACACAGTGAGTGAAAGGAATTGACAGCATTTGCTTCCTTCCCATAGAGTTAGGAGCTGGCACCCAGACAAGTCTTTAAAGCAGGTGAGATTTGTCTTTGGCACATTACCATCTTCTAGGTGTGGTGGTGGTAATGTGGATGAGATTTCTTTTCAACTCTCTTCAGGCCCGTATTTTCCTGTCAGCACCTACATTTCAGACATCTGTTAAGTCTCTTCATCTTCCATCAGAAATCACTCTGCCATGTCCCGCTCTTCTAAGCAGACGAAAAAGTCTGGACAGGTCAGTGAAAATGCATGCCACGCCTACAGCTCTGCCTGAGGTTGGTTCCCTGGAAGCAGAGCCTGAGAGAGGGATTTTTGCCTAAGTGATTTATTGAGGGAATGATTTCAGAAGAAAACAGGGGGTGGGATAGGGCAGGAGAAGAAAGTAAGCAAAAGATGTGGATTCATGTGAAGTCTAACTTTGGCTTGATTCTGCCCAGAATAAATGACACTAGAGTTTTGGTTTTGGTTTTGGTTTTAATTAATAGACTTTATTTTTTTAAAGCCGTTTTAGGTTCACACCCAAACTGAGCAGAAAGTACAGAGAATTACTGTATAATCCCTATACCCAAATACATACAACCTCTCCCACTATCAACAGCCTGTGCCACAGTGGTCCTCTTATTAAAATCTTGGAACTTACATTGACACATCATTATCACTCATAGCCCATAGTTTACATTAACATTCACTCTTTTACATTCTCTGGGTTTTGACAAATGTAT
Source organism: Balaenoptera physalus (assembly GCF_965194825.1). Classification (NCBI taxonomy): domain Eukaryota; kingdom Metazoa; phylum Chordata; class Mammalia; order Artiodactyla; family Balaenopteridae; genus Balaenoptera; species Balaenoptera physalus. Next base: position 40,549,471 of record NC_138898.1, on the reverse strand, counting down.
AATGACAGGTACCCATCTTTGTAGTATCATACAGAATAATTTCACTGCCCTAAAAATAATCTGGGATCTGACTATTCATCTCTTCTTCTCCCCTTTGCAACTGGGTGGCAAGCTTGAGGGATTAGCATGGATCATGGATTTAGTCCTGGTCATGTTGACCTTGAGGGGTCTCTGAGTGAGATGATTGAGCTTGAACTTAGAGATCTTGGTGAGAGATTAAATTTAGTGACACATCTGTATATAGATGTCATTTGAAACCAGGGACATGGGTGGAAATGCAGAGAGATAATAGCAAGGGCTATGTCTTCAGAAATGCCAATGGTTAATGCTCTCTGAATGACAAAGATCCTGCAGATGAGACAGAAATGGAGAGAGAGGGGAGTAAGGAGAAAACCCAGGAACTCCTGACATTGTGGAGTTCAAAGAGATGGAAGTGTCAAAAAGAAGGATGTGTTTAAATCCAATGCTAATGAAAAGTCAAATAAGATGAGCCCTGAAATATGTTCACTGGATTTAGAGACATGGAGGTGGATTGAGTGATGGAGAGAGAAGACAGATTGAATTAGATTGAGTGTAGGGCAAGCAAATGGAAATGAATAGAGACAATTATTTTGAAGGGATTTAGTGTAAAACAGTTTTGGGGGTACCATTTAAATTAATAGCAAATGATTCCGACCACCAGCCAAGTGCAAGATCTCAAGTATTGTGGAGGGCTTAAAGTTCAAGGTGGTATCTTTGTCCTAAACAAAATGCAATTTAGTATTGAACATAAGACATAGACCCTTGATAAGAATATAGAAAGAATTCATGAAGAGATGGAAGAAAATATTTACTGAGCCTTTATAACATTTCAGAGATAATCATTTTTTAAATACAAATACTGTAACCCTATGGATTAGGTAATTGGCATATTTGTACTATAAAAGGGATACATATTTGATGTAAATAATTTTAGAAAATTTAGGTAAAGAAATGGAAAAAAACGACTCCTACACAGATATAAATATATTCTGATGTGTTTTTTTAAAAATAAACTTCTTAGAGAATTTAAGTCGCTTTCACAGTGCCAATCAACTATAAGTTGAGAAATCAGAATTTGAATGTTACTCTGTCTGATTTTACAATTTCTATTTTCTCTTCTAACCATACTCCTGATAGATGCATTCATAAATTTAAGAATACATACTTGACAAATTGTGTAAATTAGACATTCCTGAGAGAGAGGAGAATTTCAGATGAGGAGGATCAAATATATTTCACACAGCAACTGGCATTTGAGCTGGGTCTTCAAAGACAAATGAGATGTAGATTGGGGTCAGCAATCCAGCCCACTGCTTATTTCTGTATGGTCTATTAGCTAAAAATGGTTTTTACACTCTTAAATGTAAAATGTAAACAAGACTATTAACCTTTCAGCAAGAATAGTTGCTGGATTTTGCCTCTTGGTTCACGAGGCCTAAAATGTTTACGATCTCACCTTTTACAGAAGAAGCTTTGCTGACCTCTGATTTAGAGAAATATGTGAAAAATGGAACCCCAGATGAGTACAGTGCCATGAGCTCAAGTCTAGAGGAAGAAAGCATAAGGGATGTTCTCGGAATGCACAGGATAGTCATGTGAGGACCTGTCTACTGTGGTCAGGCCCTAGAATGCCTTCAGTACCAGGCAAAGAAGTCTGTTCAGCATTTTGCTACATAAATATTTGTATAATTATCTCCCTAGATTTTGAAGTTCTCCTGGGCAACAATCATATTTTTCTTACTTGTGGGCCCTCAAAGAGGCTGGACACAAGGCTGGACACAGACTACCAGCTTAATCAATGGTATTAGATAAGCAGCCTCTTTGATGAGGCAGCTAGTTAGGACCAAGCTTTTAATCATCACCAGAGAAACTTTGAATCCTTTCCTCTCTTCCCTTTCCATGAGAAGATCTACTGTTCATTACTGATCATACATGGACAGTCACAGCCTTCCCTAAACACAGCACTGGAGCACCAACAAAATGCATCTTTGTAGAAAATGGTAGGGGGACCGAGGAAAGCAAAACTCCCCAGCAAATTCTTGCGCCTGACGCACACCTAACTGCAGTATTGACAAGAGAAAAGGTTGGCCCGTTTGAGTGCAAATGTGATCTTCTAGCTGTATGATGAGATTCCTGTAAACAAGGCGCCTACGCCCACGTTGGAAATAAGGTTGTTCAGCTCGCAGTAAATTCTGTTCCGAGCCCAAAGTTGAGGCCGGAGACCCTGAGCGGCCTAATCAAGGCCATGATTGATGAGGTGTCGGCGACTCTCAGACACAGCGCGTGACGCATCCAGTCACCGAGGACCTGAGTGTTTGTCATCATGTCACAGCACCTGCTGCTGACTGATACCTGGGACGCAGGAGCGTGCCAGGGCGAAGGATGCGCTTGACAAGGCCCTCCCCTCCCCCAGCGCCCACAGCTGCTGGGAGGGAGGCAGCGGGCATCTGCCATCCGGAAAGACAACATGGAGCCTCGCAGGGAAAAGCAGCGTGGGGTGGGGGAAGGTGACGCGTTCCCGATGCAGAGGGAAGGATGACAGGTGCTCTGAGGAAGGCAGCGCTGCTGGGTCCTGGCCGCCTGCCACGCTGCAGAGCTGCGCCGGCCCGCTGGCCGCCTGGCAACCACCACCTCGAGGCCTTCTGTCCCCTGGCAACTCTGCTCTCTGAGGGACGAGGCGGCCTGCAGAAGGGCGAGAAAAACCACACACGGCATTGTTTTCCAGGAGAGGGGAATGTATTTTCGCCCAGGCAAAATGATTTTTAAGATCCTTGCCCTGTTCCCCAATCATGCTTTACGGATTGACTTGCCAACAAATTCCAGATTGCTCTTCCTCGTAGCATTTGCAAGGTGTGGATTGTTCTGTGTTCTCTCCTCCGCCAAGTTTGCCTCCGCGGGGCTCTCTGGGAGGGTATTTGGAGCGCATTGGTAGCGCCGCCGCAGTTCCGTTCCAGGAAGGAAAACAGGGAAGGCAATTAACTCTTCAAAGCAACGCTGTGTTTAAAAGAATATTATTATGCAAATCAAGCTAATGTGTCTCTAAATTCATTAGGTGTGTTAGAGGGTTAGTCACCTTGGAAGGCGCATCAAAATTGGCAGAGACATTTCTATTCTGAAGGCCGTGGGGCTTGACCTTTACTTGGACCCCTGCTCTTCTGCTCAATACATTTCCCTGGTTGGGGTGGGGGGGGGCGGTGCTGCTACTGAGGAGGGGGCTTATCAGAATCCCCGAGGGAGAGGTCCCACCGAAAATATGTACTTTCTTGTAACGGCATGTGCCTTTCCACTGCAGCCCCAGGTAGGTCGAATCCCCAAATGTAGTCCAAAGCAGTACCAGATCAACCAGGAAGGAAATTCAATCCAAACAGTAAGAACAAAGTGCCACAGTAAGAATTTCACAGTCATTCCTCAGGTCTGGGGCTCCAGGAACTAAACACAGAGAAAGTCAAGACAGATTATTTCCATCCTCACTGCTTTTTGGAATTTGGAAGCATGTAAAGATTGCCCCTTTTGGTAGCTTCATTCGGTGAGCTTGAAGAGTGGGGTGGTACGTCTGTTTCCTGCCTGGATTCTCCTAAGTGTCGGAGGTAAACTTCTGTGGAGGCCTGTGCCTTAGGACGCTGGGTCATCAGCTGAGCCCAGCAAGGATGGACCTACATCATGCATACTGTTTGTTTTCCTTCCAGTGCTCTTATTTTATTAAGGTATAATTTACAGACAATAAAATGCACAGTTTTTAAGTATATGGATCAGAGAGCTTTGACAAGTACATGCTTCCATGGTACCCATCCACCACTCATCAGGATACAGAACCAGGGGCAGATACACCTATCACTTCAACAAATCCCCTCGTGCCCTTTTGTTTCCATCTCTCATCCATCAAAGGAGACCACTGATCTACTTTCTGCCACTATAGATTACTTTGCATTTTCTAGAGTGTCACATAAATGAAATGATACAGTCTTTTTTGTCTGGCTGCGTTTGCTCAGAACAATGTTTTTGATGTGCATCCATGTAGTAGTATATTATCAGTAGTAATAGCAGTTCATTCCGTTTAGAGAGCAGCATGCCATTGTGTGGCTATACCACAATTTGTTTAAGCATTCATCGGTTGATAGACGTTTGGGTTGTGTCCGATTTGTTGCTCTTATGAATAAAGCTGCAGTGAATCTTGTTACACATTTCTTTGTATGGCTCTATGTTATCATTTGTCTCAGGAAGTACCTAGAAGTGAAATTTCTGGGTCATAGGGCAGGTGTACGAATTTAACATTATTAGGAGCTACTCATCAATTTTGCCAAGGAGCTATACCATTCTCCACTTCCTATAGCAGTGTTTGAGAGTTCCAGTTGCTCCACATCCTTTCCAATGCTTGATATTACTAGTCTTGATTGCTTTACTATTGCAGTGGGTGAGCAGTAGAATTTCATTGTGGCTAAACTTTTTCAAAACAGTTGTTTTCCTGAGGACCCAGTGCTGAATTCTAGGGGAGCCTTAGCTGGGCGGTGAGAGGCAAGCATTTGAATAGGAGGAAGGTTTCTATTTAGAGTCAGTCTGCATATTTCCATTTTTAAAAGAAAACCTCAGAGCAGCAATTTGAGCTCAAAATTCCTCTCCAGAAGTCTAGTTTCCCTACCAGCTGTTTATAAATATTTACTTTCACATTTTTAATAATGACAATGTCTACAGCAAAAATGCCAGGCACTTTAAATTATAAATTTTCATCACAGAGGTTGCAGGTGTTTTTATGTAGGACACAGAGAATTCTGCCTATCTCTACCTACAGGTCTATGGAAAGCTTTCTGGAAGTGTAAGTGATTAAGAGCACATACCCTAGAGAATAAACTTCCTTTGTTCGAATCCTTTCTCTGCTACAGGTGTGACTTAAGTAATTTTGCCTCTTTAATGGACCAAAATATCCTCCTTCATACACTGCTGTAGTAATCAATCTACCTCCTGGAGTCGTGATGAGTGACATAGTGCATCTAAGATATGAAGCCCACTGTCTAGCACATGGAAATTGTATAATAAAATCTAAAAATTCATAAAAGCAAATTTCCAGAAAAGGTTTACCCTCTCTCATCCTCCTTTTCTCCATCCAACACAACTGCAGGATGGCTTGTATCTTAGGGGCCACCCAGAATTAATGTGCTGGGTCTCAGGGTCAGTAGGCAGCTGGTACCTGACATAATTTCAGGCTTCTAAAACAACTCTCTCTGAAGGAATATATCTCTGGCTAATAGGACCTGGAGGGATTTGTGAAGGCCCTGACTTTTCATGCAAATTAATGTGAAGCTCCTGAAAGTGTGTACAAAATTGCACAGGAGTATTTTTTTCCCCTGGGATCCATAGCTTGCAACAGAATCTCAAAGAGGCCTGGGATCGCAGACCCCTTTGGAGCTATGGTAAAAGGAAGAATGGCCACTGGAGGGTACGGAACAGACTTGGGAAAAGAGAGATGTAGGATTGAGCTTCAGCTCTGCCGCTTATCAACTAATCATCCCTGAGTGGGTTACTCAGTTACTCTAAGCTTCAGTTCCACATTTTGAAAATGATAAAAACAATAATAATATCTTGTACCTTACAGGGCTCTTGAGAAGAATGAAAAAATGATGTGATTGGCACCCAGTGGTCAAACAAATGTTAGTTCCCTTCCCCTCCCCTGATCTAGCTTCTTAATGATTGATGTTCTCCCTTGATGGCCTCCCCCCACTTTTTCTTCTATCCAGGGGCCCTTTACAGAAAGTCTTTGACTCCTGATTTAAACCCACTTCTAGTCTCTCCTTAACACTTTGAGGATATGGGAGAAGGCAAGAAGATTCAAATGGCCTGGAGACAGGACGGAGAGGCTGGTCAGAGGCTATGATCCCCTAGTTGAGCTGATCTGGGTCCAAGGTCCATGATTTCATCATTGACTGAGCAACTGGGCTCCCTTCTGCTTATTTAGGAGTTTAAGATATTACCAAAATCTCTACCCTTTATAAAATCAAAAAGAAGAGAAAACTAGCTAGATGAAAAAGAACTCCCAACCCAGTGGGTTTCAGAGAATTTATTTCTTCTAAGCTTTTTTTAAATATAAAATCTATATTTCTATAAATCTCCTAAGAGAGTTTGGGCACTATAAATCAGGGACCGAATATAAGAAAAAGATAAACCTTTCAGCATAAATGATGTGGAAGGAACAGAGTGGAATTTAAAGAGTTGAAAAATCTTAAGGAATTGAATATAGAGTACTGTAAGCTGAACATCTATCTATTAAGTGACTGTGAGACAATGATAATTAAATCAACAGCAGAAAGTATTTTTTTTGATGGAAATAAGGTATTAGGAAAGGAGGATAAATAAGCTTAACCATTGCCTCAAAGAAATTTCTAGGTCTCTGATTCAAAAAGATATTTCTTTTTTTCTCCAACACAGTGACATTTTGAATCAAATTCTTTGGGGCTTTGTTTTCAGAACTGTCCATAGCAAAAGCAACCTACATATCGTCGCTGAATGTGGAAAAAGAAAGGACTTATGAAAAACAAGCACAGTGAGGAGGGGAGGAGGCCCGGGGGAACCGAGCTTGCACAGGTAAGTCTGCCAATGACAGCAAAACTGGCCTAAGGGAAGGGGATATGGAGAGAGAGATGACTGGACTCAAAAGAGCCTCCTTCTAAAACAACACATGAGGATGAAACTTACTAAAGGGGTGGATGCATGTCAGCAAAGCCTAGTGTTTCAAAACTGACTTTTCCGAAAGAATATCTCCATTAGCTCTGGAATGATCTCTAGTCAGTGCCTGAGAAGTCTCCATCTCTTTATTTCCTTACTCCAGGGTGGATGGACGGAGACTGTAACTTGAAGTTTCTCTTCCTGTTCATGAGACGGGGTAATAGCAGATGAAGTTAGTGTAGCTAAGGTGAAGCCAGGGTTTTCTTCCTGATTTAGGTTCTGTGAGCAGAATTAAGTGCACATGGAGAGAGAGGGAGGGAGAGAGAGAGGGAAAAGAATAAGTTCAATATGAAAATGCAGAAACCCTTGGGATGGGGCTTACTTTTGTCTTAGGTTCCGTTGGGTCTAGAGCTAGAGATGGGGATCCTTGTGGAGGCAATTTATTGAGAGGGGGGACTCTCAAGGGAGACATGGGTGAGGGGAATAAAGGCAGCAAGTTAAGGCAGGAGATGGGGTCAAGTAAGAATATGATTCTAGCTTTAAGCTTCATTGTCTGGGGAGTTCTAGAGCATGAATTGCACCACAGAGTAATTTCCACCTTGAGGCAAGGAGAGTGGATTTGTACTTGCCCCCTACTGTCCTTGGCTGAAAACATTGGCTGCTGGCCATTTCGGGGGATGGGGGAATGACCAACCTCCCTACTTACCTCTCAGTCTACCTACATACGGGTAAAGTGATTTCAGTTGTCGAAAGCCAATTAAAGTAGAGGGCTGCTCTGAGCCATTAGCATCCAGTACTCACAGCAGCTGGGGGAGGGGTTAAACAGGCCATAAAATGAGGTTTGGGTGAGGCACCAATAGTACCTACTATATATGCTAAGGGTTGACCTCTTACAAGGAATGAGTAGATCACCCAGTATTGAGTGCGATGGAGTGGGTCACTAGGGTTGGGATGTTTTGTAAGCAGTTGACTTCTGGCAAAGGCTGGAATCAAGGCAAATCCTTTTCCATCTAACCCAGACATCTCCCTTTCTCACCTGTCTATGTATATTAATATCCATTACATTCATTACATCATTTATTGGGAGTTGATCATTTTTCTTCAAAACCATAATTGAATATGTATTGAAAGGCAATATTACTAACATCACTACTTAGGTGTAGATCCTAGGAATATTTAGTCTCTATCAATGTAAATATGTTTTCCTTTTCTAAAAGAAGAAAAACTATGTGCCTTCACATGTTTCCTTTAGTTGAGAGAAAGTTTAACACCATTCTTATTTGCTTCTGCTCCTTTTAAAAATGGTCTTTTTCTATTTTATACTTAATTGTAAATTAGTAGGATGGAAATTCTATTCAAAATAAAAATTAACTGCAGCTACCTTCATATATTTCATCGATACTAAGGTGCATGCTTTTCCACATTCTGATATTGCCAGAATCATGATGCATCTCGCTTCTTATAATCCCTGGGGGTTAGGTCAAAGTTGGGACCTAGCAGCATTGCATGTGCCTACAAAAACTTGGTCATCCATTCATTTACTTTATGTGTCATGTTGGTACTATCTGTGTTCTGTTTAATTGTCTTCAATAACTTGATCTTGAAGTGAAATATTCTGAAGGCAGAAATGCATACTAGAGCTTTAGGGTATAAATTATATATTAATGAAGCAAATGTTTGATGTTAGAAGAATGAACGCAATTCCATATTTTCTTGCAAAGCCACACCAGTTGCTTTATGTGAATAAAGAAAGGAAGATTTTCACAAGTAAAGTAGTGAAGATTTGTTATTGAGGTACAAGGAAAAAAATGTGACCTATCCCATGCCAACCAATGCAACTAAAGTCGGGGAAATGATCACATCTCTTGGAATATGTGAAAAAATAAACAAAGCCACAGGAAGCTGATGTGACTGATTCATGTGTTGTACAAGACTATCATAAAGGCATGGTGTCATAATTTAACTGGCAGCTGTTTTCTTCTTTTTAGTGTTACATGTGCATTTTGCAATTAATAACGCGTAAACTTTCATGAAACATCGTGCTAGTCAACAGCATACTTATTCACAAGAAATTATTTTGGAAAATAACTTGATGGGTGATGAAATCTGGATGATAATACCATAAGGAACATACCTAAAGTAAACAAAGTTAGGTTTGGTTAGGCAGCTGCAGCAAAGGAGAATAGAATTCAGAGAAAGCCTGGGAACATTGCAGTAAGCGGGGGTGGGGAGAAGGCTCTTGATACAGTTTGGGCTTATGATGAATCTAAGGAGAAATTTAGGAAGCAGGGGCTGGTTCTAGATTAGATACTGCCAAGAAATTTGGGTAAATTTTGTCTAGAAGGCAGGAGGACCAAAGCGAAGCTAGGATTGTCATTGGTAAAAAACAACAGTCACTCATGTTAGTCAGCAGAGGGGATATGGATGACCACGGTCATGATGTGGTCATCTCAACATTACTGATACTCTCAGTTGGGAACATTGTGTCCTGGCTGTAGCGGGGCCATTGTAGGATGTGAAAAATTCACTGGATTGGAGTTAAAAGCTTGGGTTAAAGGCCTCGCATCTTTTGAGTGTGGGAATTTGTTTGGTTTTTATAACCTTTCTGAACTTCAGTTTCCTAAAACTATAAAATGGTTCTACTAATATGTACTTGAAATGGTTGGTGCAAAGAGAAAAATGGAAGTATTTACATAAATGACAGTGGTAAGCAATCCAAAAAATGCAGATTCCTTTAGGCTGTTCTGGACAGAAGGCTGGAAGGCCCTGGGCCTTGAGTGGAGGTGAAGAGATTTGGGAGGACACACCATTTGGGCTGCCAGGAGATTTTCTTGCTGTAGAGGGACACATTCAGAAGCAGAATGACCACGAGGCTTGCGCACAGCTGGAGAGTCAGGGGCCTGCCTGATGCATCTGAGATCAGGTTCTCCCAGAAGCAGACTCCGAGCCAAACGTTCCTGTGAAAGTGATTTATCAAGGAAGGGCTCCCTAGAGAGGCCAGTAAGTAATGGGAAACAGGAAAGGGAGAGGGAGGAAGCCAAGCATGGGTGTGATTGCAAGTGAAACCCTAGCCACAGCTGGGTTCTGCAAGGGGCTCTGGAGCATAAATGTCAACTCAAGGCAAGGAGGTTGGGCTTTTTTGCTTCCGTACCTGTCAGTCATCAGCTTGGGCTCCTTTTCGAGGCAGGTCTGCGCAGCTGCGCTGCCCACCGAGACAGGAGACAACCATGACTAGCAAAGCATGCAGAGCTGGAGAATGGGTGCACAATGCTGATAAGAGTCATAGGAGAGCATCTGGAAGGGGCACCCACAGTGCCCACCTGGGCTGAGGGAACATCTTCAAAGAGCCTTTCCTGGACATACTCATGGACGTCTTCTCGAGTCCCTCAGTACTGTTGGGACGTCCTACTACTACCATGCTCGCCTGGAGAAGCAGCGCTTCCTCTATAACCTGTCACTTCCTGGTGCGTCGCACTAATGAAAAGGCTAGCATCGCAAGTGAAATCTGTCAGAGAAAACATTTAAAAGATGTCGCTCTGTATGGCGTGTCGCTGGAGTGTGATATGACTCCGGGAGCCCTGTTAGGAGTAACGAGACAAGATAAGCCTGGGCAGATTCATTCTGCAGAGCACAGCTCAAGGACTGAGCTAATACTATTACTGACCGTAAATGTTATTAGGGAGATGTGGAGAGGACGTTAGTGCCGCTGAGCATTACAGTCAAATCTCAATAATGACCAGCGAAGCAGGCTAATAAATTGTAGATTACGCGCGCCATGCATATTCATTCCTTCAGAAACCTCGGCTTCCTAAGCTGCAAGGATTTCAAAGCCTTCTGCTGCAAGCACTGGGCTTAAAGCCACACGGGGGAAAAGAAAGTTGGCAATTCCTTCAGAATCCTCTGAGTCTTCAGCTACTGAGTTACTTTCCTTCTTTCCCACTAATGAAAATGGAAAAATAGAGTCAAGATGCAGATTTGCTACTAGGTGGGAAACTCCTGAGTGCTGACGACGCATTGTGTTGGGTCAGGAGGAACCAGGAAACCAGAACAGCTTTGGGTCTCACTTGTAACGCATTGTGTAACATCAGGCTTCCCAATCTTGTTTCCCTGGCTTTGGGGCTTGCCAGGCACATCTTGGAAAAATAAAAAGTCCTTGTCATCAAGAAGGAGGATGCCAAGAAAGAGGTTTCTGCTCTCACCAAAAACCCACCCAAGAAAATCGAAGGGAAACCCTTCAGGAGAAATATTATCATTGCACCAGTGAGTTTTATGTTCTGAGGATCTCCTGGGAGCCAGAGTTTCTTTAGAACTAGCACATGATTTCAGAAGATTTTGTTTCTTTAAAAAAATTCATTTTGGTGGACACATCTCCTCACCTCAGGGTTTAAGAGGTTGGAAGATACAATATTTCCTATATGCCATTTATCCTCACTGGCCTCTCTTTACCTGAGACGCTGCTGCCCCCTGGACTCAGACAAAGGAATATCCACGTATTCCTACTCTCCCTCCCAAACCACTGGACTCCCAGGAGTGAACGTGCTGGACAATAATAACTCAGCAGGCTTGTCTTTGGTCAAAAATAGAGCTGTCCCTAAATAGTGCTCTTACAATTCACCTGTCTGTTCCCATTCACCTTCTTATAGATGAGAAAACTCAAGTTCAGAAACTTGAGCCTCTTTCTTGTGTTTGAGTGACGGGGACAGCAGTCCTGCAGGCATTGTAACTTCCAGTGACGAGCGCCTACAGTCTAAGGTGGAAGATGCAGCTCCTAGCATTGGCTCCTCCAGCCATCAGAGATATGGATTTTGAAAAGAGTAAGTTTGGAGATCTCTTTTGTTCCACCGCAGCAGTTTCACATGGGGTCTAGCACAGGAGAAGGGAACCCCATATCTAGAGCCTGAGTTTGGTGAAAATTCTCCTGGAACTTCTGCATTTTCTCCACAGTGAAGGCTAACCTGCTCAGGCTCACATTGGGTTCTCTCCGGCCCCACGGGTGCCTCTGCCGTCAGAACTCACGTCTCGGGAGCTGAGCTGCCAGGCCCGGGATAGTGCATCTCAACCCTACATGTTCTTCCAGGAGCTCTTGACAGAGAGAGCTCTGTGGCTCATTAGGCAATTATTGGGGGGGAGGGGGTCTTACTTAGCTATCACAGGAGTCATGGGCTGTTTATATTAAACAAGAAGAATAGGAAAGGAAAATAAACCCCTTATTGACCTGATAGAAGTTTCCATTATTTCCTGCTTCTTCACCCTGAAAATTATTAGTTTAACATGGAAGCATAAGTCTTAAATATTAGGATGAGTAATTTACGTCTTGGTATTTTAGAATTTTGTGAGAATCTCTTCTGCTATTAAATATTGTATGAACATCTTCATGGAAATTAAATATTTCCTCTTTCAGCTTTTCTCCCTCCCCCCGCCCCCTCATTCCTTCCTTCCTTCCTTCCTTCAAAGGATACTGTTGGGTTCATTAGAGGTCTAACTTCATCTTGGCCACAGTACGTGGGGTGACAGCGCTGAGCTCTAGGGAAGATAACACAGTTACCATGCACCAAGTAGCTCTATCTCAATCCCCCTGCTGACCAAGAGACCAACCCACGAGGTGGAAAGCACTGAAAAAGAGCAAAGGGAAATCAGAGACTGTAAACTACTAGAGGAAAAACATCTAAGTCCCTCTTTCTTACAAGAATGCTACCAGCAAACTGTCTGATGATGCAATTTAAATTTGCTATGTTTTAGACCTTTCTGAGTATTTCTCACTAGAGCTTAATTTGGTAGGGAAGATAATTGAGCCTTAAAAAATTAAAAGCTTTTAGGCACTCATTTTGCAAATATTTAATAGGTTTTTGTTACTTGATTGTCACAACAGTAATTCCAAATGTTTATTCGTTTCTTAGCAAGTCATCAGCACATCCCCTAGATGAAGGAAAACTGATTGATCTAAATATCTAAGTCATTTGAAGTGGGAAAATAGAGCAAAAAAAAAAAAAAAGAGTCAAATGGGATCTCACACTTTCATAATGCATCTTCCAGTGACCACTGCTGACTTTTAGGGCACATTTTCAGGAGGAGGAGATAGTGAAGAAGGGGTAGTAAAAAAACGATTGCTGTGGTTCAGGCTATACGTTTAAGAAGTTTGGTCATTTAAGGATGAACATAAATAATGGCAGCTTGAAAGGGACAGTGAGGAAAGGGAAGTTGTAAATGGGCTTGGAGAGTTTCTTTCCCAACATCCATCAGTGAAAGACCCTGGAAATTGATCTATTGATCAATATGCTATTTTAATTGTCATTCATTTATTTTTATCATATGCTGGTATAATATTGGATACTGGAGATGCAGCAATGAAAACAACACGCATAACCAGTGCCTTTATGGAGTTTATCACCTGTTATTTATTTAGTACCTACTACTCACCTAATCCAACCTGTACTTATTGTGCAACTATTTTGCATAAGGTCGTGTGCAAAAGTGAGCAAGATACAAAACTATTATCAAGCAGTCTAAGTCAGTAGAAAAGATAAATATTGAATTCAATTCTTAAATGTATACAGTAGCTTTGCTTATGGTGTCTCAAAGAGTCTTCAGAACAATTTTGTGAAAATTTTAGATAAGGATTATTACCTCTTCATTATTATTATTATTTCTTAATTATTGAGGAATAAAAATGAGGCTCAGCAGATTTAAGTGATTTGCCCAAGTATACAACCAAGGAATGGGGAGATGGCTGGGCTGTGGCTTTGACTCCCTGTTTTCTTTAAATTAGGCAGTCTCCCTTCAGCAAGTGTTCAAATACAAAACAAACAGAAGTTTTTTTTAAAAAAGTTTTAAGGCTGTTAAAGGCTGTCTCTTGGTTCACAAAAAAATTCCCATTCTCTGTGAGTAAGATAAGGGTTCATGAAAAAGAAGTCTGGAATTGAAGGTCGAGCAGTTTGCATAGAAGCATACGCTGTTTCTTAGTGTTTATGAAATTTGTAGTTATAGTAGTGTCTATGTGTCTCAGTGGAAAACGTTGAGTTTTGGAGTCAGACAATTTGAATTTAAATCCTGATCTTGAATTCACTAGCTGAAAGATTTCAAACTAGTTATTCACTCTGTGTTCCAATTATTCATTCTCACAGGCCATGGTGAGGATTAAATGACACACTATATATAAAGCATCTAACTATTACTAATCAGTAGTATGTATAACCCTTATTTTGGAAGACAAATTCTTTTTAGAAGGGAACATGAAAAGTTGGGGTGTTTGTGGGCTTCTCTGGTGGCGCAGTGGTTGAGAATCTGCCTGCCAATGCAGGGGACACAGGTTCGGGCCCTGGTCTGGGAGGATCCCACATGCCGCGGAGCAGCTGGGCCCATGAGCCACAACTGCTGAGCCTGCGCGTCTGGAGCCTGTGCTCCGCAACAAGAGAGACCACGATAGTGAGAGGCCCGCGCACCGCGATGAAGAGTGGCCCCCGCTCGCTGGAACTGGAGAAAGCCCTCGCACAGAAACGAAGACCCAATACAGCCAAAAATAAGAAAAAAAAAAAAAAAGTTGGGGGGTTGGGTTTTATTTTTTCTCTGCCTGTCTGTAACAGTCAGGTGCACACAGATTACTTTTTGGTTGAATAACTAGGGACTGGAGCCTAGCAAAGTTTTGACATATGAAACATCACAGTCTACCCCTTATGGACTTGGTGCCCATACACATCTCCTTAAACCATGTTTAATAACCAAATAAAGACAATAACAGAGACACACTTCCATCTACAATGATGTAACTAACTATCCTGTGTACAACTGAAAGTGCTCTAATCTTTCCCCAGAAGAGAATCCAAAGTCCTTGGGTGATGTTCACTCTTCTCCTAGGTATCCTGTAAATTAAGTACAATGGTGCAAAGTTAACTATTATTAATATATCTTATAAGATAAGGGGGTAAGAGAGAAAAAACAAAAATGTTTGCTATTCATACACACATAAACATGTGCATAACAAAATAAAAAGGCATATTATAACTGTTAAAGTCTTAATTTCTGCAATTGGCCACATGGTTTTAGCCACATAGCTAAAGTACCTTCTTCCACAACCCATTCCGTATTCCCTCTACCCTCAGCATGCACCTCAGCTAGTCATGGTTCTTTGCCTGGTGGGGTGACTCAGACCATCATTCCTGCATTCCTGAAGAGTCTGGACCATTAACAGTCCTACCTTCATTGGATTGTTGTAGTTTTCCATTGACTTGAATCACAGGGCATGGTAGCTCCGAGAGACAACCTAAGGGATCTCCTGTATTCCAGATATTCTCCTTTTCACTTCCAATTACAGCCCAATTTCTACTTGGTAATCAAGATCAATCACCCCAATCAGTAGAGTAATATTGTCTTTGCCTGTTGATTCAGAGGCAAAAGGAGCCCCAAGTGGCCAGGTGGCAGTCTGAACTTCTGTTTCAATAGAATCCTTTTTATGTTTCCTAGTAGAAGAATTTCTTCCTTTGGAACTAAGACTTCTAGACCATCATAGCATAAGGACATGGAGATAGAAGGCAAAGATTTTGCTACTGGGTCATTTGCAGTAACAGTGAGTGATACGTCTCCCATTTCCATCCCTTGATTCCTGGACCTGTCAATCCTGGCTATGAGAAAATCAGCACCATAGATTGGATGTTGATTTAGATATTAACCACAGCTTTGCAAGGTATTTCCATCTCACTGGGACTGTCACTGAATCTTCAAAAGGCCAACCCAGTGTTCTTTGAAGTATCTGCTTCAGTATAATGGGAAACATGATGGATTTCACAATCCTGGGCCTAGGGCTGCACTTCGTTTGCTGTGAAGTGAGTTCCTTGACTGACTGGAAGATACACCGTGTGGAATACAGTGACAGTGAATAAGGCATTCTGTACATCCACAGTTTGGGCAGAACTATTGTGTTCAGGAAAAGCAAATCATATCTGGCATAAGTGTCTGTTGCAGTAAAATGTATAAACTTTTGGCAGTGAGGTGAAGTCATTCCTCAAGGAGACAGGCCCTCCTCTTTATTCAAGGGGTTCTGAGTCTTAAAATTGACACAAATCTGGGAATTGATTGAGGAGACATGAATCTCTGTTTTGGTGATGTAAATTAGATTTCTATTCACTTCACCTAGAACCCTCCGCTTATACAGATCAAGTAAGAATTTAATAGACTGCCTATCTATTTCTTTTTTAGGGACACCATGATCAATTAGCCAACATCATAGGCATCAGACAGTCAGATTATTCTTATTACTGCCTTGATTCCACTGTCCATTATGGTAACCATGCCCACTTTGATTTGGTAATTAAGTTGTGGCACTTGAACCCTGCCACCCTGGGGTCTAATTATCCCCATTTCATTTAGGGATCAGAGTTTGGCGGCAGGCAGCAGCTCCCAAGGTAATTTCTGACCTGCAGAGAAGAGCAATCACAGAGCTCTTTAAGGATGCGGGGCTCCCCTCACAAATTTATTTCTCACATCTGGTGAAAGGATGGTCCCAAGGGGGGTGAGTAGTTCTTAAATGATGAATCCATTCTGACATTTCAGTTTCCCTAGGACTTTGGATACCTTCCTCTACAGCATAAAAAGGCAGTCCTGGCGTTTCCACCTCATTTAATATAAGTTACCTTTTGGTCCACGTTTCAGCAAACCAGCAAACAAACTGATAGAGATTTTCTAACCCCTTAGCTGCAACATTAAATAAAGAAACTCTGCTTAGTGGGCCCATATCAATAAATAAGGTCTGATAAAACTATATATTCCTTACACTGGTATCCCACATCCTTAATATCCATCCTGACACATATTACCCAAATATCTGTCTGTATAAATTAGAAAATCATGCTGTTTTTTGGGTGTGTAGTGTACTTCATTGCAGGTCACACTTTGCATCTCATTCTCTGGGACCAGTTGGAAATTGAGTCTCGTTATAGGTCTAGAAGCAAAAATGAATGGTGGGGATAGTTCCTGAGAGGAATCAAGAGTGTCTTTCAAGGCAACTACCTCAGGCGAGCTCATTACGGCTTCTTCAGGCAAAGCAGGTTGAACCTCCTCAAACAGAAGTAAAATGGCCTCTTCTATTGCCAAAGAAGATTCAGCAGAATTTAGGGGTTCAATGCACCCAGGTTCACTGGGATCTTCTGTATGTCCTGATTCTAATTTTCAGGATCCCTTTCCTTCTTAATCAATGACCTCACCTTAACAGAGGACATCCATAAGGTTGAGAATTCAATCTGCATTATAATTCAGCCACTCTCAGGATGAGACTGTGGATTTGGTTTTTAGAAATCTCAGCACTGCAGCTACAGGAGATAAAGGTTTCTTTCAGGGAAGGTGTAGAACCTTTTAAGTCATTTGCCCTTTCCCTACTTTCTCCAGTGCAAGTAGGAGCAACCAGCCAAATCCATTATATTCCTTAGGTTGTCCAAAATGTTATACAATATCAAACACATGGCTACCCAGAACCCTACCTTTTATAGGTATTTGATAGTATCCAATAGTGATATTTTGCCTATCTCTATTGCCACATCATACTGTGGATTATCAGTACCCTCTTTACCACTAGAAATATTCATTAGTGTCTTTGTCTAATCAAACTAGAGAATTTATTCCAGAAAACTCAGAATCAATTTAGAAACCTCGTTCTTAAGATTCTATCCCTCTCAAAACACTTCTACTATAAAAATCTGTATCAGTCAGGGTTCCACAAGAGAAAAAGATCCAGTAGGACACACAGACAGACAGACAGGCCCACACACATATACACAAACACACATACTTCTATATCAAGAGATCTATCATAAGGAATTAGCCTTTGCAATCATGAGGGCTGGCAAGGCAACTCTAAAATTCATAGAATGTCCCATCAGGAAGAGAAGTCCAGAAATTCCTGGGCACAAGCTGAAGCTACAGTCCACAGGCGGAATTTCTTCATCCTCAGGGAAACATCAATTATGCTTTTAAGGGCTTTCAACTGATCAGGGGTGGCCTATTCAGATTATTGAATATCATCGCCTTTACTTAAAATCTACTGGTTGTAGAAGTTAGTACATCTATAATATACCATCATGGCAACACCTTTAGCGTTTGATTGAATGACTGGGGAGTATAGCCTAGCCAAGCTTACATAAAACTGGTCATGGGACTTCCTTGGTGGCAGAGTGATTGGGAATCTGCACTCTCAATGCAGGGGGCCCGGGTTCAATCCCTGGTCAGGGAACTAGATCCCACATGCATTCCTCAACTAAGAGTTAGCATGCTACAACTAAGGAGCCAGCGAGCCACAACTAAGGAGCCCTCGAGCTGCAACCAAGGAGACAGCCTGCTGCAACTAAGGAGCTCGCCTGCCACAACTAAGACCCAACGCAACTAAATAAATTAATTAAAAACAAAAACAAAAACAAAAAACTGGTCATCATACTATCCACCAAAGATGATTTTTAAAAGTAAAATTCTGTTCATGCTCTGCTTCAGTTTTTGTTATCCCTATTTCCAGTGTACTGACGTTAAAAAATATATACTGAGATAGAATTTTTAAGCTGAGTCCACAGTCACTGATTGTTATTGATGTGTTCACATCAGCCATAGGTACCACCTTGTGTGTGTCTTGTTTCACAGACATTAAAGTCCACATGGGATCTGGCTCACCTGAGCACTCGGCATGCCCTGAAAGAGCACAGGGTCACAAAAGGTCAACCAGAAGAGAATGGAGAGGGAACGGATCTTGGACATAAGCACAGTGACCGGTTCATAAGTGTGTATTTCAAAACGTTGGGACATTTGTTCTCACTCTCTCTTACTCCCCTCCCCTGTCTGAGGGTTTCCTATCTTGCTACTCAGGTGTTATCTCTTTACCCACACCCATGAAAGCCAAGAATTGGTCTTGTGTTCTAAGTCCCCAGGGGATAAATCCACTTCTAGCACCTCTTCTTCCTCTCTGCTCCTCACTCCCCAGAGCCTAAAGAATGCTGCATTCTCCTCCTCATTTTTCTCAGGTTCCTGTAGCTGACACACCAGCAGGAATAGAAAGTGCTAGAGGAAGTCAATAAGACACACTAATTCAGTCTCAGCTGAATTGTTTCTAGAGCGGTCTATGTTTAATTCCACACACACATGAATGGCTTAAGCTAGGCTTTGAAGCACATGCCTTATTAAGGACATATATAGAAAACATCTCATAGTAGTAATTTTTGAGCTTTCACTTTTTATCATTTCATTTTTATCATGACCTTTCATCTTCTCAGTAAGAGGCATCTCCATTGCCTTGAGGATAAGTAGATCATTAGAGAGAAAATGAAAAGAAGAAACAGTCAATGTTCAGCTTTCTGACCTCCAAAACAGTCTTTTGAGAATCAGAAGAGATGTCTTGAGTGAGATGGGGTGACGTTTTGGCCATAATCATAGAATTAGAAAGAGAATAGCGAGTCTTCAGGTCAAATTGGCATCTTTGCTCAAGGCCTACAGCAAGAGAGAAAAAATATGTACTTAAAGAGACATGGCTGGACTCAAATAAAAGACAAGCATTTCCCTAATCAAGGAAATGAATAGAAAAGCGAAAGGGTGAGTAGAGCAGAAGGTAAGACTTTGTTGTACTTTGAATGTGAAATAAGCAGTAGTCACAAGGGGTTTTTGTTACTTCCAGGTCAAGAGGACCGGAAGAGCTCCACAGAAGATGATGATGCTTGGATGGACACCTCCACTTAGGAATGTCTGTTCTTGAGAATAGGGTTCCTAGCGAGCTGAAGCCTGAGAAAGGTGGGGACATAGTCACATCTGCACGACCAGGAGCTGTGAAAACTAGGTCATTGATCTGAGCCTGGATCTGCCATGTCCCCAGTGTGACTGCTGGTAATAGAACCTAGCTTCAGATTAGGGCCCAGATGGGCCCCAAAACAAACAGACAAGCAAAATAATTCATTGTAAAGCAAATAAAAAAGGGAAAATAGAACATTTTGCCAAACCAACAGAAGGCAGAGGAAGAGAAAACAGCAATAAAGGAAAAGCATGGTTATCTCAAACCAAAAATAAGGTGACAGAAATAAACCCCACTAGATTCACAGAAGATGTAAATAGATTAGACTTTCATATTAAAAATCACAGTTTGTAAAATTGAATTTGAAATAGGCTGCCTCCATAAAACAAAAAAAAATCTAAAACAATTCCACATAGAAAGATTCAAAATAAAGGCATGAAAAACAAAACAAATTCTTAGTAAAAAAAATACCGGTGTAAGAAAAGTAATACCTGACAAAATAAAACTTAAGACATTATTAGGATAAAAAAAGATACCATATAATTACGAAAAAAAAGCCAATAGGAATCTATGCTGATTATGAATTTGTAGGCACTCAACAACATAACCTTTAAGCTTAATAAAAGTAAAACTTGCAGAATTACTAGGAGAAATGAACAAACACAGTAACATTGGAGATTTTAACAAAACTCTATCAAAAATGGATAAATTAAGATGACAAAAATAAGATGCATATAACACATTTAAACCACAAAATTTATAACATTGATCTATTATATAGTATTGTTTACTCACTGATTAGTAATGTGACTTCTGACATATGCCTGTTTTCCTTGTTCTATTTTTCTTTGTTTCACATTCTACACATCATGTTTTTGGATAAAAAAAAAAAAAACATGTACTGAAATGTTAAAAACTTTCATGAGAATTGTAAACACTGAATTTATTATCATGATATGGTGGAATCTGCAAGGGAGAGGTGATTTTTAAGATCTGAAGGAACAAAAACTTAGGAAAAGCCAAGCTAGAGGAACATTGCCTGGGATGGGAGGTGTGGTGTAAGAGTTCCCAAGGGAACCACAGGATATACTTGGAATCAGCACTAGGAGAGATCCATGCCCGGCTAGTGTCCAGCCCTGAGAGCTAACTCAAGCCACCATCTTGTATTAACGCTGTGTCTCCCAGGTGGTAGAGCTATAATAGTTGCTAGTCTCTCACTATGGATGTTGGAACTTCCATCAATGATCATCAGCACAGCACCCATAGACATCCAATAGTGGAATGCCACTTGTGCTTTGGGACTTTGCTTAACCCTATTTGAATTGCCTGGTGTGCACAATACCCTGTGCCAATATTCTGTGACACCTGTAAGCACAGACACACTACGCTGTGACCTCAACAAACAATGGAATCCTTAATGGCCAGAGGAATTGTGGCTTGAAGGGCACAGCCCAGAACTGGTCACTTGCGCAGTGGAAACTCCTCCATTACAAAGGATGCTGAAGAGAATTTACTACTTTCAGATGCTACTGTTTACTGGTTACAATTTTCCTCCTAAGGCTGAAGTTAAATGGAACAGACAATATGAAGAATTTCTTTTTCAGAGAAAAAATAGCTTTCATTATCAACTCTTTGAAGAGAACACCCTACCTAGAGAGATGTTATCAACTGAAACCTGTCTTTTTTGGGACACACAACCAATGACTACATATTTAATAAAAATTCATCTAAAAGAGAGGGATTTTCACTGGGAGCTAGGAAAAGATATTTTTGTCTCCTCTTTCATCCATTCTCTCTCCATGTTTTCACAGACTCCTTCATCTGTCTCTCCCTCTACTCTGCACAGCCATATGTAACTACTGAGCTCACATACTGAGATGTGAATGAGGCCTTCTCTAGCAGCTTTTGGCACCCCTCTTCATACCCTGTGCCCAGCCATCTACCTTTTAGGGACTGAATGTTTGCATCCCTGCAAAATTTATGTGTTGAAACTCTACCCACGATGTTATGGTATTAGGAGGCAGGGCCTTTGGGAGGTAATTAGGGTTAGATGAGCTCGTGGGGGTGGGGCCCTCCTGAGTGGGATTAGTGCCTTTGTGAGAGTCACTGGAGAGCTTGCTCCCACTGCTGTATTCTCCACCATGTGAGGATAACAGGGAGAAGTCTCAGTCTGCAACCCAGAAGAGGATTGTCACCAGAACCCGACCCCGCTGGCACCCTCATCTCGAACTTCCAACCTCCAGAGCCATGAGAAATGAATATGTGTTGTTTATAGGACACCTAGTTTCTGGGCATGTTGTTAGAGTAGCCTGAGCTGACTAAGACTTGCCCCGGCTTTTTTCCTCTTTTCCTGTTGCCCCCTGTTGCCTTCCCCTCTTCCCAGTTTAAGTAAGGTGTACAACCACCTTCTCTTCCTTCCCTGCCCTTCCCTCCACATTTACTACGTCCTACGCAACACTGCTATGCACTGTGTGTACAGTGGTGAACAAAATAGAGACTGGGCCTGCCCTCATGAGTCTTATAACCTGATGTGGAAGATTGATAGTTAATAATGAACACAGCTGAATATGTAAATGCGAATTCTGAAATGTGTTATAAAAGGAAAGGATTTTAGTCTGTGAAAGAGAGAATAGCATGGCAACAGGTTTGATTTGGGGGCCCAGGGAAGGAATGACCATGGAGCTGATTCTGAAGGATGATGAGCAAAAAAGGAGTTGCCAGGTAAGGAGAAGTGTGCGAGCTTTACAGGCTGAGGTGTTAGCAGAGCACTTTTTCCCCAAGAGGAAGGGAGGAGAATATCTTTTTTTAGTTTATTCACATGGAAGAAAGCTTGGCTTATTTGAAATTATGGGAGTCCCAAATTTTCTACTCAAAACCTTTAGAATGTTTCTGGCATCTAGATTTCATAAAAGAAATCAAAGGTCAGCCAAATTTTCTTGTTTACATATCATTTTTTTGCCTTTATATTGTTTCTATTGAGTACTTCTAGTATCCATATATTGTTCCTTTGCATTTAATATTTTCACTATGTGTTAGAATTGTATCTTTAATTACTGTTTCCTGGGTCAGATCTTCATTTATCTCAGGATATTTTTTCATTGGTTTGATTAATTTGACTTGATATCAACTATTTGCTCCTTTCTTCTTTTAAAAAAAAACACTGATTTTTCACATTTTTACTCTCCATTTGCTGCTATAAAATTACACTATATTCTCTCCAACTGTTTTTAGCTTTGACTCCTTTTCCTCGAAATTCTGGCAGAAATTCCCAAGTGTTTAATGCAGGATTAATTCTCCTCTTTATGGAATAGCTACCATTTTCCCTCCAAGAATTTTTGGCCCCACATAGAGCAATGATCTCAAAACTCCTTTTCATCCTGTCCTTAACCCTATGGTCATGATGGACTAGACAATGAATGGGCATCTGTCCAAGCCAGACTCAATAGAGTTTTCTTTCTCTTGAGAATTTATAACTGGGATTTAGAATGATATTTGGGTTTTAACATCCTATAGATAGTTTCCAACTTTTGGTTCTAGACCCTTCTCAGACCTAACAGGTCACAGAGTCCACAAAAACCCCTGTATCTTACTATTAAATTCTCTTTTTATGTTTATGTTTGTACAATTGTGTTTTTTAACTTGCGGTCAAAATAGTTTGCCTAAGTCCAGGTATCAGGAGGAATTATTTCAGTCTTCTGAATAGCTGCTCACTCTAACCTACATGTAGAGGATTAGGAAATATTTAAAGAATTTAAAATTGATGAAAAACATTTTTCTGCTTGAACAGCAGAAATTTGAATGCCAGTTGCATATAATGAATACTTACACATTGCGGGTTTGAAAAAGAAAGATAACGGATTTAACAGGCATTAGGAGACTTTCCTTCAGCTCCTTATTGCCTTTGATGTTCATGAAGCCTGTTAAATCCCTGTCAGGCAGACAGAGCAAAGCAGGAGGAGGTCTGTTGTTTCCCAAAGCAATGGTCATTTCCACTTGGTCCAGAAGACACGACTTTTTATCAGAAATTCAGGAATAAAATAAATGTTTTCCTTATTGTGTGGAGACATAATCCAAAGACTTTCAGATCAAAGCATACTGAGAGTAGAATAAAATGATATAGAATGGTTAAGGTAAGATCAGCACTTTCTTAGTCCAGTAATTGGTAGCTGTGAAGTGTATCTACTGAAGTTCAAGTAATCATTCAGCTAGAAAGGAATATGAAAAAAAGATAAATCTTGCTTGTGTGGCCAAAAAACAAATCAGAGATGTCTTTAGGGAACTGGGAGCCTTGAGACTCATCATTAGTTGTGTACGGAAGGCAAAGTCTTGAAACAGAAGTAAAGCACAGCATAAAAAAAAAAAACTAGAACACAGAATAATCCCCATTTTGTGAGTTCGTGTGTTTACACAGACCAAAAGAAGCAGCAAAAGAGTTTATTTTTATTTAACAATTTATTAGTAATATTAAATAATAATAAAGCTACCACTCATTAAAATTTGTGTGACACAAGTTATAGTTCTTAAAGGACAAACAATATTCAAAGGCCTATGTCAGAAAAGAAGACTGAAAATTAATGAGCTAAGATTTCAACTTAAGAAAAAGCAAAAACAACAACAACAACAAAATAAAACTAATTAAACTAAAATAAAGCATTATAAACCTAAAAAAAATAGGAGGTAAGTAATAAAACACAGGAATTCTTAAAAAGAAAATAAATGTACTGTAGACAACACCTTATAATCATCTAACAACCACTAAGCCTCTAACAGGATATATGAAGAATAAAGGGCATATGTAGAGTAGATAATAAAATGAAATAGAGATAACTATGGAGAAATGTGCACCAACATATTGGAAAATTTAGTGAAATTGAGGAAAATTCCGAGGAATGTGAATAATTCCAGAAAATAGAAAATTTCAGCTGTCTTACTCTCATCCTACTTACATTTAAAGACAAATTATACTAAATATCCAAAGAATAGATCATTCTAAATTTAAGAAAATTCTTTCAGAGACTGGAAAGAGAGGGTACCTTGAAATGTATGTCCTGAAGCTAATAAAATCTTGATACCAAAATCAGTGTAGGACAATAAGATAAGTGGAAATTATAATTAATCAGTCATTGACATGGCTTTGATTTCTGCAAAATTCCCCTCAAAATCAATAAGAAAATTCATTCAGCACTGTAAAACAAAACACAATACATATCAATACATCATGACAAAGTTGGACTTATTACTCATATTTTAAATTATTATGTCATATAACTCTCCATATTAGGACATTGACAACCAAAAATATAACAACTTTATAATTGTAATAGATTAAGAAAAATTTTGATAAAATTTTACCATTCATGACAAAATCAGACAAAAAGAAAAAGAAAACCTCTTCACAAAAACATCACTAGAGTAGATCACTGTGGGTTTTTTTATGATAGAGTCATATGACAGAATAACTTACAACACTGAAAACAAATGAAGTTGAGAATTACACGCTTATACTTGAATAAATGTCAAACGTATGTTATAGAAAAAATTAAATCATAGAATATCATAGTATGATTCCACTTATATAACTGCTAAAAATGTGCAAAATTACACACAGTTTAGGTTTATACTATACATAGGTGGTGGAACTCTAAACATAATAAAGGAAATTGTTAGCACAAATTTAGGAGAAGATATTTCTGGAGTGGGGGGAGGAGGGGAGTATAATTAGGGAGGGGAACACAGGGATTTAAAACTACTATTAATGTTCTATTTCTTAAGCTGGTAACTATTATAAGTTTTCTTAAAACACTACATACACATAATCTGTACTTTTTTGTAACGTAGATTTCACACTAAAATATTTTAAGATAAAATTAAATATGTTGAAAGATTCCATTTACAAAAGCAACAGAAGTATGAAATACATAATAGGAAATGTGCAAGTTTAGAATAAAAAATCTGTTGCATAGCATGTCTTGACTTGAATAGAAATATGTCTTTAAAAAAATAAGATCCAGAGGGCAGACAGCAGAAGCAAGAAGAACTACAATCCTGCAGCCTGTGGAACAAAAACCACATTCACAGACAGATACACAAGATGAAAAGGCAGAGGGCTATGTACCAGATGAAGGAACAAGATAAAAACCCAGAAAAACAACTAAATGAAGTGGAGATAGGCAACCTTCCAGACAAAGAATTCAGAATACTGATAGTGAAGATGATCCAGGACCTTGGAAAAAGAATGGAGGCAAAGATCAAGAAGATGCAAGAAAGGTTTAACAAAGACTTAGAAGAATTAAAGAACAAACAGAGATGAACAATACAATAACTGAAATGAAAACTACACGAGAAGGAATCAATAGCAGAATAACTGAGGCAGAAGAACGGATAAGTGACCTGGAAGACAGAATGGTGGAATTCACTGCTGTGGAACAGAATAAAGAAAAAAGAATGAAAAGAAATGAAGACAGCCTAAGAGACCTCTGGGACAACATTAAACGCAACAACATTCAAATTATAGGGGTCCCAGAAGGAGAAGAGAGAGAGAAAGGACCCGAGAAAATCTTTGAAGAGATTATAGTCAAAAACTTCCCTAACAGGGGAAAGGAAATAGCCACCCAAGTCCAGGAAGCACAGCAAGTCCCATACAGGATAAACCCAAGGAGAAACACGCCGAGACACATAGTAATCAAATTGGCAAGAATTAAAGACAAAGAAAAATTATTGAAAGCAGCAAGGGAAAAATGACAAATAACATATAAGGGAACTCCCATAAGGTTAACAGCTGATTTCTCAGCAGAAACTCTACAAGCCAGTAGGGAGTGGCATGATATACTTAAAGTGATGAAAGGGAAGAACCTACAACCAAGATTACCTGGCAAGGATCTCATTCAGATTCAATGGAGAAATCAAAAGCTTTACAGACAAGCAAAAGCTAGGAGAATTCAGCACCACCAAACCAGCTCTACAACAAATGCTAAAGAAACTTCTCTAAGTGGGAAACACAAGAGAAGAAAAGGACCTACAAAAACAAACCCAAAACAGTAAAGAAAATGGTTATAGGAACATACATATCGATAATTACCTTAAACGTGAATGGATTAAATGCTCCAACCAAAAGACACAGGCTTGCTGAATGGATACAAAAACAAGACACATATATATGCTGTCTACAAGAAACCCACTTCAGACCTAGGGACACATACCGACTGAAAGTGAGGGGATGGAAAAAGATATTCCATGCAAATGGAAATCAAAAGAAAGCTGGAGTAGCAATACTCATATCAGATAAAATAGACTTTAAAATAAAGAATGTTACAAGAGACAAGGAAGGACACTACATAATGATCAAGGGATCAATCCAAGAAGAAGATATAACAATTATAAATATATATGCACCCAACAAAGGAGCACCTCAATACATAAGGCAACTGCTAACAGCTATAAAACAGGAAATCGACAGTAGCACAATCATAGTGGGGGACTTTAACACCTCACTTACACCTAGACCAGATACATTTAATTGATACTTATAGGACATTCCATCCAACAACAGCAGATTACACTTTTTTCTCAAGTGAACATGGAACATTCTCCAGGATAGATCATATCTTGGGTCACAAATCAAGCCTCAGTAAATTTAAGAAAATTGAAATCATATCAAGCATCTTTTCTGACCACAACGCTATGAGACTAGAAATGTATTACAGGGAAAAAAACATAAAAAACACAAATACATGGAGGCTAAACAATACGTTACTAAATAACCAAGAGATCACTGAAGAAATCAAAGAGGAAATCAAAAAATACCTAGAGACAAATGACAATGAAAACACGACGATCCAAAACCTATGGGATGCAGCAAAAGCAGTTATAAGAGGGAAGTTTATAGCTATACAAGCCTACCTCAAGGAACAAGAAAAATCTCAAATAAACAATCTAACCTTACACCTAAAGGAAGTAGAGAAAGAAGAACAAACAAAACCCAAAGTTAGTAGAAGGAAAGAAATCATAAAAATCAGAGCAGAAATAAATGAAATAGAAACTAAGAAAAAAATAGCAAAGATCAATAAAAAGAAAAGCTGGTTCTTTGAGAAGATAAACAACATTGATAAACAATTAGCCAGACGCATCAAGAAAAAGAGGGAAAGGACTCAAATCAATAAAATTAGAAATGAAAAAGAAGTTTCAACAGACACCGCAGAAATACAAAGCATCCTAAGAGACTACTACAAGCAACTCTATGCCAATAAAATGGACAACCTGGAAGAAATGGACAAATTCTTAGAAAGGTATAATCTTACAAGACTGAACCAGGAAAAAACAGAAAATGTGAATGGACCAATCACAAGTAATGAAATTGAAACTGTGATTAAAAATCTTCCAACAAACAATAGTCCAGGACCAGATGGCTTCAGAGGTGAATTCTATCAAACATTTAGAGAAGAGCTAACACCCATCCTTTTCAAACTCTTCCAAAACTTTGCAGAGGAAGGAACACTCCCAAACTCATTCTATGAGGCCACCATCACCCTGATGCCAAAACCAGAAAAAGATACTAGAAAAAAGAAAATTACAGACCAATATCACTGATGAATATAGATGCAAAAATCCTCAACAAAATACCAGCAAACAGAATCCAACAACATATTCAAAGGATCATACACCATGATCAAGTGGGATTTATCCCAGGGATGCAAGGATTCTTCAATATACACAAATCAATCCATGGGATCCACCATATTAAGAAATTGAAGAATAAAAACCATACGATCATCTAAATAGATGGAGAAAAAGCTTTTGACAAATTCAACACCCATTTACGATAAAAAACTCTCCAGAAAGTGGGCATAGAGGGAAGCTACGTCAACATAATAAAGGCCATATATGACAAACCCACAGCAAACATCATTCTCAATGGTGAACAACTGAAAGCATTTCCTCTAAGATCAGGAACGAGACAAGGATGTCCACTCTCACCACTATTATTCAACATAGTTTTGGAAGTCTTAGCCACGGCAGTCAGAGAAGAAAAAGAAATAAAAGGAATACAAATTGGAAAAGAAGAAGTAAAACTGTCACTGTTTGCAGATGACATGATACTATACATAGAGAATCCTAAAGATGCCACCAGAAAACTCATAGAGCTAATCAATGAATTTGGTGAAGTTGCAGGATACAAAATTAATGCACAGAAATCTCTTGCATTCCTATACACTAATGATGAAAAATCTGAAAGAGAAGTTAAGGAAACAATCCCATTCACAATTGCAACAAAATGAATAAAATACCTAGGAATAAACCTACCTAGGGAGACAAAAGACCTGTATGAAGAAAACTATAAGACACTGATGAAAGAAATTAAAGATGATACCAACAGATGGAGACATATACCATATTCTTGGACTGGAAGAATCAATATTGTGAAAATGACTATACTACCCAAAGAAATCTACAGATCAATGCAATCCCTATCAAATTACCAATGGCATTTTTTACGGAACTAGAAGAAAAAAATCTTACAATTTGTATGGAGACACAAAAGACCCTAGCCAAAGCAGTCTTGAGGGAAAAAAACGGAGATGGAGGAATCAGACTCCCTGACTTCATACTATACTACAAAGCTACAGTAATCAAGACAGTATGGTACTGGCACAAAAATAGAAATATAGATCAATGGAACAAGATAGAAAGCCCAGAGATAAACCCACGCACCTATTGTCAACTAATCTATGACAAAGGAGGCAAGTATATACAATGGAGAAAAGACAGCCTCTTCAATAAGTGGTGCTGGGAAAACTGGACAGCTACATGTAAAAGAATGAAATTAGAACACTCCCTAACACCATACACAAAAATAAACTCAAAATTGATTAGAGACCTAAATGTAAGACTGGACACTATAAAAGTCTTAGAGGAAAACATAGGAAGAACACTCTTTGACATAAATCACAGCAAGATCTTTTTTGACCCACCTCCTAGAGGAACGGAAATAAAAACAAAAATAAACAAATGGGACGTAGTGAAACTTCAAAGCTTTTGTACAGCAAAGGAAACCATAAACAAGACGAAAAGAGAACCCTCAGAATGGGAGAAAATATTTGCAAATGAATCAACGGACAAAGGATTAATCT
The DNA here is from genome assembly GCF_965194825.1 of Balaenoptera physalus. Lineage (NCBI taxonomy): Eukaryota > Metazoa > Chordata > Mammalia > Artiodactyla > Balaenopteridae > Balaenoptera > Balaenoptera physalus. Next base: position 40,519,921 of record NC_138898.1, on the reverse strand, counting down.
CCAAAATATATAAACAGCTCATGCAGCTCAATATTCAAAAAACAAACAATCCAATCCAAAAATGGGCAGAAGACCTAAATAGACATTTCTCCAAAGAAGACATACAGATGGCCAAGAAGTACATGAAAAGCTGCTCAACATCACTAATTATTAGAGAAATGCAAATCAAAACTACAATGAGGTATCACCTCACACCAGTTAGAATGGGCATCATCAGAAAATCTAGAAACAATAAATGCTGGAGAGGGCGTGGAGAAAAGGGAACCCTCTTGCACTGTTGGTGGGAATGTAAATTGATACAGCCACTATGGAGAACAGTATGGAGGTTCCTTAAAAAACTAAAAATAGAATTACAATATGATCCAGCAATCCCACTACTGGGCATATACCCAGAGAAAGCCATAATTCAAAAAGATGCATGCACCCCAATGTTCATTGCTGCACTATTTACAATAGCCAGGTCATGGAAGCAACCTAAATGCCCATCAACAGATGAATGGCTAAAGAAGATGTGGTACATATATACAATGGAATATTACTCAGCCATAAAAAGGAACGAAATTGGGTCATTTGTTGAGACGTGGATGGATCTAGAGACTGTCATACAGAGTGAAGTAAGTCAGAAAGAGAAAAACAAATATTGTATATTAACGCATGTATGTGGAACCTAGAAAAATGGTACAGATGAACTGGTTTGCAGGGCAGAAATTGAGACACAGATGTAGAGAAGAAACATATGGACACCAATGGGGGAAAGCTGTGGGGGGGGTGGGGATGGTGGTGTGATGAATTGGGCAATTGGGATTGACATGTATACACTGATGTGTATAAAATTGATGACTAATAAGAACCTGCTGTATAAAAAAATAAGTAAAATAAAATTCAAAAATTAAAAAAAACCAAACAAAAAATATGAACCAATATTATAAAGATGTTAAAGATATAGTTTAAAGACCAAATTTGTTAGCATTTTCTAACTAAATATATAGTGTCTGTATATCTTCCAGATTAATACAAATAGAAAAAGGATCAATCTTTTTGTTTTTTTTAATGTATTTATTTATTTGGCTGCATTTGGTCTTCATTGCTGCACGCGGGCTTTTTCTAGTTGCGGCAAGCTGGGGCTAATCTTCATTGCGGTGCACAGGCCTCTCATTGAGGTAGCTTCTCGCTGCATAGCAGTGGATCTAGGTGCGTGGGCTTCAGTAGTTGTGGCATGCAGGCTCAGTAGTTGTGGCTTGCAGGCTTTAGAGCGCAGGCTCAGTATTTGTAGCACATGGTCTTAGTTGCTCTGCGATGTGTGGGATCTTCCCGGACCAGGGCTCGAATCCATGTCCCCTCCATTGGCAGGTGGATTCTTAACCACTGCGCCACCAGGGAAGTCTGAAAAAGGATCAGTCTTAAGTTCTTTCATTATTTCCATGAAATGCCTCCTTTCATTTTCTAATCTTTCCTTGAAAAATGAAACTTCAGTAATTGGATATCATTTTATTGCCCACCTGCAGCAAATGCATACAGAAAGTGGTGATCTTCACAGTGCTGCCCTATGGGTCCATCCAAGGCAGCATGTTCTGCGTAACCAATGCATTTAAGGACCGTGAAGAGGAACTCACCCCCATCTTCTCTACTCTAATTTCCCAAATAATGTCTATGAATGTAGAGTCTTCACAACCTGATTTCTTAATTAAGAAACTGACATGTTTGGAAAGGATTTTAAATGACAGCATTTGTTAAGCTGTTTGTGTAGTGAACTCTCTGGGTGTGCTGTTACACAAGAACTGTCTTAATTAAGGTTAATTGGTGCATAATTAGGGCCGCTGCTGACTTAAAAGATTCCACTAGTGATAAAGTGATGAGAACCCTTAATGTCTAGACAGAAGGAGAAAGCAATCACAATAAGCCAAATTTCAAGACACACTCTGTCTCCACCGTAGGGGCCACACCCTTGGTTTGACCTGTTTAGAAGAGCACATCTTAATCCACATGTTTGGGAACCCCTTGTGAGCTTTGGATAGAGCAAGTCTGATTCCAGCCTCATGTTAGTTAGAAAAAACAAAGAAAAATAAATGTATTGGTGCTGCTTATTCTGAACTACATTAATATTTAGCTCAGGTAATAATCAATCAACTCCACTCTCTCTGGGTCCTTATCTTTTCCCTTGTATAAAGGGGGCAATGGGGTGGGTAGGAAGATGGAAACAGAGAATAGAGGCAAAATTATTCTCAGTATTGGAGAATGAACCAGAAAGAATGCAAACACGAAAAGAACTCAAAGGTAGGTTATAAAATTATTTTCCCTGGTATCTTTTTAAAACAAGATGAAAGCATCTAGCAATGGCTGGCTTTATTAAGAACGTATTTGGTAAACAACATAGATAGTAAATGAAAATGAGATAGCAACATGAAAAAGAAAAATCTCCTTTCTCCCCTCACTTGACTTTCAATCTTGCACTGCAAAAAGAAATCAGTCTACATTTTCTACTTCACGCAAAACAATTTAGTGAAAGAAAATTATTGGTATATTTTAAAGATTCAGGAGCTCAAAGCAAGAAACTATTATGGACACGGCAAAGAGACTTAAACTGCCGTGCCCAAAAAAAAAAAAAAAAGGAAAGAAGTTATTTGGAAGCTAGAGATTGACTAGAACTTCCGTAAGGAAGGACCTGTTTTTCCTTGTTTTCGTTTGTGGCTTGTTTTTAAATTTCCAATCCATCATGCACCAGTATTTTAGTAAAATACAATATAAATGAGATACTAAATAAATTAAAAAAGACACAAAGCTCAGGTCCAAATATATTAACATCAGATTCAACAGACATAAAATTATTCAGTATTTTATATTACAGTTGTTATATAAGCTGATAAGTATTTCTTTTCAATTTCTGTGCTAATCCCTGCGCAGAGCCCTGAGAAGTAGCTGGGATCACGGCCCCAGGGTTCCGTGCACCAGACACCCGCGTGGCTGCCCCGCCCATCGGGGGGTGGGGGTGGGGGTGGGGGTGGGGAGTGGGGAGTGGGGGTGGGTCCAGCTCTGCCGCTGGAGCATGCGCAGTCCACTCCCGCGTTCTGGCCTGTGGAGGTCTTTCCCCTCACGGCCTTTGAAGCAGAGCCCTTCCTGTGACCCTGCCCGGCCTTTGGCCGAGGCTCCCTCTCACTGTGACTCTGAAGGGCTAGGGAGTCGCAGGGGAGGTAAGAGTCCGTGAGCATTGGGGTTTACGTGACGGGTGGTGTGAACCAGACTCCTTACGAGGAGCCTGGGAGGAGGGGCCTACAACACCCCCGGTACCCAGGTGGTTCTCATCCCAGGACCCGCCTTCCGCACCTGTAGAACTGCTGAGAGCCGGTGAGCTTGGGCTTCATCTGGGAAGAGTGGTCGGGGCTGCAGCGCCTGGGCTTGACTCCGCCATGCTCTGCGCCTGCCCTGATGCTCAGCTCGCTCCAGCCCATCCTCTCCCTGTCCATCCGTCAGGACCACACACCGGAACACACCCAGTGGGGTCCAACTGCGCCCTCTTTGAAAAAAAAAGGAATGCTGCTCTATGAACCCCGCTTAGAATACAGCCGGACCAGGTAAGCCAACTTAACATCAGTCTGCACTTTCTCCAGTTGGTTGTTGCTTAATAATTGTTTTATAATATATCTTCCCTCTTCATTATGGAGATTTGAAATGTCCATAAATTCGTAAAACGTTCTTTCAGGTCAGATCCACTTACCCCTCTGACATATTTAGGTATTCTTCCAAGAATACTTTATTGCTTCAGAGATACGATTTATTGCTCCCTAAAAAAATAATAGGTGCTAATAGGTACATTGCTTGCGTTTGTGTTGTTTGAATACGTTGGACTTGGGGCAGATGAACCTTTGATAAATTCTGTTCTTTTCCCCCCCAAACAATAATGCTGTGTTTAGCTGAAGTAGCCAGCTCGGGACTAGTTTCCCGTAGCTGGTTGGGCCTTGCCTGGTTGTGTGTTCCCCTGGAAATTGAACCTCGCTCTGGGACACTTAGTGGAAAGTCTTTGCTTAGGGTAACAGTGGTCACTGAATATAAGAAAACTCCCTCCCACTGCAGAGTGGGCTAAGATGCCGTCTAATTAATCAGAGCGAGGAGCTTCACAGGCTACCTGTGGGGCTGGCAGGTGAGTCACTGTACTTTCTGGTGGTGCATCCTAATTTGTGAGACATTGGATCACAGACACATGCTCTGAAGGCCAAGGATTTAATTTACCATCTGAAAAAGGTGGGCTATTACAAGCCTCTTTTCAAAAGCATTTTTATTACTCAGAACGTTAGCATATACAGACTTCTGCTTAGCCCACATCAAAGTTAATTCTGTATACCATCATTCTGTGAGAATCAGCAATTTACAAGTTTTCAGGATATTGAGAAGCAATGAAATACATCAATGTCTGATGCTCTGCTGAACATGACTAAATCTCCTTAATGGCTTTGAAGGCAGTCAGGATTTTCGCATTCCTCTGTGTAATCATTAAAAACAACACTTCTTACAATGCTGGGCAGCAAACATAAAAGAATGGATGCACAGACTGATTTTCTTTTATTCTGTGACATACTCTAGCTATTTACTGAGCAAAACTCTGATAATTTTGTCCATTGTTAACCATTAAAACTACAGTTGTAGAGTTAGGGGCAAGAGTGGTTATTCAAGCTTTTCTATTATTATTGATCCATGTGTAAGACTTTTTGGTCAAAGCATTTATCCGGAGGGGACATTTTTTTTAAGCCATTTTATTGTTAAAGTTTTCCAAACGAAGCTTTCAGAAAAACCTTCCTAATTTTTTTTTCTCCTCTTCTAATTATAAGGGAGCATCCAACCTCATGGCTCTTGATACAATACCAAGAATTAATCAGAGCAGAACTGGTCTACTCACCAGGTGGTTTATATATGCAAATTAGGGACTTCTAATTTATGTGACCCAGGGAATTGCCATAAAGCAACTTAGGTTCTTGGTCATTTAAGAAATATATTTTCCTAACTGACATTACGATAAATAGAAGATGTCCTTTTAAAGCTTGGAGAGGAAACTATTACTTCGAACCATATGAAATTGCTGTTATTGTGGGTCAAGAATTGTCAAGTATTGGCAATTTCATGTGGTCCACCCTAACAGATGATGTGGCATGTGTTTTTAGACTGTTTTTAAGGTTTGAGTCTGAAATGATTCTAAAAAGAGCAACTTGGATACTTTTGGTAGATGGCCTGAGATTTGCCATAGAGTCTTGCTTAATATTTTGAAATTAAAATGGATTTGCTTATAAAAAAGAAGAAACCAAAAACAGATTTAGCTGTCACATCTTATTAGTATCGAGAAGGACATCCAGGGATAGTGAGTGAAGTGGTTTAATGAGCTCTAGGTGTGGCCATTGAAAGCAATGTGATTCCTTTTCTTGGCATTCAAAATGACATTTGAGAGAGATACATTAAAGTGGATGACCATCTGAGGAACTTTTTAGTGTTGATTTCAAGATATAAAAATATCTGTTTATAATTCTTTGTATTGATTTGAAGATATACAAAGTTTGTTTAAATCTTTGTGTTGTTTTTTTATGCACTAAAGTGGACAGTTGTGCTGAGCTTTTCAGGTTATTGTTGATTTCAAGATACAAAGAACCAGTTCTTTGGGCAGTTAATATTGCTCAAGTACCCTCCCAGTTTGAAAGGAGACTGACCTTTCTGTAGCCACATAAATGGGGGTTCTATGGAAGTACCAAACTCCAAATGATTTTATTCAATATAACTTGTCATTGAATTTGAATGTTTAGAAAGTAACTTCCACTCAGAAATCTTGCCATTGTCAACAGTAATTTGGATTTTTAAACACCTATATTCTGTATTGGAATGATATGCTGTATTTGTGAGCGCAAAGTAGCCATGTGAATTTTTGGACAATGGTAAAACAAATGTGTCTCTGATTTTACATCTCTAAAGCTATTCAAATTTGGTAATATTCATTTTCAAAGTATATGTATTTATATACTTTCTGAGTAATAAAACATTTCATTCCAAGCTAATAAGCAAACTCTTAAGAATTACACATATATTGCTTTGTGCGTATAAAGTACTGCTTACTGAAGTCCAACTTTATTGTCACATTTTAGTCTTAAATGCATTAATATCAAATCAGCATCTTTCAAATTTTTTCATACCTATCTTTCATTAAACAAAATTTATTTGTTCCATACCACCAGTGTACTGGATACTGAGCAAAATGTTTTTGTATATCTTTATAACATTGCCACAACCCTATAAGTATCTGTAATCCCCATTGTCTATCCTCAGATATACACCTAGTGACTGGAGCCAAGTCTTTTCTCTTTCATAGTATAAGAATTGCCCTGAAATGCGTACTGCAGGAATAACTAGATGTTTTGAAAATTTCTACACTAGTATGTCTCAGATTTTGATAAAAGTCACCTGGGAATCTTGCTAAAATGCTGATTCTAATTCAGTTTCTTGGGATGGAAGTAGAGGTTCTGCATTTCTAACAAGCTCGCAGGTGATGCTGCTGATACATGGATCCCATCTGGAATGTCAAAGGTCTACACAATTAAATGCATGGTCAGGTAGAGAGTTAATGAGTGCTCTTTGAAATGAGACAACCGCTTTGAGGAGAAGAGGTGTCAGGAATCAACCATATCCTATAGAGCTGCCAACAAACAGTATTCTAGGTGTACAGGCTCCTGGAACTCACAAAATTAAATAGGAGTTGGGAGATGTGGGAAACGTGCCCAAAGGTATTTTAGTTTGGCGAGCCTATGCAAAGCAGGAGCAAAGGAATAAGCGATGGTCAGAAATAGAACAGTCAGGGATGAAATAAGGAAGAGGCAAGTGGAAGCTATGGGGAACCACCTTCACACCCTGTTATGAGTGGCCTCTGGTAAATGAGTTCTTAAAAATAAAAGATTCTGCACCTGAGAATACACCTTAATTGGAGCACTCATCACACAGGACTATTAAGACTAGTCTGATTCTTTGTCTCCTGGAGGGCAGAGGCTATGATTTGCTCACCTGACAATGAATGAGAGCAGGAAGATGCTGAGATCAGGCACTCTCTAACTCTGGTTATCCATCAACCAGACTTTGGTTAGTAGGGATTAGTTCATTTGTCATGTAGTAACTTAATATTCAAAACGTTATACTGGGAGCAGCAGCTTCACCTGGGAACTTGTTAGTAAAGCTAATTCTTGGTCCCCATCCCAGACCTACTGTATCAGAATCTGCAGATTAGCAAGATCCCCAAGTGATTCCTATGTACTTTAAAGTCTGAGATGCACTGATATAGCAAAAAGCAGGAGTCTAGGAGAAAGGTTGGATTGGCTGCTAGATTTTGATGATAACACTGAGGAATGTGGGAAAGAAAACTGACTTTTACTTATGGGTTTACCAAAGAGAGGAAGCTTAGAGGACACAAGGGTGCTGGCTTCACTAAACCAGAGCTGCAAATCTAAAGCTACTGCTCGGAGCAGAAAAGAGCTCTTTGGATAACACTATTAACTTGGACACATCAAGCAATGCACAGAGTATTGCCTCTCAGGGCCAGAATGCCTACGCAGTTACTTGCCTGGCAGCATCAATGACTACCTATTATCAGATCCAGAAATGAGGATTTGTAGCTCAGTCCAACAGCAGTCACCTCTGTCACTTCGATAACCTTGCATCCCAGCCCAGGGAAGGTACATATAGGGAGTTAACATTGTTTAAGGAAAACAAAACAAAACAAAACACAGTGATCTTTCTCCTTCTTCAGAGTGCTTTCACTCCTTTGTAGAAAGCTACCTCTTTAAGGACATAACACGCATTACTTTAAACTGTAGTGTCAAGATCAAAAGCAGCTGAGGAAGAAAGATGCCAGCTGCTTACAGCTCCTTGCCTTTTCCTCTATTATGATACTAGGCACGTTGCTGAGATTGGCTTACAGGCAGTATAAATAGCATCTCCTTTGTTACACACCATACCAAACCACATTTATTTAGCTCAGGATTCTGGACTTATTTGGGCAATTCTTCTGGCCTTAGTTGGCATGTGTTTGTGGTCAACTGCTGGCTTGGCAGGGGGCTGGCTGTTCAAGGTGACCTCTGTAGGCCACTTTGTTTATGCCTCGTGTGGTCTCTCATCCTCCAGCAGGCTAGCCCGGGCTTGTTCATATGTCAGTAGTAGGGTTCCAAGAGCGCAAGCAAGGTATGTGAAGTCCCTGAGTCCCAGACTGGAACCAGCACATAGTCACTTATAGTGCATTCCATTGGCCAAAGTCACATGGCCAGCCCAGACCCAAGGGTTAGGGAATAGACACAAAATGCTTTGGCATACTACTGCCACTGCTGTGAATACAGGAAAGGGGAGAACTGTGCCCATTTTTGCAGTCGGTCTACCACACAGATTAGATGAAGAACCAGGAGACTTCCACAGGCAGGGACCCTGCTTCATTCATTTGATTTCTCTAGCGCCATCTTGGTGTGCTCAGCACCTGACACTTTTGGGCATTTAACAGGTGTCTTAGAAACACTTTAATTCATTTTGGTTTGCTCCTTAAATAGGCTTTGAAATCTCTAGTCAGAATCAAAATTCTGTTAAAATGTGATGATTACCATACAAAGATTATCTGATTACTCTGACTAGGAGAAACCTTTTAAAAATTGCATATTTAACAATTTATAGGAAAAGTCATGGTAAGAAAATTAGAAAACATGAAATTTGAATGACCTTGTTGAAAATAGGCCTTGCCTCACTTAATAAAAATTCTGACAAAAAGTTTGCCCAAAGATATTTATTATAACATTCTTTATAAAACAAACTGTGAGACTAATAAAAGTATAATTCTAAATTTAAAGGATGGTTCTGGTATATCCACATGACAGAATATTAAACATCAATTATAAAGATGTGGAAAATATTTTATAATGAAAATACAATAAATATATAAGTATTCATATGAACTTGTTTATTATATATTTTATATGTTATAAAATGCTTAAATATAATAAATATGCTAGGTATATTATCAATATTACTTATATTTACATAATACATATTTATAAAATTATATATAACTTTATTTGATGCAATATATAAACATGAATAATAGTTATTCAGGGACTATGATTAAATGTAAGGTGTGGCTATATATGGGCAGATGAGCTACAATTACTATGTTTTTGCTTTTCTCTATTTTCCAAATATCCTGCAGTGTAAATATATATTATGCTTAAAAAAATTAACAGAAAGAAGGAAAAAAGGAAGGAAGGAGGGAAGAAAGGCTTCCATCTTATCTTTTCTATAAGGATTCTTCCTATAACATCACAGGTTGTTCTCTTGGTCATTTAATTCATTCCCCTAACTTCTAGTAGTACCACAGCAAAGTTACCCAGAAAGTTCCAGGGAACAAGTTCAATGGTTCAACAACCTTCACAGTTATGGAATTCTGCTCTCCTGGAAAGTTTCATTGGGAAAAGCATGTAGGTTTTAGTCATGGGAATAGCAGATATATGGGCCCAGAGACCTAATGTGACTTTACTGGAAAAGTTGAATATCAAGGACAGTCTTGAAGAGGAAATTGTCTTGGTGGGAGTGGAGGATGAGGGTGAGAGGGACATAGGAAGCCAGCCTTATCTCAGGAAGCCATGTGATGAAAGGGAAAGGATGCAGATGGCCTAGGATGGGGGAGGGTGGGGAGACAGAATCTGCTGACTAAGCTCACACGTCAACCAGTGATGACAGAGGGGTATTTGGAGATGACCATTAGGAAGGAATCAGAAGGCAGTTTCAATTTGGAGTCATTATTGTGGTATAATTGCTCCTTGGGCTGACTTGCAATGGAGAAACACCAATTTCATCATTTTTTATCATTATTTTTAATCTCAGTCAAGAGATCTCCTTTTCCTTCTTTTTCTTTTTCCTCCTTTCCTTTTTTCCTTCCTCTTTTTTCTTCTCCTTTTCTTCTTTCTCTTCCTCTCCCATGTTTCACTTCCCAAGTCACTGCCAATCCCCAGCACAAGGAATAGTCTCCAAACTGATGGACATGTAAGCTCCCAGTCATGATTTGATAGTCCTTGAGTGTACTTACCCTCCTCTAATAGTCGACAGTCATCCCTATTCACTCCCACCTCAGTATTCTCTTCTAAATCATTTAAAATCTCTCCACTGCAGACTTCTTTCCTCCCTGATTTATTAACATGGGATGTCAGAGACTTTCTTCAGGCTGGTTCATTTAAATATTAAAACATTTCAGCAGTGTGCAGCCACCTTTAAATTTCAGCTTTCATGGCTTGTGCTTTTACTAAATTAATAGTCAGCACTTCCATAGCATTTGTGATTTTCAAAGCAGTCCACAAACGGTAATTAATGCTAATGCTACCCTAAGAGAATGCTATAACTAGCTAACTGGCTGAACTTAATCTCGAATTATTTTTAAATGGTTTTCAACTTGTGAGGGAAGTTGCAGAGAACATGGAAGAGTATATAGTGTTTGCTATCCTTTACTGCCTCCTAAAAGTAATGATGCAGCAAATTGAAGTGAATCATCCTCAAAAAGATATTAAGGTTTGATCCACCTGGAATTAATCATCTCTAAGGTTTACCTGTTGCCTAAACTGCACTGACCAAAACAGTGCTTGGAATAAACATCTGAAGACAAAAATACTTCATAATCTGGCCATCTGTTTTCTCTTTATTTACATTAATTGCAATCCTAAGATTTTAATCACCCTGCTTTCTTTGCTTCTGACCGCTATTTGCAAAACAAAACAAAAACAAAAGATGAACAGAATAAAAATATGGTTTGCTCTGCAGTCAATTAATTGCATTTAAGCATTTATTTAATACCTACTAAGTGCCACACGTACTTCCAGGGGGAAGAGTGAAAACAGTAAAATAAAGCAAAATAACAACCCATTGTTTTTGCCTTAAGAGTAGCCTTCAAATTAGTTATGAAATCAAGCTAATATGTAAAAATGATAAACAGTTACTAGGCTCTGGGTCCACGGTGCAGTATGGGGGGAAAAAAAGAAATCCTTATGGACTGGAGGAACCGGGTGGGGCTTCAAGGAAGAGTTAGGTGTGGAGTTGGCATTATTAGGTGGATTGGTGGGGTTTGAACCACTCTGAAGTATTAAGGGAGCCACTACAAGTTCTTGAGCAGGAGGTAGGAAGGTAGAAGAACTGTTTTCGGCTGAGTCATAAGCAGGATATCCTGGAGGTTGGATAGATGGAACATCAGCTTGAGGACTCAAGGGGAGGGACAGAGAGCATTGGACTCAGATGACCATGGGTTTAAATTCTACTCCTTTGTAGATGGATGACCTTGAGAAAATTCTATCCCTCTTGAGCTTGTTTCCTCATCTGTAGAGGGGGGTAATGATAATTGTACCTAATGTGTGGTGATGTGAGATTTAAATGAGGTAGTACAGGAGAAGTACTATACTTGACCCCAGATAAAGGCATGATGGAAACTTGTATTAAACGATAGGGATCATTTTTTTCTCTTGATCAACAAATGAAGCATTTTTCCATCTATGTCCTAGTTGTGTGTTCTCCTTCACGATGAAATAATAGTCTTAAGGCTTGCATTTATGTTTCCTGGGGTATGTCAGACTGTTCTAAATGACCATATTAATAGAGCAAAAAGAAATACCCAAGGGTATTTAAAAAAAAAAAACCTGTTCAAATTTATTACTTAGCTGACAAAGCAAAGAGTCTTTGAGAGCTACAGACTTGGTGAAGGCAGGAATCCAGTGGGTCAGAGGAAGGGAGGGGGTGGTTTCCAGAAAGCATCTATTGAACCCATGTGATGTGGAGCCTGGGTTTTCACAGCTTCCTGGGCGTGCTTGAGTTAGGTGATAAAGCTTTCAGCTCACAGCCCACCAGTGGGCAGTGTATTAGGAGGGTGCCCTCTGCCACTCAAATTGACCACAAAGGACTGTCTCTAGCTCTAAGGGTGAAGGGGGAGTAAATCTGCCCCACCTCCTGCTTCCTAACGCAAGGAAATTGCCCTCTTGAGCTTTGGCTCTGGGTGGAAGGGAAAAAAGTCATCTTAGAGAATTCATAGCCAGCCCACACATGAGCTTGAATCTTGAATTAGTCTGATTTGTGTACTCCAAAAAAGCTTCCAGCTGAGAACTTCATATAAAGTGCGATGATGCTTCCAGGTACCTGGCAGAAAAAAAAAAAAAAAAAAATCCCACAAATCCAAATCCTCCCTAGACCAGACCTTCTCAAATTCTGCTGTGCATGGGGTTATGATTAAAATGCAGATTCTGATTCGGTAGGTTTGGGGCTTGAGATTCTGCAAGTTTACAGTCTCTCAGGTGAAGCAGCTACTGCTGGTCCATGGATCATACTTTAAGCCAAAAAGCCCACCTTCAACTCAGAGGTCTCCAAGAAGGTCCACAGAAAACATCCCAAGGATATGAAATCACAATCCATGACTTTAAAAGACAAAAGAAAGCAAAATCCAGCAGGAACAAGAGAGAGAATTAGACCAGAAAAGATTTCAGATATTAGAATTATACAACTCAGAATATAAAATGGATGCTTCATGCATTTTAATAATTTATGAGATCAAAAATGAGCGCAAGGAGAAAAAAACTTATATGAATATCTGATAAGGTCTAGCAAAGTGGAAAAGAACTTACAGACATGAAAAATATACATATATATTTATAAAGTTTTATAAATTAATGGATGGGTTCAATAGCAGATTAAATCCAGCTGAAGAGAAAATTATTTTTTTAACTGCAATATAGATTTAAAGAATATATTTAGAATGACACAAAAAGACAATGGAATAGAGGAAATATTTGAAGAAATATTACTAGAGAATTCTCTAGAATTAAAGATAAAAAGCTTCAGCTTCAAGATGTCCAGCAAATTTGAAACAGAATAATATAAAATAAATCTATGCCAAAGAGAAGCTATTCAAAGTTACTTAGTGAATAAGACAAATTAACCCCACCCCTAAAAGGTCAATTAACTAATTGCCAACTTAACAGTGATAACAATGGAAACCAGAAGATAGTAAAACCATATTTTCAATAATTTTGGAGAAAATAATACCTGACCTAGAGTTTCCTATCCAGACAAACAAATCAAAAACCAACTATTTTTCATAATGAAAACAAAGCTTTTTCAAAAGTATAAAAACATAATTTTGGGACTTCCCTGGTGGTGCAGTGGTTAAGAATCTACCTGCCAATGCAGGGGACACGGGTTCGAGCCCTGGCCCGGGAAGATCCCACATGCCGCGGAGCAACTACTGAGCCTGCACGCCTAGAGCCCATGCTCTGCGACAAGAGAAGCCACTGCAAGGGGAAGCCCGTGCACCACAAGGCACAGTAGCCCTCATGCGCAGCAACAAAGACCAACAAAGGGCACAGTAGCCCTCATGCGCAGCAACAAAGACCCAATGCAGTAAAAAATAAATAAGTAAATAAAATAAAATAAAAAAACATAGTTTATCATCAGTAGTGTATCCCTAAAGGAAATTCTAGACAATGTATTTCAGACAGAAGGAAAATGATTCCAGATAGAAATTTTATGAGGCAAGGACGAATCATTAGCAAAAAAAGTATTTTTTTAAGAGACATAATACATGATAAAAAGAGGGGAGGTGATATTGGATTTATCATGTTTAATGTCCTTGTATTGTCCTTGAGATTTTTTAAATTTATTTTTTATTGCTCACCAGCCTTATTTTTTAAACATACCACTTATTTTGTCAAAGACTGCATTTAGATCTCATAATGCTTTTATTAAATGTTTACAACAGTAAATAGTTTGACTTCAATAAATATCATTGGTCTTTGTGTACTGATCAATGCATGTTATCCATTGAACGATTTCATAGATTATCAATTTATTTTATGTATAACAAAGATAAACTTTTGAGCTTGATAAGTGAGTTTTCATTTTCAGTTTTTAGGGAAACCAACAAAAGGAGAGAAGCACAATGTGTAACTTTGAAGCTAGTGGAAATGAAATGAAAAAAATCAATCTAAACAAAGTCAGAAAGGAAAGGTGAAGTAACATAGAAAAGATGGCCTACATTAAACACACACACAACAATGGAAATAAATAAACCTAAATATAATAGTAGACATTGATGTATAATAGATTTTAGTGGATAAAAATTGATTAAACATTTCAGACAAAGATTGTCAGATGTGAGAATAAAGGTAAACATCTGAGTGATTCCTGTAGTGTGGTCCTTGGACCAGCAATATTAACGTCACCTGGGAAATTGTTAGAAATACAGATTCTTGAACCCACCCCAGACCATCAGAGTCTGTGGTGGTAGGAGCTTTAACAAGCCCTTTGAGAGCCACTGCTCCAGCTACATGTTCTCTACAGAAGACATGTTAAAACATGAAAAGAGACCCCTGAAAGGATGTTAGTCAATAAATACACAAATGGTCACATTGAGTTCTGTGCAGCAGTTGCAAATCAGCCATGTAATATATTTGTCAAAAGTGCAGATTCCAGGACCTCACCCTATATCTGGTTATCAGTCTTTGGTTGGCCCTAAGATTTGTCATTTTAAATGTGTGCTGCATACCCCAAGGTGTAAGAGCCACTATTATACTCAAGGGAAGTAGAAAATCTTTGAATTCCTTGGCCAAATAGGGGTCTGAGGATCATTGAGAAAATGAAGAGAAGCGTCAGGACTAAAGTTCGGGGCAGGGGGATTTGTGAAAGGGAGTGGCCAGTGGACAATTAACTGGCAGTGCAGAATGTAAAAGAATTTTATGAACAGTGATACCTAATATTCCATGTGAATTGTTTCCATGGCTACAATATACCCCCAAACTGATCCTTCTAAATCCTAAATGAAATCAGCTACACACAAACATGCATTGTAGGTGTTTTTTGTTTTTGTGTTTGTTTCTTGAATGTCGATGAGGCTTCTGTGGGTGGTGGTATGTAGGTTAACAGGTGCTAACTATATAGGATGATAAGGCCATCTTCCTCTGCAGATGTGGTGGCTCAGAGGGGGTATGTTAACACTGCAAGCATCCCTGGACTCCTCAGATGTCTTGGGGGAAGACTTTGATATTCCATCGAGAATAGACTGGGAACGTGAGCAAACTTTCCAAGCTCTGAAGAGTTAGGGACACCCCAGATGACATCTGGCTCCACGATTCTTGTGCCAATCTTGGTAACACAAAGCAAGAATTCAGTATTGCTTGTTGACTTGCCTTAACTGAATGTTTATCTTCATTTCTGAAAAGGATATGAAATTTTAGGTCTAGGCATGTGAATTCTCTGACAGCAATGAGAACAGTGCTCACTTTCTGTGGATAGCCAAGTTTGAGAACCTGATCACATGCTTGAAATGTATGCCTTATTTCATATCACTGGGGCTATGTTTCCTGCAACCACCTCAGAACCAACTCTATCTTTACTGTTATCCATCTTCAGGTTATTCAAGGATTCAAGCACAAAGCAAGACTTATACTGTGTCCTAAATCTGTCAGCAGCAAGTGTTAAGCAATACAAAGTACTAGGTAAACAACTTAGAATAATAACTTGGATTGAAGACACTGTTGGAAAAAGTTATGATGTAGTCAGGACGTATTCAGCCTGTTTGCTGAGTAAAGCCTTTTTTTTTCTGTATGGAAAGAAAATGAAGTCAGTTTTTCTCCTTCCTGGGATCCATCTTGTGCACTGAAATATAAAAATAAAATAGAATTTGAATTTCAGATTTCAGATTTCCTACTTGAAGGAGCTCAAATCCTTGGCAAAGCTGTGGATTACTAGGCGGCAACATAGGGAAGAAAATACAAATTATAGAGGCACCAGCTGCTGTTTAATATTTAGGGTGAACTTACATCCCAGTGTTGGCCTTAAGGGTAGAGCATATTTTCTTGAGAATCAATCCAAATCCAGAAGTTAAACTTTACTATGACCCAAAACTTGAATAAAAGATAATCATGAAAATTGGACAGTTGTGACTTTGTGCTTATTTTACTTAAGTTAGTTATTATCTGGAGTGTGCCAGATCTTTAAAATGTAGAGAAGAAAAAAAAAAAAAAAAACGTGCAGCTCCCAATTCCACATTCTCAGCTATTGCACACCCTGTGAAATCTCAAAGTTTACCCAATGATTTCTGTGAGTCCTAAAAAGCTTATGGTGTCTTCTGTTTCTGAGCTTCTGTTTTCATCTACAGCATTTACGTCCCATGCCATGTTGACCCCAAAATAAAAATGGTCTCCTCTTGATTTCCAGTAGACACTATCATAAAAAAGAAAACTATACAAAAATCCACTCACATGGACCATGTATATGGTTTTACTCATAATTTGGGGTCCTTGGAGAAATTACAGTTCACACTGTCCATTAGGAAGCTGTGGGTCATTAAAACAACCTTTATTGGCTTTATTGACCACCCCCCTGGAGTTCTAAGCCCTGTTGTTTTTTTAAATAAATTTATTTATTTTATTTATTTTTGGCTGCATTGGTCTTCGTTGCTGCACGTGGGCTTTCTCTAGTTGCGGCGAGCAAGGACTACTCTTTGTTACGGTGCGAGGGCTTCTCATTGCTGTGGCTTCTCTTGTGGCAGAGCACGGGCTCTAGGCACAAGGGCTTCAGTAGTTGTGGCACGTGGGCTTCAGTAGTGGCTTGCAGGCTCTAGAGTGCAGGCTCAGTAGTTGTGGCGCACAGGCTTAGTTGCTCCACGGCATGTGGGATCTTCCCGGACCAGGGCTTGAACCTGTGTCCCCTGCATTGACAGGCGGATTCTTAACCACTGTGTCACCAGGGAAGCCCTAAGCCCTGTTTTATGTGTGAGGGAACGGAGGCTCAGAAAGATCCTGGGATTTGCCCAAGTCACACAGCCAACTAGGGCAGGCATTGTATCCATCTCCTTTAATTCTAGATCCTTTTACAATGTTAGTGGAGAAAAAAAAAAAAGAGTACTGATCATGATTTGACACTAACTGCACATATGAGCCTGAAAGTGTACTTAATGTACCTATCCTCGAATTGCTGACATAAGTGAAATTATTTCTTATTTGTGCCATTTTGCTTCAAATGATTTGCAGAGAAAATATGCTATTGATTTTCCAAATCTTGTGCAAGTTAATGGTGAAAGGTAAGTCCTGAGATTTCCAACTGGGCTCTAAAATGTTGACAGCAACAAACACTATAGTGACACTACTGTGAGTATGGAGAACGGATGTTAAAAGGTCACTACAGTCTGTGTCAAGGCAAGTTGACTGGACTGAAATCAAGAAGGAAAAAAGAGCTGCATTTTGGGGGCAAAGAAAAATAATACAGCATTGTAATGAAATGTGTTTAAATTTCAGCCAGAGGAAGAAAAATCTGGTGTCACAGTCCACTTTATTATTATTATTTTTTTTACGGGAAACCATGGACTACTTGAGACAAAGAAATAGTCCAGATGAGCAATGGGAATCAGACCAGCAGGTCCAATTATAACCCAGAGGCATAGTTTGGCAGTTATGTGCTGTGGAAAAAAAGACTTTTGGACCTCCATACGTCACCCCAAATATCCCCATTCTTAACAGCACCAACAGTCAAGGGCTTATCTTTGAGCTCAAAGGATAGCATTACTAATGTAAAAGATCTTTAGCCTATTGAGGGAACAGGCACTATATATAAATCTCAAATAATATAGTCTCTGAGAAATAATCCAACTTTTAGCACATAAAAACTTTCTGGATTCCAAGAACAAATGTCACCAGCTGAGGTGAAATTACATATTTCTGTTGCTTGGTTCAGTGCAGGAACGTTTTGAGAATAAACCGTGGGGCTATGACCCCATTTCACAACCTACCCGCAATAAATTCACCTCATAACTTCACCCAAACAACAGCTACTAAAACCCCTTAGACAGATA
Source organism: Balaenoptera physalus (assembly GCF_965194825.1). Taxonomy (NCBI): domain Eukaryota; kingdom Metazoa; phylum Chordata; class Mammalia; order Artiodactyla; family Balaenopteridae; genus Balaenoptera; species Balaenoptera physalus. The sequence continues at coordinate 40,502,055 of NC_138898.1, read as the reverse complement.
AAGTGACCTTCTTTGGTAATCAGATGCTATTATTTTTAGGGTATGTTTTACAGAACAATTTTCTGTGTTTTTGCAATAAAGAAAATTATTTTGACCTTTGTGCACCTACGTTTGTTTAAAAAAAAAAAAAAAACACAACCGTCCTATTTCTAGCTGTAAACCAGACTTTGAGGGAACTTTTGGCTGTGGTTCTTATTTGGATTGACTTGGCAATGAATATATTGTTTTGATCCATGTTGAATCTGGGCAGTCACAATTTTTGTGCATTCAGTTAGATTTCAGAGGATTATGTATGCCTCTTTTTATGCAAAGGATAGCTAAAGGCATCCACATTCTTTTTAGAGATCAGGAAGAAAACTACAAAAACAGAATAGTAACACCTCAATTAACGCAATTACTGGAGAGATTTATATTTAGATTTGGGGCTAAACAAAAGTCAATCAGGAAATCCTTTTTTTCCCTAAACATTTTTTAAATTAAAAAAATGCTCTAAAATCTATTAATTTAATAAGTATATTGTGATGACACACTAGGCCCTCTCCTTTTAATATAGTGCAGGATTGTCAGGTAAAAGCATATGGGTTTGGGCTTAATTTATACTTAACTAAAATATGCCTCAAGATTTTGAAAAAAATTTAGTAATACATAGCTCACACTTACATGGTACTTTCTGTGCCCCATTTACTTTTCTGAGTTTTGTATGGGTATCTCTATGTATGTATATGTACACATACATATACATTCACACATTTAATCCTTATACCACCCTGGAGAGCAGGTACTGTTAGTAATATTCCCATTTTACAAATAAGGAAACTGAGGCACTGAGAAAATAAGTAACCTGACAAAACTACACTGCATGGAAGAACCATGGTGGGAATCCCAGCGCTCTGGCCCCAGAGCCTGTCCTCTTAACCACTACGCTATATTGCCCTGAAGTCAAGTCCTTATTCGGCTTCTTCTTCTAGGAGGGAAACAACAATTTCTGGAGGATTGAGGTGCTGTGGTTTGCTGGTGGGGGACAGAGTGGGCATAGATTAAATTCCTTTTCTTCTGTAATCAGCTTCATGACCTTGGGAAAGTCACTTTGGGCCTTGGGATTCTGCTTTTTGCCATGAATTAAAGGGATTAGTCTAGACCCAAGCTGTCCATTAGTAGCCCCTAGCCAAGCACTTGAAACGTGGCCAAATTGAGATTGCCCTATGTGTAAAACCCACACCAGGCTTCAGAGCCTTAGTATGAAAAAAAGAATGTAAAATTGTCTAGTGTTTTTTGTTTTTTTTTAAATTAATTAATTAATTAATTTAAGGTTGCCTTGAGCCTTTGTTGCTACACGCGGGCTTCCTCTAGTTGCAGCGAGTGGGGGCTACTCTTTGTTGCGGTGTGGGGGACTTCTCATTGCGGTGGCTTCTCTTGTCGCAGAGCACGGGCTCTAGGTGCGTGGGCTCAGTAGTTGTGGTGCATGGGCTTAGTTGCTCCGTGGCATGTGGGATCTTCCCAGACCAGGGATCAAACCTGTGCCCCTGCGTTGGCAGGCAGATTCTTAACCACTGTGCCACAAGGGAAGTCCCTCTAGTGTTTTTTATAGTGTTTATGTGTTGAAATGATAATATTTTGCATATACTGGGTGAAATAAAATATATTAAAGTTAATTTCACCTGTTTATTGTTCTTCTAATGTGACTACTAGAAACATTAAAATTCTATGTGAGACTTATGTTGTGGCTCACATGGTATTTCCATTGGATTGTAGTAACAGTTCTTCACCCACATTCGCCTTGATATTTCCAAGTGAAACACCTCGGTAGGCATAGGCAGGGAGATGCACAATTCCAGAAACATTAGCTTTATTTTCAAGATTTTCTCACTTGCTTAAGAAAAGTTTAGACTGCACGTTCATGACATTGAGATTATAAAAATAACTCAAGTCATTAAAAAAGTTAGTTATTTGCAAAAGTTGCTGTTTGTTATTAGGAACAAATTATTTGGTCACACTTCAAACTGAGTTGTCATTCTGGTGTGTCAAGATATCACAAGTGTCCCAGATACTTCTAATAATCCTTCCAATCCTGAGATTCTGCAGTTCTATTTTTACAGAAGCGCAGCCATGGGCTTTTTATGAGATGACAATGGAGAAATAAAGATACAAAGGTTTATAATTTGGAGAATGTCAGGAGGATAATCATTTGCCTCTTTCTTAAAGAGGAGCTAATTATCTTGGGACGCTGCCAACAGTGGACTCGCTGGAGGAAAGCAAATTCAAAGTGATGGGACTAACTGGCCCCGCCAGGAGCACAGACCTGGTATTCCTCTCATGGTTTGCAGTTATGCCTCTGGGTTTGCTCGCTGTCACAAGGAGCTCTGTTTCTACCTGCACAAGGTGTGGCAAGAGCAGCTGTGTTCTCAGTTTCCACTGTCAGTGTTGCTGAAGGCAAGACACCTCATACAGCTGTCCCAGCAAGCCCTGGGGATAATCTGATCGTCTGCCTTTGCCCAGGCATCATGCAAGTTGGATGATAAAGATCAGCTTCTGGTTAAAAGTTATACTTCTGGATAATTTACCATCTTCAAGGTGTTGTGGGGTGATTCATGGAATATAGAAGGTGTAGGCAGTCAGATGTAGGATAATAATAATTCAGTAAAGAATTCTTAAATTTTCTTTAAATAATATTGTAAATCATTTCACTAAATCCATGCAGTATACTACAAATGTATCTCAGATAAAAGATAGATTTATCAAATAAGGGATGGGTTGGAGCCAAAGAGAATAAAAACCACTTGAAAAACTCCTTCCTTCCCCTATACTTGCCCTCCCATCCTTCAGATCATAATCAGAAGCCATAATAACACAGGTGGATCATCCAAGCTTTCTGCACTCAAGGGGTTAATATTGTAATACAGTGGTGCTCAAAGTGTACCCCCTGGGTCACAGCACTGGCGTCACCTGGGGACTTAGAAATGCGAATTCTTGGGTCTCACCCCAGGCACTGAAGCAGACACTGGGGGTGAAGCCCAGGAGCTGATGTTTTAACAAGCCCTCCAGGATAATCCCCACATGTTAAAGTGGGAGAACCTGTGCTGTGTAAACCCTGCTGGTTCTGGACCAGATTCCGTTTACCTGCTGATGCCTTCACCTGTGAGTATCTGTGGGCAGCTAACAGCCCACAGCTGCAACCTTTGCCAAACAATTGTCCTTGGTCGAAACCCCTTGCCCAGACATGGAGACACCTCAGGGGTTATGCCCCAACCTCCACTGTGGAGCCTGGCCAACCAGCAACTGATGTGGGCATACCAAAGCCCCTTTACTTCAAGGCAGGATGACTCTGTAGCATGGTTTGTACTGCAGAGCTCCTCTGTGGGATCAGGCTGATGTTACACTTTACTTGACACCACGTCCTTGCTCATCTCCTTGCCCTTCCCTGTCTTGCTCCTTCACTCCCTTATAAGGAGTCCTCCCTCAATACAGCACATGCACCCAATCCTTGTCTCAGGCTCTGCTTCCAGAGAATCTGCTCACCTACAATCATGGGTCAGAAAACTGTGACCTGCAGGCCAGCCACCAGTTTGTGCAAATAAAGTTTTATTGGAAAATAACTATGCCCGCTATTTACATATTGCCTATGGCTGCTTTTGCACCACCATAGCCGACCTAAATAGTTGCGACAGAAACTGTATATTTCACAAATTTTGAAATACTTACTATCTAGCTTTTTAAGGAAAAATTTGTTGATGTCCACCTAAGACATTAGCCAAGGTCAGTTGGACAAAAGCTAGAAGGGAACAAAGATTCCACTATGTATTAAGCATGGGTTAGAAGCAGTGGTGTGCTGGAGCCAGTTGTGCGTGTCTCTTTCCAGCTCTACATCACTTTGGTTGCTTGAAATCAGCCATGATGGGAATATTTCCGGATGAGAATATTTCCAAATGGAAATTGGAAAATTCTACAAAACAGATTTTTTTTTTCCTGGAAAGCCAGGTGTTAAGTATTTACCAGCACACCACTGGTTCTAAGCCAGGTGTCTTACACCCTTTAGCATGGTACAAAGAGTTAAGACTCTTTAATGGAAGGCAAGAGGAAAACAGGTTGAGATCCCCCAAGTACATATGAAAGCACTCTTAAAACAGTGATTTTAATTTTTTTTCATAGAAAATCTTTCTCTTTTGGCCACATATGATCTCTGGGATCTGTCTCCATTTTTAAAAAAATTTTATTTCTATACTGGTCTGTGCTATTTACTAAATTTGCTGTGAGATGGGGCCCTCCCTCAGCTCACTCTAGCAGCTTGTCTCCTTGTGGTCAATCTAGGAACTCACAGCTTTCCTAACAGATTCTCTTGGGCATCCATTTGGTCTCAGAATTTCTAGAATCTATACAGATCTAAAATTTTGTGACCGTTCAACAATCTCTTCTTTGGTTTTCCTACTAGGAGTGGATTATGGGCTCTATCTGGTTAGCAGTCTAAATGTGAGGGTGTTAGGGAGTTTTTATTCTAAAATAGAAGAGGGATAGGAGTTAGATTTTCCACAAAAATTTCTTTTGGGGGAATGTGGTAACCAGCCTATAAGATGACCCCCAGTGGTCTCCACTATCTGTTAGTTATTCCCTGCGTCATTCCCTCCTATGTGAACAGAGATGCCCAGGGAGATGGGGCAGAAGTGGCAGTGTGTGGCTTCCAAGGATAAGTCATAAAAGATACTGTGGCTTTGCCCTTGCTACCTTGGATCCTTCATTCTGAGGGAAGCCAGCTACCATCTTGTGAGGACACTCAAGCAGGCCACTGCAGAGGCCCTCAAGGATGAGGAGAGGAAGTGAGGTCTCTCACCAATACCCAGCACCTGAGAGGTGGACCCTCCACCCCAGGCAAGCCTTCAAAGGACTGCAGCCCTCCCCAGCTAAGTGGCTTTTGAATCCCTGATCTCTGAAACCACGTGAGATAATAAATACATATGGTTGTGTTCAGCTGCTAAGTTTTGGGGTAATTTGTTAGGCAGCAATGGCAAACTAATACATGCAGTGTTTATGCCCTTCATTGGTTATTCATGATCAAAGTTTGAAACTATCATCTAAATTTGAAAGGTCGTACATCCCAACAGTCACTGGGAGACAAATTATTTTTACTCTGGTCTGCTGCATACCTAAAAGTATTTTTGACTCAAAAGCTAAGGAAAGTCATATTAACCTGTGAGTCCTCCGATATGTCACCGCGTCACTGCCAAACAGCACTCAATAATGTGCTGACCTACTTCTCCAGGTCAGAGAGCAATTTTGCTTAATGATCCTGGCTTGCAACTGATTTTATTTAATCACAGTACATTATTTTGCGGTTGAATCATCTGAAATGCTTTTCCTAGCACTGGAGTCATGAAAGACATTTATGAGCTAAATGCCCCATGAGTTGATCATGCTGCAGCGAGCTCTTTGCCCCCTCAGGCCACCTCTTCAGATCTGGTCTAGATAATAAATTGCTCTGTCTTCCTGGGGAGACCACAAGGTGTGTTCAAAACCCAGTGTGTCTGGGCTTTCACCTGAATGGTTGAGCACACAGTTCACTTTCCACCTTTGCCAAGTTGCTCATGAAGTTACAACTAGTTTTTATGTCTTTTTTATCGGGTTCTGTACATTTTTCTCATCTTAATTTGACTCTTCCTTAATTGGAACTTTAACTTTGCGTCTTTTTTAATCTTTTAAAAATTGTGCTGAGAGAAAGACACTGAGGTTTTGTTAAAGCTGTGTTTAGTGCATGAAAATTATTAACAGTTTTAAATTTCCCATCCTGTTTGGAAAGCTTATCCGTGTGCTTGTTTCCACTCTATAGAGTGATACAAACTAGGATGCAATTTTCATGGATAATTGTTGCCATAAAAAAGTCTCCAATCACGTATGATCCCTGCATGAAAAAAAATTCTTACAGTGACAACCCCAAGTTGGCACTTGTTGTGAAATTTTAATGTACTAACAGTCTCTCTCCTGGGCAGAGGTTCCATGTGGCAGAAACTGGCAGGACAACTATCTTGCCATCTTCTTTATGCCCACTCTCCAGTCCTCTCTTGGTCCCTCCTTCCTTTCAGGATTCTTTTCTTCCACATCACCCTTCAGCCCTTCCCAGGCCTCATCTGGACCCCAGCTCCATGCTTCCTGACCTCATCTTCCTATCAAATTCCTCCTGCCTCAGCGCTGTGGTTTGCAAATGCTCTTTATAGCAAGACCCTAACAGAGTCTTATACGCTCCTCCAATAGGCAGATAAAAGCAGTGGGTGTTTTTTAATATATATTTATTTGCAATTTTCGATTCATTAGATTTACTTATTATAAATTCAATGTGGAGATTATTAAAGGATGTTGCCTGAACACAGATCCAAACTCAGGGCTTACTGGTGGCATTTGGAGTCTTACACCAACCTTGTCATATAATTTTTCTCATTTTGTAAAATATATTTTGCATATAGAGTTTTAAAAAAAGCCCCGATGTAAACAAATAAGTTGTGGCAAATGCTAACAAGTTTGTAACAATTCACCTTGACCTATCAAAATACACTTCAAACACGTCTGCAAATTTGAAAATGAAATAAAATATTTTGTTTCAAAATAGAATTACTTTAAATACCTATCTAATTACTTTATGTATCAAATTTTGATAAGCATTCATTTGGGAGAAATCGAAAATTCATTTCGTATATACTTAGTAACATAAGATATTCAGCAATCTCATTTTAAAAAATTGTCAGTGCTCATCTTTTCAGCAATCTACACAAAATTTCAGAAAAGCCAATTTTTTTCCTTTTGCTGACATTGTAAGAAATGTTTCATATGCCACATGATTTTCTGTAAGCCAGATTGAGCTCATTCAGCTCAGGGAAAAGAAAAATCCAGCGAGGTGTGCAAGGTCTGGCAGCTGAGCTCCCTCTGAGCTGTGGTTATTAGCTAACGGAGTCAGGAATTTTTGTCCCCATCCAGCTGATCTCTGACTGTTAATGTGAGGTCAAGCACAGTGGTCAAATTCGAACGAATTGCTCTCATTTTGCTCCTTCTTAAGTGTCCTTCCCTGGGGCAGCCAATGCCCAGCTCCATCAATTGAGGAAGAATCAAAAGGTGGGGGAACCCAGCTTGTGCAGACCCTGGACTTCAGTCTTTTCCTCTTTTCCAGACTTTCATGACCTCTACCCTCTCCTCAGGCACCGCTCTTCTCACCCATGTCCATTAAGTCTTGGTCATGTGAGGCTCTGCCTCAGTTGGCTTCACCCTGTTATTTTATGCAGTAGGTCATCCAAATAAACTTATTCCAAGGAACAGAGCACCTGTCTGCATGCACAAGGCAATGCCTTCTCATCCTCTAGTCATACTTTATGGATAAAGATATACAGGATGTATATTTCAACAGACAGAATCTTAGGAATCTCTTACCTTAGGGCTCCCTATAAACATCTTTAAGTAATGATAATGTTTGGAAATCATCATTCATGTTATTTCAGAGAACTCACAAAAATCTAATTGGAAGGCCACCTGTCATAAAATGACAACATTGGTGCTATATATCATTTAACACTTTTGACAGATATTGGCATCAAAGTCAATGCTCACCTGACTTTTCAGTGATGTTTAGATGAGAGCTTCCACTCCTGCCATCATTGGTGCCACTGCCTTTGCACCAGCAACACAGGTAGTCTGACCTTAAAAGTGCCGAATTATAGGATGGCAAGTTGACAACAGGTGTCACCATTTAACAATATATCCCCCACCTGGATGTCCAATATTTTCCAACAACAATCTTCCTGATGTTCATCTGCAGAAACACACTTCTCAAAAAATAAAGCTGAGATGGTCACAGGGTCGGTCATCTTTGTGTTCAGTTACATTACATTTAACATGGTCACAAGCTCATTGATGGGATGTGTAGGACAAGGCCTGGATGCTCCCTGTTTTCATCAGGTGAAGGTACTGACAGTGTGCTCTTGCCCTCTGACCACGTCCTCCCCTCACTCACATTGCAGTAACTCTTTTGAATGACACTACAGTGTATTTTATTTAAAAAAAATTTAAATGTACTTATAGCGTATTTTAATCTTCGTGTCTAAACGTTGCTTGCATACATTTTTTATATAAATCTGTGCAATTTTTTTGCTGAAAGAGACTGAAATCGTTAGTTTTAGACTCTATGGGTGCTTTAAATATGGCATTGTAACTTGAGAAGGGCTATATGAAAAAAACAGAAAAATTTCAGTGCATAAAACACAGTGAACACTTGGGCAATTTTCTGCCTTACGGAGGTGAAGCCAAATACCCAGTTGCCATCTTGTGCTCTGTTGTCTCCTGGAGACTCGTGAGAATTTTCACTACAAGACTTTCGCACTGTCACCAGAGTGACCCCCTTTGGCTGAAAAACCCATTGCCAGTCACATAGGATAGTGTGTCATTTCCTCTTGTGCCTGCTCAGATCTCCATTCTAACAACACATTTTTTTTTGCTTTTTCATTATTTATGCTGTGATCCATTTCTGGTTTTAAGGGCAATTTTATTACCCTCACTTGAAATATTATGACAACATTTATAAATATAAATGATAGACACAAACACTTAAAATTTGTAAAGGCTAAAACTCTGACATCATCATGGCAAAATGTGTTCTGTGTTCACTTATCGCGTCATTTCCCATGTAGGTGCAGAGCCTGTGCTATGCATGGGCCCCTCTGGATGGGGTGGAATGTGGTGAGCCCGAGCTGCAGCTTGGAGTTCACATGCACAATTTTATATGTGCAGACATGCTCACTCCTACAGAAAACTGTGAGGGCAGAATTTAAACCTCATCTTGCATGTATACAAGTGGAATATATGCAAGGGGATAGTAGGAAACTACTAGACGTCAGCACAAAATCTAGTTGAATTGACAACATGGCTTAAGTTGGTGGTCTCCAATGTGTTAAAAATTTGGACTCCAACACATTTGAGTATGCAAATTATTCAATTAAAGCTTTAAAATATTTTAAAAATAGAAGTTGAATCAAACATATGCTGGGTCCCTACAGCATATTCTGAATGCAGTTTGACAACCATTGCTTTCACGCAGCTGAGCTCCTGTTAGTTAAATTCAATATTGAATGTATGAATAGCCCAAAATACATTAATTTGCTTACTTAAAAAAGGATACTTGCTAACCCAAATAAAGCTCACATTGGTAGCATTGCAGAAAGTCTAAATGAGCCTAAGAAAAATTTCCCAGTGAGCTGGCTAAAAATGCAGAGTCCTGGGCCCCATGCTCCCTGATTCAGATTCAGTAAATCTGGGGTTGATCCCAAATATTATATATTTTCAAAAGCACCACTGGGGCCTCTGATACAAGTTGTACGTGCATCATACTTTGCAAAATACTGGTCTTGAAGCTCCAGTTATCTGAAAGCAAGCCAGTGATGGCCGTTTTCCCCGGAGAGCTGTTTGAATGTCGTTCCTCCTAGTGCCATATGTTCACTTCAGACTTTGCTGTGAAATAGGAAGATTGAGTTACTGTTGCAGAGCTCTTTGTTTTGTTGCACCAAGATAGCTGGCAGTGGCCTTTAAAAAAGACATATATATTGTAAAATCCAGAGAAACCCGGTAAAGTTAGTTAACTTTATCACCACAGTTTTTCCCAGCTGTCAATTAACAGTGTTTCCACAAGGAGAAATTCTTCCGGCACAGTAGTAATTCTTTTAATCAGAGTAACAACAATATAATTTTAATGTGTCATTCTGTTTTATTAAGCAAATCTTACCAACACCTGTGGTGTTGTCACTGAACAGCACAAAACAAGAACACCCTTGTGAAGACTCCATCAGTATTGGGGTACGATGCTGGTGACTAAGACAGGAGGTGTCTACTGCAGTGCCAGTTATCTTGGGAAGCTTCATCCACCTTTCTGTAGCTTAGCTGGACAATATCTGGGCGAGACCACTGCTGGGATCCCCCTCTTCTCACCACAGCCTACCATCATTTGATTATCATTCTCTCTTCGCTTGAGTTTCCCTAGGAGAAGGCCTTAAGGGCTTGAGTGCAAATTGTCTGATTGGGAGATCCAGGAAATACCAAGGGCGTAGGGGCCTGAGATCGGACAGGGAAGAAAGTCAGTACAGGTAGAGGCCGTGTTACCAAGCAAGTTCACACTGGGGGCAGCTGGAGCTCCATCTGAATCTCTAGGAGACCGTGAAGTAAAAGGGTTTAACCTGCATGAGGGAGAAGGCATGGGGCTGGACCACCATCAACTTCCTGTGCCGCCTGGTCAACGGCTGCTTCCAGGAGCTCTTTTGGCTTCCCTTTTATGCCAGTGGAGCAGGCGCATTACTCAGAAAAAGTCCCCCAAGCCAGAAAATTAAATTCATCCTAGAATCTCCCCCTAAAGCACCTCTAAAGGTAAACTCAGGTGTGGTTGAAAGTGGCTTATTATGAATAAGAAAGACATTCCTCTCCCTTCTATCTCTCGGGAAATTATAAGGGTTGTAGGAGCTCTGTGCCAGAAACCAGGGACAATGACCTAATATATATTTCTTATTATATCATAATATCACAACCCCTATTAAACTGGTTATGTAGATTAACTCCCCCCAAATATCTTTGGAATCCCCCACCCCCTTTGGCTCCCACCACCATGTTTTTTTGGGTTCTCAGCAGCTTTCCTCTGGGTCACTGCTGTAGCCATGTTACTTGTACAGCAGCTACACTTGCCCCTTCTGAATTTTCCTCCATATTTCTCCCAGTGATACTTTTTTTGGGTAAAACTTTAAAATTCTTTACATGCACAACACATATAAAAATAACAAGTACAGTTGATCCTTGAACACAGGGATTAGGGGAACCGACCCTCCATGGAGTTGGAAATCTGTGTATGGTTTATGGTCCGTCGTCCATATACACGAGGTACCAACGTACCTGCAGTTCCGCATTTGCAGATTCAACCAACTGCAGACAGAGTAGCATTGTAGTATTTACTATTGAAAAAAATCCCTGTATAAGTGGACCCGTGCAGTTCAAACCCATGTTGTTTAGGGGTCAGCTATTCTCTTGAACTCGTCATCTGTTTTAAAAAATATACTCACGGAGCTGTATAGTCCAGATCCCTCTCTGTTCCCCTACTTGAAACTGTAATCCTGAATTTCAATGTTAAGCACACCCATGCATTTCTTTACAATTTTACTACATCTAATTGTATCACTAAACAGTATTTGAATTTTCATTATGTTTGTTTGAAAAATTTATATTGTTCTGAGTATCTTCTGTAGCTTGATTTTATTTTACTTAATATCTTTTGAGATTCTTTTATGTTGATGAGTATATTTCTAGTTCTTATGTTTCCACTGCTGTTTAATGCTTTATTGTATGAACGAAATTTATCCATTCTCTTCTTGGTGGACATTTATTTCTCTTATTTTGCTATTGCAACTGCAAGAACATCACTGTACCTGTCTCTTTCTGTCTGTGGATGAAATTTTCTCAGGGATGCTTAATTACACAGAAGTGAAGTTGCTGGATTGAGAGATAAAGATCTTTAACTTAACCAGTTTTGCCAAATTCCTCTCCTAAGTGGTTTCCCACGTTAATGTTCTATCAAATACAATATAAGAGTTTCCATTGTTTCACATCTTAACCAACACTAGGTATTGTCAGGTAAAATAATATATAATTTTAATGTTTATTTCCATCATTTACTAGTGATACAAAGAATCTTTTGTATTTTTTGTCAATTTGAGCTTCTTTAGATCCTTTATCATTTTTTAACTAGGTAATTTGTATTTCTGTTATTGACTTGTTAGATATGCATATAGAAAGATATACCCACAGGCAAAGTAATGACCCCCTAACACCCAGAACCTGTGTATATGTTACTTACATGAAAAAAATGTGACTCTGATGATGTGATTAAATTAAGAACCTTGGATGGGGAGATCATCCTGGATTATCTGTATGGAAGCAATCTACTCACACAAGTGTTTAAAAGTAGAGGAGAGAGGCAGGGGTAGGTCAGAGAGATGAGATGAAAGAAGGAGAGATTCAAAGCATGAGGGGGACTTAACTTGCCACTGTTGACTTTGAAGATGGAGGAAAGAATGTGTGTGGCATCTATTAGCTGGCTGCCCTGAGCTGACAGCCAGCAAGGAAATGATGACCTCAGTCCTATAAATACTAGGAACTGAATTCTGTCAATAACCTTAAGGAGCAAAGAAACAGATCTCCTTGGGAGCCTCCAGAAAAATATACAACCCTGCCAACACCTTGGGTTTAGCCTGGTGAGACTACAGGACTGTAAGATTGTTAATTTATGTTGTTTAAGCTGTCAAGTTTGTAGTAATTTGTGATGGCAGTAATAGAAAACTAATACAGTCTTCCCTTGGTATCCCTGGGGGCTTGCTTCCAGGACCCTTGCAGATACCAACATCCATGAATGCTCAAGTCCCTTTTTTAAATTTGTGTAGTACAGTTGGCCTCCCTATCGCAGGGTTCCACATCAGCAGATAGGGAGGGACAGGTGTACATGCATACAGAGGGTACTATTCCTTGTTTGTGTATACAGCTTGCATATATTTTTTCCCAATCTATGGAGCATCATCGCACTTTATAAATGGTGTCTTTTAATGTACAGAAGTTTTAAAGTACAATGAAAGTTAGATTCATCTTTTTTTCTCTATTATTTATGCATTGTAAAAATAAGTTCTTCCTATATACTACAGTCATGAAGACATTTTCTGCTGTCAACATTTAAAAATGTTTATTGATTTAAAAAAAAATAGAAAAAAAATGTTTATTGAAGTATAGTTGATTTCCAATATTATATTACAATATTCACAATATTTTCTTTGATGAGAGTTTTATCATGAATGGATGTCGAATTTTGTCAAATGCTTTTTCTGCACTGTTGAGATTGTCATATGATTTTTGTCCTTTCTTTTGTTAATGTGCTGTATAACAATGATTCTTTTTGCAGATATTAAACCATCTTTGCATTCCAGAATAAATCCCACTTGATCATGGTGTATGATCCTTTTTGTACATTGCTGAATTCAGTTTGCTAACATTTTGTTAAGGATTTTTGCAACTATATCCATCAGATATATTGGCCTGTAATTTTCTGTTTTTGCAGTGTCTTTGTCTGGTTTTAGTACCAGGGTAATTATGCCTCACAGAGTGAATTTGGTAGTGTTCCCTCCTCTTCAGTTTTTGGAATAGTTTGAGAAGGATACGTGTTAACTCTCCTTCATATGTTTGGTAGAATTCCCCTGTGAAGCTGCTGGAATTTGGTTTGCTAGGAGGTTTTTTTTTTTTTTTTTAAATTACAAATTCGGTTTCATTAATAGTGATTGGTTTGCTCAGATTGTGTTTTTCTTCCTGATTCAGTCTCGAAAGGTTGAGTGTTTCTAGAAATTTGTCCATTTCTTCTAGGTTGTTCGATTTGTTGCCATATAACTATTGTATTCTCTTACGATTTTTTTGTATCTCTGTGATATCTGCTGCTGTTTCTCCTCTTTTATTATTTTATTTGTGTCCTCTCTCTTTTTTTTTCTTGATGAGCCTGAACAATGGTTTATCCATTTTGTTTATCTTTTCAAGAAAAAAAAAAAGAGCTCTTGGTTTCATTGCTTTTTTTTTTATCTCTCTATTATTTATTTCCTCTCTGATCTTTATTGTTTCCTCCCTTCTGCTGACTTTGGGCTTTGTTTGTTCTTTTTCTAATACATTTAGATGTTATGTTAGGTTGTTCACCTGAAACTTTACTTGTTTCTTGAGGTAGGCCTGTATCACTATAAACTTCCCTCTTAGAACTGCTTTGCTGCAACCCATCATTTTGGAAAGTTGTGTTTTTATTTTCATTGGTCTTGAGGTATGTTCTGATTTCATTTTTGATTTCTGCATTGACCCACTGGTTTTTTAGTAGCATGTTGTTTAGTCTCCATGTTTTGTGCTTTTCCCATTTTTCTTCCTGTAATTGATTTCTGGTTTAATACTGTTGTGGTCAGAAAAAATACTTCTATCCTCTTAAATTTGTTGCGACTAGTTTTGTGGCCTGGTATGTCATCTATTCTGGAGAATGTTCCATGTGCTCTTGAAAAGAATGTGCATTCTGCTGTTTTGGGATAGAATGTCCTGTAGATATCTATTAAGTCCAACTGGACTAATATGTCATTTAAGACCACTGTTTCCTTATTGATGTTCTCCTTTGCTCAGTGGCCGCACCGCCGTATTGGGTGCAGGGTCGGGTCCCAAGTTGCTGGAGCAGAAGCCCTGAGGGTCTGGTCCAAGCTAGCTTTGTTCCCTTTAAGTGTGTGCTGTTCCCCCTCCCAGCACCAGCTGCCTCACCCCAGAGGGGATGGGTGCTGGAGAAAAAGGGGCTGGTACAGGCACTCAGCATGGTACCCTCAACATTGAGACATTTAATCCAACTGGAAAATTTTTTTCGTATGTTTTCATATCCATTTCCAATGGATAATAATTGCCTCGGTGTCATTTACTATCTAGTCCATTTTTTCTTCACTAACCTGCACCTCAGTCAGAGATCAAGTTGACCGGTCTGTGGTTCTGTTTCTGAGCTCATTATTTGGTTTCTTTATCGTTTTTGTTTATTCCTAAACCAGTAATACAGTATCTTAATTACAATACTTGTATTTTAATAATTGTTATTTTGTAGGCTGAGACCCTCTACCATGTTTTTCAGTTATCTTGACTATTCTTGGTCCTTTACTTTTCCTTATGAATTTTAAAATTAGTTTTCAAGTTCTAAAATTAGGTTTTTAAGAACCCTGTTGGTATTTTTGTTGAATTGCATTGAATTTATAGATTAATTTTGGGAGAACTGACGTTTTTATAATATTGAGTTTTACCATCCGTGAACTTGGTTTATCTCTCGATTATTGAAGTCTTCTTTTATGTCTTTGAATAATATATTATAATTTTACCTATCTTACATAAGATTTATGAGGATTTTATATAATTCTTTGAAAAAAAGTATGTTCCAAGTTGTTAATTCCTGGTATCTAGGGATGAAACTTTTAATAAAGATTTTCTACCTACTAATATTTCTGAACTATTCTATTAACTCTATTATCTTGTGTTGAGTTTCTTATGTTCACAGTTATAACAATTATAACATCTATGAACAATGAATATTTTGTTTATTTACATTATTTATATTTTAAATTCCCTTTCTCACCTTCATAGGCTCCTTTTAGGACCTCTTATATAGTATTAAATGAACATCCACAGTGAGTGTCTTTTTCTTGTTGCATATTTTAAAGGAAGTGGTATCATTGTTTATCTATATGAATATATTGCTCAATGAGGTTTTAACAAGTTCATTTCTATTCTTAGTTTGCAAGTATTTATTTTTTAATAAACAAAAATTGGTTTTATTAAATGATTTTTCTGAGTCTGTTGAAAATGATTTTTTCCTCTCATAGTCAGCTTATATCAAATTACATTATTAGGTTTTTTTTCATGAAAACAGACATTTCCATTCCTAGAATAAACCCAACCCTTCCTAAATGGTGTTTTTATATGGGTGTATAAGTGTCTGTGTACAAAGAAGCTTATAATTTATTTGGATTTTTGTGCCTATGGCCGTACGTTGATACTGGTCTGAAGTTTCTTTGTACTGTTATCTTTAAATTTACATATTAAGGTTATATCAGCCTTAAAGAGGAAAAGAGAGAGGTGGTAAAAGGATGGTAGTGAGAGAGAGGAAAATGAGAAAGAAAGAATGAGAGAGAGTGAAGAGAAAAAAAAGAACAAAATAAAGCAAGAATGGTAAAACATTGATAATTATTGAATATGGATGATGGGCATATGGGACTTCATTATAGTATTATCTCCACTTTAAGGAGAAATAAAAACAAATTATTTTTTAATTGAGAGATTTCTAGAATAATTTTATCCTTAGAGCTACCATAGAGTACAATTTCTAAAGAATATCTTAAAGACATTTCATTTCTTGAGTACTTATTTTCAACTTTCATTAATGGTCACCTTTTCTATGGAAATATAGACTCAAATTCACTAGATTTTGAAGATGTTTGTTGTTGGATCACACACTTGAAGGTGTTTGTTGTTGGATCACACATTTACACAAAATAATAGTTGTACAAATAAAATACACCTTATTAATTTATCTAACAGTCCTAATATTCCTTATTATTATATAATAAATCTTATTATTTCTCTAACAGTACTAATATTCCCTCAGGCAGGGCAGGGGGCTCATTCTGCTAGTTGTCATCTCTCAGTTATCCTGGTTTAAACTCTCAGTTTTCATGATTCAGTCTCTTCTCTTTTCCCACTTCCCTTTGGGTCTCCTCAAATGCTGCACCAAGGAAAGAGCTCTGTGGCATATTGGCCAAATCCTTAGAGACACTATCCTCAAATCATCAGTGGTCTTTGCCATGGGTGACTTGTCTCTTCTGGTTCCTGTACTGGTACCTGCTGAGGTGTGACTGGTCTTGCCTTGCCTTCTGAATTGTCTTTCAGGCATCCACTGCTGACTGGGTCTAACCATTGGCCCCTGCTGTAGAGCACACTGGCTTCTTTATCACATGTTCAGGCCATTGCCACACATCTTTACCCCCATCTCTGAGGCACAGGGTAATTTTGGCATTCTCTAGATGCCTCCTGAAGACCAAGAGGAAACAGAAGATCTTCAGATTTACCTTGTGCAAATGCTATTTTTCCAGTGTACATTTGATAAGACACCATGGGATGCATGGGGCTTCTTTTAGAGAATTGCCCTCCCCCTAAGGCTGCACTGTGAAATAGATCGATTCATCCTTCTCCTGATGTTATCAGATTCTCCTATAACTCTATAGGAGTTGACATATTTAGCAGGTTCGTTTCCCTACTTCCCACCTTGAGGATTGGTGTTCTAACCTAAGAAGAGCAGCACAGACAGGTGCTTTTAACCTCTTCATGTTCCTTCTTGCTTGTCCTAGAAATCCTCTCAGTGCCCCAGAAATCTCTCAATTCATGCCCTGATATGAAGATACTTCATATCTTTGCGTCACATCTCTCTTCTAGGGTTTACCATGAAATTGTCCTCTCTGACTCCCTACTGTATCTGGCTGTTATGTAATGAGAACTTTAGAATTGATAAATTTCTTTTTAATCACCACCAAGTAACCCTTTAAATATGAAGCATAAGCATTCTTTTACAGGTGTTGTAAACTTGAGTAATCAAGAAGATTAAGAAATATTCTGCTTCTTTAAAATATATGGGAGGATTACACTTGCCAACATGTCCTACATTTGGTTGATAAAATGTGAGCAGAATAACCCGTGTCACCTTTTAAAGACATTTTAAGGTAGAGTGCACAATATGCCATGTTTCCTTTTCCTGCCTTGGCAATTATGGAAGTATGTTTCAAGGAAAAGTATCGTCATCTTGGGTTCCTGAATGGACTACCATGAAAGATCCCCTTGCCTAACCACATAGGGCTTGTACCATGAACAAAAAAATGTTTGTTGTATTAAGCCACTGAGAGCCAGGGGTTATTTGTTACAGCTGTGTAATCTAGACCATCCTGACTGATGCATAGCCCTATGTGTACTAACATAGAAAAATGGTCATCATATGGGTTTGTGTAACAAAAGCCAATATGATCTCAATTATGTAAAACTCAGTGTGTAACTAATTGGGATAAATAAGTGAAAGAGTGAATTCTTCCTTTGAGAAGTTTTGAGAAGCCAGAAATTTTGGAAGCAGCGATTGTATTCATGACTGCTTTCTATTTTTTGAATAGCCTTTCTGTATTTGGGAAAATTCCCTTGTGAGGAACTCTGTATTTTCAAAGTAGAAATCAGAACTGAGTTCCTAGCTTTTCTTGTAGCTAGGATGTAGGTGATTGACTTACATATACGTATGGGAGATATAGGTTTGGAAGTGGAGGACAGGAGAAAATTATTTTGAGTAGAATTCAGTTTTGCTCACACGTAGCTTCTGGATTTGGGGGATGGTAGTGGTTTCAGAGTCAGATTCTTGTCATGGAGTGATGTAGCAGTGGGATTCTATTTCTGTATCTCTTCCTATCTCTACTGCTATCTAGCTAACTGGAGAGATTTGTTACAAGGGATTGACTTATGCAATTGTGTGAGTTGAATGAGCAAGTTTGAAATCTGTAGGACAGGCAGTCAGGAAGGACAGATCATAAGCAAGATGGAACTCCATGAAATGGGCCAAAACTGTTATCAACAGGCAGAATTTCTTCTCACTTTTTCAGGAAAGCCTCATCCCTGCTTTCTGGGTCTTCTAACTGATTCAGTAAGGCCTACTCAGGTTATCCTTGATAATCTCCCTCACTTAAAGTCAACTGATTAGGGACTTTAATTACATCCCCCACATCCCTTCATAGCAACATCTAGATTAGCATTTAATTAAATAACTCAGGACTGTAGCCTAACCCAGTTGACATATTTTAAAAAATCCATCATCATTGGCATTAGTACATGTGACAGAAGTTGTTGTAGAAAAGCCAGGTTCCTTCCTTTCAGTGTGTGATGTGACAGTGGCATTGATTTTTTTTTTTTTTTTTCTTTTTAAATCCAGCCTATTCTGCAGCATTGCTGTGTGCTTGTGTGTGCGGGTGTGTGTTTCTGGAAGCTCAATCTTGTCTGTTCCTCCAGCTAACCACTAATTCTGATAGCTACTAATATCTTTTCATACTTTTCTAGTTAATCTAGTCAAGGGGATTTTATTTGCTTTAACTGAAGCATCTGACCAATAGTAAAGTTAATCTTCAAGTCTTTTTCTCGTAAGACTAAGGTCCTTGGTCAAAATGACAGTACAGGGATTTCTGGGTTCTGTTTACAAGCTGGCTTTTTTTAGGCCATGTTCTTTTGCTTTTAGGTTAGTAAATTCTGGAAGTCATGACCTCTCTATGGAAGGATAGTTTCCTGCTCTGCTCCTCTATTTTTCTCTGCGGGTGTCTTTGCAACAGAAACAGTGTAGTTACTGGAGATTTTCAAACCTATTAGTCCATGGAAATGTCAGTATCTCCCTTTTGCTGCTTGGTGTGCTCACATCAGAGGCTGAACTATAGATTTTGTGGGAAATGGAAGAGGAAGGAGGAGGAGAAGAATATAATTGAATAGAAAAGTAGACTACAGAATGAAGTTTCTATTTTAATTGAGAAAAGATTAATGATGGATTATAACTTTTTCCCCAAAATGTATATGTACTGTATTTTCTCTTGGCTAGGTTCTTATTAAAGACTGCTTTATGAAATATCATATCACAATCATACCCAAATGCTCTCACCCTAATTTTAAGTTAATGATACTTTATATATCTATATATCCCTGTATATTCATACATGTACACATTGGTTAAAACATTTCCTTGTTATTACTTACAACAAAATGGTGAAGAGCACAGCTTATGGAGAGAAACTGCCTCATTTTGTATTATTGTTGTTAAATTTATTTATTTTTTTATTGTGGTAAAATGTATATTATATAAAATTTACTATTTTACCCATTTTTAAGTGTACAGTTCTATAGCATTAAGTACATTTACATTGTTGTGCAGCCATCACTACTATCCATCTTCAGAACTTTTTCATCATACCATAATGAAACACTGTGCCCATTAAACAATAACTCCCCATTTCCCCTTTTCCCAGCTCCTAACAACCACCATTCTACTTTCTGTCCCTATGAATTTGAATAGTTTAAGTACTTCATGTAAGTGGGATCTTGCAACATTTATCCTCTTGTGTCTGGCTTATTTCCCCCAGCATGATGTCTTCAAGGCCATCCATGTTGTAGCATGTATAAGAATTTTTTTCCTTTTTAAGACTGAATAGTAGTCCCTTGTGTGTATAAACCATGTTTGTTTATCCATTCATCTGTCAATGGACATTTGAGTTGTTTCCACTTTTTGGCTATTGTGAATAATGCTGCTATGAAATGGGTGTACAAATATCTGAGTCCCCGCTTTCAATTATTTTTTTGTGTATGCCCAGAAGTGGAATTGCTGCATCATATTAATTCTATGTTTAATTTGTTGAGGAACTGCCATACTGCTTTCCACAGCAGCTGCACCATTTTCCATTCCCACCAGCAATGCACGAGGGTTCCAATTTTTTCACATCCTCACCAAAACTTGTTTTCTGTTTTTTGTATAATAGCCATCTTACTAGGTGTGAAGTTTTATCAAATATATTTTCTGTATTCTTGATGCTTTGGCATTTGGCTTCTGATCCTACAGAAACTGCCTTTCCTAGGGCTAGACAGTTCCTAGAGAGAGCAGGTGACTCCCATGTGAGTGCATCTTTGATATACAAACCGACTAACCCAGAGCCCACACCCCAACCATCTCCTTTATGGAAGTCTCACACACCAAGCCAGTATTCTTCCTGCTCTATATCACCCCATGGCCAGGTACTAGACAACTAGGGACCACCCCTATAGTCTAGAGCCTGCTGAAATCAATCAAAATATCCAATCCTAAACTCAGCCACCTGCCTATTTCTCCCCAGGAAGACTCCAATAAAGACTCTGGGCTATGCTCTCCCCTCTCCTTCTCCCGCCTCCTGACTCACCTCCGTGCTTCCCCGTGTGGTCCTGAATGGCTTGACATACTTACTGTTTCTAGAAATCTGTGAGTATAAACTTCTTCATGACAATCATTTTCATGTCTATGTATCTTATTTTTCCTGATTAAAATATTGGCTTGGCCAAAAAGTTCATTCGGGTTTTTCTGTAACATCTTATGAAAAACCCAAATGAACTTTTTGGCCAACCTGATAGATTCCAGGTACATTTTTAGAGCAAGAGTATTATCTCATTGTGGTTTTGATATGCATTTCCCTAATGATTAGTGTTGTCGAGCATCTTTTTATATGCTTATTGGTCATTTCTGTATCTTTGGAGAAATGTCTATTTAAGCCCTTCGGTTATTTTTAAATTGAGTGGTTGGTTTTGTTGTTGTTGTTGCTGAGTTATAGTTGAGTTGAGTTTCTGGTATAATTCCATGGGCATATAAACCATAATTCAAAAAGACACATGCACCCCAGTGTTCATTGCAGCACTATTTACAATAGCTAGGACATGGAAGCAACCTAAATGTCCATCAACAGAGGAATGGATAAAGAAGATGTGGTACATATATACAATGGAATATTACTCAGCCATAAAAAGGAATGAAATTGTGTCATTTGCAGAGATGTGGATGGATCTAGAGACTGTCATACAGAGCAAAGTCAAGAAAGAGAAAAACAAATATCATATATTAACACATATATGTGGAATCTAGAAAAATGGTATAGACGATCTTATTTGCAAAGCAGAAATAGAGACACAGACATAGAGAAAAAACGTGTGGATACCAAGGGGAAAAGGGGCGGGTGGTGGGATGAATTGGGAGATTGGGATTGACATATATACACTGCTATGTATAAAATAGATAACTAACAAGAACCTACTGTATAGCACAGGGAACTCTACTTGGTGCTCTGTGGTGACCTAAATGGGAAGGAAATCCAAAAAGAGAGGGAATATATGCATACGTATGGCTCATTCACTTTGCTGTACAGCAGAAACTGACACAACAGTGTAAAGCAACTATACTCCAATTAAAAAAAAAATGGTGAGTTACATTGATTAATTTTTGAATATTAAACCAATCTTGCATTTTGGTATAAATGCCATTTGATCATGATATATATCCTTTTCACATAGCCTTTGATTCAATTTCTTAAAATTTTATTTATAGCTTTTATATCTATGTTTATGAGAGATATTGGTCTATAGTTTTCCTGTCTTGTAATATCGCATTCTGGTTTTGGTATCAGGGTAATGCTGAACTCATAGAGTAATTTGTTTTTTCATATAGTGACTTTTGAAATATTCTTCCTGTTCAATTTTCTAGAATTTTCTGCAGAATTAGTATGATTTCTTCCTGTATGAGTAAGAAAACACCAATGTAGGGCCACAAAACACCAATGTAGAGCCACCTGTGATTGAAATTTTCTAGTTGGGAAAGTGTTATCTTTAAATTTCATTTCATTAATAGATGTGAGGTTATTCAGGTCATCTGTTTCTTCTTTATTGAATATTGGTAGTTTGTGTCTTTCATTGATTATTTTTTCTATTTAATTGTAAGTTTAACATATCGGCATGACATTTTTCATAATAGTCTATGTCTTTTTGATATATATAGAAATCATATATATATATATGTATATGTATGAACTGTGTGATATCACTTCTCTCATTCTTGACATGGTTAATTGTGCTTTCACTTTCTTTCCTCATCAGTATGGCTGAGTTTATCATGCTTACTGGTGTATTTAAAGAACCAGCTTTTAGTTTCATTGATTTGTCTCTATTTTCTTGTTTTTATTTCATTTATGTATGTTTTAGTCATTATAATTCTTTCTCCTGCTTAATTTGGCTCTCTTTTGCTCTTCTTTTTTCTAATTTCTTTATGTAGAAGTTGTAGTCATTTATTTGAGATCTTTCATTTTTTCTAATATTAGAACTTATTTCTATAAAGTTATCCCTAGTTACTATATTAGTAGCATTGCACATATTTTGATATTTTGGTTTTCAATTTTATTTAGTTCAAAATACTTTATAATTTCCTTTTAAAATTCTCCTGTAAACTATGGGATTACTTAGAAGTGTGTTATTTAGTTTCAAATATTTGGGGGATTTTCTAGAGTCTTTCTGTTTTTAATTTCTAATTTAATTCAATTTAAGATTATTTTAAATGCATTTAGACTTGTTCTGTTACCCATAATATCATCTATTTTGATATGTTCCATGTGCCCTTGAAAACTATATGCATTCTGTTGGTATAGTGTTTAATCAAGTTAAGGATGTTGTTTGTGCTGTTCAAATATTCAGTTTCCATATTGTATTAACTTGTTCTTTCTTATTGAGTGAGGGGTATTGAAATCTCTGACTGTAATTGTGGATTTGTCTGCTACAGAGTTTCATTTTAACATCCTATTACAAACAACAGCAGTGTTATCTCTATGTGTATGTAAATGATTATGTATACATTTTCTATTGATGCCAGTACAAATTACCACAAACTTAGCAGTTAAAACAACACCCTTTCATTATTTCACAGTTTCTCTAGGTCATAAATCTGGACGTGGCACTACTGTGTTCTCTGCTCAGCATCTTACAAAGTAGAATCAGAGTGTCAGCTGGGCTCAGCTGAGGTACTATTCCAAGCTTGTTCAGGTTGTTAGCAGAGTTTAGTTCCTTGCAGCTGTTGGACTGAGGTCCCTAATTTTTTTCCCTGGCTATCAGTTAGGGGTTGCTCTCAGCTACTACAGGTCACCCTCGGATTCTAGCCACGTTGTCCTGTCACAACATGGCAAATTATCTCTTCAAAGCCAGCGGGAGAATTTCCCTCCTTTACGAAAGGCTCAGGACCTCTTTTAAGGCCTTATATCACTAGGTCAGCCCCACCCCAGATAATCTCCATTTTGATTAACTCAGAGTCAACTCGTTAGGGACCTTACTTACATCAGCAAAATCCCTTCGAATGGCTGTATCATGCAATCTAATGACAAGAGTGGCAACACATCATAATCACAAGTCCCACCCACACTCAATGATCGGGAATTATATATGGTCATGGGCCACCAGGAGTCATTTAAGAACCCTGCTTGCCACAGATTGTATGACCAGAAAAATAATCTGAAATGATACACACCAAGGTAGTTGTATTTGTTACGTTTGAAATGTGATGAGTGGAGTGGAATCAATGGGAATTGGAGGGAGAGGTAAACAACAACAAAAACAACAATAAAAAACAGCTGTAGGAAAATGGGGGGAAAGTCCACAGTATAAAATTAAGTAAACTTGTAGACTACAAAATTCACTGTATGATGAAAGTATAAAAATGTAACCTTGTGAATACGTGCATGGACTAAGACTGGAAGCTGTATTAGAAAATAAAAATACTACCTTTGGGCTTCCCTGGTGGCGCAGTGGTTGAGAGTCTGCCTGCCAATGCAGGGGACACGGGTTCGAGCCCTGGTCTGGGAAGATCCCACATGCCATGGAGCAGCTGGGCCCGTGAGCCACAATTACTGAGCTTGCGCGTCTGGAGCCTGTGCTCCACAACGGGAGAGGCCGCGATGGTGAGAGGCCCGCGCACTGTGATGAAGAGTGGCCCCCGCTTGCCACAACTAGAGAAAGCCCTAGCACAGAAACAAAGACCCATAAATAAAAAAAAAATAAATAAAAAAAAAAAGAAAAAAGGAAAGCTAAGCATTTAAAAAAAAAAAATTACCTTTGACCTATGGACCAAGTTACGGTTGATTTCTGCCTGGAATCTTACTTTCGTAGAAGGTTTTCAATAAAGCAAAAAACATAAACAATTAACACAAAAACATTTTTGTACTTGGCATCCATTCTGAAATGTCTCTTTCTGTTAGAGATAATAGCATCTCATGGGCAAAACTTTTTTTTATTTTTAATGTTTTCTTGATCCAGAGGGTTAAAGTTTATTAAGGCAGGCAAGGGACAGTTCCATGATGGCAGACAAAGAGGTAAAGGATCCTTGTGAGAAATCAATTTCTGAAAGGTAATAGCCTGGCATGCCTCTGATTTTTCATAGGATGCCACAGTTTGAGATAATCTGATTCATCTCACCGACTAATATATAAGTGAATATGGATGCTTAATCACCTTAAGTTAGAGTTTCAGGGTTATTTGAAGATGCAGTTATTCTTTATGGCTGTTGTTAGGCACATGGAAGCCCTGATTCTGAGCAAGAATTTCTCCCTTTTTTCTCCTTCACATGCATTATATTGAGCTGTCATTCACAGCCACAGCAGGAACACAAAACAGTCTTAGAGTAACTTGGATGACAGAAGCTCTTTCATGGTATATGTAGCTCTCAAAAAAAATCATCACATCACAACAGATCTTTCTTTTGTTGTGTTCAGTATTTCCACATCCATCTTACAATGACAAATTAAAACATCTGTATAATGAACTTTGACATTGGCATGAATGCAACTGTCCCTGGTCCTATATAGTCTTCCATTTTTTTCTGCCCCACATCTTTGATAATATTCTCAAAATGCCCTGAATCCCTTCAAAAGCAACTCACCAACACTGGTAGTTGAGAATAATCTCTACATTTCACAGCTCAGCCATAGAGGAGGTAACTGTATTCAGGGAGTGAAAATGGGACCCATTTTATTGATGTATACTAAAGCTTGGGAAGAAAATCAGTTAATTTCTGGAAGAGAAAAATGTTTAGGTCAAGAAAGGACTATACGTGTGAAGATTAATTACATGTCTAGACTATCCTAGGTGTAAGAAACAATCTTGGTGGCAGATGCTGTTGGTGTCCTGCTGTTTCCCCTCAGTCCTTACCATTACCAGCCCCACTTCCCACTGTCAGCCCCCTCTTTCTTTGCATGAGTGTTTTCTCTCTTTACCAGAGCCTGCTCTGTCCATGCATGTGGCTGGAAGTACTGAGAGATAAACTCCCCTTGGGATCAGCTTAAAACTGATGATAGATGGAGGTTTGTGGGATAAATACCCCAGTTCTCTTACCCTTGTTGTAGGATAAATTTAAGGTGGGTATTCGGAACTTTGTCCAGAGTTCCCGAGAAGGATAAAAATCTAGTTGTCCACAGTGGTAACTCTTGACAATACACCCTTCTCTGTGTCCTTTCCCCATTCCCTAAGGATCCTGGATCACTTCCCAAATAAGCTACTTGCACTTGAGTCTTTCCTCCAGGGTCTGTCTCTGGGAAGACCCAACTTAAGACATTGTCCATTCCTCATAAACCAAAATTTCTGTCTTTAAGGACAGTCCAGTGGGACCTCCCAGTCACCTCATCCAATGTTACTCAGACCAAATTCACTTTTTAAAACCAACACAAAAAGTGTGCACCCACGGCAAGATTAAAAAACCCACAAACGTGTGTGTGTGTGTGTGTGTGTGTGAACCATACTTTAAAGGTGATTTTTCCACGTCTTTCATTTTTCTACCATTACTTGAATCCAAAAACTTGAATCCAAAGTTCTTAACTTCCAGGCTAAGGCTCTCACCCCATAGTGAAGCTGCATCAGAAGGAGGGTTAGCAACAAATAAGCAGGTTCAGTTGAGAGTTCTGATATGGCTGTAGCCGTTGTTGCATAACAAGTCACCTTGAAACTTAGTGGCTTAAAGCAATTATCATTTATTATTGCCAACATCTATGAGTCTTGTGTGTAGTTCTGCTGACCTGGGTGAGGTTCAGCTGATCTTGGCAAGTCTTACTTATGTATCTTTGATCAGTTGGTGGGTAGACTAAATGCTGGCAGTTGTCTGGCTGGGACAGTGGGAGTGACTGATCCATGTAGCCTTTCATCTTCCAGCAGGTTACAAGGTCAGGCTTGTGCACATGACATCGTCACGGGCCCAAAAGGGAAAGTAGAAACATGCAAGGACTTTTGAGTCCTAAGTTCAGAATGAGAAGAGAATCACCTATACTGTTTTCTTGGTTAAATCAGGTTGTAAGACCAACCTAAATTCAACAGGTGGAGAAATAGCTCCACCCCTTGATGGGAGTTCTTGCAAAATCACATTGTGAAAGGATGTGGATACCTGGAGAGAAATACTTGCACCCATTTTTTGTTGCAAACAACCTATCACCTTCTGGCTAGTGTGGATCTAAAAGCATTCTGTGCTTATCAAATGCCTAGGACATTTTGTAAAGTTGGTGGGGAGGGGTGCCACATTAACCGCCACATAACTTTATTCAGTCACCCTGAAACCCATTTTTCTGTTATTCCTCCCCTTGGCTACTTCCTCTGATAGTTTTCTAATGTTTCAGAAATTCTAGTGTCCAGTCCACTATCTATCTATCTATCTATCTATCTATCTATCTATCTATCTATCTATCTATCTATCCCTATCTATCTATCTATCTATCTATCTATCTATCTATCTATCTATCCCTATCTATCTATCTATCTATCTATCTATCTATCTATCTATCTATCTAATTGCTTTACAATGTTATGTTAGCTTCTGCTTTACAATGTTGTGTTAGCTTCTGCTTTACAATGTTGTGTTAGCTTCTGCTGTACAATGAAGTGAATCAGCTATATGTATACATATATCCACTCCCTCTTGGACCTCCCTCCCACGCCCCCCATCCTACCCATCTAGGTTTTCAAAGAGCACTGAGCTGAGCTTCCTGTGCTTTTTTTATAGCACGTTCCCACTAGCTATCTGTCTTACACATGGTAGTGTATGTATGTCAATCCTAATCTCCCAATTCATCCCACCCTCCCCTTCCCCCACTGTGTCCACATGTCCCACTAATTTTTTTTTTTTTTCTATTTAGTGTTCTCAAGCTGTAGATTAGGTTCCTAAGTTAACTGAACTATGGAGAATTCGTTAGAAATGTTATACCATATAAAGTTGTATTCTTCAATTTTTATAATAGCTACTGACAGGGACACCTGCACATTGTGAAAGAGATTGGGAGAAAAAAAGGAGTAAGTGTATAAAGGCAGTCAAGAAATAGCGTCCTTGCCACCCTGTGGAAGTTTCTGAAATTGCATTATCCCAAAGCACTGAAAATATGGCTACTTGCACTTCTCTGTGTAAATTTCTGTGCTAGGCACCAGTGTGGGTAAAACGAACTGCACCAGGCAAAGAGACATTTCCATGAGGCAGAACTGAACAGAGCCAGTATGTATACCTAGTTTTGTCAAGTTTCCAACCCTCCCATCAGCCCCATCTCAATAGTGATGGGAGATGTCTGAGCCTCATCTCAGGATCAGGATTTTAGAGCCAGAAGAAACATTTGAATTCATCGAACTCAACTCTCAGAGCTTTTTGTTAGGTAAACTTAAAAAAAAATACAACAGACACAGAGAAGCACATAGATAATTTAATACCTCAGTGAGTGCACAAAGTGAGTTCACCATGTAGCCTGTACCCAGAACAAGAAATAGAAATTTCTATCACTCCAGAAGCCCACCTTAGGCTCCCTTCCGATCACTACCCCTCCCGCTTTACCCTGATTCTAAAAGCATAGTTAAGTTTTGCCTCTTAGGGAACTTTTCGTAAGTGGTCTTTTGCATCTGGCTTGCCCACTCAATATCCTGTCTGTGAGATTCATTCACGTTGTTATGTGTTCTTGTAGCTCATTCATTTTCATCACTGTGTTATATTCCAATACATGAATAGATAACAGTGTGATCCATTTATAGTTTATGGTCACTTGGGTTGTTTGCAGTTTTTGACTGCCACAAATTATTATGCTGTGAATATTTTAGTATACATCTTTCGGTGCATATAAGCTACTGTTTCTATTGTGTGTCTATCCATGTGTAGAATTCCTGGGTCACGTGTTTGGCTTAGTAAATTCTACCAAACAGTTTTCCAAAGTGGTTGTAGCAGTTACAGTCACCCTGGGGGTTATGAACTTTGGCGGACAATTCAGTCCATGACACTATGGACTCCTGTTTTTCTTAACTCTCATTTTCAAATAATTACTTGAAGGATTTATAGGAAGTTGCAAAGACATGCACAGGGAGGTCCTGAGCACCCTTCAGGACCTAGTGTTAACATCTTGCATAATCCTGTAATGTTAACATCTTGCATAATCTGCCCTTTTTTTTTTTTTTTTTTAATAAGAGGCAAACTGATCTGGTTGAGCCTCACAGCTAATGAATTACAAGTTTAGAACTAAAGTACAGGCTTCCTGATGACTCATGAAAAGCTGTATAAAATTCTCTTTAGCATTATCTTATAGTTTACAAATCCCTTTATGATTTTAAAATTATGTAGTCTCTGTGATCTCTCAGTAAAATGCAAAAACATTGATCCATTTTGATGTGGGGGCAAGATTGGCACCGGGCCTGGTACAGGAGCAGTGTTCAATAGGTGGTAGTTACGTATTCGTAACAGTAAGTGCATCATCCCAGGCGCCGGACATTTTTATTCTCCATTTCCTAATAGAAGGATGTGATGTACAAAGAGATGATATGTTTTTCAAGGGACCAAGCTGATAAGCCAGAGATCCTGGACTTGAACTTGAACCTCTGACCCTATACTTCAGTTGCTGATTGTGGCAGCATCCTTGATGATACACACTGTGTTGTGTTCCTTCCCTTCCCTGTCTCAATTCCATACTTTCCTACCAGTATTTTCTAGTATCATATCCCAAATAAAGTAATTGCACTAAAATCTTGCTCAAGATCTGCCCTTGGGGGATCCAAACTAAAACACTCATCTGCACTATTTTTTCTCCTTTCATTCCATTTCCTTAATTTCTGTTCTGGTCCAAAAAAAACAACTTCCAAAGAGTGGTTTCTTTGTGATACTTTCAAGACTCCTCCATTGTTCCTGAAAAGTTGGCATATGCATGACCAGATATTTTTGCAGGATTGATATTTTCTGTGGCCACTGTCTTCACCTCATGGTTTTTATCCAGATTAATTGCTTGAAGGACTCTGGCTTGGGAAGGTTTAGTTTTTTACTTGACTTTCCTATGAGGGATATGTGTATGTTACAGAAACATTCTCTCTCATTCCTTGACCTGAAATACTCCAAGAGCAAGCCCTTTCATGTTAGAATAAAGGTCATGCTTTCTTCAGTTAAAGCAAATCCTGAAGCATGAGAGTTTAACTAATGGTTAAATCCGTATTAAGTTCAATTACAAATAGATGAGTGTATAGCATTCCAATCCATGCCCCAATGATTTATGGAATACAAATGTGCTGGAATATTGCTGTTTAAATCCAAAGCAGCAGAGAGAGACCCAGCACTCACAAGGACAACCTTAGGACAAAAGCCACTGCTAAGCATTAGTCAGGCAGTTAAGATTACCATGGGATGGCACAACCCTCCATTAGTTACTCATCAGCATACACAGAAAAAATGAGAGCTGGATTATAGCTCTTTGGTGTATTTTTTTAAAATGAGAAAACAGAAAAGCACGGAGGCTGAGCAAGGACCCAGGGTCATGCAACTAGCTAAACTGCTGAGCCATCAAACGCTAAGTCCTCTCAGTCCTAATCCATTGTACCAACAGGCATTCAAGGTGTGAGAAGACCCAAGAACTAAAGCAGACATTTCAGAATTCAGCGTGCATCAGAGTCACCCAGGGGCCTTGTTAAGACAAGATCACTGCGCTCCATCACCCAGAATTTCTGATTCAGTAGGGCTGGAATGGGGGGCACTGAGAATTTGCATTTCTAACAAGTTCCCAGGTGAGACTGACGTTGCTAGTCCAGGGACCACATTTTGAGAATGATTGCACTAGTGGAATAGATTTATTCTAAAATGGATCTCAGATGGTACTTGTGCAAGGAGCCTGGCCCATCCCACTGGTAGACCCCGGGGAATGCTACTGCTGGAAGCAAAAGGCTTAACCTTCAGGCCTGGGCCAAGAATATTAGAGGTGCAATGCCAGGGAATTAGGTCTCAAAACTAGGCTGCCAAGAAGAATTCAGACTTGCAAAAATCAGTAAGAAGCACAGGTAGAAATAAGACTGAAGTTTAGAAACGCCGAGCCCAGAAAGTATCAAGGTTCAGAAGTACGACTCTTGCGCTTCCAATCAGTTTGCTGTCTACTTGGCTTCTGACAACAGGGGAGAAGAGAGTTTGTCATCCTAGGTAAATGCTGAACTATGAGGAATAAAGGTACAAAATTAATATAGTTCTTTTTTCCCTCTCACCCCTGTACCTGAATGTTCCTCCTGTTGGTTACTTCTGATGAATGCATGGGTATAACCCCACTCCAGAAATGCCTTTGGCCGAGCTCTTTTCCCCCATCTTCTCCAGTCCTCTCTTGTATCCTCTTCTTGTTTTCTTCTCCAGACCTCTGTTGATTTAACTTAATTCTGAAAAGAAACTCTTTCCCGTCTATTTTATTTAAATAAAACACCTCCATTCACTAATAGTAGGTGCAGATTGAATTTAATGCAAATATGTTGAGCTGCAGAATTTTATATAATTGATTCTCAAATCTTACCTCTACAATTTACTGGCTTTTGAATCTTGATCAAGTTATTAAATCTCCTTAAGTTTGTTTTTCTCATCTGTCTTACTCAGCTTGGACTGCCATTACAATATTACAGACTGGGTGGCTTAAACGACAGAAATTTATTTTTTCCCAGTTCTGAAGGCTTGAAATCTATGAACAAGGTACTGGCAAATTTGGTTTCTGGGGAGGCTCTGTTCCTGGCTTGCAGTGACTACCCTCCTGCTGTGTCCTCACATGACCTTTCCTCTCTGCATGAGAGGGGAGAGAGAGAGAGAGCAAACTCTGTGTCTCTAACTCTTCTTATAAGGACTCCAGTCCAGTCAGATTAGGGTTCTACCCCTGTGACCTCATTTAACCTTAATTACCTCCTCAAGGGCCCTGTCTCCAAATACAGTCATGTTGGGGCTTATAAACTCTGGGGAGACAGTTCAGTCCATAACATTATCTAATTCAAATGAGAATAATATAGTTTAGCTCAAAAATGTATTGTTATGAGGATTGAGATGACATAGGTCTTTGCTAAATGTGAAATCTTTTTTTTCTCTTTGTTTTATATTCTTATTCCTTCTCTTGTAAAATTAAATTTGTTCACTTATTCATAATTTAGCAAACTGAATACTTAATATGGGCTAGTTCCATTTCTCAATGCCAGAAATATAGCTAACTAAGCACACGTGGCGTTTGTTCTCTCTTTGGGAGACAAATTATGAAAATATACCTACTTTTATGGTTGTGATAAGTAATATAATAAAAGATGAAGCATGAAGTTTTTTCATATACAGTGGACATGGAAGACCTCTCTGAAGAGGTAATATTTATCTGGCGGAAAAGACTGAACAGCCAATGTAGAGACCCTGAGTTAGGAAGTTGTATCTTTTCTTCCTGGCAACCACAACAAACAGTCTTCCATAGTTATTCCCATTTATTGCAGAAAGAAGAGAATGTAGATGATTAGATTCTGTTACATCATAGGCAATGAAGTTTGGTGATTTTAGAATAAACTGAAGTCGAGTCCAGGTTTTCTTCACTTGCTGTGGAACTGACAAATTACATAACCTCTTGGAGCCTCAGTTTCCTTACCAGGAAAAAATGGTTAAAATAATGTCTTGCTCATACAGCTTCTGTGAGGTTTCAGAGAACTATTGCAAGAAAAGTCATAGTGAAGATTCAGTAAAACTCCATTATGCCACCATTCTTACCATTGTTACCAAGAGCTAGTAAATTTCCAAAGATGACTGCCAAACTCCTGATAATGTTTATGGTCTATGTGGGATTTCACTTTTGGAAAACTGGTGATATTTGAGCAATGATTACCTATGAGGATACAAAAACATCTTTTCCTTGAGGGATTAGAAAACTTAAAGAAGGAATGGAGCCTGTGTGTGTGTGTGTGTGTGTGTGTGTGTGTGTGTGTTAAAAGAACTGTTTGGAATTATCTGGAATAGAAAAAAAAATTAGTGGAAAATATGGTGAAGTGGAAAATATGGTGACCTCTGTGTAACATTGTGCCCGTGTTAATTTCTTAATTTTTGACAGTTTACCATGTTTATGTAAGATCTAAACATTAGGAGAAATTGGGTGCAGGGTGTACAGTAACGCTCTGTACTATCTTTGCAACTCTTCTATAAATGTAAATTTTATCAAAATAAAGAGTTTTTTTGAAAGTATTGAATTAAAAAAGAGCTGGAGAGGCGGTGACATAGTTTTTTAGTAGCCTTTTATGGGACACACATTTGCTCTGTGAAAACAGGTTTGTTTTTCTGGGAACAGCTATAATGCATCCAGAAACAAGTTGTTGCAGAGAAATGCTGTGTTCATTGAAACCAGTTTCCTCTTTGCTCTGGGCTCAACCTTAAACTATATTTCCCAGCCTCCCTTGCAGGAGTTGTGATCATCTGACCATGTCTGGTAAGAGGAATGTGATCAGCAGTAATCTGCAATCTTCCAAGCCTGGACCATGAAAACCTCCCATAATCCTCTGTTCTCTCTTCCCCATCTAACACCCTCAGGGAAGGAGAGAGAACAGGACAGAAGGAAACTAGGCCCTGAATGAGCATGCAAGCCTGCCATCCAATCAGAAATTCAGTGTGGGTTTTGAGGGAGTGAGGAACTTTTTTGGGGTGTTGAATTACTGAAATTGGTTACTTACCAAACTAATGCAAAAGTCTGCATAGCATGCTGTGGAATTTAATTGGGCAGTATTGTTTTCAGTTAAGCATAATTTGGCTGTGAAAAAAAATCCCAAAGGAGGTAAGTATCCCCAGTATAAAATTCCATGGTGGGCATTTTGAAATGAGATACCTTATTTGGATGTATACTTTCTGGTATTTGTATTTCAGTGGTTTATATTCACATATGATTTAAAGACTGCAAGCATCTTGAAGGCAATCTTGGTAGAGGCAAGGGACCATGCCTCTCTTGTTCTTGGCTCTATTCCCAGAATTTAACACAGTGCCTTGCATTCAATAAAATGGAATTGAATCAAGAAAATATGGAAATAACTGAATGACTGATTGATTGGTTCATGCAGACTAAGGAGAGGGTTTTCCATTTCATATTTTGAGACAAACATAACAGTGAGTCAGTCTTTTTTTGTAGTTAAAATACATTTTCTATCTCAACTCTTTGAATTAATAAGAGTGAAACTACATAGTGCTTTTTGTTCTATGTATTTTAGCTTTAAATTTTTTGCCTGGCACATAGTAAGTGCTAAATAAATACTTTCTGAATGAATGAATTTTACAAACACTATTCAAGTATTTTGTTAGATTGGGGGTGGATGGAAATGAAGACTAACTACTTCTCATGGCTTTAGATCACTGATGATAAGTAAAGTTACAGTTGTACGTAGTGGAAACCATAGTTGAACTCCTACATGTGTCTCCTACAAGGATATATTATGGGTCCTAGATAAAATGTAATTAGTGATTGACATAGGAGGGCATTGAAGAAAAACTTAACTCTTATTTTGACTGATGAAGAAAACTTTCCAGCACTTTATATATTGGATTAAAGTAATTAAAGGAATAAGGATTAAAAGATAACACTTCTAAGAATGAATTAGAATAAGATTTTCCTCTACCGTAAATCCAGTTATTGCAAGAGGATTCAAATATGCTCTCATTTGTTAGTGCCCAATAGTTTATTCTAAAAGAAATTAAAATGCTGTGAGGTATCCTCTTGTGAGATATTGACATTCTCGTTTTTGCTGTGTACAGGGTTTCCCAGAAGCTGCTAAAATTAATTTCTAAACGCTACCCTTTAGATTGCAGCTGCCAAGAGGAAAAATAAAGGAAACACACAAAAATAAAGGAAATGAATGAACTAAGAATATCTCCATATTAATAGTCTTCTAATGAACAATTCCACTGAATAAAATATTAGGACATGGATGCAATGCAAGTACATGAAGTAATTTCATTCCAAATCTGACATAAAATAATAGTAAAACAAATAGCTTTGTGTCAGGATAATTTCAGATATATTAATTTGTGTTTTGGGTCCACTGCTATGCAATAAGCAGACACAATGAGGGCTGTTAGCATCTCATACTCACTATTCCCATCACTCTCCACCCCATCCCAACTGACCTCCGTTCCCAGCAAGTAGATGTTGTTTTCCCTTTATTCCCTTGCCTCAATCAAAACTTTTGTTTTAGAGCAAAAAGCAAATTCCTTGAAGAAAATATATTTTCTTGTTTTATGTTTCAAAAGCTAAAACTCAGTAAGATTAAGTGAGCCACTTCCCAAGAAGGTTGACAGGTACTTTAATCAGAAGAGAGGCGGATGAGTGCTTGTCACAGAGGAGAGTCATAAATAAGTCAAGAAAAAAGATGTTTCCCAAGAATGGGGAGGAAACTGAAATCTGTGTGTCCAGCAAGAAGCAGTAACCCAAGATTCCCCTTCCCATCCCCACATGCTCCAAAGACCATCAGGGTCACAGAGGAGGTAGCTGTGGTGGTGCCCCTAGGAGCCTGGACAGAGTGGATAGGATTCCAAAGCTCATGAAGATTCTTGTCCAAGGTGCCTGGAAAACTGCAGAGCTCTTAGGCTTCAGGGGCCAGGTGACCTGGAAGATGAAGAATTTAAAGGTTACTAGTATGTGCTGGCAATCAGCATATTCTCCCCAAGTGTTCTGTTCTGCCTGAGAACCCCGGTACCATTCAAGGCTTTGCCAAGTAAGGGTGGAGAGAATGCGGCAGGCTGAAGGGAAAGTTGTGGGATAGCTTCTAATAATGAATAAGATTTAATTTTCCTTCAGACTTGAAGTTAGATTTAATGTGATTGAAAGACATAAAGAAATGTGACGTTTCTTTGATTTTGAATTGTAGTGGTAGCAAATTCGTACCACCTACACATTTTCAAGATTATACTCTATGGTATATTAGCCAATAATACATTTTACTTAAACTAAATAAAGACTGGTTTTGATTTCAAAGGCAATTCTTAAAGCAGAAAATGCATGCATGAACAGAAATTTTCTTTCAATAATAAATTGATATCAAAGCTGTTTCCAGTTACTGGTGCCATTTCCAAATTAAACAGCTTTTTTGGTGATTATAATTCAGCTGAACAGAAGAAAAAGGGGAAGGAATGTATTTTCTGTATGCCACCTAAAATACATACTACTGATGGATTTAATTTTAATGCCCCATTTCTTTTCAAGTGGCATTCCTATAGCCTGGAATATACATAGATAAAATGATGTGTTTATGTATATTCACTGATGAAGCAGCATCTTGGAATTGAAATACTTGTCTTAGTTCTAGTGAACTCCAAGTACTTCTATTTGCCATTCATTACTTTCCCAACCACAGGCCTTATATTACTGTCCCCCATTATTGACCTATTTCTGGAATCACATACACTCTGCATTTATAGCTTCTCCCCTTAGAGTAAGTAGAGTTTACTTTCCCAACATATCGATGTTGAGCTTGATCTTACGAAGTACTTTGGCCAATGGGATGTTGACGAATCTGCTGCATGAAGAGGTTTAAATGTGCTCTGTGGTTGATTTCTTGTGTTTCTGCCCTTTATCATTAGGAGAACCTGCCTCTAGTAGCCACTGGTCTAAGAAGGGTAAGAGCCATGTAGATCAGATCTGGACCCAAACTGTGATCTGATCCCGAAAGGGTTCTAAACGTTTGTCCAACCGTCAACTTATGTCAGGCTGGACATAAACTGGTAGTAGAAGGACTCTTCCTGTAGCCATATCCCCTGAAAAAAGACATGGGGAAAAGCATTCACCCCCAGAGAAGAAAATTTTCCAGGAGATCCACAGCATACCTTTGCCCAAGTCACTGGGGTATTTTGGACTGGTGACCGTTGAGCCTTGCATCGGAGTGTGCAGAGAGGAAGTAGTTAAAATGGACAAAGAGGTTGTTTTGACTTTTGAGGAATAACATTGAACAAAATAATTAAAGGAACTGGAAGAAAGGACTGTAAAGTTTATCTATTTCTATAAAACACTGTGTAACAAACCACCCCAAAACTTGGTAGCTTAAAATAATAACCATTTATTGTTTTTCAAAAGTCTATAGTTCAGCTAGGTGGTTCTGCTAATCCAGGCCAGGCAGGTTGATCTTGGCTGGACTCACTCACACCTCTGTTCTCGGCTGAGGGTCAACAAGGTCGATTGCTGGCTTACTCTGGGCTCACTCGTGTAGCTGAGGAATTGGCCCAGATAACTGGGCTGACACAGCCTTGCTCCACAAAGTCTCTGTCATCTACCAGGCAAGGTCAGACTTATTCACATGGCAACTGGGCAGGGATTCCAAAGAGTGAGAAGAAGCTCACAGGGCTTCTCAAGGCCAAGGCTCAGAACTGGCTTCCATCATGTTTACCACATTGTATTGGTGAAATCAACTCTCAGACCACCCAGATTCAAGAGTTGCAGGAATATGTTTGGCCTCCCGATGGAAGGATCTGCAAAATCACAGCACATGGGGTGCTGTAGACTGAATCGTGTCCCCCTGCCAAATTCCTATGTTGAAGGTCTAATCCCTGATGTGATGGTATTTGGAGATGGGACCTTTGGCAATAATTAGGTTTGGATGAGGTTGAGCACCCTCATGATGGGATTAGTGCCCTTATAAGAAGACACACTGGAGAGTTTGCTGTCTCTCTGCCATGTGAGACACAGCAAGAAGGCAGCCACCTGCAAAGAAGGACGAGAGCTCTCACCAGAACCCAACCATGCTGGTACCCTGATCTCAGACCTGCAGCCTCCGGAACTGTGATAAAATGAATTTCTGTTGTTTAAACCATGCAGTCTATAGCATTGTATTATGACAACCCAAGTAACTAATACCCG
This sequence comes from Balaenoptera physalus, assembly GCF_965194825.1. Taxonomy (NCBI): domain Eukaryota; kingdom Metazoa; phylum Chordata; class Mammalia; order Artiodactyla; family Balaenopteridae; genus Balaenoptera; species Balaenoptera physalus. The sequence continues at coordinate 40,464,778 of NC_138898.1, read as the reverse complement.
GGGCGTGGATGTAGGGAGGGAGGGAGAACCAGGGCTTCTTTGCAGTCGTCTGCCCCAGTGAGCAAGCATTATCCATGCCCTCTTCACGGCTGCCACTGTCTTAGGGACTTTACCAACCTGATCTTGTTACTGATTACCGCAGTTCTTCTAGATGAGGAAAATGAGTCTCAGAGATGTTAAACTGGTGCATGATCACACAGTTCTGACTCCCTAAAGCATGTGCTCTTTCCACTGTCCCTCACACTGGTTCCCTGAATCACTGGTTCCCAGTTGTCCCCCAAATAGTTTACCAGTTGTAACAATCAGCTCTACCACAGCAGGAATCTGAAGAGTGAGGTGAGAAGGCTGTGTGGTCTGAGATTCCCACAGCTGGCCTGGGAATGCGTGACAGGATGAAGGGTGACCAGAGAGAAATGAACCTTTTACAAGGGGATTACCACCATATGAGGGGCCAGAATTCCAGATCTTCAAGTCCAAGGAGGCCTGATGAATGCTGATTCCAAGAGAATGGGAGGTGAGAGTGTGACCATTAGGCAGGACCATCCTTGCCCTCTAATGAGATGTCTGTGCTGTATAATAATGCCGTCTACATGTTGTCAAGGATGCTGAGGATGGAATCTGCTGCAGGGAAAGAGGTTGCAGGCATGAAGCTAGAGGTTTGCAGATCCCCAGCTAACTGGAGTTCTGGAATGGGAGCTGGGGAGGGAATTGTAAGTTGATGCAAGCATGGGCATTTTCTGTTTTGATCTTTGCTATGCTATCAACACCTTGAACCATGCCTGGTACACGCAGACATGAAGTAAATATTTGTTGAGTTATGAGGAAGAGGCTATAACCCGATGCAAGGGACACCCAGAGGACTAAACTATTATAAGTTCATAGGACAGCAAATAGGAAAACCTCAGATATTTCTCTAGACCCTCCTTGGTAAAGGGGGAAGAAAGCTCCATCTATACATCCAAGTTTCTCACTCACTGAGTTAGAGACCAGCACTGATTCTTACAGCGTGGCCTCAGTCTACGGGGTGACTAAGGATTGATGATGATGGCATTCTGCAGCTTCCATCTCAAGCACGCTCTCCAGTGATGTGCACCAAAGATCTTGACCTTCCATCTTTGGCAAAACTGAACTCACAGATGGGAGGTTATTATTGCTATCAACTAAGCCAGGGCTACTCAAGGTCAAGTTGCAAACTTGCAGTATCAGCATCACCTGGGTCCCTAGTAGAGATTCGAGTTCTCAGGCCCTGCCCTAGACGTGTTGAATCAGAATGTCTGCTGGTGAGACCCTTGAGATGATTCTTCTGTGTGTGGATGTTTGAGAAGCACTGAGCTGAAAGAGGCTGGAAAGGTCTCAGTGCTATCGTTAGTGGTGTGTCAGGTTCCTTGCGTTTCCTCTGCTCTTGTTGTGTCATATGACCTGAAATTGATATCTGTGGCACAAACATTACTGATTTTTGACTAAAGAATAAAGGGAAGTTGTCACATATCTGAACAGATTGTGAGCATGTTCTCCTTGGTCACCATTACAACAGTCCCTTTCCTTGTATAAACTTTCTTGGAATTGCTCTGAGGAAATCCAGTTAACATTCACCAGGGTTGTATAAAATAATGGTGGGTCCCCAAAAGATCTGGTGTCAACTTCCACCCCACTGTTTACAAACCAGGAGACTGTGGGCAAGTTTATCTCTCTAGTCAGTTTATTTACCTATAAACTAAGCAGCATTTATGTCATAAGATTATTGAAAGGATTGAAAAAGGGAATGCATGTAATACACATAGTATCATGCTCCTTCCATGCTAAGTGCATGAAATTTAAGTATACCTAACATGATAATGCCCCAAGATATTTTTCAGTTATAAAACGGGTCAGTGTGAGTTGATGGCACATTATACATATTTAAAAAAATAGGATTACAGATACTGATGACTAAAATATAAAAATCACATGTCCTTTCATTCTGAGCATCAAATTTTTCTTTTATCATGTATTTTGAATATAGGTCTCTTGATTCCCTCTTTGGATTCAGCAACATTTGTGGGCAGAAATTTCTTTCTGATGTACCTCCAATATGACACAGGAGATCAAACAGAAATGACTAATTAAAAAAATATATCACTGCATGAAAAGTGACACAGGATACGTTTGTTAATGAGTCAATGAATGTTGTTCGTCCCTGAGAAGAAATAGCACATGGAGCAAAGTAATGGCTTTTGTAAAACTCAGTGAACTCCTTTTAAATATTTTCTTTCAGCTCCCAGGTTCTAAAGGAGCAATTTGTGTGCACAGTGAAAGAAAAGGCGTGAGTCAAAGAGGTAAATTCAACCCATGGCTCCTCTTTCCCTCTCTAGTCTCACTAATGGTTTAAGAAAGAAGCAGACGCTGCAGCATCCACTGGGAAATAGAATCCTTTCAGTCCCCGGGCAATCCTTCTGTCAGGAAAGGTCGAGGTCAGGCACCAAGGACATCAAAGTAGAGAAAGGTCTTCGAATAAAGAGCTTGCATCCCCATGAAGAATAGAGAGGAGGGAAGCCAAAATCCATATTCTGTTGTTTTCTCGTGAGAAACACACTGTAGGTTTTCCCCAGAAATGAGATGGACTGTTTTTCTCTTAATTTGTATTATCTGAAATCCCTATCTTTTTATTATTGAGGTGTATATATTAATGTAGGAAATAAACCTTTGAGCATCTACTTATAAACATTTGTAGTCACTCATTGTTTTGGAACTTCTCCCCAAAATGCCAAAATGGGGTCATTCAGATTTAGAGATTTCTGTCTTTCTGAAATAAAATAAATGCACTGAAAAGCATCATTTTTAACTATTTGATATAGCAGTGGGGTTAATGAGTTGGACATGTAACTGGCTACAGTCTTTAAATTTTGTTGAGATTTTTTAGTGATAAGGTGGATATAGAATAACCCATTTGGTCCTGTATTACTGATTAGAGTTTAATATGGAAGAAGGTAATATTATAGTGTAGGTGTAATAACCTCATAATGTCTCCTGCCAATTTTCTTAATAGTGAGGCTGTGTTTGAGAATGATCAACCCCTGGGTACCGTATGTTCAGAACATTCAGCATTTTATTTCTCTCTAGAGGTTTTTTTTTTTGACAAACTATCCTTTTGATCTTTTTCTAGTGATGAGGGCGGGAAAGTTTATTGATTTGGATTTATCTGTCTGATGCTTTGTTTCAGGAACTCCCTGGATTCTTGGGGGGAAATGGCTTCTTACATACCTGTCATTTAGAATTCTAATGATTTCTTCTTTAGAATTATGATAAATAATAGCTAGTATTGATGTTACATTAGTATATAACGTTTTGGGTTTGGCAGAGTAAATGTATTTATTGCAATATGGCATTTAAGTAGGATTATTTATATACAGCAGCCTATATCAAAGCCAAATTCTTTTGGAACCAACATATTTTTGCATTCTCATACATGTTGACCCTTAAAGATATCCTTGAGTCTGCCTTCCAAGACCTAAGCTCTCTATTATTTGGAGAAAGACCATCTCAAAGTTCTTTGCCTGTGGTGGACTCAGGGAGCAAGTGAGGACAGGCCAGAGTTACATGGTAAACAAGATTTCAGTTGTTAATTTTCATTATCTTTAGGAATTGCCATTGGTGGAAGGGGGCAGAATTGGGTCCATGGAGGGGACTCTTTATCCTACTTCCCTATTATTTTAGATTATTTTTTATATTTGCCATTTTCCCCACTGGCTCTGTATCCTTGTATAAGTTACACAACCTCTCTGTGTCTTCATTTCCTCTACTTGCTTCATGTGGCAGCCATGAAAATGAATCTCTCAGATTTCTGACTGTGTGTTCAGTGAGACCTCCCATGGGCTGCTCCTAGTTAGTGAGAGAGAATAGCAGGGATATTAAGGGAAGCCCATTCCAGGAAGATGCGAGGATCCTCTTCTGTGTGATTTAGCTTGAAGGCTCTGTGGTAGACAGAATAATGGCCCCTTCCAAAGATGTCCACATCCTAATGGCAAAAGGAATTTTGCAGATGTGATTAAGTTAAGGATGTTGAGATAGGAAGATTATTCTGGATTATCCTAGTGGTCCCAGTATATCAACAAGGGTCCTTCTAAGAGTCAGTGTGAGAAAAAGGAGCTGTGATGACAGAACAGAGGTCAGAGATGGTAGCAGAAAGGGGTGAATTTGAAGATGCCTTGCTGCCAGCCTTGAACATGGAGAGCCACACGCCAAGGAATCTAGGTGGCCTCTAGATGCTGGAAATGGCAAGGAAACAGATTCTCTCCTAGATCTTCCAGAAGGAATGCAGCCCTACCAACAACTCGATTTTAAGACTTTGACCCACAGAACTGTAAGATAATATATTTGTGTTATTTAAGCCACAAAATTTGTGATTTATTACAGCAGCAACAGAAATCCAATACAGACTCCCCCATGGCCTTGAGATAATGAATTAGAATGGGCACTGCAGACAAAGACCCTTCAGGCTAAATCTTCCTTTTCTCTCCTCTCCTTTGCCTGGGGCGGATGATGCTCTGCTTCCTCTGACTCTTTTTTCCTTCAGGGGAAAGTCCCTTAACAACTCTCTTGCACATCTCATCCCATTTTGGTGTCTGCTTTTTAGAGGACCTGGACTAATTCACCTCATAAACTTAATTTGATGATTCAAGGCATGTGAGGGGCCTACTGTATGGTTTAAGTGTTCAGAACTGTTAGCTATTGTGATTCTCAGTTGCCATAGCACCAGTAACATAGGGCAAAATGCAGATAGCCTGTTCCTTGGACAAAATCTGGGAAAGGCTTAGAGTTTATTTGCTTACATTTAAGCAATTAAATTGTCTCCAGGCATTTTGGTCCCTCCCTCCCCAGTAGCCCAGCATGAGTGTAAACTCCAAATGTCATTCAGAGTTACTACTGTAGTTGTTCAGAGCTGCTTTGGATGGGTTGGCAGGTCTAGTTTTGAGGCTCAGAGTTTAGAAGCCCATTGTTGCTAAACATCAAGGTCATGTCCTTTAATCCAGCTTTTACCCAGTGAGAAAGTTGGTATTTTGAGATCCATCTGCTTCAGTTCTTGATATTTCTATAGTTGGTTCCCACCTTGGGCTGGGAAGAGAAAGTGTTTGAATGAGGTTTAGATGAAAATAATAAAGTTCTTGTCTGCTGTTGCCTCATGAGTTCCACTTAATCAATGTAATTGCTGAACATGACAGAAGTACCATCACAAATCAGTGCTGAAATGATGGAATAGTCAATGAATGCTAATTAAAAAAAGTTTTTTTAATTAATTATTTTTGGCTGTGTTGGATCTTCGTTGCTGTGCGCAGGCTTTCTCTAGTTGCGGCGAGTGGGGGCTACTCTTTGTTGCAGTGCGCGGGCTTCTCATTGCGGTGGCTCCTCTTGTTGTGGAGCACGGGCTCTAGGCACGTGGGCTTCAGTAGTTGTGGCACGTGGGCTTAGTTGCATGTGGGATCTTCCCGGACCAGGGATCAAACCTGGGCCCCCTGCATTGGCAGGTGGATTCTTAACCACTGTGCCACCAGAGAAGTCCCTAAAAATTGGTTTTATAGATATGAAAATACATGAAATTAGTCACACCATACACAAAAAGTCAATTTCAGCTGGATTAGATACCTTAAATGTAAAAAGCAAAACTCTAATAAATTTAGAAGAAAATACAGGTAAATATCTTTTCAAAATCAGAGTTGGAGGGTTTCTTATTCAAGACGTAAAAGATACAGAAATTTGAATTAAAATATTGATAAATACATTACAATGTGACTTACAGGTAGATTACAAATTCCTCCTATGCCAGCATGACTCCTCTTTGCAGTGTGGTGTCCATGCTTTGCCAATTAAGAGTCTGTAGCTTTACTGTCTTGAATCTGGACAGGCCTTGTGGGTTGTTCTGAGCAATAAAAAGCTGTAGGACTGATGCTAATGACTTTTAAGCTGAGGCCTGAAGAGACATGAAGCTTGTACCTCCACTCTCGTGGAACTAAGCTGCCATGTGAGGAAGCCTGAACTAGCCATTGGGAGAGACAAGTGGAGGTGAACCAAGGGGCCCCATCCAAAAGTCCCAGCTAGACATATGAGTGAGGCCATTTGGGATTAGCTGTTCTCCAGCAGACCTGCCAAATGGCCATGAACACATGAGTGAGACCGGCCAAAACCACGGAGAGTAGAGATGAGCCCAACTCAAATCACCAATCCACAAAATTGTAGCAAACAAATGATTGCAGTTTGATGCTATTGAATTTTGGGGTGATTTGTACATAACTGGTAAAATAAATAAAAACTTGTGTGCTTCATAAGACACTCTACACAAAGTAAAACATAAGCCACAGACTGAGACAATATTTGAAGAAATATAAATTGTCAGAGACTTATTACCAAAGATATATAAAAATGTTGACAACTCAATAAGAAAAAAATTAAGCATTAGGAAAAGATATGAACAACAAATTCATAGGCAAGGAAAAGGTAGTGTTCAATAAGTATCTAAAAAGGTGCCCAATCTTAGGTGTACTCTGGGAAATTAAACTTAAAACAGATGTGAAAACAGTTTCATGCCAATCAGTTCAATAAAAAGTAGAGTATGACAAATTTTGCTAAGAAGATGGAGTAGTGACAGTCTCTTACACTAATTGTCATGGGATACATGGGTACCATCACTTTGGAAAATTTTGGCAGTGAAGTACAATTGACACTAAGCACAAGGAGATCGATACAAGAATTATCAATATGTTCATCAAGAGAATTAATCTTATGATAAAGCACCACCCGAAATGGAAATGAGAGAACAAGTGCTAGGTCTAGTGATGTGAAAAATCACAAAGTCGAAATGCTGACAAAAAATAGCATATACAGATGTCACTTAGATTTAAAAGCATAAAATAGAATTCTGTTTTTTATCGATACATAGGTAGAAAAATTATTTAAAAATAAGTAGGAATGATAATCATCACAAGCTAGTAGTTGCTTTGGAGGAAGGGATGCATAAAGGAAATGGGATAAGGGGTGAATATTTAATACTTTATAGTTTAAGTTGGTGGGCAAACAAGTATCCATCAACTTACTCTTTATAGTTCTGTCTCCCTGAGTTATTTAATCATTAAAAACATAGAAAAACTAAGAAACAACCCACGTCAAAAATACGGATTTTGCCTAGTTTCCTGAAAATCTGATACCCCAGAAAGTGTGAAGACATAGTATTGAAACTCTGGCCAGCTTTCAGGTCCACTGATCTCAAGCCCATTCAGGCATTTTCCTGATCACCTGTCTGTAAGGTCCAAACTGATATCAAGACAGGGAACCCATTTAAAATCTTTAATAGAGTTAAGAGTCAAATAGATTTTTACCAGTATCTGAAAAGCCATTGACGCCAGTTAACTCACTTGACTTTGGCCTAGAAAATAATTTTCTTGTCTTTTATTTGTTGGATGTAAATATGCAGGAAAACAGTTTAAAGATGTTTATTTCTGACTCACAGATGTAACTAAGAGCTATGAAACTGAGTGTGGAAAATGTGTCTCTCTTTTCTCTTTTCCACCCCAGTTAAAAAAAAAAGCAATCAAAAATTTTTTCACCTGAAGATGAGCAAGAGATTTCATAAAGAAAGAAGATGGAGCATTTGATGTAAATACATGAGATTACCTTTCGTGCGTTTTCAACCAGAGTCAAAGAAATAGATTTTCATAAACTAGAGCAGCTCTCGGATTTTAAGCAGGCGTTCTTATTTAAGGCAACAGAGAGTTGAGGGGAGAGGTGGGAATGCATTTGACATGCAGGTGCTGACTTGGCAACTCCTGGAACTTGGCTCTTATTAATGGACGGTGAATAGGAGGGACTCAGGGCTTTCAGGAGATGGAGGCTGAGGACTGTAAGAGGGTGAAGGAAGCAAACAGGAGAAGAGAAAGTTAAAAAAAAAGTGGTGTAGTTCTAGCTGAAGTCTAGCCTCATTGTGATCTCACGAGTTGCTGTGGAAAGTAAACGGTGTCGCAGACTTCTCTCATCTTGAGGCAAGAGGGCTGGGTTGTACCCTGCATCTGTCGATCATTGGCTATAGGCTGCTTCTTGGAGGCAAGGGTGGAAGAGTGTAATACACCTGGGGAGGCAACTCCCATCAGAGGAAGGCAGTTCTCTGAGAAGGGGGCAGTTACGACTTAGCAAATAACTCAGCAGCTATTGGGTGGGGTCCCCGCTCGTGAAGGGGGTCTGAGCGGGGCACCAGCGCATCCCATATAATCTGAGAAATCAATCTCACCATAGGCGGGGAAAAGCTCAGGCTTCTCTCAAAGATTAATACCCAGCTCTCTTACTTCCTTTTTCAGTTCTCATTCCTCCCACAATTTCCATTAAATCTAGCCCAGGAAATTACTTTTACGTTCGTGTGCTTTCCTCCCTATGCTACAGCTTATGGTATAAATGTTATGCTCTGAGTTCTCCAGCCTCCTTGGATCTTAATATTCAAAACCAGGCTTTGGACTCAAAAGGCCTGTTTTCCTCTCAAAAACATGCCAAAGAGCATGGATGTAGAGAGGCCATTAATTGAGGTCATTAATGCAACTGATCTGCGTAGACACACACACACACACTATAGACGCATGCATACACATACACAACAGACACACTATAAACAAAGGTATGAATACTACTGAGGAAAAATGTCATTTTCTTCAAGGGAAAATCCCACTACCTTTCTGTTCACATCTGCTTCTGAATTTTTCAGACATGCGCCATGATACTTGAACCTGTGTCTTGGATGCATAATTGTGGAGGCTTTTAATTGACTTACACATTCAAATTTTGAATCAGAATGTGATAAATGAAAGTCATCTTTTAGAGATTAACTAGTCCAAACCCTCCATTTCACAGGTGGACTCTGGCCCAGAGAAGCTAGGTGATTTTCCCAAGTTCACACAGCTTATTAGATGTGGGGATGAGACTGGACTCCTTGTCCCCTAGTCCTAATTTTGTGACTGGCTGTACTTCAGAACTTCCTTCTGAGGGAGCTTCTAAACTTTTGAGGTGTAACATAATTTAAATGTACACAATGTGTCATCTTTTACTACCACTCATATAGAATCTAGGCTTTGTTACATTGCTCCCTTTAAAGAAATGGTTACTTTTTATGGGTGAATTGGAAAAATGTTGAGCAGACTCAAGGAACAAAATGTGTCCAGCCCTAGCCATGAAGGAATTTCTTGCTATAGATAGCACCATTTTCAGAAGGTAGGAGCAAAGGTCCTATAATCAGGAGTTCATAAACTGCGTGGAGCAGTGACAGCTGAAAAGGAATGACTTTCCAGAATTTGGACCCTGGGATAATGTAATTCTTAATTTCTTGAAGGATAGTGTCCCCTTTGAGAAATATAACACAAGCTTTAGAACTTCTTTCCTTGAAAATTCACACACCCACAGCATTTTGCATACAGTGTCAAGCACGAGTGCTCTCCCTAAATGAGCTGATAATCTCTAGTGAGGAAAACAGAAATGTTCTAAGTATTTCAAATAGAAAAAATTGAATAAAGAGAATTGGCTACACAGATTCTGGAAGGGATAGAAGAACATAACAAAAAGGGGCTGGATGAGCCCAGAGGCGGGGGTGTGGTGGGGTGACCATCAGAACGAGAGGCTGTTCGGGCCCGGGGGGCTGGAGCCCAGAAAGCTTTCATGGGCTGATGTGAGCTCGGGGATCCTGGGCTCTCGCCTCTGCTGCTACTGGGGACACCACAGAAATCAGAAGCCAGAGGACATTCGCCTCTCCTTCCCTCTCAGCTTTGAATATCTCACCAGGGTCTCCCATGAGCAGAAACACCAGATATCACTGGTGAGGAAGCCTGAAACAACGTAGTTTGAAGACCCTCAGCTGCCTACAATGCAGAGCAGAGCAGAAATGGGTGGAAATGGGAATTGAGAGCAAATAGGCAAATAATCATCACGGTAGCTAAAGCACAAAAGCAAATTCAAATAAGGATATGTGAGTATTTCAGAAAACTCAAGGGTATGAGTAATAACAAAACATAATTAATACGAAACCATAATGTGTGTGTATCTAACTTCCAACAGCAAGCTCACTTCCGGCTGTTGATGGAATACTAACATTTAATGAATACTGTCTGAAGTTTGATCCCTGAAATCTTCCTGCTTGTTTATTTCAAAGGTAGATTTATGTAAGCTCTTCCAGACCTATTGAATTAAATCTCTTGGGTGGCCTTGAAAACCACACTTGGTAATTTTGCGGACCACTGGCTCTTGTTTGGTAAAATTTGATCCTTTTTGTACCAAGATGATGGTTTTTGACTTGTATCTTATGAATCCGTGGGTCTCTAACTTTAGCAGGCATCAGCTGGACCCCACCTCTGGAGTTTCTGATTAAGTAGGTCTGGGGTGGGCCCCATAATTTATAGTTCTAACAAGTCCTCAGCTGATACTGATACTGCTGATTAGAGGATCACACTTTGAGAACCAGTAATATGAATACTAATTTGTAATATTTTTCAAAGGTAGATGTGTGGTTGGTCTAATCAAGTCTAACTAAAATTCCCAGAGTCATAGGACTTGGCCATAGGAGCTAAAGTAGACTTTGGTGGTAATGATACCAACTCCTTCCTTTGACACTTGAGTTAAAGGTTTGGTGACTTGGCCTCCATCGTTAGGAAGCTCAAAGCAGATGCAGGAAGATGGCTGGGGTTTCCTGCCTCCTAGTCAAACGTGCTCCCCATTGATCATTCTTCTTAGGAACGTGTATCTTTATGTGCTCCTGGGGCCAAATTATCATTGACTTAAAAAGGATAATCATCCCGGCTTGAATCATTAGAGGTCAGAGAGGATGATGAAGTTAGAGGTTTTCATAAAACTGAACACAGAGCAAGAGGTCATCTGCTTCACAGTGAAAGAGCATGTTCAAGGACTTCTTTTGCCTTTTTAGGTATCTTAGTTAAATCATCAGAGGAACAATTTCTTTTCATGAAGGATATTAAGAAAAGCACTGAAATCTGAAGCTATTGTAAATAAAGGCTGTAGTTTTGGTTGCAGAGCCTGTGACCCACTGCCAAGAAAAATACTAACATAGAAACAGTCTGAGAGTATATGAATGGTGACATTTCAGATAAGTATTCAGCTCATGACCCCACGAGGCAAAAATATAGGACAACTTTCTGAAATGTGTGGCTGCAGAGACCCAAGGGTGATATAATGACTGTGTCCAGCTTGTTGTTGACTAAGTAAAAAGAAGTTTGATTCATCACAGATGAGTAATAATTGTCTTCATAACTCATTATTTATATCATAGGCCATCTGTGATGTTTTCATGATTTCCAAAAGAGAATGCACTCAACTTGAAAGGGAGGAGATCTTGCCAGTTTAGAAATGACATCTGGAAGGATTTGGAATCGAAAGGCTTAGCAAGAAAAAGTAGGGCTGCTTACAGATGCCAAGGTTGAAGAGGATCTCTGACTAACTGCCTCTGTTCTAGACCCCCGGGTTAGGCTGCATTCCTCAGAAGTAACCCCCTGAGGCAGGGATGCATGCACAGCATTTTAAATAGGTGGTGCTCCCAGAGGGAAGAGGGGAGGGGAAGCAGAACACAGGCAGAAGGAAGTCAATCAAGAGTCAAGCCTCAAGAAGGGGAGATTCATCTGAGCCCACAGGGGAACTGGGGACTGTAAGTGCTGCCTCAAAGTTGTTCTGAATCTGAAGAAGCTAGGCTTCCCTTTCATTCATCTGTCAGCCATTGGCCAAAGGCGGCCCCAGCCACTCGTACCTCTGAATGAACGTGCAGAATGCTCCAGTGGCCCACACGTGTGCTCACAGGTTCTGGGAGTTAGAAGTAAAGGACATTAAAGCTGGGAGAGGGACACAGCAAACACGTTACAAGTGTCCCTAAAGGAACTCAGCCTGTCTGCTTCAAAACCCAAACTCTCCCTTGGTGTTAGGGTTTTCCAAAGGAACAAGCTTGAGGAGAATTATTGGGAAATCTGTTGACTCACACATAAATAATATTTTCAAATACAGCCTGACTGGTAATAGAACTGATATTTTGATCTCCATCTGACTGATCCCTACATCTTTCCCACGAGGGTTTTTTGTTGTTGTTGTTTGTTTTTTTAATCTCCTTAAATGCTTCTAAGTATGTATCTCTTATCCTTTGAGATTGCTATAATGGGACATGTTTTCTTACAAAATGCCTTTAGCAGGTTACAGCACTTGGGTGTCTCTTAGACACTCCACCTGCTTATCTTACAGTCACACCTCAGTTTGACACATTCAGAAATCGTAAGCAGATTGCCAAGGATCAGTACAGCTGTGCACCACACCCTGCGGTATGCCTCGATCCCTGATTGTTACATGTATTGATTAGAATTCTGGCATCCAGACGCAATGTGCTGATACCCCAGGGAGTCAGTATAGGAGACAATTTCTACATTAGAGGACATGAATTCATCAGTCTGTAGAGAGACATTTAAGTCATATGTCAATGTGTTGTGTCTTCGTAAACTGGCAATTAGTTTCCCAACCAAGAAGGAAATAGAAAGCAAAGAAAAGGCATGAGAGCCATCTTGTGGAGAGATCTGTTAACAACCATCCTGGAGAGTGCATCTCTTCTACTACATTCCTCCTCCTGCACTTCTGTCAAAACTGAACCCACAATTCTTTTCATCAAGCCTGCTCCTCCATACATGACCTACTTCAATGAAAGGTGGACCTGTCCATGCAGCTGCCTAGTCCAGAGCTCTTGGAATCATTCCAGGCTCCTAACTCTCATCCGTACATCTAATCTGTCCTTAAATTCTGTCAATTATCTCTTCCCCACCACCAATGCCTTGATACCGTTCCTCACCATTAACCATCTGAGCTATTGACCAAGCCTCCAGTAAGGCAGCCTGCCTCTAGTATTAATTCTATCTAATCCATATTTATAATGCTTTTAAATGCATATTTATAAGTTATTTTCTCTAACATAAATTTGATCATGCTGATCCTCTGATTTAAACGATTCCATGTATCCCATTGTGGAAGGCTGATGATGGCTCCCAAAGCTATGTCCACATCCTTATCCCTGGAACCTGTGAATGTTACCTTATTTGGAAAAAGGATCCTTGCAGTTATAATTAAGTTAAGGATCATGAGATGAGGAGATTACTTCGGATTATCCCGGTGGGCCTCAAATGCCATCACGTATGTCTTTATAAGAGAGAGACAGAGGGAGACAGACTTCTCGGAAGAGAAGACGATGTGGAGACAGAGCAGAGAGAGATGGGGCCACAGCCAAGGGTTGCCGGCAGCTACCAGAAACTGGAATAAGCAAGGAAGGGATTTTGCCCTAGAGCCTCCAGGGGGATTGTGGCCTGCAGATACCTAGACCCCCAACAACTGTGAGAGAATAAATTATTGTTTCAAGCCACCCAGTTTGTGGTAATTTGTTACAGCAGCCTCAGGAAACTAGTAGACCCCTTGTCCTTAAAAAATGGTCAAACTATTTTTATATTATCCAGGGCCTTTCATGATCTGGGCTCTGGCTTCATTTTCTAACCTAATCTCTCATCATTTCCCCAAATGAACTCTGTGCTCTAGTGATTGGGATGACTGGAAGGTCCTGAGTTGTACCATTTCCTTCCCCAGCTTCTTGCAATCATGTGTGCTCCTACATTTCTCTAGTACATTTCTAGTGTACTAGAAAATCCATGTGTGGAGCATGACCTTTCTCCTAAGCTGGAGATGGGAGAGGCATGTGGGTGTTACCATCTGAACTTCTAAAAATGAAACTCATTAGATAGGGAAGCTTGTGTAAAAATGCCTTGACACATGTGTGACTTACTGTCACTCAAGCACGAATAAAAATTTATCCTAAATGTAGCTTATACTTATAAGATTTAAAATTATTGTGCTAAGTCATTCTGAGGGTGATGACTGATATTTCAGAAAGGGGATTTTTCACGTTTTGAAGGTTTAATCCTTGCACATACATACATGGCCAGTCTGATAGATTATGTTGGCGTCCAACCCGGAGCCTATTCTCCTACTTACTGGCCTGTGTAACCAGGCCCTAGTTGCTGAGAGTACTGGCTGTTTTTTTCTCCAACTTAACTGAGATACAATTGACATATAATATTGTGTAACTGTAAGGTGTACAACATGTTGATTTAATACATTTATATATTGCAGTATATGATTAACAGAACAATCTAAGCTATCACCTCCATCATGTCACATAATTATCATTTCTTTTTTTGTGGTGAGAATATTTAAGATCTATTCTCCTAGCAACTTTCAAGTATATAGTACAGTATTGTTATCTATAATGACCATGCTGCACATTTCCCAAGAACTAATTCATTTTCTAACTGGAAGTTTGTACTCTTTGACCAACATTTCTCCCATTTCTCCCACCCTCTAAGTCCTTAGTAACCACTGTTCTATTCTCTGTTTCTACAAGTTTGGCTTTTCAAGATTCCACATATAAGTGAAATCATACAGTATTTGTATTTCTCTGTCTGACTTATTTCACTTAGCATAATGTCCTCAAGGTTCATCTGTGTTGCCACAGATGGCAAGATTTAATTCCTTCTCATGGCTAAATAATATTCCATTGTGTATATATATACACACCACATCTTATTTATCCATTCTTCTGTTGATGGACACTTAGATTGTTTCCATATCTTAGCTATTGTGAATAATACTGCAATAAATGTGTGAGTACAGATATCTCTTCAATATCCTATTGTCATTTCCTTTCCAATTAAACAATGTGCAAAGGACCTGAATGGACATTTTTCTAAAGAAGACATACAATTGGCCAACAGGTACATGAAAAGGTGCTCAACATCATCATTAGGGAAATACAAATCAAAACCACAAAGAGGTAACACCCCACAACTGTTATTATGGCTGTTATCAAAGTATGGAGGTTCCTTAAAAAACTAAAAATAGAACTACCATATGACCCAGCAATCCCACTACTGGGCATATACCCTGAGAAAACCATAATTCAAAAAGAGTCATGTACCACAATGTTCATTGCAGCTCTATTTACGATAGCCAGGACATGGAAGCAACCTAA
Source organism: Balaenoptera physalus (assembly GCF_965194825.1). Taxonomy (NCBI): domain Eukaryota; kingdom Metazoa; phylum Chordata; class Mammalia; order Artiodactyla; family Balaenopteridae; genus Balaenoptera; species Balaenoptera physalus. The sequence continues at coordinate 40,449,726 of NC_138898.1, read as the reverse complement.
GTTGTCCATTGACAGATGAATGGATAAAGAAGATGTGGCACATATATACAATGGAATATTACTCAGCCATAAAAGGAAATGAAATTGAGTTATTTGTAGTGAGGTGGATGGACCTAGAGTCTGTCATACAGAGCGAAGTAAGTCAGAAAGAGAAAAATAAATACTGTATGCTAACACATACATATGGAATCTAAAAAAAAAAAAAAATGGTTCTGAAGAATCTAGGGGCAGGACAGGAATAAAGACGCAGATGTAGAGAATGGACTTGAGGACATGGGGAGGGGGAAGGATAAGCTGGGACGAAGTGACAGAGTGGCATGGACTTATATACACTACCAAATGTAAAACAGATAGCTAGTGGGAAGCATAGCACAGGGAGATCAGCTCGGTGCTTTGTGACCACCTAGTGGGGTGGCATAGGGAGGGTGGGAGGGAGATGCAAGAGGGAAGAGATATGGGGATATAGGTATATGTATAGCTGATTCACTTTGTTATAAAGCAGAAACTAACACACCATTGTAAAGCAATTATACTCCAACAAAGATGTTAAAAAAAAAAAGACAGGAGACGACAGGCATTGGCGAGGGTGTGGAGAACAGGTAGCCCTCGTGCACTGCTGGAAGGGATGTAAATTGTCACAGCCACCCCACCGTTGAGAACAGTATGGAGGTTCCTCAACAAATTAAAAATAGAGTATTGACTGTTAATGGCTTACACCTGTCCTCTCTTCCCCAACAGCCTGTAGCTGAAGAGTGACTGACAACGAGATACAAAAATCCAGTCCCTGTGCTTAAGGTGGGAGCAACTCTCTGGTGCAGTAGGGTCCAGGGCTTCCTCTGGGATCAGCGGAAGCCAGGCTCTGGCTGAGACCACATCCTACTCATCTCCTTTCCCTGCCCCATCTGCTGCCCTCACGCCGGTTCCTTGGGGCGGAGCACTGCCCCAAGGAATCACTCATCCTCAGATTCCCACCTCAGACCCTGCTTCTAGGAAATGTGACCTAAGCCAGGCAGAATTCCAAACTTTATTACTACCAGTCCTTACAGCCCAAGTCCAAGACCAGCCAAAAATTGCAACAAAACCTCAGTTATCTAACATGCTCTCATGCAGTATAATAATAAATGCAAAGCTAACATCGAAGAGTTTGAATCTCTCAAGTGAAAAATCCTTTCTACGCAGCTTTTTATGGAGTGCATCAGTGGGTGCTTAAATGAATGAATGAATGAATCCTAAAAATCTACAGGGACTGTGAACACCTGCTGTGGGGTTTCCCAAAAGTACACGCAAGTGCCGCTGCTCTTTGGCGAAAGTCCATCGTGAAGCAGAGAGTTTGAAAATCAGCCTCTCCCTCATCTAAACGTTATTCTGCAACATCAAGGCTGAACTCCAATTCCTCTTCCATGAAGTTTCTCCTAGAAGTTGGCTAAATCCCCTGGAAGGGATTTTGCTCTCCACCAAACACTGTGTTGTCTGAATAATTTATTTGACTTTTATCAAACACCTGTCTAAGAGATCAGAGTTACTGCTGCTGAAATAAGAGTGTTTTGAATGTTGCAGACAAGTCAAAATGATAATAACATGAAAACAATCCCATTGTTAAAGGCAAAAGAGTCCTTAGGGAAAATAGCACTTTAGAATATGAATCGAGAAAGGGGAAGTGAGGAGCTCTGAGTAAGCACACTGGACCTAGGGAAGAAAAGCTGTGTTTGCTTTCTGCCATGTATAATTTGTGTAACCTTGAGTAAGTAACTTGATGACATCACAGTGTCAGGAGAAGAAAATGGCATAATGCTTGTGGGTTGTGAAAGCCTTACAAAGTGCTATTTATTATTATTATCTCTTTGTTCCATGCCTTGGAGGATTATTCATCTGTCCTTTATTCATTATACTTATATGAATCAAATTTCAAGAAAGCTAGTGAATATTGTAGATGTATTAAAAATTAATTTATATTATAGGTCTTAGATTTAATCCAAATTCATCCCACTGTTCTACACTGAATAACTAATAAGATATCCATGTTAATAACCTTGTATTTAACTTGAAAATAAAATTATATTTATCAACCATTATAGTCCATTACATATGGAGAAATTAATTACCTCCTAGGTGCCAAGCACTGTGCTAGGCAAGCCTAAGATGCAAAACATCATGCCTCTTATTGTAGAGAAGGGAAGATAGGCATTACACTGATACACACAAAAGGGACTGTGTACTTACAAATTGTGGCAACTTGTAGAAAAGAACAGAATGGATGCTATGAGAGAGAAAGGCAGAAGGACAGAGAATGCTTCTCTAAGGAACCGATGTTAGCTGAAATCTGCATAATAAGGTGAAGGTCTGGGCGAGGAAGGTCTGGGCAAGGAAGCTCTAAAGAGAACAGCCTCTGGGTTGGCCCCGAGTTAGGAAAAGCTGTGTGCAGTGGACTAATGGAGAGACATGGCAGAATCACAGTGTGTATTTTAGGCTAGGGAAACTAAGGTACAACATTTTAGAAGAGTAATCAGCAAATCATTTGGGGCAAGATTTGAAACCTCTCTCTGTCCCAGTCTCCTCATCCATAAAATCGAGCTAATAATATCTGCTACTAGGTTGACATCAGTTAATAAAAAGAACTTAAAATTTGCCCTGCACATATGAATTATTTTACAAATGTATTATTCTTAGTATATTCATATAAACACAACTTGTTATTTTTAAGTTGTTGACTCAATCATTAGTGACAGCTCGGAACATTTAATTATGTTTAAAAGCGTAATGCAAATGTTTTAAACCCTGGAGCACAGCCCAGCTGACAGAAATTGGTGGAAAAGGAAGGGGAAGAAATGTAGGGAAAGTAGCCATCTTAATTACTCATCTCGCAAAACAAGAGTTCAAGGCTAAAATGGGTAGCATAAGAAAGGGAGAGTCAAGAAGCTACTTAAATGTGGAGAAAAGGGAACCCTTGTACACTTTTGGTGGGAATGTAAATTTGTGCAGCCACTGTGAAAAACAGTATGGAGGTTTCTCAAAAAACTAAGAATAGAGCTACCATATGACCCTGCAGTTCCACTCCTGGGCATATATCTGAAACAACCAAAAACACTAATTTGAAAAGATACATGCTCCCCAATGTTCATAGCAGCATTATTTACAATCGCCAAGATATGGAAGCAACCTTAGTGTCCATCAACAGATTAATGGATAAAGAAGATGTGGTATATATATATGCAATGGAATACTACTCAGCCGTTAAAAAGAATGAAATTTTGCCATTGCAGCAACATGGATGAACTTGGAGGGCATTATGCTAAGTGAAATAAGTCAGACGGAGGAAGACAAATACTGTAAGATATCACTTATATGTGGAATCTTAAAAATACTAGAAACTAGGGCTTCCCTGGTGGCGCAGTGGTTGGGAATCTGCCTGCCAGTGCAGGGGACACGGGTTCGAGCCCTGGTCTGGGAAGATCCCACATGCCGCGGAGCGACTAGGCCAGTGAGCCACAATTGCTGAGCCTGCGCGTCTGGAGCCTGTGCTCCGCAACAAGAGAGGCCGCGATAGTGAGAGGCCCGCGCACCGCGATGAAGAGTGGCCCCCACTTACCGCAACTAGAGAAAGCCCTCACACAGAAATGAAGACCCAACGCAGCCATAAAATAAATAAATAAATAAATTAAATAAAATTAAAAAAATACTAGAAACTAGTGAATATGATAAAAAGGAAGCAGACCCACAGATATAGAGAACAAACTAGTGGATACCAGTGGGGAGAGGGGGAGGGGCAATAGAGGGGTGAGGGAGGTACAAACTATTGGTTGTAAGGCAGGCTCAAGGATGTATTGTACAACACGGAACATAGCCGATATTTTGTAATAACTCTAATGGAAAGTAACCTTAAAAATTGTATAAAATTTTTTTAAAGTAATAAATAAAATATAGGCAACAACAACAACAACAAAAAAGAAAGCTACTTAAAGCTACCAACATAACCACAAGGAGCATTAGAAACAGTGATGTAACTATTGAGAAGGGATAGGAAAGGAAGAAGGCAATGGGCTTAATTTTTGTGGAGCTGAGAACAGTGACCACCTGCATGAACACTGCCTGGCAGTTAGGACAAAAAGCAATGACCACCCGTGTCCACATGACCAACTTGTTTGTACCAGAAAACCTTTGCCTGGAAAAGAAAGATTATTCATCAATAAATAACTTTACCATCACCTTCAGGAAAGTCCAGCAGATCACATTTTTTTAGACAACAGCTCACTTGGGAAAACATCTCGCTTGTCGAATGTTTTCTTATCCAGTGTCATTTTTAAGACCTTCACTTCACTGCGTAACAATTCATGTCCAATCCCAATGGCTCCAACCACCCAAGCATAGGCCTCAAGAACCTATAAAGTTAAGTTCTGACCTTCTCTCTGAGACACTGCTGAAACTCTACCAAGCTGGCATTCTCCCTTATTGCACTAAGTTTTAGCTTTGCTTTATTTATGGCTTGGTAATATTCTGGAGGAATTCAACAAAGCAAAAAGTCAGAAGATAAGGTTGAGTTGCTAGTTCAACAGACTGGGGTAGAAATGTAGTATCTGGAGATTTGAATGAAGCACCAGTATAGGTACAACAGAAATGTATAGAAATAGTCACCTCAGAAGTGAAGCTTAGAAAACAGTCATCTCAAGAATGGAATTAAGTAGAAGAGGATGGTTTTTCATTGAGGATTTTATGCGTTACTTCAATTTGACATATGAATTTTGCTTTGACAAAACCTAAAAATTTACACTAAGTGAAAAGATAGTAATGATCAGAAGTGCAAAAATCAGCACTAAAATATTATTCTTCAGTTCTTTCGGAATGTGACACCCTATGGACCTTTCAAGATTTTTCTTGATTTAATTGGATTCTGCTGGCCCAGCAGAGTATCTGGTCCATAGTAGGTATTCAGATTCATTAAACATTTGTGGCATTGAGCTGACATTGGAATCTCACAGCATTAAAAAATACTTAGATATTTCCAGTGGTTAAGATGCTGTTTCTTTATTGGTCTGTTAATTTGAGTTTCAGTTGAATCAGCTGTCAATTTTGGGGGTGTGTTTGGAGACCATCCTTTGGAATCAGGAATGAAGTAGAAATGCAAGAGAAACAGAGGAATTAACCTGGTGACATTCCTTTTAAAGCTCATTCTGAGCTTGTTCTTGAGGATTCAGTGCTACGAGGTAAGCACATATGGTAGGTAAGGTAATGTCCTCATCAGATCTCCCTTCCAGAGAGAACCTTCCATGAGGAGGCCAGCTGCTGCCCTTTGGCCTCCTTTGGAATCCACAACATCATTCATGCAGAGATGCACTTTCCCGGGCCCATCCCTAGCCTGTCACTGAGGACAGTGAGGAAGCAGAGCCCGGTCGTCCTTGCCCAAAGCAAGACTCCTTCTAAGGGGCTGTCTTTGCTCCGGGACTGCCCACTGGCCCAGCCAGGACTTTCTCAGATCCGTGCTGTGGTCAGAGGCTCCTCCCACCTCCTGTCTCCTCTCACAGGTAGATAGACCTGCATTGTGGTCCAAAGGCTTTCCCTCCCTCCCTCCCTCCTGCTGTTCCCATTTACTTCCTCCTTCCCAGGAATTTCCCCCGACAAATCTTCTGCACACCTATTTCTCAGTAGGCATCTGCTTCTCAGAAGCCCTGAACTGATATATGTACAGAGCCAAGGAATTCGTTTATGGTGGTGAGGGGAGAGCAGATGTCTGTCCTCTTTTTTCCAAAAAATGGAAATGTGTCTCCTGGGCGCTTCTCCTCTTACTGCTTACAAGGAACTTAAGGAATGTTAGGAAGCCTTTTTGAAATTTCCCTGGAGAAATGGAGAGGAAGGGCTCTTAATTTGCATGCCTCCTTTTCTGGTCAGCTTCTCAGAGTATCAACTTCATACATTAGATCATGCTCACTGGGCAGCTGCTCCGTATTTTAGTAAATTTTCTAAAATGAGCCTCAGCATCAGTAGATAGGTGAAGTGCTGGTTCCATGTAAAAACACAGCTTGTATGACATGGATTGTGAGAGAGAAACAGCCCTGTGTATGAGTGTAGACAGGGTTTGTGCCACTGTGGTTGGCAGGGACATGCGGCACCCAGACCGCCCACCTGGCCCCGTTTGCCTATCGAGGCACTACTCTGATGGACGGTGCTCACTCCAGAGCTCCCTGCTGGGTTGCCCACTGCTTCCTGGGCTCTTCCTTGCAAGTTCAACTTCCCCTCTGCTTTCTACAAGCCTTGGTCCCGGAGAAGCATCTGGAAATCCAAACTCCTTTTGCTTTGAATCCAAGCTGCATCAGGCACTGAGTGTAAATGTGAAAGAAAAGAAAAAGAGAACATATAAATGAATTCACAGAAAAGGAATTTGCAGCAGATGAGGAAATAAAAATAAATAGAGATGTGTTGGTTTCTTAGAAAACGTTTTATAACCCTGGGAAGCTACTTTGAATGACTAGTGTCTGCAGTGTTACAGAACAGAAACTGTTGGCCCGCAGGGTCCAGTTACACAGATATACACATGTGAGGTTTTCCCAAGACCTGGACATATCCTGTGTGTGAGAGCCACTTGCTTGTGGAGCTTCATTTCTATGGAAGCATCAGAAAAAAAATCACTTTTTGTCCCCGGAAAGTATATACTCTGACAGTGGAAAGTCAAATAAATGTATTTTTTAGGGAACAGTAGGGAGACACAGAGCAGGTGAGCTGCCAAATGAAATTTTATTAGGCAAGCATATTCCGAGTGGTCAGGGAGAAAGAAGACTTCAGAAGGGCTTTTTGATAAGTAACGCTGGAGACAAATTCCAAAGGAGAAGTTTTGGTGGAGATGAGTTGGGAGTGGGAAATGGTTTGATCACTCCCGGCTGCAAGCTGCGAAGGGGGAATCCTCTTAGCTGCCTGCTGAGTTGTTCCCTGGGCAGTGGTGTGGTTCTGTGGTCCAGATAAGGCTTGGGGACCTGGGTTCGAGTCCAGCTCTGTCCTGGCTGTCACTTAGCAGCTCTGCCATCAGCTTCCCTGGGTCTCAATGGCTTCATCTATAAAACAGATTTAAATAGCTACCTATTAAGTTTGTTGTGAGGCTTAAATACATGTGTTTGGGGAATACTCTCCAAATAGGTTGGATAATGTTATATTTGGAGAAGCCTTGGTTGGTTAGCTGAGGCGTGCCCCTGTGAGGAGGAGTGCATTCGTTAAAATCTCCTGTGTTAACCAGAAGCCATCAGGGAACCCTGGACACTCAGAAAAATAGAATTTAGAGGGAGATGGTTATATTCATGGGGTTAAGTCATCTGTGGTCCCATCAGGGTGGAGAAATACATTGAGGCCTCAGGTGACCCCCTATGAACCGTCACCTGTGCCCTGTCCTTTAACACAAGTTCTTAATCTTTTATTTGTCCCGGGCTCCAACTTCATTTTGTCTGTGATGATAACTCCATAAGTAAAAATCTTGTGTTAAATTAGAGGCTATGGGAGCTCAACTAAGTATAAGTTCTTAAAAACATACTAAATTAGTTAGAATGCTGGGAAATTATTGCCCGTCTTTGGCATACGTGCGCGCGCGCGCGCGCACACACACACACACACACACACACACACACACACACACACACACACACGGAAGGAAACATTTCCATGACAGCAAGTATGCCTGTGTCTTAGTTCTTTCTTTTGGGGAAAAAAAAAAAATCCAAGCTGTAGACAGCAGATGGCGACAGTTGATCGTATTTAAACTACAGGTAAACTGGGTTTTAAGAAGGAGTGTTTGGAAGCACTGCTCTCCTCAGTTACTTTTTGTTTGTTGTTTTCTTCTCTTTTCAATAACGTCAAGATTGCGACTCAGCAGAATTAAAAGCAATCATGAAAGTGATTGTAAGGAAACATACCAACTCAAACAAGGGTTTAAGGCCCTCAAAAACATTGTTATATTTACTTTCAAGCACTTTTTAAGAGCAAGTTTTAGAAGGGGGAGGAGTAAAGGGCCAAATACCTTGGACAATCGCCCAATGTAGGTAGTCTGATTAAAATCACTGTTCGTTTCTGGAATGCTCAGAGGCACTGCGTCCAAGCTGTGTCCTTTGTATTCTGCTCTCACATACAATTATTGGCCAAAAATTGCAGGCTGGGCCCCTAGAGGATATGTTTTACAGGTCATGAATGTTCTTAATGTTTAATTCTTTTCAGAGCTTCACAAAGCCACGTGAATTCCAAGCCTGAGTTTTGTTCCTGGTTATCTGTCCACCATCTTGTGCCTGCAGATGGGATGCGGGGGGCACTCTGTGTCTGGATGTGGGAAGAAAAACCATCGGAATGTTAAATTTCTCTCTAGACACAAACTGCTTGTGCAAAAATGTATTGTAATGCAGGGACACACGGTTGTCCATGGAGCAAAAAGAAGGGCTAAGAAGAACACAGGAAAAATGAATAATATAAGCCAAGTATATAGTTATTTGGGAAGGTCAGTGTCAAGATCAGGGAAGTTTACAAAATATGTCGATGACAGCAAATAAAAACTGTCCACACACTGACTACATATTTCCTCACTTTTAAAGATGACATTAGAATGGAAGATCCTTAGCCGTTCTCCGAGTATTAATATTTTAAAGCGTTCTATTGCTTCAGCATCATGATAACACAAGAGAGAGAGGATGCTTGTATTTCCAGTCAGGCAAGGTCAAGCTGGAAGGCCAGAGACAGGGAGTGGAGGAAGAGTGTGTGTAAAGAATATTCTTATCTTCGCTTTGTGCCACAGATCCTATACGCCTGGCAGTTTTCTAGGTTTTGGCTCCACTCTAAAGCTTGCTGTTACTTCGCGATCTAAATGAAGGACGTTTGTGTCCCCTCACAAAATCCCTCCAGTTATCTAGCTAGTTATATTCATCCAGTTAATGTAGGTATTGAAAAACAAAACAACAGACAAAACCCCAAAACAAATTTTTAATGAAAAGTTTTAGGATTAACTCTTACTTTGTAATTTTATTCCAGTTGATGTCTTCATTGAATATCCTGAATAAGTTTTTAAGCAGCCAGCCATAAAACAATATACCTGTAACACCTGCTTATTTGTGGAAGTGTGAAAACTATAGATGTGGCTACATAAGGAAAAAAAACCTGAAGAAAATCAATATAAAACATAGATAATTTCAAAACAACTGATTTGAAGCTAACTTCCAAATATCTTTTAAAAATCTGAATCTAAAAAGATATTCTCTAGACCATTGGTTGACTGAATTTGAGCATTTTTTTAAGCAAAAAAAAGCAAAGATTTGAACACAGTACTTGTTATATTAATGTGGCACTAGAAACCATATAAAGGTTAAAAATTAGGGAAATCATTTAACAAATGAAGGCATGTTCATTCATGAAGATGTTTTATTGTTAGAATAAGTAATTGACATGATAATGTATGTTCTTAATATTTTTGTAAATGTAAGGATACAGAGTTGTACAAAGAGTATGAATGCTAAAGCACCATAGATTTTTAAATAATTTCATAGAAAATTAGAAGAAAATTTACTAATATCTCCGTACTAGAAACACTTAGGAGTGATGTTTTGGTTAGTTTAAAAATTTTTTCCCTATTATTCCCCCTGCTGCAATTTTAATGGCTCTGTACTTTTTTTTTTTTAAAGGCTCTGCCTCTTCTTTTATTTTATTTTATTTTTATTTTATTTTTTTTTAAATTAAATTTATTTATTTATTTATGGCTGTGTTGGGTCTTCGTTTCTGCGCGAGGGCCCTCTCCAGCCGCGGCAAGCGGGGGCCACTCTTCATCGCGGTGCGCGGGCCTCCCACCATCGCGGCCTCTCCTGCTGCGGAGCACAGGCTCCAGACGCGCAGGCTCAGCAATTGTGGCTCACGGGCACAGCCGCTCCGCGGCATGTGGGATCTTCCCAGACCAGGGCTCGAACCCGCGTCCCCTGCATCGGCAGGCAGACTCTCAACCACTGCGCCACCAGGGAAGCCCTGTACTTTTTATTAGGAAGATACATACAAGACATGTACAGATGCGCAGTTTAAGCTGTGTATAGTTGTGTTTCCAGCCTCAGTTTATTCTTTCTCAAAACGAAGGCATTATCGTATCCCACGGCTCTGTAGCATAACAACCCTCAGAGTATTAAAAAAGAAAAACATACTTAAATACTTAAAGTGACTAATAAGAGTTATATGAATTTTAGAGGTGGCTTTTTGGTAGCTTTGTTATTAAAATAAGACTCTTATTTAGCGAGGAAACATGTATCATTGGTGATACAAAAGTAGAGGTTTCCCCTCCTGTAAAAATAGCACCCTGCCTGACTTGGGACCCTTAGAGAGTTATTCCTTTTGGTTAAAATGCTGGCCTCTAGAATTCCTCTTGAAAGTAAAAGTGGAGACTGCTAGAGCGCCAGCTCTCCTGAGATTTTTGAATCATAAAGAGCAGCGCAAGAATTCTCAAACCAGATGTGCCCAGTGGGGAGGAGGGCCAGGGTTTAGGGAAGGGAGGCTCTCCCCGTAGTTAAGCCCCAGGCGGTTTCCAGGGAACACTGATCACCACGCACTCAATCCTGCTCACAAACAAAAACACAAATAAGCCCAGGTCTGCACGGTCTGTGCCTCGGGGGAAACAGGGTGGCCTAAGGAGGCTCAGCACCAACACCGTGGCCCTGAGAAATGGCAGGCATCTCGGGAGATCTTCGCGTACCCTCATCGTCTCCACCCTGTGCAGAGAAGCCACGCTTTGCTCCTGGCAGAGGCCTGGTGTGGATGGCTGGTTGGTCTGAACAAGCCTGTGAGTCATCAGTTAGGAGCGAGGGGCTGGCTTTGCTGAGGGCAGCTGAGCTCCATACTGTGGCTACAGGGAAACCTCCTCTGGGCCTTGGACCATCCCCTCACTGTCTCCAGCACTGGTGCAGACAGTTAGGAATTGACTGTATTCCACCAAATGGAGAGTCACTCATTTCTAGCAAATTTCCCAGAGCCCCCCAACTCCTTCTAAACTCCTCAGTGTGTACTTTTCCCGCCTGTATTAACAATCCGGGAGAAGGTAGGGCACAGGGAACAGCAAGCTCATTCAGAGGACTTTCTGTGCAAACCCAAGAAAGAGACCTATTTGCAACTCTGTGGCAGGCGCCCCCCTTCCTGCGCCTGGCCTGTCACTCTTCTGTCCAGTTTCCTGGGCTTTTGCGGGGGTCTCCACAACTATTTGTCTTTTTGCATAGAGAGGAAGGGGGCAGGAGGAGGAGCGGGTGAGGGAGAGGAGAGGAGAGGAAAACACAGTTGTGCCTCCTGGAGAACACGATTAGGATCCAGACATCTTGGTTATGGGTTTGTGGGGTAGTTGCTGTACTTCCTATAAATTCCAGTCTCATTTCACAGCTTAAGCAAATATGCATTTGGTGGCTGTAAAATAGTCATAGAAGAGACAACCGTATCCTACATAAGTATCATTACAATCATTTAGAGGAATAAAAGCGTTAACATATGGTGATGTATAATATAGCAGGTGCCCAATCTGTGACCCCCAAACCTTATGAAATTTCAGGCTTTTTTCCCCTCCTTATTCTAATGGGTATTTTATTTTATAGGATCACAGTGAGTGACACAAAGGTCTAGTAATTGCTGAAACTTACAGAGTGTTTGCTAGAGGGCAGAGACAATTCCAAGGATGTACAACAAAAAGAAATTTTTAATCTTGTTGGTTTGAATCTCTGCAATCAGGTACAGAGCCAAGAATTAAAATCTTCAGAAACATTCGTAAATTGGGATCACATGTGTTTGTGTATAAAGCACTCCTATGTGTTACTGAAACCTTTTTGTCTTAAATGCATACACAAAAGACCATCTTAAAGGTATGCATTTATAATATTTAAAACCGTGTTTTGGATATTTATGCTGCAAAAAGCACTTTTAATTTCATATGGCTTTCTGGGTGTGTGTGTATTATTTTTCACTTAGTTTTGGTGACTTCTTAAGTCTGTTTTCCAATCCCCCCCCACCCCCACCCCACCCCCTTTCTCTTTCCCAGTCTCTCTCTTTCGTTAAAACAAGGCAGCTAAGTTGCCCTTGAACCAGTTTCAGACTTGAAAGATTTAGTAAGCAAAAATGCTTTATAACATTTTCAGTGGGAGTTCTTAACAGATGTATTCTTCCTCTTGAGGCTTTCCCTGCTGTTTGATCTTTTTCTCCAAAGCAATTCGTTATAATATGATGGGCAAAACCCCAGGCAGGATAATTATGCCAAGTGGACCGGCAGCCAGAACACTGCATCCATCCTTCAGGACGAAAGCTGTCACCCTGCAAGGCTGCCTCAGCCAGTGTCGCTGTGGACTACTGAGGGGCCAGGGGAAGGGTAGGAGGGATGGCTGTTTGGATCAGGTGATGAGTCAGAAACTTGTAATTGGGCTGAGTTTCTTTAGAGCCACTGGAATAAGCATTGCCTATGACCTTTAGGGAACAAAGCATGGAGTGAGGCCAAAGGGGTAGACATATTATAGAATCAAGATGTCAGGTCAAGCAGAAATTTTGTTTTGTTTTTAGTTATTTCAAGTTGCCAGTTGCTGGTTTTTCTAGAGTGAAGTAACCAAGTCAACATAGAAAACTCAGCTCTTCCGGGAATAAGCCCCAAATTTGCTCGTTTAAGTTATGCAACTGTAAGGGGGCAAACCGGTATTTGTTCCTCTGGACAGTCATGTAAACGGAGTTCTTTTTTTGGGGGGGGGAGGCGGGGGTGGTTCCAGGTGAACAAGGTAGATAGAAAGTATTCTCACCTCCCTGTGACAGAGGCTATCAGAGAGGGTGGCAGGACTCTGTCTCCAGTCTCCACGCCCCCCACGCCAACTCCCCACCATGCATCACTGTCTAAGAGCTGAGACATTGAGAATTCAGGCCTTATTCAGTCAAGTCCATGGTTGGCCATAGAAGGGGCTTTGGTCAACCAGGACGTCTGGCAGTGTACAGAGGACAGTGGATTGGCGGGGAGTGGAATCGGGCTGGGGTCCCTTCAGGGACACTACTCTTCATTCTGCTTTACCACATCTGACTGTAGTCATTTTCTCTCTCTAACAAATAGTGGCTTAAAACAAGGTGAAAGTATTATGTCAGTTCCATGGGTTAGGAGTCCAGATGGGTTAACTGGGTCCTCTGCTCATGTTCTCACCTGGCTGAAATCAAGGTGTCAGACAGGGCTGCAGTCTCACCTAAGGTCTTCTTTCAAGTTCACAGCCGAGGCCAAATTCAGTCCTTACAGGTGTAGAATCGAGGCCCTCAGCTCCTGGAGGACTTGAACTTTCCCTGCCAGGTGACCTTCTTCACAACATGACCATTTGTGTCTTCAAAGCCAGCAGCAGGGCGTCTCTGATGACTTTCTCTTTTTCTGAGCTGTACACCCCTTTTAAGGCACTTACCTGATTAGGAAAGGTCCAGAATGAGCTCCCTTTTCATGAACTTAAAGTCATATAATTAGGGACCTTAGTTATATCCCCAAAATCCCTTCACTCTTGCCAGATAACATAATTAATCACAGAATGATATCCTATCCTATTCAGAGGTCCTGTGCACTCTTTTTTTCTTAACATCTTTATTGGGGTATAATTGCTTTACAATGGTATGTTAGTTTCTGCTTTATAACAAAGTGAATCAGTTATACATATACATATATCCCCATATCTCTTCCCTCTTATGTCTCCCTCCCTCCCACCCTCCCTATCCCACCCCTCTAGGTGGACACAAAGCACCGAGCTGATCTCCCTGTGCTATGCGGCTGCTTCCCACTAGCTATCTATTTTACATTTGGTAGTGTATATATGTCCATGCCACTCTCTCACTTTGTCCCAGCTTACCCTTCCCCCTCCCCGTATCCTCAAGTCCATTCTTTAGTAGGTCTGCGTCTTTATTCCCATCTTGCCCCTAGGTTCTTCATGACCTGTGCACTCTTAAGGGGAGGGGATTATACAGAGCATGTACCCCAGGGGCTAGGGATCTTGGGAGAATTCTACCTGCCACACTGATTAGAACACTCCCTTTATTTCCTAGTGAAAATTTTTATGTTCTAATCAGCAGGTTGCTACTTTGATTTGGATATCCTAACTAGGTATTATAAGCATTTCGTTGTTTGTCCAGTAATGAAAGAAATTCAAACTAGAAACTCCTCAACTGGCATGTCACATTCATTGAGAATACTTTTATAGCTCTACACTTAACTGTAAGTTTTGTTAATATCACATCACCTTTATTCAGTCTAACTTGTATATATCAGAGAAGCCTAAAGGCATGGATTAGAGATAAAAGTGACTTTAGAAATATTTAGTGGTTCCAAATTTGGGGATATCAGAAAAAAATATGTATGATCATCTCACACAAACATAAAACCATTAATTGAAAAAATAAAAAGCGTAGATCTACAATGAATTCAATAACATTCTAATCTTGTATTTTATGAGTCACAAAAATATCCACAGATATTTAAGAAATAGTGTATGCGATGTGTATGTGTGTGTGTATATATATAAAACCTAATGTTTTATAATATATAGTTTTAGATATATATATATATATATAATTATACATAATCTAATTTATTCCATCTATCAGCAGTTCTTGAAACACACAGATTTTTATAACCTCAGGCAATACATCTATAGCTGCCTAGAGAAGAATTGATCTATTCTAGTTTATAGATGAGGGGTGTAATCATTAAATAAACCTGTAAAGAAAATGAGATAGGTTCATAGCCCCAAGGTCGATGAGAAAAATGAAACTAGAATAAAGATCTCTCAGGCCTGTGAAATTTCTGAACATGTCATGCTGCTTAAACTTTGAACCACAAACATCTAAGTGTCTCTGCTCAGAGAAACTCTGCAAGTTAATAGATCCTCTGTGCTTGGTTGTGTTTGAGAAACCACACTCTCTACACAGTACAGGTTTATCTCTGAGATATTCAGTTCCAGACCACTGCAATAAAGGCAATCACACAAATTTTTGGTTTCCCAGTGCATATAAAAGTTATGTTTACACTATACTGTAGTCTATTAAGTGTGCAATAGCATTATGTCTAAAAAAGCAATGCACATACCTTAATTAAAAGATACTTTATTGCTTAAAATGCTAACCATCATCTGAGGCTTTAGTAAGTCGTCATTTTTTTTTTGCTGGTGGAGGGTCTTGCCTTTATGTTGATGGCTGCTGACTGATCAGGGTGATGGTTGTTGAAGGTTGGGGTGGCTGCGGCAGTTTCTTACAATAAGACAACAATGACGTTTGCCACGTGGGTTGATTCTCACGAACGATTTCCCTGTAGCATGCGTTGCTGTTTGACAGTATTTTACCAACAATTTCTTTCAAAATTGGAGTCAATCCTCTCAACCCTACCACTGCTTTATCACTTAAGTTTATGTCATATTCTAAGTCCTTTGTTGTCATTTTAACAATCATCACAGCATCTTCAGCAGTAGATTCAATCTCAGGAAACTACTTTCTTTGCTCATGCTTAAGAAACAACTCCTCATCCCATTAAAATTGTATCATGAGCCTACAGCAATTCAGTCACATCTTCAGGGTCCACTTCGAATTCTATGCTTTTGCTATTTCTGCCATATCTGCAGTGACTTCCTCCACTGAAGTCTTGAACCCCACAAAGTCATCTGTGAGGGTTAGAATCAGCTTGTTCCAAACACCTACTTATGTTGATATTTTGACTCCTCATGAATCATGAATGTTCTTAATGGCATCTAGAATGGTATAATAGATCCTTTCAAGAAGGTTTTCAGTTGACTTTGCCCAGATCCATCAGAGGAATCACTATCTATGGCAGCTATAGCCTTACGAAATATATTTCTTAAATAATAAGACTTGAAAGTTAAAATGACTCCTTGATCCATGGGCTACAGAATGGATGTTGTGTTAGCAGGCATGAAAACAAAATGAATCTCATTGTACATCTCCATCAGAGCTCTTGGGTGACCAAGTGCATTTTCAATGAGCAGTAATATTTTGAAAGGAATCTTTTTTCTGAGCAGTAGGTCTCAACAGTGGACTTAAAATATTCAGTAAACCATATTATAAACAGATGTGCTGTCATCCAGGCTTTGTTGTTCCATTTAGAGAGCACAGGCAGGGTAGGTTTAGTACAATTCTTAAGGGCCCTAGGATTTTGGGGATGGCAAATGACCATTGGCTTCAACTTAAAGTCACCAGCTGTATTAGCCCCTTATAAGAGAATCAGCCTGTCCTTTGAAGCTTTGAAGCCAGGCATTGACTTCTCTCTAACTATGAAAATCCCAGATGGTATCTTCTCCCAATAGAAGGCTGTTTCATCGACATTGAAAATCTGTTGAGTGTAGCCACCTTCACTAAACATCTTAGCTAGGTGTTCTGTATAACTTGCTGCAGCTTCTACAGCAGCAATTGCTGCTTCACCTTATTTGCACTATTACGTTATCAAGACAGCTTCTTTCCTGAAACCTCGTGAACCAATCTCTGCTAGCTTCAGACTTTTCTTCTGCAGCTCCGTCACCTCTCTCAGCCTTCATAGAATTGAGGAGAGTTAGGGCCTTGCTGTGGATTTGGCTTTGGTTTAAGGGAATGTTGTAGCTGGTTTGATCTTCTATTCAGATCACTAAATCTTTTTCCATATCAGCAATAATTTTGCTTTCTTATCATTTATGTGTTCACTGGAGTAGCACTTTCTAATTTCCTTCAAGAACTTTCCCTTTTCATTCAAAACTTAGCCAATTGTTTGGTGCAAGAGGCTTAACTTTCAGCCTGTCTTGGCTTTTAACATGCCTTCCTCACTAAGATTAATCATTTCTAGGTTTTGATTAAAACTGAGAGATGTGCAACTCTTCCTGTCACTGGAACACTTAGAAGCCATTGTAGGATTATTAATTGGCCTAAATTCAATATTGTTGTATCATAGAAAATAGGGAGGCCCAAGGAGAAGGAGAGAGACAGGAATGGCTGGTCAGTGGAGCAGTCAGAGTACACACAACATTTATCAATTATACTTGCTGTCTTATGTGGGCACAGTTGTGGCACACCAAAATAATTATAATAGTAACATCAAAGATCACTGATCACAGATCACCATAACAAATGTAATAATAATAAAAAAAGCTTGAAATATTCTGAGAATTACCAAAATGTGACACAGAGACACAAAGTGAACAAATGTTGTTGGAAAAATGGCGCTGATAGACTTGCTTGACAGAGGGTTGCCACAAGTTTTCAGTTTGTAAAAAACGCAGTGTCTGTGAAGTGCAATAAAGCAGAATGCAATAAAACAAAGTCTGCCTGCAGTTGGGAGCAGAAAACAATTGAGTAGGAAAGACAGAGAAAGATGAAACAGGGTCAATTCCAAGTTCCTCTT
Organism: Balaenoptera physalus; assembly: GCF_965194825.1. Lineage (NCBI taxonomy): Eukaryota > Metazoa > Chordata > Mammalia > Artiodactyla > Balaenopteridae > Balaenoptera > Balaenoptera physalus. Next base: position 40,432,385 of record NC_138898.1, on the reverse strand, counting down.
GAATGAGGTTTTCTTTCCATCATAAATTTGTTGGAAGTGAATTAACTAAATCTAGAGCAAATTCAAATTCAGTTATAAATCAGAAAGCTTGCTTTAAAGCAAAATGCAATGACAAGTCTCCTTGGATAATCTAGAGTTTGGGATTTTGCATACAGTTCTCTTAAATGAAGATGAGAAATGGAGATTGACTATAACTCCTAAATGAATTTTAAACAAATTTATTGAGATATAATTTACAACATAAATTTACCTATATTGTGATTTTTAGTAAATTTACTGAGCTTTGTAACGATCATCGTAATCCACTTTTAGAACATTTTTATCACTTCAATAAGATACCTCACATCCTTTTACAGTTAATCAGAATCCCATTCCTAAATCCCTCCCTCTGCCTTAGGCCTAGGCATTACTAATATACTTTCTGTTTCTATAGATTTGCCTGTTCTCAACATTTCATATGAACAGAATCACAGTATTTGGTCTTTTGCATCTGTTGTCTTTTACTTAGTATAATATTTTTGAAGTTCATGTTGTAGAATTTATCAGAACTATATTCATTTTTATTGCTGAATAGTATTCTGTTGTATGGACACAGTTGTCCCTTGGTATCTGTGAGGGATTGGTTTCAGGATCCACCATGGATACCAAAATCCGTGGATGCTCAAGTCCCATAATTGTCCCTCTTTATCTGCAGGCTCTGCATCCACAGATTCAACCAATCTCGGACCATAAACACAGTACTGAATTTATTGAAAAATTTTTGTGTATAAGAGCTGTGTTGTTCAAGGATCATCTGTATCCCACAGTCTGTTTAATCCATTCACCAGCTGGTGGAAAAGAGGTTGATTCCACTTTTTCCATTATGATAGTCCTATTATGAACATTGGAGTATAAGTTTTTGTGTGGATATATGCTTGTAATTCTCTTGGGTAGATACCCTGGGATGGAATTGCTGGGCCATGTAGTAAATTAAAGATTCACTTTTAGGACCCAGCCAAAATGTTTTCCAAAGTGGCTATTCCATTTTGTTTTACCCCATCAATAACATTTAAGGCTTCTATTTCTCTATATCTTCAACAATATTTGTTATTATTTCTTTTTTAAAAAATCATAGCCATTCTAGTGGATGTGAAATGGTACCTCATTATGGTTGCATTTCTCTAATGACTAATGGTGTCGGCCATCTTTTCATGTACTATTAGCTATTTGTATATCTTCTCTGGTGAAATGTCCGTTCAAATCTTTTGCCTATTTTATGATGGGTTGTTTGTCTTATACAGACAGTCCCCAACTTACCGTGGTTAGACTTACAATTTTTTGACTTTACTATGCTGCAAAAACAGTGCACATTCAGTAGAAACTGTACTTTGAATTTTGATCTTTTCCAAGGTTAGTGATAGACAGTACCACACGCTCTCCTGATGCCACAGCTCCCAGTCTCCCGCACGATCATGAGGGTGAACAACCAATACACTTACAGCCATTCTGTACCCACACCACCATTCTGTTCTTCACTTTCAGTGCAGTATTCAATAAATTGCATGAGATATTCAACACTTTATTATAAAATAGAGTTTGTGTTAGATGATTTTGCCCAACTGTAGGCTAATGTAAGTGTTCTGAGTACATTTAAGGTAGGCTGGGCTAAGCTGTGATGTCCAGTAGGTTAGGTGTATTACATGCATTTTCGACTTACGATATTTTCAACTTACGATGGGCTTATTGGGATGTAAACCCATCGTAAATCAAGGAAGATCTGTATATGGATCTGTAAGAGCTCATTGGATAGTCTTAATATAAGATTTTTTAATCAGATATGATTTGCAGATATTTTCTTTCAGTTTATGGGTTGTCTTTTTATTTTCTCAATGATATCTTGACGTACAAAAGTTTTGAATTTTGTGAGGTCCCATTTATTGCTTTTTTTCTTTTATATATCCTGCTTTTATTGTCATATCTAAGAAAGCTGTATCTAACCCAAAGTCTTGAATATTTTATCCTATGTTTTCTTCTAAAAGTTTTACAGTTTTAGCTTATACAGTCAGGTCTCTGATCCATTTTGAGATAATTTTTGTGTGTGGTGTGAGGTAAGGGTCTAAGTTCATCTTTTGGCATGTGGATATCCATTTGTCCCAGTACCAGTTGTTGAAAAGACTATCCTGGCCTCATTGATGTGCTTTGTTACTTTTGTTGAAAGTCAATTGACCATAAATACAAGGGCCTAAATCCACTTTCCAGTGTGACTTTGATCTTGCCTTTGAGCCCAACAATAAGTGTGACAAGGAACTGGAGATTTCTGATCATCTATCTGCTTATTTCCTCCCCCTTCCCCATTTGTTGAGATGGTCACTGGCATACTCAGTGCTATCTACTCAGACTTGTGCAAAAGATCAGCACTATCTCATATATGTTATGTTTTGTTTTGTTTTTTAATTGGCTTGCAACATGTTGGCATATATCTTCCCAAGGAAAAAAAATTAATGACAAAATGTTATTTCAGAGACTTTCCTTCCAATTTTGGATTAGTTAGAAACTACATCAAATAAGATAATGCATGTGAAAATGCTTCAAAACCATGAAATGCCAAACAAATGTTAGGAATTATCATTATTGCATGCAGGGGATAAGAGTAAACAGAAGCAACAGTAATGCTTTTAGAGGGCTTAAATAGACAAAATAAATGATAATGTCAACATAAGAAGGTAAAAACCATATTTGCAGATAATCCACCTGGGAGTTATTGGAAGTCAACTTTATCTGCATTACCTAAAATGTTAAGGAGTTGGGTCAGGATCAAAGAGGTTCCTCTTGCTTGGTTGGATATGGAAGATGAAGTTGTCTTAGTAATCGGTAGTTTCTACCCCTTGAAGTGAGGTAGGAACTTTGCCCTGAGATATTGATTTCTCGTTAATAAATGGCTCTCCTTCAAGGGTGTAGATAGTATTGACAACTGCTTTCATAATGCCAACTGAAGTATGCTGAAAACCCCAAATAATCTAAAATCTCTCCTCCACACAGTGAGATACTTGGCTTGAAATTTCCAGGGTTAGTGAACACATTAAGGACAGTTTATGAAAGTCTACGCATTTGTACTGATTGAGGCATTGCTACTTAGACCCTTTGCTACTTAAACACTTTGCTAGGAAGATAGCCCTTATTCATCCCATTGCTATCTACTGTCATCCAGCAGATAACTAAATCTTTGCATATAGGCCAGATCAAATTTGGAGAGAAGGAAGTAGGGGAAAGTGGTAAAACACTGTGCAGATGGTTGCCAGAGTGGGTAATACAGAGATGGAGAGATCCAAGCAATTAACAGGAGTTAAAGGGCATTGCTGCCCTGGAGGTCAGGAACGAGATCCCAAATGGAGGAAAAGTGGAGGCGGGTAGTGGTACTATGTTCCTCAAGCAGAATTTTGCCTCTGAGAAGCCCGACTCTATTAATGTTGGACATTAATATTTTCAGCTGGCAGACTACCCTGAGTTCTCAATTCTTAGATTGTTCACTACATCATTTTATTTAGTGTTTCTCAAGCACCCCATTCCTGCATCCAAATCCTGGCTGTTTCATGGCAGTATTTATTCGTTTTTATTGACCACAGCTCTTAAAAGAAGGTTATTTTTGTGCTCCCTATTTTATAGAACAGAGAGGTTTGGAGTCTTGCTCTAATACAGGGCATTAGAGGTAGATCCATGATTATAATTATAACTTAGAGACCCTTAAGCTACATAGCTTCAGACAATCCTGTCTAAAAAGCTTAAATATCAGAAAATTGTGAGGAAACTAAAGCCATTGGAATTTTACAATGGCCCCAGATTCATTCCCTAAAATAACTTTCTGTGAATACTTAGGCGGTTGATGCCTCGAGCCTGTGGGCTCAGGAAGATTGGAGGAATGCAGCAATCATTTTTTAGTTCTCTTCATTCCAAGGCTCCCTGTAGGTTTGTTAATAAATCAAAGCACATATGGGGAGTAAAAAGGCAGAGGAAATGGGGAGGGGCTCTAAGCTCAGAGATAAAAATTGCCAAGAAAGAGCCTGCCATTATAAAAGTAGAAACAAGGAGCAGGAAGACAGAAGAGGGAAGTAATAAACAAGAGGAGTCATCATGGTGCCCTGGTGTGACACACCACAGAGGCTGGAAAACATTCAACATTTGAAATTAGAGAAGAGGAGAAGGCAGGGAACACATTCTGAGAATAACCTTACCACCTATTGCAAAGGCTTCCATGCTGGGCTCATGGGCAAATGCAAAACAGAGACCTCAACGGCCAGTGTCCTGCACCCCAAATGGTCTTCTCACCAACATCCGTGGGCTAGTCATTCTGGAGCAGGTTTGTATTGGTCCTCTCCACGCTGTCCAGAATCAGCTCCTGACTGTCCACTCTTGTCTCTCTGCATCCTTCAATTTATCATGCCCTTAAGATCACTGTATGCTGACAATTTAATAGGGAGCTTTTGTATGTCTCAAATATACAGGTATATAAAAATTGGAATTTAAAGGAGCTATTCTCTTTGACTTGGCCCTGGTATCCTGATTGCTTTCTCTTGGGCCCATCCTGATTTTGTCTTGGCCCTAAGCATTTGGGCAGGTACTTTTTATGGCTGACGTGGATTCCCTTCTGTTGCACCACCTCCAGCATTTTTCTCATGATAGTTTTCCTTTTGCAGCAATTCTTAATCTCATCCAACTTGCTTTTTTACTGACACTGGATTCTTTGGCTGGTCTGGCCAGGTAACCACATTCATCAGAGTAAAGAGACAGGGAAAGATTTAGAACTGTTTGGAAGGACATTGGTGCCTTTTATTACCTATAGATCCATATACTTCTACCTTTAGGCAGCCTCCTTCCTCAGTAGTACCCCCATGTAACCACACCACCCCATCATTCCTCAAGCTTTGGTACCGGTATACTGTCTTCCTTTCTACTCCTCTGTCATCAGCCACCATCCTGGTTGTCTTCGTTCTCCATGTGGAGAGATTCTTGCCTTCTTACACCCCAACAATGTCTGTCCCACCCCCTGAGTCACTATCTACAGGATCACACTCAGGACATTGGCACAAGTTGGGAAATCTTAAACTCCAATCTTCCTACTTCTGACCATAATTATCCCTACATTTTTCTCCTTCCCCTGTTCCCTATATGCAGGTTGTCTAAGACTTTTAATTATCAACTCCTTTTATTTTGTTCAGTCCACTGCTTCCTTCCTTCTGTAGCCCAACCTCTCTACAATGAAATACTTAATGTTTCATTATACTTTTTGGTCTTCTCAGCATTCTCATGACCTTGCAAATCAGTGTCAATCCAGCCATTCATTTACCCTTCCTAGAAATTAGCTGATAAGTGCCACCCTCACCCCCAGTCATTCAGCTGTATAGACCTCTGTTACTACAACTCGTGGTCTCCAATCTCTAATGAGCCTCCATTTGGTTTGAAAGTTCTTTTTTAAAATTTTTAATTCTTATTGGAGTATAATTGATTTACAATGTTGTGTTAGTTTCTGCTGTACAGCAAAGTGAATCAGTTACACAGATACATATATCTACTCTTTTTTTGATTGTTTTCCCATGTAGGTCATTACAGAGTATTGAGCAGAGTTTCCTTTGCTATACAGTAGGTTCTGGTTTGAAAGTTCTTTTACACAATTCTGGCTTGCTTGCTTCCTCGATTACCCACAAGGATATGCCAAATCACTAGCACTCTTCTCATCCTCACCTACCCACTTGCCCTTCATTGGCATCAGTGATGGTGACCTTGCTTCTCCTTTTCTGAGAAAATGAGAGCCATCAGGCATAACTCCGTCAGTGTTCCACTCTTGCAGTTCAGAGAAGAGAAGAGCTTGTCCCTGAAATCACTCTGTAACCTGCACTGTGGACCCTGTTACCTCCCTGCATCGCCTACCTTAATTTTCTCTGTTATCTGTGTTTTGATCCTCTCTCTCCTTCTCACTCTTCCTTCCAACCTACAAATATACTCAAATGTTTCCTACTTAAGATAATAAAATAGAAAACCTTCCATGATCCTGCACCTTTCTTACTACTGTTGTGCTATCTTTCCTTCTCTTTAGAGTAAAGAGTTTTAAAAAAGATTATTTATATTCTTTGTCCACATGCCCTATGTCGAATTTGCTTATTTTTACTGTTTACTATACTTATCAAACATGTGTGTAAAAACTTAAAAGTTGAATAGTGTCCATGGATAATGATGAAAATACTATTCTCTTGAATGCTGTTCAACCCCCCACCCTTGATTTGCCATTCTCAAACATTTTTATCTTTTTCTTCAAATATTCCTCTCTAAAACTATGCTCCCGTTAAGCCGCCCTTCATGTCCCTGTTCTTATTTCTTGGGAATAATCTATATCTATGTCTAACTACATATTTTTTTTTATCTCTCTGAAACTATTAATTCTAGTGTTGTTTGTTTGACCTTTCCTCGTGGTGTCAGTCTCTCTCTGCTGTGTTAGGGGCTTTCCTCACATGACTGGTGGTCTTTTCTTATTCATTTGCATTTAAGAAAGAGTCACCCATCAGCTCCTTGGAAATTTTGTGGCATGGACAGACTTGTGTCAACTGGTCAGTGATTGGGCTGGAGCCTGCCCATTTGGGGTGATGAGGAAGATCAGTTGTTAGTGTATCTGACGTTTTATGGAACAGAATCCTTCAAGCTCTGAATTGTGTGTATGTCTAAGCCCTAGCATTCTAGGGCCCATAAATAGTCAGGGGACCCAGAGATCTCATCAGTCAGTAGAATGATCTAGCTGTTTAACATATATGGGGCTTTTTGCCCATGTCATGACCTGTTGATGCCAACTTCTGAACCCTTTCACGGTTATTTGTCCTAGTCCATTTGAGCTGCTATAACAAAATACCAGAGTGGGTAGCTAATAAACAACAGGAATTTACTTCTCACAGTTCTGGAGGCTGGAAGTCCAAGATCATGGTGCCATCATGGTTGAGTGAGGGCCCTGTTCCAGGTTGTAGACTTCTTGAATACTCACATGGTGGGAGGGACTAGGGAACTCTCTGGGGTCTCTTTTATAAGAGCACTAATCCCATTCCTGAGGTTTCTGCTCTCATGACCTAATCACCTCCCAAAGGCCCCTCCTCCTAATACCATCATATGGGGCATTAGGGTTTCAACAGATGCATATTATGGGGCCACAAACATTTGGCCCATAGCACTGAAATAATATTTTTCTCTTTGGTACTTACAGACAGTTGCTATTTATGTTTCTCATCTCTGCTGACTTTTTCCTTCTAAAAATTTGTTGACAACTATTATCTGTTGTGTCCTCTCCTGTCCTTTACTCTTGTAGTATGCAAATTTTAACTTCTTTATGCTCATTGTACTAAATATAACATAGAGAGTAAATACTCTCAGTTATTAAAGAAGCAGAAATAAATAATGTTCAATCCACTATGTTTAAATGGAAATCTCCCAATTCACCTTTTAACCTATTATAGTCAGATTTCTGGCCCCAGTCTCCATGTAAAAGCCAATGACATCCTAGTTCCTAAATCTAATGTACTGTTTTCAGTTTTTCTTACTTGTCCTCTGCAACTAGTGTCTGTTCTTTTCATAAAACTTTCCTCTCTCTTGGTTTCTATTAAACCACCGTCTTGGTTTTCCCTCTTTCCTTTTTCTTCAGTCATTCTTAGTCCAAATTGCTGGTTCCTCTTCTTTGCCTGTCTCTTTAAATATTGTTTTATCAATGTCATATTCTTGGTTCTCCCTGTCTTCTTCCTATCGATGTCCTAAATTTCCTCAGTATCGAACCAACTTTTTCCATTTTCTTTTTCAGTTTCAGAAAATAACTTTGCCTTCCTCCTCTAAAAAGACAACAGAAATAATCAGATGGGTTCTCCTGCAACTTCATTCTATGCATTCTATAACCTAATCTTATCTCTACCCATTTTTGTTTCCATTTTTAGTTTGTTTTGTTATAGATTCTTATTTTCTTATCTAAACCCAATTTCTTCACTACCACCCTGGTCTCTTCCCCTCTCACTGTTGCAGTATTTACCATATTATTGATTATGTCTTTTCTTTCTTATGTCTTCAATGTCTTTACTGAATTTTTGACATCAGTATGTCACCATGGTCAAGACTTTCCCATTTTATAAACAAAACAAAATGACACCAAACCATTTTTTCTCTATCTACCAAAGAATTGTTTATACATTTCATTCACATTTCCTCATCTCCATTCACATCTCAACATCCAACCTTAATTTCAGTCTCATTGGTACAAGCAAGCAGATTTCACCAAAGTCACAATGATCTCCCTGTTACTAAACACAGTAGACAAATTTCAATTCCTATCTTAGGTAGATTATCAGTGACATTTTACTCTCTTGGCTGTTTCTTTCTTCCTTTCTTTCTTTTCTTTTCCCTTCCTTCCTTCCTTCCTTTCTTCTTCTTTTTTTTAAAATAGTTTTCTTTATTTCAGCCTTTTTTTTTTTTTTTTTTTTTTTGCCATACCATGAGGCATGTGGGATCGTAGTTCCCTGACCAGGGACTGAACCCATGCCCCCTACAGTGGAAGCACAGAGTCTTAACCACTGGACCACCAGGGAAGTCCCTCTTGACTGTTTCTTAATTCTTTAAACAGTTTCTGGCCTCAGCTTCTGTGGCAACAGATCGTCTTGATTATCCTCCCACCTTCATGGCCCAGCCTTCATTTTCTCCTTTGTAGTCTTCTTCTCTACATAGTCATTAAATGTTGGAGTTTGTGTAGCTTCATCCTAGCCACTTTTGACTTCTCACTTAGTGTACTTTCCCTCTCCCATGGCCACAACTACCATGGGAGACATTTACTTTTTTAAAATCTCAGGCTCAGTTGAAGGAAGAACTCACCACTAATTAATGGCAACACGGAGCTGAATGTATTTCTCACTCATAAGAGAGAGTTATGATGCTTTTAGACACAGTCTCTCCAAACAAAGCAGACTACTGATTTTACCTTGGAGTTTTAGGAAGTATCCAGTTCAGAAAATGGGCTGATATCAGCTGGAGAAGCATGGCTGCTTGGGTAAGGCTGCTGAAACTGGTTGACTTCTCAGTGTGTTTACTGGGCTGAAGCTCTTGCCAACTGATTGTCTTTCAAAAGAGAGGCCCTGTTGCTCATTGGCCTGCTTTCAAAAACCTGTTCTCTGAACATGTTTTCATTGATTGATTAAGCCTATTTAAAACTGGTTGTAATGGTAACTAGTTACCATAGCTACAAAACAATAAGTCTATTCCAACGAGTATGGGAATTACTAAATTCTTCCTTGAACTATTTAAAAAAAACAAGAAACAAAAGTGAACTTCAAATCTCCAAACGTGTATATGTTGTTCCGATTTGGATATCTCAAAAACACCTAAATTCAACATGCCCAAAACCAAATGCGTGTTCTTCCTCGCAAACTTGATCCTTCTCTTGAAAGACACATCTATCCATCTAGATCAGGAGTTGGCAAACTTGCTGTAAAGAGCCAGATAATAGCCTTTTAAGTTTTGTGGACCACACAGTCTCTGTCATGACTACTCAACTCTGCCATTCAAGTATGAAAGCAGCCATAGACAGTACATAAAGAGATGGGCATGGCTGTGCTCCAATAAAACTTTATTTACAAAAACAGGCAATAGCCCAGGACTTAGGATTTCCTGCCATAGTCTGGCTGTCACTGATCTAGATGGTCCAGCCATTAACATAGGAATTATTTTGGACCTCCCTTTCTCTATCATGTACCATGTCCTACATATGCCAACATGTTATCAACTTTGGTTTTTGCATTTATTGTTCTATTTTATCAGAACAGCATGCCCTCTTTGCTGAGAAATATGCCTAGAAAATAGCAGTGCCTCCCAACAGGACCTTACCCCTACACATAATGTTTTTTCTAGGGATGGACAAGTGATTGAAGTTTAACTAATCAGGGAATTTTTTTAAATGGAGTTAAACTTAAAAGAAGATTCTTTCTTCTCTGACTGTAAAGATGGGAACCTTGGACTGCTGGCAGGATGTCCCCCCGACCCCTGCCTCAGTCCTCACTCTTGGTTAGTCTGTTCCTTTGGCAGGCAAGGAGCCCACTGTACTGAGAGATAGATGGCAAGAAGGCCCTGGGCACTGTGTCCCTGGCTTCAGTCAGTGCCATCCCTGGTTTTCCTGAATTTGGGGAAACTGTAAGCTAATAGTACTCTCCCTACCTCTCTCTTTTCACCCATATGACAGTTCAGGTTACATGTAACCAAGGAATCCTGACTAATAGACTTTCTAAACATCTATTAAACCCATTCACTTTTCTCTTTTCATTATCTTGCCACAATGTAAAGCTCCTACCATCTCATTCTAAGACCACAGAACTGTATCCCTAATACTCTAGCTCTCTTGGCACCTGCATTACTTTCTTCAAACTGTAGTCAAAATAATCACATAAAAAAAAAAATCTGAACATGGCATTTCCTAGCAGAAAACCTTTCAATGTTTTCCTATTGCCCTTTAGGATAAAAACAAAAACTTTTCCCATGTTTTTTTCCATGTCCGACTTCCCCCTCCTACACCATGTCCCTCATCCCCTCTGCTCCAGACACTCCTGCCTTCTTCCAGTTCTTAATACCACATTCACCTCAAGACATTCGTATATGCCGTTCCTTCCTTCTGAAATGCTGTTCCCTTAACCCTCGTCATCTAGGTAGCTCCCATGCATCATTCAGCTCTCAACTCAATTTCATGCCCTTGGCAAAACATTCCTTCTCTCCACAGACAAGATCAACCTGCATTTTCCTTCACCATACCTTTTATACTATGGTGTTCCTTCAGAGATTTCAACATAATTTATAGTTATATAATTCTTTGGATAATCATTTGATTTAGATCTAAATGTCCCCCAACTCTATAAACGCTATGAAGGCAAGGATTTTGTCTGCTTTGCTAATACCAAATTTCCAGTTACCTGTGATAGGCAGAATAGCCTTCAAAGATGCCTGCACCTTGATCTCTGGATCTTGTGAATACCTTACATAGCAAAAGAAACTTTGCAGATTTAATTAAGGTTATGGCCCAGTCTACTCACATGACTCCTTTAAAAGCAGAGACATTTCTCCGAGAGACACCTCAGAAGAGGGAGACAGCAGAGAGATGTGGCAGAAAGGAGGTCAGAGAGATCTGAAACGTGAGAGGGAGAGGGACTCCACCTACAGATGCTGAGTGTGCCCGATAGAAAGCATGACAAAGAATGCAGGCCGCCTCTGGGTGGAGACGAAAGCTTGTCTGACAGCCAACAAGGAAACTGGGGCCTTCAGAATCCGCAAGGAAGCGGATTCTGCCAATAACCTGAATGAGCCTGGAAGCAGGTTCATCCCCAGAGGCTCCAGTAAGGAACACAGCCCTGCTGACACCTTGATTTCAGCCTGGTGAAATTTGGAGCAGAGAAACCATCCCCAACCAACCCAGACTTCTGACTAAGAGAACTGGAAGATAATAAATATGTATTGTTTTAAGCCTCTCAATTTGTGGCAATTTGTTAGCACAGAAAACTAATATACTCCTCAAATGTGCCTGACAGGTACTAAGTGCTCAGTAAACATTGAATGGGTGGACAAATGGGCAATCTCATTTGCTTCTAAGAATTCAACTGCTCGTAGGTCAAAGTTGGGGACTTCTAGCCCACATCTGTCTCCTAGGCTCCAGGCCTTATATGTTCAACTGCCTAGCAGAAGGAGCTTCCTCTGTGCTCCACAGACACCTCGAATTTGATGTGTCCAGAAATGAACCTCTTTTGTTCCCCCATCTATTCTGATTTTCCATCATTGATGTTCTCCCTTCCTTTACTTTCCTCATTCAATGTGGTCATAATTCCTGTGAGTCTATCTTATTAGCACTCTCATTTCCTTCTTATCCTCTAGGCCATTGCTTCTTTTAGTGTTCATGTTCTAACCAAGCCTTGACTGTCTGAGACTATTCAAGTCTTATATCTCTTCTGCGTCCTTCTCTCCCTCTTCCTCAGGCTGTATGTCCCTATAGATCTACATATAATATTCTCTACTACTGCTGCAGGCCACTATTCATGGTGCTGCTGTCCTGGTGATTCTGGACCCCCTTTCAAGACGCAATCCAAATTTCATTTTCTCAGACTTTTAATGCCAGCTCCTGGCTCCACCCACGCATCCAGATAGCCTTGAGCCTTGTGTCCACTCCATCCTTTTCCATGCATTATTTGTATGACCCATTACCTATTATTAAGCCTATGTGCCTGGCTTACTGCCCTGGGCTTTTTCAAGTGTGCATCCTGGAGCCTGGCAGAGGACCTGGGATATGGCTGTACATGACTGATGCTGGAGAAATGAATGCAGGAATCAATGAGTTCTCTTATTGCCTGGTTTTGTGTCTGAACAGTTCTAGACAAGTGCTACTTAAAGTGTGCTTCTCAGGACAGCAGCAAAAGCAGCACCTGGAGAAATGCAAATTCTTGTTCCTCCTCCCACCCCCCACACTTCACCAACCAGAATCTCTGAGAGTAGGACCTGCAAATCTGTGTATAAACAAGCCCTCCAACTAGTGTGGTATCACTTATATGTGGAATCTAAAAAATACAACAAACTAGTGAATAGAACAAAAAGAAGCCGACTCCCAGATATAGAGAACAAACCAGTGGGGAGAGGGGAGGGGGGAGGGGCAAAATAGGGGTAGGGGATTAAGAGGTACAAACTATTAGGTATAAAATAAGCTACAAGGGTATATTGTAGAACGGGGAATATAGCTAATATTTTACAGTAACTATAAATGGAGTATAACCTTTAAAAATTGTGAATCACTATTATGTACACCTGTAACTTATCTAGTACTGTACAGCAATGATACATCAATAAAAAAAAAATAAAAAAATAAACAAGCCCTCCAGGTAATTCTGATGCACCCTAGTTTGAGAATTACTGCTGTAGAATGTTCCTTGGGTTTATTTTTTGAGAATCCAGTAGAATGCTTCCAACTCAGCTGAGCTTCCACTGCAACCAACCAAAAATAGTGATTAGAGAAAAGGAGGGCAACAGGAGATGCCCCGGTCCTGGACGAGAGAGCTCCAGCACCTGTCCACCACCGGGAATTACATAGGAATATTTGATACACAGACAGTGAAGGTCTGAAGGTAAACTGAGAATCAATTTTATATTCTGGAATTCAAATTGAGGCAGAGCATTTTTGTGGTTTTGCTTTTATGTTTAAATGGCACTACTGGAATGTTGCCCTTCCACAAAACATGTTAGAATAAAAGAGAAAAGGGTGGAGATCTGTTTAAAGAACTCCAGAGAGTAAGCTGAAGTATCTGCAGGTTTTTTCCTCCAATGGTAGGTTCTGGCCACAGAGAAAAGTAGGAAAATCCAGAGCTAGTTTCTTTTTTTCTCAAAATTTGGCTTTTCCCAGCCAATAATTGACTTCTGGATGCTGAGCCCGACTGTGTGGTCCTGGTGTTCTTATAAGAGTAGTTTTTCATGAGTCAGTGTTATTATCACTGGGGCACATTAAAACAAGGAGGATCAGGAGGCAACCTGGCTCTGGGAAGAAAAGGGAAGCCCCTAACCACCTTCCTAAAACCCTGCTGGTGACAAAATATCTCATATCTTCTCACAAGGGATCAGATCTAGCCAGGAGAATAACCACGTGGGTCTCACTTACCTTTTTCTTACAGATGTTAGTGGTATGCATGTCTGTCTGTGTGTGTATGCACTCACATGTAAGTATTTTTGTTTGACTTTTGCTATAGACAGTAGCGACAGAAGCATGTGATTTTTCAGCAAAGACCTACTGTATAGCACAGGGAACTATACTCAATATCTGGTAATAATCTGTAATGGAAAATAATCTAAATAGAATATATATGTGTGTGTGTGTGTGTGTGTGTGTATATGTATGTATAACTGAATCACTTTGCTATATACCTGAAACTAACACAACATTGTTAATCAACTATATTTCAATAAAAATTTAAAACAAAAGAAGCATGTACTTTTTTACCTGTAATTCCATAACCAAGTAATCACAAATGGTGAAAATAAAATCTCTGAGTTTTCTCAGTTACTGACTTATCCTTTTAACTTCTTTCTTCCAAGCAGTATTTATATAACACTCTCTGAAAAGCAATGCTTATAATTGTACCCAAGTGAATCATTGTAGTTTTCCGCAATTCCAGGAGGCAATGGAGACGTGTCAAGCCTTTGAAAAAAGACGGGCTCCACTGAAGTAATTACACTCACTTGGCCCAAGTGAGGCTGGCGTGGAAAGAACACTAGCATTCCTCAAACCAAGGCATGCTATTTTCCATTCTTTGGGATTTAAACATATTTTTTTAGTCAAAATATTAAAATTTAAAAAATATCTGTTGAGTTCTTTTAAGTGGGGATTTTAAGCATTTATTTTCTTTAGAAATTTGCATATGAATATTTGGATAGAAAATTAAGAGAAAGCTTTATGTGATTCTACAAAAATAATGATTTCTCAATCACCTAAAATAATTCCATAAAATTACCACTTGCATTTAAAATTGCACTAATTATCTTCATGACATTTGTTAATTATGCTGGTCATTGCCTTCAGTATGGCCTACAGGTTAAACGAGAACAACAGCATTTAGATATTCCTTTTCTAACATCTGGGTGACTAATGAATTAGCTTCAGATTTGAGATTACTTTTTGAGGAGATAACTGCCTTTTGCTTTCTTGGTAAAAAGTCAAGTATATTAGAGAAACATGAGCAGATTGCCTTAAATGCTCTGGATATTACCAGAAATAGATGAAGAAAAACTACTCCTTTGGAAATTTTGTACAGTAATCAGGCTTAGAGGTTTTAGATTTCCATCATCCAAGAATCCAAGTTAATTGGTTCAGCATGCCATTATACTAATGAGAGCCGGTCCCTGTTCTGCACCTCAGCTAGCCGTGATACCTAGAAGACCAAGATGCAGAAGTAATTCTATCCAGCAGGAAATTCAATGGCAAAGGAAATTTCCCCAACTTTTTTTCCTCTTTCCCATGTGCTCTAGAAGTGATGGATTTTTTCTTCTTTTACTTGCTGCTCAGCCAGGGGTGGTTTTTAATCACTTTGGAAGCTGTGACTCTCAGGCCACAAAAGAAATAACTCTTAACACGATTAATGTCTCAAGGCAGAATTCTCTTGAAACATGAAATGGCTGTTTTCCAATTTAAAAAATAAATTCAAGGCTTATTCTCAAGTCTCAAGGTGGCTTTCCATTCATATGAGCCTCTGACACCTTCGGTTTCTGTCATCATGGTATTATTTTTATTAACTTCCACACTCCTGCTCCCTCTGAACAATTCCTAGACCCTCTGCTTCTTCCTCTTTTTGCTTCTGTTACCATTTGGCTGCTGTCCCTCACCTTCTCCATCCTCCTGCACTGATCTACAGTGGAGAAAATGCCCCAGAGTGAAACTTTAGCCTCTGCCCCCTGCCGCACCTCCCTTTGGCCTCACTTCCAGACTGGACAGCACCAAGGAGAATCCATGCCCAGATGCCCCCACTGGCTAGGAGAGCTCCTGGCCAGGGAACACAGTGAATCCATCAAGTACTGTGGGGTGCAGGCTGCTGTGAATACTGGTCCAAAATACATAAGAATGACTTGCTGAGAATGCTCCAAAATAACTTCTGACTCCCCAGGGGAAGTTCTTAGAAAGATTGGAACATAAGTCAGGTATCCTACACGATTTTTTTTCTTTCCTGTAGAGAAAAAAATAATGTGCACAAGACTCTAGTTTAGAAACATGTTAGCACTTTAAAGGAGGACCTGCGTGGGACAATGTGTTGATGTAAAGGAGCAGTCTGGGGGAAGAGATCCAGGCTCTCTGGGAAGAGGTAGAGGGAGATGATATCGGCAAGGAAGATGTTCAGATCAGCCCGTATAGAGCTTCTCATTTGTCTAGCCCCACATATAACAAAATCTCCCAAGAAGATGAAAACTATGTCGTATTCAGTTGTGTGTTAAAGACAGAAACCTAATCCCCAAGATCACCTTGCGCTTTACAGAGTGTTGGCTGGCTTCCCCTTGCTCAGCCATAGAGGGGCGGCTCTTGCCCTTCATCTCTCCAGTGTGCTCCTGTGGCCTACCCGTCTCCCATGGCGGCATTT